>NC_051195.1:35968051-37253965 GCF_015220075.1 Falco rusticolus
TAGTGGTGGTTTTTTTACTTAGTGTTGTTTTGTGGGTTTTTGTGTGTGTGTCGTTTGTTTTTTTCTTTTCTTTCTTTACAAGGTTGAATAGAGATGATGACACCAATTTCTCATTTTATAGTGTACCTTATTAGGAATAAAACTACTTAATTTTAACTAAAATGCTGAAATTGGTTTTAAGTAGGTAGAGGGCTTCTTAGTACATGTAAAATATAAAGAAAAGAGATCATAGCATGATAAGATATTAAAGAGAAGCTTCATACTGCTTTTTAAAGGGAGATCATTAGAATAGTTAGCATTTTTTTTAAGACCTTTCCCCAAAGGTGATTTTAAAATTTATTTTCCCTCCTTTAGTGAATGCTGTTTATTGAACAGTATTCCAGATAATCTGAACACGGACTGAATAAAATGCCTGTAGTTGTGTTTAGTTATGAACTTAAATTTAATTCACTCCAATCAGAATGTATTTGAAATAAATCCAGTGCTACTAAAGCAGAAGAAAAGCAGATTGCCATAAGAAAAATTAGTTGACGAACTCAGAAAAAGACATCTTCAACAAATTACTGTTGCAGTTACTTTTTGACTGCCAAACAAACTTTTCAGTATGCTATTAAGTGTTGTGTATACATATAATTTTCTTTTTGCTTTGTTGTGGATTAGACCTTTATTACAAAGTATGATTTGTAGCATAATTAATTGGAAATTAAAAGCAAAACCTCAGCTAAAACTAGGAACCTTTTTATAGATACATTTGTATTCCATAACCCATTTTAGAATAATCCTAGGTGAAGGACCTGGAGTTATACTTCAAGGAAAGTGTCATTGTCAAGCTGTGTTCAGATGTCTATAATTTTATGGGAGAAAAAAGAAAAAGCAACTGCTGAATGTAACATTCCTCACATTTAATCTCCAGAGGGAGATTATTTGGGTGGCTGTCGGATTTCGTAAGGTTTTGACAGGATTTATGTCCACATCTTTAAATCTTTTTGATGATTTTCCTTGATTGCGTGCAGAAAACTTTTATAAATCTCCTGTCAAGCACAACTTTTTCCAGTTAATACTTGATTCTCTAAATTTGATCTTACTTACTACATCAGGATATGTGTGCTCATTGCAGAGTGGTCTGATTTTAGGAGCAGCAGCATGGGAAAGTACTGGTTCCAGCATCAGTTTAGGATTGCTATTGAAAAAACTGGTGTTTTGCAAAACTGCTGACAGTGTGGTGGGTTGACCCCGGCCAGCAGCTAAACACCACTCAGCCACTTGCTCGCTCCCTGCTCCCCCACAGCGGGATGGGAAGAGAACAGTAAGAGCAAAAGCAAGAAAACCCATGGGCTGAGATAAGGACAGTGTAATGGGGAAGGAAAAAGGGGGGTGGGAGATGGGACCAAACCAAGCCACTCATCAGCTTTACACAAGTGGCCTGATGCCCGGCTAATCTCCAAGCAATGGCTCTCTCCCACATCACTACCCTGCCTACCCCTGCTCAAATTTTTATTGCTGAGCATGACATTTTATGGCATGGAATATTTTTTTGGTTCATTTGAGTCCAATTTTGGTCAAATTGAGCTGTTCAAGATGGCATACTCTCCCATCCAAATTATATAGTGTTATTTTATTACCATACTCGGAAGGTAATAAGTTAAGTTCAACCCACTCTCACAGCTCCTGACCATTAAAACTTTTATTTATTCTTAAAGGTGATTAAAATAAGGTAGTCAAAGTGTCTTTTTGACTCCTTTGAAGATATTTTTTTTCTTGCATAACAAAATTTTCTTTCCACCCTGCACAAACACAATTGTGTAGCTATATATCTAGTAACCAATTTTATCAAATTGTGTAGCTATATATCTAGTAACCAATTTTATCAATAATAGTTTTCTTTGTTAAGGCTGACTGCTACAGTATGTTGCTTTGCATTAATGTAACTTCACCATTCCGTGGAGTTCATTCTAATTTATGCAAGTGGAGTGAGAACAAAGTAGCTTTTTTAAAAAAAGAAAAATAAAAGAAGGCAAATTTATTTCTGAAAATTTATAAATATGCAATCAATACTGCATATTTAATAAACAATCTACATTTTTTTTAGGTCTGTATTGCAAGAAAAATATTTGAAATAGTAAAAAGAATAGCAACAACTTGTACTATCTTAGTCTGTTTAAGTAGCAGCTATTTTGTGTTTATTCAGCATCTTAGCCTGAAAACTAAGAATTCAGGTATCCTTTAATTGATCACCACCTACTATTTTTATAGATATTGAAGAGATACAGCAGTTTGATTTATATTATATTCCTTTATCTCTGTGCCTATTTTATCTTTTCACAAGGATTAATGACAATTCTATTGCTTTCACTGATGCTGGTGATCAAGTCCTGCGTGTTGTTGTGTAACATAGTTTTTGGCAATGATGAATGAGTTGCTCTGCATTCTTATTTTTGTGTTTTTCAGGTTTACATGCTATAAATTTATTTTATGGAATAAGGAATATTTATAAAATGTGTTTCTGTGCTGTTTGAGCTGTGTGTCAGTATGTTCACCTTCCTAATGAAATTTGTAAAGTCATTGGTTTGTAAAAGATGTTCCCAGAGGAGATAGGCAGGGAATGATTTAGAAACGTTCAGCTGTCTGGAAATATAGTGGTTTTGTCTGCCTCTTATAAGAAAACGTATTTTTACCTTGTGCTGAAAGAGTTAAAGGGCTCACAGAGCTGTTGTCTCTAGGCTGAGAAGATGCTAGTCTTCAGTTGAAGGTTGGCAGTTGTAAGCTGAAGGTGACATTTTCTTAAGTAACTGTTACGCGATCTTTAAATAAACATTTGACTACAGTAAGTGTTGTTGTCTCAAATACAATAGGTTGTTTTTTTTTTTTTTAAAAAACATTTTGTTTGTTTGTAATTTTTGAATCTACCTTCTAGGTGTATTTTGCATTGAAATGGTCATTCTTCTCCCCAGGGGGTCTTGGAAATCCCCTACAGACTGTTGAGAAAATAGCTTCTGAGGCATCATGCAACTCATTTTCCAACCGGTAGAAAGAAGATTCTCAAAAACCTCTTGTAACAGCATTTCTGTTTGATTGCGTTTGATTCTGCCTTCATTTTCTGACTAGTAAATGCAATACCTTACAATGGCAGACCGCATTAGTTATTTAAGGAAAAAAACCTTCTCTCACAGTTGGATGCATTAAAAATCAGTTGTATTTTGTACCTCCTAATGGCTAACACAAAATGATTTGCTGACTTCTTTACATTTTGTGGCGTTTTTGTCTGATAAATTGCATAAGTAATTTCTCTTCTTTAGGCTTTTACTCTGAATGACCAAATACACACAAATAGTTGCAATCACCAGTTGTTGATTTCAGTTGTTTTTCACCTTAGATTGTAATTTTTTTTTTAACATTTAAAGCCTCTATGAATAGCTACTGAGTGGTTTTAAAATGTTCTGCTTTTCATGGTGCCTTATAATAATCTTTGATTTATTTTTTTCCTGTTACAATTTAAGAAGTTATACGTTCTCTCTTTAGTGAGAGGGGAAAAAATATCAGCCTTTTGATGAAGGGAGGTTTTTGGCCAAAATTTTCAAAATAGGCAGTAGACAAGCTGCTGTCTTTTCCAAGAAAATTTAAAAATTCACAGTTTAAGGATATATGTACTAAGCCTTTGGTGTATGAAAAATGCCTTCTTATACACTTCTCAGATCGGACATGCAAAGGTGAAGGCATAGAAAACTATCAGTTTATGTTTTTCCTTTAAAAAGAAAAGCCAAAACCAACAAACCCCACTGTTTTAGATTTTACTAAACCTAATAAAAGTTTTAGTCTGCCAGATCTGAAATTACTTCTTTTTTAAGTAATTCAAATCTTATCTATGTTTTCATGTAGGAAGCCTCTTTACAAACAAGAAAACTAAAAGTAATTTCAGGAATAATATTTTGTAGTCGCATGGGCATATGTGAAGGAAACGTCTCTATAAATGCTTGCATACTCAAAGAACTGTACTATAAATCAGCTACGGAGTTTTAGTTTTTGACTTGAACTTAAAAAACCTGCAACTTAACCCACTGTAAAATTTGCAGGCTATTTATTTGTTAATAACTTATGTTTAAAAATGAAAAGGAGAAGTAGAAAGAATGAAAAGGAAGCTGATAAGTAAGACATGTTAAACTTATCTTGAAATTAAAGTGCTTTTAATGCTTTCACATGGAATTTTTCAGTGTTACATGTTCAAATTCAGTGTAAAAATTTCAGGTTTTCACACAGATTTACATGGAGGAAATAAAATTGGTATAGTTCATGAGTTGTCATGGAAATGTTTTGGTTTGGCAGAGTTTTTTTTGGTAGAAAATACTGTCTTCTGTATGTGTTATTCCTGAATGATCCCAAGAGCAAGCTATAAAAATTCTGTTCTACAGCTCAGTATTGGCATGAAAGATTCAGGCACAGCAAGAATCTTGTTAATTGTTTAAGATTCTGTTCAGTTCATAACAACAAAAAATATCCTGTCTTTCAGCCTTAATCTTTTGTGTTCCATTTTCATTATCTACTAGTATAAAACAAAATTATGGTTTTCCAAGCTGTCTTTATAATGTTAGTTGTTGATGATTAAAGACAGATTTGGTATGATTGCTTGAGAGGTATTTATTATAAACAAACAAAAAAATCAGTCACTTTTCAGCAGGAATGCTGTAAACAGAAGAAATAATGAAATACAAGCACTGCAGAGCTATTTTACCAGTATAAAAATGGCTTAAAAAAAAATACGGGCTGTTAAATGGAAAAGGTTGCTATAGGACTGTGTTGGTGTAACCAAATTGGATTTTTTCTGTAACACAAAATCAGCCTGTTTGCTGGTCCCAGATTTGTTTTGGGATTTTTAGAAGAAATATGCTACTTCTGGAATGTATGTATCAGTTCAAAAACCCCAGGAACCTTCACTTGTGACTTCCAGATTGTTTGACTGTGTGGCACAGTAATGTTTTTCAGGAAAACCATAATTGCCTTACTAGTAGTTAAATGATCTCAGTCACAGTCAAGTGAAATTGCCTGTGTTAGCTGTGGCTATACATTTCAGAAAAGAGTTAAAATCACATCCAGTCATGTATGAATTGTTCTTTTGCAATGGGAAGTGGCTAAGGACAAGAGCATTTCTGTAACCACCAGGTTAGCCTCTAAAATGCACTGCAATCTGAGGCAACCATTGAAAATTGAAATTGCAATGTGAGGAGTGTCTAATTTTACAAAAATGGCTTCCAGGGTGATTGGCCATACTTGCCTTTTCCTGAATAAATTTATATCCAGTATTAATCTGGTAAAATGATTATCTATTTTTTATGAATATAGGGAATAACTGACCTTGTTTTAAATGACACATATGTTATTTTATATATGTGTGTGCGTGTATAATTTGGGTGGTTGGAGAATTCCTGCAGATTCCATAGCTTAATTATATAAATCCTAAAAATTCTATCTATTCCATCTATTTTTCTCTCTGTCTCACAGCCTTTGGTACTTTGTCAATACATTTAGATATCGTTTTTGTCTTTTTTGTGCTGTTATTGTACTATGAAAAATAAATACGTTTGAGACCAAAAAAGATAAATCACAAGAGAAACTGAGAAGGATGAAAATGAAATGAGTTATATATGTGCTAATTAGTCTAAGTAAGACTGGTTTATTATGAAGGTTAATCACATCACTAGAAAATGACAGTTCATTTGACCTGCATGTACAGCGGTCCTTTCTAATACCATCTTTTTTTTATATACTCTTATTTTTACTGCTTATTGCTTCAAAGAAGTTCTTTACCTTAATTTTAATGCTACTCAATTAGTGATACTGAATAAATGTTGCTGGGCACATCTGTTGGCTTTTACATTACCCATCTCAAAATGGATGTATTTCCTATAAAAGTAATTATTGAATACTAAAAAGGTATCATGAGCTTCCAGCTAGATAGACATTTCTAGAAAAATAAGTGACTGTACAGTTTTACAGTATTACTAATGTAGAAAATTGTCTCAGAAGTGCAGTTCTCATGCAAGTAGACTAATGGATTACACAGGTGAACATTTACAGTGAAACTGAACATTACATTTTAATGTCTAAAATATGTTTATACTCATTGTTTCTTACTTAGTCTAGTTGCACGAGAAAGACTGTATCTTTTTTGATGCAACGTGTATGTTTTTTAAAGCAATTTTTCTGCCTTGCATGTTACCAAAATTAACAAAGTAGTACACCTCAATATTTAATAACATTGCGTAGCTTTCCTTTTAAAAAACAATCAGCAAGGTGTCTTAAAGGAATTATCCTCGTGCAGCTACTGATTTAGTAACCTTTGACATAAGCAAACGTATTAACTTAAAGTACCGTTTGAAGTGAGCTTGGTTTGAGAGAAAAATTGGTCTTGCAGCTGTATGTTGGGTGTGGGAGCTAAGCAATATATGTTTTTAAATTCAATTGTGTAAAATGCATACTTCATGGAAATAGTGCTGGATATTCTTTTGTTGTCAGCATCGGCAAGAACATCTATATGCTGAGCTAGCAACCCTGAATCAATCATGCTGTGAAATTATTATTTAATAAATTCTATAGGGTTGCGGTTTTGCAGCATGGATTTACTCTGCTGGATTATATTGTTTTCATAGAATCTTTCTGTTCTACTTAGAGTCTTCATGTTGTACAAAAAAGTACTGTGAACCACTGTTTCCCCATAAATAGAGTGGATATTGCCAGGATGTTTTTTTTGTTGTTTTTAAAGCTCTAATGTCATAATTTCAGTTAATATGTAAAAATAACATAACAAAATATGTTTAAAATTCCACATTTTAAGCATGTTTTTTATTGTGAGGCATAGATCATTGATTTATTTGAAATATTTAATGATCAATAAAATGTTTGCATGGCAGTTAAGTATTAAAAATAACTGTTTAACAAAAGTGTGTGTGCAGAATATAAACGCAGGTTTGAGATAAGTTCATACACTAATATGAAAGATGATCCAGTTCCTTAATCACCTTTGTGGTACTGTGTCCATCAGAAGATGGTTTTGGTTTCATTCCTGTGAAATTGCGTTCATGGACATGGAGTGTGATACAAACCAAAGCATGGTAGGAGGAGGATGACAGGGAAATTTGTTACAAAAGTTTGCTTATTATTTGCACTAAGATACTTGATATTAATGAGATTTTAAGTCTTGCCAGACAGTCTGGGGGATCATTTCCAGCATCTACAGAGGACTGGATTTCTAAGGTGTGTCTATACCTAGAACATAAAAGGGATCAGAATCCATTATTAAAGCTCAACCTGGAGGCATTTATATGATCTTGTGTGCTTAACTCATGTTTCTCAGTCATGATGGAGGTGAACGAATGGTTCCAAAAAGCTGCAGCTAAAGTTTCCAGTCTTACTTGCAAGAATAATTTTTGTAACTGATATGATTTTTTTAAAAAATATACATACCATATAATTTACACAAATTTTGGAAGTTGATTTAAAGAATGTATACATGTTTGGGCAGGAATCTGCAACGTGAAATAAAGTCTCCATCAGAGTTGTACAATACATTTTGATTAAATATTTCTATATGTCTATATTTTTAATATATTTTTTCTATATATCTATATTCTGTGCCTGGGTGTTCGACAGACAAAATTGTGACAGTTCTAATTCCCATCTTTGCTTGTATTTTTAAGTGAAATATGAGCATTGGTACAAGTTTTTCTGTGTTTCATGTACAGCAGTTTATTTTGGAAGGTGTAAGGCTAATGGTAATTCTTGCCTAATAGAAGGTTCTGAAATCCAGCAGAAGCTGGAATTTATTTTGAGTCTTGTCATAATTAAAAACAGTTAGCACTGTGTGAATTATGAAATAGAGAGTGACAGGTGTACTTCTTTCCCATGACTGAAAAGGAGCCATGTTATACTGTCAATCCCTGTTATATCCCAGAGGTGTGATTATCTCATTAAAAATAGGTTGCCTGAAATTAACTTACTGTTATTTAAAGTCAGTAGTGTTTTGGGATGCAGATTTTTACCTTTTTTTTTTTTTTTTTTAAGAAGAAAATTCTGTATATTTCATTTTAACCAGTTGGTTTGCAGAGGTTTAATTCTGAGTTTTGAATAGTGAATATGAGTACTTAAATTAGGAGGAAATAGAGAATTTATTGAATTTACAGAATTTATTGAGACTGTTGCAATGTTATTGTATCTAAAACTTGCTGTAAAGTTAAAGCAGGATTTCAAGGTACTCTCTGCATTGGTGACTGTCAGGAAGATTTGAGAGAGGATTAGTGTCATCATAACCTGAAAGTGTTTGAGTGTGGTGCTGCTATGAGTGCTGGAATGTGTCGTACATCAGTAGAATCTGAATCTGATGGACCCTGTAGATAATCATGTCTCTTCTGTAACAATCTTGTACTACTGTTCTTACAGTGGTACTTCACATAAGATACAATGGCATTGGTGAGATTGATTTTCTGTGTTGGTGGTGTGGGTTTTTTTGAGGGTAGGGCCAAAAGCTGACTCTAGATTTCTTTGGGGGAAAAAAAAATAAATATCCTTTGTCCTTTGTTTAAAATAAATAGATATATCTATCAGGTTTAAAGAACCTTTCCCTACTGGCCTTGTAAGTGTTATCTTTCTATTTGTTTCTATCTTTCTGTTAGGGATGCAATACCCCTATTGAAAAGCATAAAGATTGTTTCTGCTTATATTGGATTTCTTTTAACCCAGCAAATCTGTATATGCTTGCTTCATCTTCTAATTTTAAGCCGACTGTCAGTGTCCCAAATAAAATTATTCATGTTAAAAACTGGACATCATTTAAAGCATTGTCCTAATAGAGAATGTTTACTGTTAACCTAACATCCCTCGAGAGACATGACATTGCAAAAGATTCATACTGTGCCTAACTGTACACATGAAAGAGCAGTAGCTATCAAAAAGCCACACTGAAGGACATTGGAACTAAATGGGGGAAAGGGAATCAGTTAAAAGATTCTGAAACTTGGTATAATGCTCGAGTGTGGCAGAAACTGAAACTGTCCTTACTGG
This sequence comes from Falco rusticolus, assembly GCF_015220075.1. NCBI lineage: Eukaryota > Metazoa > Chordata > Aves > Falconiformes > Falconidae > Falco > Falco rusticolus. The sequence goes on from NC_051195.1 coordinate 35,977,100, forward strand.
CTGAGAATCTCAGTGGGATGACTTGGCTAACTTCGTACACAGCCACAGAAAACACGATATTGTGCCATAACAGTAAGGCACAAAAATGGGATCTCAGAAATTTTCCTTGAGAGTGTCTCAGATATGTTAATTAAGATGGGGTAGACAGTGCCAAAAAATCAAAAGCAATAACGTGATCCTCTCACCACCTAGCATTAAGTAGTCTAAGCTTGGGATTTTCAGTTAGAAATCTCTGCTTACCACCATGCAGTTCTACTTAAACTTAAACCTTTTATTAAATACATAAGGGGGGGGGGGGGGTGGAGAAAGAAAAAAGATAAAGAAAAAAAGGAAAAGCATTTGAAATGTGAGGTATTAAGTATAGCTTTCATTTTAACTCTTATTTCCTTTTCATTCAGCTTTAGGGAGTTCTTACAAAGAAAAATCATGTTAAGCATTTCTTTAGATCAACATTAAAGATGATAACTGTCCTTTTTTGGAAGGAAAATAAAAAGAGTTATTTAATGCAGGCTTTAGCTGCAGCTGCTTCTGCTGGAACTTAAGCCTTGTTTCTTGACAAAAAATGCATGGGAGTGGAAAGGGGTGGGATGTAAAAAAAAAAAAATAAAAAAAAAATGGGAATATATAAGTGGCATCTCTTATATTGACTTCTACCAGCTGAGAATGATTGGTACAAAATATGCTTTTAAAACTGATCCTGAGATTTGGCATATTGCTCCTAGCATTAGACTGCAAAAGATGCTACTGTAGCTACAGTTTTAATGGTATCAGAAGAGAAAACATTCACTGAGAAGGGTTAACCACAGAAAAACAAGTAGAAACTATGAAAGAAAATATGCAAAGAGGAGTATGGAAATACTGAGGTAACAGGAGAATGTAAATCTTCTGTTCCTTTGAAATCAAATGCAACTTTAGGTTTCAGTTCATTAATTTGTAAATATACTTCATACTCAAAGCTCATACTTGTTTTTGTATTATTTGGAAGTAGGCCAATGGAAAAAACCTTCAGCGAGGCACAAAGATAATGGCATCCAAATCTTTTTCCACTGAATGTACTATAATATCGTCCTGCTTTTCCTGTTGCATTTGTTTGATAACATGGATTCACATTTGCTTCAGTAACAGCAGGGATGGCTTATATGTATTTTGCTTTTTGAGTTACTCCCTTCCCGTAGAGGTCCACAGAGTGGTAGGAAATTTGCAAACCTGAGATTATAACATGCTTTCACTGCCATTAAATAAAATTTGTCCATATGTGATTTTTAAAATAATGTAAAAGTTATTAGCTCCTGATGTCCTATTTCAAGGTATTATCCAGGGAACAGTTAAATTACTTGATCAATGAGAGTAATTTATCTTCATTTTTTAACAGAAAAAAACTAGCTGCTGGGCTTGTCAGACCTAGCTTTTTCATTCATGAGGAATCCAGAATACAAGGTTCCGAGTCCTCTGGACTCCTCCTTTCTTCTCCTTTTCCAACCATACTGATCTATAGAAGTTTCATATGTGTCCTGAAAATGCAGGTGAGGTAGAGCAGCCGTGGTGGTGGTTTTGGTGAGAGAGACCAAACTAGGAATGTATCCTTTATTTGTGTGTGTGATGGATACACACATGTCAAAATCTGGAGATGAATCCATGGGAAAATAAATTCCATCTTATGTTTACTTTATTTAATGGTTCTTCAGTATAAATTCAGGAAACTCCAAAGACAGAGTGCAGTGACTAAAACATGATGCAGTTTCGATGTAAGGAGATCCATGGCTGATTGTAGAGGAATTTGTCTGTGGATGGCTGCGTGAGGGAGCACATACTACACTGAAGTGTGCTATATAGGTGCTGCTTTGATTTAGATGTTCCTGTGGACAAATGGTGCTGAAAAGTTTGATTTATTGGTAATTCCATGATCTGGGAATACAAGTCATGTCTGTCCTGCCAAAGGAAATGGTTTTGTCCTTCCACAAAGTATCATATGAGGTTTGTACAACTTGGTGTTTAAATACTTTTACTAAATAAAAGCTACTCATGTAGAGGAAGTTCCACATTCACATTTGTGATCTACTTGCTATTAAATGAGCAATAACTATGGGAGTAATTAATTAAGGTTGGTTGGCAATAACTTCTGTATTGTCAATGTATTCACAGCTTTTAGAAGGTGATTTAGAATTCAGCCTTTTAGCTCCTTTATAACTTTTGTGCTGTCTGGTAATGGCACGTGACTTTTAAGAGCAATTAAACAGAAGCAGAATAAGCTGTAAAAAATATATTCCTTTGTTTTTCACAGAGTTACACAAAGTTAACATTTGAGAAGGGGCTTTTCCAGCTTGAAGTGTCTAAATAATAATTCCATAAATGTAGAAGGGAAAAAATGACTGAATTTAGGAAAACATAACTGATTATATAGTAGCAGCACTTCAATGAACATTTATTGTAGCGTGTCAAGATCAAATAACAAAATAACAAAATTTAGCACTCTCTGGTAACTGTTTTTCGGAAATGTTGTTATAAACTGTATTTTGAAAGAGAGAAAAAGGTCAGATGCTGCATAGAAACTTCTGTTTCTTGCGGGCAGTCTGAACCTCTAGTACCTCCCTATTAAGAATCCCTCCTTCAGCTTCAGCTGGCTATTTAACAAGTTCTCAAGGCTGAACAAACCATTGAGTTCCTGACATTGCAACATTCTGTCAATAATATCTTATGTTTAATTGTGTTTCTAGTCTGGCTGTTATATTAGGCTAGGCCAGAGAGTTCAGGGTATGTGTTGTATGGGACACGGTTACAGAAGCATTCATTGTGTGTTATCCCTTATCAGTAGAATATGAACATTAAAACTCAATCCCTCTGACAAGAATTCAATATTAGGATTATCAAGTGGGAAATAAACTTTTATTATAGACAGCTTGCCACTTAGTACCAGATCTGTTCCCAAGCAGGAGCCCACATATTAAATCTTTTAGTCCTAATTAAAACTTCAGTGAAAATATAATGATTGTCAAGGTAGGTTCAGAATTACTTTGTATCAAAGAAAGACTTTAAGTGTAGCGTGAATATTATCAGGTAGTTATTCCAGAATGATGTGGGAACTTAGTGACATGTGTACCAGACCAAGGTTATTAAGTTTTGTGTGCTTGGTTGGAAAAAGGGGAGGACTGCCTAAGCAAGATGGTAATTCATATAAGCATGGGAAGAAAAAGCAAAAAGTTCAAGAATTGGGAACATTAATGTTTGTTTTGAGGTGAGAATCAATAAGGGAGCAGGTGTGGCAGTGAGCAGGCCACTGTGAAGAGATTTACTTCAGCCACTGAGTTTAGAAAGGAGTGGAGTGGTCATGATGTCTCTGTGACTCTTCTCCAGTTCAGATTTCAAGAGCTTTAAAGGTGCCTATGTTTGCTTCTAAAATATTCTTGTTGACTATAATTACAGTATTAACTCTGCCTTTGTTCAAGTGATTTCAAAGCTTTCTTTTTGTTCACTTTTCTTAAAAGCAAGCGTTCCAATTATATCAGACATTTTACCAAACATCTGCAATAATATATTCTTTAAGTAGACATTTGAAACTAGTGTAATTTTGCCATTGTATTGTTAATAATTGCATTGTTAATAATTTTCTGTATCACGTATTGGAATGGTAGACCTTAATGGCTGTTCTCAGACTGCTATTGTTTAATGTGTGGAGGAGAGCTGCCTCACATGCATAGCTCTTAATAGAGAACAACCATAGTTCTTAACAGACAGATGCCTAGTTTTTAACTCTACAGAAAATAAACTAAATGATGCATTGGAGAAATGTTCTTCAAAGAAACTTATAACTGAATAGCATTTTTTTATTTATACACCTTGAAGGAATTGTTATTAGGATGAAGTATTAAAATCTATGAAAATTCCTGTGGTTATAAAGTAAAATATGGGTGAAGAAATCTCACTTTTCCTATTTGATTTTACAGCTTGCACGTGCAGTGGACATGCAAATATTTGTCATATGCAAACAGGAAAATGTTTCTGCACAACTAAAGGAATCAAAGGAGACCAGTGTCAACTGTGAGTATAAAGAAAATGTAGCCCAAAGGTAGCCCAAAGTTATTGCAATTCATGCCTAGCGTATACTCACTTTTTTCCTGTTTGTGTTTTGCTTTTGTTGTTGGTTTTTGTGATTGACCCTGATAATGTTGTAGTTATGTGTCTAATGTTCCCTAAACTTCCTGGGAAATGTCAACAGTACATGGTATTTTGTAAAAGAATTATTTCACAAACACTAGTAATATTTTTCAGACTGTACAGACTTAATTTTTTTTTTTTTTTAAAAAGTAACTGGAGAATTACCTGTAGTTGTCTTCCTTTTTTTAGGATTTATTTAAATTATTGTAAGTAAAAAAAATTGCAAAATTTGTAATTGGTAATTATATTCAGTGCATTTGTCACATATCTTGATCAGAATCTACAGTGGTTAGATTTTTAGAGTTTTGGAAACATGTTAAGCTGGGCAGTGGCTTACACATTTTCCTGTATAGAACAGAAGAATGCGTAAACCTGTTATGGAAAGTGCAAGTATTTTACTGGAATACCTTACTGTGTTTTTCTTTTAGAGGAAGAGCTTGCAACTTAAGATAGAGGATAACAAACAGGAGGACTAAGAACAAAGAACTAATGAAGTGGTGTAACTTGTCAAGTAGTAGAAATAACATATTGAAGTTAACTATAGTCTTATATTTCAAGATGTTTCTTTCAGTTCTTTCTATCCTGTACACTGCATTACCCAATAGGAACCTTATTCCTTTCATGATTGTAGCTACGTTAAATAGTATCTGGCTCCAAAATTGTCTTAGCAATGTTGGTTGGAGCTGGGAAAAGGTATAAAACCAGCTTGTTCCTTTCCAGCAGGGAGAGGTGCCAGAAGGTGATGTTCTGACTGCCACAGGGCATATTCCTTCACTGGATTTGTAGATTCACCTTTGATGTGTTTAATGAACTGGGCTGAATCCTGCCCTTAATGCTTTTCTTGTTAAATAATCAAGGTAGAGAAATATCTGATGCAGAGGATATGTGTATATTGGTGAGAAAGGGCTGTGCTGGTCAGTGTACTGGTTCAGCGGTACCTCTGGGACTATTTGGCTAGCTAATTGGAGATGGTCAGGATGAGATGGGAAACCAAGATTTAGGACCAAATGATGGATTTTTATCACAACAAAAGCTGAAGAGTGCTAATGCCTTTAACTCTGAATTAAGTCTTCACTGAGAAGTTTTTGCCTTTTCTTGTGTCCAAACACTTAATCAGTTCTAGATGTTAATGAGTGGTTTGATTACCAGTGTGCTATGGACATATGTTGATGCCATTCTGCCTATTTACAAAGAAGGGGGGGAGGGAGAGGAATCTACTCCCCTGTACATCATAACACTTGAACTACATGAAACAGTTTCTTCGCCCATAACTCCAATCCTTTACCAACTGCTAGTCAGCCTAAGGCACCCTTCTAGACCTTTTCCCCGTCTGTATTTCACACAACTATTTTACTATTGCTTTCCCTTTGTCTTGCATTGTTTCTTTGTTTTCTCTGCTCTGATTTAGAACTTTTGTCTCATACGGTCAGTTGTGCTGTTCAGCCCTCTCAGCCTGCTGTCCTGAGTGTCTGCCATAAAAGCTTCTTTTATCCCATTTACTGAACTAGAAGAGAAAAGGTTTCTCTGGTGGTGGGTTTTCCAGTCCTGGTCAAGAGTTACAACAACTGGACAAAGGGGAGGAAACAGAGATTTGAATTTTGATTTTTCAAGAATAAACTTAAAATTGCAGTTTCAGGCTGAAAATCCCTAGGTTTGTCATATGTAATACATTCCCCTTCCTAGATTCTTACATAGACCGAATGCTTATCCAGGGCAAGCTGTGGTGTTAAAGCATTTGGCATTTCTAACGGTTTCTTTTACATGAAATAAACTCTGCAGAGCAGCCATTTTCAAATTATTTTTGGCTGTGATCACGTTTCACATTACAAACATCACATCTGTTATGTTCACAGACACAAATATTAGCATTAAAAAATGAATTTCTGCTCTAAGACCTTTCCCAACTCTGGTCTTTCAAAAAATAATTAAAAAAAACCCCTATGTAAACTATCCTGTTCATGACAGCACATGGAGAAAGAGACCAGTTCCAGTTACAGACACTTCAAATATATTAAAATAGTATCCAGAATAAAATTTCAGCACTAGAAACTCATAGTTAAGATCACTGGATATCCTCAGGAAAGCTGGTGACCACAGATTTAGAGTTTTAGGACATGGCATCAGGATTTGTCATTTTACTCTGGTGTTGGGCTTGGGAGCGTGATCCATTCATGTATGGAAGTTCTAGTTCAATGTTGTTTTTTAATTATTTCCCTTAGAACACCAGGAGATATATAAAACAAAAAGTAGGCCACACTTGAATGACTGGATCTGCCATCTAATTTGTAAACTTCACACAAAGAATGTTAACTTGATCAAATCTGTATTACTTTTAACAAAAGCGGAGAAGTATTTCTCAGTAAAAATGATCCTTACACTCAAAACATGTTTTGAAAGTATTGTGTTGTACTGTCAAAATACATATACAGTCATTATCTAGAAGATAAGGATTACTATAAATCAGCTAAATGCTTTACTTGTATTTACTACTTTATTATGTCTGTATAAATCATCTGGAACTCGATTCAAAATGGAAATATTGTTCTCCACAGCTCTGGATATTTTATTTTCATTTTTTTGCCACTCGCTGGGCTGTTGTGCAATCTCAGCAGCAAACGTACAACCCTGTGATTTCTAAAATAAGGATTTCTGTGAAATTTCAAACTCTAGCTGTTCAGTGTGAAAGTTAGATTTATATTCCTGTCAGTAATCCTATTGTTTAGAAAGTCTCAGCTGCAGGGTGGTGTGTTGCCTTTCTCTCCCCCTCCCTCCATCTATTCCTCCTTCCTTCTGATCCTTTTAAATCTGTTCGTCATGTGAGGTACACCCCATACTTCGGACACAGAGTTTTTAGGAAACCAAGGAAACTTTACAACTTTTTTTTTTTTCTTCTTTTTCCCTCCCCAGCTTAAGAACAGCTAGTTATTTGTGGGTTTATGGATGGTCTTATTTATTTTTTTCTTATTTTCTATTATATTTTTTTTGTATTGCCATCAATTATATTAATTTCTGAAGTGTGCTCTTAGATATCACGAAGCACAGTGACATCTTAAATCAAAATCACTGTTCTAAGGCAGCTTTGAGCATGCATTTGCATTCTATTTTAAAACGTTTTTTTAATGCCACATGTTAACATTTTTTTCCAAAAAGAAATATTTTATTACCTTTAAGTTGGTAGTTTCAGTTGGTAAAAACCTGTAATACTCTCCTGATCAGGAGCAAGTGAGTAGAATGGTTTGATTATTCAGAGTAACTAGTCTGTAAAACAATAAAAATAGTTACAAATAATAATACTTAGATTCCCCCCCCCCCTTAATGTTAATAATGAAATGCACCATTAATAGTAACAAGAAAATCATTTTGCCTTAAACCATATTTTTAGGTGAAAACTATTACTTTAAGTTAATTTTATTTAATTTTCTGTAATATTTAATTTCCTAGCTGCTCATTTTATTCTGTCGTGGAATTTTGTCTGCAGAGCTTTTAAAATACCTGTAGGTTTCAGAGTAACCATCTGTAGGATTATATAAACAGATAACTTTTCAGGAATAGGCCTAGGGAAATGTAAAGAATTTGCTAAGGGGAAGTTTCAAAGTTTGAATTTTGATATTAAATGAGAGATATTTTATTGGATTCGAGGAAGAAAAATATGCAAATGATAGAATTAACTGAGTAGTTAAATCATTCTTTGAGAAGTCTCAGTATGTCTGGCCTCTTCCAAGAGCCAGCCATCACCTGGAGGTGTGTCTGTAGCTTTTGTCATCCCTTGCAAAGCTGTGTAAATCTGGAGATATTATCAGCATTTTGAAAGATTACAGGGTTACAAATGCATGATGGGAATAAGGTTTCGTAGTGATATTTTCCAATTGTTAGGTTCTACTGGATGTACTGTAACATCTATTGCACTGTACTTCCCAGTTAGAGGCATTGCTGTGTTTTGGGGGAAAAAGATTATTCTCTCCTGTAGTTTCCACTGGTCAGATCTTAGGCTATTGAGCCTGTCCTGTTGGTATTGAAACTGTACCTTTGCACCATGGGCAGGTTAGATACCATGTTAATGTACCTAAGTTCCCAGGCATAAAGCAGAATAATGATTTTCCCTATCTGGGAAACATTGAAATGTTGAGAACACCTGCTGTGGTGTGTACAAAAAGAACTACCCGTAAACCATGTAAGAGCTGGGCAAAAACTGGGGTTCTGTAATGGAGAAAACTGCTAGGTGGAAATAAAATACTGGGGGGCAAAAAAATCCGTATTTTTAAAATTGCATTTCATAGTACTTTTTATGTGATTGTAAGAAGGATAAATAGAAGGGTACAAAATGTGTAAATACAGGTTATTCTGCAATGAAAAAGTAATAATTTGCTCGTTTTAATTCTTATAAGTATTCAGACTATTAATTTCTTAGTTGTACTGTTATTTCTTCTGAAAAGGTGAACAAAATACTATTTTATTTATTAAAAATATACCCTATATATTTGATAAAATCTTCACTGTATGCAAACTTAAAAAAACCTATTTAATATAATACTATAAGGATCTGTGCGTAAATAATAAGCACTCATTGACAGTCTGATTTACATAAGAATAAGATTTTAGAATATTCAGCTGTCCTCTTCTGCATAATTTCCCTCCACATAATGGTATAATTCCTCTTACGAGATGGAAAGGCAGGTAAAGATATGCTGGTTTATAAGTCAATTCCACCATTCTGTTGATATCACTGCAGCTTTATTCGCTGATAGCAGAATAACTCTGTTCCTCATTGTTTCCTCTCGGAGCACTGCTTTCTGGTAGGGGAAACATTGACAGCAATCATGTAACAAATTCACTGTATTAAAACTTCCTTTATCAGAGACACAAGCACACAGACACAGACACACACACACAGACAAACAGCCCAGGGAGAGTCTAGTTGCTGGAAGTTTAATAAAAAAACTTCTATTGAATAACTTTATCCTGATAAAGGGTAGAATCCATTTAATACTAGTTACTATGGTGATCTGTGCATTTCTAAGGTGAAGTTAAAAACTATAATATTTAATGTTTTAAAATACTAGAGGAAACTTTAATTTTTTTTTTCTTTTTTCAAGATTTTTTCCCCCCAGTTTTCTGTCATTTGGTCATATTCCACTGTCAGTTTTACATATGTGGTTGTACTTGACATGAAGTATTTTCTCCTTGTTCAGGCTGAGTCCAGTCCTTGATTTTTCCATTTAACAGAGAACTTTGACATGCCCGTGCATGTTACTCCATTAGATATGAAGTTTGAAGGAGAATTCCAGCAAAATCTGGCATGTAGATCTAGGTGGATTTAGAGACTACCTCTGTTCTTATTTAACCACCTGAAAATTTTAGCTTGCTTCTGTAAGGACCGGTTCAAGCCCTCAGCTAGCTCTTGAAGAGGTAGATTGTTAGGTTCTAAGAACAATAAAATGAACCCCCCATTTCAATATTAAATATGTTTTAAATGTACTAATTTACTGTTCTAGATGTAATAATTATTGCCAGATCTACCAAGGACTTGAGATACTTCCTCCCACCTTTAATTCATGTTTCTGGCATCTATCATTTTGCTGAAATTGCAGCTTTCCTTTAAACAATATGGCTACTAGCAAAGCTTCAGAACATGACCAAAATGCAGTCTAATGGCTTAAATACTCAGAAGGCACTTGAAACATTTGGGACACTTTTCTTCATATTTTAATTAAAAACTACCATTTGTGATTCGGAATGTACCTCACACAGTATTTTTTTATATAGGTTTTGGCAGTACTGTATGTCGCTATCAGCCTTTTTTTTGACTTTTTTCACACTGCAGTAGGCTTGCTTTCTCTTCTTTGGTATACACAGTGTCGGATATGTAAAGTTCATGAGGCTCTCTGGGATCTTTCAGAGTTGCGGGCTCTCTATAAATGTGAACAACACTTTTTGTAAGCATTGTTACTTGCAAACATTACATTCTATTCAGGAAATTGCCTGACTTCGTAACAATAGAGAAGTGGAGTTTGAATGTCCTGTCCTGTTCCTAGAAGGCAGTGTTCTCACTGAAGAAATGAGTTGGTGGCTAAGGGGGGAGCAGCTGTGAGCACTTAGCCAAGAGCTTTGGACATTGGTACTTTATCGTGGGTCAGTTGTGAATGTGTTAAATCTGGAGAACACTGCAATATTGATATCGCAATGTAAAACTATGTCAGCAAGCAATCTTTTGCCAAGAGCTGCATTAAAAATAGTACAAGTAATTTTCTTAGGTGTTCTGTTCCGATGAAATATACCTTTTATCTTTCTGAGTTCGGTACTAACTGTCTGGAAAATGGGGGACAGTTTGGGCATGAAGGTTTCTCTTTCATGAGAATAAAGTAGTTTTGCTTTTCGCTTCTATGGGGCATTTCCATAACAGACTGTATGCACATATATGCCTTTTGGTTTGGCAAGCTCAACAGAGCAGAATCTGCTCACCGCTGGGCTTCGGCTGTTCTCTAAGGTTTTTTATATTCATGATTTCTGTTCCAGGCCACCTCCAAAAATACAAAATGCAGAGCAAACCAGACTTTCTTTTACAACTTTCCAGACACTTCTGGCTGTAAAATGGGAATGTAAGCAGTGTTACCTGTCTCTTGTGCCCAAGTGGTTTGAGTTAGTATGCGTGCTAAATATAGATATAATTCAGTAATAAATTTTTTGTTTCCTATTTGAAGAATATATGATGATGGGTTTTCTTTCAAAATAAGTTAATCAAAATACCCTTTTTCAAAAATTGTTCCTCCTGTGCCATGCCATCCAGTGACTGGCATTTGAATAATCTGTTTTGCTTAGTGCAAGATGTACCAGTGAAGCAGTGGAACAGGGCAGGCTGTGCCGAAGTCTTTCACAGGTGACATGGCAGTGAGACCCATTTTGAATTCCAGTGCTCAGGATGCAGTTGTTATAAAGTAAGCCTCTTTTATAAAAAGCACTAGTAATTTTTGGTGCTGAAAGTTGCTATAGTCCCAATTGTCTAGGGATGTAAAGTTTCTTTAAAGGTCAGGTAAAGCTCCTATGTATTTTTTTATTATAATAGAGTACCACAGCTTACAAGAATAGACGGCTTTGCAAGTTCTTAGGTCTGAAATAGACCCATAAAGATTTAAAGCTAAATATAAGATGAAGACAGTTATTCTGCCTTTAATTATGTATTGAGTCTGAAGTGGGATGCATTTAGGAGTGGGAGTGCTGTAATGTTTACTCTTATACAGGAAAAAGAGAAATAGGGAGAGCCTGTGCCACATGAGAGAGTTGTTGGGAACAGGAGGAGAAGGGAGGTTATGACTACCATAAAACTGCTGTATTATTGAGTCTGCTTTTTTTGTTTTCCAGGTTATAACCCTAGATTTTGTGCTTATTTTTAGAAACTGTTTGGGAGGTTTTGAGGCTCTTCCTGTGTGACTAAGGAAGGGAGTAAAGGGTCTTGTGGCTTGGGCTGGTTTTACACCTCATCTAGGGCTAATTTTAAAGCAGAATTGCATATATCTGCATAGCACAATGCTTTGCCATAGTCTCTGACAGGGTCACAATAGGTTGCAAAGACTTACAGACTGAGGGGTTTTTTTGCCAGTTCAAGCTGTTGGAAATGATATTGGAGCTGTACTGTGTTGCATCCTTTAGAGTGTGTAGCGAAGGTGTCTGGGAATCCTCTGTGGCCAGGACTAGAACTGGCGTTAGGAGCTAGTGAGGCTGAGGCTTATGAAAAGTAACATAAGCCAATAATCTGTATGGATAACTCCTCTTATAAAGCAACCAGCCCAGTGGGAGAGGTGCACACAGTTACAGCATCTGTTGGCACCACTCCTTTGCAGACTTAAAAGGAAACCAGAGCATTTCTTTTAAGACAGTCAACATAAAGTGTTCAGATTCCAGAAAAAAAAACTTGTAGAACATTGCCAACAGCAGAGACTAGCTTTTTTGCAATATGCAATTCTACCAGCCACTTGTGTCTCCTAATCTGCATGAACCAAATACCCCCATAATCTGTTCTTTCTGTCCAGATAAGATGCTGAGGGCCCCACAAATCATGAATACATCCAGCTTGAGTATAATGGTCGCTAACTCTGTTAACCGTTGATACAATTATTCTGTTCTTTTTATGTTGCTGTGGTTGGATTACAAACCGTCATTGTTCATGGGAGCCATAATTATCTCACAGATCATAAATTGTTACGTATAGGATAACATCTGTGAATTATTCTAGCAGAGTACTTTTTGCTACTCCTTATTAATGAACTTCTGTGCCTCGATATAGCCAGGCATTGTGTGCCTGACCCAACCATTTTATATGTTCAATATTCACTCTTCATTATACTTGCTGTCAGATTCCAGCTCTTTTTTGGATAACGAGAGCTTGCCCACCTGACGTTCTGTATGTCTCACCTGCCTGGTGAGTATTCTGATCCAGCCATTTCTGTCCAGAGAAATTGTATACACATCTCAGTCTGGTAAATGGTTTTGATCTGTAACTCCCAGTCATACAAAACACATCTAAGCGAGTGTACAGGAAACTAAGAAGGTCTCCAACTGTGGTGTCCCTAGACACCTAATTGCCACCTGATTGCTGTAGGGGCAGTTGTGGTAGTCATTCTGGATTTGGGAATTCTGCTTGAGCAACTGGGCATCTAACATTTTGTTGGTGAGATAACACAGGCTTTGATCTGTTCTGTTTTGATGCTTTTCTTGTTCCATTGCATCCTTCTTAAGGAGACAGTGAAGCTGAAGTCTTCCCAGGTAGTTGTCCCTCTTTGAAGTCTGTTAAATCTTTCTTTACAGACTTGATGCCATAAAATTAACTCCTGAAGATTTTTTTTAAGAGTTAAAAAGTTTCTAAATCTCAACGACAACAATACTTAATCCTCCACCTCTTCCTAACCCAACCACCCACTTGATTTTTTTAAAAGTTAGAGTATTTGCTGTAGGCAGTGGATAAAAAATAATACAGATTGCCAGTGGAGCATGAAGTTGTTTGGGCTTTTCTGCTGCTTTGGTTAAAGATAAGGGGTTGTCTTTATAGAAGGAAAAGAAGGTAAATGATGGCTTTTCTGGCTACTTATCCTGCTGTCACAAAAAAAAAATAATATTCAGCACAGTTGTGACTGACAAAACCAGATTTTTGAGGGAGCTCTTTTAAAAATTTTGGTGTATACTGCCGTATTGTAACCGATTAAATTCAATGTATGCGATGTGATAGTAACAACCCTCTGCATCACTATTATTATTGTTGACTGCTGCTACTGGGGTCAGCTTTGGACAGTTAACTATGGAGCGGAAGGGTGGAATGTGATATTTCCTTTGTGGATGGGGAATATTTAAGGAGAATTTTTTTCAAAGACTTAAGAGTAAACACTCCTACAAAACTTTATGGAGGACAAAATATTTTCAAGGGGAGCATCTTCCAGAAAACAAGTGTTGCTAGTAGATTTTTTTCATGAACCCTTTATGTAGAACAAAGAATTTTACACATACAATTATTTTTGCCTTCATGAAACACAAACACTGGTCTGCTTCAGTATATATACACATTTGAGAAATCAGTGCTATTCGAGTGATTTTAATATTTTTGTTTTTCTGAGGAGATCTTGGCTAGTATATAAGATACATATCAGCCTTAAAAATAGCTTATCAAAAATTTACATATCATTATTGGTCCTTTGTGCTGGAAAAGAGCTGAGGAGGAGAGCCAAAGATTTTCCTGACATGCCTCTCTGTGCTGTTGCTCATAGTACAGATAAGCATCTTAGACAAAGGCAGTTTGTCAGTTGTAGGGAGAGGGAAGAAGGGAAAAAGGGCAAAAGAAAGGCTTACAGCAGTATTGTTGTCACCTTAATCAAAACTGTATGTTTTAGAAAACAGATACAGTTTTGGCTGTGTAAAGCTATCAGTTTTCAGGCGTTTCATAAATAAGCAGGTTCTTTTTATTAGTTTTCAATTTAGGATAAGATGAATCAATCAAACTTTTCAAAACTGCGTGGAAAAAATACTTAGAATGATTGGATGGTGAGACTGATGACAGCAACAACAAGAAGCCAGTCAGGAGACATGGCAGAATGTCTGCCAGATTCTAGGAGCCATGTACCCAAGTATTCATGTGGCAGAGTCGTAAGCACGTGCTCTTCACTTGATGGGGAGTGAAAGCTTTGTGAATATAACCAAGAAACCCTCACCCTCCCTTGACTTCCCAGGAATCCAACTTCTCCATTGCAAGGTGAGATGCTGTGCTGGGGTGCAGCTCCATCCCAAGACATCCTGCTGTTCTGGGTCTTGTTGGCTTGCTGCTCCCCGCCAGCACTTTGGATTAACCAGCTGCTTCTTGCCCCCGTGCAGAACAACTGATCGTTACTTACAAATGGGCACCAACAGGAGATGTTAAGTAGCAGATGCTGACAAACTATTTTGATTACTACATCTGGAGATACATTAATTGCTTATGATCAGCTTTGTAAAGCTTCACTTTTCTCCTGTGGTTTCTACCAAGGATAAAACAGATACATAATGTTTTCTGGTAGAAGTACTTAAAAATAATCTAGTAAAAAACCTTTATGAATTTTTCCCCCCCCCGAGTCATTCAGGGTGGTACTGTACTGGGGAGCCAGCAAGATTTTGTTTTCTTTTGGTATGTTATTACACAGAAAGGAGAATTGATCTATTTTCATTAAATGATTATCAACAGAAATGAGGTCTGGATGGCTGAAGTTTAAAGAGAGCAGAGTTATATTGTAAAAGCATTATGATATAAACACAGACATTGATTTCAATAGGCAGAACTGGCATTTCATTATGTACTGTTAGACTCTAAATACTCTGTAATAGAAATTCCTGTTGTGAGCAAAACAAGTAAAAATTGTTGTGGGCCACAGGTATATTGAGTTTTGATATAGATGATGTGGTTTCTTCTCATTTGAAACTGATCTTTAAAAAAAAAAGAAAGATGTTTTCAAAGGAACACCAGCTGTTTCTGCACATAGTTAATTTTGCATATTCATGTAAAATCTGGCTTTTTTTTGGAGATTTGTGACTGGGAAGATTCTTTGATGAGCTTATTAAATACTATTTGATGTCCCGCAAAACACCTTTTGTGTTGTGTTTTGTTTGTTTGTTTGTTTTCATAAGGCTGTTTCTCCCTGAAATGGCAACATTCACTGAGGCACAAAGCGTCCATTCTAAGTAAATGCTGAACACCATTTATTCTTTCTAAATGACTGAAAATAGGCATTTTTTTCCTTTAACTTTTCTAAAAAAGCCTTTTAATTAGAAATGACCAAGCAATTATTGGACCTGTTCTATACTTAGTATGTCTGTATATTGTTAATATTCATCATGTTCTATCCGAGATACTTGGTTAAATGTAGTCTGAACTTTATTAAAATGAATTCAGTTTTAGCTATAAAATAAATCTGTAATTTAGTCCAGTAGGAGGTATATATAGGAATTACTTCAGTGTAGTTGTCTCTTGAACTACCCAGGCCTTTTTAAAAATAAAATAAAAACATTAGGATATTGCCTGTCAAAATAGTTATTTCAATTACTATTTCAGTATGTGGAAAATTCAAAATATATACCTAATAGGAGGCGACTTGGAACTTAACCGTCACAATGTGTATTTCTTTACTAAGTGTAACTGATGTAACACACACCTCTTTTGCTCCAAGTTTTCCTTTTTTAGCTGGGCAGAGAATGTGTTCAAGGAGAATTTACAATGAAAATAATATATTTCAATAGAATCTGTATTGTTTGCCATTTTAAAAGAAACATGAGATTGACTGATTTTAAGGTGATAAGGATTTTATTAATTGACAGGTAACTTAAATATTAGCTCATGATATCCAAGTCAGTACACTGCAGTGGATATACTTCTATACCTTGTTCAGTCGTGATTTGTGTGGATTAATTTGTATTGAATGTAGAAATATTTAAAGCAGGAAGAATATATTGTTGATAAGTGTTTGCTCAGGCCTGTTGTTCTCTCTTCAGAAATGAGACGGGCTCTGCATGAGAATTTCTATTTCAAGGGAAAACACTTTTCTGAGTTAGACCTGTCTGGACCATTCACATTTTCCTTATTTTCGGTGTACAATGCTAATGTGTATAGTAATCCAAACATTTGAGTCGTCTTAATGAAATGAATTACAAATTTAATGAAGTAGGTGTTTGTGACTTTTCAAAGCCCTTGAAAATTGTTTTGGTATTCTCACATCTTAACCCTCTGATAATATATTATCCATTGTGCAATGTAGATCTGGGCTTCTAATTTACATCTGATAGGATGTTAGTATGGTAATTAGTAATTGGCACAAGAGTTGTTAGAGTTGAAATAAACATCTGGTTTAATCAATTTGCCATTAAGGTAGTAGAAGTATATAGGTAGCGATGGGAAGAGGAAATACAGTAGCTCATAGCTTTCTATCAGCTATCACCACATAGCTAAGTTTGAAATTAAAATAGTGCCCCTTTATGTTGCTTGATTGTTCAGTGCTCAACTTGCACAAAATACTGTGTCCTGTTTTTATTTTTAAATCTGTTTTTGAAATCTTACAAATAAGTAAAAGAAATGAAGCTACGTTGTGATGAAAACCCTGTTGATAGATATATCTACCACCTTTGGCTTGCGATATTTACTCATTTTATTCACCAAGAAAGGGGAAGAAAAAACAGTTTTTATACAGCAATAAGGAAATGCTACGTCAGATGGGTATTGGTGACACTATTTGTTAGAAATCTCCTGGTGATGGAAAGATTGCTTTTCTTTTATGGTCTCTGGTAGAAGTAATAATGTTTTCATTTTCTGTTTTCTGTTTCAGTCAATTGTGTACCTTTACATATAGATGAAAATTTAGCTGCAATAGTTATATTTCTGCTTTTGAAGTTAAAACATTTTGTTTCACTTTGTTGCCAGTTATTAGTTTGAAATTTCTTCAGTAGTTGCTCAAAGTGTTAAAAGAAGTTTGCCCATAGAGGTTTAAAATTATGCATAGATAGAACTAAGAAATATATTTTGGTATTAAGAAATGGGAGTGAGAAATGCATTACTTCTCATTTGTTTTTTCATGACGCTTCTGATAATTATATAGACTAAGCACATCAACTACAGAGTGCTAAATCGTGCTTAAAGAGCCCTCAATTTGGGGAGCCTTCCAGTTATGACAAACTTGCATTCTTCTGGCGTTGTATGTGCAGACATCTGGAAGTTATGCAGGTTATATATTGTATCTTCTTTCCATCTCTATCTCTGCAACTGCTCCAGAAGAGCACATCTTCTTCTGCTTCCCCATGTCCCAAGCACAGGCAGTGCCAGAAAAGCTTTCTATATCACAAACTCCTGTATTAATGATGGACTCACTAAAATTAGGTTGTTTTTATTCTGTTCTGAAGATAAGGGTACTGCATGCAATGTTTTAAAGAGCTGCTTAGAAAACAGTAGATGTTCCATAGAATCATAGAATCATTTAGGTTGGAAAAGACATTTGAGATCATTGAGTCCAACCGTTAACCCAGGACTGGCAAGTCCATCACTAAACTGTGTCCCATGTCTACAGTTTGAATTGCAGTTTAACAATTAACATGAAGAAAAATAGGGGGCTATAAAAACTATGTTGTTTCAGAAATGGGGTTAAAGACCTATTCTGTATTTAAATGTGATTACCCATATTGTTGTTCTTCCTTGCAGCAGATTTGTCTATTTAAGAGGAATATTTGCTTCACTCCTGTTTAAGAATCTGGAGCTAGACTACTTGAGTTGTGCAGGCTGACTCTGTGCTTACATAAACATCCTTTTTGTTTGCCCTTTCATTCTTAGCCTGGATTATCGTGCGAATGACATAAAATAAACAAAATATGAAGAGACAGTAAGTTAAAATAAACAGTATTACTGAAAAATATCTGTAATATTTTATTGTTTATAATATAGACTCACAACATTTGACACCAAAAGCAAGCTTATCATATGCAAGGTATTTTCAGGGAATGATAACTGATAGGGCAAAACCAAACAGCATAGGACCTTTCCTGTCTGTACTCACCAGCTGAAAAATAATAATGTCTCAATATTAGAAATGTTCCTTTATTCATTTCTTCTTTTGTACTGAAGAATCACCTTTAGAAAGTATAAAATATAAATTAAGCTGCATAACCTTTGCATGCTTTGAGCTCTATTTTTTTTTTCCTTTTTTTTTTTTTGGTGGCGGATGTATTGGAAAGTAAATGGTATTCTTTATCTAGCTTACTAGATAATGGGGCTGGGAAGTTTGATTACAAAGGCATAAATCAATCCAAGAGCCCTGATGATATCCTAAACTTCAACACTGAAGCCTGAGTGGTTTATTAGATTATCACTTCAGAAGGATTGATTTACAGCTTTAGTTCTCCATCTCCATCTATTATTTTTATATTTTAAGAAAAGGAATTTTTCAGCAATTTAAAAAAAGAACAAAGCACTAGAAGTCAAAGTAAATACTTAGCTAGAAATCCTGTTTTAAATAGTGACAGCAGTCTGACTTGGAATCAAAGCACACTTATAATCAGATCTGAAAATGTGACCTGCTACAATGCTTTTCTTTCATTCACTGTTACACAGAGCGATGATAAATTTAGGACTACTAAATTACAGCAGGAGGCCAAAGGGAGAGCAGGGAGATTGCCAAAGTAACATAAGAAGCGTGTCCAAAGTGGCACACTGTCCTGGAAGAAAAGTTGTTGGGCTGCTCACAAAGAAGTGATTAGAATTAAAGGGTAGAGGAACAGTCAGATATACTAAAAGAGATTTAATAAATCAGATTTCATAAAGAAGGTTTAACTTTAAAAAAAAAACAACACCACCACCAGGAAATGAGTTCTTACAAGATCCAAAAGGAGATGAGGGCAGCAATTACTTTTAACAGATGCTTCAAAATTACTTACTAATCCTGTTCTCCTTTAGGTTATTTTATCCTTTCTTACGTATAGTCTTGACAATCACAGATTTGGGCCCTGATTCAGATAAATATTTAAATACCTGGTAACACCTTGTTATTTTAGGTTAAGAGGGGGATGTTTCCCCGATTTGGTGCGAATTGGGGAACATATGATTTACTTTTATGTTCTCTTGTTCTTGGGAATCTAATTGTAAACTGTCATGTACAGAATAGCAGCAAGAGTTTCACAAAACTAGTCCTCAAAAGTTCTTCCCATCCACTAGTGGTCCTTTGTTTCATTCATCCATTTCCCTTCCCTTTATTATTATTTGTTGGTTTATGGACTTGGTAAAGGTAAGGTTTTTTTGGGGTAAGGTAACATTGAAGGTGACAAATGATGATTGTAAGAAATCTCTCTCTCTCTTTTTCTCTCTAAATCAATCCTTCATGTTGAACAGAAAGATTGCCGCCTCTATATTTATGAATAAAACAAGAGGTAACAGCACATCTAAACAGATGAACAACTTTACTGCTGCTCAGTGCCATCCACATACATAAAAGTAAAATACGTCTAAGATTCAGAAGTCAGAATTCTGTAAATCCATTCTTTGGTGGAGACATTAAATTTTTTTTTTCCAGAGAAAATGCATTTATTGTTGAATGGTACTTGAGGATTTTTTCACCTTTTTTCTGTTGTATTTAAACCACATGTAATCGAATGCATTTTCCAACTCTTCTTTTAGGGTAGAAAAAGGATAAAACTTCATTATGTTTTTTTCCTAATGCTCCTGCCTTTTTGTCATTGACTTTAATGTAACCTTTCCTATACGATTAGTTTGTTGGTTTTGTTCTTGCTTTTTTGAAAAAAAGTTGCTTTTTTGGAAAAAATAGTTAACTACATGATTTAATAAATATTTTGACATTCACCCTTTGTAAGCTTTGATTAGAGCTTTCCCCGTGCTCGATTTTGCAGAATTGTATCTGTCTGTTTTTCTTCATCTACTCGGTGTTCTTGAATGTATTTGCACAGTTAGTTATGGTAACATTGCAAGTTGTTTTGAGACTTCGTTGTTATGCCACAGGATGTTGATTCTTTTAACTGAAATATTTGAACACATGTATACTCTATACCTGTCCTCAGCTTTTACCTTTGACACTTAATTTCTGCAACCTAGAAATCTCTTGACTCTGTCTTTATTATGTTTGCATCATATGAAATTTTCGGCAACACAGGTGTCATTTAAGTACTGACCTTAAAATAAATTACAGTGAATGTTCAGCAAATGGCAGTTCTTTAACTGGGGAAAAAAGAATGAAAGAAATGGTGACTAACGTAGGTTTGTTATAAACATAATACAAAATTAAAATTTAATTATTCCAGTTAAATGCAGGCCTAGGAACAGAAAAGAAACATTGAATACTACAACCTATAATATTAGTCAGATACATCTTCTTCCTCTATACTGGATATATTGAGCTAGACACCAGATAGATCCAGCTTTATGTGTTTTTAAATAGTATCTTGTGTCCAATTTTCTGCCTGTTCACAAGATAGTAGATTGTAATACATTCTATTAACACACTGTAATGAAAACTACCATGTAACATTTTTGTATTTTCTTCTACAAATTCCAGTCATAGCTAGAAGTCAAGAATGTTCCTTAATATTCCTGCAGAAAACTATAATGCTTTCTTCAAGAATCCAAGGCCAATTAACAACATTTCCTTCTATTGTGGCTGATAGGTCATATGGTAATTGCCCCCAACCCCATTTCATAGGTTGTACTTACCAACTGGAGTTGACGAAAACTAAGAATTTTCCTGGTTTTGGAACTCTTGATCCCACCCCCACTCCCCGATGATATGGAAATGATATCTTTCTTGGGGGGGCGGGGGTGGTGTAGGAATAAAAGTCAGGAACACCTGCACTTTTTGTTCTTTAAACACAGTATTTCACTATAATTCTTGTGTATTTCTTATGGATAGTTTATGTGAATTTGACATTTTGTCTTTTGCATGTGTGCTCATTCTTCTTGACAGTAAACAATTAAATGAATCCAAGATTGCTTATAAAATATTCTGCCACTTAAAAAAAGATGTGGTGCTTAAGACACTTCTCCAAAGCCGCTTTGGAAGTAGAGCTTTGAAGTCACAGGGTCTTTTAAGTTATATTTTCTTAAAAAATAAAAGTCCAAAAGAGAACAACAACAGAAAAAAAGGTGAGAGAAAGAAGATGGAAAACTGAAAAGTGTAGTACAGAAGATGCCATTTTTTTAAGCCTGTCTCGTGATGGTCACTGGAGAATTTTAAAATTAAACCTTTAGATTTGATCCAGGAGTGAAATGTTTGCTATAAGGCATTAGGATGCTCTGCAAACTTAAAATAATCATAAAGTGAATTCTTCAGAGTTTTTCCGATCTGATCTTCCCAAAAGAGCATTCACCTCAGAATGCATTTCTCCACTGTGCTCTCAGTTAATTTCTCTCTCATTTATGGAAAATCTGAAAATACTTTGTTTTTCTGACTCTTGGAGCATTTCAGTCACCAGAATTGTGTTTCAAGTGACATTAAAATATTTTGTGTATCTGATTTGTGGGTAATGTTACAAATTATAGCATTATTTTTTCATAAATTAAAACCTCGATCTGAAAACAAATGAGAAAAAAGACCTTAGGAACATGAGAACAATTGAAGATAGGATTGTGTTTGAAATAATTTTAAAATCACTCTTAGAATGCAGAATTTTTATATATCAGTATTACTGACAAATATTGGAACTGATTTTTTCTTATGTACCGATTTTCATATTATTTCTCAGTTAAAAAAGAAAAATCTGAATATTTCACAATATTAAAACCTCTGGCTAAATTATTGGACTGAGGAAGTTTATTATTCTTTGACTTAAGCAAAATGACTTGGGACAGATTTTCATGCTGGCATGCATGAAATTTAATTCAAACTGAGATGAAAGGCGGTTAATGTAATTGTAGCCTATTATCCTGTGCAGGCTTGAGTTAAGAAGGAAACCAACAGACAGTCAGAAAATGATGGATAGAAAATAGAAATGCTCAAGGCTGGTGAAATAGAGACTTGTGAGGGGATTATGCATAACTGTTCCCACACAATCTCTGCATCAGTAATATCCCACCTCTACCGTATGTTCGGATTACTAAACAGGAATTTTGTATGCCTCCTGGGTTTTCTTTATTTCTCTCTGATGTCAAAAAAGGTCCTCGTTTAGTAAATTTCAGTACTCTGTAATCCTGATTTTTTTGCTCTTAATCTACCAGTTTTATAAGTCCTAGGGATGCAGTAAAGCATTCTGTTACAGCACTTTATTCTTTTTTTATTATTCTTTTTTATTATTATTTGCTATCACATGGGCAAGTGGTTGGTCACATAAATAGTTAAAGTCTTTGATCATAAGCATGTCTGTGGGGCTCACTGCTAGCAAGAAAATATTATTTTTACTTGAGTATTTATTTAAAAATAGTAAATAATAATCAGATCCCAGGTTTTTCAGTGGCTATTTTGTTTAGCATGGTCCATTGGAAGTAGCACATTTCAGGTGATCAGGTTTTTGTGGTTTGTGGGTTTGTGGTTTTTTTTTTTTTTTAGGACTTCACTGTGACAGTTTACCTTTTTTTTATTACTCCATTTCATTTTTCAGTAGCCAGTATTTGTTTCTGTGTGTTTAGGGTTATTTTGTTGGGTTTTTTTTTTTCTTTTCTTGTTTTTTTTTTTGTTTGTTTTTTTCTGAATACATACCAAATTTTTCATGGAAAGCTTTTAAAAATCAAAAAGACATGTCTTAGTCTCCTCAGAATACCTACAGAAAAGGTGCTAAGTTTTGTAATACTTTGAAACATATTAATTAAAAAAAAATATTTAGAGAGGTTTGTCACCCTTGGCATATCAAACAAAGAAAGCGCCACCTTTCCCATAAAATAATTTATCCCTAGTGTAATGCATATATCTCTGGTAATTCTAGCAATAACTAGTTCAACCATCTACAGTGATGCTTACAAAATATCGGAGATCAATTACTTCTGATTAGAAGTCCAACTAAAGCTGCTGTTTTACAGCCTCTTTATAGACGGATTGAGTTGTTGAGGTACGTAGCCTGGGATATGATAAAGTAGCATTTGGAGGAGTGTAGTCTTTATCTTTCCCAGTCAATCCCAGCTGGGATGCAAGAATTTTCTTATCCATTGCAAGTTATATCACCAGAACTCTTGTAGTAGCAAAAACTTCCCTCCACCTCTCATTCTGTCATTGTTTAAGTTGAGTTTTTGTGCATTTGAGAAATGCTTTACCCTGTGAATTACCCTATGGGAAGTCACTGGGATTACACATGGAGCTAAAGTCTCTGTTCTGCACTGTACTCACACAGGACCAGGCACTGCTTTTCACGGTAGTACTCTGTAGCTTGCCTATGAAACCCAGCAGAAACAGTCTGAATGGATCAGACTGACAGACCAGGACGCCTGCTATAAAATACTTCACAGCACGCTGCTGTGAGGCTATAATGTCCTTTTAGTCAACTTTTCTTTCCTTTTTTTTACAGCCATTCCTCTTAAGTTTTCTTTTTAAATGGCAGATTCGAGGTGAGTCAGCCAAGACTGGAAATGTCGGCAGATACAGTATTGTTGTGACAGACACTAAAGTGTATTTCCACTTATTTAACATTTCATAAAGAAGTGCCATCTCTCCTCCAAGAAATTCATGAGATTATGTGCTATAATGGACTGATGGAGATTGGAGATCTTCATAGGAAAGGGACCAGAGAAAAGCGAATGTGTGTATTGATCTTCGTATTGTTTCCAATGACCTGTACTCTTTTATGTATTCTGTTCTTAGTAGATATTTCTGTATCTCTTGGCTTGGTATCTTTTTTAATAAAGTTGAATAAAAGATGGTGCAGGTTAGATGGGGTTGATATCCTAGATATTAAAAAGGACATAGAAAGAGGCCAGATATGGTTATGATGGAACAATGCTGGGCAATAAGGCACGAATCTGATAGACTTTGCCATGCAGGGATGTGATAAAGAAAGGTTCTTTTAGGCAGGAAAAGAACTTATCAGAACAGCATATTGGGTAGATTGAGATATTGAAATGGTCAGATGGGCAAAAATGTGGTTTTAAAGACCAGCAGGACAAGAAAGAAGCTAGGAGTCTGGAAATTGCCATGCCTCTGTGTTTGGTTTCTAATGATTGCTCTCCCATGCATCGCTTATTTTTTTGAAGGCTCAGCATTCACTTGTTCAAGGAGGAGGTAGAATTCTGTGACAATGTCTGTCAACGACACAGGAAACAAATATGATAAGTAAATATTGTAGATATACTTTCTGAATTTCTAGTCAGAAACTCCTTAGTCATTCAGGAATATTGAAATTGATTTGAAAATATCATGTAATAGTTATTTCTGGCTTCCTAAAAGTAACTATATATTATATGTTTACTATATATTAAATATATAGGTCACTTTAAATTATACTTAAACATCTGTAATATATATGCTTCATGTTCATATTATAACACATCATTAACACTGTAGAAGCTGTTGTTAGAGGTAGAGGATTAATTTAGATAATGTCATTATTTTCTAAAATTCTTTAATAGTATAAAGATGACATTCTGATTTATTCACACTTTTGTCTTTGTTTTGCATTTAATATTCTTGAACATTAAATATATAAGCAGCATTTGGGCATTGCTAAACCACAATCTCTACTGCCAAATGGGTGATGTGATTTGCTTCCAAATCATCATTTTTGCTTTGGCTTAGAATTTATCATCTTTTTGAAAGTATTAATTGCCATATTGTGATAAACTGTAGACTTAAATGACAAGAAAATGATCAATGTTACCTTACATAATTTGAAGTAGAAAAAGAAAAAGTAACTTGCCTGTCTTCATACCATTTTCTGGAAATTATAGTGTATGTATGGCATCCTCAAATACATATTTCTTTAAATTACCTTTTCCTTAAATTGCCTCAATCTTAAAGAAACCTTGGAGGTCTTATATAAACAGTGTTTTTTTTTTTTTTTTTTTTAAACAAGAAAAACAAGAGAACAAAAGCGACCCCAAAATCTTGAAGGCAAAGTAAAATGAATGCAAGGAAGACCAAATGTAAACACATAAGAACTCTATAGCACCCTATAATACTACGGCATTGACCTTTCTGCATTAAGATTGTGCCTGTGTATTTTTTTGCAGTCATTTCCCTCAGTGACTGTCTACAAATTCAATTTGACACTAATAGTCATATTAATATATATTTTTTAGAAAACAGACAAAAGCTGTTTAATAGTTAAATATACTTTCTACAAATGCACTTACTAACAATATGTTTTTACAGTTCAGTGCTGATTAATAAGAATGCAGTAAACCACTTGGGATTAAATGCATGTGTGTATATATATATACACATATATAATAGGTACACATATATATACACATCAAACACACACACATACATATATATAATATTTTTTTTTTTTGATCTGACCTGATTGCTGTAGACATTTACAATACATTCACTCTGATTGTCAGGGCCTGTCAGGATATTTAATGCTGCTGAAGTGCTACCGCTCCTGTTTTTGGAACTGGTTTCCAAATAACAAAAATATACAAACTCTCTTGGAAACTCCCAGAACATAACTAGCAGTGAATAGTATGAGAGAAGATCATATGAAGGAATTTTTTTTTTTAATGTTCATTGTGTTTGTTTTTAGTATACATCTTCAATTTTGAAATTACTGGCAGAAGAGTTCACACTCCTGAACATGAATTTTTAAATGCAGTGAACAGTGCTATTTGAACAGCGAGATGTTGAAATATTAAGAAATTTAGCCATTTTAACTGAAGACCTATACTTGTTTTCATGATTATATGAATATTTTTTCCATGAAACCTCAGTGAAAATAAAATCAGTGTTCTGCTGAGAACTTTATACTAAAAATGCTTCCATAAGAAGCTGTTTACAAGCTGCTTATGCTTAGGGATGCAGGTTCATGAATAGTCTGTTGTTGATTTTAAGTTAACATTTAACACATTTCATCAATATTTATCTTTTAAAAGAATGAAAGCTGTGTAAATTTTGTCAACTATTCACTGATTTTTGCAGTGAGAATTTAGGAGGAGCTGCATTTCAGTCTAAGCAGTAATATGCATAAATATGCATAAACTGTGTATGATTACCACTGCTTCTATCTAATTGTTCTAGTTAAAAGGAAAAAGTTGAGAGAACTATGCTAATGGATCTTGGAGTTGTGGTTCAGTTCAGTAGCATCTTATCTTGGGTTGTCTTGGATATTTCTAACATTTGCTTTTTAGGGACTCAGAAAATGTCTGAAACAGGTCAAAATGTAAGAGAAGAAACATGAATATTAGAAATGTGCACTATAAAAGAACAGTTTCTGATAGGAGGCAATTCTGCTTTTCCAAGTTCACTCTTACATGTATAAAAGTCTATGTGCGTCACTGCCAAAACCATGGCCATTCACAGAGAAAGGAGCTTGCCAGAGGTAACAGGTAAAGCCATGGACGTGAGATTTCTGTGGTTGAGAGTAAGCAGCACCAAGTCATTGGCATGTGAAATCCACTTGGTCTGTGATTCATGATGATTAACAAAGATTTTTTGTGTCCAGATAGTTCCAAATGATGGCTATAGGTTACTCAATCTTGTACAGATGGAGATGAAAATGTAACCTAGAGTTTATTAGAAAATCTTATTTTATCTCTCAACAAATTTCTCTTAATTATGTAATTATGTGATAAGTTTGTCACCTGTTTGAAAGTTTATTTTCTCCTGTAGAACAATTTATTTAGTGATTTGAAATATCATTACTTCACAGGGTATATAAACCCCCTACAATATTAATTATTTTTGATCTTGCAGGGAAGAAGGATTTGAATAGCATGAGGGAAATCTGGAAATGGAAAATTTGCTTATGAAGCTAGATTTTTTTTTTTTCTTGAGATCAGCCTAGAATAAAAAAAAAAAAAAAAAGAGAGAAAAGAAAAAAGTATTGCTGGCCTAGGCCAGGCCTTTTTAATGAATTATGTGAAGAAGAGACAAATTTATCTGCAGAAAAAACATTGTCTCAAGACATCATTACATGCACTTACAAGAAGAAACAAATAATTCATTTCCACACATTATTAAAAAGTCCTAACTGGAAATATAAATCCTAGTACCTTTTACCCTTTTAGGTTATCATTATCTTGAGTGGTAGGCTGATAATTCTTCATCTCTAAAGCAGAAAGGTTGCTCGTGACTGGAAGGATCTTGGCACTGAGAGAAGTGAAAGTGTCCAATTTCTACATTAAAACCAAAGCTGCTTTATTGTAGCTTAAAAAAAATTTGGAGAACAGGCAAGAAGCAGACCCTTAACTATAAAAGAGATATATTTGCATTTATAGATTATTAGGTTCTGTATTTCACTGCAGCAAAATAAAAATTATAGGAACAGGGCAAACATACAGTAATAGTTAGCAATTAAACAAACCTATTCTCTGAAAGTCACAAAGCACTCTAACTTGGCTGACAATACCTGTTTTTTGTTAAATATTTTATCTGAGCTGAATTATTGCACCTGAATCTTAGTACTTCTGTGGGAGAATGATGCTGCCTCTCAATCTTCTAAACAGGCTTGAACTCCAAATAGGTGAGGCAGGCTGGTGTGGCATAACCCGGCTGGTCATGAGGTCGCTCCCTTTCATTGCTATTGACCGTATCTCTTTAATTCTTGTTGATCATTAGAAGATGCGGCAGTTCTTTGGCAGTTCTGTGTAAACGGTATTGAAACCAAGCAGACCTAAGTCAAGACCTAGGGATTTTTGTTCTCTTGCTTCCAGATACAAACGTGAATTGGGATTCCAAGTACAAGTCACTCACTGTTCTGGATCAGTTTATAACCCAAGAACAGGGGAGGCTGGTGCTTTCATCCACAAATCACCACTCATGAGCTGAAAATCTGCAGTTTCTATGGCATCACTTCCAAAACGTTATGAGTTACAGACAAGTACAGTTATTGGCTGTAGTTAAGCTTATATGTCAGCTAATTTCCTCATTGCTGGATAGGGAGTTTAAGAATAAGAAGTCTTGCATGACTTTCAAGAAGGGATAACCAACAAGCAGGGTAAATACCTGTGTGTGGATCTGTGCTGAGCTCAGGGTTGTTACTAATTAGTTACTACTTATTACAAAAGATTCATCAGCTATCTCTTAAGTATCTGCAAATCTGCAGTCACAACACCATGGGCACATTTTTAATGCTGAGGATGTAGTAATATATAGTAGTATGTAGTAATGCTTCATTGTTGGCTTATGGTGCCCATGCCTAACCATGTGACTAAAGAAGTCTTAAGTTTAGGTTTACAAATGTTACGAGGTGTCCCAAGTAATATTATGGGTCCCATGGTTATGTTAAATAGTATTCCACTATTCAAAAAAACCTCATGCCATCATACCGCTGTGGTTCCAGGAAAGTGGAATGGAAGCAGGAGCCTGGTTGTGCCAGATCAGGAAATGCTGCAAGTTGATCAGAAGCAGGAATCAGTGATGGAGGACAGCAGGAACAAGACCACTTGTATGTAGGGGACAGAATGAAAGGCTAGAACAGAGCTGAGCTGAAGTTGAGCAGTGTCCTAGAAGATATTGTTATTCATCTAAAAGCTGGGGCAAGCCACGAATCAGAGCCCAGGAAGTCTGCTAAGTCCATTAGTCTGTATTTATCAGGAACCTCTTGTAAATGTAATGCTGAGAACCTAGGCAAAATCCCAGGCCTGCTTGTGACCAGCCGTAGGTCAGAAAGATGACAGCTCTTCCCCAGACTCTGTGGAAGTGGTCTGTATTAATTTGCAAGGACAAAATATAAGAGTCGTGGATATCTACTCAGTATAGTTGATAAGCCTGCACCTGGGCTAGAAGAAACTCAACTGGAGGAAAGACGAGGCCTACTTAGGTTACTCTTCCCCTGTTCCTCTTTTTTTGCTTCACTCTTAATTGAAAGGAAAGATTTACTGATTAGAGGTGGCAGCAGAACTGTAAAAAATCCTGCCTTCATGATCAAAGGTTAGATGAACTGTTTGTTAGAAGGTTTCCACATGATCAAATCGCTAGTCTAGAAAGCTGAATATCTGTCTATCTAGGTTGGTGTTCTGACAATTTTCTTTAGGTGAGAAGCTGGAATACCCTTCCTTAATGGAGATACCAGTAAGCGTGACAAAATTTGACCTGTCTATATTCCTCTACTGCCAATTCCTTAGCTTTCTTAAGTTTGGAAGATGCAGATATAGTGCACAAGATCATACACTTTGCTAAGCTTCAACAGAGGGTTATTTGCAAACTCTGTTTTACAAAAAAGCCTTTCCTTCATTAAAAGAACCCCAGATCTGTGAATCTTAATGTAAACATGTACTCTTGAAGACATATATGGTCTATAAAGAGAAATCCAGAAATTTTCATTAACTTGGTCATAAATATGAGAATGTTACTTTTTAATGCATTTGTCCATAGCTTTTATTTTGAACTCCCAGGAAATCTGGGGAGAAAAAGAGAAAGAAAATGGTTCAGTTTTGAAAGGATAATTGAGGGAGAGGATGGAGAATAACTGCTAATAGCAGGCCATCAGAAGGTCAGTGAGCTTGATGAATTGAATACTTCTGTATTGGAACAAACCGTAGAACTTGTACGTAACCTGGTAGAGCCTTCCTCCATTTGTCCTTGTAAATGGGAACTGTGTCTTTGGAGTAATGCCAGAGTGGAACTGCTCATTCATTATTACCACTTAAAGCAAATCATCATAGCCCTATGGCACATAAAATAACGTGTATAGCTCCAGTTTCACAGATACAAGGCATATATTATGCTTCACATATGGTCAAATGTGTGCTGGCTTTTGGAAAAGGTTCAAAAGTTACTACAATGAGTAAAGCTCATAAGGAAACAATTCAGTGAATATGAAATTTTGTAATTGGAATTGTAATTAGTGACTAATGCAGAGCAATACATATGCTTAATGAAATGAGATAGGATTAAAAGACAAAACTAAATTTATTCAAAACCTAGCATACATACTCACGTGAATAATTTTAGATGTATTCCTAATCCTATTAGTTTCCTTTCTTCACTCCACTGAAAACTGTTTAAATAGCATCTTTCATTTGAATTAAAGCAGGCTTACCTAACTAGTAAGAACTCCACCTCGTGCTATTCCTAATGTACAACATGAAATGATTCTGCACTGGGGGATAGAGGAGAAAGTGTAAGAGAGGCAGTGCAGGGTCCTTTTTGTATCTCGATAAGGCCTGGCACCAAATGGCATAGTAAACTAACTGTTTTAAGATGGAATAAAAAGAGGAAGACAGCAGGTTAATCTTATGCCCCTTCAGTTGCTGGGAGCCCTGTATGCGTGCAGCACTGTGGGGGACCCAGCGTGGATTTTCCCCGTGTGCTGAGCAGATTCTGTCCGTGGAGGGGTGCTTCCTCCTTTCCATACTGTGGTGCCTTTTATCTGCTGCAAAACAAACCCATGCATCTTCTCCTGACAAGCTGGAAGGTTCTCTTTGATAACACCCGCTGGTGCTCAGCACAGGCTGGCATGGAGCTTTCCAGCACCCTCCCTTCCAGCAGCTACTAATGCTCACAGGCAGGCTTCTCGAGCCTGAGAACAAGGACCAGTTAGACCAGACGTGCCCAGGATCACTAGCTCCTTGAGCACAATGACTTCTGTGAGGCTCCCAATACAGAAAGTATAATATATATGATAATATATCAAAATACTTTGCTGTGGTGTAATTCACTGTTCTTTTATTATTATGCATATTTTATCATTTCATCATGCATTATGCTGAAACAATTGAAATGGCTGGCTGTAAAATTGCATTGCCATTTTCTCTTCAAGATTCGTGAAGGTCACTTCTATAATTGTCAGGGAATTAATAATTATTTGGATTTGAATGAATACTTATGAATACTTTCATATTGCAAAATATTCTGTACCTAGTAATTTTGATATTAACCATTCTTTTGTGTATTCTTTTAAGTAGTGAAACCTGTGATGTTTTAGATGGATTTTGTAGATACTTTTATGTATTCATGTGTTTTTTCTGTACTATAAATACCAGAAAGGTATATGTGATGTTGGAAATCCCTGGGTTCTGCTTATTATTGATCTGCAGGAGATGGTTTCATCTGATTAGAAGGGTAGCTGAATGGAGAAGGGAAGCTGAATGGAAACAGCTTTATTTTTTCATAAAGATTTTCAAGTTTAAAAGAAAAAAACCTCATGTTTTGTGTCAGGAGCAAGCTAAGCTTCTTGTAGACCTGTTTTTTAATAAAAATAAGCATGTTAAGAGCCACCGGTTGGAAACAATGGAAGGGACCAGCAGAAATGCAAATATTAGTCTACAGTATGCAACTTATTAAATGATATGACATCTAAGTTAGAGTTAATATTACTCACAAATAAAATAACACACACACACAAAAGATCTCCTTGTGATTAAAGTTTCTTAGAACAAAGTAGTGAAAATGTAGTCCAAGATATTAAATGAGTCAGATTTCCTCTGGGAAAATATTTTTATGGAATTTAATAGGCAGTGATAATATTTTTCTTTGGTTTATGAATCATTCTGTGTATTTAATAGAAAATTATAATCTTGTTGGAGACTTCTGTGGAATAGCCAAGAACACCAAAAGCAGGATTATAATTTTCTGTTACAGTACTTGGCCTTTTTAGAGCAATGTTATATAACTCAATATGATCACTGTGAGATTCTGTAGGATATTTCATGTCTCTGCAAATAACTGTATATCGTCTCAATAAGAAAGATATTTCTCCAGCTTTTACCATTTACATATCTTGTCAGCAGCATCAGTGTTTTGTATTCAGGCTAAATTTCACCTAGTGCCCTGGGTGGTCAGTAAGGAGGAGCAATTGCCTCTGAAGTTCAGAGGAGCGATGTAGCTGAGATGCTGCTGTGCTTATAGTGCTGCACGCATGGCTGCAATCGCTGGCCTCAGAGCCGGCTGCCGTGGTCCAGCTGTAACTACGTCACTTAGGACTAGGCTCTCCAGAGCAGACGGCATAGCTTTGGATCACCTCTAGGTCCTCTGTGGCGCTGTGAAAATATAACTGTTACTTTATGCTTAGGGATATTTTGGGGTTTTCTTTTTTTGTTGTTGTTCTGTTGGTGGGGGTTTTTTTTCATTTAAAGAGTTGGAAATAATACAAAGGTTGTATTGCAGCCTACCAGAGTGGTGTTTGTGAGGCTGGAGATGGAGAGCATACGTTCCCTTGCTGAAGGGACAGTGTGAAGAGTGGAAGGTGTTTTGAAGGTGTAAAACCTGGTCTTGCAATGTTTCAGGACTTTGTATGTTAGAGGAAGACATGTTTGAGAACACTTTCTGCAGTCAGTGATCCCCCGATGGATGCTCAGCTGTTGACTGGGAAAGGGCCAGGTCAAACCCAGCTGAGGCAGTAAGCTGTCACTGAAGTGGCGTGGGCAATTACGGTCCTGGTGCTTGGCTTCCCTGCCTGGCTCTCTTTTGCTCTTCAGTGGGGGCATACTACCTGCTGTAAGTCCTACAACAGGCACTGACATTAAGCACATGACTGAAGTGCCTTATTCGAGAGCCTAGTCACTTTAGGTTCCTTTTATAAGGAAAGAGGTACCTACAGAAAGTAGCATGCCCTAATTAAGAACTATATCAAATACTTATAATTTTCATCTATCTCTGCTACTAGTAATGAAACTCATGCTATTTTGAATAAATATTCTAGCTGCATTTTTATTAAAACTATATTGTGTTTAATGGGAATATTTGGTTTTGTCTTTTTTTTTTGCCCTGCAGCTGTGACTCTGAAAATAGGTATCTTGGAAATCCACTTAGGGGAACATGCTACTGTGAGTACTTATATTTTTAATGTTCAGTACTTAAATGCTGTTTACGTATTATGTGATAATTTCATTTCCTTGGAAAACCAATATATTTTTCTTAAGATTTTATGAAGTTGGGCACGCTGACATTTTGAGTGAAGAATAAAATGCCCTGCTGGGCTTCTCTGTTACTTTGTCCGCAAGAATGCAAATTGAAGTCTACTAAAAGTTGATTCTTTACGCCTAGGTTAGAGGAACTGACCAAGCCATTGGGTTGTTCTCTGTATCTGAACGTATGTGAATGAAAGGAATAAGTAATTGTGCCATTGTTTAAAAGAATCTGTGGTGGGGAAATGCAAATGGGCTAAACAGTGTGATTTTCTGGGAACATTCTGAATGGTTTAGCCAGTCTGCCTCCCAGGGACATGATACACAGCTGCTCTCCAGAGTATCATAAAATGATACTGTGTGTTGTCTCCATGTTCTTATTGTTGTACAAAAGGTGCCTCTGGCAAATTTCCTTTAAAGCATTAAATTTTTGATAGTCATACTGAAAGACCTGAAGGGATGAGAATGCTTATTACCCATGTGCAGAAATCCCTCAGTGAGCTATGCCAATTTTGCTGTTACAATATCAATGTTAAGTAGTAATTTTAATCATCATTAAAATGTATGGGATGTTGGAGAACACTGTTTTACCTTTTGTGACTTTTGCACATAACTGCTCAATGTCAGACAATTGGATCCATTTGTCTATTGTTTCTAACATCATCCCTACCTCAAACTTAAATTTACATAAAGACATATCTCTGAATATATTTATAGCATCCATTCTGATCTTTGGACTTTTTTTTAGCATTTCATTTTAGAACGTACACAAAAGCTTTGTTTTAGAGTATCTTTAAGGCATCATTTACCTAATAAATGAATATTTCTCTGCTTTACTGATGTTTATTTTCTACCTTGAATGGTTTGCATCTGCAAGATATTTTTTACACAACAAAATAAACACATACTATATTACAGATGCTGACATATCCCTAGGCCTAAAACATCTATTCCTCTTGCCAGGTATTAAAGAAATTTGTGTGGGTTTTTCTGATATTTTTTTTTTCTCTCAGACAACTTAAATTCAAATGTAATACTTCAATCTGGAAGATGGTTTTAAAATATTGTATTTTGAAGATACTGTTGACATTGACAGTTTACATAAAATAGAACAAGTTGAAAATACTCCTTAAAACTGTGTTATATAGATGTTGTTGATGAATAAATTCCATTCCATTTGTTGTTTGTTGCATAAGAAATGTTCTTTATTTCAAAACAAATTTCAGTATTTAGAAGAATTTTTTTTAATCTATGAATTGTATAATTTTTGTAGATTTATAGATAATGAGTATATGAGAAGTTCATACTATGAAGAGAGTGCTATATAGGCTATATGGATATGGATATTTTGTTTATTAACATTTCTTTTGTCCTTAAATATTATTCAATTTAAGAGACAGAAAAGAGATGACAGTAGTTAGATCCGTAGACCTTAGTCGTCGCCATGAAAAACATTATTTTTTTGCTATCATGTTGCAGGTTGGGTCTATAAATCATGTTGGCCACAAATTGTACTATATTCAAGATGCCCTTTCACCTTTAACTCACTACAATTTGTCTTCTGTCAGATTTCAAAATATTTTAAGGATCTTGTTCTGGAATGATAAATCTACTTTTAATAATTTCAGTCACTTACAATATCATCTAGAAATGGTTTTCAGAGTTTTCTGAAGGTAATAAGGAGTCTGTGCTAATTGAAAATAATAGACTTCTGTATTTCTTACATCTAGTGGCTGATGCATCATGATGGGAAATAATTTGTTTATTTGTGGGTAACTGACTGACCTAAGATTTCAATGACAATTGCTTATCAACACCATCCATTACCTGCTAAATAATGTATTAAGATACATTTGTCATAAAAAGATAGTCTAATTTCTTATATAGATCAGTATTCTAAAATATGGCCTCAGCATGGACTATAATTTGTTATAAGAACATGTTTTGCTTTTGTACAAGGTAGGCATTTGGATGGTATTTTCCAGCAATTATTTCACTACTCTGTAAGAAACTTTCTCTTTAGACGCTTATATTGCTGCTTTACTTCTCCCTGAAGTGAAGAATATTCTTATTTTTTGCAGCACAGGAGTAGTTATTGCTCAGGAGGGAGGAAAATACTGAAGAAAAACAAATTTTGAATACTTATGAGGAGCATAAGTTTATGAGAAAAAAAAATCTAGGCATATTTGTTTCTACTACTTAGAATCCAAAGCCAGTGAATGGTAGGAAAACAGGAATACAACTAGTAGTTTGCTGTATGGTTGGGATCTTCTTCAGAAAAACTTTTAGTCACATGCTTGAGCTTAGTCATCTTCAAAATGACTAGGTTTAAGTGTTCAAATTTTATCTTTTTTTTTTCACTTGTTTAAGTATTGCCCTAAATTGGGATGCTCTTCTAAGCCAAAACCTTAGAATTCAATCCTGTGTGGATTTTGTATGATAGTGGATGACCTCAGTTTCTCTTTAACAGCAGAATATGGGCTGAGAATGCTTGTTGCCTTAGAAGAACTTTCTGCAGCTTGTGATATTGTGAATGCCCACAGCCCTATGAAAGTTCAGCTGTTTTCACCTCTGTCAGCTCTCTGCCCAGCTTACCTAGTCTTGCCTAGTCCTCTCCTCCCTCTTGCCTGTCATTGCCATCCTCAAGCCTAGGAAGGGCAAACGGACTGGTGGTGATGTAGGCACTAGTATGAACATCAATAGGCTAAGACAGCAAGTAAACGCTAGAATTCATAGTTAGCCAGTGGGATAGCACAGATTGTTTTTGTTTCTTCCTTATCTGTTTCCTTTCATCATGATGTAGGAAAGTAAGCAGAATATTAATACTGTACATGGAACTTGTTGTGATTGAAGTGATCTGAGCACAAATGAAAACACAGGATAACTACAGATAGGTCTAGCACGGTCAGGAAGAATGAGATTTATATAAGAAGTAATATGCTGAAACTTTGCAGGGATTTATTCTAAATGCAGATACTATGCCAAAAGGATAAACACAGATAGCAGCAAATCCATCAAATCCTAGCGATAACAGAGGCAGTTTGTTAAACGTCAGATTCAGTTCTAATATGGCATCTCCAAACATGGCAGCACTGGACATGACTAGTTTTCCTACTTTAAAATACCAAAACTTAATAAATATAGAGTAGGAAATGCATAATAGACAGGGCATGCAACAGTGTATTATGCAGACTGTGTGAAAATGGTTGTCCATTGCTTCTATTAAAATTATTTTAATTTCATTCTTCATGGCTTCACTGTATTGAAAAAGCACAACAGAGAGAACAAACATCTCCGAGAGTGAGAGAATAAGAACAAAACTCACATACAAGAAGCAGAAAAATGTTGAATGTGTAAGGATGCACAAGGAGCTGTATGATTCTCTCTGTGTTCTAGTACCCTGTTGTCAGTAGTGGATGAATATGAATGCCAGGAGACCAGTATCGCAAGGGGACAAACATACAGTGATATCTCTCTCTTTACATCCAACAATTTGCAGTCCAGGAACTTTGTAAGAGGAAGAATTTCTTGAGCCAAAAGTGTTCAATTGTTTAGGAATATCAGAGGAAATCTTATGGAAGATTTCTTATACATAATATAAAGAATATGTATACAAAAGAAAGCTTCATGAAATTAAAAGCCACTGTTTTGTCTTTCCGTATAAATATTCTTGCAGGCTGGGTACAAGTCTGCTTCTGGACTGGGTCTCTGTGTTTCTGGTAGGGAGGCTTTGTATCTCTATCCCTTTCTGTAGAAGCCAACCTTTCTGTGAGTGATAAGAAGCTGATTCTATCCATACAAATGAATTCTGAATGGAAGCCAGAGATGATTGTGCAGCTGACTTATGCATGTACACAAACCATAAATATAACATTTCATCACAATGCATTTGTATTTGTTCTTGTTCTTCGGTATCCCAGCCAGCATGATGTATAGCAGTGACACCTAGATAGCAAAGTGTGCATCCAGATTGCTGGATTAGTTCTTCACACGTCAGCATTAGAAATCCATTGCTGTTGGAATCACTGCTCCTGGGTGCAAAGAAACGTGCAGCAAAACCAGATGGTTTTAGACTGATTGGGAAGAATCACTGGGACAAATGCCATTTCTGTGATATTGACCAGGGTTATATACAGACGCACAGCTTTACATCATAAATGGAGAAATAGTTAAACCAGTGTTCTAGAGAAAATGAGTTTAAATTTACAATTCCTGATTTTTGTACTACACAGAGGGTGTATTATAGGCTTGCTAACAATCACTTGTTCTGAAAGGATATGATACTTTCCTTCATAAACCTCTTCTCGTTATCCATCTTTCTAAGGTCAAAAGCTTTCCAAAACATCTGTTTTAAGTACATTACTTTGAGTGCCATGGTTCCAATGCTACATTTTAAACAAGAAGTACAACTGATAGATTCTAATACTACTACATACAGATACATAAAAACTTTAAACAAATCAGTACTGTAAGTATAAATCATATTGTTTTTCTGCATAGTTGTTAAAATTTCCAGATGTACTGAGCACTGAAGAGCTGCCTATTACACTAAGAAAATTCCTAGCTAAGACCAATCGAGTAGTCAGCTAAGAAAATGTAGTTGAAAAAATCCACATGGGTTTACATACCTTAGTTTCTTTTACCCTTTAAAAAAATGTTTATAAGAGTATTTTATTATTTCTGGATACTAACCATCAACAATGCAGCGAGAGAGCCACTAGCTTCTCCCTTGGTTGCTGCAGATTGGTTGCTCTTTTAAAGTAGACACTGGTGGGTTACAGGGCAGCACACTTCAGAGTATGAAGCTTTCGGCATTCCAGAAGATTTTTTCAGCAATGCACAGCAAGAACGTAGTCACAATGCAATAAGATTTCAATAAATTAACAATTTTGATTAATCTGGTGCTTATCATTGGTCTGGACAGACAGTCCATGACTATCTGTGAACTCAAAGAAAAATCAAGGAAAGCTTGCATTTTGCATTCAGGAGTGCGTTATATATCCAGGGTAACATAACAGAGTTTACTGTGCTGTAGAGCAGGCCCACTTTTAGAGATTAGAACATGACCTTTGAGAAGGATTAGAGGATCCAGGAGTGAATGGAGGTCAGAAGAGATGGGTCATTTATCAAGAGAATTAAAACAGGGAGGGGATGAATGATTTATAGCTTCTTATAGAATTAAAACCTATTTACTGATAATTTATTCCACGTATTCACAAGAATATGTGCCTCTGGTGAAGATATTTGTTGGATTTACAGCTTTTAAAAAAGAGGAGACACATCCATAAAAGAGGCTAAAAGAACGAACAAATTTTATGTTATCTGTTTTCTGAGGTTCATTGTGTTTCCTTTCACAGCTCTTTCTAATCTTTCTCTTACCTCACTGTTTTATGGAATGTCATTTGTGGATGGCTTCACACAGTGACTCAGCAGCCACTATTTCAAATGTTCTTCTGGGCTGAAGCATGTGACAAAGGAAGATGGTAGACCCATCTGCAGAAACCTTAAGGGTCAAGTATACTACAGAGCACTGGCACCACTCAGCTTTCCTAGTTAATCTGTTGGACTTGCAGGGAGGAAAAATCCAAAGAAAACATTGCTTAGATGTTTTTCACTAAAACCCCCACAACATAAATGACTAGTAGGAAAAAAATATTCATAGATTTTTTTAAAAAATTATCATTGGATAAATTTTATTAGCCTTTTTTTTTTTCTAGTTAAAACACACCACAGGAAAAATATGTGATTGTATGTGAGCTATTAAATATTTTGCAACAACTTTTTGGGGATTGACCTGAATAAATGGTTTATGGCTTTACCATGCCATTTTAAACCCTGAGCCATAAAATAATTACAGCTCATAACACAATTGCTTGTTTCCTTGGTATACATGCAGAAAGGATAGCAATAAGCAATTCTCTCAGTATGTTAGCAACTTGGGAAGATGAAGAATGATTCTTTCATGCCCAAAACTGGTGAGAAAGCATGAAGTGTATATCCAGTAAAAACTCTCAAGATAACGTTTGGTATCTGTGCAGGGAGGTGCGAAGGAAGAAGGAAATTTTGGTTCTGGCTGTAGAGCCTCGTAAGTGTTCTAGTCCAGTCCTGGAGTTGCATTAGCCCCATTACTGCTGGTACAGCAGGACTACAAAAAGGGCAAAGGAAAGGAAAGTGCTAGTACTTACCTGTAATTCTTACCGCTTCTTACAATAAATTTTTATTTTAATCTAGAACTTTTAAATTATTTTGTTATGCATGATATGTGGTACCTGAAACAAAAGCCAACACTTGTTTCTTATATCCCGTTTATTTAAAATTCATCTCACTTCATAAAAATTAAGAAAAGAAGTCTTAATTACTTTTTGTTATCCAGGCTCTGGACTAAAGGCCTGTTACTCCTTTATAGGTGTTATTTTATATTTTTTTTTCTGACTTTTTTTTTTTTAATAGATGTAATTGGAAAGATGGTTTGATAGAGGACAGGTTATTAAAAGCAGATAATTTATGACAACATGTTAGCTCTAATGACTTTTTAGAAAAATTGGCTCAATAACGTCTCAGAGCAAAAGGCTCAGATAATACATCCTTATTTAATGTTGTCGAAATACAGTTTGGGCTTAATCTGACGTATTGACATGGTCTGATAGTCCATTCTACCCAGTGTTTCCTTGTTATTTGAACATACTTCCCCCACCCCGGGGGGGTTATTCATAGTCAAAGTTCTGATACAAACCGGTTTTCAGTAATAGTTACTATGTTACAAGGATTATAATTTCATAAACTGTGCGGGTGGTGAGGTACTGGAACAGGCTTCCCAGACCAGGTGTGGGTGCCCCATCCCTGGCAGTGTTCAAGGCCAGGTTGGACGGGGCTTGGAGCAACCTGGTCTGGTGGCGCAGGGGTCCTTGCCCGTGGCAAGGGGTTGTAACTAGATGACCTTTAAGGTCCCTTCCAACCCAAACCATTCTATGATTCTATAACAAGGGGAAATAAAACTGTTACAGCAAATCTCTCTAAATACTCCACCAAATTTTCTCTTGTGGTTTAGCTGCCTTGTAATAGTCCGGCAAAATGAAGGGGCAGAAACCCAGGTTGTCATCTTCACAGAAGAGTGGACATAAGCAACCTCTGTAAAAGGAATTGTTCTCAGGGCAGATGGATGCTGGATCTGGAATGAAACTTACCTCTGGTTGCTCTCAGTTTGTGAGTTCACGCTGGGATCTACCATAAATCTCTTGGTCTGCTCCAGCTCAGCTGCATGTTTTTTTTTTTTTTTTGTTTTTTTTTTTTTTTTTTTGTGAATGGAATCTGTTTATGTTTCCTTTTCCTTATCATTCCCCAGCTTTTGTCTCCATGTAGGGTGCCACTGCTGAAGAGTTATCACCCCTGTATTCCAAGCAGGTCACCTCAGCAGCATTTAGCTCAGAGTCCATTCCAAGGTGTGCATGTCTTCGATGCTGGGGGTACCACACTGTGACCACATTCCCCACCAGATAAGTGACTGTGTATAGAGCTGCACTGGACCAAAGACACCTTGGTTTCCTCAATATTCCTTATACTGTACTGACATGGTATCTTTTTTTTTTTACTTCATAAAAAAATTACATAAATTTTATAATCACTGTGAGATTTTCAGATCTCGCAGCAGAAGAGCACAGTTATAAGATGGTTGCACGTTAGTCAAGAAACACAAATATGGTTTAATGGCTGTTGAAACATGTAACATAACCTGTTAGCAAGAAGATAACACAATTTTTAAGCACTCTGAGTGTGTGTAGGCAAATATGCATGTATACACATCCAGGGACTGAAAAGCATGGCATCTTTTATTTAGAAATATAAAAAAATAATTATCAAATAAAATGTGTACTAGAGGAAGCCATAAAGCACTAGGTGGCAGACTTGCTATACTTAGAGAAAAATTACACTCAAGAACATTCCAAGGAGAGTCTTTTAGAAGATAAACAGCAAGTAGCACTTTTAATAAAACTGTTAGCAGAGATTTTCCAGATATTTAAAAATTATGTTGAAAGTTAAAGGGTATAAACAATAAATTGTAGCTATTGAAAAGGTGTTTGTTTTAGCCGAATTGTGAGTTGTATATCAGCAGTTAGATGCTTCACTACTGATTTGTAAAATTCATGTTTCCTTTTTGGACAGCATTAATTTAAACTAAATACACATTATAACTGTAAAACTGTCATGCTTAACTTAATATAATGAGTTCCACTGATTAAGTCTAACACTGATTGACTTTGATACAGACTAAAATTTTTTTTTTTATAAATACAGTAACAATAATGACTCATATTGCCTTTTGAATATATGGGCTTATACAAATAAATTCTATTTAAAAAGAAATCTTCTTAGTGTTTAGAGAGTCTAGTGGAACAGATTACAGTTTAAATTAGACAATTCTAGCATGGTCTGAGAAAAGATTAGGCTCAACAAACCTACTAACTCAGAACGTATAAAGAGCAACAGACAAACAGAGTCTTTGCCCTGAGCTAAAATACCCACACAAACCAACTGTCGCCTCCCAGAGAATTAAAACAATTACCACACCAAGAATCTGAAGCTCCTAATAAGGCATTATGATCTCACCCCAGGCTCTGCATACTCATTTGCCAAATGCTAGGTTGGCTTGCAGCTTTTTTGGGCAGGCTAAAGAAACAGTTGTGCTGCCAATCATTTTCAGACTTTACTGTGAATTGGAGAATCTTTCCAAGTATGTAGTTACTTCTTTTTTTTTTTTTAAATATATATTATGGATTTTCTTTGTTTAAAAAGAACACTTCATTTTTGAAATGAGGATTATTTGCTTTCTCTGATAGATTTTGCTGATGTATCAGTGATTTTACTGGCTGGCATCCCTTTGCAGATACTATTTAATAACTTTTTACAAAGTAGACTAAGTCGTTTTAGTGACTGTTCATTTAGGTATACTATCCTAAGTCAAAAGATGTCCACTGCCCTGGACAAACGAGCTTTCTAACTGCTAAGGAAAAGAAAATAATAGGTAAACATACATCATAACATATGCAAATAAAAGTCTGAAATAGGGCCCTTCATCGCCTGACAGACTGTTCCACAGGTCCCAAATATTTTTTGTATTATTTATTTTATAAAGAAATATGTAGTATTATAGTAAAATACCTATTAGTAGAAAATTTTAAACAGTTTAAATTATGATTATTTATAGAAATAGGAATTTGGAAAAACTTGATGAGGCAAGAGACAGACTTGATGGATTGGAGAAATACTTTGCTTTTTAGGGGACTCTAGCCCAAGCAGTCTTTTAAATGAGAAAGCAAGCAATGCAAATATATATATATATATATATATATATATATATGTGCAATATTTTATTTTGTCTGTATATTGAGCTGGGGTTCACAGGGATTAACACTTTTTGAATCCTTGTGCTGTATATACAACATGCTGTGTATGTGTTTGTTTCCCTAACATGTCCACAAACACAGCAGCTGTCACTCCTCAGACACCTGGGAGGCCTTAGAGGTCCCCAAGTCTGGAGTTAGTTGGAAGAGTCAAATAGAATAGGAAAGGATCCATCAGCATCCCTTTACCTTCTGACAGTGGACGGAAAACCTTTGTGATGGTTTTACAGTTGCATTGATTCTCGTGCTGACTACCCAGGGAAAAGAGAGAAGTCTTGATCAGTAGAACTTCAAGGAAAGATCTGTAATGAAATCTTGAACCCATTGAAATAGGAAAAAAATCCCTCTGACTTCAATAAGTACATGGCTTATGGTTTGTGGGAGACCTTGTGTTCGTTCCTTTGACTGGGAGTTCTTGGACAAACTAGCACATTATGCGGTGTCAGCTGGGTTACTTTTCTCCACTGACAAATATGAAGCACTTAAGGCTAGTTTAGCCTCTGCCATTATTACAGGCTGAACACCTGATACAACTGTCTCGTTATTCCAAGGTACACTATTTCGGTGTCTTGGGTCCTGAACCACCTAATCTCAGCACACATATCTGTAACAGTCAAAAGGGCAGTCAGTAATGTCTCCAGCTTTAGAATTAGTGTTGCAAAGCCATTGCAGAGGGTTTGAGTGAAGGCTCTGGAGGATCATTTAAATAAATTGAGAGTAATTTCTATCTAAGATGATGACAAAACCTTGGATTATATAAACTTTAAGAAATCTTATATTAGGTTAAATATGGACATTGTTAAGTTCAACTTTCTGACTGGCTAACCCAGCTCAATTTCAGCATATTGTAAAGTAGCCTATGAGTCCTTGATATTAATTTATTGTCATATTTTCCTAGCTTGA
This sequence comes from Falco rusticolus, assembly GCF_015220075.1. Taxonomy (NCBI): domain Eukaryota; kingdom Metazoa; phylum Chordata; class Aves; order Falconiformes; family Falconidae; genus Falco; species Falco rusticolus. The sequence continues at coordinate 36,020,468 of NC_051195.1, forward strand.
ATTGTGAATATTATTTTAAAATGTTCCAGAAATATAACCCATTGACAGTAAAGTGTAATTTGCTAGTCACTTGACATAAAGTGTAGTGCTGACGTGAAATGGAAGAGCAAACTCGGTGAGGTCAAAAAGCGGCAGTATACATTAGCAAAATAGATACAATAACAAACAAGACATTAAGGGAAAGTTGAAAAATTTATCTGTCAAGGAGTATGAAGATACACTGGTAGAGAAGTAGTATATATGTATTTGATTTGTCTTTTTATGTTATGGGTAAATAAACATGCTTTACTGGGGTACACCCTTAAGGAAAAGCCACAGCCATCAGAATAATTTTGGAAAATTGACAAGGAATGCACAATGTAGGAAGAAAAATCTTCAAAGGGCAAAAATCTCACTTTTTTTTTTTTTTGTGTGTGTCAATGAAATAAGAATTTTAGAATTCTACTCGTGTTGAGTAGAAATACATTTTTGTGAAAGTATGTCTAGAGAGATTTTAAACTGTTAGATCCTTCCATGGCATTAGGAATGACTAATGAAAGAGAAGCTGAAGAGAGGTCATTGTAAGAATGAACAGTAGATGTTGGAAAGAGAAAAATGAAATTAATCTAGGGAAAACAATGTACAACTACGTCATTCAAATATGTCGCTTCATGTTCATTGGCAAGGATCACCTACCAAAATATATGGTCTGTGAAGGTCAGGTATAGATGATATGAACAATCAGTGTTTTTCAAACACCAAGAACAAACAGACTGTCAGTGTTTGCTACAGTTTAGTGTTCCTTGTTACATGATAATTCAGTTCTTAGAAAAGCATTGCCAAATAGTTTGTGCCTGATATCTATCAAACAGTATAGGTATCTATCAATTGTTCTGTATTAAGCTAATCATCTGGGGAAAAAAAAAACCCAATAAACCCACCAGTCAAAGGAAGAGATTTATTCTATTTGTGCATTTCAGTTAACAGTACTTTTCTTTCCATGGCCAAAAAATGTCGTGAATTAATGAAAGCACAGCTGTATCTAGTTCCTGGCTTATAGTAAAAATAGTGCTAGGAAAATAGAATATTTCTTTTAATGTCTGGCAGCTGTTTGAGGTGGAAATTGAGTTTTCCAAGTCACTTTCAGAAAAGCCTCAGTGAGCCCTGCCATGGTGGCCAACGTTCCCTCTCTCAGGCAAAGAATAAATCTCTGAAGAGTGGGTGACTCTGCTGGGGCTGAGAAAAACAGCCTTTTGAGCTCCACTTTCCTTCCTCTGTTATTTCCATTTGCTTAGTTAAACCAAATGGTTTATTATTTTATATACTTAACTGCCAGCCCTACAAGCTAAATTTGTAGGAAGCAGGGAAAACAATCTGGGGTTTTTTTCTTTCTCAAGTTTGTCAGTCTGTACTTTATTCTATACTAAGGTTTGAGGTATTTCCTCCTATCTGTTTTAAAGACTGTAGGCTGGATTAGGCAATATTACAGATATGTAATCTCATTTGTGAATGTTTGGAATTTTAACATTCCCTCAGTGTTTTCTGCTGAACGGGCACTCAATTCTTAGCATGAGCAAAAAGCAGTGAGAATGTTATTATTTAAATAATCAGATTTTACTTTAAATATACCTAATGAAAAGGTGCTCGTGTTATGTCTTCCTTTCAAAGATGTAATGCAAAAGGTTTTCTGCTCTCCAATGTGCAAGTACTGTGATTTAGCATATTATATTTTTTTACAATAAAAATACCTGCTGCAATTCATGACTTTAAAATAGAGGAGACTGCACAGTGAGGTGTACGATATGCATCGTTTCTGTCCAGTATGAAGTACAATTTTGCTGAAAGTGTTCTGGATTTATTTGCTATGAGAGATTTTTGTTCTCAGAACTGACATGTTAAAATTGTTTGAGAAGCAGCAAAGAATTTCAGCAAAGTTGAAACATCTCAACTTCAATTTACATTGTGTGTTTTGTACAAATCATGTAGAGTCAAGCAACATGGGGTAAGTTCTGACATTTGTGCTGTAGATTTAAGGTTTCTTAAGCAAAGTTCAACTAAATAATGAGAAAAAAGGAAGGAAAAGAATTTTGAAAATGTTGAGATATTACACGAGTACCTACTTATCTGTAGTCAATTTATGAAGCACATGTTCTGTCTCCTCCTAAGGCCTGATCAACCACAGGTTGTTTCTTTAATTGCTTATATCTGTGTTGAATTATTCAAGAACCAGGATAAAAACTCTGCTAATATTCTACATAGAAGTTATTGTGTGAGTAACTTCTGAGTATTCTGAATTTATACGAAAACTTGAGCATATATATGCATAGAAACATTAAAAAAAATAAAATTAGTATTTATACTTTTGCCATGTCCATATTATGGGCATTAATCCATTTTAGAAATAAAAATAAATTAATTTCTAAAAGGAAACAAAGTACTTCATAGGGTTTGTACAATAAACTGAACAGTATAAGAGCAAGATTTAAAATAACATTAAAACTTGACTACTTTATATGGCAAGAAACACCCCTCTTTGGCAATAACACATGAACTCAAACAATAATGTTTCTTAGATGTGCCAGTTCAGTTGTCAGAACAAGCAGATCAGAGATCTTTTCAGTGTGTATAGGCTATATAACTAAAGAAAAAAATTAGAATCAGGTTAGTGAGTATTTGTGCTAGTATATTGCAAAATGATGCTGCATATTGAAGTTGTAATATTGAGTGTTGTAAAGCTGGTAAAGCATCTAGATCATTATGAAGAAAATTTCATGGAGAGATAAATTCGAATTTCTACCATAATATTTTAATGAGATTTTTTTTTAATTGGTTTTGTTTGTACTTTTCCAACACTGCAAGAATTAAGATATTACAAAGACTGTCCATTGTGACAAAACAAAAGTTCATTTACTGAGCATTCCTTACTATCAAGTAATAAGATTTATATTTTTAGCTTATTGTAATGCCATAAGCTTTAAAATGCTCCATCATCAGAGATGTCTAAACTGTTTTTCTAACATTGATGTTTAAATAACTGCCAATCAATGCATTCACTTTTCTTTATTCTTGCTTCTTGTGCTAATATTTGGTTCATAATTCTCTTCTTGATTTCCAAATTCTGTGTATAGACCGTGGTCCTGGGCAGAACTTGAAAAGGGTCTGCAGCTGTTCGCAGAACCCCCATCTGTGGTTGCAGTTGTTTAGGTTAAGAGTTTGGTGATATATCTATAAAAAGAAAAAAAAAAAAAAGAGGTCTGATTGTGGTCCATGTTCAACAGCTTCAGTAGCATCATCTTCAGACTGTGTGCTAAAAAGAACCCAGGTAATTATGTATGTTCCTCGTTTTTTAGACCTCAGCAACAAGTCTTTCTTTGTTTACCATAACATTGGCAGATCTAGATATTTACTTCTGACAGTTACAATGAGATGTCTCTCACCTAAATAGCTTTTTAAAACTTATGTGTCCAGCCTTAAATTAGCCTTCTAGGTCTTTCTGTAGTCAGTAGAGAGAATCAAGGGTTACTTATCCGTCGTGTGAGCACATCTGTCTTCAGAAAGTTTAGTCAATATAGATCAAGCCTAGATTATTAATCATGTTTGGATGAATAAAACTTCAACGCAGGTCAGATTTTTCTGTATCTGGACCTCCCTTAGCATCAAAATTGACCACTTGTTAGACCTTTCAAAAAAGCAGCTGAAAATTCCATAAAAGATTTTGGTTTAAAAAAAGAATTGGTTAACCAATTTGCTGATTATGACACTAATCACTATGTCTTTTTGTGGGCTTTTTAGCCTAATATGGTTGGGTTTGGTTTTTTTTTTTTCGTACAGAAAGAAAACTAACGAAATGTTGTTGCTATATGTTTTCTAAAAACTTTGAACTTATGTGAAATTGATTCTCACATGCTCTTTCTTTACGTGGAAAAAAGCATATAAATAGTAAATGCTGGAGTATTTTGAAGCTCATTCCGCTCTTGTTACATTTAAGCAAAAATGCAAGTTTGGCTAGTTAATAATAAAGACTTCGCAGTAAATGACTTTTTGTGTTGTCACAATGGACAAGTAATGTCAGATGCCAACGTATTTCAATATAACAATGCAAATGAGGCAGTGGATGACTGCTAGATACAGACAACAGAGGAATGAATCAGGCAGCTACACTGAAAGTTCAAAATAATTATCTTGACTGAAAATAGGTCTGGTGGTAAGCCCCTAAATTTGATGTATTACAAGGAGAATTTATTTTGGTCACAAATGAATATGATGTATAGCATTTGATAATGGAATTCGGTTTCAAAAGCAACGTGATTTTTGCTAGTATAGAGGAATATGAATAGGATTCTCAGCTATCTCTTACTGAAAATAAAGAACAATCTCTAGAAAGAGCAGCAGAAAGACAAACTGCCTGTGCAATGAAGTGGTAAGAGCAGGAATTTTAGAATCAGCATGAATAGAGAGTTTCTTAAATAGAAAAATGTGGGAAGACTGATTGTGATGGGTCTGTTATTGCAACCACGAGGGAGGTTCTTACAACCTTGATTTCAAGAAATAAATATAGAACAGCACTATTTTATGAGGTTTCTATTCACAAAATAGAAATTATTATTGTTATCTGGAAAAAAAGTGAAAAACACTTTAGTCGTTGATCAGGTAAAGACTGTGACCCTTACCTAACACTTATAAAATGTGATAACTAGGTTGTAGTTGGGAATGAGACTGTGTTGTGAATGCGTTTGGTTGCATGCTCTGTTTGTATGGCTGTCTGACATGTATTACAGTACTTTTGACTTAGAACTTTCGCTAAATTTTAACTTTTGAAACCAAAATGCTAGGCATATTTCTCAGTAATTCTGTATGTGTGTGATAATCTTTTGCCATGTTGTTCTTTTTCAGAAATGTGTTTTAAGAAGCCATGTGACAGGATGTGGGAGAATGGCCAGTGGCCAAAGTTAGGAAACCCATGAATGTGTCCAGTTGTTTGTGCTCTTGCTCCCTTTCTGGGAACTCAGGTTCATTCTTCCTTCTCTGCTGAAAGATGTAGTAAACTGGGATGCTCTACTGGAAAGATTTGGGGAAAGGGAGAAGCCAGCTGAAAAGTGCTTCTCTAGAATTTACTCCAGCCTGATTTTTAAAATTACTTAATAAAACCCCTTTATTGAAATATAGTATTTAGGCAGTGAGTGCCAAGCAAGTAGAAGAATTAAGGTTGCTGGAACAAGCATTTTTCATTTGAGTTTTATTAGGGCATGATTGTACAACTTTTAATAACATGGCTACATACTATTTCCCCATGAACTTTCCCTCTACAGTGCACTGAATGAATTTGTAGGGGACGAATCAGTGATAATGTAATGGAAAGATTAATATATGTTCCTGTCCTGTTTTGTTGTAAAAGGGGAAAGAATTACAATGAATGATGGAAGGAACTGCAAAATAAGAACGATCATATGTAGTGTTATATAATTCAAAATATAAAAAAAATCTAACTCTAGGTATTTCAGATTGGCTAGTCATGATTAATGGGTGTTTTTGTCCTTGGTCTCTTCGTTTCATTTCCTGCCCTATAAAATGGGACTAATAATGCCTGCTCAACTGACAGTAATGTTGTAACAAATTCATTAACTTTTTTGAAGAACTTAGAAAATGATAGTGATGAATACTATAGAAAGCCACATTAGAAATTAATTCTGTCTTTAGAAAAGGGTTTTTGTAGTATGTAGTAAATGAGGCATGGGCCCAACACTGAGTACTGAACATAGAACAAAGTGTTGAATAGCTGCCTGTTAAGTGAGCACTCACCCAAAAATAATTCACAGGCACCCTTGATTGTAGTGGTTCATTTTACAGTCATAATATTCCTCTTTAACACAGCATTTTGTATATAACTCTGTCACTGATTCATACTAATCACACTAAATTTTTAAAAAACATATTTTAAAAATAATTACCAATGTAATTATATGTTCTTAGAGAGTTGTGGTAACACTCAGAAATACTGAAGTAGAATTTCAAATCAAGACTTCTGTCTGGCCTTTGTTCTTTTGGGAACATTCTGACATTTTAGAAATAGCAAAATTTTATTTTAATACAAAAGCTTGCGTATGGGAATAGGTCTGTTCCTCGTTGGATATTAATATAAAACTCTCATATTAAGCTATATTAACCATATTAAAAGTCATGGGCCTTCATTAAAAAAAGAGAACAGTTTCTTGAAAATTAACAGCAATACTAGGATTAAACGATTGCTTTGAAATTTATTTTCTTCATTTAATTAAATGGCTTTCTTTGCCTAATTATTGTTGTGTTCTCATATGTGCTCATTACTGACATTTTGAATCGATTTTAATGACTCCTTGTGAAGGCAGTCAAGGGTTTTGAAAAAATCAAAGTAGAGATGTGAAAAGAATAACCAGATCTCCTTGTTATATTTGACCGTTGATGATGTCAGGATGGTATTGTGGTCTCCCGACGTTCTTTTTCTATTTTATTCAATGATTTTTTAATACAAAATGAAGCAACATTCCTGGAAACAGAAATCAGACTGTAGGACTCTCCTCCCCCTGCTGAGTGCCTGTGTCATTTCACTTCCTCTGCTCTCTTTCTTTCCATGTGCAAATTTAATCTTTTTTTCCCTTGCTGGTGTGAATCCTTCTGCTGCTTCTCTCTTGCCTACACTAAGATGATGGGGCACACACCCTGCTAGGCAAAAACAGGAGGAGCTGGGTTCAATACTATCAAAAAGAAGGCACCCCCCACCATGTTTTCCTGGTGAAAGCTCTGAAGAGGAGGCTATGCTGCCGTGACTTGGTGGCTGATGTTTGTAGTAGTTGTGCTTGCGATGCACTGGGCTGACTCTTGGAGAACCTTTGGCTCAAAAATATCCAGCTGTGGCTCCCAAATATTAGGAGGTGTGGTGGTGGTGGTGGTGGTGGTGGTGGTGAGGGTGGATTTAAGCTCTGAGCTGTGGGCTCTGAGTTTGGGTAGGGGATTTCTATTTCCTCAAGAAATCTTCCTGTGAAACTTCAGACGTAAAAGTTCAGGGAGGTTGTAGATTATACTCTAGTGTGTGGCTGTTTAAATTCTGTCTGTCTGCCACTTGAGTTACCTGTATCTTATATCAGATTTGAGATGAAGTTCAGGGCTGTAGAGCTGAGCCAACAACACACTAAGCATTTTATAGTCATTTGTACCAGCACAAAGTAGGAAGGGATTATTGCTGTTGTAGTGTGATGGTGGTTTCATCTCCTTCCCTTGCCCATTGGTGTAGGGAAACTCTGAACATCAAGGTTTTTTTTTTTAAATAATATATATTTCAAACATGTTAAGTGGGAAAATGTAAACATGGAAGATATTGATGGCATAAAAAAATGAAATGTTGGATGTTAGGATTTTCCTGAAACAATCCAAAACTAAGGTGAAGCTGTCTTCTGCATATTTCCCAAAGGGATATGTAGAAAAGCAAGAAATTGTCAAAAAAAAAATGGTGTGTTTCAGGTAAATTCTTTTTCAGTTAACATTTTGAAAAAGAGAAGAAGGCAGTGCTCATTCTGTAAGGTCATTAACATGTTTTCCATAGTTAAGAGACTAATCTATGCAGTGTTCAAGATAGTTAACTACCTAGTCTCTTTGCGAAAATTGTAATAGCTAATCGACACTTTGTGAATTTAAAATGTGTTGAGAGTTAAGTTTAAATAGAGGAAATACGTTTTGAGAAAAAGGTGGGATTCATATTCTAGATTTTTTAAATTATTAAAGAAAAATGAGAGTCACTTTAATGAACCATAGAGTGCATCAGTGATACTTCTAAAGAATTATACATTTTGTTCTATAATTTACTGAAACAATTCTGTAAGTTTGTATACTTAATTTTTGGATGCTAATGGCCATTTATAATATTTTGATTGCTACCTCTTGTGGAAGTGTTGTTGTTCGAAAATAAACAAATACGTTTTCAGTGTTCACCAGATTTTGAAAACAGTTTTAGTCTTGTTTCTATAGGTCAACCGGATGAAAATTGAAAGATTGTTTTATCAGGTGTCACACATGTGGCAGTTGGATTATGTTTAGAATTTGTTATCTTTGTGCTTTCTTCATTGTCTTATGCTACGATATAAATGCAGTGAGAATTTTTTTAGGTTCTCTTTATATGTGATCCAAATTTATTTCCTAATTAATCTGTTCTGTGTGTGCCTTTATAAACAGAAGCACTTATGAAAAGTCTCATATTTATGTAAAGGGTAAAAATACTTATGGTGGCTTTTTAAAGGTTTGCAGTAGAAACAAATACATGGAGTAAAATCTCAGTCTTCCCTAAATTCCTGATTGTAAATGTACACAGCAATATGTATCAACAGGATATACTGAGTGTACTTTAAATAGCTTACAATAATAGCTACATTTAGCTATTACACATTTTATTCTTTATACATTTAACTATTCAGAACAGGTCGTACTCTTACAACTAAATTTTACTTTAAATGTTGTATTTATTCCCAGGCTAAACCATCTAGGCTGAATGGCATATGAATTCAGAAATACGGTGTGATGTACTGTGTAACTGTTGAGCTTGCTTATGTGCACTTACGATGTATTGGCATAGATTATGGTTTAGGGTTATGTTCAGCACGGGGCTTGGAAGTGGGAAGGACAGCTGTTCTGCCTGCTGCAGTCTGTAAAAAGTGAAGCTTTCTGGAGGAGAGGGGTATGATATTTTCCCTGAGAGCTGCTCAGTATGTGTGGGGGAAGAGTCTCCTGAAGTATAGATTGAAAAGGTGAGGAGGAAGGCAAGTAAGAAAGACGGCAGCAGGATGTATTAGATAGTCATCTTTATAATCCCTTTTAATTTCTACTCTCACTTTGAATTTCCTCTTAAATTAGTTCTACTAATTTATATTCTAATAAAATCTAGCTTTAGAGCCTTCCAGAGGTTTGGGATGTGCAATTTAAGAATAGGCCCAGGTAAATCTTTCTCAAAGTTTTGTCCAACCAAAATGTATCCTGAGTATGAAAGTAAATTTTTCTCGAAGCTGTGAAACTTCTTCAGCATACTTCTGCAGTCTTTGGAAAGAGGGGAAGGAATGTTTGCTCAGTGCCAGCTCTTTCATTTGCACCTGACTTCATTTGCACTGTTGAATCACAGGACTGCATTAGGCAGAGCTCTCTGCTTCACTGAAGTTGTACATCCTTTAGGTATCTTCTGTGAATTATAATTGTGTATGAAGAGATTGGTAGCTGCCTCCCAAGATGAGTACCAGGAGGCCAACCACCTCAAGGGTGTGTGTGGCTATGGTGAACCCTCTTGCACCCCTCCTGGGAAACCTGCATGCTCAGTTAGCTCTCTGAAACACCCCTACACCAGTGCATGCAGCACGGGGAGTGAATGGGAAGAATTAGAGATCTGTGTGGGGTCACAGGGCCGTGAGCTCACTGCAATTGCAGAGACATCGTGGGAGAGCTCCTATGACTGGGATGCTGTCCTGGCTGGCTCTGTACTTTTTAGGAAAGACAGGCCAGCAGGGAGAGGTGGTGGAGTTGCTCTTTATGTGAGGGAGCAACTGGAATGTGTCAAGCTCTCATATCTAATAATAATTAAGTATCTGATTAATTAATTAACCATCGATTAACGGAGTAATTAATAACACCATGAAATATTTTGGGATATCTTTAGTATAAAAGGTGCTATGCGTAATGAACTTTTACTGTTTTCATCATTTACTGTCTAAACTGCATTGTGGGTAAAAATATCGTACAAAAAATGAAATGAAAGTATTTTTATGATTTGTTACAGTTATGTGGAGCTGTATAGATCAGGGGTCCTCAAACTATGGCCCGCGGGCTGGATACAACCCCCCAGGGTCCTCAATCCGGCCCCTGGTATTTACAGACCCCACTCGCTTCCCCCCCCTCCCCCCCCGCCCCCCCCCCCGCAGCCATGGGTTGGGGGGGGAACCAAGCAGCCGCAGATGACTGCCTGCCACTTCATCCACGTGCTGGCCCCCTGGTTAAAAAGTTTGAGGACCCCTGGTATAGATTAACATATTTTATTAATGTAAGAACTTTTCTTGCATTCCTTGAAAAACAAGTTATTTTTTTCTTGGGTTTTAGCCAGTAAAACATAAATATATATATATTTTAAAAAAAAAAAAAAAAAGAAACAACAACAAGAACAGCAACCCCCTGGAAACAAAGTAGTCATATTGTTTTAGAAGTAAATGACTTTGAATTTTTTTTAAACTTGTGTGCAGAAAAGCTGTCCATTCATATGACTAGGAGACAGGCACCCTGTGTCTGTTCACAGTTTTGCATTATGATGAGATCTGAGCTATACATTACTGGCACAATCAGGGCTTAGAAGACGACTACGGCATTTTAAAATGGTAATTTTCCAGACATTGTGAGCAAATCAACACACTCTTGGCTAGAAGGCCTGTCTACACTGCTTCTTGCATCTTGTAGCCTTTCCATTAGCCAGAATTTCTGTAGATGTGGAAGCTGTGGTGCTTGCCCACCATACGTTTACAAAAATTCATGCTAAAGCAGTCATTCCTATTTCATTGGACCCCTATTTGACCAGATCAGTAGATTTAGCATATCTATACATTATTGCTAGCCTTTTGGTCTTGCATGATTATTAAAGCTTTTATTAATCCCTTTAATTGGGGTCAATCTCCACTTGCCAACTTTTGCTGTCCTGCTACCTTTAATATGTTCTGCTGCAGTGATAATCTTACTGTTAAATATGTAGATATGGCACACTGACCGGAGTCAATGAGACTTTATTAATTAGATTTGCATAGTTATAGAAGTGTAGAGTAGTATTAATAGATAAATGGGGTGTTTCAATTTAGTATTTATTCATCTTTTGCCTTCGTAAGCTTGCAAAAACCTGATCAGAACTTGTTATCTAAGACATCTAGGTAAGCTTATTCTTATTTGAATAATGGAACTGTGGTGGCTCTGATGCCAAAACAGCACAAAGTAACTGCTCAGAGACAAATTTTGTCTTTAAGCAGAAAAGGTATTTATTTCATGCAACGTTGGGGAGCTAGCCGATTCGCACTGGACAGACTAGCTCCCAAGTTTTCAGTGAAAAGTTAGGTGTTTTATACAGCTTTCCTGAGAGGTTACACAACATCTTTACATACATACTCATTTGATTTTGACACCTAATCATTCCATTCACAATAGGTGGGATCTAGGAGGAGTAGACCTTTCAATTTTCTTTGTTCAACGATTTCCTGACTTGATGGTCTCCTTATCTCCTTCAGGTGCCCACCTTATCTTTTATAATTATTTAGAGTATATTCCTTTCTCAACACAAGCAGAGCATCGCCCAGAGTATTGTACCAAACTCATCCTGACTGATCTTTTTATTTTAAGACCTTGTTCTGTTTCATGTCATAATAAAGTCAAAATTTTGCCTTCAAAGGTCATGGTAATTCCTCTATTGTAACTCCTTTATTTTTTTTTTAGTTTTCTTTCCACACTGTAAAAAACCATAAAATAAAATAATAATTAAAAACCCCACCACCCCCCCAAAAAAAAACCCCAACCACCAAACCCCCCCACCAACCCAACCAAAACAAAATAACAAATCCAAGCCATTTTTTTTTTTTTCACTATTAAGACAGTACAGTGGGCTGTATTCATGCTTCGTTGAACCATTAAGCTTTTTTTCTCTCCTATGTCAGGCTTCCCATGGGATACAATAGAATTTATTTTTTCAGATGTGTTGCTGCAGAAAAGGTGATTGTCAGCAGTAAGCAAACTATTGAGTCCAACAAAAGGCTGACACAGCTTTTTCCAGCTTTGGCTTAATCTTTCACTCTCTGTATTTACTGATTTTGGTTTTATGATCACATATTTTTTTATTTGTAACACACTGCTGGTGTGGTGTTGATCCCATCAAGACATGGATCTGACTTAACTAGGGGTTAATCTCATTCCTCCAACTTCAGGAGCACAACGGGATAGCTCAGAACTTGCCTTCTGACTTGCCCCAATCAGTTAATGCTCCTTCCAGGAAGGGTTAAACATGATTTGGGACATCTGAGGATGGCCCTTTCTCCTTTCTGCACTTATGCCAACTTTAGCTGGCCATCAGGGAGTGCTGTTAGCGTGCAGTGACAGAAACGGCATGAATAGGAACTGCCTGGCAGACTCCGTTCCTTTTATAGGTGGAAAGAAATATGGGCAGAACAAATGCCATTTGGAAGTGAAATGTAATCCTTTTGAGTTAATACTAAACAGCCACTCACTTCTGTACGAAAAGTTTGTATCGCCTGCCACTTAAAATCTCTTAGAATTCTGGCAACTTACAAAGGATGTGCTTGGTGGTTACATAATTTCTATTCAAAATTCCACTATGCCATTTTATTATTAGCAATCCTATTTACTATAGTATCATGCCTTCATACTACATAATTTTACTGTAGATGCAACTTTTTTCCACAATTTTTGAACCTAGAAATTCTAAAATGTGTTATGGTAATGTAGCTATGTAAACCATTTATATAACACAGTAAAGCGTATGATTGTAAACCTAAAATATTTAAATGCATTTTGAACAGAATTTCTGAATAATGATTTCAGAGTAAAGATAGGAATTGATAACACTAACAATTCTTGATACTGTGTTTTGGAATAATTACGAAGAATGACTATTTCAAGTAATGTGTAATAGCTGCACTGACTCAATGTTAGAATCTGTTTCTTAATTTCTTAATTTTATTAATTTTATTTATTTATTGCTTCAAGATGTTACAGTGCAAATACTTAAACGGTAAAATGCATTTGACTAATTCTGACTTGAAGATCACTCCATGCTTTTCAAAATAAAAATGAATGTTAAATTTTTAGGTACTTGCATAACATATTATTAATATGTATACACTTTAATCTATTTTATCATTTTTACTTTCTGTTTTGCCCACAGACAGCCTTTTGATTGATTACCAGTTTACTTTCAGCTTATTACAAGAGGATGATCGCCATCACACTGCCATAAACTTTATAGCAAATCCAGAACAGGTAAGAAAATATTATTAACTTTAGACAAGATATGGAGAGTGATGTTTAAGATTTCCATTGTAGTTCACCATGATTAAAAGTTTCCCAAGTGCCTATAAGGTATTAGAGATATTCCAAATCTTTTTGAGCACTGAAAAAGTTCCAGTGCATTCATTGAGAAAACTTTCTAAATGGTGGATGTACTTCAGATCAACCAATACTCCAAAAACTTATCAGATATTTTAATTTATTGTTGTTCCCATGAATAAAAAAATTATCTTCCTGAGAGGAATTAAAGGAGTATACCCTTCACTTAAGAAATCTTTAGTAGCAGATGAGAACAGTAATTTCTGGATTGTAATTAAAATGTAGCCATTTGCTGTGTATTTTTTATTTAGTTTTATAAACAAAATGATTTCATTATTTTTAGCACAATCTGAAAATATAACTGGTGTAGTTATATGGTTACTTGTACCCTGTTCTTACTGAAGCAAAAGAGAGGATTGCCTTTGGCTCTGAATTATTATCATTTCTATTTATATTTAAAATGAAAAATGAAAGATTATTAAAAAGCCTTATATCCATTTATGCGCAATAGAGTTATATTCAATACATTCTGACATACTTTATTAATTGAAATGTATTTTTTTATCTAGTCAAATAAAAATTTGGATATATCAATTAATGCATCAAACAACTTCAACCTCAATATTACATGGTCTATTGGTTCTACAGGTGAGTGTGAATTTTGCTGCGACGACTTTTTCCCATATGATCTCATGATCCTTTAAGCTATTTTAACCCGATTGTCTCTTTGTTACTAATTTTGATAATAAAACTTTACCAAATGTGTTTTCACCATTATCGTTATGCCATTATTAATTATATTACTTAAACCTCAGATGATAATTTGCAATCTGAACAAAGCTTCATTAATATGTTAACTTTCTCTCCTATTCAATTAAAATTAATTTGGTAGGAAAAGCTTGTAGACTATTTAAATTTTTAAAATGACAGTGTTATGAAATGCTGTGATTTTAATTAAGATAAAAAGCTTCCTTAACTACTGCAGAGACTGAGATTTTATTTCTTTGTTTCAGTGTTCAAGCTAAAAATTTAATTATATAACCTTAACATTGATATCAAACAATGAAGTTCTTCTGTGTATGCTGATAAAAAGAACTGCTTATCTATTTTTCTCCAACTTTGAACCCCATTACTGTTCTTTGTTTTAAGAAGGAAGAAAAGCTTTATTTAGATACTGAATTAGTTCTATTGACTTTCTGAAAACATATCCAAGGAGAAGCATGATGCTTAAACTAAAATTGTACTAAAAGAAAAAAAAAATCTTTTTAAAGAAGGTTCAGAATTTGTCTTACATAAACTCAATAATTTTTTCATCAATGTAATTCTGAAGTATTTTAACATACCATAGTTAGAAATTATATTTATTCCTGCATTTTAACTTAGAGCAGTCACCCATATATTTACAAAAAGTTATACATGTTTAATAGGAAGTATGTTGTTAAAGTTTTCATGAACGTCAAAAACTCTTCAGCAATAATGCAAGACCTAGACAAGTTCACTTTCAAGCTTTATTACCCTTGAGATTTTACTGAAAATGTATATAAATTACTAGAGATAAGTATGTTGTCTGTTTAGTTGACCATAAAAACTTTCTTCTAAAATTCACGTAACTTCTATCAATATTATGATTCATTCATAATCTTTTGAAACCAGAGTAAGAGATTTTGTGAATTCTCTGTATGTGTATGAAATGTACCTAATGTGCCATCTAAACTGTAATATAGGGTTGTTAAAGTTGTAGAATGAAGACACTAAAAGTAATTGAAGAATTTAAGTTTCTTGTACAAATTTACTTTGACAGCTTTAATGATGATTAATATTTCTCATAAATACATATATTGACATATGTTTTTTTAGCTGGAACAATATCTGGAGAAGAGATTCCTGTAGTTTCTAAGGCTAATATTAAGGAATACAGAGATAGCTTTTCCTGTGAAAAATTTAACTTCCGGAGCAACCCAAATATCACTTTCTATGTCTATGTCAGCAATTTCTCATGGCCAATCAAAATACAGGTTAGTATGACCATTTTGTGCTTATAGAATTGTTGACATCTTAGCTTTACATTGAATTTTGTGTTTTCACTCATACAGGAAGTATGCAATTAGTATTATTTGCATGAGATATTTTCTGTGTATAAGAATTATATTATGATACTTTTGCTTTGAGTAGTGAATGAGACTTCAGACAGTAGATTTTAATATCCAAAGTTAAAATTATTGAGCATAAATGTTTATTTGCAATATGTCTTGTGCATTTAGATGTATACATAAAAGAGGGCATACAAATATGTATTTAGTACCTAGATATTTGAGTTTAACCTTCTTTAATCATTAGCTTTCTTAGCCTCTGATTTGCTTAAAGGTTGAATGACTGTATCATATTGCAATATTACAAACTTCACTTAACACTAAGTATATTTGGTTAGACTATTATATTTATATACGGTTGGAATATCTATATTATAGGATATAGATATTAGAATTTGACTTCTTTTGAATCACTTTCACTGAGTATTTTCTGGAGTAGTGAGATATTGTGCAGTTGCAGGTTCAAAAAAGTCAATGCAATGATGATGCTAATTTTTCATAAAAATGCTAATTTTTCATTAAAATTGCTAATTTTTCATAAAATACTTCTTTTGTCTAGAAATTAAGTCACTTCTATTTTATACAGTGGAAAAGTAATGCTAAGTCCAATTATGGAAACTGTTTTAGGATATTAATATTGTCCTCTGTATCTGCCTTCCTAAATCAACAAGATTATTATTTAGGTTCAACTTTTTTATGCTGTGATTTGTTCTTTTCCAAGGAAATATCTGAGGTTCACATCACCCATATAGATTTCTTATGCCTGGTGCTCTAGCAGTAGATAAGATCTTTAAATGATAAATGGAGTTAGGGTGCTTTTCAGAGAAAGCAAGTTTAGTTTTATATGTTAACTTTATGATTCTGTACACAATAGAAATATTATATATATATCCGAGGCTTCCTATGACTTAGGGTTCAGAGGGAAGTCATGGTTCTTCCCTATTCAGAGGCTGAAGTAAGCCAAAAGAGTGACCTTACTTCCCTTGCAACTGATATTTCAAGTCGTGTTCTTGATATGCATTTCATCACTAACTCCTCCTATGCTGCCTGCTATGCTGGCACTGGAGCCAAGACTTGTGTCTTTTGTTGGGAAGGTTTGGGTGCTTTTACCATTTCATTTTCTGTAGGAGAAGGAACAGCTCTCCTCATTATACAAGACGTTTAGTATAATTTGCTGTCAGTCACCTATATTATCTCTATTTTGCATTCAGTTCTCTTCAAGATTTTCATCATTACAAGGAAAAACTGTACATCCCAGCATGTGATTGTTTATTTCCATCAATGGCTCACAGTTGCTTCCTCTATTACTTTTATTATGCATGTTACCTATTCAGCAAGCTTGGAGGGTTGGGTTTTTTTTTTCTTAATTCTGAATAAATCCCTGGTGATTCTAACACGAAATATCCTCTTTTGAAGTATGGTTTCCTGACTTTGCAAAGAGATATGTGATGGCTGTGTCCATACAAAAATTTCCTGAAGGTGTGCTGGTCTACGATAACTCTTCATTTGCAGCTACCCAGGGACCGATTTTATTTTTGTCACTGGTGAGCCTAATGACCTTGGAATGCAAGTTCTTCAGCACTGGATAGCAGCGAATGACTTGCTAACCATAGAAACTATGCAGAAAATGTTCAGTTTCAGATGAAGTTCTGCTCTCTTTATAAAAATGTACTCTAGGTTCCCATTAGTCAGCACCCTTCTGTCCACGATGGCTACGGGCACACAGCTGGGTGCTCAGTCAGTCAGAGTTCTGCAGCCCTCCAGGGAAAACGCTGCCTTTAAATTTCCTGATGCTAAAAGCATTTTCTTTAGCTATAAGATCTATTCTTCCTTGACATCAAAGGAGAACCAGAAATGTGACATAGTTGCATAAGGGGTCATTAGAAAGATGGTGATATAGGACAACTTCAGCTTAGAGCTTTTTCCACAAATAGACCTGTTATCAGCTGTAACGTGGACAGCTACCAGTTTTTCTCAGAAGCATTTAGCAGTTATATGCTGGCACACAAATGTTGGATTTTTTTCTCTTGAATTATTGGAGGAGTTGATGCCACACTTTTCCTCCCTTTCTTGTAATGCAGAGCTGACTGTAAAGTAAGGGTGAACACAGACCCTTAAGCTTAGCTGTTTCAAACTTTCATAGACAACCGTAGTTTGTGCATCTTTTCAGAGGAAATCTGTGTAAAGTATCTTTGTTATTAGAGGGTTCAATTGCCCACATAAGATGGTGTGATTTATCATCCAGACTTACCATCCCTATGGTTGTCTCTGACAGTCCCAACCCTTTAGGTGTATCGTGTCTTATATATCTGTTAAACAGGACTCCATGAGAAAATGCTGTTTCCTTAAATAGGCTAGATTTTTTAACAAAATATGTGGCGAAGCCCCAAGACTTGTTTCTGCTCATTTTTATTTTATTTTGAGGGTAGATGTAATTCAGACTCCACTGGTAATGGAATTTGAAGGCTGTAACGTTTATTGAAAAGCAGTAACTCAGACTGTAGCCAGCACCTCAAATAATGGTCAGTGGTCCCTGAAGTAGTAAGCAGTCATAAAGCTTGGGCTTCTGACAGCTATGCAAATATTAGTAACAGCACTAATAACGTGTTCTTCAGTCTCAGGAAATGAATTTTATGGCCAGGGATTTTTTGTCATTAAAGCTGGTAACAGAGGTCTGTCTTTTTTTTTTTTTTTTTTTTTCCCCATCAGTTGCTCCCGTATTCTGAAAAGTAACAAGTGCACATGAAACAAGCAAATACCCTTAAAACATTGTCCTGGCTATCTGGCTGATATACTCTGTCCCTAAGGGCAGCAATAGCATTCCTGCTTGTGGATCAGCTGCTTTCATGCACCTATATCTCTCTCTAACGGTCAAACTTGTAAGCCTGATCTCAGCTTGTGCCTGAGCAGCAAAATTTTCTACCAGTTTTAAAGCTGCATCTGGAGATAATAACAACCATTTTACTAGTTATTTCCTTTCCCTAAAGTGTAAATGAAAGACTCACAAGTGTCTGAGTTTTAATTGGGAGGGTCAGTTTAAATTATAAAGTTCAACCTCAGCAGCAAAACATTGCCTGGAAAAATTAGGTTTTTATTTAATGAAAAAAAAAAATAATTCATTTTTCATCATAGAATAGTTCATCTAACGTTTCCACAGCACAGAACAATTATTGCTGCGGCAAAGTTAGAAGTCATGTTAGTGTACATGTAGAATGCCCAAATGTGTTGAAAAGAAGGAATTTAATTATTCTTAAATTAGCGTACTGCAAGCTTCAGTAGCATATTGTTGAGTTCTTTTTTTTTTTTTTCTGCACTGTTTCTGAGAAAAACTATCTTTGGCGTCCTGAATTAGTTTGTATGCCAAATCAGAACAATGAATTATGGCGAAGATTTACATTTTATTTGTATGTAGCACAACAAATAATCAAAACTACATCATATATAAATTTTCAAGTTTGTTTGTTTGTTTGGTTGGTTTTTTTAAGGACAAAGTAGTTTTCTTTCAGTTTACTGGCTCCTGTTTCAGAATTTATTTTCTTTCCCCTGTTAATAGCCTGTCTGTAGCAACTGAAGAAAGACCGTAATGTAAATCAAGAAGCATATCTACCTTTGTAATAAAATTTACTGCAAAGCATAATTTATTTCAGCATTTTTTTGTTTTAGAGTTCGTTTTGAATTGTTAACATTCATGAATGACTTATATGTTGTAAAAGCTCCATGAAGTAAAACTTGTCAGTCACTGCCATTAGAAGTTACAACTGTAGCACAAACCTAATTACTAAACTAAAAAATAAAGATCAGAGCTTTTTTGGATTTTAAGACCTTTCTGAATCTTGTAAAGGTCATGATTCTGGAATCTTAGCTTGGAAGATGTATACTTATCCACATGTAGCTGTCTTGGTACAGAATCTCCTCCCATCAGTAATTGCATACCTAAATCTAATCCCTATGATTTATGGTGAATGATTCAATTTCTAAGTGCCTTAATGGTTTTCATAGAGACTGCAGAGTAGCTGCGTGTAGCTATGTACGAAGACAGTATAATTCTTGAAACACTGAACAGGTATTGATAATGAAGTGGATACATTAGCTTCCAAAATGACTTTGATATTTCCTTACAGTAAATATAAAAATCCCCTTTAAAAAGAGATTTGAAAGTAGTGTACCAAGAACAAAAACCTGATAAAACCATTGAACTACTATTTGGTTACAATTCTGCAAGGAGCATGAAATCCTTTTGGAACAGAAAAAAACAAGAAATAGAAGGCATCTAGCAATACAGGGTGGATTGGTTTGCAGATGACTGAGGTATAACCTAAAATGTAAATATATACTTAGCTTCAGGTTTCAATAGGCATGATGATATTGATCATAGTGCAAAGTTAGGATTGATAATAATGGTAATAATTGACTTATATTAATGAAAATTATCCTTAACAGACTTGGATGCAAAAGTTGAGCTTAATGTGCTCAGATTAGGCACTGGGTAATATCCATCCTGGAATCCAAAGGAAGTGATATGTGAAATCGCAGACTCAGAGGCAGGAGGGTAAGACTGCAAGGCTGGAGAAAAGCAAATACAAGTTCATGTCTGGATGTAGGAATGAAGTGATTCAGGTAACAATAGATTTAATATTATACAGTGCTTTGGAAAAGATTTTGAAGGAAAGTTATAGTATTTAGTATTTTGTAAGTTTTTATGCATTGACTGTAGGCATTAAGTTAGACAGTAAAGGAATTAGCTGGTGATTGTAAAATGGAAGAATGTAGATCTAAAGAAACAGAGATTTCAGTAACAGATCACATGGCTGCACATGGTACATTTGCACTTCGATGCTCTGCCAAGATGGGTCATTTAGTTACCTTTCTGGGCATAGCAGAGTGGATATATTTAGTTTGTTTGACAGAAAAAACGTCTGGAGATTCAGATTTACATCTTGCATAGAATTTTTTGTTAAATCTGATTAAGATATGTGAAAAGATGTTTTCATTGTTTATTGATTCCAATGTAGAGGTTTTGCTCTAGAGTTATTTTTAGAAAAAAAACTCCACTAAAAAGGCATTAAAAATTAGTTTAAAATTTAAGCCAGTGGGACAGCAGCATAGAAGTAAAGATTCATTTATTTCAGTGCTAGATTCGAAAACTAAGCTCCATTCTTTTTAAACACATTAAATACCATTATTAAAATTTCTGTGGCATAGTTACTTTGTTACAGGTGTATCTGCTACATGTAAAATTATTGCATTATATAAAGTAGTTGAAAATTGCTACTCAAATGTGGACTGTTACAGTAATTATGATTACTTTTTTTTTTGTTTCTGAGGTAATCAAATATAATACCAGAAACCTACTTGTTCTTGCCTTGGAAAATCGACCAGTTAGAATATCTGTAACTTATCTCCTTGCAGTTGCAAGGCCAATTGTGTTGAGAAAAATCAAAGAGTGTATAATATTCCCAAAGAGTTTAATGTACCCATATCCAATATAGCATTTTCCAAAATGCTTCCCATGAATCCTGGAGTATTGCTAAAATGTGGAGGTGTTTTCTGATGCTTAGATTATACCTTTTTTCTTTGACAAATGATAGAGCCGTGGACATTTGTTGTAAAATATACCAGAACAAGGTTGCCAACCATATTGTGCCAACTTCTACACTGATAAATGTGAATGTTAATTTCATTACTCTCCCTGGTACATTTTTTTTTCCAATCACCTTAGAAAAGGTTTAATATGAGCCACCAGAATATCTGTAAATATTTAACAGTGTTGATACATTTCTCAGAACACAGAAGCACTGTTAATAGCTGATGATTTAAGGGAACCAAAACACCTAATTAAGAGATAATTAGTCCTCAATGATGCATCATTTTAATTGGTGTATAATTTGAATGTCTAGGATGAGCTAACTCCTGTAACTGATGTGCCAGTGTATAGGGTTTTCTATTCCAGACAGACCAAGGCACCATCTACTGGTACTCGTATAATATACAATAAAGATGTACAGATATTTGCTAATAAAAGTTATCTCCCTGTGATGTATCTAGCAAGTAGATACTGAGATTTTATTCTGTAATTTCCATTTCCCTTACCTACTTGATTAAGTAAATAGTAATTAGAACACCTAGAATGAAATATTGCTCAAAGATAACTTTTCATTGTCCAAGAATTTAGATTAGCTATAGGAAAATAAATCAATTATTCATCTTGGAATTTTGGAAGGGAACATATGACAGGGTATGAGAACCTGTTCTTTTGATAACAAGAAAAAACCTTTCAAAGATTAAGATTCTTCATGAAGAAAACATCTATACCTTGTTGAACTGTGGAAGCCTATAAAGGGGATACACAGTGGCTCCCACACAGAATAATTTGAAAGTAAATGTTTTGCTTATAGGGAATCGGAGTGGAAATAAGATGATGGTGGTAGGGAACAGATATTTTCATCCTATTTATCATGACTGTCAGTTCTAGAAACCTTAGTTACCCTCTTTAATCAGAATTGTATAGATAAATGTGAACAATGTACTGGATTTCTGTTTCTCATATTTTTGTTTATATTTGGGTTTGTGCCAAATCCATGTTTTTTCAATGTTTCTTAGTAAACAAAATGTCAGTAGCCCAAAATAAACTTCAAAATTCCAGTGTAAGGTGTTTGTGAAGTAGGCATCTCAAGAACCCCACATCTGCTGAGTAGCAATGACAACCTTGTCAGCGTTACCAATGTGACCATGGTCTTGACACTGACAAGATTTTCAGGTTCTCAAGTTAGAGTAGCTTTTGGGTTTCCTAAGGTCTTGTGGTTACAGGTGGTTTTGCTGGTCAGGCTTCTCTGAACTGTCACTCAGAGCTACAAGGTACCTGCACTGACTGGATCCCTTGTCTAAAGGCACAAACAAGAGCTCATTTACATCATAGCACTGTCCTCCAGCAGCAGCTCATGGTCACTTGTCCCAGGAGTTGAAGACTCCAAATCTGACCTACAAGCACTGAACCAATAAGGTATGTCATGGTGACCTGTCTCTGAGACAGCAGTCCTGGAAACAGTAGTTTCCAGCTCTAGGTAAACTTGGCAGCAGTGACTGAAAATACAGCTCTGGGTTTTTGTTTAGGAATTCAGAGCTTAATTCCTTAGACCACGGCAAACCAGCTAGAAACTATGAGGCTGCTTACAGCTGAGTTTGCAGAGCTCTCTGACTCCCAGCTTTCCAAAAGCACTGAAGCTTCAAAAGTTGCGGCTATTTATCTGCAGGAACATTCTCAGAAGTGAGCTAAGATGCCATCAGCATCCTCAGCATGAGGAGTCCTACCTTAGATTAACCAGGCATTCATGCTTAAGAATGTTTATTTTAGTGTATCAGTATTTTTGACAGTGCTCAAATATGTAGGAGTTATTGCAGTCACATATTCAAGGAGTTAAACTGTACATACGCTACTAGAAGACAATTCTTGAGAATGGAATAGTTGCCTTATTGATCTTTGAGACCTCTTCTAAGTTATTTTTGTTGTGACAAGATATTTCATGTAGACCTCTATTTTTGGCAAAGCTAGTTATTAATCTTTTAACCATGTGGTCAATGTGTTAATTTCTACGATGAAATAACAAAATGAAAATATTAGTCTGCAAGACCCCAGGATTTTCAAATCCAGAGCCATTCTGTAGTCCCTCATATATCAACTAATACGTAAATGGTTTGTGCTGAGCTAACCAATATGTAGATGTGAGGAAGTCAAAGTCCCCAAATGCCATTCCTGAGAAACACAGAAATAGCACAGTTGGGCAGAATCCCAAGCTCTTTGTTTATTTAGCAAGACCAGCTCAGACCTGCAAACTTGACTTTAATTCTTTATTATCAGGAAGCTAATTGCATTTATTTTGAAGAAACAGGAAAAAAAAAAACAAACCACAAACCGCTTGGTCTGTATTAGACAAATATATTCTGTGCCTTCAGGGAGGCAGTGCAAACACCTGTTAGATGTAGATAACTAGATAAGTGTATTAAATAAGAGGGTGGAAAGCTTGCAGGTCATCTGCTTTTTTAAAAAAAAATCTGTCTTTAAGTACATTAGTTACTTGTCATTACTTTTTCATGTAAGCACTTGATTTCATTACTACCTTGGTGTTATATCTCATAGATGATAAATCCAGAAGGGGCTGCTGTGACCATATAATCTGAAATGAGACATAAACTAAAGCATAGGCTTTCACAAATTAATTGCTGTTTGAACTAGACCATATATTAAAAAAAAAAAGATCCGGTCTTGGCTTAAATATTTCCAGAAATTGGAT
The DNA here is from genome assembly GCF_015220075.1 of Falco rusticolus. Classification (NCBI taxonomy): domain Eukaryota; kingdom Metazoa; phylum Chordata; class Aves; order Falconiformes; family Falconidae; genus Falco; species Falco rusticolus. The sequence continues at coordinate 36,043,920 of NC_051195.1, forward strand.
ACGCACTAGACTCCTAATATATAGTTCTGACTGTTAATTATTGCCACTGTTTAAAAACATGTGATTCATGGTAAGTGTAGCTTTCATGGGTAGTCCTGAAATATAAATTTATGCTAGAAAGAAAAGCTTCCCCCTAGAAAGGATGTGCTGTTGCTGTAAATACCATGTGCTCCATCACTTTTTCTTCAGCTTTTCTCTAGTCTTGCTGTTGTTCTTGTGGCTTTTTCCTGAACCCTCCAGTATTTCAGTCTCCCTTGGGAATGATGGATACCAGAACTGGATATGCTTTTCCAGGCATGATTACATCTGTTTCAGATACAGAGTTAATTATATGCTTGATGGGGCAGAAGAAGGGTGCTTTTCAGCAGCTCCCCCTTGGACCACACTGTGCTGCTGAAGGAAGTCGAGCAACCTCAGCACCACCTTTCCCACTCTTCTTGCAACTCCAATCCTTTTCGCTACAGCCATCATTTTCATCTATACATCCAGAGTTACCATAGCCCTTTCATCACAGCAGTGGGAATGTAGTTATTATCTACCATAACCACAAATGTTTTTCATTGTCACTGAGTCCAGAATACCATCCTTGAGAATGATCTTCATTCTTTGATTTGAGTTTTAAAATATTAAAGACAGGTTTTATTACTTTAACCTTCCCCTTATCCTCCTGTACAAATGGCTTGGTAAAAGTGACTTATTTTCCTTTTCTTCCCTCAGCATGCAAAAAAAAATATATTAATAATGATATGGTTTTCTTGCCAGTTATTGACAAAAGCTTTAAATAGCATTAGAAAACAGATTCAAGAATCTCACTGTGCCTTGCATTAGAAATACGTTTGCACAAATGTGAATCTGTATTTGCAATTACATTTCACATTAGTTAAAGTTTAATACATGCCATGTTGAATTCATATTATTCTGGTTTCTCAAAGTGGTGCTTTTACCAGAAGGATTAATGCAGTCTCTTTGTATGCATAAGTAGGAAAATACCCAGAAAGAGTAGAAGTTCTGTTACTTGTGTTGCTGTGTATGTTGTTGGGGATGGGTTAGGAGGGGATCTGTGTAGGCACGAATTAGACAGAAGTGATCTCCTGTGAAAACATGTAGGAACTGCTGGTTATAGAATACTTGTTTTGAACACATATATTCTTGAAGTTGATAAAATGAATTTGTAGACCAATATGCTCTATTCCTACATTATTATTTATTTTGAACTTTATTCATAGTTCTGATCTTTCATTCCGTTACCCCTGGATGTACATACCTTACAGAGAACTGGGGGATGGTGAATCTTCTGCCTTTCTTTCCGTCCTTTTTCTTCTTGTTTCATGATGTCCTCATTTTACTTTCCTGTTTTTTCCATTTATTGTTATACTTTACCATGACAAGAAAAATACACAAGACTGACATTGTTACAGATTGCAGTCTTGTTAAAATTGCTATATTAACTAGCAGTCCAGGTAGTGAAAAACCATTCAAGCTGTCAGATATTCTCAAATGAGTGAAATAAAAGCTGTTTGTATGTATAAAGAATCGTTATTATGCTTTTGTCTCTTAATACCATCTTTGTGCAGGCTTTGAATTGTTTTCATTTAAGGTAATTTTATTTTTGTTTTATTCCCAGTGGTAGTGTCTGAGAAATTCTCTGCTGCATACATATGAGAGTTTTACGGAAATGACTAATTTTCACTGGTAACAAAGTTGTTTTATAAATTATCTCTAACGGAAGTGTTTCATGCTGGACTTCTTCATCAAATTAATATAGATGTAACACAAAATTCACTTGCTGTGGATACAGAAGTTCTGAGTCTGGGAAACACACAAGAGTTTGTTGGAAGAACACCTGAAGGTCTCCAGTCCAATCCCCTGCTTAGAGCAGGGCCAACTTGAAAGTTGATCTGATTGTTCAGATCCTTTCCCAGTCAATTATTTTCAGTGTATCTCATGTTGCATTTTATGTCCATTGTACCTCTTTTCTGTGCACACAACCAGACAAGGATCCGAGAACTTCAGAAGACTCTATTATTTTCTCTGCAACCCACCCATTAGGTAGTTGGAGACAGCGATAAGATCCCTTCTTTGCCCTTTCGTTAAGACATTCAAAATTAATGACTCATTACTATGTGATAAAATGTGAGTTCAATGAATTTACAGAAGACATTAAGACTGGTCCCAGGAATTCAGTGCAATTCAGTGCATTCTCCTTGAAAGTCCCTCCAGCCCCAAGGATTTAAAAATAATGAAAATGGTTCTAAATCTTGAGGTCATTATTTAAAATAATAAGTTGTATAACATAAATACAAGTTAGTTTGTTTTGGTATTTTTTAAGCTGTTAGGCCTTTTGAGCTCAATATTTATATCTGTCTTCTTGAAGAAAAAAATGTTACTTAAATTGCATCTGGATAGTCTAAGACAGAATGAGATGTGGCTTTTGTAGACACTAATCCTAATAACCATAAAACCAAAATGTGTGAATGGTATTTTCTGGCATAAATATAGTTTTAAATTTTATTCTGTCGGATCTTACTTTTTCCCTCTTAAAGTTGCTGTCCCAGCAGGTGGTTTCTTTGGAGACTGTCAGCCCGTTATTATTCCTGCATAGGTAAATTCACATGTAATGCTAGGAAGCGATATGCTCAGAGGTTTCTCCTCCAAAAAACACCCAGGAAAATTACAAATCTTACCATGGAGGGGACTTTGTACTACTTGTAGTTGCAAGCCACAGCCATTGTACAGAGCAAAACATGTGATGAGCCTTTTCAGTTTAAACTTTCTTTTCACCTGTTATCTTTCCTGTATAGTATAATCATCATCCTTATTAAAATTTGGGGGTTTTTTTCCCACTTTCTGTCGTGATTGTTTAAGTATACATTTCTATATTAAAAATTTGACAATGCTTGTGTGTACACACCAGAGATTGGAAAGAACAGTAAGGATAAAATGGGGAAATAGTGTAAAGCAGCAATTAAACTGAAATATAAGGGTGGAAGCTTTACAAGTTTTTATTGTTACCATTACACTTTGCGGAGTTTGTGGTGTCAGCGGAGAAAGTTTTCATAATGTATATTCAGAAGGTTTAAAAGGAACCTTTTTGGCTCTGCTTTCTCACTGGGGATGTATTCTTGCAACACTAATTAACATGAGTGCAGTGTAACTGTATCGCTGCCTTCATGCCAAAGTGAAGGCGTTTGGTGGCATTCTTTGAAGTGCTGATGTCAGCTCTTCGGTGAGGATGTAACAAAAAAATGTGTGTTCTGCCCTAAATAACAGGTATATTGGCACTCTTGTGGTTAAGTCCCATGAGCATCAGTAAGAATAGATTTTTCCTTAGCTGTTGCCTTCTCTTTAGGCATTGGAAAAGGCGAAAAGCTGTTTAATTCACATCATACCTGTATCAAGTACTGTAAGCTCATAATGCTTTTTGCTTTGTGTTTCTGTTTTGGTGTTTTTTGGTTTTTTTGTTTTTTTTTGGTTTTTTTGGTTTTTTTTTTAGAATGATTACACTGGTTTTTTTGGGTTTTCTTTGTTTTGGTTTGAGTGGGTAGGGTTTTTTTTTTGTTGTTGTTGGTTTTTTTTTTTTCCCCTAAACTAATAACACTTCATTTATATTCTATGGGCATTAACCACAGAACTTCATTTGTTTTGAAAATCCTTTTTAAAGCTGTATTCATCTGTGACAAAGCTAGCGGTGGTAAAAAATCAATTGCGGCTGTATTATTTGCAAAGTAATCAATTCACTTCTCCATTCTAACTAAAAGAGGCATCCTGAAGAGCTAGAAAAATTACACTAATCTGATATGCTTGGCTCTTGTCTTTGTTTCATTGTAGAGACTGATACTCATCTCTTTACGTCCACTTCTTTTGAATTTTATTTAGAGTTCATATAAATAAGGGCTACTTGAAGACATCTTCAACTTGAATATAATCACCCTGTTCTTGTGACAGTCCCTTGTTGTATTTGGTCTTATTTTGGTTCTTCTTATGAACTAGGTATATTTTAAATGATGTGTTGATCTTCTGTCTTAATTATTTTGACCTGAACAATGTCTCAAATTAGGTGTTTAAAGGAAGTCTGGAAGGGAAGCATACAGTAACTTCTCAGTCTTTGGTTTTCATGCATACTAAGTATTACTCTGTCCAAGATTTGATTCCATTATAAATCTTGTCATTAAAATACATTTTACTCATTTTTTACTAACTGCTGATGTATATAGTAATTTAAAATTTATGTGCTGGGCTCCAAGTCTTGTGAATAGACATGGAGCGTTACAGTGGTCTTCTGGTATATTAGTAATATAGGCTTAGGATCAGCAGGAGCCTTTTCCATCATCAAGATGATGTTACCTGGTGTTACAAGCACATGTTTTCATAAACTCATCCATATGCTTTAAAAGGTAGATTTCTCCACTATTTGAACATAATATATTTTCACAAAGCTTTTTTATTTCCAAAAATGTAAATACAGTTTATACTTAGTAGTTATTGTGCAGCTATTTTCTTCATTTTTCCTGTATTTATATACAGCAATCATACTCCCTATCAGCCCTCGATTTACCTGGCTATGCAAGCTCTATTCTTTGCCTTCGATAAGATTTATTTTCCATTCCCCTCCTGGCCACCCTTATGGTTTTTCACCTTCAGTTTGCATCCATCTTTGAATAAAGTGGCAGTGCAATGTACAGTTATTATCCTGTCAAAATATTGTGTTGCAGTTAGAAGATCAAATTGCACCATACCATTGTTATAATTACAATTTCAGTTACTCCATTAAGATGCCTCACATTCTGTTCATGTTGTTCCTGATGTCTGGCTGGTTTAGTTTGAGGAAGTTGCCTCAGTGGTGCTTATTCTACACCTGTTGTAGTAGCCAGATGTGAGAGTCAGGATTTCTGATTTATATATATATATATTTATATAAAAGCATAATAATTTCCCATGAAATACTAAACTGATCACATTTGTGGTGACAAGTTCAAATGACGTTATGGTATGATAGAATTTCATCTTTTAAAACAATCACTCAATCAGTGAAAATTCATATGTGTAATTGCAATGCATAGACTCCTTATCATACTAGTATCAATGTGAATTCATAGTCATGAATTTACAAATATTCCACCAGAACATTAAAGGAAGTTTCATCTGTGGAATGCTTTCATATAATTTATCATTCACAGTGATAAATGGCATGATACTATGATAATAAACCATCGGTTTCTGTTCAGGTCCGCTCACATGTTCTTGTTAGCATGAATACAGAATTACTGGGGTTGCACTCACTGTGGATGAATTGCTTTGTGTGCAAATTTTTATTTTTATGAAATAACCATACTGCTTAAATTTTGCTCATATTTTTAAAACAGATTTTCATGTTATTGAAACATTACCTTGGTTTAATCTCAGTCAGTATGGTGAAATCAAGCACACCATGTAAGAATAATTTTTTTTTATTTTTGTATTTTCAATTTAAATTGATAAATACACAAGATAAAATAGCGATAATTTACTAACAATAGCAGGTGTGCTAAGGTTAATTGCGTTTTCTGTCAGAAGGAACTTAATGATAAATGGTCCATCATTGCAATAACATTTCTAGAGTTTGTAGAAGGAAATAAATTAAATTCTTATTAATGATATATAATATTAATAGGGTTTTAAAAGGCTTTTTAGGCCTACAATGTAGTGAAAGCAAGATATTATTTAAATTATCATAATAAGTAATATTATTTTTAAAAAATTCTATTGCTAAACTGACACTTAATTGTTACTGTGTGTTAATATTGTTCACACAGTAACTCAGGATACAAAGAAAACAAAATGAAAATGAATACAAAGACAATAAAACAGGATTAGTTACCTTGAAGAACAGTGTTTTAAGTGAAATTTGTAAAGAAGTCCTTTTGCTCTACTCAGCTTTTTCTGGTTTCAACTTGAGAGTTCAGAGGCTAGTAAAAATTGCAAAGAGGCCTAGAAAAAATGACTTGAGGAAATACTGAAATGATTTCACTTGTTAATCTCATGAAGGGAAGACTTAAAAGGTGATACTGCAGTCCAGAAGCTAAAGATGTTTGACTGATAATGGAGGAAGGAAATGGAGAACAAGGGCTAGAAGAAGAAATAGCTCTAAATATCAGTAAGAGATATTTAATTTAGATGTGCTGAAGGGAAAATGGCACAGGTAGTTTCTGAAATCTCTAAAATCAGAGGTTTTAAAAAGAAATTATATAGCCATCTCTCTGGATAGGTTTGATTCTCCTTTGGAGAAGCAGGTATGTCCCATCTGCTGTACTTGCTGTGCTTTCATTATGTTTTCTGTGATATAATTTCCTTTTTTTCAATATTCCATGTTTTTTCCTTTTTAATGTGAATAATTTGTAACAACAAAAGTGAAGTGACTCCACTGGTTTCATCTTAATAAAGGAAAGAAATCATCCTCATGATACAACAGGCAAGTGTCCTACTAGTCATTCTTAGGAATTATGGAGGGAAAACAGTAGTGGGAATGAAGAGTGTTTACAATTATCTCTGAAGTTGTTAAGAAGGACCAATATTTTACAATTAAAAAAAAAATTAAACACTCACTAAGCAGTGAGTACTAGAAAGCAGTTAATGGGCTTCAGAAAAGGAGGATTAAAATGGTCCATCTTTCAGCTCTGTAAGTTTTGTGTGAACATTTAAGAACAAATGAAATTGGTCTTTCACCAATTGACTCTTCTTTTACTGCCGGTTTGTTGACACTTAGAGCCCTTTGCTCCACAAGGAATTATAATACAGTTGGTCTAGTACATACTCTTTAATTGAATTGACTATTTTGCCCTGCTGCTCAGGGAATTGATAAATTGCTACAACCTTCTGTTCTGAAAGTTGGTGGGGCTTTTCTCTTTGGTTTTGGGAATAGAAAAAAAGTATGAAAAAATAACATTCAGAGTTGGTTAAAGACATTGCTGGCATTTTTAAATTTTTTTTTTACTAATGATATCAGTGCAGTCTTAGTTCTTTGAAATACTTTAGGAATTAATCAGTGTTTACTGTCATTTCTGTTTCTGTTTTAATCATGTAGGTAAAATAAAATTTCATATTTAATATGCCACTACTGGTAGAATATAACCGAGTGTTTTGAAATTTCAATAGCAAACTTATTTCAAAAGCAAACTTTAAAAAGAAACTTAAATTTTTTGACCTGTTTTTCTTAACCTCAAGGTGAACATTAATGCTGTCTTCATAAAAGAGAGTTGACCTGCAGACACAATTTTAATAACATTTTATTATTAAGCAGGTTAACTGAATTTCCAAAGTTATTATTTAATCAAGAAAATATGACAGGAAAGCTTTGTGGTGGGTTTTTTTTTTAGCCAAATCAATACTTTTATTGATAATTGCTAGTGTTCTGTCCTCTTCTTCACAAATACATTCCCCACTTCTCAGATTCTGTAAGTCACAGATCATAGTTAAGTAACATTTTTCTAAAGTCATGTAGATGTTTGGATGCTCGTTTTCCAGAGAGGTTGGGGCATGCTATCAATGACTTTAGAAATACCAGCCATTATTTATCTTTGATCTTTTTTCATATCCTGTTATGAATAAAGTCTTTCCAGTTATTATGAAGGAATGGGTGAAATTAAAGGGGTTGCTTTGCCTGAAGACATAAATTGGGGAAATAAGGGTGGAGGCACGTACCAATCAAGCATAAGCAGAGGCAGGTCATTTTTAAGTGATAGCTTTTTATTCTTGAAGCACATCAAAGAGGGTGGGGTCGGGGGAAAGGAGTAAGATGTATGTAGGATCTACTTGAGAGGAATTGTTGCAGACACTTCATTTTTATCAGATTCATGCCCTTTCCTTACGCCATTCAGTTCTGTTTTGCGGAGAGGTTACCCATCTACACACTCAGACAATGAAACCATCATTTGGTTCATAGAATCACCAAATGAGTTCTGGAGAGCTCTGGGGGTTTGTGCATCCTTTGCAACTGTATCCATGGCTGGGTATATTGGGAGATTTAATATCTCACTACAGAATTTACATACAAACCTATCTTTATGATTTTTTAATCTACTTTAATCCCAATATATCAATAACTTATCAGTTAGTCAAAACCATGTCCAAGAAAACGTGAAAACATCTGTTTCTCAGAGAGGAAGAAGCTATGTTATGCTGCTGAAAATTAAGAAATAGCTTTTATTCCTTTTCTCATTTTGTCATGATATGTTTTTTTTGATGGTGTGTTTTTTCCCCCCTGATTATGATGTCTGTGTATGTACATTTTACCCTGTCCTTGTATGAAATAAACTTGTATTTAACAAATGTTAAAATAGATATTTGATCTGAGAAAAGGCTTAAACTTACCTTGTTTTACCCTAGAAAGGCTACAGTTTTAATATACAAACTAATATAGAAATAACTACAGACTAATATAGATAGAAAAGTGCTTCATTATGCCATCATTGGGAAGTTTGTGGGCGGCGTTCGGCACACTTTTTCATTCGATTCATGTTTGATGTTATTCATAATTATAATTCATTTTGGAAATGCACTAAAAATTCATTTTTATATCTTCCATTTGAAACTGTGGAAAGCGCTTGCGTGACCTTTAGCAGATGCAATGTACTATATATTTCCTAGAACAGTGTCCATTTTATTTTTTTAAAAAGGTTGTACTGTCCTTGTGGTTTTATAAGGCCCCAGATATTTTGGGAGTTAACTGCCAAATATCCCACTGCTGCAAAAAATAATATTTGATTAACCCCTGACCAAAGATAACTGTGTCCATCAGGATATACAGAAGCTTAGTTAAACTATTTCATTTCAGTAAAGGTTCCAGGAGTCTGAGAAGATGCTCAGAAAATGCTTATTAATCAGATAAGCAAAACTTTTTTTTTTGCCCTTCTATCAGTGAAATAAAATAAATCATAGCCCAAAAGTTAATAAAAATTGGTACTAGGTTTTTAAGGCATGACTCCATTAACTTAATGTAGGTTGAATTACTCATGCAAGATGGGAGTTTGCCATTTATTTTTATAAGTTATATTCGTTCCTCAGAGTTTTTTCTCCTTTTTCTTCAAGTAATACTGAAGCTCAGCTTTTGGCCATCATGGCAAAATCAGATAAGTGTTCCATATGGTTTTACTTCAGTTCTTTGTATTTTATTAGTTAAGGGCACACTTTGGTCTAAACTGAGTATAAAAGGTTCTGAAGGATACCGTATTATAGTAAATAATAACAGACAGCTTGTCTAGCTGTGATTGTGGAGCTACTACTAAATGAATTATTTTCTGTGAGCCAAAACATTCCTTAATTATTCACTATGCTAGTGTGTATGCTGAATTACCCTGTTCCAGGAGATGTGCTGGAAGTATTTCCTGTCTTTCTTATGAATGTAACCATCCATCTTTTATTAAAAGAGGTCGGCCTTTGTTTCATTTATCGTGTGAGTAAAGGAGAAGATTAAATCAATCTATTGAATGTTATTTAGTCAAACAATGTGTGATATAATTTAATTATCTCCCTGGTTTGATAGCGTTTAATCACAAAGCTTTTTTATTTTGTCCTATTACTATACTGAATTATATGCCTGAAACCAGTGGCGTGGATGTTGCTTAATGTTTGATGCTGTTGAGACAGTCCTTGGGACTTCTTGTGCTTGTACCCCAAATAGTAACAAGTAGCATACAGGAAAGATTGCTCTCTGTTAAAACATAGCTTGGACTTTTTTAGGTAGAAATGTCATCAAAGGTCTGTAGCAGCTCTCTCTGTTTTCAGCATCTGGTAGTCTGCTAGTGCAGGAGGACATTGTAGCCTGAAAAGCTTTGCTGAATTGGGCTGTTACTGCACTCTGAGAAGTTAAGAACCTTGTTGAAGGAGATTCAGAACTGCATGCTAGAACTCAAGAGAAACAAGAACTCATACTGAGGTTACAGCTAAGAGGTTTCAAGAGGAGAGCTGGAGTGGAGACTCCTCCAGGTCATACACTGAGATTACTTTTGTACTGAAGAAACCAATGGAAGTGAAAGAAAGACACAGAAATATAAAAAAGTATTATGATGATTGATAGGAAGTATGATTTGATTGCATTTTTTTTTTGTTGACATATATTAAAAATCAATTTCCTTTTAAGTATTAAACGATGTACTGGGGAATTAAGTTTTTGAGATTAGTAAAACTGTAGCTTCAAAGAAAGTGCTTGATAAACTAAGGAGCTACCAAATATGACTTTCAAACAAAACATTCTTCTTATGTCCTTGTCTACTTTGTTTTTCATGTAAGTTGACAATTCTGCTGCCTGACAATGTAAACTCTTGCTCTGTTTCATCGTGCTTTCTCCCAGGACAGCTGATATGAAATGCATATAAAATACTTTGTGAAGAGCCTTCAACTGGACCAAAATTCTTTGAGATCAAGCACATAGATAATATGATTATTTTATATATATATAATTGAGGGTGGTACATTTAAAAAATCAATTTAGGATTTAAAGTCTAATTAGGGCTGTGCTTTTGTTTCAGAAATTCCAAGTGTAAAGACATTTATACCATTATGTTACACCTTGCAAAGTAGTCAGAAAGATCTATTGGTACCTTGGAGTCATCAAAGAAATTTTCAAAGTGAAGTTGAATCCTGTGTTCTAAATCCAGGTTTCTGTAACAATACAGTCCCATATTTCTGTACACACGATTTCCCTTAGTGAAGCATTCAGTTACTCAGAAGCAGAAGAACAAAAGAATGTTCTGTCTTCATCAGTGGTTTTGTCTTCCGAAACAAAGGTCTCTTTAATCTTCTGGGTAGAAGTTGGTAGCAGTTTAATGTAAAATATCCTTTTGATTCTGTTTTCCTTTGAATCATACCTTGTCTCTATTGCACAATATTGGTAATTGCTCCAGTTTAAGCTTTATTATACTGCTTGTAGTTGCATGTCTACTTTTTCTAATCTGATAGTTATCATATACTAAACTCTTCTGAAGAAATCAAGTAGTGTTTATGTGCTTGCTGGAAGGGTAGTTTTTTTTCCTGTTTCTCAATGTCTGTGGTCTCAACCTATTTTATCACATAATATCATTTTATATGCTGTCAAATAAGCCTTTTTCTATTCCTGTTCTATCAGTAGTCTCATCTTCTTTCTATCTATTTCCTTTAAAAAGTTCCCCTTTCACACAAGCAATGAGGGTCAGACATGGCATTGATTAGTATTATTCTGTTAATAAGCAAAATTTTATTGTAGTGCCAGTCCTGAATCAGATCATCGTGGTGGGCTGTGTAAAAGACAACAAAAGGAAACTATTTCCTCATTCTCAGATATCTTCTATGTCAGTAATCCAAAATGTCTTTCACCAGCTACTGTCCTGGGTGGTGGTTGTCACATCAGCAGCGTCACTTCATGGTGGCAGCAGGTACATCGTTGCCAGTAGCTGTGTGATGGCATTTTCTGTTTTGGCTCCTGTTGAAATGTCATTGGATCCTTAGATTTTCCATTTCTCCCACTTAACAAAAAGAGGTATTTTAATCATCCTCTTTAAATCTGTGTAGAAACAATTTCATTTAAGAAATGTGTATTGCAAACCTTCTAGACCAGCTTTAAAAAACATTACTGTATGTACTAGGCTTATTTTTTGTAAAAAAATTAGCTTTAGAATTTGTCAGAGGTCTTGTTTTGTTAGTTTAGGGTAATTTTTTCATGTCTCCTCAGTACCTTCTTTTCAAACCCCTGTCATTAACTCAGTATTCATGTCTCAATGAAAACAAATTCTTTCTGTGCTCAGGGGCTGTGATGAATAGCCTGATTATTGCATGTTGATTGCTCACAAATTGCTTTATATATGGACTCCTTATTTTTGCTTTGTGATCTGCTAAACAAGATATATTATCTTTTATAAAGGAATGAGCGTAGTTAATAGAAAAAACAGTATAAAGAATTACTGGTTCTTTTATTCTCTCAGGAAAAAAGATAGAAAGTGTTTGTTCAGTTAGGAAAAGCTGAACTGTATGGATTATGAAGCTTATAGGACATTCTGAGGCATTTTTGGAAGATGCATTTTTTCTGACCTTGTATGAGACGTGACTGCCAGAAAAATCAGGTTCATATGACATTAAAACTTAGTTTCAGGTTTAAGGCTATTTTTCCTTATCACATAACCATAACACTTCGCTGCAAAGCAGCATCAGTTTTCTGCAGTAGGAATTTACTAATCATTCTTTCACCAGGAACAGATTTCTTTTAGTTAAAAAACCGATTTTAACTATAAGCCTGAACCTAATTTTTCACAAGTACTGCATCAATATTGAAATAAACTTGTTCAACAATATTAACTTAATTCTATTTAATACCTTATTCTGTTGTACTAGAAATGAAGTATGTCAGGGAATTGATATTTCCCTGATAAGGCATAAAAAGATACTAAATTGAGAAGAGAGAAACTGGATGGGAGAAACAGATAGCTAAAGCTGAGTGTGGCCTTGTGGGTATTTTCCTGATACCATTTATTTTTCATTTTTATATGTATATTAAATATATATGTGTGTATATCTATATGTGTATGTTCCTTGGTATAATTCTTTTCCATAGATTTCTTTATTAATTTCCATTTACAAGTCAGAATTACTTCAGTGTCAGAAGTGTATATTGTTACAATCCTATTATCCTGAGTTTAAATTAAAATTCTGTCCATTTAGGCTGTTCATTATAGTACACTCTGTTAGTGAAATCATCATTCATGGAACAGTGTTTTGGGTTTTAATGTATTCATCTGTACGATGGGGCAGAGTGAACCCTCAGCAAGTCTGCTGTTGACATACAACTGGGAGAAGTGGCTGATATGCCAGGGGGTTGTGCTGCCATCCAGTAGAACCTGGAGAGACTGGAAAAATGGGTTGACAGGAACCTCATGAAGTTCAGCAAAGGGAAGTTCAAAGTTCTGCACCTGGGGAGGAGCAGCCCCATGCACCAGTACGTGCTGGGGGCTGCCCAGCTGGAAAGCTGCTTTGCAGAAAAGGCCCTGGGGGTTCTGTTGGACACCAGCTGACCACAAGCTAGCAATGTGCTTTTGTGACAAAGATGGCAAATTGTGTCCTGGGCTGAGTTAGATGGAGTGTTACCAGCAGGTCAAGGGAGGTGATTCTTCCCCTCTACTTGTCATTGGTGAGGCCACATCTGGAGGACTGTGTTCAGTTCAGGGTTCCCCAGAACAAAAGCTACAAAAGAGTCCAGCAATGGGTCTCTAAGATGATGAAGGGACTGGAGCATCTCTTCTGTGAGAGAAGGCTGAGAGAGCTGGTGCTGTTCAGCCTGTAAAAAAGAAGAAAATTCAGAGTCATACCTGAAGGGAGGGTGCAAAGATGGAGCCAAATTCCTTTTGGTGGTGACCAGTGACAGGACCAGAGGTACTGGGCATAAACTGTGAGGGCTGAGCACTGGCACAGCTTGCCCAGGGAGTTTGAAGAGTCTCCCATCTTGGAGATATTAAAAACTCATCTGGATGTGGTCCTGAGCAACATGCTCAAGGTGGGCCTGCTTGAGCAGGGGGCTCAGACAATTCCAGAGCTTCCTTTCAACTACAACCACGCTGTGAAACCCTGATATATAGAGAAAGGTTTGAGCAGGTTAAAATTCAAATACAATAAAAAAATGTTAACGGGAGATGCACAGCTTTTGTCCTGCCATGTTGCCACTAACACACCCAGCTGTCTTATTGTATTATCCAATAACAGTGAAGTGGTATGAGGGGAAAAAAAAAAAAGTCACTCCATTATAGCCTATTTAACTGACCCTTACACCTCTGATGCTTACTAATAAGGTCCTTCACTTTTTTTTAAAAAAAATATATTTCAACAAGTAAAATGGCTGTTTTCAATGCGTTACATACATACTCCAGACAAATGGATCATTGCTTGAGGGCAAAATATGCTGTCAAACAGTTAGCAAAGCAATGAAAAGAATTATCCCTAAGCATCAAATGTTTAATAACCTTAGTGTAGAAACTGAAAAAAACCTTCAAATTGTACAATATGTATTTCTGTAGATACATTTTGTGATTATTTTTTATCCCAGAGGCAGAGTTTGTTATCAAGTATCTTGAGTGTTATCATGGCAGTTTTTAATTTTTAGATAGTATAGTAAAATACAGTTCTAAATTGCCTGATTAGAAATTTTAATTGTCCTTTATAGCTTTAGCATAAATACAGCTATGTAAATAGCAAATGACAGTTACCAATGGGTTAATTCTGATTTTTAACATACATTTATTTAAGAAAATGTGTTAGATACTGCTTGTCATAGCTTAGTTTTTACTGATGTTCACTGAAGACTGGTAAGAGCTTTTTTTTCCCACAAAATATTGCAATTTGGTGTATGTCCATATTGTTCTTTAAAGTTTCCTTTCATTGTGCTTTCACGTGGTGGTATTAGAAGACCTCAAATGGAAAAGATTACAGAACTCTGTAAGATAACTGTGAGTAACTCCCTGAAGATCTCAAAGTTCAAGCATAGTCTTATCATCCAGAGGGAGGGCTGGTGTTGTGGATCTGTGAGGAGCAAGAGGCTCTTTGGTTGTCTCTGGATAAGGAGAAGTCCTTCTGGCAAGCAGCCAGTTGGCGGAGAGTTCCAGAGGGGCTTGTTTCAGTGGCAACCCCTTGAGAAGGTCTCTCTTAAAAAACTCTTCTTATCTGTTTCTGAATAGGCACAGCTTTTCCTTCAAACCATTTTGAGGAAATAACAGCTTAGCAACAAAAGTCAGTCGCAAATAAAAATATCTATTCTGAATAAACTAGAAGCTGCATCTTGTGCATATACCAATAAATAGTTGTCATGGGTACAAATTAACAAAATGGTTATATACCATGATGTTAAACCTATGTATATGACCTTATTATTCAGTGACACTATGATTGCCATGCCTGGCATCCAGGATGCACGTTGTGTGGTATTGATGTTTTCAAGATTAGGTGTGAAAGCTCTGGGTATAAGTTGGAGGGTACATTTTAATACTTGTCGATCGATAAAAATTGTGTTGGTGAGAAGTCATTGGGTCACTTCTAAAGTCTACACAGAAGTGTAATTATTATACCTTAGTACCTAATGGTACTATTGCAGGATAAAGAGTGCAACACATTTTTTTCAGAGACTGTTGAACAGAACTGCTTAGGGCTGGAACAGTACTTAGTATTTTGTTTGTGTTCAACGGTTTGGTGTGGAGTAAACTAAAGAGTAGACATTGAGGGTGTTTACCTATATTTCCAACCTGTGTATTCAATGTTTGTGATGAGATTGAGCAAAGGATGGTGATCCAGAAGGTCCTATTGATTTTTTAATGTGATAAATCCTAATTATTTCCTCTATTTTCTGTCAATTTGAAAGGGTTTTTTTATTCTTTCTGGATTCACTTTTCATTAAAAAAAAATAAAAAAATGCATTAAATAGTTTGTTTGCATTAAGCTGGAAAGTATGTTTTGTGGCCACATGATAAAAAAATCCAAATTCCATAAATCGGTATATTGCATTTTTGAAGAGCAGTGGTTGTAGCTGTGTCCTTCACAAGGATAAGCCCATATCAGTGTGGCCTGTTGTATAAAATATGGAGCGCATTTGTAGGTCAGTTTGTTTGCAAAGGAAGATATATTTTCTGCATGCCAGAAAATTATGCTGTACAGTTAATTGCCGTGGATCCCAGATTAAATTTTATTAACATTTGGTTTTATGGTTCCTAATACTCTTCAGTTCTGGTTTTGAAGAAAAAAAAAAAAAGGAGGGCGGGGGGGAAAGCAAGCAAACTATGGTAGCCTAAACAGTAATAATTTCAGAAATGTAAGTACTTTATATTCTTATGCAATAGTCTACTAATCAACATCTATACATCACAACTAAAATTGAATTAAATTAGACTGAAGCTATATTACAAGGTCCTGACTAAATTGGATTTGGTAATTTACTATTGAGTCAATCTGCAACTGATGTCATAATTTAGATTTGCTTCTTACGAGCAAATGATGCCAAGAATTATTTTTCCCTTTGCAGTTTCAATTTGTGAACATGAAGAGGAAGGTACTTTTACTAATGATCATGTCTGAAGTACAAAACTAGTAACTGACCTGTTGGTAATAGTGAATGTGTTAAAATGCCATTACGAGGTCTTTCAGCATTATCTTTTCTTGAACTTGAGAGACAAAGTTGGGACTCAGTGACTCTCAGAAATGCGCAGAGAGGTCTGTTATGGTCTGTATGTAAAACAGACAAGAATCAAGATGTAGGAGAAGTGTTGCAGATGTCATATTTAGCTGTATTTATAATCGCTGTTCCTATATGCTTTAAACTCTGTCTTGTGAGCTTAAAGGAATTTTTAGCTTTCAACCACTGACCTGTTTATTGTTAATCACCCTAAATTCTGACAGCTGGCTTACTTGCAAAGTGTATGGGAAATTATTTTTATAACAGGTATTTGAGGATGAAGTCTAGATAAACTTTTTGTTCCATTTTAGTGAGCCTTCAAAATAATATATTTCATTTTTTGGAAACTTAAGAAGGGATGGTTTGACATGATTTCCTACTCAGATATAAATCAGGAGACTTTTATTACATAATAGCGTGGCTTGCATAAATGCACTCCATTTATTAAACCTCTTACATATTTAGGGAAATTTCATAATATGCCATATTAATGTGAGTTGTTCTTCCCAGCTGGAACAACGGCCTTGGGCATGAAGCCACACAGTTGACCAAAATAATGGCATCATTTTATAGCCTGATAATGGCACCATTAGCACAAGATATTATCATATCACCTTTTTATGGGTACTTATATTTTAAACCAAGTGTTGTTATATGACATATAAGTGCAGCATTGAAACAGACTTCAAAAATAAAAGTGTAATTTCTCTTTCAACAAGTTAAATATTGTAACATTTATGTAGCTATTATATTTATTCTTTATAATACAGTGAGCAGTGATCTTTTCCTTTGGATGTTTAATTGAAAAATATATATAAACCCAGCAATTTTCCATCTGAAATAACTGCTGAGGTATAAGGTGTTTCTTGACCCATCAAGTGTGACTTTTACTCCCAAACAGATGGATGAGTGGTCTGCTCTTGGCCACTCTGATGCAGTTTCTGAGTCTTCCAGTGTGATAGATCTGCTGGTGCTTATGCAAACTGTAGGTTCAAAAAGTCAATTTCTGACTGTTCTGGAACTCAAAATTTTAACTCTAACCTCAGTTTCAAAACGTTGATCTGCTTAAGACTGCAGCCTCGTCCTTGAACTCAGGCTTTTCTTCTGAAGGCACACCTCCAATTGCAGTTAAAATGTTGTGGAAGATCTACTCCCTCAGGCAATCAGCATTTTTATAACAGTCCCACCCACAGCAGTAAATGTTTCTCAGAGATTTTCTGTTCTTCAGTAGATCAACCTTGACTATGGGTAAACTACAAGTACTCTGAGGTCTGTGGACAAACACTCAATCCACAGGCTCTAAAACCCCATCTTCCTCAACACTAGAAAATTTATTATAAGTCCTTTTAACATTGTGGCTTGTCTTTTGCTAGTACAGTCATGTCTTCTGGTTCTCATCTTCTAAAAGCCACCAGCAAATGTCCATTCCATAGCGTTTCGCTCTCATTCACTTCAACTCACCACTGCTCCGTGGTTTTTTTTTTTTTTTTCTGGTCTCTGTCTGATGATTCAGAGCTTATTCTCTCCTCTTGAAGGTGCAGTGTAAGTCTACTAGTTTACTCTTTCTACAGTACTCAGAAACTAACTGGAATGTGGAAGTTCATATAAAGACACACACCAATTAATAGTAATTGGTCACAATCCAGTTGAGTTTTACAAATCCAAGATATAACATAAAATGCAGCAAAAAAGCTTAGGTTAATAGGGAAAAAATATGAAATCTGGAATATCACTTATTTCATAACACGTTGGGTGTTGGGTTTTTAAGGAATGTATGGTGTGATTTTCTTAAAACTCCATGGAATAAAATTTAAGATCATCATCTTATCTATTCAAAGTCACCAATCCTAAAGAATAGATGAATTTTTGCTTAAATATTTGATCTTGAAATTAGCTGGGCAGTTTGGAGTTTAAAGTAAAAAACACAGTTGTGATAAATTATGTTGAAAGAATTATGGAAAATGACTAAGAGTTTGATTTGGTTTTATATCAGTAACTTGCTTATCACTTCAGTCAGAATTTTTGTATACCGAAAACATCATCTTTACCAGATGTGTGAGACAGAATCTTGTTATGATGACTTCACCTAGGATACAGATCAAAACTCATCAATGCTCAATAAAGAAGTTGACCTAAAATTGCACTTCAGTTCTGGTATCTTTGATTCATATCAGGCTTTTAGATATAGCACAATGAATATTTGGGGACCTTGAAGAGGCACTAAAATTTATAGGTAGAATTTTAGTAGATAAGATGCAAAGGAAAATAAGGAGAAACTATTTTAATAGGGAGGTTGCATCAGAAATTTCTATGGTGGAGATGTGTTCATCCTTGGCATTAATGTTTTTTTCACAATAAAGAAAAAGTTAATAAATTATTCAAAAATAAACAAGGAAAAAACATAAAGATTACAACATAGCAGAAGCTTCTATTTTATATAGTTTTTACTGAAAAGATATGCAAAGATTAATTGATAATACATCCATTAATCTTTAATTTCAGAACACTTAAAAACTCCCATTTGAGTTAATTTTGGAAGGTTATTAAGCAGAATTGATTAATTGTATTTTTATTTTTTAAGACTAAGATTCAAAATGTATCAATTGACAGTGAATAAGCTTCTTTCAGATCATTTTGAAGAGTTTTGGATCTTTAATGCTCATGGATTATTATTGTATGCTAGCATTGCTAGAAATTAAGTCAATACATGCTTAAAGTACCAGAGTACCAAAAGACAAGATCCTGAACTGCCATGGGAAAGATAAGGCAATCCTGGTTCAGATAATTTAGAAAATATATATATTTAAAAAAAAAAAAAAAAGGAAAAAAGAACACAAGCAAATTACATTTATTTATTTATTTTTAGAATTTGTCATTTTTAGTGCTCATTCTGATAAATAAGACACATTTCTAGATGCTTTGCTTTTTAAACATTTTAGTATTTAAGCTATGTGAGACTTGGTGTAAAAATAAAATTCTGGGTCTGGTCTGAAAAGAATTATGTTTCTGATATGCTGATACAATGTATACAGACTTCCCCTCAATTTTCATTGGACTGTAATTAATAAATATTCATTCTTTGAAAGGAGAACATGTGCATGTCTGTGTGCTTTTGAAGACTTTCAATAGAATGCAGACCTAGTGTGTTATTTCTTCTGCTTTTTTTTTCCTGTAGTAATCATTTATTTTAATTGGTACATTCTCTATCCAATTCTTTTTATCCAATCTTTGAACTGGCACAAGACATTTTCAAATACTTATGATGATGATGAAATTAAGACTAATATGTTTTTAGTAAATAGAAATTTTAGTTATATCTGGTAGAGTACAAATGCAGACCTAAGAAGGGATATTTTTTTTTCCTGTGCTTTATTAAACTTCTAAATTTGATTGAATGTAGGAACTATAAATCAGCAGGGGTTAGTTGTGCAAATCAGATGGTTTAAAGTTTCATGGTTGTGATTCACATGAAGAACATGCTGGTGACTGCTGTTGCATTTTATCTTCAACTACTTTTTTTGATTCTAATGTAGTAGCTTTACAAGTTTATGCTGGCCACAGCCTTATTAATAGATTTTCTGGTAGATCCATTTGTAGAGGTATCGATAACTGAGGCGTTTCAAGCAATTCACGTGTATACGTGTGTAGCATATATCAATCTATATTATTTTTCATTACCATTCTGTATTGAATTTTGCAGCTATTGAGTTTCAAATTTAAGTGCAAAGAATTTTAATACTGTAGTTAAGATTTTATGCATACCAAAAATCAGGAATCGGGAAGATAGACTTACTACAGCTCTTGTCACTTAATTTCATCGGTATCTCAGAATCACACAGTGGTTGAGGTTGGAAAGGACCTCTGGAGGTCATCTTGTCCACCCCCCTGCTTAATCAGGGTCAGCTAGTACAGATTGCCCAGAACCATGTCCAGATGGATTTTTATCTCCAAGATTATCAGGTGTCTTCCCTGTCTCCCTCCTTAATTGCTGGGGCTTTTTATTCCCATGTAAGTTTTTATTTTGAATACCGGCAAAAAAAGAGAAAATCAGCTTGTATCTGAGTTACAGCATGAGTCTCAAGTGTTCTGTAGACCTTGGCAAACTAACCATCATGATGGAATGCCTTTCACTGTGGGAGATTAGATGTGATCACCCTCTTCTCTTCTGTGCATTCCTATTTTCCTATATCACATAAATTTGACCATTCTAACTTTTCTTTATGTAAAATTCGACCTGCCATCACATTGACCTAATTCACATAAAGGACACGCTTAACATTCAATTATTGCATACAGTTGTTATAAACATTCTAAATTACATTTTAATAATAAGCAGTTTAATAAATCCCTAATCAAGGAACAGCAAAAGGGGCCAAAGGGTGCCATCAGGTTTGTAAGCTCAATTAATTGTCATAAAATGTGATTGGCTTTCCAGCTTGTCTGTTAGGAAATGCAGTTTAAATTACATAAATGGTATTGTACAAAGATTGAATCATTGAACAGATATCACTTCACAATGCGATTCTTCAGACCAATAATGAAAAAGTATTGAAATGCTCTTTAGAAACTATAAGCATTATTTTGGTGCTTCTGCAATAGCATGTTGCAGTAAATATTTATTAGGTTACATCACAGTGTTAAACATTTGCTGTCATTAGGAGAATAAGGGCATTTTTTTTCAGGAGCTTTTGATATAACAAACTTCAAGTAATCACTCTGTTTCTATCAAAATATCAGTTGGTAATTTTTTATGTGTGAGATATCAGTAGACATTCACAAGATGTCCCTTATTTTTTGAAATTGCTTTGAAATTAATAAAAATCATAGGTGTCTTTGGTAAAATACATGGAGAAGATTAAGTTTGGCTGGATTAGATAATATTTGTTGTTTTAAACTAACACTTTTAATGTGGATGGGTCTGCACTTGTCAACTTTGGAAGAATGGAAAGAGAATTAAATCTCTCAGAAATCCGTTTTCTGTCTGGTGTCCTGTTAGTGGCGCAGGGGCCTAATAACCCACACTAACAACCTGTGAGAATCACATGCCTAATCATGCCTAATCATAGACTTGCAGAGTGACTGTAGTTGGAAAGGACCATTTGGATGGTGTCTGACCCCTCAAAGCAGGGTCAGGTAAAACAAGTTGTCCAGGGCTTTGTTGAGTCAGGTTTTGATTATCTCCAAGGATGGAGAATCGATACCCAACCTATCTGAGCAGCCTGATCCAGTCTTCAATCATCCTTGCAGTAAAAAATTTTCTTATCTTTAAATGGAATTTCCTGTATTTCAATTTGATTTGATTTAGGTTCAGGTTTAAAAAGGCAATTGGTATATAATACACTTTAACATACAATTTAAAAAAAAATGATTACTGAGAATTTACTTGTACAGAAAGAATGATGCTATATAGAACATCTCATTTGTGAAATTCCCCTGTAACCTTTGAACATGGTCACATGGTTTATTTTCATTGAACTGTTTCCCAACGGGCTAAGTCAAGATTTCAGTAAACAACATAAATCAACATTAAGTCCTCTACATATGCATAAAATAATTACAAAACAAAATCATATGCAGCTACAAAACAATTAAGCATTAGTTCTCAGAAATAATCAATATACAAAATCTTCTCTTTTTTATAAGTATGTTCTTATCTCAATGAAAACCATTCTGATTTAGGCAAAAGGATGCAGGGTACAATGGAATGATCTTGGGAATTTTGCAGGAGAAAACCAACCCTTCTTTTTGAATCTTGTCAATGCATTTAGTTGAAGATATCTTTCTGCAGTGTTCTTGTCCCAGAAAGCATACTGAAATTCTTTCCTAGTATACTCTGAGGATATCTGTTACATATGGCTGTTGGCAAGAAAGATACCATTAAAATCTGTACAAGAGAACATTCACCCTTCGGGGAGTAAACAGTATGATTTTAATTTCTTAACTTTATTTTTCAGCACCTTCCTGCCCTTGAAGCCAGATAGTCTAGATTGTTTTTTAAGGTATTTATCTGTTTGGGGGTAGCATTATTAATATTTGTTCCTCTATGCTCTGCTCAGTACCACTTTCACAAAAGCCTGCTTAGGCTGATAGAGTGCAATAATTGGACTTTTTCAAATATGATGATTTCGTGGGGAAAATATGGGATTTTTCTTTTTCTTTTTAAAACTTTCCAGGAAAACATTTTGGGGTAAACCAAATTTTCACTTTTTTTTTTTTTTTTAAAGCAAAAACTTCTTCCATTTTCACATTTTCAAAAAGTATTTTTTCCTTATAAAGGCTGTTCAAAAGTGGTTTATGTTTTTTAGGGCAAACTCAGCCAATAACAACCTTTACAAAACTTCTAGCTATGGGAGAAAACAGTAACCTCAAATTTCCTAGGATTCTGCAGAAAGCCTGATACTTTGTCCTGACATTTTGTTTACAAGTAACGTGAATAATTGTTGCCTTTATAAATATTTTCTTCCATTTGTTTCTGTGATGTCTGATAACATGTGCACTTGTGTAGGTGTTTTTCCTTCAGCTGGTATATTTCAGGCTATCTCTCATGCACTGTTGTTATGAATCTTGTAGGCATTGAATTTTTAAAACTCTTAATCTTCTATGCACTGTGTTTAAAATCAGTCTTTGAGTCCAAAGCTGTTCATGCAGGACAGGCAGAGCTACATTCTGTAGCTTTGATTCATAGGAAACAAAGTTTGGTTAAAGGATTTCCTAGAAATTACCTTATTACACTTTGGAAATATGTCCCTCGTTAAAGAATAATTTTTTTTACTGAGGCATAGAGGAAGGTTGGAAGACACCCATCATCACTTGGCTTACTCTTCCAGATAGGTTTCTTACTCATTGCCTAGTTCCCCTGCTGTATTGATTTGGTACAGCAAATGACATGTTTCAGAATTCAAAAGTACACATCTGTGTAACAGAAAAAGAATTCATTCTCTCAATGTTTTTTGTGTTGTTTTTTTTTTAATGCAGGATTTTTGCCCTGACTCATATACTTGTTTTGTTGGGAGATGTTATTTATTAATTTGGGATCAAATTCTGCTCTGCAGACACCCTCTCTGCTCTTACTCACATGAAAAAATCCAGATAGTGGAAAAAGTACCCCCAAAAGCAGATCTTAATATTCCTGCCTTAAGTTGGTGTGAAGTATTCAACATGAGAAAGGAAAAGGCACTACCTATATATCGACAGAGTTCAGGCCAGCATTATAATTATTTAGGGTTCCTGAAAACTATTTTACTTTGCTCTCTGAAAATGTAAAGTGCTCTACCAGAAGCAGTGTGTTGTATTTTCTTTCAATTTTGATTTTGTTAAAGCTGCTGAAAATCTGCATGGTTACTGTTTGTTTGCACATGCCTAACTAACCAATTAGAACTTCTGGAAAATGTACTTGGAAATACGGCTTTTAAAAGGTGAGTATAAAAAGTACTCTCAGTGCTGAAAGCTTTGAATATTTTTTTTTCTTCTCAACAACTAAGGCCTTTATGAATTAAAGTGAATGTGAATGAAGTGCCTTGCTGTTTGTCCATGAAGTGGGAACAACCCATCCTGAACGTTGCAGGTAGACTTCAAGATCACAGTTGTAGTTATACATCTTATATATTATACTGTCATTTCTATATTTCAGTTACAAAGCTTTTGTTACAAAGGTTGTTTCATAGAAGTGACCGTTGCCAAAATGGCTAGCCTAGTTTCTTGGAAAACAGTGTAATTTGAGCAGGTCCTGCTCTACTCTTTGGTTTACACCATTCCATATCTGGCTGAAACCCAGTTACCCATCCAATTTCCCCCATGTAATTACTGCAAGTTATTAAACGATATGGCATTAAAGGTTCCCGCTTACTAGCGTTACACATTTCTCTGCATCTTTTACAAATACTTTCCTGGACCAGACAATGTATCATTCAATGCTATGATATATTATATATGCTATACCAATCTTATATCTCTGCAGAATGTATTTCGAGGTTGAGTGAAATCTAGAACTGACAGTTGTCCCCCTTTTTTTTTTTTTTTTTTTTTTTTTTCAAATGTATAACAGCTTACAATATAATAGGAGTTTCAAATGAGGGATAAAAATTAAATGAAAGAGAGTAAAATTAACATAACAAAATTGGAACACAATGTGTTCTGTTAATCCTCATAATTTATTTTTCATTTTATCTTGTAAAAGTCTCAGTTGTCACTTTCTGGATTTTGATCACCTCTTCAAGGAAGAACATTAAACCAATTTGCTTCCTTACATTATATATTTTCCTTCTTAGTGTGCAATTTATATTTTCACATTAGTGTGGTCTGTTTTTTTCAGCAGCAGATCTATGAGAATAGTCTTATCCCTTGTAGAGACAAGTGGACATCATCCCTTACATGCAAAAACCCACACTTTTCCTTCAGTGGAACATACATACAATACAGAAAGATTAATCCATTTCATTTTTTTCCTCATACCTTTTTTATGTTTGATATTCTATATTATATAGGTTCTTACATTTGTGTGCATGAGAGTCAAGGTATTATTACATAGGTAACTGATTCCCATACTCTTCTTTGCATGCTTCGGTTTCTCTTACTATTAGGTGTAGATCTTCAGTAAAAAAATTAAATAATAATAAAGCTGATGAAGATTTTCTCTGTACGGTTTAAAGACATTTATGTGTCTTCATTTGTCATCATTTCACAGTGATGATAAAGAAGTTTCACTTGGGTACGCATAGTCTTGAAAAAGCCATTCTGCATGAGCTACCTTCCTGACTTCTGGCTAGTTAGTCTTTCATGAGAGGCAGGACTGAGCATTTCAGTTCCTTGTCTTAGCATTCTGCTCTGAAATCCTGGGCTTTCTGAAGCCAAAAGGAAGTCAATAGGTATTTAACATTAATAGTAATATAATCAGTGTTCACCTCTGAGGAAGAAAGTAAGACTAATTTTTTTAAATTTGAGGTTTATTCTATGATAATGCTGTTTATAGGATGAACAAAATTCAAGTATTTGTTCTGTGAACAGCTGCTGGAATACAGATTTTCCTCTTTTCAGAAGTTTAATTGCATTAAATGTACTCACAATGTCTTTACTTCCACTGTAGTAGTGCTATTTACATCAAGGAGTTAAAGTCTCTTTCATGGCCTTATCAATAACAGGTGAG
Source organism: Falco rusticolus (assembly GCF_015220075.1). NCBI lineage: Eukaryota > Metazoa > Chordata > Aves > Falconiformes > Falconidae > Falco > Falco rusticolus. The sequence continues at coordinate 36,069,212 of NC_051195.1, forward strand.
GAGGAGAACAAGATACATCAATTAATTTCTCTGCTGAATGGGAACGCTGCTTTTTGGTTGTTTTACACATTAGAGAGGGGAATCACCAAGCACCACGCAAAAGATCAGAGAATGCAGTTTCTACAAAGTGGTATTATATACATAAATCTTCTGAAAGACGGATACCTTTGGGATATCATAGGCCATAGACTTCTGTGTAATCCATTACCCATGCTGATATAAACCTTTGATTTGTGGGTTTAAACCTGAGGCTGAGTAACCTCATAAATATGCTAATCCACTGTAATCAAGAAAAGTGCTATTGCAAATATGAAATTTTTATTCCACAGTTCCAACAGCTTTATAGCATGCTCTACATTTATAACAATAAACTTTGGGAAATTACTCTCTTCATGTTTAAGAAAATGCTTTGCCCTTTTCTTGGCATCTCACCAATGAATTTTACATATATTATTTTGAATGGCATGATCTTTATGCAAAATTCAGTGCATGTTTTCCCTTTTCTAACCAAGTATTTGATTTCTAAAATGAAGAAAACATTGCATAAATTTTAAAAATTCAGATTTTGTAGCCCTATAAAAAATTTATTATCATTTTTATTACACTGTAGACCAACCAGTGGGTTAACTAGTAGAATGTCTGGCAAAAACAGCTCTACTGTATATTTAAGAAGATAAAGACCTAGCAGATTTTGGAAAAAAAATCTTTTCCTTTTTAGCAGCACATTTTCCATGTCTGTTTTATGTATTTCCACATGTACACATAGGCATGAACTTCAAATGCCATAGCTGTCATATTACGTTCTGCAGTCATTCAAACAGTTCATTGTAGATTTTTAATTTTTTTTAGGAATGGTGAAAAATATCTCCCATCCAGGAAAGAAAATAGGACATTTTTCATGTTTATAAACTTCAGAATTCTGCCTTTCTTTGGGGATGCATTTTCTGTGTACTAAGAAATCCTCATTGAATGCTGTACATAAAAACAGTTGTGTTTTTAAAAAAATCAGTCTTTTAAAGAAATAAACAAGTTTTCTTTAGTCAATATTTCAATTCCCAGATACTGCAAGTCTAATATTTACTTGGTATGTTTTGAGTAATCCCATTTCTAATTATGTTTAGAGAAACCAGTTACTTTAAAAATGGAGGAAAAAATAATTAGTCAGTTCTGAAATAATTTATTCCTTAGTTCATATGAAATGCCTGCCAAAAATGTATATTCTCTAGTTTCTGTAATCAGCAATTACAAGTTTGTATTAGGTGCCTGAAGGATTCGAATCTAAACACTGGTAATTTGAGCAATATCGTGTTTTCCAGGGTGTTAGGCTTGTGCTTGCCAGGTTTAACTGTAATGATGTAGATGTATCTCCTTGCATAAGTACCTGATTTCTTTTTTTAAAATATAAAAAAGCAGGGTTCATTTTTTGGTGAGCTGGCACTGGCACAAACAACTAATTGAATTTTCAGAAAATAAGTTCATATTTTGGTTTTAGATTTAAATGTGACATTTTTTAGAAGCAAGACTGCTATAAGCCTCCTTAAAAACAGAAAATAGTTCAACACATTTACTTTGAATTCCTTCAGATGTTTTAACTTGAACTTCATAAACTCTTCAAATACATTTGGTGTGGTACAGTGCCACTGTTTATACTTCTGTGCAGTGTCACATTACTTTTAACTCCAGCCTACTTACTTCACAGTAAAACCAAAATCTAGTCATTAAAGATGAAAAGCCAGAATCAATTGCTCTGTGACCAGTCTTAAGGGAGCTCCCTGCCCCTGACAAGCTCTTCTTGTTTTCTAATTTGATCTGATTACTTTTGAATTTTATTTTTGTTTAATAGTCCAGAACAGTAAACAAATTACATATTGATAGATAATAAAAGGTCAATTATGCTAAGTGGTCTGGATACCTTTGTAAATTACAGTCATTTGCACAGTAAGCTTTTTAATAGACCTAAAACAGGTTTATTAACTGCCTACAACTTTAAATAAGTGTAACATTTTCACACTTGTCTATCCTTCCACAATATCCAATATCCTGCTTAGATCAGAAAAGCTGGATGTAAAGACTTAACAGAGTTAAGATACCTGCAGCCTTATTCCCAGACTGTTAATTTTCTCCTGTAGGCTATAAGAACCTAATTGGGGCTTTAATGTCATCATATTTCCAGCAGAGGTGCGTGGCAGTAGGCACGGGAATGACTACCTAAGTGTGTCGCTTTAGCAGGCGTGTTGTGTTCTACAGAATTATGTTTCCCCTTTCATTTGCATGCACAGGTTGTTTTTGCCCAGTCTGTCAGCATTCAAAAAATATAGACTATTTGCTTCAATGCTAAATTTAGTGGACTGTGCAAACTAAGAAACACAACAGCCTATTTTTGTAGAATTTGGGGTTGCATGTGCTGTATGGCAGGACAGTGGTAAGTGCACGTGATGCTGCAAAAAGGTACCCTGAGTCAAGGGTCAGTGAAGAGGTGGTGTCCCATTGGGATGCCAAGTGTAGGTGAACTGGCTTAGTGCAAGCTGGGCATGACAGGTATTTGCTTTAGCTGCCCGACCAGCAAGTTTAGCCCAGCTGAAGAAGGTACAGCTTTTCTAGCTGTGCCTGCAGTGCTCTGCCCGAGGTTCGCTAGAGAGAGCTGAGATCTTGCAGTGCTGACTGGTGTGTACTGGAACTTTGTATTTCATGAATTTGGGGGATTTTTTATTTTTTAAACTCTTCGTGTGGGAAACAGTTCTGATCCACACTCTGCACTTTATGTTAACCACTGTGAAGTGATCCTTTCATCTCAGTGAGATGTTCTCAGATCCATCAGACAACTTTATAAAGTTAAACATACCCTGACACAGTAGCATTGACTCTGTGATTCTGACTTCATTGTCCAGGAATTTTTTCTTTTAATAATCTATGTGTATTCTATAAAATATATATTCCAAATAGACATCTTGTGACCTCAATAATTACAGTAATGTGACTTAAAATTTAGATGTTTAGTGGTAGAGGCTGGACATTTTCCTAGATATAAGAACCCTGGAAAAAAGCCAAATTGTTTCATCAACTTAGCCACAGTTTGACAGAGCAGTATGACAATAATGTGCCAGCACCAGCAGATTTAAACTTGCAATGCTAATTCCATTTTGACATTGATGAAAACATCGTATGGGTCTTTTGCATTTTAGGAGGTATCTTTTAGACTCTCTTTCAAGAAGAGATAGCACTTGGGTTTTGATGAGTTAAAAGAGAGTCATGTTACTATCTTTTTTAATGCAATATTTTTTATAGAACCATTTTTCGTCAGAAATATACAGCACTTTGAGGAGTAAAATTAATCTGTGATGGCAGCTGGTTTGCATAGAATCATAAACAATGTATAAAGTTGGAGATATTCTACGTTTATTTTTCTAATAAATAGAATTTGCCGTTTTGACTTAGTATGGTATCCTAGAGTTGTATTAGTCTGCCAGTTGTTTGAATAGGATTTTCTATTATGGGCAAGGATTCCTGATGTTTTGCAAGCCCATCAATCATGCCACATTAGATGAGAATGAAGGTATTACTGCACAGCACCCAGGTAGTTTCTCACACTCTTTAGATGTAATATCAGCAGGCAGTGCTTGAGCTAATTTTGGTTTGACAGGAAAAAAATCTAAATTACGTTGTCAGAATGGAGATTGCTTTATGAATAGAAGTAAATCAGAAAGGGATTTGAACACATGCTTACTTGAACATGGATTGTAAGGATAGCACTGTAGGTCCAGAGGAACGTGGAATTTTTTTAAGAGCCTTGAAGATGAGCATGCAGTTGTCATTGTTTTATCCATAGTGTGACTGTTATTGGTACCAGCTTCTACAAATAAATAAAAAACAAAACACATTTCAAGACATCTGAAAAGGACGAAGAATGCATTTTATTTTGAAAAATGTAAACATTAAATGAGCGGGTTGTTTTTTTCATCAGAAGACCAAAAATGGCTTGATGTTGAGAGGGAGAGGGTTTGACATGTCAAACAGTAGAGCTTTCATTCTTTCATTGAGGGTGACTTTTGGGAATTTGAGGACTGAGTTAACAGAAACCTCATGCAGCCTTATAAGAAGTGCAAAGCCCTAACCAGGGTGGAATTATCTAATATCACCTTGAATATTAGCCAAGAGTATATTCTCATTCCAGTTCAGGCAATATCCAACTGTAGGGCCTCATTAAGAGAAAATTTTGAATATTAGCCAAGAGTATATTCTCATTCCAGTTCAGGCAATATCCAACTGTAGGGCCTCATTAAGAGAAAATTATCTCCTTTTACTCAGCTCTGGTGAGGCTGCATGTGGAATGAGACTCCAATTTTTGGTGTCCCATTTCAGAAAGGGTATTGAGAAGCTGAGGGGGTCCAGAAGTGCCACAAAGATTTTTAGGGGCCTGAAGCACACAAAGTAGGCTGAAGCTGTGGAGCTTGCACTTGTTGGGTCTGGTAAAGAGCCTCCAATAGCAGGATACAATTATTTGTGGAGGAGTCACAGAGATGATGAAACTAAATCCTTCTCTGTAGTAGCAGATGATAAAACAAGGGGAAGTGGTCACAAGATGCACATTGGGAGATTCACATTGAACATGAGAAAAAAATGCATTATGTTTACAGTGCTGCATTGAAACAAGTTTCCTGGAGTGGCTGTGGAATATCTATTCTTAGAGGTTTTCAAAACTTATCTGGAAAAAGACACTTGACCTTATCTGGGGTTGACAGTAGCCTGGCTTAGAGTGGGAAGTTGAACCATATGAGCTTGCAGTGTTTCTTCCAGTCCACATTTCTATGACTCTGTGATGCTAACATAACATATGAAAGCACACTCCATAACAGGTGCAGCTCTCCTGGTGGGAGACTCTAATTTGTCAAGTCGTAATAAGATGTCATAAGAAGTCATAACAAGAAAGATGGAGAGACAGAGAAATCTGATTCTAGCAAGTGATAGAAATGGCTTTTCCTTAATGTAGTTTGATGAGCAAAACCCTATCATTCTGCAATGTTTCTCTTTGTAGTAGAATTTAGTCATTAAGCTATGCCTGACAAATTCCCTCAATCCATTCCCTTCACTTCTATACTTAATTTTCCTGCCTGTCCATTTAATCTAGCTGAGCTTTTAAAAACCAGAATTTCAGAAGGTTTTATCTAGAAATCTGGTGTTTCACACACAGTCTGTAGAAGAACTCAATCCTGCAAAGATTTATGGCTAAAATAATTTTCCAGTATTATATGTCTTTGCATCGATTACTTTTCATCTTTTTATTTGATTTTGAAATGCGTTGTTTCTCCCTTGTCTATGCCTTTTCATTTTCTTTCATTCTCTCATTGACTTTAACACTCATTATTTCAATTTCTTAACAATGTCTGAATTTATCATAACGAAGATATTTTGCATACTGAATTAAACTGTAACTTAGATAACTGTTCCCCTCCCCCAGATTTTCTGCTTCACTTCCTGGAAGTTCTGAACTGAGGGTTTCTGTGTGGCATGCATTTGTCTGCATGTGTACATGAACACAAAATTAAATAAGGCAGTGAAATAGCAGTGTATGCCTATTTAATTCAATAGGCAAAGTGCAAGGCAGGAAAAAATTAAGCTGTAAAAACCTTCTTTAGGAATGTCATTCATCTCACTGGAATACAAACCTAGATTGTCTTTCAGCCTTTCATGACTGAATAGTGGAAATAATATCCTGTAATTTTTACATTGTTTGAGAAAGAAAGGGGTGGGGATTTGGATAATCTAGTGTATGCCATCATAAGAGACAGGACTTAAGCATGCGGAGATAATTTATGAAAGCTGTTTATCAAATCTTTATGGTGAAGGCAATGATTCTGAGTTTGATTTTCTTTATCTTTCATTTTTTTGTTGTTACCTGTATGAAAGTTTTGCTGTCACTCATTCTCATCATCTGGGAGGACTGTTTGTCAACATTAGATTAAATTATTTACTGGCATCAACACAGTAAAAAGCAATGGGTTTCTGTGAGCAGGCACTTAGTTATGTATTGCTTCTCTGATCATTTCGTCCTAGCAAGAAGAAATATTTCTTTTTCCTGGGTTAGCATTACATTATTTTGCAGAAATACCCAATCAGTTCTTAGAAACTATGGGAGAAATTTATCTCACCTAACATTATTTATATTCTAAGTTTGACATTAGGTCTATAGTCTAAACTAATCATACACTCCCTATGTTGTTAGCAGAGAGAAACGGCAGCTCCATAGGGTAATTCATTCCGTGTTATGAGAGTCCCACATCTATTTTAGATTTGCCATGTTTCACGTGGCAAAATTCAGACACATTTACTTTAAAATTTCATTTCCAAGTTTTAGGAAAGCCAATATATAGAATAAATATGTGGCATTTTTAGCCTCTGTGTGAAAGTGTTTAATGTTTCTCTAATTTAGAGAGTAGTTTGGATTCATTGCTGCTCCTCACAACTCCTTCACAAGATGAACCTTGGCTTCAGGATGCACAAAGCTTTGGCTTTAGCCGAAGCATGAGTTTTATGTCACATTATAGTTTCCTTGCACATACTTATCTCTTTGTTTCATAGGTTATAAACTATCCATCCCTTTTTTTGTTACAACCTGCCTACCTTATCAACTCTTCTTCCTCCCTTGCCTAGCATTTCTACTCCACACAAGAAAGGTATATATGATCTAATATCCAACAAATGACCAATCTTCCCAAATTCTATTTTGGTTTGGGGTCCTCTGTTCTGAGCATCAAAAAGAGCTTAACCTATTTCTATCTTGTGGAAAAAAATATTACTGCACACAGCTCTTTCTTGTTACTTGTTACCGTAGATCCTCATAGCTGGACTTTCACCACATAAGAGCAATCCAAACTACCCCACAAAAATTTGTCCTTTGTCACATTGCTCAAGGTAGAAATCCTCTAATCATAGGACAGCTTTCATTCTTGATGGAGGTGTTTCACAACAACTTTTTTTTTTTACATTTTTTTTTTAAATGCACAAAGCTAAGGGGAAACTCAAGCAGCTTCTAGGTTTTCCTGTGAACCAGTTGCTGAGATTAGACTTTGTCCTACTGGAGTACAAAGCTAGGAATTTCTAAGTCCTGTAATGTTTTTGTTTCAGAAAATACATTATAACTTGATAATTTAATAATCACCTGCTAGTAATGTTTTAGCAACAAATGTCAAAACTTTAAGTCACCTACAAATCAAATGGCATTGTTTGTGTTCAAGGGATATTCCAATACTGCAACCAATTTCTAAAGAATATAAAATTGAGTACTGTTATGAAACCAGACTAAAGATTTTTGTGGTATATCTTGAAGCCCTCAGAACATGGTTCTTTTTTGTTTGGGGTAGAGTTTCGGATGTCTTCATTGTGAAAATGATAACTTCTGATTTACCTTAATTTTTAAATTTAATCCATTTTTCTTTGCTGTCAATAGCAGAATATGTAGAGAAAAATAAACATTAATTTTATAGATTTCTGGAAGACCTGTGATTATGTTTGTAACAGTATTGGATCATAAAGTCACGGAAAACCTTTAACCCTAACCAAACAGGGAAAAGAACTTCAACTGTTGTAGCTGATGAGAAGTTTTCTAGTTGTTTCTGTGAAGGTAAGAAAACTGTTTGATAACATTTATGACAGACAGCTGTCTATAAGCTTGCCTCTGAAGAGTAACATAGATTGAGGACAGGTACTGAAATATATGTGCATCCATAACCATATCTCTAGCCGCCACATTGAGAATCCTAATTTCTCTTTTAGAAATCTAATGCTGGTGAATTAGCATCTGCACAAGAAATTGTGTTTGAAGCAATGTTTTATAGTACTATAAGTAACCTTACTTCCAGTTTTCAGTGTTAAGCTTTGTAAAGCAGAGGTGTTATTGTTCGTCTTTCTTCAAGGGAAATGTTTTATGCTGGAAATTCTATGTTCACTCATAGAAGCTATCCTTTTCCATAGAAAATTATTTTTCCACATGGCACTCAGTGATTCTATTCCATACCAAATGATAGAGATGATCTTGATCTTCATTTATGAGAGAAGAGAGAGATAATACTTCTGGGATCCATCGGCTTATTAGATATTTTGGTGAAACTGAGGGCTAATTAGGGATAATAAAAATTAACAATAGATATTAATCTCCAGTATCTTTAAGTCTAATGTGAAAACCTGGAACTGAAAGATTTTTCCCTCTCTATGTAAGCACAAGTAAAAGGACAATAACATTCATATCTAGATGAAAATACCATGGAAATAAATATTTTTAATTGTATTATGGTTCTTTGTGTCAGGCTTAGATTCACATGTATTTGCTTCTTTCATGATCTACTTGTAATAAAAATATGTATTCTTTTTGTTAATATTTTGTCTTGAAATTAGTCTAAGATGCATGGTACTGTTCTTCAGAAAATACTGTAGTTCATCTTTTAAACATGAACTCTAATGTAATGATTAGAAGACAATGTTTGATTAAAGTCTGAAATTATTTCTGGAATGGAACTTTATATTTTATTGTGGTTTTGCTCTGAAGTACAAGTATTTTAAAGAATCCCATACAACCAAACTAGAAAGTTTTGCAGACAAAAGTTCTTCCACAGGTTTGCAAACATGAACACCAGCAAAAGAACATCACAATTGTCTGAAGTAGATGATTTGATTAATAGAAGGTGGAAAATGTAGAATCATTACTCTTGTGTCTGGTTTTGTGCAAAAACGATCTGACCCATCTTAAGGTTAGGTATACGCAAAACATTTAATTATGAATAGACATATAAAATCATTAAATTGTTGTAAATCTGCTTACTTCCTATTTGTTTTATGTTGAAGAAGAGAAATAAAGGCACTACAGCTTACTAGAGAAATTTGAGGTAAAATTTTCCTGATACGATTGCGATCAGATTGCAGTTTTTAATTGCAGGACTTTCCCTTGACTGTAGCTGTTTCTAGACTAACAGATGCTGTTAATGAATGCTGGCACCTTGAATGAAAATAATTTAAGTAATGCAAAATATAAATATTTTATTATTTTATATATTTTATAATATAAATAAATAGCTTTTTAACAGGTCACAAGAGGTGAATGCTGTTGAAGCTGGAATTTTTTGTTCTCTTTGAGTTATTTTACTCCTGAAGTACGATATTTGTAAAATCGTTCTGGAAAAGCCAGCAGTTAATAAAAAAACATTCTGGAAAAGCCAGAAATTAATTTGAATGCTAAGTATTATTTGAAGGCAATCCAACCTGTATTTAAAATTAGAATGGACCATACAAAGTTTTTTTATTCATACAAGGTATTCCTAAACATAAATTCATTATGCTTGGGATGCACTTTATATTGGGCCAAAGAAATCTGCAGATCTTTTGTCAGATTTTATCTTTTCTATGTAAAATAAAGGTTACGTTCTCATTAACAGATATTTTGAAAATTTTGTCACTCTGCAATTTCTCTCCAACTTTTTAATATTTTTAGTCCCTAATCTCCCTTCATTTGATACAGTATCCATCATGACCATAGTCAAAGTTTCTGAGAAATTAAAAATTCTGTTTATGTTGCACAAATCAGAAAACAATTGTAGATTAAACTTAACTAGTGAGTCAGAGAGTTCCTTCTCTCTCCTGCTTCATTCCCACATGACCTTCAGCTTCTTGTTTTTCCACAGGCTCCCAGGCCAGATAGGTTTTGCCCTGATGCAAACACAACAATCTACTTAAGCTAGGCACATTTATATGTCCTCTCTAGAGAGGAGGCAGATGATAGCACTCAAGGAGTTTAGTACACTAAATTATATTGTGATTCATTTACCAAGCTTTCTGTACTGAATTTCAGAGCTCCTGAATACCATTGCATTGCTTGCAATTCTATATTATTAGTGAAGAGAAAGGAGAAATTACATTTTAGAGATGTGTTTGCATGATGGTGCCCCCTGTGCTTATTCCTGGAATAATGTACTTAACATGCTGTTCCTTAGACTTTTAAGTAATCTGACCTATGGTTAGCTCTGTTTAGCTGGCACAAGGCACAGTAACACCATTATAATACTGAAGTTTACACTACAGCTTTGCCCTAAAATAAAATAAAATAAAATAATTTTTAAAAAATTCCTTGATTATCATGCATTATCATTTCAAAAGGTCACAAGTGAGCTGTGAAAGAGAATCAGAGTCATTTGGTGTAATTGCTAGTCAAGATCAGACCTTAAATGCACAAAGATCTCTAAAAACAACAATTATTTGAACAGGATGGGAATACGGTTAGATAAACACTTTGTGCAATTCATAGTAGAAAATTCTGTATTTCTTCAGTTTGGTAATTATACCCTATGAATAACTGAACAAGACACAGAGACTTAAGGATATTTGTAGATGTAACTTAAATATTAAGTACTGTTCTTAACATTAGCAAAAAGTAATTATACTAATAATTATAGTCTCTATTGCATGCAAGCATGAATGTGTGTCTGTGTGTATATGCTGTCTTAGAGATAACTATTAAATCTTTGTGGACAATTACAGTAAAGGAGTTGAATTAATGCATACTCTGGAAAGGCTGTAAAAATGCAGCCTAAAATATTTGTTACTTTGTCTTTAAAATAATTTGTTTTGAAACAGTTGGTTTTATTATGCACAAGATTTATCTGGTTTTTAAATTAGCATATGTGTGAATTTTAATATTATGCAATTAAAATATTTTAAATGTATTTGAAGCACAAGACATCTTTTGTCATTTCTAAAACTTCAGTGTTTTATAAAAATGGAAAACGGTGATAGTTAAAACAGTTGACTACAAAGCCAGCAACTTACATCAATATGATTTGTTAATATTTTTGCATGTTGTTTTAATTGTTTTTATCAAACGAGTTTTACATGGCTATTTCTATTAACTTTGCTTCAATGGAAAGACTATATTCCATTGTTTGTATTTTCACACAGGCAAAGACATGGGAGTTAGTTGCTCATCTCACTTTATGGTAAATGCAGGTGTGTGCATACTAGACTGAAATTACACTTGAAACTAATCATCCATGGAGCCATAAAGCCCTAGGCTAAAAAGAGCTGTTGATTCTGAAATTGTTGTAATTTACTTCTATTTTATTTGCAGATTGCCTTCTCACAGCACAATACTATCATGGATCTGGTGCAGTTCTTTGTCACCTTCTTCAGGTAAATTGCTTCTTCTGTCTTCTGACTGAAATCATGCTGATTCTTTTCCATCAAACCAATATCTTAACTAGCTTCTTAATCTTAAGAAATGCCTGCAAGGAAGCTTTTAAACTGTGGCTTCTAATTTACACCAGTGGGGGATCCAGGCCATTGCCCTGTAACTACAGGCTGCTGCTGGCATCTTTCATATATTTCATATTCAGTGGTACAAGCTTCACACATACTTCGTAAAGATTAGCTAGTTATGTACTATATAGTACAGTGATGACGAGAAGCCAGCTATACCGACTTCAACTAGTAATGTATGTATGTGAATTTGTGTAAACTCTTTGAAAGAATTATTAAAAATGATGGTTCTGTTCAACAGCTTTTGATTTTTAATCAGGCACCCCAAATCACTACTAATGCTGCCATGCATTAGGGATTAATTGGGAAAGTCGGTCAGTGATGCATGGAATTTGGTTGTGGCACAAATGCAGGAAGTGGCTTCAGCTGCAAGTGGACAGCTGTTCCAGGAGCTGAAGAAAACTCCACTGTAGGACTTCTTAAAAGTTCAGCTGTCTTATAAAATGTCACAAACTTGAATATACGGGGATTAGTTACAGTGCTTTGAAATCTCGCTGTGAAGATATTCCCCAATAACCATGAATGGTATGCAAAATGCGAACAGTGACAGTCAAGGGTGTTCATGAGACTTTCTGTATTTCCAGAACTGCCATGCATTTATTTCACAAGTTCACAGTACAGCTTTTCTGTTCACTTTAATCACTGTGCTCTGAGGGACTGTACCTGAAGAATCAGACTCTTAAGTGCCATGAACAGAGCAGCTTTTGTTAACTGCTGTCACCAAAACAGGGGGCAGAAATGAGCAGACCCTGAAGTCCTTTGTACCCAATACATTGGCTAATGAAGAGTTGGTTTAGTAGCTGATACAAAGCATCCCATTTCTCCTCATTCACCATAAACCGAGCAATAGAATGCTGGTTGCTTAAAAGTCAGTTAGTAGTGTTTGGGGCTTTTTTGTTTGTTTGTTTCTGTGGTATTTTTTGTGGTGTGTTCTTGTTGTTTTTCTTTGGTTTTCCCTGGGAAGCTAGCAAGATTTAAAAAATGATGATGCTTATGCCAACCTTAAGATGACAAACTCCTACAGAAGAAAGCAAAGTCTGTCCAAAACAGAGGGACCCTGTGACAAATAGCAGAGATAACCTACAAGCAATTTGTTCCTGCTCTGTGCAGGCTTAGAAAAGGTGACCCATAGTCTTTTTGATGGTGAAGCCGTATCTACAGATATATTGCATTAGCCCTTCTGGTGTGATGGTCTATCTGATATAGTTTGTTCTGGGTAAATGCAAACTCACTGTGATCCTGCGAAAAGAAGTGATCCCTCTGCCTGAGCAGTAATCTATACCGCAAGCCAAGGCCCACGGAACCCCCCGGACAGAGAGAAAGGCTGTAGAGTAGCTGCCAGCTATGCTACCGCTGCCTTTGACTCAGTCCCAAAATAGCTGTATAACCAAGGCTTTCAGCTGGCACTAGGGGCTTGCAGCTATCTGCAGCAGAACGTTAATAATCAACCTCAGGAACCGAGTTGCAGAAATATGTAAAGCCATCAGGAAATGTTGTGAGTAGTGCATCGCAGTAATCCAAGCAAGGTACAAAACTTAACGACAGGGCACCCTCCAGAGGCACATGTGGTTCAGGCTGAGGTTTGATGGTTATGATGAGAAATAGTGTTTAGCAACATATATTTAAAAATCTTGATGTAAATTTGTATGGTACTCTTCGACAACTGAATTGGTATTAATGTGTCTGTAGACATAGGTAAGATGTCTTGGAGCCGGAGCTCTCAGATTGCGTTTATAAGAAAAAAACAGAAACAGAAACAATAACATGCATATATTCACATTTGCAAAGCAGAACCTGAAAGGAAAAGCAGAAGGGAGAGAAGCCCCAGAATTACATGAATTCATGTAAAAAGTTACTTAATTGCACTGTGTTCCCATGTTGAATAACTATGCTGGGAAGACTGGCCCAGGTCTATTGCTTGGGTAACTGGCTCTTTCCAAGACACTGACCATGACATTCTTTGTGTGGGTTTGTTGTTTCCCCCTCTCCTCCCCCCGTGTTATGCCCAGAGGCACAGGGTATTTATAGGTATTAGAAGTCCATTTATTTTCATATCACAGGACCAAACAATCATGCATAATATCACAGTGACACTCCCAACTCGTGACTGCTGTGAGCATTGTGTCCTCGCTGACATCAGAGCTAGCAAATGGTCGGTCCGCATAAACGACCCAAAGAAGAAACTGGCAGGTGGTTTGTCACTGGACTGGTAGTTGCAATGTGTGCTAAATAAATGTAGGAAAAATACTTGTGTCCTTTACAGAAAACTGGACTAAGAAAGTTAGAATGAAAAGTTTCCAGTATAGACACCATTAAAACTTTCAGTAGTTCTTAAATTAGATGTTGTCTCTACAGGATCACTAGTCGAAACAAGCAGAAGAATATTTCTGATATGAAAATTTAGCAATAACTAATTTATTGGGCTTTTTTTTTTCCACACTAGTGGACAGAGTTAATCATACCCAAACACAGCACCAATACATCCTCTCCAAAGTGGTTGATAGTATTCAAGCCTTTATCTGTAGCTAACAAAGTTATTTTAATATGGATTTGTTTGTTTGTTTTACTGGATGAGAATGCAGTGTATTAAAGCAGTGGCAGATTATGTTGGTAACAGCAATAGCCCAGGTCACATATACTAGATTATTGACCTAGAAAATAATTGTATTTAAAGACTATTTGAATGTGCTTGATAACAAAACATGTTTCAACCTGCTTTGATAAGTGTGCATTTGCATTTCTTCCATCTATAATTATATTTATTGTATTTCTGAGCATGTGGCATAACCCTGTTAACCCTGGCTGCCCAGCCAAACCAATAAACAGGTTTATTTGACAATAACAGGGTTTTTTTAATGACCATTCAAAAGTATAATTTAAAACAGTTCCTTTATAGGTTGTGTGTTCCCAAGTAAAAGATGAAATGCACATTTTACTTCTTGAATCAGAAACATCAAAATAGCAAGCATTTTTTAGAATTTTTCTAATGTTTCAACTGTTTTAAAAATCTTGTTCTGTAAGGAAATTATTTGAAACTATTATTTTATATATATATATGCAAAAGTTATTATTAGAGCTGTAATTAATACTTGATCTACCAAGGTACTGTTATTGTATGTCCTAGAATGAGAAGTTATAGAAATAAAAGTTATTTTTTAAAAACAGTACAGAAACTGTACTGCTCCAGACTATAATACTCATGGTGAACTTCCCCCCCCCCCACCCCCCCTTATTTAATTTTATTGTTTTTATACTGGAAGGTTTCATAGTATCCACTTATTCAGTGACCTTTTCTCTAAGAGCAGAAATATATGTAAGAGTAGTAACAGATTCCTAACAGTCTTATAGAAACTGTGGCATCTGCGTTGCTTTAGTGAGTGCCTGAAGACTTTTTGCTGTCACACAAATTGAGAAGTGTGTGATTCTTTTTTTCCACCTGCTTTGAAGCAATACAGATCTCATCACAAAATTTTACAGGCAGCAAATGTGAGTGATCTTTCTTCTCATACTGAAGAAATGCAGTCCCCACATTAAAGTCTATTCCTGTATTACCCTGATCAGTAAAACACTTCAATATGCTAAAGCCTGGCGCTTTTTTTTTTTTTTTTTTTCTAAATTACAAGTGATAAAGAAGTTTTCAGTGTTTTCAAGTCTTACATGAATATGTTGTGTTAACTGAGGATGTAGCCAGGACATTTTAGGCATTTGATAACAGTGTATGAAGTGTCTTTATTTTCTGATAACATTATTTACTTTTTATTAAAAAATGCATAAAAATTGTCATGCATAAAAATTATCATGGCTAAAAATAATAAAAATACATGATAAAAATTATCATGCATAAAATATGACAATGTTCAGTATTTGATAGTTTTTGTTATATACAATCTGAATGAATCCAGAATTGAGAGCCAGGAAACTCTTGATTTCTATACCGGCTTTTAAATAAAATTATAGTTAAGAATTTATAACAGTACTCACAGATTTTTTGGGAAATTGGGAAATTATTTCTATTAATAACCTGAAACAGGAGTCCTGGTAAGAAATGTTGTTTTGTCTCATAATCAAAAAAACCCCAGGTAAATGTGAAATTGTACAGGTAATAAAGGTCAGCTATTAGTATTTTTGCAATAGGTAATTTTATGCATCTGCTACTGTCATACCTATTTTTTTAAAGCCTGTTTCAAATACTTAGTATCAACCGCTTACTAATCAAGCACATCTTTATGCTCTCAGAATGATTCCTTCTGTCGTCTCTGGTCCTTGGGGTGGTGGTGGATTTTATGTCTGGCTGGAATGGTACCCTTTACTTGCTTCCATAACAGGTCTCTTTAATATTGTGAATTATAGAATTTCCAATTTGTCATAAGTAGAGCAGTATTAAGTAATATGGATACTTTGAAGGTTTGAAAATCCTTCTTTTGTGTGTGCTTTAAGAAATTCCATGACAAACTCTGGTCATTTAAGATTGGGGTACATTCTTTCTGATAAATCTTCCTGTGAGCATTACAAGTGAGAGAAAACAACATTCAAAATATACCCAGTCTGTATTGCAGGAGGAATGGGTGGGCATTTAGGTTAGGATGAGGACTAATAGCACGAGCTACCTTAGGAATTGCAGCAGATACTGAAGGACCAGGTTTATCACCACCATATGTGTGACTCTGTGCCCAAGCTCCGCACAGTCACTCCGGTTGCGTTTCATGCAGTGGGAGTGGATGGCTGGATTTCAGCGGGTTGTGTCAGAGCTCAGGACCCGAATCGATCATTCTGGGTGTGGGTTGTTGGTTTTTTTTTGCAGTGGGTGATTTCCTTCTCTTTACCAGCACCCTTTGGTGTGTCGGCCTGGCTTCATGTTTTGGTTTTGTTAAAATAAAGGATGATAAATTAAAGCTTGATTTTGACATGCTTATCTTTGTGAGATCAAATATTGCTTTCTCTAAGAAAGACAAAATGCAGTGTGTCAAGTTCAGATCATGTCCGCTACATCTGGATTCTCAGAAAACGCAGAAGTCTTACAAATCTAAATTAGAAAATTTTCTGGTAACATGAAAATCAAGTTATCTTAGCAAAATGGATTTTACATTTGGGGCTAGAATAAAATTGATTTTTACTCAGTGATGCATTAAACAGTTTTCACCTCACTTAGAAGCAAATAGTTGTATGACTTCCACTGGGACAAGCATGTCTGTACTGCAGGGGCCAATCTGAGTTTGTTGTTTGTTTTTTTTTTAATATTTGTTTTGAATTGTAGAATGTAGCTTCATGTCTTCCACTCTCTGAATCACCCAGAAACTTTGTCATCACTGTAGAGTTATTTGATATATTCATATTTCCTGAGAAGGCAACCACTTCTGACTCACATGCAGGCAAAGGAGATTCCCCAGTCCCACTGTTTGGCTGGTCTTCAAAACAATGGATGAGTCATTTCATAGAATCACAGAATGGTTTGGGTTGGAAAAGACCTTAAAGGTCATCTCATTCCAACTCCCCTGCCATGGACAGGGACACCTTCCACTAGACCATGTTGCTCCCAGACCCATCCAACCTGGCTTTGAACACTGCCAGGGATGGGGCATTCACAGCTGGTCTGGACAGCCTGTGCCAGCACCTCACCACCCCCACAGTAAAGAATTTCTTCCTTATGCCCAGTATAAATCTAACCTTTTAATAAACTCCCTTCATTAAGACCACGAGTAAGATCAACCCTTCTAGTCTATCTGGGGAACTTCCTGCTGGAGACTGGAGCAGCAATTTTCCTGGAAGGATCCCCTTTTGTGATTGTTTTTCCTTGCAACTCATGTATCCATGCCTCTAGGGTCAAGATAGATTTTCCATCCCGCTTCCTTGTGTCCTTTCTGTGGTTATGCAAGTAAAACCACAGGGTGGACTGTGGTATGTACCCACTGTATCCTCATCTGTTTTTATATATAATCCCTTGGTGAACAGAACTGTTTCCCATTACTTCATTCTTGGTTTTCTTCTTTCTGTGTTCATCCTTTGAGTCACTTGGAAGCGCATGCGAGTGCACTAGCACTTGCCATATTTTGATTGCAACATACACTGTTCCTCAAAGTACAAAATAGTTGCTCAACTTGATATCTGAAGGTGGCCTACGTACTTGCTGGGTGTACAGCAGGTACGGGCTTCTCCTTCTTCCAAGTAGGTGCATTTAAAATTTTGAACTTCTAATTTCTGATATGCATCGAATACAGCGAGAGCTGTCCATTGTGCCTGCTGAAAGGCTAATCCTAATTTTTGCTCAGTTCATATTAACTAGAAATAGGTTCTGGAGTTGTTTAAGTGCAGAGAGGAGTTTTAGGGTGAAGGCCTGGGTGACAGTAACGGGATTTGAAAGATTTCTTGTTTTCCTAGACGGTTTTTTTTTAGAGAAAAGAAAATCTTAAATTGCACTCTTTGTTCTGTATGGTACTGTAGCCTGGCACTCCAAAAAACATATTGTCACTGCTGCTTTTATAAAATCTCTCTGGAATCAAAACTGCCACTTATGTAGTAGTGTTCACTGCAGAGGTCCCAGAAGGTGGCATCTGAAATGTACTTCCCGAGACTCCTGACAAAAGTATGGCTCTTTTTTTAAGACTTGGTGCTTTGCAGACTCCCGTACTTTGAGATGGTTCTGTAACGTTCTCCTTTCAGGGATGCATCTTTTTACAGCTGCATTGTGCTTTATTTTCTAAGCGTCAAAGATAATTCATATTGTGTTTTTGTTTTGATTCCCAATATTTTATATTGTATTTTTTAAAATCCAATTAGCCAATTCTTTTCTTAGATTAAAACAATGTTGGCACTCACAGCTATTTGTCTTCTAGCATGCTTATTCCTGGTCATTTTTTTATAAAACTCTAGTTCACCATACTTCAAACAAAAGAACTAGAACAGGTTTTCATCTGTGATAAATGAACTTGAAATTTTGCTTTTGTCATTTTAATTCAAAAGAGAAACAATTCAGAAGAAATGCCTTCTTCTGACAAGGTGTATATAACAGTTGCAAAGTTAACTTCCGAAGTTTGTTTCCAGATGTAAGTACATAGTGAACTAGGGCAAAAGCTGACGAAGGCAAAATAATACCAAGAAAAATAAAGGAATTGAAAAATATTAGGTTTTCCTTTAGGCAATAGTGTCATTGTCCATTATAGCAAGTGACAAGCAGCTTTCTGAAGTGCTCTGCCAGCCTGTCTCTGCAGCCACAGTTGGCATGGCGTGCTGTGGAATGAGTGACATTGAAGAAATGAACAATCTGTTTATGGCGGTAGAGAAATATTCAGGGTCCTTGTGTTGAGTTGTAGTAAATCACAGGAAGGGTGAAAAGCGACTGCTAGACTGTGTGGATTTCATAGATCCTAAAATATGAAATCTAATTATCAATTTTAAAGAAGAGACACCTGAATTCAAAGGTATTCATTCAATGAGCTTTTTAAATGGAATAGTAATAACAAATGTTCTAGTAAAAATTCCTGGTACCAAATGAAACATTTTGTGTGGAAGGTTTTGTATTTTTAATTTATTTATTGGGATTCAAGGGGGAAGGATGGTGTGGTGTGGGAGGTGTGTGTGTATGCATTTTGTCAATAAGATACAAAATTATGGAAACTCTGCTGTGGACTCCAAAAGCCACACTAAAAATTACACATTAGAAAGTAGTTACATCATCTATTTAAAATTTTAAATCTTAATTTAATCTGCATCTGTGGCTAAATTACATTCTAGATCATAATTGCTTTTCTATGTTTTCAATAACTTTTTGTGATATTTTGGGAAAACACTCTGTAGTTTCAAAATTATATTTATTTCCTTACATGCCTTGAGTCTTTTCAGTTGAAATTCTAAAATATTAGGTGAAGAGGAATTGGGGGGTTGTATTCCTTATACAGTAGAATTACAGAACATTTATGATGCTTCTTTGGCTTGGAAATCTAAAAATCCATATCTGTCTTCAGGAAATTTTCATGTTAATAGGGCTTTTAACAAGGAGAGTTATGATTTTTATTTTTTTTTACAGCTCTCACTTCAAATATATTCTCCTTTTTGGAAAAGGTATTGAAAATGTTACATAATGAAGGGAAAACTTCATTATGCAATGTATTAAATTTCTTGATTGTATTTGAGGCTAATATGCTAAACAACGTTGACGTGGCTTGGTAGCTTTCTAAGTGTAGTTTATATTTCTGTGATTTGTTATCAGAGGATAACTTCTGCACTAGAGGAGCAATGCAGTGGAAGAAAAGAATGAGGAGAAAGCAAAATAAAAATTCTTGAAATAATTTGAATCTTTTAGTTTAGAAGGCTGCTGAAATGTGGCATTGGTCTTCAGTCCTTTTCCCCCAGATATACTAATTGACCATGATTAGAATAAATAAGGCTTTTTTTTGCCCTTAATTTTACATCTTGTATTAGCATAAATCAACAAAATAATTGAAAACCAGCTGAAGTAAAAACACATCTATTTTAAAAGAGAAAAAAGGTATTCAAATTTGAATTCTTCTTGAGAGTTACTACAGAAAATAATAAATTCTGTATTTCATCATTTGCCTGCAAATTTACTGGACATAGTTTAATTTCTTTATTTTTAGATCTGGGAGTTTTATATACAACATCACTTGTTGAGAGAAATATAGAGTATTTCACCCATGAAGGGCAAACCCATAAATTTATGTGAAATATGAAAGGCTTTTCTATGAGTAAAAGAAACATAATCACACTTTATGGGTGCTGTGTTCTATTTATTCTATGGAGATTAATTTCAGTTTACGTTAGATTAAACCCCTTTGATTGTAAATCTTGTTTATTTGCTGCTTCAAAGAGGTGAAAGGAAGAACTGCTGAGAGTTAAAGATCACATCTAGAGCTTTATTGCGTAATATATTTCAGAGTCCTTTTAAATGGTTCACTTTAGTTTGATATTGTATTGGCAGAATGAAATGTGAATGTTGGTCTTCTGGATAGCGTCCTGATGTACACTAGATGCATTTTCGCTTTTTAGTTGTATATAAAGGCTGTGTGCATAATTGATCATTCATTCATACTCACTAGAGCAGCTTTTGATATGGCTTGTGGTATATTTAATATGAAAAGACAGCTTTATGTATATATACATGAATTATGTAGGTAGGAAAATATAAATATAAAAATGGATATGTGTGCCTTTTTACATTATGTAGTTATTTTTAATAATTATTTTATTTCATAAAGTTATTTAAACTCCCCTTACATTTACTGTAACATTTCAGTTCATGTACATAATGAAAAAAATCAATAATTTTTCTTATATTCATTTTCCTACAAATAACAAATTCCCGGTTCAAACACATTTCTTTCTTCCTTACCTTCAAGAAATATTTTGATGTTTCATTGCACAGCAAAGACCAATAAACTCAGGCTTTGTAGAGGCAGTTGTCAGAGATGATTTTAAACTGTTATTGGAGTTTATGCCTCAGGAGAGGAAGGATTATGTTGGTTTTGTACATTCAATATACATTAATAAATGATTTTACACGGATGTGGTAGCTGTTCTTACTAATAAACTAATATGTATTATACTGATATTTTATTGATGCTGCTAACTTTAAAATACAATTTGTATGAAATGCAGTTGATACCATCGATACTTCAGTCTCCCTGTTTTCAGTTATGCATTCAGAGCTTAAATTGTGAAGATTTATTAATGCCATTATTGAGGTTTTATTTATTATTTTATTTAATTTTGTTCTTTCTGCTCAACAAAATTATTTTGGTTACATTTCTAATAATAATTTTAAATGTGTTCCTCTGGGGACTTACAGCATGGTTTTGGCAGTATACTGGTTTTTTTAATTATTATTTAGGCTCACTTCCCTTTCATGTATTTCTTTCAGCTTCTGTGGAGCAGTCCAAATGTTCTGTGCCACACCAATATTCGGTGGTCCTGTGGAAAGCAGTCAGAAAGCTCCAGGGCACAGGGGTGCTATGTTAAGTTGCCCACAATGTTGATTTTGGTTTCTCTGCAACACTGCAGACTTCCACTGCCAAAACCAATCTTGAAACAGAAAGGCTGCTACCATTAAAAATACTTCCTACAGCCAATGGGCCACCTGAAGGCAATAAGCATCTTTTACTATAATAAATTTTCATTACTTCCAAAAACAGTTTGGAAAGATGCGAAAGAGCTGGAGCACTTCAGCCTGTGCATCTCATCCTTGGGTTGTAGTGTGTTGTATACACAGTCATGCACTGGGCTACTAAGTGTTGGTGCTTGGGTGGATCAGTCCATGAATACCTACTCCTGTTTTTTGTTGTTGTTATTTATATTACTGATTATCTAAGCAGTAAAACAATCCTGTTCTATAATTCCATTCTTCCATAATATCTACATAATTTTATTCTCATTTTATATATATAAAATATATATTACATTATATTTCACACAGGTATACTTACTTTTTTTTTTAATTAGTCGTAGTGTACATATTAAGCAGTCCAGGTAGCTGTGGTGCAAACTTCTCAGGTATTTTAGAAAACAGTGTCATGGGAAAATTCAGACTGCCTTGTGGAAGTAATAGTGAGCTTGGATCACACGTGTCGTTCCTTACTTTTCGACTGTTGTTTGGCTGGGCAGCTAGAGAAGGCCAGTTAATGAGAATTCGTCAAAAAAGAAAACGGGTACAAACTGTGCAACAGGATCCAGTTGCAGCAGATCGACAGTATCATCGCATGATCATAGTCAGGTTAGAGCTGTTCAGGAGCCACCTACAAGCTACTGCTACCCTTGTGGAGTTGGAGTAAATAGTTTGATTTGAGATTTCAGAGGATTGAGTGTGTAGCCATATAGGAGGTGACAGAATGAGTCCAGGCATTTTCCAGTGGTGCCCAGCAACAGGACAAGGGGCAACGAGCACAAACTGAAACACAAGAAGTTCTAGCTGAATATGAGGAAGAACTTCTTTACCTGGAGGCTGATGGAGCGCTGGCACAGCCTGCCCAGGGAGGCTGGGGAGTCTCCATCTCTGGAGACATTCAAAACCTGCCTGGACATGATCCTGTGCAACCTGCTCAAGGTGAGCCTGCTCTAGCCAGGGGTTGGGCTAGATGAGCTCCAGAGGTCCCTTCACACCTTGACTGTTCTGTGGTTTCTTGAAGGGGCTTTACTTTGAATACTTTCTAAGATATAGCTGGAACACAGGTCAGATGCTAAAATAAATGACCCCACACCCACCTGAGTACTACTGATTCAAAAATATTATATCAGGTTCTGAGATTTGAGCATTATCTGCCATTAAAAAGAAATATCTTTTGAGATTATTTGCTCATGTGTGAATGTGCCTCCTGCAGTGGCTGGTGTAGTGGTGCAGTTAAATTATATCTTTAAAGCTAGACTGCCTCTGAGATTTTAGTAGGGCTCTTTTCCTTAAAATGTTACAATATCCCTGTTTTCCAGGTATATTTCTTCATAACACCAGGGAATAAGATCCTTTCTGAGGAATCCCTTTACCATCTTTCTGCCATAGTCAATAACAGTCCCTCAAGACAGAAGGAAATTTTCATCTTCATATCCATCTCTTCTGTGGAAGATGAAATTCTGTAGAAAGATCTGCTACGCTGATCTGCCAAACTTCTCTTTCCTTCATAAAAACATCCAAACTCTCTGATTCTAATGTACAGAAAACTAGGAATTTATTATGTGGGAGTAGGGTCCCCCCTAGCCTGTTGTCTCTGAAAAGATTTCATTTATAAAGCTTGGGATTATCACTGATCAACATCTCATCTACCAGGGAAAAAGAATGTGTTGATGTACTTTCTGAACTGAATTTTGTTTAAGAGCCTGAGCACTCTATCCATTGCTCCGTCCCAGCCTTCCTCCTTCCTTTTATTTTATTCTAAGTGAGAATCAGTAGCAGTTACATCTGCTTCCAAGCGGAAGTATTCCGTTTGTGTGTGATTCTAAGAGGCAGATGTCATGAAAATAAGAACGGTAGCATTTTCCTACAGCAGGAACAGTAAATTCTTTAGATGTGGCCTCCTGTTCTCCTCAGTTAAAAGAACTGCTCTGATATTAGGTAGAAATCTTCACAAAGGTTTGATGTTTCCTGTTGTATAACTTGGGTCTGCATTGACGGTGCCTGGTAGGTGTTAGGCTGGCATCAAAGAACACTTTGTTGAAATGTAGAAATCTGAAATCATTGAAACCTTTTCCTTTGGTTTTCCTTTTTTTTTTTTTTTTTTCTTTTCTTTTTCTTAATATATGTTAAATACTGAAATAAATAGAAAAGCACATACCATTTAACAGTTTATTTTAAATTCTGATCCCTATTATGTACAGTGCCAGCCTTTTCTCACCTTAGAATAATTATGTGTTAGTGTTTTCTATACCTGCAGAGCTGTTCATGGCAATTGCTGTGCTGTGTGAACCGCAGAAAAGGGTATACAGGTTTTCTATTGCCATCTTTAAGAAGTTTTGCATATATTAAAGAAAAATCCTTTCAATTGACTCTCTGTATATGAATGTATTTTTTAATTCATGAGCTAAGGTATTGCCATTATGCCCTTGTAATGTTTGTAAATCTTCATTGAAAACCTTGGTCAGTAATTTTATGAACTGCATCTCTGAGCAGATGCTGCTGCTGTTAATGAACCTTGACATGGTAAAACAAATCTAATGTGGATATCCTTTACAATGCATTTTTACCAAACACAGGGTTCTGCCTGGGAGAAGCAGATTAGTACAAGGCCACATATATATATATATACATGTGTGTATATATATATATGTGTATATATATTTACTGCTATTCTTTTGTGGTTTTTTTATAAGGTTGATAGTTGTAGACATGAGAAGCAAATTTTAGGGGCAGTTATCAAATTTTAGGGGCAGTTATGTGACTTTCAGGAGATACTTCATGCAAGATTTATTTATGGTAATGTATGTATTTTCGGGACTGCATCCAGAAATAACATTTTTAATCACTGTCATCTGGATAAGAAGAATTATCCATGTAATTAGTTTCAAATGAACTTGAAAGGTGTTGCTTAACTTGTGTGAATTCCATTTGAGACACATGTAAATAAATTAAAATTTGCATTTAAATGATTTTTGGTAATATGTGAACTTTTAAATACCATTGTAGATAATTTACTTCATATTCAGGCAGTTCTTTTGCTTTACAGTCTGGAAAGCAAGAACCGAGGGCTTGAAGCTTTTGTATGGCTTTTGAATTAAAATTTTCACAATTCAATTAAATTTCCCTTGGAGAATTATTTATTTTTTTTTGTGGAGAAACTATGGGGGGAAAGCTGGAGCTCAGGAGCTATTGCTTTGTTAAAACAACAGGGGCAGGAAAAATCTGACTCAAAATGGGAACTAGGCTGATGGGGAAAAAACCCTGCCGTATTTAGGTATGTGCAGCAATAAAATATATGTAGCTGAAGAGGGAAATGTTCCAGCCATTAGCTGCACGGCTCCAGAAGATGGAGTGTGGGGTGCAGCCAGTGCATGGAGGTGCTGGTGGCATTTCTTTCAGCTAGCAAGAGTAAGGGAAGGACATTCCCGAATCACCTAGATGGTAGGGCTGGCTTAGCAGGCAGTCTTTCACTGGATGCAGCAGCCAGTGCCCTCTTAGACCAGGAGACAAGCACTACTGGCTGGTACGTCTTAGCTCCACACGGTCAACCAAGATTTATTCCCCTGACCCCACACACCGCATTGCTACCGACTGGAAGCTGCATGTCCCAGTCCATGACTAGCCAAGATGACTTTCCTCTAAGTCTTTTCCCAATTAATTTGGAACTGTAACATTTCCCAGGATCATTCAGAATTGCTAATTATTGAAATATTCCTGCTTATAACAGTGTTTGTAAAGCTGTGTGATTCAGAGCAATTTAATTAATCATTAAAACATGAAAAAAAATTTATACTGCTCTCATACATATCAGACTCCTAATATTATGTTTACAATGCTTTGTACTTCAGCTAATCTTGCTGCAATCTTTGGAGCTGCTCGTCATGTGTATATTAGTTAACACAAGTAAGGATGGCTGAACCTAGCACATCATAATCATAAACACAATGCTCTTATCAAGTACAATGAGAGAAATCAATTGCTGTGACAGTAATTGCTATTCAAAGTCATGGTTTTAGGAAAATAATTGTTCAATTTTTATTTTAGAAGTGTGCTTGCTTTATAACATATCAATTAAAATGTGCTCTATTTGCCAATAGAAAGATAGTAAATAATATGTCAGAAAACATTTGTTAGAAAAACAGTATACGCGATCTCTTAGGAAACTTTTGCAACTTTAATTAAAAAACACTAACGTAGACGTGAGGTGTTTTCTTTGCATGTGTCTACATCTAAAAGATTGTTGTCATCAGGTTGTTTTTTTTACTGAATACTAGTATTTTTTGTTGGTGTTTAAAAATTCCATTGGTGTTATGAAGGAGAAACATTGTTAATACAGTGTAGGGTTGCTGTTAAGGTTGCTGTTTAGTGAAGCGTACATTTTTATGCTCTTGGAAAAGAAAGTGATATCAACAGGCAAGAGGTATGTGGATCTGGAAGGATATTTAACTATTGCCTTACTCAGCACAGCAAGGTTCAAGTAATTAAGCAGTAGTTGCCTTGATGGGCCTGCTCTTATTTTCAAAAAATTACTCGGGAAAAGCTTTTAGAATATCTGTAAGTATACACGTGTGGGCAGTCAGTGAGACTGCTACGCATCTAAATAACTTTACGAAAGTAATCTTTGGGTGTTTCTGTCTCTATTAGTAAGCAGTGTGGACAAACAGATCGTCTGTTGAGCAAAATGGTGCCGAGGACCTGACATCCACACTACAGGCACCTTGTCAGCTTTTCACTTTGGACCAGCTTTAGTTTAGTTCTGCAGACTGACAGCCCCTTTGCATCTGGAGTGTGCACTGCACGTCTTCCAGGTCAGCTTCTGCATCATGAGCTCCAAAATTTCTCCACGGTATGATCTAAAGCACAACAGTGGTGAAAATCAGGGGATTCGTTCAGAAGCCTGTTCCAGATCCACGCTAAACCAGCAGTGCAGGCATTCCCCTAGGGGTTTAAGGATGTCTGCCACGTGCTGTTGGGCATGGTGACAGTATAACTGTGTCCGTGTGGTGCTGCAGTCCGGCTAGCAGACGGCTGGCGTTCTTGTGAGTTGGTGGAATGGTCTTGACAAACAGGTGTGCTGCTCCCAAGGTGGGCTTAACCGGGGTAGCCTGAGGGGTCTGCCCCATGTTCAGCTGTGTGGTGCTGCTGTACTTCGTCCCCTTTTGTAAGACGAGTAAATGCGATGGGTCCTTGAAATAGAATCCCACACAATTATTAATTTTAATAGAATTAAAAGCATACTAGATTTAAGGTAAAGTGTTTACTTTCAACCAATATGGGAATCTTTACTGAATTATTATGCAAATTAGTGGCTCAAGTAAAATAATAGAAACAGCAATTATTCATGCCTGAATATTTACATACATTTTCAGACATTTTGATTTCTCTTTGCATGTTAAATAATAAAAGAATGAGAAAAGAAACAGCAAAGGATGGAACATTTTGTTTTGTTCTGTTTACCTTCCATTTACAATATTGATCCTTAAAATATTTATATGCAATTCATGAAACAGTTCTTTTTCCATCACTGTAAAAATAAGTAAATTGTTTCATTTTAACACAGGTACTCTTTTGTTATAATATATAACTTACAGGCATTAATACGTATTTAATAAAAAGGAATTCTATAGTGTGTTTGTAATGCAGTCATAGAGCTTAAGGCACAAATGTGTAATTGATTCATATTGTCCAACCATACTGACTGTTACATTTCACAAATTTCCCCCTGCGTTTATCCCTGTAATTTGAGTTTCTTTAAAGCTAATCTACAGCTTTCATTTTAATTTGCACGTACCAAGCAGCTGCACATCCACCAATTCCCTTTACGGCTGCTTTTCAGTCTGCCTCCTAAACACACACGAAGAAAATAGTTTCTCAGTTTCTCACTTTATAAAGTAAAACAAAAGTTTTGCTTAATATTGTGCGTGTTTAAGATAACAGACTGTTCTTCATTTAGAAAGATGAAATTCTTTATCACAAGTCCTTTTAAAAAGAGTAAAATTATCTTGTCAGAGGTATATTCGATATTTTTATGCTTAAGCACCCATCAGTAGACATTAATCTGACCAGTTTCTCCATAACACTTCCGATGTCATAGACTGAGCTTTTGGGGTCTCCATTAAGAATAGCTGTTGTGGTTTTCTAACAGTGGCTACCTCTCACTCCTCAGCCAGGGCTGTGAATTGCACTAAATATATCTAAATACGACCTCTGAAAGTTAAAAATTTATCTGTAAATTGCAAAAAGTTACACAGGTTATAATTATTCCTTGCAGTTTTCCTTTTCTCTACTTCTCTTTGATACTATCCAAAGCCCTTCTGGGTAGATCGTCTGTCTAGCGTAGACCTTACTGCTACACCCTGTTCTCTTGCAGCCCTTCCTTGGCCAGTTTCCTCTGCTGCGTTGGACATAAACTACTTATGTTCAAGGCTTCCTCTTCAATTCATTCATTCACTAATTGTTAGTTGTCTCCTACTTAATACTAAGACGATAACCTTCAATTAGCCTGTAATACACACCACTGGTGATGAATTGCTTTTTTTCAAGCATACTTTTTAAGTGTTTCCTCCTAGTCTCTTCCACAGGGTTTGAAGAACAACTGTGCAAAACTATGCCGTTATCTTCTGGCAGATCATTTCTTTGTTCTGGAGACTACAAAATCCTGAAAACACTTGGGTGCCGTGGTTTCAAATGTGTCTTAGCATGATAATTGTCTTGTTGGGAAGGTTTACATTCATAAGTACAGAAGGTCATTCACGCTGGGTCAGCATTTCATAAGCCATCTGCATTGCAAAGGCATCTGTCTGTTTATTTGGATGTCATTCGGAGCCTCAGCTACAGAGTCAGAAATGGTGGACCTAAATCTATGACCATGTTGATGAGTCTGTGTAAGCACACTTATTTTTGGTACTCCCTGTTTATGCTCCTTCCATTTTTGTATCTTAGATTATCTGGTCCTTTTCAGCATAGTCAAATCTCCTTTTTTTAGTCTATGTAACATTATTTTATGATACAGTAAAATAAATCATAATGTCTGAGTTTAGTTCAAATGTGTCTGCTTCCAGCCATTGTTTCCTACCATGCATTTCTGTTCTAGATGACTGAGCCTTGGTATTTTTTCCCCATGGAAGCTTGTACACACTGTAGGGAAGTCTCCACTTGATCTTTTTGAAAAATGAAATGATTGAGCTTGTTAAATCACTGTCAATAAAAAAATTTCTCCAACCTTTGGATATTGTTTGTGATTCTTCTCTCTGTTCTTTCCAAGTTTCCAGCTCCTTTAAAAACATGCAATTATCAGAATTTCAGGAACAAGACTGATAGTATCTGTTTTGGCAAATAATTTGTAGTAAATTAATAAATTAACTTACCAAGTGCTGCTTACCACTGTGCACCTCAGTATTTAAGATTGTTTTAACCCTTTTTGTTTCAGCATCCCAGCAACAATTCTTACTGAGCTGGTCATTCACACTGTTCTCTAGATTATTTTTGAAATTGCTTCATTCCAAGAGGAATATATATTCTTTGCTCTGTCAATGAGGCCTGGTTTACTTGTCCTCATAAATACAACTTAGTCGTGATTGCACTTATAAATAAATACATAAATATTGATGGAATAGGTACAATTGACCAATTGGCAAGCTGTATGAATTCTTGTTACCATTAACCGTCTTTTTTTGTCGGTCTTTATATCATGCATGGACCTTTCAGCAATTATATATGAATCTTGTCAAAACCGACTACATCTGATACTCTAGGAACCTTGCAAACCCATCTAGACATTTTCTTTTCTGGTGTTGGTCCCATTCTGAAAAGTTGGATTTTAGCTGTCATTTGGCCAATTTCTAATTCACTACTTTTGCCCTGCACTGATCTCTGTTTTGCTATGCTATTTGTGGTTATGCTTTCATTTCTTACATCTGTCACAAGAAGGAGCTAAGAAGTATACTGAGAGACTGGAAAGCAACCATCTGTACTTGTCCTGCTGTTATACCATTTGCCGATGATGTTAATACCTTTATCATGTCTCAAATTCCTTATTATTTCAAAACTGAAAAGAGCTTATTTCTACTTCGATTCCATTCCCCTAGCCAAGATGACTCTACTCCTTTATAACCTTTAACTTCAACTTAGTGTTTTTGAGATAGGTGATGAGTGCTTCGAGATACAGACATACTATAGATTTATGCACTGGCATCCCAATGCTTCTGTTTTGTTCTTTATTCCTTTTCTAATCTCTCCTAACATCCTCTTTGCTGTTTTGACTGCCACTAAACATTCAGTTGATATGTTCAAAGAACTATTTGCAATGACTTCAAGACTGTTTTCTTGAGTGGTAATTGCTAATTTAGAAGCTATCATCGTGTATTTGTAGCTAGAGAGGTTGGTGGTTTGTTTTTTTCCTTGTGCACATTGCTTTCAGTTCATTGGCAATTTCATTTTCTTGTTTTACTGCCAAGTCACTCAATATTGTGAGATCCTTTGCAGTCAGCTTTAATTTTTATTGCCCTAAATAAACCAAGACTATTATCTTACCACAGCCTGGAACCAGGTTAGTTTGACAAAATCTATTTTCTCTGTGTGTCTTCTCTTCGTTAACATGAATTTTGATATCTTTTTTTCCTTCTGATTATTTATATTGAACAAAACAGCAAAGAAAGTAAAATTTTTCATGTTTACTTGCCAAGAAAAGATGATACAAAAGTGATAATGTAAACATTTCACATTATCATTGCTGTAATTTCCAATGATTTATATGATTTTATAAGTGTGTCTTTGAAACACTCATTTCTGATTTTGACTTTGCACATAAACTAAGTGATGTTCTGACTGATGACAGGAAAGTTCAATGTGTGACCTAGTTCCATTAATGTACAGAGCACAGAAGCAATTTGTCTGAAGTTTTTCAGCCAGAAATCTCAAGGTTTTTTTCTTTCACTAGCTAAAGAGGATTGTTCAACAAGTTAATAAATATGAAAGACAGAATTTTCTAAGGAAAGAGATTCAGTTTCTGGTCATAAGGAAGCAGCCTTAGAGTGCAAGACTTTCTCAGTTCCTTGTGACCAGCTCCCTTGAAAATATGAATCTTTTTCAAATTCCAGGAGCTTTGAGTTCATAACTTTAAGCAGAGCTGCTGATGTGTCCCTAATTTAGTTTTTTTGAAAGGACTGTACAGGAGAAGAAGAGTAAATGAGATGGCTTACCCTTACTTCATGCACAGCGTGCTAATTTATAGCAATGTGTCAGTACCCTGATGTTACCCCTCAGCATCTGTTGCAGTTGCAGCTAGGCAGTGCAGTATACAGTAGGGAAAACACTTCTGGGAAATAGTATTTGTAAGCAACTGTTGGTTTAAAAGTCTTAAAAGATGCTGCTGTAAAAACTCGATTTATTCTGGTGGTCAGTGGGATTTTTTTGTTCTGCTTTTCCCTAGACACCAAATATAAATTCACAGTCAACTTCTACTTGCTTTCAAAGGCAACTGAAGAGAGGGAGACAGCTAAAGATGAATTTTAAAAAGTTAAATCGGTGCATCAACTGAAGCAATGCATTAAACAAAATGGTGAACTTTCTCTGATGATCAGTTTCTGTCATAACATTCTTTGTGCCACTTAGATATTTTGTTGTAAAAAAACTCTTAAGAGAAACTCTTCTGGTAAGAAATACTGTTAATAAAATGGTGTATCAATTAAAATGTTCTTGCTCATTAGTTCCTTTCCTACACATGTAGAAAGATGATTTATGCTGAGATTCATGAAAGCATAAGGTTGAGATTCCTCTTCTGAATTCCCCAAGGTTCTCGAACCAGCATTTGCTCTCTCACATCCTTTTATTGCAGATCATTGACTCTTTCAACAATTTTCTATTGGCAGAATGGTTCTTAGATATGCTGAACTGTTCTGATCCATCGATCCGAACCAATCAAAATTCCAAGTCCCTTTGTTTTTTAAATGCTCTGTGCCAGGAACCAATAAAAGCTCAACACAATATTTAAAAGCGGAGAGGGAGAATATTATCTTCCTTTGCATAAAAATCCCTAAGCCCCAAAGAGCATTAAAAGACTGCTAAAAAAATGCTGGTAATTGACAGTGGCTGTTAAGAGGAAAGTCAAACTTTGTATCTAGAAACAGATCCTTTAACCATTTTTTCCTTTTCAGAACAATTAGCCTTCTTGGAGCTGAACAGACAGAATTAAGTCTCTTAAGTAAAAAAACCCTAAGCGGATAATTTTAATTGAGCATTCTATGCCCAAACCACTTTATCTGTTCCCCTTTCAAACTTGGCCTCACTCTGGCAGGCTTTCTCAAGGGTGTTGAAAGAAGAAATTGATAAAAAAGGATTTTGAAAGCTCACAGTGAAAAATGTTTTAAGTGAATAAAATGCTGATAAAAAGCCATATTGATTTGTATTACTTTAACCATGAAAGAAAATTGTGTTATGGAGACTGACTTTTAAACATGCTCAGGGCAATGGTACTTTTTTTTATCAAATATTCAGTGGTACGACTGCTTCTGTTGCTTGCAGACCAAGGAACGAATTTGGTGCTTTAATTCTATTACCTTGATAGCGATATTAAACTATAGTTGCCATAAACAGTTTCTAATGTCTCTATATTATGGTTAAATAATGAATCCCATGAGCTGTTACTTCTGGAGATGTATCTTCTAGGTCATATTTTCAGTTCTGTTTACAGCATGGTATAGGGAAACATTGGTGTTACTGCATGGGTAATGATTATATTTTGTATTTATGCGCAGTACTTCTCTGAACTATACTACTTCAGTGAATTCTTTGCATTTCCCATATTAGTTAAAGAATACATTTTGAAGCTTGTTAGTATAAAAAAAAAATAATGGATAGCTGGTATAATTCAGGAGTTACAGGAGTATTCATTGAGAACATCATGTACAGCAGATGCGCTAACATGTCTGAAAGGTCTTCACACAGCTAGAAATTCCAGATACTTTTACAAAAAACTGTCTAACAAATGAAAAGATCTTCTGACTGCTTACATTAGGTGTTAACTTTAGAAGCCTTTTGTCAAGTATCCAGAAATCCACTAAAAGAGGTTGAGAGTTCAAGATCTACAAAAATCCTTTAAAGACTAAATGTTACAGGTAAAAGAATATTGAAGCAAGTGAGAAGGCATATGCTGATTGTGGACTGCAGAAGTTTAATAATTTTGATATTTTTAGTTCTTCTGTTGTGCCTTTGGGATGTTTTCCCTGGGCAATTCACCTTAGAAATGCTCAATTTGATAAAACAGACCTATTGTAATGTGAAACATGGTTCCTCAAACTAATTATACTCCCTGCATACTTATCATTCCTGCATCCCAAGAAATTATTCAGAATTCACAAACTGAGAGAAGTGTAAATTGGTATCATTTTTTGCTATAGTTCACCCTTTTTTTCCGTCTGCTAAATGTGGAACATGCAGTGCATATTTGCTGAGACTGTTGCGGGTATTTGGATGGTTGTAACGGTGCTTATCCTATGGTAATGGAGACAGTAATAGCATTTTATGGAGACCACCACAGCATCAGAGGTGTGCATTGTCTTTTGACTCTGAACTTGGATGGTTGACTATTGTTTGTCATACTGGTAAAGTTTAGTTTTGCTCTATTTTTGTGGAATTTTTTCCCCACACTTACATGTATTATTGTTACCTTCGATACCCTAAAAACATAAGCTTTTTCAGACCATTATGTTACAATGATTTTTTTTTTCTTTTATAATTGCAGTTGTTTCTTATCCTTACTGCTGGTGGCCGCTGTCGTTTGGAAAATCAAACAAACCTGTTGGGCTTCTCGACGGAGAGAGGTATCAAAAACTTTAAGATTATTGTAATAGCTTTATCTTTTGGCATTAATTGAGAGCTTCCATGAATAATTGCACCTCCACTTTCTCCTGCATACACAATTTAAACATCCCTCTAAACATTTATTATTTTTTGTTTTTACCCTGGACTTTTTATGCTGAAGAAAACTTTGTTTCTTCCTCCTGTCAAAAATTAAAGAAATTGCAGCATTAAGTTGCAGAAAGCAAATTTCCTTTATGGTAGAATATTTAGAATAGAACAGAATACTTCAGTTGGGAGAGACCTAAAAGGATCGTCTAGCCTGACCACTTCAAGGCTGACCAAAAGCTAAAGCATGTTATTAGTGCTTCCTAGTGTCAAGTCTGAACCGCCCCTGACGCAGCTTTGAACCGTTCCCAGGTGTCCTATCACTGGGTACCAGGGAGAAGAGATCAGCATGTCTGTCTCCACTTCCCTCCTCAGGAAGCTGTAGAGAGCAATGAGGTCACCCCTCAGGCTCCTTTTCTCCAAAGCAGACAAACTCAAAGTCCTTAGCTACTTCTCACAGGACATTCCTTCCAGCCCTTTCACCAGTTTTATTGCCCTTCTCTGGACACATTCAAGTACCTCAACATCCTTTTGAAATCATGGGGCATAAAGCTGCACACGATACTTAAGGTGAGGCTGCAGCAGTGCTAAATACAGAGGCATAATCACATCTTTTCTCTGGCTGGTTATGCTGTTTAATGCATCCCAGTACTCTCAATAGTTTCAAAATAGTAGTGCAAAAACGTTGGTAAGTTGGGTGAACACAGAGAATCATAGTATAGCATCTCAGACTTTCTAGGAAGCTATTTGATGCCGTGACTTAGGCTGTGTTGTTATCAGCAGTCATCGGAACATAGAGTAGGAGACAACACTCTGCAAAGAGCTTATACTTTTTCCTTTTTTTATTCTTTTTTATATTTGTGATATTTTTTTATTCTAAGCAAAATTATCTATTAATATCAGTAGTTCTGACATTAAAACCGTGGCACAATTGAAGCTCTTCAACAAATATAAGTACAGTCACCTTATTCTGTAGTTGTCTAAATCGTTATAGCTGTGTTGGAAAATTTGGCCCAAATATTTGTTCTTACCTATTTAATAAAATATTAAACTTAGATGAGATTAAATTTAGGTTACGTATACTGCTACATGTGTATAGCATAATTCAGGTGATGTATACTGATAGTTGGCATATTTCATTTTGTTCTAATGAGTAAGATGTATAAATTTTAGACAGTGATTTATTATTCCCGCCCCCACCCCCCCCCCCACCCCCCCCCTTGAAGCTTCTAATCTTGATAATTTTTGGAAACAGAACTTCCTTAATGGTACTGTAATCTAGATTTTTTAAAAAAATAAACCAATTCTCTAAGTAAATAATTGTTCTTAGTATACTGGCACTATAAATGTTTAAACAACTTTTTTTTTTTTTTTTTTTTTTACTGTAGACCTACAGTGAATTTATATATTCTTTAAAAGTGCCAGGTAACTAGCACTTACAATTTTCCTTCACTGAAATGATAATGTACTAATTCCCAGGTTTAGCTTTGAACTGGTCGTACAAAGAAAAATGTATATTATTGTAGTTATTTCATTTAGGTATTTTTTTTATTCAGGTGAGTATTGTTAAGCATATTCTTCTTCTAACAGTAAGTGTTAATATATTTGTTATTACTTACAAAATACAGATAAAAGTTACTTTAAATTACAGTATTCTATTCAGTTCAGTAATACTCCGTTTGAATCTCTCAATACTTAACTCACTAATAGTTCTGTGCAAAATTGTACTGTGATGGAATGCAGCAACTCCTTGATTTCATTTTTCATGGTGATAAGGTTGTTTTTTTGACTTGAACATACAAGTTTATGGATCAATGGGGTCTAGTCTGTTTTCCATGGTTACTCTGCTGGATGTAGTATTTTTAGTGTAGTGTGTAGGCATTATTCTGTAATGAACACGTTCTGATGCAAGAAGTTTTCCAAGTTTTATTTTCCTAATCTCATCAAAAGTATTTCTAAGACTGTACGAAAGTTCATGTAAGATGACTGATAAATACAACATAAATATAAATCAGCTTCTTTGGAGGAGCAAAATAGAAATAAATACTTGGCAACTGGATTAAAACTCTCAGGGCCATGCTTCAGTTCTGATACTTGGTTTTCCTTGAACTTAACTAGAGAAACACAGTTGTCTATCATTCAGAAATGTTCCTTGTTTCATTTGGAAATTACATGAGTATGTATTTCTTCCTAATTAAAACGGGGTGTGAAACAGTACCTGGAGTTGGTAGCATTATGACTTGTAAATGTTTAAGCAAATCTCCTTTATTTTCAATCTGCTATTGCACATAAGCAGCAGTTCATGCCAAATACAAGTTTTTGATAACAGTCCATGTAATATTTTCATTTTGTCTAGATCAGATAACTTGGTTTTATAGGTAGTATATTTTGTAAGGTTTTGGAATGATGTTTTACAAATAAATTGTATGAATAACATACAAGTAGAAGGCAATTGTTGAAAAGAATTCTGAAGTACCTACTTTTAAAGGCTGCCCGTTTAGCAGATGAACTTTCCATCTCTTTCATCATTCTGGAAAGACAGGAATGTTTGACTCTTTAGATGTTACCTTCAATATGGACACAAACTACAGAGATAACTGAAATATAAGAAGAACACAAATCTGAAAAAGCATGCTATTAATAGCTATGCATCCATTTATTGTTCATTCCAGTCTGTTTTCCCCTAGAGGAGGAGAAACTTAACTATCCAGTTCTTGTGATCTTTTAGTAATGAATTTTATCAGGCTGTTGAGGTAAGCAAATAATTTTTTGAAGTTTTTGTAGACTTCTACGTGTAGCTGAAACTTCCAAACTTTCTCCTTTTTTGCCTTCTGACTTTAGTGCTTGGCTAAATTGGGTCATTATTGATTCCAGATTGAATCTCAGTTTTTGAGATTGTCTCAATTTTCCCATAAATTCAGAATTTTTCTCTCCAGTTTCTTTCCTAATTTGTTACTCATTGAGCAAATATTTGCTTTGTGCTGCTCAGAGCACTGCCCAAATCTCACTGAGCAGTTCATTTGAACTTAGACTTTATTAAATGTATATGTAAGAACTATTATAAATATATATGAAAATAAATAAACTGTACCTTCCAAAAAACTTTAACTAATGTTTTTCAACACTGAATTTCACTTCCCTTTTCCCATGTCTATTGGTCTTTCAATTTAATTAGTTGAAATCATTTTCCCTAAGCCAAGTCCTTGAGTTTTTGTAATTATTTTTACTCATAACAAAATTTTGGTTCTCATCTTTTTCCTACTCACATTGCTGCCACTTAAGACATACTTTATCTAAGGCTTTTTGAACATCTCTATTTATACTTTAACTCCTGGCTGAGCTTCTCTTCTTCTTTCCTGCCTTTTAAAAGGGCAAAACCTGGCAGATAGACTCTCAAATTATACCATAAAAATTATTCACCTTCTTCATTGAAAGAAAATAGGAGGTATCATTCTTTTATTTCATAGTTCCAAAAAGATCAATGAAACTTTGAGCAGGGGAACATGAGCAACCTCCTACCTGGCATCCCTTCCTTGACACCTTCCCCCACCCATCCCTCCCGTGGATCTGTGACATTTAAAAAAAAAAAAATTA
The DNA here is from genome assembly GCF_015220075.1 of Falco rusticolus. Taxonomy (NCBI): domain Eukaryota; kingdom Metazoa; phylum Chordata; class Aves; order Falconiformes; family Falconidae; genus Falco; species Falco rusticolus. Next base: position 36,106,116 of record NC_051195.1, read on the forward strand.
TGAAAGGCTAAAGTAAGATAGCGAAATATTGCTCGTCAGAGAGAGTTTGATTTTTGAAAGGAATAATACAGAATATGATGAGATGATTTCCGAAGCATTATTCTTATGGCACTACCTTTCTTAAGAAACAAACCATAAGGAATTGGGAATGTTCTCATGGGTACCAAACCATAAATTCCTACTTACAGAGCAGGATCACGTTTACAGGTAAGCATAGAAATTCATGTAGGAGTACACAAAAGGCAAGATATATTTGTTTGTCAAATAAGTTAAAGGAGTTCCTGGTATTACAAAGTTGAGGAGCAGCAAAGCATTTTTAGAAGAGTCTTACACTACATAAAAAGAAAAGATATGTTCTCTAGGTTTTAATCTCTCATCCTTCTTTTTCCTCCAAAGACTCACAAATCTTTCTACCAGTACCATTCTTGGTGAAGTTTTGCTTGTTAGTTCACTGGATGAAAAACTGAGAGCTGTCATTTTCTCCCAAAAGATTTGTTAGGCCTCTTGCATTTTATACCCAGAATTCACCCAAAAGCCCATCCATGAAGTTTCAATCTGGCTCGGTTTTCCTTCTTTATACAAAAAAAGATATATCACCCAGATTTACTAAATAAGAAAACTGAAGAGAATATTATTTGTTGTCTCTGCATGTTTCATATCTAAAGAATTCATTCAATCTTCAGTTGAGTATATGTACAAGAGAATCTGTTCATAGATCATTTTACTGAGAAGTTTGATGGGTTACCTGCCAGTTTTCTACTGCCTCGACAGTTTTGTCTCATGAACTTCTGATTGAAAGGCACCACACTGCAGATAAAATTTGCATCCAAATGATCTCATGTTAATAGTGTGTTGAACTTTTTTGTTGCTGGCAAGATTACACTGAGGTCACTAACAAACTCATACAGATCAGATTAGAAAACACACAGTTTCTAGTTGAGGGATTTTAGCAAAGTATTCATCCTCCATAAGGTAAAGCAGTTGCTACTCAGATACCCTTTGTACTATTCATTCGGCTGGATGTTTTAAAGAATTGTTACCTTTAATCCAAAAGCCTGTGATCATTGATGTGCACACAGGCGTACTCTTCTCCCCACACACAGATGCACACAGAATGCATTCATGTGCCGGTGTGCCGTGTGTCATTATACCGAATCATAGAATAGTTTGGGGTGGAAGGGGCCTTTAAAAGTCATCTAGTCCACCCCCCCTGCAATGAGCAGGGACATCTTCAACCAGATCAGGTTGCTCAGAGCTTGGTCCAGCCTGACCCTGTTTGTGTCCATGGACAGGGCATCTGCCACTCTCTGGGCAACCTGTGCCAGTGTTCTGCCACTCTCATCATAAAAAACCTTCTTCCTTATATCTAGTCTGAAATATACATTTGTGTATATTGGATCAGTCAGTTAAAATGCAGTTTTACATCTCGTCTTATGAAAATCTTTTTTTTTTTTATGTTTTATTATAATTACACACTAGAAAGAGCTTACAGATCTTACAAAAGATGACTTAGAATCTCATTTCCTCACGTAAGCCACTATAAGTCTGGAGCAATGAGGAAGTAACGCATGACTGTACATTGATGAAAAAAAGTTTGAAAGCATGGTCGAGGCCTCTAGCCAATGGGGTTCCCAGGGGTCAGCACTGGGTCCAGTCCTGTTCATCGTATTCGTTAATGACCTGGATGAAGGGACAGAGGCACCCTTAGCAAGTCTGCTGGTGATACAAAATTGGAAGGAGGGGCTGATACACCAGGAGGCTGCGCTGCCATCCAGCAAGACCTGGGCAGGCTGGAGAGCTGGGCAGAGAGGAACCTGATGAAGTTCCACAGAGACCAGTGTAGGGTCCTGCCCCTGGGGAGGGACAGCCCCAGGCACCAGCACAGGCTGGGGCTGGCCTGCTGGGGGGCAGCTCTGCGGGGACGGGACTGGGGGTTCTGGGGGCAGCAAGTCGCCCGTGAGCCAGCAGTGGCCCTGTGGCCAAGGAGGCCAGTGGGACCCTGGGGGGCATGAGGAAGAACATGGCCAGCAGGTGGAGGGAGGTGATCCTCCCCCTCTGCTCTGCCCTGCTGAGGCCGCCCCTGGAGTGCCGTGGCCGGTGCTGGGCTCCCCAGTTCGGGAGAGACGGGGACCTGCTGGGGAGGGGCCAGCGGAAGGTACCAAGATGGTGAGGGGACTGGAGCATCCCCCGTATGAGGAAAAGCTGAGGGGCTGGGGCTGCTTAGCCTGGAGAAGAGAAGGCTGAGGGGAGCTCGTCGATGCCTACAAACATCTCAAGGGCAAGTGCCAAGAGGACGGGGCCAGGCTCCTTTCAGTGGTGCCCAGTGACGGGACAAGGGGCACAGACTGCAGCACAAGAAGTTCCTGTTGAATATGAGGAACAACTTTACGTGGAGGGTGACGGAGCACTGGCACAGGCTGCCCAGAGAGGCTGCGGGGTCTCCTCTGGAGACATTCAAAACCCGCCTGGACACAACTCTGTGCAACCTGCTCAAGGTGAGCCTGCTCTAGCTGAGGGTTGGAGTAGATGAGCTCCAGAGGTGCCTTCCAACCCCAGCCACTCTGTGATTCTGTGATATGTGTAAAGTGCTTGCCTAGCTTTAAAGGTTAATATCATTTATTTATTGGAATTTTTGTATTAATGTACAGCATTTCAATATACAGGCAGTTGTGAACCATTTGCCTGCCTGAGAGAATAGCATATAGAAGCATAAAACATTGAATTATAGAGAATGCTGGCTTTATACGGTGTGTGGGTGCCACACAACTTATTGCTTAATTTTATTAAATAAGCTTATGGTTTTTTTTAAACAAACCCCCACCTTTCTAGCCTTAATTTCAATATCCAGGTAGTTTTATTCTCTTGAATATTCAAAGATTCTTAAAAATGCACAAATGAAACTGAAATAGACTACTTCTTAATAACAGTAACAATTCATGTAATAGCTATAAGCTCATTTCTATGGTAACCCTAATAAGAACAAGAAAGTTCAGTTATGTTGATAGTACTAATAACATAGACAATATGTGAATTTCGGCTAGAGCTTTCTTAGTTTATGTTGTAATGCTACTTGCATTTTTAAAGTATTTCATTTAGAAAAGGCAATAATGGCTTTTGGTGTGTGTAATATTGCATACGGGATGCAACATGTGTAGTTTAGCAGTATTAATACACATAGAATATGGTGTGTTCTGGAACAACAACCAAAGGAGCAAAAGGAATACTTTGGTTTATCTGTTTTTTAATGTGGTCAAGGAACCACCAATAATAGGTATAAGGAAACCAAGGAATACTAATGCATATAATTAAAGTACCCCAATATGTAATATTATTCATGTGTGTAGATGTCTACAGGATTACATGCTTTACATTTAAAAGTTGTTAACCTCACAGATAATTTTTCTTTTTTTTTGGTAGCTTCTTGCCTGTTGCTTAGGAAATATCTTACACATCTATATGTACTTACTCATATACTGTGGGAGTAATCATACTGAAGTCAAAGGAGCTATTCATAGGATCTCAATTTGTTATATTGCTCAAGCTCTTCTGAAATCAGTAGTGCTATGACTGCTTATTTCAACTGTCAGTCTAGTTTTATTGAGGATAACTGGGGCATTTATTTTAGTCTGATGTTTTCTGCACTCCTGTCGCGACGGAGGGAAGACGCAGTCACTCAATATAAGTGATCAGCAGACTTCGTTTATTGTACCTTACAGTCACCTTTTATGCCTTGTTATAATTAGCTCATACGTATTACAAAAGTTAAGCTCATTATTGGTTAGTTGCCTAAATACCAAGCCTGCCCCCAGTTTCTCTTCTGTAGTTATCTGTTCCCACCTGCAACATTATTTTCCCACTGCAATCTTCCTGTTATATTTTTGCTTTACTTCAGATAAGCTGAGAGCGATGTGCATTTTTGTCCAGCCAGCTGGACTATGTCTATGTGACCCTTTTCAGCTAGCCAGTTATCCACACTCTCCAACCTAAAATTTAGGTTGGTCTCTGAATGAACCTTTCCAGTGATATGCCTACTTAGATGACACTGGATCTTGTCTCAGGACTCCCTCTGCACTCAGTATGAGAGATACTTCCAAATGACAATTAATCCCACCCAGTTTTCACAGTGTTCACTTTTATACTCTAATACTTGTGGGGGGCTGACTTGTTAATGATATAAATAACGCAATGAGTCAAATCTCAAATACTGAGAGTTAATCTCTGTTATAATTTTATAAAATTGAGGTTGTACTTATAATACTGTCACTTCTTAAAAAAAAGCATCTGATTGATTCCCATATTAGCACTACTCACATCACAGTTATTCTCTGTAAAGAGAAGTATTAAATGGTACCAGTGACAGACACAGTATTATATTGGATAGATTTATTTTGGGGGGTGAATTAAACAATGTTGACCTAGTGCAGATATCTCAAAATATTATACAATGTTAAGAGGCTTCCATGAACTCTTACCATAGAGCAGGGGCACGACATTGAAGAGCCCGTTTGTTATTGACAGCTTTGTATCTCCTGCCAGAGGCATTTATCCCAGGAAGTAATCCTATATGTCTTGCGTCAAATCTGCTTATGACTAGCCATCTTCAGTAGGAATTCACCATGACTTGACTGCTTAGAGTCAAGATTTGTTTGGGCCACACAATTCGAAAGCTCTGTGCCCTTTAGGAGGATGGCGTGGCCTATGGAGGCAGAGTTCTTTTGGAAAGTGTTAGTGTGTAGACTGGAGGAAACTAACTATAGTAACAAAATCACTGGGAGGCAGAGGAAGAGCAGAAGACAAATTATTCATCAAGTGAAAACATTCCTTTGAAAACACTGCAGGTAGACAATGGAAACCTTGGAGCATGGGATGAATATGTTGTAAGACAAAAAGTAGTGATCTGGTTTCCTTTGCAGACCTTCTCTACCACAGGATTATCAGTTTCATCTTAAAATTTTCCTGTCCAAAGGAGAATTGAGGAACGTTGTGTTATACTGTACTTTAGCTGGTCTCTTGAATTTGTCCTTCTTTAGAACTCAATAGGTATAATATTTTGTTATATATTGTACTACCATATTCTTTGGCAAGACAATCTTTTTTCTTCTTCTTTTTTTTTTTTTTTTTTTTTTTTTTTTGATTAATGGTGAAAAAATCTGTAAGTTGGTAGTAGGGAGCTGGCTTTTGGCTTTACCTTTTCTGATGACCAAGTCCGGAACAGAAACAAAGCCAAATCAGCTCTTCAAGGATGTATATCTGAGCTATGAAAATTTGTTCCTACCTCTAGTCCCTTTTTTCTTAAAGTAAGTACATGTAAACTTTCTTTTTTCAACAAGCACATGTAAAAGACACTGGAAATCAGTGTGTATGCAGATAAAACACCCACTTTTAGCTAACACAAGGCATTTATGAAAGCTGACTAACAGATCTGTTTGTTTCTTCATTCCACAAAAATTCAGAAGGTAAAGAAGGTAACAGGTAAGAATAGATTTTACAAGGAAAATTGTGGGCTACTTCTCTTTATTAAATAAATAAGTAAATGAGGGAGGGAAAACAAACTAAGCAGGTGTTTTAATTATAGCTGCATATGACCAGGAGAAGAAAATTGTTCACTTTTCTTAATGTAATAAAGTACCTTCTTACATTTCCATAGTGTAGTTAGCCTGAAGAATCCCAAAAAGCAATAATCAAAACAAATTATTTTCATTATATGTGACTCCTGGGTGTATGCATAGAAGAAAGCTTGGATGTAATTGTTAGTGCTGATAATACTTTAAAATTAATAGTTGGGGTATTCTGTTCAGTAGGATTTATTCTCAAAGCTGAGCTTTCTAAATATTAGTATAAAATGCTGCTGGAAATAATAATAATATTATAATGGACTATATTAATTCCTGCTATCTGTGACAGACATGGTTAAATCTTCCAAGTGTACTAGGTTAAGCTTTCAAGCTAACAGGAAGGTTAATTTAAGTTTTTTTAAGAGAAAGAGGGAACTGGCCAAAATGAAAAAGACTGCCTGAGGCAACTGGCTGCCTGGCAGAGCCTAAGGAGCCTTTGAGCTGTACGGTCTGAGAGGTTTCCATGGGACTAGTTGTAAACATAAGAGCATTAGGAGAATTTTTAGCAAACTACCTGTCAGCAAAAAGCGGCAGACAGTGAGAAAGGCAATCCTTAGTGGGGCCCTGGGAAGAAGCCAGGTAACTTATTTTGAATTCCTGAGAAGAAAAGTTGCTTGGATTTATTTCCTGTGTTAAAGGAATGAGGATGGTGAATATGTTCTTTGTAAATAAAGAGGATTGCACTAAAATAGATGATTATTTTTTTGTCTCTTAACAAAAACAAAGGAGCAGGTGTTGAATATTGGCCCAAGTTGCAAGACTCTTCTTTACATTTGTATTTCCTCTCTGTTTGCAGTATAGTGTCAACTTTTTTGTCCCCTATTAAAGCACAAACAAACTTCCCATTCCCCAAAGCATGGTAAGAAAGAAGTGACCAGATTTAGGTGCAAACAACAAAAATGTTTAGAAACTTGGAAGAACTCTGCTATGAAGAGAGAGTAAAAAATCTTGAGGATTTACAGTAAGAAGTCTTTGATGAAAATGCAAATACTCCTCTTTAGCTCCTCGTTAGCTTTCCTCAGAGCTGGGAGTAGTTTTAGTGGCTCTTGGGTAGAGAGATTTGGCCCAGGTGGGTCACCTGCAACAGGAAACATAAAGGAAAATAAGTCAGGATTGTCCCTCCTGCAAAGAGCAGGGAAGCACCTCGAAGTCCAAGCCTAGAAGAGATATCTAGTTCCTCTCTCTTATTCTGCTCCTCCTTTCTACCTAAAGTTCCATTTATTTACAGTTGAATGTTAATAATTTTTTCTAAAAAAATATATTAAATCATGATAACAATAATTTTGATTGCTTGTAATGTATTGAAGATTTGCTACTGGTCTGTAGGACAGCTGATGTCAATATTATTGATGTTCTTTCACAAATATATCTGCTTCCACAAACATCCAACTTCTCCTTGCAAATATATCAAACATTTTATTTTCTCAGAGATGACTTTTAGGTACATTTCTGTATGTGTGCAATTGAGTGGCAGTAAAGAGGGATTAAAATCATGCCTGAATCTATTCCAAAGTGTTTGCATTTCACTTTTCCCAGCATGGGTAGTATGTTCCTTCTAAATGTACTTTTTCTAAAACTGACCTTTTTCCTCTCTTAAATTTAGTGTTGATAATATAAACAATTATTCTTTCTTTCAAAAAAAGAAAAAAAAAAGGCACTTAAGTTTCTTATATGTGGACAACTCCCTGCTAAGGTCAGAGCTTTAAGAATTTTCAATGCAAAGTAAATGCAATGATCAATGCAACTGGAAATTAATTAACTTCATCAACTTACTTTTTCAGTACCTCTACTATCAATTAGTTTACTCTCTCAGCAGAGTACGTTCGGTGCCGTGAATGTCAGTATTGGTGCTATCAACAAACCCTGTGGGGAACTTCTCCACTTTCTATAGATGTTTGTACATAAAAACATTCTTTGGTGTCCTCCCTCTGAGAAACTGGTGGCTGTGCAGTTTCTCTGGACACATTCTAGGCTTCTCCCTCTTCAATAGTAGGTTCATGGTAACAAAATTTACATATGTATAACAAAATTTACATATGTATGCTTATTTCTTGAGGATCCTGCAAATACAAAGTACCAATGGAACCTTAGGCTGGGAATAACCCCCCAAAAAAAAACTTTAGAAGAAAGCATGGGTGCATAACACAGTCTACAAAAAGGTGCAGTAGTTATTCTTTCTCAAGGATATAATGATGTGATGTTTCTTTCCTGTAGGTATAGTTTTCATTGCTTCAACAGTTCACAAACAATTGTTGAGAGTTAGTGTGACCTGATATAAACTAAGCTCATTACACTTATTTTCAATAGATATTAATAATTAACATATAACCTTTGGCTTTCCTTTTATCTTCAAGTATTGACAGAAGTCGCATAAAAACATACTATGTGTGGAAAAAATGCTTTGAAATGCAAAATTTAATTAAAATTAATGTAATGTTATTTTAGGACAGTTGTATAGTAGCAAAAGTACTATAGGGAATATGAATATTTGAACAGACCATTATTTTTATCCATGCTGTTCAATTTATATACAAGCAATTTCTGGAAAACAGAATGCCATTTTATATTTTGGTTGGAATTTGTTGGATTGAGTGCACCATGGCAGTTAAATTGTAACATCAGTAAATTACTCTAGACTGCTTTAACAATCAATTGACACACATATGATTAACAAAAATGAAACCGCAATGAACCCTGTAGCTTGAGCTTATTTGGTTTTCTATGCTCCACATACATTTTGAAAATCCCAGTTAATTAGACCTATCATATCACTGTAGTTTCTTAGTCTTTCATATTCGTGCAGCGAGAAATGCTGCTGGAAGAGGCAGGCAGGGAACAGCATTTCCCAGTCAGGGAAAGTTTGGGTTTGGAAGACAGTTGTTTACTTACTGATGTTATAGGTGCCCTTGTGCAAATTGCTTTGCTGCCTGGGCCATCAGGCTCCCCATCTGTAGAACAGAATCAGTTGTATAGGTCTTCTTTACATGCTTTTCATTAAAGATGTTGTTGCTATTAATTGGGGGAGCCTATTCTCATGGCTGTTTTGCTTTATTACCCAATAATCTTGTTTGTCCCTAAGCAATTTATTTAGGCATCTGTCCATTTAGGCAGGAAAAGTGAGTGAAATGGATGCTGGATTGCTCTCAATTTTCCTCTGGCTGCATTGCTACTAATCAGAGATACAAACATGTTATGTAATACAGTCAGTTATTTTAATGTGTTATATTTAATACATATTTCAATATTTGATAAAATACATTATGAAAGTATATTAAATCATATGTATTTAATTTTCAGCTTAATTAAAACCAATCACCCATTTCTTAGGGTCTTATGCTTTCTGAGTATGCTAATGGCGTGCAATACTGATTCTGCACTACTTTTACTTACCATAATAATTTATGCCTTCACAAAGCTAAGGAATACTATTTCCAGAACAGCTGGAGCAGGTTACAAAAATACCATACCCATGCATATGTGACCCACATGCAAGTACCGGACACACCACATTTTGACTTAACACCTTAACAGTGTCCATTAGTCATATTCTTGAACTTGTCCTCTTCCCCATTCACATGGAAAGCAAGTCCACGTTGTTAATGTTGTTGATGACTAAATCAGTCATGCACAAAATGTCCAAGTTTCACGTCTGGTTAAAGCATCCAGTATACTCTAAGCTCATAGAAAACAATGAACATCAATCATTTCAGCAGAAGGGGAGGAAAAGAGGAGCCAGAGAATTACAGCCAGTAAATTCCCAGAAACATCATTCAACAAAAACTAAGCTGTTTGTAAGCACCTATTAAAAAAAAAAAAAAAAAAAGAAGGAAAAAAGAAAATATTAAAAGCCTAGATGTTTTTTCATGAACCAAATCACGTGAAAAGAATAAAAATAAAAGTTCTTTTGAATGGAGAGGAAAGCACCTGATGCTTGTACAGTCTGGCATTATAAAGGCTTTAAAAAGTCTGTCATGCAATATTTTAATAAGTAAGGCAAGGAAGCACTGTAATTATGACCTAGCTGTGGAGTAGGTGCAAAACTGGTCAGAAAAAAAATACTTTACATTCATTATAAGTAAAATGAGGTATTAACTCCATGTTGGCTGTAATTAACTGCATCAGCTACAGGTTAACCTCAAAGATATGGGCTACCTCTAGAACTTTTCAGTGTTTTTAATATTGACTTAAATTATGCAATTAGAGAATACATCTATTTAATATAAAGTTACTAGAAGCTGGGTCACAAGTGTGACCTCAAAATAATCTTTACAAATTGGAGAGAATATCCACACTGGTGAATGCAAGCTTTTTACCTGGTAGAAATAATCATCAGCATGAATAAAAAGCTGACTGTGCTACAATTCTTCAGAATTGTTCGATGGCTTAGAAAGGTCCATAAGCTAAATGTAAGTCAACAGCAACCTAGTTACAAAAGAATAATATATTACTGACTCACAGTTGTAGAAGTAGTGACTCATAATCTAATTCTTATACTTTATGAGTACAGCCTTAACTGGAGCATCATGCCCAGTTTTGACACTCCAGTTCAAAAAGTGTGTGGAACATTTGAAAATGTTCAGAGGAGAGCACCTGGAAAGTATGACTGTGTATAGTTGTGTGGTGTAGAAGATCAAGATGGAGGGATGCCATAACAGCCTTTGCTGTATCTGTCATAGACAGGACAAGAAGTGAGGCACCTGTGTTGCAGCAAAGAATATTCAGGTGACAGAATTAAATATAATACATGACAATGATTAGGGTAGTGTAGTTCTAGTATAGATTCTCTTAAGAGATTCTGGAGGCTCTCTGTCATTGAAAGCCCTTAAGAGTGGAGTAGGCAAATATAGAACAGAAATGAGAAGACAGATATGTCTTTGCAGGGGAGGTGTATGGTCTCTTGACAGTCTCCTGAAGTCTGTTAACCATATGGTCTTATGATTAAAAAAAACACTTCATGTTGAAGTCAGGGAGAGGTATTTTGTACATACCAGTAGCATTTTCATTTTTCATAGAATCACAGAACGGTTTGGGTTGGAAGGGACCTTAAAAGATCACTTAGTCCAACCCCACTGCCATGGGCAGGGACACCTGCCACCAGGTCAGGTGGCTCCAAGCGCCATCCAGCCTGGCCTTGAACACTGCCTGGGATGGGGCATCCACAGCTGCTCTTAGACTGCCTGCTGCTAGGTGATGTGAAATTACAGCAGCATTTATCCCTAACAGTGCTGTAATAGTACCTGCACTTCCTCATATTTTAAAATCTCCATTAACTTTATATGTATATTTTCACTGCAAAACTGTATTCCAAATGATGATAAAGGTAAGTAATTATCTGGAAGTTCAGTTGTTTTTCCATTGAAAAGGCTTTTAAGTATCAGCTTGCTTCTTTATAAATCTCGTATGCAGAAATGCAGCCTTTGATGTTATTGTGTACATCAAAGTGTGTTATTGTGTATGGGTTACCCGTGTACCATGGGTAAAACTTGCAAAATCTCAGATATTAGAAAATTAGGGTCAAAACTAGGCCCTAACATTTCATACCATTTAAACTCGTATCTGTGATGTCCATCCAACCTGACAGAGCCACCTTGTGATTTTATTTTCTTTTTCACTTCAACTACGATTTTTTTAAAATTTCATTATTTGAGCTGGATTAATTGTTCTAGAGCTGATATCCTTTTCATTGTGCATTTCTGCTGGCAGCCATGTAAGAGTGGCAAGCAAGGCAAGATAGCTCATTGGAGATTAAAATTTAAAACCATAGACATATCAGCAACTGAGCAAATTTTTTGTTGTTTGGTTGGGTTTTTTTATTTTATTTTATTTTTCATAATACATATATTTGCAATTATTCTGGTTCTCCTGTAGTTGAACCAGTTTCACCAGTGTTTGAAAATACATATGCACATTTTTTACAACAGCATTGTTTAGCACATGTACAGATTTTTGTCAAAGGTAGAATACTGCATCTTTCTGAGTTACTCTTGCTTTCCTCTATCCTGTGATAGATGATTTACCTATCCTACAGATGGACAATATATTTCCACTACTTTCAGAATGGCTTATTGTTTGCTGACATGAAGCTAACAGAATTTAAGCGTACTTTCTTCCTTTATATAATTAACTATTTATATATAACCTTTGGCTTTCCTTCTATCTTGAATCATTGATACAATTTACATTAAATCATACAATTTGAGCAAAAATGCTTTCAAATGCAAATTCTAATTAAAATGAATATAGTGTTAATTTAGGACATTTGCATTGTTGAAATCTAGTGTTTGGGACATCATCAGTATGTGAATATGCTATTAGTTTTTCCCCGTTTGTGCTTAAAAAGTGGGCTTGGGTAAAACATTTGGATCAAGCAGCATGACACAAGAGCTAAATTACAGCTTTATTAAATTGTTTTACCAATTGAAATGCATGCAAATAGCAAATGAATAGAACACCTACAATTTGCTTTTTATTTTGATTTTTGTATGTCTGCTTACAAGGCTGTTATTAATTGGAAATAATACTATGACACAGAAGTTATTATCAAACATCTTTTTTGACAAAAGTATTTATCTACAGGCTAGAAAATCTCACTTTTAGTGGAAGGTAAGCAGCTTCATTTAGATTAAACTTTTTTGATGGAAGAGGCAAGTATATGTATTTCTAACATAAAGAAATAAGGTTATTTAGCTGGATTGCTAGCAAAATAGGATATTAAGCAATATAGTCTAGCATCCCAGAAGTAAATAGATCTTTCTAGTAGTTGATACAGTCAAAAATTCACTGTCAACCTGTATAAAATTCTCATTCATAGCTAAGACTTACAAAGACGACTTTACATCCCTCTATTTTGCCAGCATCTCGCTCAAGTCAGTCTGACAACATAGTTTTAAAAAGTTTTCACTATCTTTGAAGGATCTTTCTCTAATCCAAATATTTTACGGGATGCTATTTCTGCTGCAAGCTTGAGCATTGGCTTTACTTTTTCATTGCATCCCAATTCTTTAGCTCTGTAAGTGCCCATTTACAGCTCAATCCTGAAGCATTCCTACATCTAGTACAGATATTCATAATTTATGGACTTCTCACTCCAAGAGCAAGGGAAGTATTGTCTATTTGTGGGGGTTTCTTAATTCCTTTCTTCTCTTGTTTAATTCTTTCCAACATGAGCTGCATATGAGCTTTCCAACATGAGTCCTTCCAACATATCTGTCTGGAAGGACTGGCTTTGGTTTTCTCCCCATAATGGAGGGAGACCTCAGACAACTAGTTGTCATGCAGCACTTTCATACTATTTTGCTAGATGTCCCTCAGGTGCGAAAATAGTGTAAGTGTTTACGAAAAGTTTCTCTGACCAGAGTTTCGGTTCCTTGTAAGCTTAGCCCCTCAACAAGGCCCTCTGTTAGCAGTTTGGGATGCAATTAATTTCAAAAGTGGTATTTACCGGACTATACCCCCCAGCTGAAGAACCTACTTGAAGCTGAAGTCTGTCAAAGATATGTTAGTGGTATTTGTAGGAAATCAATTGTATTTTTTTACATTTCATGAGAAAAACATTGATTTGGTTCACACATTTGTTTCTCTATGAAAACTGTTCCTGTTTTACTCAGGGCAGTGTTTTCCCCAGACTGCATGTTAACAGCTAGCTTTACTCATTGGTGCCCTCATATTACTATCATAAAGAAATCAGATACAATAAAGATTTTCAAACTATAGGTAAACAGTCTTCTGAATAAAGCATTAGTTATTGCCAGTTAGTTGTACCTTGTGGGATGAGGTAGCCTGTAATATCATGAGCAGAAAGAACACGTCTTTCTCTAGTTTACCGTAATAACATAGCACAAATGGGTAATAAGCAAATGAGGAACATGCAGGCATAACTCCACCTACTTTTAATGCTTTTTCTAGATATTCTAGGAGGCAGACTAAAATTTTAAATAGATAAAACCGTTGGAAGGGAAAACTTGTAGAAGCCATTACAAGATTTCATATTGGATTAGTGGGGTTGAAACTTTGCCCTTTAAAATTATGAGTTTCACTAATCTACATAGTGTTATGCCGCATTGTGATATTGTATATATAAACCTTCTAGCCTTTGAAAAGTGTTGAAATACACAAGTGCTGCCATATGGTAAAATGCACATGGTGACTCCATATTGCAGCTGTTCTGTACCTACATCCAACACAGAATGCAATTTGTAGTTCACACCATACCCAGACACTGATTTTATTTTAAGCCGGGAAAAAACATACTCTAAAAATATTTTTTTTTGAAGGCAAAAAGCTATTTTTAGTCATCTTTTGTTTATGATTGTCTTTGATTTTCACACCTCAAAGTGCCACAAAGTGAACAAAGGGAAAACGTAAGAAAGTAAAATTGTTTATGAAAGATAGTGAATCAAATGGTAAGAGGGGGGTTGGGATTTTTTTGTGGGTGTTTTGGTTGTTTTTTTTTTCTTTTTTTTTTTTTTTTGGGGGGGTGTGGATTGTCTGATTAAATTATAAAAATGTTTTGGCTCCAAAATATTACACTGTGACATTGCCCCGCCCCATACTCACATAGAAGTTTTTCAAGTGGTACTTATGTGCTTTTGATAATAATGAACAAAATTCTGAAGTTTTGGAGAGTTGCATTCCCATTTTTGGGAGTGGTTGAGCATATTTAATATGTCTCATTAATGTATTTGTAGAGTTTCTTCTTCAAGATAAGTGTTTGTTGAATCCGAAGTGAAGGTGCCTTTGATGTTGAATGGCTGGTGTGTGTGATAACAACAAAGAGGAACTTGTGCAAATTCAAGTACAATGGTGTCTGGCAGCAGGTCATTGTTATGTGTGTGTGAAACCAGCACACAGTACAGGTCTTGAAGTGATTGTGTAGCTATACACATTGGGACCCACTGGTTAGATAAGGGAAAAAATACATTTTCCTGGTGTCTTAGGGACTTCATAATCATACTTCTATTGAAAATGGAAACTCATCCTTGATGGAGTGGTGTTCTGTTTGGATTTAATCTTTTAATGAACAGAAAATAATACTAAAAAGAAGCTTTTAAAAAATTCCACATTTTTGTCTTTCTGTGCTATTGGTGGCAAATGTTATTCTCCCAGAAGAAAAAGGCTGTGTTGCTGCTTTAACATTCATGATTAAATGTACACCACTAATCCTGCTGCCTTTGTGTGAATAAAAGGATGTGCTTTGCTGCACAACTTCTAAAAGCATGGGCATTCTTTGGCACATACACATTCTCCTGAAACAGAAGTGGCAACCTTGAAGGTAAGAACAGGTTGATGATGGTTATTCTGAGTTTTGTGTGGATAATCAGGCATTCAAGAGAAAAGATTAAAGGCATCTGGGGACATTTACACCTGTATGTTATTCTGGCACTATCTGTTCAGTGTTTATTGCTTCATGGGAGACACCTCTGACAGCTAGTTAGGCATGGCTGGCGCTTATCTGAAGGCTGGGATGAAGAGTGTTCCTGGAAAAAACAAGTTGGCACAAGCAAAAGAGGAACAGTCAGCTACTGATTTATTGCCAGGGAGCTGCAAACGCTGACAGTGCCCCAAGGGAAGGGGAGCCAGGGGTGACCCCAACATGGGCAGTACCCTCACCCATGTGGCACTGTCTTGCAGGGGCTCAGCCAGGTGGGGCAGAGCCAAGTGGTGGAAATGGGGTCCATCAATGGCCCCAGCAATAAGACAAATACAAAAGCCATCCAGGGAGTCCACTCAGGTGAAAAATGGTGCAGAGCCAGAAACAGGGCTGGAGGCAAGCCTAAAAAATGGGGAAAATGGCTCCAAATTAATCCAGTTGGTAGGGTCGTGGCAATTAAGACCCCTCAGTGACCTCAGTGTTCTGACACTTACCCTGAAGTTTGTTGCTATAATTTTAGACAAAAGGAATTGTGTAAGTCTTCAACTATATTCTTTTGTGTTGATTTTTGTTCCCCAAAAATGTTGTCTTTCTCTAGAAATATTGCTTTATTTGCATCATCATTCTATGAAACCACTTCTTTCATGTTTAGCTGTAATTTAGTTATACCTAGTATTTTGTTATACAAATATATAATTGCACACTTTATTTGCCACTTATTCAGAGAGCTTCCAGAAGAAAAAAATAGCTATGGCAAACTTTTTCATGAGAAGTCTCTCCAAGTAGGTGAGAAACTTGTTATATTCATTTTCTTATATTAGTCTCTGCCAGATAATATGGGAAGAGGTTGTAATAAGTATATTAATTCATCTTATATCTTTCTTCCCTTGTCCTCATGATCTTGATTGTATAGATGTTATCTTTGATTTTTCCCTTGTTCTCATTCCCTCTCACATCACATACATCAGTTTCTCCTTTCCGTTATTCATCATCAGTGGTCTTTTCTGTTTTGCTAGTTTTTGAATATGCTTTTATGAAACACATCTCAGCTGTGTTGTGTTTTTGTTAAAATTGGCACTTCTAAAAGGTTAGGCCTCTGCCTTTTGGCTGTTATACTTGAACTCAACTGTCAAAACGATTTCTCTAGATTGATGACTCTACAGAAAGCATTGCTTTTGTCTGAGTGCATCTCTGGTGCATAATCACTAACGATTAAACTACCTCTTGACTGTCAAAATCACCATACAAAAGGTTTAAGGGGACAGAAGGGACAGTGCAACTTCTAACAAAGCAGAAAGGATGCAGCAGTGTAAAAGTATTGTCTTGTGTTGGGGGAGAAGGTGCCTCACTGCCCAGGGCCAATGCAGGAAGGGAAATGGGAAACTGAGGACTTTTAACCTCTCTAGATTGGGACGGGAACATTTGGGGCTCTCCTTATCCACAGGGATCAACCTGAGTTGAGTATGACCACAAGGAATGGTATTTCAACGTTTCATTTATTGTCAAGCAGTTGGGCAAGCCATGGTTTAGTATCCTGTCAAAGGGAGGGTGTAGAAGGAAATACAAACAAGTTCTGTAGGAAGAGATTTACACGAGGTGGGTGTGATTATGTTATTTTATAACAGGGGTATGAATAACTTAAAAGCATATACTATCAAAAAAGCATCAGATGTCAATATAGCACAAACAGCATAAAATACCTGTCAGTGCATTGGTAGAGGGTTATACCTTTAATTCTCCAGAAAAAGTTCATTTGCTGGAAGCTTTCCGAAATAACAGGCATAACTATTTGGATCCTCAGATGGTTATTTACATTTGACATTTTTATAATTTAAAAATATCTACAAGCAGCATTTTATTAATGCCTTTAATTTAAATTGTTGTCTCCTCATTAGTGGTACATATACAGTGGAAGGTGAAGCAATACAGAAATTGAAAAAGCACACTGTAATACATGGCTTAAGTCAGAAAAAAAACCAAGTTTCAGTATATTAACATGAATTTCAGACAGACAGCAAGTTAATATTGTTTCTTTCAAGTCAATGCATTTTCTGGAGTAGTTCAGGTAAAGGAGAAAATGCATCTTGTTTGATGTTAGGGATGAATTTATAGGTCATTAACCTACATATTTTTTTCCCATAATTTTTTCCTTCTGCAGCTAAAATTGCTTGGATGTATAAATGTACCTGACATGGCTGTGTCTCAGTGCTGTCCTACACACAGAAAGAGTGCATCTGCAAAAGTAAAGGGGCAGCTGGGGCTGGCAGGAGGCTTGCATTGCCCTCTGGAGTAGCATGCCTTTCCACTGAGGCCTGGAGTTTGATTTAGATTCATAAATTATAGCATGGGAATTCCCCTGTATTATAGCAAATAGCATAAACTGAGAGTAGTATGTGATGCAAGTTTTGCATCGTAGTTGATTACCTTTGTATCTCTGTCTCTCTGTGTGTGTGTGCATATATATGTGTGTGTGTGTGTATTCCATATGTTAAAAAGAAAACACAAAATAAACCTTTCACCCCCCAAAAAAGACACCAAAAAATACCAAGAAATACTCAAACAACTTTCAGCCTCTGCCTCAGTAGTAGGAGCTACTGACAGAGTTTGGGTCCTGGGGATATCACTTGGCTCTGTTAGGTGACATGGTAAATGGAGAACTGCAATGTTAACTCTCTTACACCCTTACCCTCACAACTTTCTCTGTTCCATATGCTCATTTGTTTTTCTTGGAAGAGAGTATTCATATGCAAAACCAGTATGGATTTGAATTTAGTATCAAGGTTGATTCCATTTCATTGCATATCGTATCCAATAAATGTTCAATACCTTGGGAGGGAGTCAGCTCTTCCTTCTTACTGGATTTCAAAGTTACCATTTGCTACTTTAAATCTATTAATATTTTTTAATCTTGTACGTGTTTTCTTATCTTTTTAAAATTAATTTTGGGAGTGCAGGTCTAACACACTACTTTACATAAGGGGAATAAGTTCTGTGGCAAATTCTTCCACTGTAGAATAATTTTGTTCATCAGTGTAACTAAAAATATCTGAAAACTCTTCATAGTTAAATTGTTTCATTTTACAGCTATAGCCATACATAACCTATACATTTTATGCAATTTGACATAATTCCTAGCCTTTTTATGTTGAATTTTATTGTAGGTTAAGCAAAGAAAACAGCAGCAATGGTCACTGGTTCTTGCTTTAAGTTGTTGGGATTTTTTTGGTATCTGAGAACTTTTACCTGGTGATGCAGAGGTTCAGAATGTTTCTGCAATGCACCTTGGAGATCTCTTTGGTTTTTTCATAGCACGGCATTTTTAAAAGAGTGCAAATGAAAGTTACCAGTGCAACAGGCATTTAAGTACCTGAAGCAATATTTTGTGCTGTTCTGTATTGCTTTTGTCATGTGTTCTGATTTTAAACCTTTAGAATGAAAGTATGCATAGTTGTCACATTTCACAACTTTCAGATATTTTGAGGTATTTAACGTTTTATGTTTAGTACTAATTGACATTTTTCTTTTAGTACAGAGAAATAGACTTAATCGGTGTCAGACAATATTTTGGTTTGTGGCTCTTAAAAATTAATAGTTTTGGATACACAACCTTTAAACCTTCAAAGCGTGACAACACTGAAGACTGAAGACTTGTTTACCCTTAAAATGGGAGGTATCAAAGGCAGCAGAGATATTCAGCCAGAGTTCCCAGTGAATGTGCTTTGCAAGCTGTGTTTATGTCTCTTTAGTTTCTTTTATCAGTTGCGCACAACTGTACCAAGTTTGTTTGAGATTTTTGTAGCACAGAGAATTATTTATAATATTTTTGGTCCAAAATTAATTAAAATCAATTTATGAGGTACGGGTGACTTCAGTGAGAGTTGGATTCTGCCCTGTTATCTGGACTGATGTCCTCATCACCTTTCACATCCATACCAGGCATACTTTAGATAACAACACTATAAAACCAGAGCACTGACACCATTGAAAATGATTGCATTATTCATGGTTAGGCAGGACAATAACTGTTACAATATTCATCGTACCTTTATTATAGCTGAATGAAATGTCATCATATAAGTTTCATAAAATGTACCTTAATAGGAGGTGTGTGAATAACAATTCTGCCCAACAGCTGAGCACTGATGTACTCGTATAGCTCATAGATTTTGGGTTCGGGGGTGTGGCATGGGATTTTTTCAGGTGATTAGAAAGGCAAAAACGTTTTGTGCCCTTGCTACAAAGTTAACAAAGCATTATATTGCCACCTGGCCATCTGTTAGGATAAAAAGGTTGTTACTGTCAATGATGTTACTTTGATCCCACCCCCTGACCCAGTGATTCAGATTTCACATATTATACAAAGGGGCATTTTTTCCCAATGTATTTGAGTTGAAAACTTGTTGATGAATTTTGTGTGCACATAGCCAAATACCCACTTTAACTATTTGCTCACGGAGGGTGACAGTTATGTTTTATACATTGTTTGAATTTTTACAGAGGCAGCTACCGTTTTTTTGTTCAATGTTGGGTAAAGCAAACCTACACAGTTATATTTTCCAGGAATCAGACTATGTCTGCCCGCAGCCAAGATGCCTTGTACTTGTACGCAGGCGTACTCTCAGATTTCTTGTGTCACTCCCCAACTGGCATATGCTAGCGTGGCTGTCTCTGCGCTGCTGCTGTTCTTTTAGCGGCCATAGTCTATACCTGGGTAACCCGAATCACGCCAGAATGATTCTGCAGTTTGTTTATTTTTAATTAGTAGTGCCATAAACATAAATAATTGCCTTGCACTTCTGCATAGCATATTTCATGTGGTTTGAGACAGAACAACTTGCAGTACCTCTTGTTTTTAGAGACAGATAGACAGTATAGAGATTTAGATACACAGTATGTCAGCTTATCCTTGATTATAATTCTATTGTGTCAGGTCGAGTTAAAACTGAGGATTAATATATCACTGTAAATCTGTATATCTTGTGCTGGGAATATTGCTTTTGCTATTTTCTATAGTTGCTAAGATCAAAATCATTCATTAAATACACAAAAAGTTAAGATTATGATTAAGATTTTACTGAAGATTATCAAAATTTCGTAAGCAAAGCCAATGTTTCCTCCTACTACCCACAAAGAGAAAATACTGCAAATGGTGTATGCAAGAATTACATGCACTTTGTTTGCAGATCTGGGCTCCTTTGTTTTTTGAGGATTATACAAAGTGAACATATGTGGAACATTGCTACCAGCTTGCATTCTTCGATAAATCCAGATGGGCAGAAGAATGCTGTGGCAGAAAGTCTAGGATACTGGTGTTTCTTTTGGTTAAAATGAAATCTGGAAATTCTAGCCCTTTTGAGCAAAAAACCACCTGTGAGATTAGAACACAAATGGTTGGATGAATGTGTTTCACACGTTAAATATCAAATGTAAATATCAAATATATTTGGTAATAAATTGAAGGCTTCCATTCTGTGACTTCCATAGATCTGTAGCATAAGCCTGTAGCAGGGAGACAAGCAGAGAGATTTCCATTCATAATTAGACCCAAAAAGTAGTCTTTTTACACAAAACATCAGATTTGTACTGAAAGGCTTTTATATGCTGGTAGAGTGTTCCAGCTGCCTTGTAGTTTCCTGCAGCACAGCGGTGGTAGGGGTCAGGGTCTGTCGGCTCAGACCTTTGCTGTTCAGCAGACGCGAGCTGGTGTCATTACGCAGGCTGTCGGTGCCAGTCTCAAACTTCACAGGAATTCCTGTCATTCTGAATGACGAGAGAGGAACTATGAGCAGTACTTCAAGGAATATTGTCTAATGTATGACTTCAGAGAACCTTCTCATAAATTTTTGCCTAAGGGAATAGAGACTATGTGATCTTTCTCTGACCTCTGTATCCTCACAAAATTTGTGATCTCTTGGTCGATGCCACAATGACTGGACAGAAAAGGAGAAATTGTAAAGATAAATGACTTCAACAAGTGTCATGAAAATAAGTGGCTGGTTAGAGGACAGGAAGCCATCCTATTTCTGTAATTGAGGGAGGGACCAGCACACCTACACACGTTGCATTTGTCAGTAACCGACAAACTGCTCTGTACATAGATGCAATAACGGTCCCTAAGCACAGGGGGACTGACAATGAAGAACCCTAGGGAATCTGATATCCCTATGAGTGAAAGAAGGTGAAGACTCAGGGGAAAAAACCCACAAATCAAAAGGAATCAAAGCTCCTTTAGGTCTGCTGTAATGTAATTCATGTCTTACACCTTTTATTCTGTCAAAGTAGCAGGACCTTAATCATACAGGATATTGTGGCTTTGGCTAGAATAAATATTCCTAAAAGTGGAAACCCAGACCTTATTTAGAGATTTTTAAAGTCTGTCTCACAACATGCATGGCAATGACTTAAGTGTTTATAGGTTTTTCACTTGCAGTAAGTAGAGAGGACTTGAAATGGAATAGAATCCTTTGTGTTTTAATGGAGGTACTTTCCGTTAGTATAAACAAAGATTCTGTTTTTAATGGAAATGCATGCTAAAAAGTTCATCTTATCATGCTAGAGACATTAAAATCTGATTTACTTTGGAACTTCAAATGCTGTGAATTTGTCTTAGCCTGCATTTCCTTGGTGGTCTCCATAGTCCTTTGCTGAAAGGCATTGTCAGCATCAAAGCCATCACAGATAGTTTAACTTGCTGCTGTGATTTCCTTGCATATATCAAGGTTCTAGGACATCCTCTTGCTTATTCATCTGGGACATCCCTTATTTCTCTGAAAGATCAGAAGGAATCTGGAATTAAATCAAACTGCTGAGTAAACTGGCATAATGTATTTTGGAAACATTTAAGTTGCTATGTAAATTAATCAGGCTCTGTGATCAAAATATTGTACAGTGCTTGTCATTAGTTTTACCTGTTCTTTTTTAATAGTCATCTGATTTAAAAGCTTTTCCTTTTCTATGAAACTTTATTGACTATACGGTCTCCTAAATTTTGCTTCCATAAAACATAATGATGATTCTATAGATTCATTTTCTTTTCTAGCTAAAACACATTATAACCTATATAAGAAAATTTTGAAAGAGATATCTAAAATTAAATACAAGCCTTGTAATTAATATATATTTTTGTATGTAAATATATATGAAGTATGTAAATAAAAAATTATGCCACATTCAACTCAGTTTTGCCTTCAGGATCATGTGAGGAAATATCCAATTTTAACTCAGATACCTTTCTGTGTCACTAGCAAAATACCATAGGAAAACCCACAGTGTTCAAATGTGTATTAGCAAATATTATTTCCTAAAAGGAGAATAGTAACAAGCTTCAGCCCAAAGTAGAACTGAATATCAAAGTGTGAGTGTACTCTTGCATTTTTTTTTCTGACGTCTGAAGCTTAGTGTTGCTGACATCTGGAATATTTCTCAATGCGTTTGTATAATGTGTTTCATTCTCTCTCTCTGTTATTGATCATACATCCATTTGCCATGCAGTCAGATTTTCCTAAACGTTTGTAGCCTCAGTTTTATTCTCTTTTCCTCTCTCGCTGCAGCAATTTTACATTTGTTATAATTTTCCTCAACAAAGAGTGGAAAAGAGTCAAAAGTTCAAAAGCAGACTGAAGACAACCACCAAACGGAACTGTTGCACAGGGAAAATGTAGCTGTGGAGGTTCATTTGGATTTAAGGGAGATTGAGTTTATGCTACTTCTCTCTGACCGGATCTTATAGATAATAGTTGAGCGGTATTGGCACAGGTTGACAAAGACGCTTCATATCTGCCTACGTGAGTGGGGCAGAGGATAAAAAAGCATGGCTCAGTACAGTGAGGGTGGAGGAAGGAAGTGTAGATATTCAATATTCATATCCTTCTGTTGTGTTGGAATATTGGCCTCTTTCACTGGCTCACTGAGGAAACCTTTCATTGACTTCTGTGGGTGTTGATTGTCCTAGGCTTCCATTGGGGTCAGCGTTATTTGAGACACCCATCTGGGGCTCTGTTTTTTAATAAACAAAGCGTATATCGGTTTAGAACAGTTTATCTCTTTGAAATGTTTTTGAGAATTTACATGGTATTAACCTGCTCCTTTAAATTAGTATCAACATTAACCTGCATATCCTAATTATATGTATCATAGTATCCACAGCAAGTATAAAAAGAGCGCTTTTAAGACTTAGAGTAATACAGTCTTCTATATATAGTTTGTTTTATTCTTGTTAGGAACACTCTCTGTTCAAACGATGAGTATGATTTTCTTCATATCTTGCTAGCATGCGAAATAACCTAGTTTAAAAATTTGCAAGGTTTTAGTTTGTTTCACTGTGGTTAGTTTTAAGTTTTCTGAAAGCTTGAGGTAGACTTTGCTTACTCAGCTACTTTTTTTTTTTTTCCCATCCCATTGCTGAAATCTCACGGGCCAGATAATCTACAAAAGCCCAGCAGCACAGCTACTGTGATAATAAACACTTAGATTCCCCAATCAGATTTTATTTTAAGTTACTGTGACACACTCTGCTCTTGAATAAATGTTTTTATTTAAAATGTGTAATTTGTTCTGAAGTCTTTTATAACTGAATCATTGAATAATCATAAGACAAGACCCTGAACTAGCAATAGAAAGGTCAGGAGAATGTGGTCAATAATTATGTGATCATGTTGCAACTTCAGGCAGCAGGCTTTCTGTCTTGCCATGATTTATCAGGCTGTTTTATGCGATGGACAGAATTGTAGCTGACACAGTGTGTGTGTTAGATCTCTGTCAGAAAGCTTTAATGGAGAAATGTATTTCAGTAATGTGAAACTTAGCACGTAGGGAGTCAAAACAAATGACTTCAGTTTGACCATTGTTGGCTTGGAAGAGTGGACTGCAGCCGCCTTAAGAAAAGATCTGAATTGCAAAGAGTCTGATTGTTAAATGATTACAATCGTTTACTGCCATCGGCTATAAAAATTAAAAAGGTCTAAGTGCTTCTTTCAGACAGAGACGCAGAGACTAATTTTACATGAATGCATATCCTAACAAGATTAGCTGGCTTATTCAGGCGTATGAATTGCACTTCTGTTCGTCGTGTTAAACAAGCTTGTATCATCAGAGCCACTCGGAGCTTATCATGGTCTCAATCAGGCCCATACTCTGGCTTCGTGCTTTCCCTCTGCCTCACTGTTCTGATGCTAGATCTCTGAGGTTTTGCCTATTTTCATGCTGACCTTTGCTATTTGCCCGCGGTTTGAATTCTTCGTTTTCTATGCTGATGTTTCTGTCGTTTTTATCATATTATTCTCTAACAGCTCTGAGTATAATGCAGAATGATGTCATAGTTTAGTAACACCATGCTAACGAAAGAATGGAAATGAGCCATTTTCAACAGCATTTTCTTTGTTGCTGTATATGCTATATTGCTACAAGCTCAGTGGTACCATTAGGATAGCCATTGTTTCTACAGCAATTATGCAAGCAACAGAGAATTATTTTCCCGTCGTGGCATTGAAGATTGATTTCCTGTGTTGGTCCATCTATTGATGGTGAATAATTAAAACCTACTAGATTACTGCAAATATATAAAAAAACAATTCTTCTGAAATTTCTTCAGCTTCTAAGATCAAACACAATGTGCTTCTTTAAGTTTTATGAAGAAGTCTGGCTGAAAAAAATGTTAAAAGCATTAATACCTTTATCATTTTAGATGGATTAAAAAAAGCTGTAATATAGTATGCATCGATATATTTTTAAGAAAGCCGAACAGAATTTTCTTTTGGACAAATTTGGTTTTCTTTTTTTCCTTAATTTTAACTTGCAGTTTCTACCTCACCTTTAAATTCAGGGCTAGTACATGTCATGCATCACCTCACAGGAGCTGGAGAGTTCATATTCTTAACATATCATGAAAACACTCATTCATTTAATAACCTGATTTCTTTTAATAATCCTAGATCATATGTGGGTAACTGATATTTTTAACATTCCCTTTTTGTCACTTTATGTTCTTACCAGCTTCCATATCCTTTTAGCAGTAGCAATATCGGTCATGGATGCGAACTTTAGTATCTAGAACCTAAGGAAGGCTTCACTGAGATAGTTGCTTTAGATAGGGCATGCCATTTTCCAAACCACTTCGTGTAAACCTCTGTGGATGTGTGTGTGCCTGCGTGTGCATTTTTCTACTGTTATAAAATGGTCTGGGTGCTAAACTATGCTTTCTCATTTCCTTTCCACTTTTTTTTCTAGAAAAATGACAAATAATTTGCTTACATTGTTTAAAATTTCATGGGCTTTAGATACAAAGGGAAGAATAATAAACCTTACTAACCCCAATTTTTATAAAAATGTTGGTATGCTTCAAGGTTTCCATGTTGCATGTTCATACTACAGCAGTAACTTGATAACAGTTATTACTAACATTTATACTGCGTAATATAGTATTAATTTTTTCATTAGTTTAATCTGATTACATTTAATTGTATTCCTTTGAATGCAATTGGAAGTCTTGAATATCTTGGAAACCTCCTGTTCTTTTGCCCTGTTTTAAGTATCTATGTTGACTCAGTTCTTCCTTCGTCATTTGGCCAGACTGAAAGTTTAAATCTCAGATCTTGTGCCTTAAAAGAAACATAAAGCAAGAAGCAAGCTGGCTAGATAACACAAGAGAAAATACAGAGGGAAATAAGTAATGTAAAAAATCATACATAAGTATTGGAAGCTGCATTAAAAATAGTAATACAAAAAGGGGCACAATAACATCTAACAGTCAATGTTAGACTTGCTTCCAAAAGATTGCTTCATTTTTGTCTCTCAAATAGTTTTTAAAGTCTAAAAAAGACAGATTAGTGAAGAATCTGATATGCATTCCTGTTCTATGGGAATGTGCTTTAACATGACATTGGTCATCTTTTCCAGGACCTAGACAGAAAACATTTTGTGTTCCTCAACTTTCTTGAGAAGTTAGTTCTCAACTAGTAACCTCTGCAGCGTAACCCTCTCTATCGATTTAATATTTGACAGTCAGGAAGTAGACTGGCTCGTTAGCTGTATGGTAATGTCTTCTGTGATACCTGCCATATTCCACTGCTCATGAACCATGAAAAGAAGCAAATGGTGAGTACAGATTTTTGAGATAGCAGCTGCCCGGTAGCGCATCTGAGACCAGCTTTAGAAACTGGTGAGTGGAGCATCTCATCACAGCTACTCTGGCAGGTCTAAGAGGCCAATTGCCTACATGTACTGACTATACGTAATATGACTATACATATTATAAGGAACACCAGCATCCTAGAGTGTGCTGCAGTGTTTCCCTCACTTCTCAAGTGAGCTTTATGTATCAGGAAAAATTTACTCCATTCTGCATTTATAGGAATCTTCCAAAAGGTGTTCAGAAGCAATGAAACCATAAATCCAGATAAGCTAGATTTTAAGATGAGGTGCTGACTCCACAATGAATAGCAGGTGAGATTAAATTTACACCTTTGTAAATTCATTTAATAAAGGCTTGCTTTATTTTTTTTTTAAAATCCATGATCAGCAAAGCAGAGCTTTTATTGACTTCATCACTGAGGTTTTTATATACAAGTATCAGCATATCCAAGGAATAAAACTTGTCTCTATGGAGAGACAGCTGGTAAAACAGACTCGTGGAGTAGTTCCATATCCCTATTAGCCACAGCAGCACTTCAGTCTCAGTATCCTAAAGCCACATGCCAGGCCTGCTGATGTAAGGTTTGAACTCAGGTACTCAAATTTCAAATCGGGCCAGAAACCTGGCCCCTTGTGGTGCTCTGGCCTTTAGAAAGTAAAGTCTTCTGTGTAGGTGAATGGGTTTTCGAATACGGTGTCAGGGACTGAGCAATGGCAGAAATCTGTTCCTGTCGTGTCTAGAGCAGAGGTGCTGTTTGTCCTTGGACTATGGGAGGGAGATGGGGACTTGAAGAATAGGAGGCAGTGCAAACCAAATGCTGCGCACAACCTGACACGTAAGTGCAAGGGCAGGTTTAAAAAGATATATTTTCTTTAGGTTGCTTTATACTACTCTGATTGGGATCTTACACTGTTTGTCATCTTGAGAAAAGTATGAGTACATAAGTGACTGAAGATAGAGCCCCCAAGGGATTCAAAGCCAGCCTGGAAGAGCCCTCAGACATATCGCTGCTGTTTGATGGACCTGGTGGTCAAAGCCTGGGTCAGTTACAGTGAATGAAGAGCAGCAGCAGAGAGATCTTCTAGCAGATCTTTGGGACTGTCTTCCCTTCGTGCTGTGTGCCTACTTGCTCACTGGCAGCATCGTCAACCACTTGGGATTTTCCAAGGCGGGGGGAAGAAGAAGGAAAAAAGATGTTCTTACATTATTCAGAGCTGGCAGTAAACAAGTATTATGGAAACTGGAGATCAGACAGCTGCAGTAAGAGGTGCATCTTACTAATTTTGGTGTAGCCCCGCACTGACATGGCTCTACTGATTCGAGACTGAATTTCATGGAGTTGCGCTGCACAGTAAGGATGCCTTGCAAAATAAAAAATGTCTCTGATCTTTAGCATAAGACTTTAGCAAATGCCTTATTACAGCATTTCAAAGAAAATAAGGATTTTGTTGCTTTATGTTGCCCATTGTGATACATTTAGATAGCCACCTGAAAGCCAGATTTTCAACAAACAAATATGTTAAAAGGGTACAGAAAAATGTAGAGGTTTTATGAAAGAAGTATTGTGAAGAGGCTCTGTTGAGGGGAGTGGTTTCCAACTATGTGAAAACAATTTTTGTTTAGCAGGACAATGGCATTCGCTAATTAACTGCTGTAAATTCCCTTTACGTTGTTCAGTTTTCTGTCTGCTTGCTTGGTAACATAGAGGCAACCACATTCAGAGTTCTGAATAGCCAACTGGCAGCTTTTCAAATATACAGCCTCTGAAATTGATTTGAAACTCCTTTGTGTAGAACAAATGTAAATTGTTGATGTACTGATGACACTGCACATACTGCATTTCTGTGAAAGAGCAGAATCAATTATTTTTCCTTCCACAAAATGAATCACCAAGATGTAAACCTAAGCAGGATCTTTTCTGGCTTGACTAGAAACATTAGGTTAGTCAGTGTTTTTTCCAGAAATGACATTTATGATTCACATTTTCTGTGAGCTGATTCATCTTATTTCACATACATTAAATTATTTCAACAATTTAGTGGTAGATTTATAATTCCCATAATTAATGTAGAACATGGTTATCTTGAAGTGTATTGCTTGTATTGGGATGCTTGAGTGGATGAAGAACTGTCTCGGTTTTGGAAGCTTGAATGCGTGTGTGTGCATTCTCAGGTGGCTCAGATGAGGAAGGGCAATTATGTGATTAAGTGCTGTCTTATGTGGCCAGCTAAGACCACATTTTCTTATCATAACACATAAAAAAGAATCTGTCAGCATGAGTTAATCAGTAGTTCATTAAACTGCTGGAGGATGATGATGATGTTAGTATTAGTATTATTAGTATTAATTTATTAGTTTATTATTATTTCTGTCCTGAGGTTATACCCTTAGGTATAGCTTCCTATTTTTCTAGTTCCGACACTCCAAGTTATTAGTAAGTTAAAAATGGGAGAGAAATCTTCCTTTGTGCAGAATGTTGGTATAGCCTTATCTGTGTCTTTTTCCTTCTCAAATCCTGTGCAAGGTGGTTTTGGTGTGCTAAATCATATGAGTTAATCCAAGTCTTCAAACCATAGAGCCGCTGCTTTGTGATGGTCACTGAGGATAGCTACCTAAATATTTACCTAAACATCAGCTAGCTATTTCTGCTCACTTAATTTCCATACTGGTGATCTATAGTGTTGTGAAAAACTTGGTTATTGACTTCAAAGCTAACTGAGCATGCATATGTGGTTTACCCATCTTCACTTCTAAAGTAAGTCTAATGAGATCACATCTGATCAGATGTATTACTAGTTTTTATCCTTGGTGGGTTTTTTTCTCTGGTTGGGGTTTTTTGACTATATGTATCCCTTTAGGCTTATAGGAAAGGATGAACACTAAGCAAGACATCTTCCTTCTAAAAAATTAATCTAACAGGCTACTGAACATGTTTTAATAAAACCATTCAGCACAGGTGTGGTATGTTCTTGGTAAGAAAGGCTCCTTTAAAATTGTGGTTTCCAAAGTTAAATATTTGAAATATTCAGAAAACTAAAGAACTTTTTAAAAGGTTGACTTTAAACACCTTTAATCTAGACATCTACATCTGAGCTAGGAATTAGCTGCATGGCAGAATTCTTGCTGCTTACTGTAGTTGTTCAGAGCCTTGGGAAGCCTTGGGGTGCCTGCTGTCAAACCAGGGGTGAGGGTGTGTGAAGCAACCATCAGTAGATTCGATACCAGACTGTGCCCCAGTGGCAGTAATCTTGATTCTCTGAGGACACTTCCTGCTCTCCATCCTAGCACAGTCTATTTTTTTTTTGAAGGACAGGGCAGCAAGAGACTAATTTGACACTGACCTCCTCATCCATAGGGTGACAGAATGTAGTTCTTACCCTGCTCAGATTTGGGATTGAGATAATGCAGAATATGACGTTTTACTTAAACTCAAACCTGTAAAGCTTCTGAAGATGCAGCAATATCATGTATGAAAGTGAGGCATCACTTTTAAGGTACTTCCAGCTGACATATATCACAACCACCATACCACCTAAAGTAAATGGTAATAGAACAAATTCCCTCAAAGGTACACTATAGTAGGCAGTCAAATACAGATCTCAGCTCTCAGAATCATTGAACCCTCAGCCATATCACTATTGAGCTTGCTTCAGCACTGATGTTTTGTGGCATATGAAGGACAGGAATCTCAGTAACTCTAGTCCACACATGGGCTTTATTAGAACTTAAGCATGCAAATAATGATGGATATGCTTTGCTGAACTGGCATCACTTATGGTCTTTGTGCAGTGAAGGATGATCACAGGAGGATGAGAAACTCTTGGTTTAGCTTTCTGTTCTCCTTCAGCTGACTGAAAAAAGTTAAGAGAGTCTTGTTGTCCTGTACAGTTTCGTGGCTGTTACACAGGTGGGTAGATGAGAAAGAACACGCTAAGACTAAACTTCTCCCTGACTGTTAGCAATCAGGAGGACACAGAAAAGAAAGGACCCTCTGAGAGATCGTGTAATCCTGCTGTGCCATATGCCTTTGTTTTTCTCTGCTTATTTAATTGAACACATTCCTGTCATCTACATCGTAGGAAAAGATACATAGAGCTGAGAAGGCTGGAAGTATTATTTACGTTAACTTTCACTTGTGAAAACAGTAGAGATCTTGACCTCACTGGACTAGGCCTTATTGTTTCGTTTCATGTATAATCACGTAGTTGAGAAACAGTTCCTTCAAGTATGTTTAAGGTCAACTTGGAGAGGAAGAAAGGTGGAAGACAGAAAGTAGAAGTTTGTTTAGCATAAGCCTCCTGCTATTTATTTACATACCATATGCTTCCTCATGCACATTTGCACTGGATGATTTTATTTGGATAGACAACTAAAACATCAAAAAAGTAACAACAGTTTTTGCACAGTGTGAGGCTTCTATTACAGCAGCTTGCCATCCACTGCTAAGTTAGCTTCTCAGCTGAGCAGTTTTGAATGCAATACAAAGAGAGGATGCTGGCAGTTAGTTTCATGGTCACAATATTGAAAACCACTACAATTCATAAACATGCTCATTTTCCTTCCTTTAAAAAAGTTCCACAGCTTCCAATATCACATTTTAGCTAAGTGGCCTGAAAAACACACTTGCATAAATAGTCTGTCTGCTGACTGTCGGTAATAATTTCTGAACCCAGTCGCCAACTGCAACTGGATTACTTAGATACAAAGTCCAAAAGTCCTCAGTTTCTACCAAGTCTTGTGAAAGCTAACAACCGTTTAGAGGAAGTAAGCCCAGATTTGTGAAAGCAAAGCCAAGAGAGCTGAGCATTGAGCTGTTCTGTACCCAACCCCCCGCCCCCCCCCCCCCAGTTTGGCGACATGTTTTACCTAAGCCATCAGCATCATCCCAACACCAGCCACACAACACAACCACACACTGCCTGCAGTAGGTGCTGTTTGCCCAGCTACAGTGGTAGGAAACGCGGGAGGGATGAGAAAGGGTTATCCCAGGAGGTACTAGGGGTGTGCAGTGGAGCCAAGGGTTATATGAGGAGTCTCATAGGATGGGAACTTAGAGATTTTAGCAGGCCTGTGGATTTGGGGAAGGCTGAGGAGTGATGAAGCCATAGGGATTATGGAAGAATTAAGAAAAATATCTCTTAGCTGTCTTTCCTCTCTCCTGCTTCCCTTTCTGTTTTGCTGGGAAATGCTAGCAAGAGATGGTTTTGTTTCAGTGCCTAAAACTGGTGGGACATTATGATACAGGAATAAAGACATTTGAATCCAAAACCTTTGTGTTGTACCCAAAAGCACTCAGATTTATATTGTATCTATAGAAATGGATAATTTCATTGTTTAAAAATGTGCTTTCTACTGCTTTGAAAATACTTGAAAGCACTGTTCAGTTGAGCATAACAATATGTTCATTAACAAGGAGTATTCAAAAATCTTTGTGAGGGGAAGAAAAGAGCTATAGGTTAGTTGGGGTTTTGTGTGAAGAAGAACAAGCTAGAGGGATGGAACAAAGTGAAAGGGAAAGCAGGGAAGCTTTTTACAGTAGCATAATTAAACCATTAACAGGTTATGCTGAGGTCTAAATGGATACATGATTAATTTCATTTTCCTGAAGTGGGGCTCAGGTCTCCAAAAGATGTCAAAGCAAAGCTTTAGATACCCATTAAACCTACACAAAGAAATACTGCTTTGCAAATGTTTGCCACTCCAAGTTTCAATGCTGCTTGTCAGCTGAAAATTAACAACGTGCACAAAAATAGTTGCTACATCAGCACCTCTGGGACTTCCTAAACTCACATTTAACTGAACAACCTGATTTTTTTTTTTCTTTTGCATATACATCAATATGTTTTTCCTTGCATCATGTAGGAAGACTCTGACAAAAGGGAGCAAAATGTACTGTAATCCAAGTGTCTTAAAGTACAATTTCATAAATAAGGATTGTTTGTTCTGAGTAGCTAAGTGAATAAAAGTTGGACCTGCTGTACTAGAAATTGAGGTTGTAATCCTAGCATTGCAGAAGTGAACACTGTGCAACTAAAACTTTCTGTTTTGTAAGGTAAGAGAAATAAGATCTCTTCAATATGAAGGGCTTTAAGTGGACAGAGTAATCAATACCAGTCAGTGGCAGTGCTGAGAGGAGAACTCCTGTCCTCCCACTGGAGGACTCCTGTCTTCCGAGCCACAGGGATGACAGTAATAGCTGCTGTTATTGTTTCCAGAGATGTTGTTCTGTGTCCCTGATGAAAAAATATTTAGTAGAGGCTTGGAGCATTCTCAGGCTTCAATTCAACAAAATATTGACAAAGATATTTTAGACTCATCATTCTGCAGCTAAGCAAAAAAAAAAAAAAAAAAAAAATATCCTTGTGTCCTACTGAAAATTAAGTTCAGAAGACCAGCCACTCAATCACCTTAGGGGGCACTAAATTCCATCCAATTCAAGTTAACACTTTTTGAAATACTGATAATAATTATGGATACATCAACTAGCTGATTATGTAGGTTGAACTCTATAATAATGTCATTAATGCGCATACTTGCATTATGTGACTCAAATGATGAGAATATTTCATAAGTATTTCTTATTTTGGACAAATTAAAAAAATTACACTTTCCAGTATGACATAGAGGTTTACAATCATTTGAGTCAAACGACTTATTTTGTATCAGTGCATTGTTTCATTTTGCGGGAAGTTAGACAGCTTTTGAGATATTTGCATCCACATGGTAAAGTCAGCATACCAAGAAATGCCTTATATATTGGTTCAATGGTGGTGACCAAATTATGCATTTTTAAAATATTTATTTGGGAATATTAATATATATTTTTCTTTTAGCAAGCAAAAGCAATGCTGTATTAGTGTACATTCTACTGGTGTAAATAGAAATTCAGTTTATATTGTAGAAAATTTTTGCAATTTTCTAAATTTTTTCTAATTTTCTAAAGTCCTAAGAAATTTATTTCTTGATCATGCAGACACATGTAAACATAACATTACTAATGGGGACAGCTCCATCGTTTTCAGTAGCTCTGGTTAGGTATTTGCTTTCATGTTTTATGACTGCTGGGTTAATGAGGAAACTTTATTGAAGTCTGAATAACATGGGTTAAATTAGTACTGTCTTTAAGCCAAAATGTCTTTTCATCTTGAAATAGTAAATCTGGTGAGGTATCAGTGAGCAGTAGCAGGACTGTGCTGCCCAGTATGGGAAGATGACAGCCGTCAGGCTCAGCCACCACGCAGTGAGTGCCAGACAGGCCTGCGGTGACAAGGGTCAAGCCATGAAGCCAAGTCAGCAGCACAAGGTACAAGGCCACACACAGGTGTCCCTACAGGCTACTACTGGAGGGACCAGGTCTTGGGCTTGTGCGTGGCTCCCAAGCCTGGGGCAGATGCCCGAGGCGAGCACAGCTCTCCTCCAGGCCAGGCCACACAGCTGAACTGGTTGGCTGGAAACAGAAGTGCTGAGGTACTAACAGACTGACTCCTGTTCTTACCTCTGCCATCAGGAGTGGTTCCAAAGAATGTTCATCAATATGGTGATAGGTCTTGATATATATATAAATATATAAATAGATAGATAGATAGATAAATAAATATATATGTATATATACACAAAATAGGCCAGCACAGTCAGCCGAACTGCTGGCAGGAAGGCAGGAGGTACAAGGCTTGGTGCAGCGGGTAACTTGGTACAACAGCCGGTAGCTCCCAAGGCACACAAGTTGCACACCTACGTTATAGCACGCAGATGTGTTAGCTGTTAAAGACCCTTTTTAGTAAGGCTGAGTGTGACAGGCGATGTCTATGTTAGAAAGTAATTCAGCACCCTGGGGTACACCAGTGGAAGCAGCTGAGGGGCCTGTATATCCTTTGTTTGGACTTTAGGAGATTTCCCACCAGATTTAGTCTGCTTTCCAGTGTCACACATTCCCACCCTGTGTACAGTTCCATTTTCCAAAGGACCACTCACACACAGCTCAGGACACTCGTAGACCCCTTGGGATTTTAGGTTTTATGGTGCATGCATGAAACAGAGTTTCTTGTTTGATTTCCTCGCAGAAGAGTCTAGTGCACCAAAACTTCTTTGTGAAGCTAGCCAAGGACAGAAAGAGGGGATGACGAGGGATTAGCTTCAAAACCACACTGGTGTATTTGACCAAAATGCTAATGGTCTGTACTTTAGATGTTCCCCTCTCTTTCACCTTGCCAATTCCTTTCTGCCAGTAGAAAGTTCTGCAGCACTTCCATCCAAGATAACTGTTCACAATTGGACTTACCATAAAAGTTCTTGAACTTGATGCCGTTGCCTCTTTTGAGTTAGAAATTATTTGGGGCAAAACCTGTATTTATATTTGTTTTGTAGTTTTCACTACTGCTCTAGCATTTAATTAAACTGTAATAATAAAGATTAGTACATACTGAGGTTTTTGTGGGGAAAATATGTTACTTTTTTATTCTGCAGTGTCATTTTTTAAAATTAAAAATCATTTTACTGTGAAAAAAATGTTATAGATAGGTGCCAACAAAATTCTTTTTAATCTTTGCTTTTAGCTAAGAGCACAAAAAGAAAAAGAAGTCTTTCTTTAAAATCTGTTTTACAGAAAGTTTGAGTATGTGCCTAATAAAATTCTTTCTGGACTGCTATCCTACATACTTAGTTTCAGGTTGCAAAGAATTTTGTCCTGAAGTTATAAACCCTACGAAATAGGAACATAAAAGAGTATCTAACAGACCATTAACTACAGGGGTAGTACCAAGCATAGCTTTAATGTCATACAGATCTCGCCTTTTAGAAAGATTCAGTACACAGTAATGTGAATTTTAAGTGTGGTAGTCAAATATTTCAAATACATATATGGCCAGACTTAAACAAAAGAAAAATCTTCTTGTTTTTTTCCCCTCTACTTTGAGTGAAATACAACCCCAAAATGTAAGAAATATACTTTCAAAATTAACATTACATCTTTTTGGGATGTAATAGCTGGAAACTGAAATAAGGAAATTATCAGAAAGTTACCGTTAACTCTTTCTGGGTCTAAACAGTTTAAATTATGATGTTGGATTTTTGAGAAACCTCAGAAGAAAATCAGGTTATCTTATTTTTGTCCTTGCCATAAAAGAATGCTAACTTAGTTTAGGATGCAGAATCTTCTCTGAAGACCTCTTGCCTGGAAGAAGCACTCAAAAGTAAAAAACAAGAACACGCAATACTAACTACAGCTTTCAAATGAACTTCAGATCACCTAATCTCTGTCAAACTCCATTTTCCACTGCACTGAGTGAAGGAAAAAAGTGGTCACTGTAAAAATGCACTTAATATGGCAGTTTCAAGTATCATTAAACTCTGTTCCATCTGCTTAAAGAGAATGTGGCCATCTAATTGCTAAGAACGTTGTTACAGACCAAGCAGCCAAGCACGTAGATTTATGGTATGGAGGCTGAAGAAAATTCAACTCTGTTGATGTTCTACTGCTGGTTTTTTAATTATTATGAATTCACTCAACTTCCTCATTTGGTGTTTAATCCATATACAGAAGATAAACAAGCAATTGAAAATCAGGGTGTTTAACGGTGGTATATAGTTCAGTGTCTCTTGTTGACTCACTAATTAACATTTCTTTAGGATCTTTTAAACCATAAGACTCAAAGTACTTTAAGGCAGATAAAGACGGAGGTGTGCTAGTAATATGTTGTAGATAAAATGGAGTTTGAGGGAGCAATTTTAAGTGCTGAGTGCTATCTACTCAACCTTTGTTTTCAAAATATTTCACAAAATATAGGGACAGTTATCCCAAAAGATTTTTTTGGAGAATGGTCTGAGTTAAATAAACTTGAATGAAACATCAAATGTAAGATTTTGGCAAAATGTTTGGTATAAAGTAGTTATAAATTATAGGTAAGATGGAACAGAAATATTTGTATTCACCTACATGCTCCCTGAGATTAAGCTTTAATCTTTAAGATAAAAGCAGTAAATCTAATAACATAATAAAATTAATTGATAATATTAAACAACCAAGCTGTTTCTGATGCCACAAAAATCAATTAAAGCAGCAACATACCCGTAATTGCTATCAGTTCTGAATAATGTGTTTATAAGTGTATCTACATACCTGCACAAGTGTATATATTTAAAAAAAAAAAAAAAAGCATAAATGAAAGCCTTCTGAGTGCTCATTTCTCATTTTGTAATGATTAAAAATTTGGTTTGTATCAGAGTGCTAGTTTATTCCTGGGAGTATTTCATATCATATTGCATAGCTGCGTTAAAGCTTTTGTTTCCTGAATAAAATCGTGGGTTTATAATCCTTTTTAGAAGTAAGCATTCTTATTTATGAAGAAAATGCCCTGTATTTTGTCATGCAAGAAAAGAAGCCGATTTTAAGAGAATGTTGAGTTCAACACGTATCTCTAGCATATACCTGGTTGGCTTTCTTGGGATACCAAGGCTGAACTGTCCTGTTCAACTACAGAAGTACAGGTAGCTGTGCATGTCAAAGTATGTGTATTTGAAAAGAATGCTTGCTTTTGCAGCACTATATAACTTGAATTAAATGCACACTCATCAAAATAATTAAAGAGGAATTAAAAGCTAAAATTAGCACTGGTGGGAAGATGTAGTCCTCCTTTGTGTACTTGTCATCTACGTAAGGTACAGCACTTGAATGTAACTTTCTGATTTTAAATTGAATATTTAATTAAATTACTTCAGAAATACTTACGGTCAATGAGAACACTTGATTTGCAGAAAGTGTACTCTTGGAATACTTTTGTGACATTCTAATGTGACATTGATTCTTCATATGCAATTATTATGCAAATATTATTGCTTTGGCAAATGACCTTTGCCATGAAGTGTTTTATAATTGAGCAAGGTTATCGAAGGCTGTAGATTTTTAGGGTTTCGCTAGTTTGTTTAGCAGTGGTTTCTGTGACAACGTTATACAGAAGACACAGAGACTAATTGCTGACAGTAAAAGCTTCTGCAAAAGTTATTGATACTTTCCTGCATTTTGAAATGTCAGGAAATGAAACATTTAAAAATATTGAAAATGTATTAGTGCTTCTTGAAATATGGTTGCTATGGATGGTAGCTCCTCTTTTCCAGTAAATGTGAGAACTGTGATTGTGTCCAGCTTTTCTTTTCCAGCTGTCACTAGGAGAGTGTCATAATATTTAGAGATTCACTCTATACCTGTCAGAGTTTGTTACAGTTCAGTGATGCATGATGAAGTGTGAGGGACATAGTCTTCCTACACTACTAACAGTATAAATGCAGTGATGATACTTCACAATGACTCCTTGTT
The DNA here is from genome assembly GCF_015220075.1 of Falco rusticolus. Lineage (NCBI taxonomy): Eukaryota > Metazoa > Chordata > Aves > Falconiformes > Falconidae > Falco > Falco rusticolus. Next base: position 36,143,537 of record NC_051195.1, read on the forward strand.
CAAGGTCAGTACAAAGGAACTCATCTGTAGTGTTCAACAACTCATTAATTGTTGAGTTCTAGAATACAAGGCAAATTTCTTTAATGTCTATAATTTTATGGAAATATTCCTGGGTATTTATGAGAAACACAACAAACTTTTGTAAGAAGTGCAATTTTTCCATACAATTTCTCTTTCAAAATGAACTGATTTAATCATCTGAAATTATTTCCTTGCTCAAATCCTTTGAAATTAAATACGATAGCATTAAGCTTTTGATATTTTACCTGAGGATTAGTCCTGCTGGTATTTGAAGATATAACGGAAGGGGTACCTCTGACTAATACTTATTCTGGTAATTTTTATAACACTTTGAAAAAAATTAAAACTTGATAGCTAAGGGATTATTATAAGCATATAATATACACCTAACTCATTAGCCTTATTCTTCTGTTTTGCTAAAATATGCAATTTTAGGGCTTTAACACCTCAGGTGCTCTTGGCTTATTTTTTGAATGCCATTTAAACACAGGCTAGTGTGAGTTATTCCATCAGAATATTTGCATGTGCTACTTCTCCAGTTGCTAATTATCTAATAAAAATACTTGCTAATTTACAGATGTTCTTTTGCTGCACTATTGTCCTGAAACCTTTTTTTTCTCCTACACTTTTCTCTTGAAATCATACAGCCATAAAGGAGGTGTGACTAGTTGCATTATTAATGGCACATTGAGGTGTTTAGATCCTTGGAAAGGCTTTGTAAAAGTTATTTTTAAATCTAAGTAAATGTAAACAGATAATTCAATTTTCTATTAAAGACCTACAGCTCTGGAAACTTGAGCAACATTTTATTTTTTGGGAAAAAAAGAGCTGTTTAAATCATACAATACAAAAAATACTTTACACAGAACAGTTTCAGGTAGAAAGTAGTTTTGAAGATCTGAGAGAATCATTATGAAAAACGTCTTTAAATCACAATAATGATGAAAAAGTTCTGTGTATTTTCTGAAGAATATACGTCTTCAACAAGGTCTGATTAAATCATCACAGTGGGTTGTGATTCCTAACAGAGCAGCAGTAGCAGCATTCACCAAGCTCCTGGGTAGCATCTCTCCAAACCCGTAAATGAGCAAGCACAGCAGCAGGCGCCACAGTGCCGCTGGGGCTGAAGTGGATGAGATCCTCTGAGCAGACTCTCCGCTTTTGTGCATCCTTCTCACTTCCAAGTGTTAAACTCCATAGCATTTCTTGGGGCAGTGTAGGGTTATGACTCTCCTGATGTCTTTATTCACTATCTGTCTTCTGTCTTGTACTGCAAGATTTGAGAGGAAGACATCATATTTTCTCACTTTGTTTTGGGGTGGGGTTTTTTGTTTGTTTGTTGTTGGCTTTTTTAAACTGTACTGAGTATAAAAGAGGAGCAGAAGTGGGGCCAGACTGAAACATGATGTATAGTGTAGTATATATACTAGTTTAAAAAGAGTCTACCTGAGACTCATAAAGTCAGCAACTTGCTTGGTCAGTTTGTTTTCTGGGCACTCATGTGGGAACAAGTACAAGAAAATGTGCCCTTACTTGCTACAGGTTTTGGCTTCTCTTATATCACTTTAACCTCCAGGGCAATGATGTATAGGAGATCAGGACTTCATCTCCCAAAAACGCTCCCTTCACAGATTTGAGGGGGAAAAAAATTGTATATATTTCTTGCGTATGTCACAGAAGGAAGCATGGATGCCTACTGAGACCCCAAAAGGTAGTAAGATTGACTGATTTTGGTGTATTTTTGCTTTTGGTTGTAATCTAGGTTGGCTCACCTACACATCAATTGCTGTTGGCATCACAAATTTCTGAATAACTTAAAAGTAATCTACAGAGATTAAAAAGATTAAAGTATAAATTTTGCTGAAGAACTAAACTGCTTTAAGCCCTGAAAACTTTACCCTTATCCTCAACATTTGTCTTGCTTACTGAAAAGCAATCCAGTGTCTATCATGTGTTTTGCTATTTGATATTAGTATGGAAAATCTGAAAGAGCTATACGGGTGTGAGCTGAAGGTGTGTAATATCAGGCCTGAAACCTAAAGGCCTACAGTAGATCTTGCACTTATTTAGAAAATACATAAAAAGAACATATACACCTAAACCCGACTTTTATTATAAAGCATTAATCTATTTACGATGTTTGCTCTTTTCCTTAAATATTTATCTGAAATATCTCTGGCTGGATAATTGTAAAGGGATCAATCGAAAAGAGACAAGAATTTGTCTGAGGTTTGAAAAAATGCTTATGAAGACAGAAGATCTCAATGTAGTTAGCAGAATGAAGGTTAAGAGGTGATCCGGTTAGAGTTTATCTCCTCTTTAGGGAGAAAATTACCAGCTTTAAGGCGAGTTCTTTAATGTAGCAGGAAATGGTATAGAAAGATCCTATAAAGAGAAATAGAACTTCTTGAAGGTTTCGGGGATTCGCTGTCACTAAATAAATGTTGTGTGGTTGATGCATAAACTACTGGGGGCAATTCTTTAAAGTATGTTACGGATCAAGTCAGACTGGATCATCCTAATAGCTCCTTGGTGGGCCATTGGTTTGGTCCTAATGTAGTCGTTCGAATGTCACCTTCTCCAGAAGTATGCATCATTCTTCCTTTATGCACATACTGATCTATTCTTGCGTTTTCTTAGTTTCTGAAATCTGATTTGTCTCGTCATGAAGTAGGACAATGGCTGACAGGTCTGTATTACAGTTGTCATAGCTTACTTGAAAATAATCACAAGTGCCAAACACCTACAATTAGTTTTTACATCTTCTGTTACGTTTATAGTCAATACAGGTAAATATTTTTCTGTTATTCTGCCTTATTACCACTTTATAACCTATTTTCCTTTAAACATCACAAACTTCTGCAGTCGTACAGCTAAGAAAATATTGGAACATATTAACAGTAGATTGTCGTTACTTTGAATTGATCTCCTTTTGTGAGTGAACCATGTATTGGCTGCCAGATTATGTGTGGAACAATTTCATTTTCACTGGTGTAGCATAAAACCCTGCCATGCAATGACAATTACTGAAACCTATATCCCATAAAATGTACTTTAATTTTTTTTCTCTCTGCAGTGTTTAGGAACAACTTAGACCTCTTGAGCATTTGGAGATTTACACTGAAATGATTGCCACCAAATTGTTTTTTTAAGCATAGGTTGCAAATCTTTTAAAGCATTTATTAGAATCCATGTCATATGCTGCAATTAACTTGCCATTACTTGCAGCTGCCCTTTCCAGTGAAAAGATTAGAAGATGGGAATTTATAATCAGGAAACCTCAACACAGCTGTCAAAAAAGACTTGGGATCAGTGTAAGTAGTCTCAAGGGACAACTTGAAAGGCAGATTTGAACTGTGAACTTCTGTGTCAGAATTTTGATTGCCAAGGACCCTTCTAGGTCACACAACAAGGATAATGAGTGCTACAGACTTAAATGCTCTTGGACAAAAGTTTATTATAACTGCATAGAGAAATAGCCCAAATATGTCACAGTAGATTCATGGTTATTACTGAAACAATGCATTAATGTTGGCAGTCACTTGAAATATGGTATGTATATAATAGTTTCATTTAGTATCACTTAAAGGTCCCCACTGCAAAGAGGCATGACCTGTCACTGATGTATGCCGCTATAACAAAATATGAGAGTTATCCCTTTCCTTTGACAAATTTCACATCACTCATCTACTGTACAAAACGATAGGATAAGTTAAAAAGTTCTTAATTCACCACTTTGCTGGGTGGTTCTTATGCTAGAAATTCAGGTGATTCACCCCAAAATTAGGAATATCAGTTTAGGTATAGTTTTAATTTAAACAAGCAACCCTTAACTAATAGTGGAAAGAGAAAATAGTTTTAAAGCTTCTTGATTTAGTTATATTTTTTTAATGGTGGCCAAAGGTATTTCATTTGAAATAACGTTCTCAGTCGTATATGTAGTTTATTCTGAGATTCTTAATTCAGAAAAGAAATGTAGTTTGACAAAATAAATGTGTAATAAGAAAGTGTCTGTATCTGCCACAGAACTGACAAAAGCTACAAGAAATTATTGCTTTTTTCTTCTCTAGTCTTTGTCTGCTGTTACCTTTGTAAAGAATCAATGTTTATGTTACTGTTGAGCTATTATGACACAGTTTACAAACTGACTTGCGTGTCATGCCATGGTGGTTGGGAAGATAGTGGATGTCACCAGTTTTCAGTAGGAATACAGAAAACAATATTAGTGCTGCCATAAAGTGCAGTAAATAACTTTGTCATTGTAGCTGATGCTGGAAGACTGTGAGTTTGTATCTTACCGTAAACTCTGATAACATCTGAAGTGACAGCAGTGATTTCAAGATCTCTACTGCTGCAATTTTTAAATTGTGGCAGAAATAAGGAAAGACTGTGTAAGTTCTGTGTAAGTAAGGGAAAAACCCTTTACATTTAAAAGAGCAAATGCAGTTGTTGATCTGATAATGATATCTATCAAGTTTGAGATTTTCCTTCTACAATGCGTTCAGAAGTGTAGCCCTATTGAGGAGACTGCTTTGACTGTAATTCAGGATGCAAGAAAACAATGAAAGAAGAGTTTAATAAGGTGGAACTGATTGGGTTGGACATTTGTATACCTCTGTGAGTATTGTTTAATTGTCCATGAGATTGAGTTGTTAAATAAGCAGACTAATATAAACTGAGTAACACAAGAAAAAGAACTAATAAGAGATCACAAAAATAATTTTGTTTCTAATAGTAGTTCTTAATTATAGTGTTCTACACTCAATAGTGTATGCTTGAAAGCTTACATTTCATGTCTTGGTTGAAGGAAGCAAAATAAATGTTATTTACTAATAGTGGAATTTCTCTCAGGTACATACATTATGCGCTTGACATTTAAGACATATAAGAGTTCATGGATTAATTAAAATGCTGGTTAACACTATAGGTACACCTGGAAGGTGTAACAGAGAAAGGTTTAGGATGCATTTGTGATCTTACTTCACGAATACGCAGAAGCTATGGCTGACTGACAATTAGATGTCCAGATCAGGAATGCACACAGTATTGATTTTTCATTCAAATACAATGGTCTGTCTTTCCAATGTAAATGTATCTCTCCTTCCTCATCCAGCTGTGCCCCTGGGAAAGGTTGTAATCCTGCTTCCAACCCCAGCTGCTCATCACTGCCAGCTGCTGAAGGCTGTCATGCTCTCAGCTGTGGTGAATGAATTGCCAGGGCTCACTTAGCCCAGTTCAATCAGAATGATCTGGGCTAGCAAAGAAGCCCTGTTGAAATCATTTAAGTTAACCTGGGGCTAATTGTCTTTGGCAAAGAGGGTGGCAACTGACTGAGTTGGCTGTTGCCACATCTGGAGAAAGATACGTGTCTACAGCCTTTGATTTCTCAGTATTTGGTTACTCCATCCAACTTGGTGACTCCTCGAGATGATCCTGCACAGCAGCCAGTTGTTGTACTGGGGCAAGGCTTTTCTTTATGTTGGCACTGACCAGCATCTCATGTACCAATGAGAAGTTTGGTGGTAGGGCACTTACAGGGGAGCTCCACAAAGTATTTGTGCAAATGTGTATGTGTAGTCTGCGAAGATGTTGGGGGGCGGGGGTGGTGGTTTTTCATCTGAAAATATTGTGCAGTAACTGAACAAAGATCTATGACTCTTGCTTTGCCTTCATTTGTTTACAAATCAAATTGGGGAGATAAAAACGAAGATCTTTCATTTATCTTGCTTCTAAGCCAGCTTCTGTGCTTTCTGCAGTCACCACAGGATTTGAGGTAATAAGCAGGTTAAACCTAAAAAGACTAGATAATTTTACATGTGAAGAGTTTATGATAGTTCTGGTAGCCTGACAGTTCATGGTTTGTGTGAGGGGAATCTGTATGAGCCACATATGGTGTACGCTGTAACTGGTCATAGCCACTGCAGTGTAGTTAAGGCAGGACAGTACCACACCTATCGCGGGGGTTGTAGCAGTCTGATTTTTAACTTGAGATATGTCTCTCGCATTGCACTGTGCCATCACAAGAAAGGATCTCCCTAACGAACCATTGAAAGTGGACATGGCAGGTGAACGCAGCTGGGGTCACTGACGTGCTTATAACAAACTTAGTTGATGTAAGATGTTATTCTTCGTTGTCCATGATCAGGCATGTATGGAGTACATGGAGAGTGATACTGATTCCAGCCCAAGGTGATTTCTCTTTACTATGTACACATCCTAAAGAGCAAGGACCAGGTGCATATGTTCCATAACTCTCAAGCAATATTTTTGTCTTAGAAGGTGCGTTGCTCTTTTTCCAAAGCTGTATGCTTATCTAAACCCAGTGTATTCCACAAAAGTTAAAGTTTCCCTCCTAAAAGGTGAAGTGGACTTCAGTGCCTCTGTCATATTTTGAGATGTCAGGAGGATGTAAGTGACATCACTCAGTCACACACGATCATTTTGGCCTCTTTGAAAATAATTTTATACCAGAGTAAAGCTTTTTACTGATACACTTAGGGCACTGAAGTGCTATATAATAGCACTAGTCCTATAGGTCTTTGGTTGATATTGTCATTTATAAGCATTATATTTGGACCTCACCATTCAGTTTAAGTTAATCCAAATAAAGAAAGCTGGATGGTGCCATAGGAAAAAAAAAAAAGTTGTTTCTCAAAAGGTTGTTTTTGTGTTTGGTTGCTTTTTGGTGGTGGGTATTACAGTGTTTTGTTGTTTGTTTTGTTGTTTATTTTTCAAATAGCAAAGCAACATAATAAATCTAGCTTCTGTAAGTGGTAACGAAAAGGTATTTTCCTAAAGAGTTTTTTGCACAGGAAATGTATGTAACATTGTGAATTTAGGCTGCATTGGGAGCAAACTGTTAGATGGTTGTGATTGAAAATAGCTGAAAAGTAGTTTGCCATGAAGTATTAATGTAGTGGTCAGCCCTTCACTGAGCAGTTAAGGGAAGCAAGCATAAAAGATAATAAACTTAATCTGAAGGAACACTTGAGCTTTAAAAAAGTGTTCTCCTGAGACCAGTGTTGACTAAATTTTAGAATCACAGATTTCTAAATAGCTGATTTGATGAAATGTTCTCTACTGCACTGTTTCATGGTGAACTGGATAAGGTGTTTTGAGAAGCTACACCGTATTTTGGATTTATACTAATTGACATGTGATGTCTGCTATAAGAATGACTTATTTCATGTGAATTTACACTTACAAATTTCTTCACGTGTCCCTTTGTAGACCAACATACATTATATGTAATTTAATTTCTATTAATCATGAAATCAATTGTTTCATCAAATCATCACATTTTGAAATCTGCCAGCATTAACAAGCATACAGTAATAAAAATACTTTCCAAGTAGAAACTGCAGGATTCTAGGTTAACAGAAAGACATCTACAGTTTATACCAAGGAGGATCTGACTCATTATAGTTAGGATTTTATCAATGCATTGTAAAAGAGAAATTGATACTTCTTAGTGCTAAAAGCAGACACAAGATTTAATATGTTGGCATCGGTGTTTGGCAGAATGAAGTGTAAGAGTCAGAATGGGATGGATTTAAGTATCTGTGGTGCACTAGAGAGACTGATTACGTGAGTTTACTTTGACACAATATGCTGTACTGGGGAAGCTCCCTGCCATGAGAAGTTAGTTCTGTCGGCCCTCCTTAGGACTATTGAATATGACAGCTTGTACTGTAATTCACTCTAAAACCTGGGGATATCTTTGACTTGAATTACAATGCAAAGCTATAAAATGAAAGTCATTGCAGCAGAAATAAGTATTTAAAATACATTTCCAAAAAAGAAGTGTAGAACTGCAAAGACCAGTTTTTTGTGTTCGTTTTTATATGCTTTTATAGCAGGCAAACAGAAATAAGCAAAAAATCAGAACTAATTCCCCATCATAACAGGTTTCAGGCAATGTCACTTGGATACAGTAAAGTCAAATGAAATGACAGCAGCTCTTCAGCTATTAGAATTTCATTAATTTAGCAAAATCAAGTATATGTATTTTGCATAAATCAGATACAATCGCTACTGCAAAAATATTCATATGAATGTCTCTGACAAAGTTATTGTAAAGTATAAATACCATTCATAATAAAATGTGGTTTTCATGAAAGTCTTTTAAGGGACATACTTTTTTCCCCCCCGTTTCCAACTTTAACCCTATCACACATTTTCTTTGTTACCCTACTTGTTTATTTGTGTTGATTCTGGCTGTGGCTTTGGGATAGAAAAATATTCTGCATGCACCAGGAGAGTGAGTTGTAAGCTGCGCTGAATTTACTCTGCAAGAGAATGCTCTCTTTGTGTTTTTCTTGGCAACCACTAATAGACACACTTTAAAATACTGCCAGGGCTCTAGAGGATCCTTGCTATTGATCTTCTTGGAGGGAAATGTCTGCTACCCTGATCTTGATATTCTCCAAGTATTGTGCATTCCAAAAGTGCAAATCTCACTCTGCTTAGTGACATGTAGTGTCAATACAAGTCAAAGAAAATAAAAATCTCTTAGTAATAGAATTTTACTGCAACACAGTAAAAAAAATCAACTGGAATATGTTTTAAGATTTCTATAAGATTATGTTTTATCCCCTGTACACAGATCTGAGAGTCTTCTGGCACACCTTCCTGGAAAGAAAGTTTAGTGAAAAAGGAAATAAAATACAATTTGTAATAGAGAAGTGAAGTAGTCACTATTTTGTTTTGTGGAATTATATCTAATTAGACAGGAATTGTCATGACCTGGAAGACTCATGACACTCTACCAGTGTTTTACTGCTAAGCACAGGTGCTAATAAGCAAGAGTTTAATATAGACCCATATTCTGGAAGACATCAAAAGTTTCAAAGAGCATTATTCTGAAGTTAAGAAGTCCTGAATGTAGGTTGCTAAAGTTTCTGCATAATTCATATCCTTTATATTTGTGTTTAAATAGTCTTTTATTATCTGATCAGAGTTTGATTTTTTCTCATGAAAAAGGCAAAAGACATTATATTAATATCCTGTTTGACAAATTTCAAGTTTATCTATGAAGTATTAGAGTACAAGGTCTATAAAAAATAGTGAGATTGTTCCTAATGGGGGGGGGGAAATGTGTATTTTAATCCTTAGGAAAAAAGGATATATTTTATCTGAAATTTGTCTGAAAAAAATCAAAAACACTTGAAAAAATCCACTTTGAACAAAGTGTTAAATGTAGAAAATTCTTACCTAAACAGTTAAAATTTGGTGATATTATGAGGAATATAAAACTCTTTGTGATAAGGAAAATTGAATGATCACATACAAGACACACAATGTTCAGGAAAACTACTAGAGAGTGCTGACAAAAGCTCAGATCATATAAGATCATGGCTTTGTATATTATACATCAAAATGGCTGAGTTTTTGCTTTTTAATTTATTTTGGTTTAACTTTACTTCCATTTGTAAAAGTAACTTACTAAGAATAGCAGAAGTAACTATATTTTTTTATTTGCAGATTTACAGACTTACCTTTACATACAGTGATCATTTTAATGAACTACACTTATTAGCCTCCTTGGTAGTTTTTCTACAAAAGTAATGAATTCTTTTGTATTTCTGGTTTATGAAACAATTGCTGATTATGTGTTATGAGAAGAGGCAATGTCAAATTCTGGTATAGACAAATAATGTAAGAATTAGATCTGTTGAGGCTGTGTTACAGTTGCTCCATTTTAATACTAACATACTTTTAAGAGGACTGAACTCGCTTTGGGCCAATATTTGGAAATTATTGACCCTATGTGTGTCATAGGAAAAACATAAAGAATTAGAATAAGCGATTTAATTCCAATAGGAAATTAGTTGAGGTAGGTAAGAATTTGACTGCTATTCCACTCTGAAAAGTTTCACGAAGGGGATAATGTGAAGACTGAAAAGTGGATTTGAAATTTTAGGCTGGTTTATTGATTTGTAGATTTCTGTAAGTACAGAGTTCTTTGGAAGGTACCACACCATCCATGTACCTTCATTAACATGAGAGAGCTCATCAGCTTTTCCTGCCAGAAGGAATAACCTTGTGAAATTTCACATTTGCAAACCCTGCAGTGGGCTTTCTGATAGTGTACCCGCTATCCTTTTTTCTTGCTGAAAAGTAATTTTATTTCTTTCTTTCAACTCCATATAGAATACCTTACTGTTTTTAAAAGTACTTCTTAAAGGCTTGTAAAGCATTTTAAGAAGTTTAGTTTGAACATGAGCATTCCGTTAGGACTCAGAAGTGAAAGAGAGCTAAACCCGCGATATTCCAGGATCTCAGGAAATGATAATTTCTTCAAGAATGGATCCATTCAAGTTAATGGACTGACAAATAATGTTCCAGCATCAGATCATGGCATCTTTACATGCTAGCCTTGAAAGTCGCTTCTTTCTCTGTCCCTCTTGCTGCTGTTGAAATCTGTGGTTATCTTAGTGTGGTCTGACTGGGGAAAGATGAAGTTGGTGACCATTCGTAAGATGTATATACGTGTAGTTGCTATGCCACCTCTACTGTTGTGACCAATATTTACCATATTACATATTCCTTTATAAATGAAGGCTGTAATGCCTGCCTGGCAGTGGCAGGACAATGCATTTCCCTGGTGCCCAAAAGGTATGTTTTTGGAGGTTGTCTGAGCAGTTTATATGGGGTCTGCGGGGGAGGAACATTTTACTGATCTGTAGTGAAATGGAGAGTGATAACGTTTCTGACCAGGAAGAAGAATCCTGCACCTTTTGTAAAAACACAGGGCATTAGGTAGGAGCAGACTCTGCCCTCTGTGATCAAAAGCAGTTGTGCCGGACTGTACGTCTGTGTGAGGGACTGCCGGTAGCCCAGCTAAATGGGGCCATGCTATCTACCTGTTGAAAGCAATAGGTGTTGCAGTTCCTCATTATGGTAAATTACTTGGCCAAAAAATGCAGACTTATTAAAAAAAAAAAAAAAAAGAAAAAAGAGTGTAGTACAAAGGAGAATAAACTCCAGAACTAGGGACAGTGTTCCAGGTATGGTATCACAAGGTATATGCTATAGGTTTTGTTATAGGAGTGCTTTCCTTTACTTAGTACTTTACTTCTGGTAGAATTTTCCTCAGTGTTCGCTGTTTGTTGTAAATGTAAAAAGGCATAATAAAATTATACAACATTTAGGAATTGTACCCCAGCCAAAGTGGCTTACGTTCATTTGAACCATCATCTGTCTCAGTAATTAGAATACTTACAGTTAACAGGGACCTGGCCCAAGCTATTTGTTTTTGGACTATATTCTGTTTAAGCATCTGCTCTTGAGTTATTTTTTTAAAAACTTCCCAGTATGTTCTAGCTGTGGTCTGCATATTTAATTTCTCTTGAATATTTTTCTACCATTGGTGGATGCATAACCCTTTAAAACTGAAAATAATCTTGGTATTTTGTATATAGAACTGTATTATTTTCTATTATGAGCAATTCTTTATTTTGTTCCACAAAATTTACATGAAAAAATAAAATAAAATTAAATTAAGACCTTTAAGGCCTCACTTGTTGAGTGAAAGAATCCCCATTTTCACCTCACTGTTTTTCCAGGATTAATAGGAAGAGTGGCAATTGTGTGACACTATAAGTAATAAATATTATGCCAAGGTTATTTTAGAGAACAGTAATTTTAGTTTAGTTACTAATTAAAATAGTTAATATTTTAAAATTATATTTTGGGAATAGGTTGATATATTTGCATAATGTTATCCTGTGAGTTACTTTACTGATAATTTGCTTCACTTATTACTGAAGAAGAGATGCAGAAGTCCCATTTCAGAATGTCAAAATATTTAAGAACACTGAAATATTTGTCATTTGAAAGATTTTTCTGGATATCAATCTCTCAAAATCAAAGTAACATGAAAATATTTACAGGTTGATTTTTTTTTTAATTCCCCAAATTCAAAAAACAACATTTTAAATGTAATTAGTAAGTAGAGGCAAAATTCTCAGTTCCTATTGGCTTCATTTTGGATCTCCTTTCCTTCTGCAGAGGTAAGAAGGAAAGGAGAAAAAAAAATTTAAAAATAGAGCATTGCTGATGTATGTTGAAAAACTGTCAGAAGCAGTAGAGGCAAAAATTTGGTCAAAAATTCACATAAAACACTTCATCCTGTACCATATATAATTTCTAATGACAATATACCATGCGCCTATATCTGCATCTATGTGTATATATTGGTCATACAAAAGAGGTTCTTCTCTTTTCCCAAGTAATTATAAGATCAAATAGAGATTAAGAAAAATAAGAATTTTGTATGCCTTAGTTTTCATTCAAATATCTCAAAGTACTACACAAAAATGAGGACTATCTTTCTGGTTTAACAGCTGGAGAAAAGGTGGTCTGGGCTGTTAAATAGCACACGGCAGTTCACCGGGTAAATCTGGGCAGACATGGGAGAACACTGCTGCTCTTATTTCCAATGGACTGTCAGCTCTGACAAATGCCAGCCTTAGTGTTCCTGTCACTAGGTCATTGCTAATGACATTTGAAAAAGGAAAGTGTGAAAAACCCTTAATAGTTGTTTTGTCAGGAAAAAGTTATGCATATAACCACTTTGTATTTTTTATTGAAACAATTCAGCTATTAAAGCATATTTAACAATTCCATTTTTTGGATGCGTGGTACACCATAATTACCATCAACTTTTATTATCTTTGGCAAATGATCATTGCTGTTCTCTGAGTGACTTCACCTAGACAGATTTTTCCATTTCATGCAACACAAAGAGCAGTTCATTGGTTCCTGTAACAGTGTTTGCATTCAATCAACCATATTAAGCACTGACCTATTAACAGGATGGTTCAAAGGCTTACATACACATGTGTTTGGGTTTAGATTGACTTCCACTGTCCTAGAAGTTAAACTCGGCCCTTTATCACTCCTAGAAATCATCTTGGAACAATGACTTTAATTGACCACTGGTTAGTAAGCAAATAGCATGTAGAAAATCTGTATGATTGAGTATCCTTAAACCTAATGGAGTTACTGTCCACGTACTAAGGAATCCTTGGCTGTATTATATTTTAGGTCCAGCCTTCAAGCTTTTGTTTACTAGTTTGTATTCTTCTGACAGAACTGAGTGACTGAAGTGAAATGCTTATATTAACATTTTCACAAACCATCATATTTTGCATAAGAGAAATGAATGACAGTTCATTTCAATTTTATCGGTTCCATGTTAGACCATTCTGTTCCCTTCACCTGCCTCATAGAAAGAAAATGCATATGTGGATGGATATATTTCTATAATGGATATATTTCTAGGATACTTAGAGTATCACTTAAGTATACTGAAGTATCACTGTGACACATAAAGATCACAAAGTTTATTTTTTGTGATCAAACTGATGATAAAAATTGGCTTTGTATTTTTGTTTGAGGTTTATTTTCCAGGGAATAAAGCAAGACTGGGAGGTTTTATGATTTTGATTTACTTTACATATTCACTACAATTATATTGACGATATGGTGTAAACTGTCTAGTTACACATAGTGTTTCCCATCGTGTCGTTGTTTTAGAAGCCCATTGCTTATTTAATTTCAATAGATGCAAAATTGTCTGTCTTCTGTATAGAGGCTTTATTTTGTCATTCATTGAAAAGCTAGATGTACAATCTTTCCAGAATGAAGGAGTGTGCTCCTTCTCCTTGGAATGGTGTAGATTCATGAGGGATCAGTGACTGAAAGTTTTTCTCTAGGACCTCAGTTGTACTGATGTGCTTCCTGTTCAGTGTGAAGTTAGGTCACAGTTCTACCCACAGCGACTATCATAGCTCATAACAGTTTTGTTTGATTTTGCTTGCAGAGAATTGTAGCTTCATTTCTATGTGTTTTGCTTGTCCTTTTCAGACATAACCAAATGATGTGTTTATAAAAAAAAAACCACCTTTCTTCCAAGTATTTCAAGTGGCGCAGAATTTAATAGCTTTGACTTGTGTTATAAACATAAAAAACCCTTGATACACTCATAGGGTTAATAGGCTTTTTTTTTTTAATTGGCAAGATTATTTTTTAACGTTTCTGTTTTCATAATTGTGTGTTGTAAAGGTATGAAAACAAATGTGCAACAAAGAACTGAGAATTGACAATAATTTCTACTTTGTGACAGGAAAAAAGCAGTTTAATGGTGTCATTTTCCCTGTAACTCACAATCTTAATCTTTTAAACCAGAAGTTGTTGACCTTGAGTAGGAATGAAGAGAAAGAGAAGTATAAACTGAATACATAAAATTGTAGCTCTGGAGACCAGAATATAGAAAAAGAAATCTTAAGGTTCTCTTTCAGTATTGTCTTGGTGTCTGCAGACAAAGGTGTCGTCCTGACAATACGCTTTCTTCCACAAGTCAGACAATATAAATTACTGTTAGTGAAAAACGTTTTTAATGGTTTTTCATACAAAATTTGCCTAAAGGAATATTTTTCTTTTTTTCCTGTATTTTCTTAGTTTTAATTGGAGAGCAATAGTTCTCCAAGTTTCAAGCTGTATCTCCTGCAGAGCTATTACACCTGCTAATGAAGGACACTCAAGCTGTTTATTTTGTTTAGGCCAGAGAGATTTGAAAAACAAAGTCCTTATTTCACATTAAAAAAAAAATAGTTTTGTTAAGCTAACACTTCTAAGAAAATAATAAATGCTCTTTTTCTGCCCTTGGCAAATCTCTCTGAAAAAAGTCAGAAGCTTAAAGAGGAGCCTGCATTGCCTTTACAGATTTCTTCCATGAAAGGGATTTCTCTGCCTCTTTCACTAGAAGGGCCACAAAAGTACTAAAACACCTTCCAAAAAGGCTGTTTTCATCTTCTCATGAATATGTTTCATACAAATGCTACTGTATTTCATAAATCATAATGTTTTATGAAACATAAATGTTTTATGAAACCTAGTAAGATTTACAATGGAAGTAATACCATCACCAACTCATCAGAAGCATGCCCTGTGGCTCTATAATGGTACCTTAGTACTAACTTACAGTTTATTTTTGAGGTTTTCTTCTTTCCTGGGAAGTAGTACATGACAGCTAGGGCCATGCAGTTTCTGAAGGATGTCCAGTCTCAATCAGGTGCCATACTGTCCCCTCAGGTAGGCAGAAGTGTGACTATCAAGGTACTTTTTGTGTTCCTGTCATCTGAGGCTATCCTCTGAAAAGGGAACACTATTTGAACGTGAGATTCCTTTGGAAATTTTTTGAGAGTCCTCTGCCCCACAAGGCTGCAAACATGTTCGTTTATTACTTTATCTAACGTCATCCAGTGGGTCAGACTTCCTGATGCAGAGCAGACTTTGTCAGGTCGGTCCTTTGGTTTGTGTTTCCGCAGTCTGAAGTTCCACCATCCACAAAAATGGCTTCAGTAACACGTGTGGAACATGCAACAAGAGAAGGAATGGTTCCATGTCCTTGAAGCCACTGGTGTTTGGGATGCGATGCAGCTACATGTGTACCGGTTGCAGTACACATGTATCTGGCGTACTCGAGTCACAGCATGTGCCGATAGTGCTCTTGGGGACTGCTGAGGGGACGTAAGCCTTGATTGTCATTGCAGCCTCAGCTAGTGGCCTAGGAGGATATGGCTGCCTCAGCTCCCACACAGTTCGGAAGAAGTTCAGTACTGTGGAAGGCTGCTCAGGAGATGCAAGGAATAAAAGCAATGAGAATAATGAAAAAATATTTATGGTTACATGGTTATGTTGGCCCATCGTGTGGTACTTTTTCTAATTTAGCTTCAGCTTTTTGCTGGAAAATAAGTATTTTTCTTCCATAAGCCTGAATATCATATACGTAACTCTTCTACTCTCCCATAGAAAAAAACAACAGTGCAGCCATTTACCTAAAAATGCAGGGCCAGGAACTGGGAACAGCAGAGCACCAGTTTCTCCCCTGTTCACTATCCTTTGCTTGATCTTGAAAGTTGGACTCATTCAGATCATTATGCAGACTGTCAGGCCATCTGCCTTCCCCCATCCACGTGCGAAATGATAGCGTCTGAAGCATCCTAACTAGAGACATGCTTCTACAACCAGCACAGGGAGGTGACCAGAGAACTCTGTGGAGGTGTCTGTGTTAACTAGGTAAGCTATCTTACAAATAGCTCCACTGTCTCATCACAAGTCTGTCCTGAGCTTACCGCCCAGTGACTCGTTTACAGCTTATGCTGGTATTGAGTCCAGACCTCCCCTTTTTTATCTTTGGGTTATTGCAGTCTACCCCCATGGCCTTTCACCGTTCTTTTGTTATGGAGTAATTTCTGCCCCTCCGTCCCTTAGGCAATTGTAAGTACTGCCTGCCTGTGACCTTCGTCTTTTAAGATCTTTCTCCCATTTTCCCCCTTAGCTGGGCTTTCTTCCTTCCTTTCAGCACTTTTCCCTATCAGTGGTTATTGTCTGAGTTCCGTTTTCAGCAAAGTTAGTCACCAGCAGTTAGTTTCTCTCTCTCATGTCCCACTGCCATAGTTTGGCCATTAACATAGGGCCAGCTATTTCTCTCTGTATGTTATTTTTCCATTCCCACTGTGTGGGCCCAAGTTTTGCAATAATTTAATTATAATTGAGACAGAATAACAGCAGGTTCTAGTAGTAATTTACCTCCTAAAGAGTCAGTGCAGTGGTGAACCCACATGCTAGTTCAACCCCTCATAATTTCTCAGTCTAAAAAGCAATATTTTCTCATATCAGCAACATATCTGTGACCCTAACAAGGTTCATGAGGTTAAGCTAGTGACGTTAAGAGAAGTAAAAGAGCAAACCTGAAATTCATTACTTCAGTGTCACCATCAGAATTGCACTTTCACGGTTTGCACCACTTGCTGTTGTGAACAACATGCTGTGTTAGGTACGAGGGAATTGTGGAAACAAATCAGCAAAAATTCATCCAGCTTCCCTCGGCCTTGGGTGGCACTGGGGACTCCTGTAGTTCTTTTGTTAGTAATGGATCTTTGTAAGTGGATCTGGTCTTCAGATTCCCTAGGGATGGTTTTGTCCCCCATGCTTGCTTATCCAGATGATGTCTGAGACTTTCAGGAGCTTTGTCATTGTCTGGCTTGTAACTAAAGGATGTGCTGTTGGCTCTGGTCCAAGATAATTCATTCAGTTGCTTGACGTCCTGTAGCCTGGGGATAAGGAGAGGGTGACTCCACCAAATAATGAAGACTGTAGGCTTATTGGCCGGATGGCAATTCTGTACAATAATGAAATAAAATAATTAATGCATTATAATTATAGTCCTCTTTAAAATTCTTTGCCTTAGCATATTTTCCCAATAATGCTCAACTAAAAGAACAAAGCCAGAAAATATACAGATGTAACTGTGTTAATAATTCATACATACATTTTTTACATTTTTAAATGCAGTTTGGAAAAGGTACAGGAACACAGGAATTACTGAGCTCTTTTTCTTTTTTCTCTTTTATTTATTTTTCTTTTGAACAACCTGGTTATATTCTATTTTCAAGGAATATTTTTCCCATTATATTGCTTAGAGGATAACGAAAGCATTTGAGACCATCATCACCTATCTGCAGATTACATTGAAATATATTGATTTCTTTTAATTGCAACTAACATAAGATCATCAGTAAAAGTAGCAAAGATTTTGAAAGATATAGGAAGATATCTTCCCTGAGGTTTTGATAGCAATGTATATTTCTGTACAGAAGAGATTTTAGGAAACCTTAGTATTTGGCATTTCATTTAATTTCATAGATCAGAAAGCAAGTAGTTCTAGACTTCCATTCTTTTTCTTCCAAAACTGAGAAAACAAATATAAATGATTTAAAAGCAATTAGTTGTATGCATATTGTCCTGGCAAACCATTCTATTCCTTTCCTATGTAAATTTTGGGGCAAGCTTGATTCATCTGACTCATTGATGTGAAACAGGGGAAAACGAAGGCTGCCATTCTAAACTGATGGAGGTTGTTTTCCATTCTAATTTTATTGTTATAGAAAAATAAGACAATTTCAAAATCAGTTTGAGTCAATAACAGTGTAATAGCATCCTAAAATGGTATTATTATTTATTCATGCTTAGTTAAATATAACTGTAACATGAAATAAATGATTATCTGTTTTGGATATAATTTCATAATAAGGCCTTTGAAGGTCGTTTGGACTACTGCACTAATTAATGTTTTATTTCCAGCCTTCCTTAATTATTCTTGCCAGATGGTCCTTTATTTATGTTATTGCTTGGAGTTTCCAGCTGAGGTTGTTTGATTGTTGAAGAAAAATATGTGATGGCACCATAAGATAACTGTAATTGAATTGTTAGGTATGTTAGAACATTCAAGCCTTCTGTCTCTGCTTTAGCCACATCTGGGAAATAAGTCTGTTAACAAAGTGCTTTGGCACCTCATTGAATACTTGATGTGATATATGAAAGTGTTTAGCGCAAACTCAATTAACATAAAAGCCTTTAGAAAAAACTCTGATAGCTTCTCATTCATTTATGAATTACAAAATCTTCTGGGTAAAATGTACAAATGGGTAAATTGCCAGGTGGTTGATTTTGGTTTGGCTTTTGTTTGGTGTTGTTTGTTAGCATCTGACTTTTCTCATATCTAGGCAATATTGCTTTTGTGTTTACAATAGTGTATCTTTACACTACAAAGAATGTGATGACAACATAGTAATACTCATATTATTTGGATATTATGTGGCTAGCTTTGGTAAATAGTACCTCAAGCATGCTAGTATCTAAAAAGGTTAAGTTCAACACGGGGAGATATGAGATTTGGGAACAGGAATGCAAGGGAGCATTTGCCAAAAACTGTTTTGTTTTGATCAGTCATCAACATTGTTCATATTATACTAGTAAATAAATATCCCACTTGCTCTTTGAAAGTTCCATGGTGTCCGGTTCTATATAGCAAAACACAGACATCCATGTTCTAAAGAATGAGTGAAAATAAGGGGGGAAATGGTATATGATAGTACACAAATGCAAAATTTTGTTCCAACAATAAATAAAATATTTGTTGTGTCTCCCTCTTTTCAAAGCATTCCGTTCCCCATTTTTCTATAACCATTAAAAGAAGCAGTTTTGGGAAATAGAAACGAGTTTACAGCCCTGAAACCAACACAGATGAAGATGCTGAATATGGTTTACACATCTATGTGTCAGTGGTAGCTGAGGAGAAAGAACTGAGATGTTTCTGAGGGAAATTGGTTAATAGATAAACAAGGAATATATTGACAAAAAGGTTCAAAATCAGAAAAAAAATGTCTCATCTAGAAAATGAAAAGTGAGACATTTTTGTCTCACTAATAGCTGTGTTCTGCAAGAGACTTAGGTAAAAAGTATTATAAGAAAAAGATAAATCAACTACAAATTAGAAATTATAAGGAAAAGCTTGCTGAATAAGAATAGTCTTCCTGGTTTTCCTGTGATTGGATTTTATCAGCACAACAGAAAAATATCTGGAAGAAGACTGTCCTTCCAGTTGCAGAAATTAGCTCCCAGTGTTTAAAATATGGATGTGTTACACAAAGCTTCACCAATCTGTCACGGAATTTAGAGATATTGGTAAATTTCTGTCTTGTCTTTTTTTCTATTGGACTACGTGTTTAGCAGCTCAACATATTTCCTTGGCAAACCCTCCTTTGTTTGCCATTTGTAGTTTTCCTGAGCAGCAGATAGTCTGGGTTCTCAGAGAAATACTCTCTCCCTCAGCCTGTAGGAGAGATGTGTGTTCTTGGCTTGTGAGTACTCGGAATGTAAAACTCTCTTCAGATGTTAGGGAAGACGAGAAGCAGCTGCTGCCTTTCAGAGCACAAATGTAGGGCTTTCAATGCACCGTCTGCCATGGAGCAGGATGGAGCCCATACAATGGAGCCCATCGCACAATACAGATGTATCAAATTAAGGCTCTAACCGATCGGTTTTTGCTTCTTCCTGTGTAATTCAAGCGCTTTGTGATTTGTTAACTCATTCGGCTGTAAAAACGTTATAAATATGCATTATCTGAATTGCTACTCTGAAAAACGGGACCCTGGAGCTGGTGGTAACATCTCTGCAGCAGTGGTGGAATGAGTGAGCACTTCTGTCAGCTGCAGGAGATCTCCCCATTCATATTTAAATCTAGTCCTTGTGCCAAAACAGAAATGCAGACTGTTCATGTGCTCATCTTCTACAGCGTTAAACATGCATATCTCTGAACCGCAGACAAAAGAAAGCTGTGAATTTCGTTAATGGCCGGTTAAACTGACCAGAAACCACTTTTAGCTACTGCTCCCCAGAAGAGCGAAACAGGTAAGAAAAGCAGTAATACCAGGGTGGTTTCAGCTTGGTAATTTTTAAACTCTTTTCACTTTTAGCTTTCTTCTTTTTATCAATTCATCATTTGTCTGCCATCCACTTCCCTCCCTCACTATACAAACCAAATTTCCCCAACAATAGAACTTTTACATAAAATATAATATATATATAAAAAACTATAAAATAAAATATAATTTTTAAATAAAAACTTTAAGACAGCATTCTTAAATGCTTCCTTCGCTTCTCTTCCCTCTTTCTATCTAGTGTTGCAAAATAATAAACCAAGACCAATGCCCCCAAGTTGCTTTGTAGCTGCTGTGTTATCAGTGTACTCAATCCTGCTGCTTTGTGGACAGCATCTTTGCTAAAGTCTCACAAGAGGGTCTGCATTTTGCTGTTTCCACTCAGCGCAGCAGGTAGGAGGGTGGCCAGCTGGGAAGAGAGAGAAATCAGAACTGAGCTGACATCTGACTGCAGTATCTATGTGAATGGGAGTTTGGGTCCAAACAGTCTCTTACCGTGACAGGATATTCCAGTGTGAAATGCCAGCATGAAATTACTAATTAGGATGCTTTTTAACTTCAGGATATACTGCTAACTTTATAATTTCCTAAAGTCACCATAGTACCACAGAGGTAGGTGCAGAGAGAGGTATTGCTTGCCATTGTGACATTAAATTGTATCAGAGTAATTTAGCAGTCTTTTGTTACACTTATTTTAATACTCTTGCCTTTTATAGGGATTTATAAAATTCCTGTGCATGGGGGAAGAAAAAAAAAAAAAAGCCCCAAGCAAAAGATTAAGTGGCTTTTTTAACCTTATTGTGTAAACCTCTAAATTCTTTGACATTACTTACGGTTTCTCATGGTGTGGAAGATCAATATTAGCGTTTCTTCTTGCCCGCAATGCAAGATGTATTACCCAAGGTACATGACATACTACCCAACCAAAGCACCCGCTGAGATTTGTAGGTGGTGTTGGGTTACAACTGTTTTTTCCTGGAGGCTAAAATTGCCTAAATCTTGGCTCTCACTGTGCTGTTTTCCCCTCATTATATATTTAAGAGGGTCAAATCATTCATCATTCTCAATTACTGGGATATAATTCACTGCATGCAATGTGAGCTACAGACCAGATGCCTGAAAAATTCCTGCACTGACCAATAATCTTAGGTCCCAGTACACGTTCTGGTTTTAATACACAGTAACATGTTTGTTTCCTATTGAATTATTTGCAGAAGATGCATACCCAATCAAAGCTTCCTCAGACAGGTGGTTATCAGAATGGGACACCATCAGGGAGACTCAGAGCAATATAAACATTCTGAGCTCTGTTCCTTTTAACAGCCTTTAAAATGCCAATAACATTTAAAAGGAATAACTTGATTTTATTAAAGGGCAGGATTTGTCATGGAAACTTACGGCTGCAAGGTGTTTACATACATGAATGTCTCTTAGTGGACTGGAAGTCCTGTCCTCTAGTATAACTACAGGTACTAGAAAATAAGTGCTTTCATTTTATAAACATTTCAGTTTGCTTGTAGTCTCTAATGTTTTTGCACAGAATCATTTATTCTTCATGGTGTCACATGGTAAATTCATCAGAGCTAAAACACAGACATCACACTAAAATAAAAACAAACCAAAATAATCTCTGCATAAATGACCCATTCTAGTGTTGGATTTTTTGTTGTAACTTACTGCATCGTACCAACATTCATACATTTCATGCCAATTCCTAATCGTGCCAATGAATATAAGGTACTAAAGGAATTTAAAGATTGGGGGGGTTCCTGAGGCAGTGAAGCCTCAGTATCTGGGATTCTCAGGTGGTCAACACTGGTAGTGTTTCGTTCTTTTAAATATGAATCTGCAGCATTAACTTGGTTTGTGTCCAACAGAGTTTTTAAATTAAGTAGTTTTTTGAAAGCTTATCAGTCAAAAAAAGAGCAGGTGGAAACACACTGGAAGGTGGTTTATCAGGTAAGGTGGCTCTGCACACCAGTGGCCTGGTTTAGCCTAGTTTTCTGGAGACATGGTGTCAGAGCTGAATTTTAAGGACTGATGACAAGGATGACAATGGCCTAATTTTATGGGTAGCGTAAGTTTTTGGGTAGCCTAAAGAAGAGTGTAAGGAAAGGTACAAATGGTCTTCTAATTTCAGATGGCAGCATTAATGATTCAGGAGCCGTAATGATAGCATATGAGAAGTGCTAGATAGGAGAGAATAAATTGCAAAGGATTTTGAAATTGAAGACAAGTAAAAGGTATTTGATGTGATAGGGAAACCGAGGAGTCAGTGAAAGGATGTTAAGCAAGGGATGACATGATCAAAGTGATGACAAGATAATGATCTCTAGGAATGCTGTGAATAGATGTAAGTGGGCCAGGACTGCATTTGTCAAGGCAAGTGAGAGGGCTGCGGTCGTCGAGGTAAAAGCTGATGACCACATGGGTGAGAAACAGAATTGTAAGAGTTATTAAATGTGCTCACACTGTTCCATGGTTGCATTTTAATCTATGCTGTTGCTATTTGCAAAGCCAGAACTCAGATGAACTAATCCTTTCAGTCCTTTTTAACTACAATTTTGTGAAATACTGAAATTGTCAAATTAATTGTTCATTGGCAGTCCTAAGATGAAGACAAAATCTCTTTGTATCAACCAAAATTATTTTTTTTTTCTCCTAAGATTCTCATTTTTATAAAATATCAGGAGAAATTAAATGCCAAGTTTAACATGGCGTGTACTTTTAATAAAAGCAAAGAAAACTTGGACATTGAAAATTAGAATCTTAGACTTCGATCCTATTCACAATCTAGAGGAGGAGGAGCTTTCATCCAAATTATGTACCTGTAAGGCACTTAGGTATATGTAAGACATATAATGACAATTAGAATAATTCCTTATCTGGAGCAGAGAGCTGAAAAGAAAACTTTCCATTTCTTAAAAAAGTATCTCAATTGCTTACTTAGAACATTCTGGAGCATCACGCCTTCTGAACCTGTCTTGTTGAGTTTTCTCTCTGAGGGTACGTATTAGTTGGACCAAATAGCAGGAGGTGGTGACTGGTGCCCTTGTCAGTTGGGGAGATGCCAGGTTCCTTTTTTTTTTCCCTCCAAAGAATATTTATTTATAGATATCAATTGGAATGACTTAGAGGAAGAGACTTAGGGAAATCTCTGGCTAGCCCAAATATAAACCAAAAAAATTTCAAAAAGTAACTGGGAAAGTAGGTGGCCATTGCATTAGTGACTTTTTTGTGTCGTTTTGCAAGTGTTGGGTTGGGGTTTTTTTAATCTTTATAGTGGGTGATGACTGAGAGGCTCCTCTAGAATTTAATGTAGAACAGGAGATGGGTTCAGGTGTTTTGACCTGCCCCGTAGAGAAGCTTGCTAGTTTCTGTAAAATATAAAGGAAACTCAGCCTTATATGTTCAAAGCTATATGGTAGCAGTGACTACATTGTTTCCCATTACATTGAATCAGCTGTAAGTGACTCACCAATTCTTTATGAGTTGTTTTGTTTCTGACTACCTCTAGCATATAATCAATATAAATTGTCTCAACCTCCCTCCTTCTATGCAGGGACCATGTGGGAGAAATGAGCCCAGAATTTCTTACAGAAAATCCTATGTTGGCTCAGATGTTTCTTCTTTGTTTCTCTGACAGTAACGTAGCATTGACATTTTCCATGACTGCTGGTGTTTTCTTAACCAGGATGGTCACTTGGGCACCTAAAACCTGTGTTTCAGAATGTATGTTAATATAATTAAAATAAAAGGGAATATTTGGAATATTTGAAATATATATTTTTTTAAAAAAGAAGGATCCATGGTAAATTCATGAACATGAATAAACCTGATGTAGTTAGCTGCCATATATGAGGAAAATTCGATTAAACGGAAATTGAAGAATTTGACTTGCTTTTGAACATGACAGTGTGTCATGTGACATTTTGGCTCAATATCTAGTTTCCAGTTGTCAGATAAAGATGATCATTTGCAGACAGCCCTCATTCCCTCTGGCCTGTATCACTTCTGTCATATGTGTGGTGCTTTGACTTTATTTAAAGTAAACTGTGTATGGAACAGCATAGCCTTTTCCTTGTCCTCTTACTGCAGGCTCTGCACATGTTTTTCTGTCACAGCTGCATGAGAACTTACCATATTTCCAAATGTCTGTAGGAAATATGATGATGTAAATGCTATCAGGACTGAATGGTGATGACTTAGGAAAAATTAAGTCGGGTTTGATTCAAATAGTGGAGCATGATATTAAAAAAATAAACCAACCCTCAGTTTTGCCTACTTAGTCCACACCTTCCCCAACAGTCATTCTAGCTTTTTTCCCCTTTTAGTGACAGATAGCGTGGTTTACAAAAAGCATAAAATCTTTTATAGTAGCTACTTGTTTTCAAACAGAAATTGAAAACCTGAGATTGCAGGAGGCTACACTGGGAGATTTACAAGAGTAAGGATTAATCAAATTGAATAAGGACTTCAGTTTTCTTTGGGAAACCTATGCCATGGCATGTAACTGCAGCATTCCCTGAATGTAGTTCACCAGTGGGTTTGGGGTTTTTTGTTCGTTTGTTTGTTTGTTTGTTTTTAATAGCATATAATGAAACCCAAACTGGTTAATATTAATATCTGTAATACTGAAATGAACTTTGAAGATTACCCTGCTGTAATGTTTAGGTAAACTGTTAAGTTTAACCTGAGATCTTATTGAGAAATAAATATTAAGCACAACAATTAAATTTCCCAGCATTTCCTAGTTTTCAGTATCAGGGATTTCTAACTCTTAAATACCAATGGAAGTGCTGTCACTTGATTAAAATCTTTTCATAGGATGTATAAAATAGTTCTGCACTATTATTTCAAAGGTTTGGCAGCATGCATTAAGTACTGACACTTCTAAAAATAATTTTGTTTAAAAAAGAATTGCATAAGTTTTCCATTTAAACAAGAATGAGGAATGATACAATGACATTTGCTATGAATAAAAAAAGACTTTTGCTTCTCAGTTTGAAATTAATTATATGGATTTTTAATGCTACTTATATTTGTTTTAAGACCTATGAGGAAATGTATGATGATAACTATAATAATGAATAATCACTTTACAGAAATATACATAAAATTCCTTCAAGTATTGTAATTAAGCATTTAAAGATACATGCTTTTCACTTCATGTCTTACATATAACTTAAATAGATTAATTAATGAATAAGCAAGTTGATAATTGGACCATGGGATCTTTCTCTGAAGCTTTTTCATTATGTTCTAAAAGTTGTAGCCATAGGTACTAGAGAGCCCAAACATTCTCTTCATAAAGCGGAATTCTATCATTAAGGTGAGGGTTTCTGCCAAAACTTGCCATCTCCCATCGATGGCAACGAAGTATGTGCAATTTGGTTGTGAACTAGCCTCATCATCTGTTTTCTTAGGATTTAACTCAATTTCACCTTGTCGTTTGTGTGTGTATATATATATATATATATATGATAGATGTATAACTTATTGTGCAGGCTGTTGAGTTTGTTTTCATATTTATTCGTGCTGCTTTGGTCTCTTTTATTACCCATTCAGTGGCTTTAGGAAGTAGTAGGAAAGCACCATCCTCTTCAAGGGCTGCACATTGCTCAAGAACAGGAAGAAGCAGTAGATATTAAGCAACACTGTGCTCTATTTCAGGAACTGATTTCACATTGTTTATGTATCTCTGGGTTTTTTTTTTTAAATGTCAAGGATTATGAAGTATTGTAAAATACTAATGTCCAAGCATAATCTAATGTTCTGACATTTACCTGATTCTTTGGTTCAGGTCTGAATACAGCATTGTTTATTTTTGGTTGAATATAAGGGTTGGGTTTAGGAACTTACATGTCAGCAAATTTTGATATTCTTATCTGTATTGCTTGGCTATAAAGCCCATGTACTTTAAAAATGTATTTCCATTACCGTATTATGTGAACACTTGATAATATTAAATGGTTGTTACCTCAAAAAACATTTGCAAAGTAGTGCTATATGGAGTTTATAGATGGAAAACTGAGATTTGGAAAGGCTAAAGTCCTCAAAAGAGTTTAGGTATTGACCTCCTTCGAGACATAACTCCTGCTGGACCCATGATCATATTAACCTGTTCACCTCCTTTAACAAGTTAAGATATATTGTGGATATGGGAGAAGCAATAGATAGTGTGTTGTCTTCAGGAAACTGTCAAAGAAAGCTAAAGGAGACAGCAGCTACATTGCAAAACGGGATTATAGTCTTGGAAAACTGGAGAAATATATATTGATGCCTGATTATAGTGAATATCAGACTGATCTTGGCTCAAAAGTTAAGCTGGGGGAGGGCAGGGGGTGGAAAGCAAGTTCTATATTGACAAATAAGACCTACAAAAGGCGTAAGTACTTTTTCCACTCTGCTTGGTTTGGGCAATGTTTCATTGGACTCCTGTGTTAACTTGTGAGCCTTGCAATTCAAGGTGCAATCTGGTTTTAGAGAGAGCAGTATTATATGAAGTTTCTTCCACTGTGGTTTTTTTTATAATCTATGACTGTATATCAGATGTCCTTAGAAAAACAGGGTCATGAATCCAGATCTTGCTGTTCTGAAGCAGTGACCCGTTTTCTAGACATAACCGTAATACATATTCTTCCTGTTATTTGGCCATGGTCCAGACTGGGTTACATTGTTTTCTTTAAATAGATATCCTTAGTCTCTCTCTGAGTTTTTAAGGGTAATTCTGGAGGATTTTTTCCACTCCAAAGATTGATTTTTCACAAGGGTCCAGTGCAACCTATCGTACACGAAATATGAAGTCATCAGGAAAGGGGGCACACAGGGTAGACTTCACTGTCATCAGGATGCTGATGACCTAGGGCTCTGTGATTTATTTTCATTAAACTCTATCAGTGAAAGGTCTCCTCTGTCTCCGCCTTCGCAAAGTGTCTGTGAAATTGGATTTGGATGACAATGAGCTGGCTAATGCTCTGACTAGGAAAAGCAGACACTGCTTATTTGGGAACTTGAGATTCATTCTTATCTGTAGGGAGCTTCACCAAAGGTTCTAATTGTTCACTGAGATCTAATAGGCTTGGCGGTCAAGAATGGGTTTTTGACATATATTTGGGTATTTATCTAAATATTTTACATGGAACTTTGCACTTTGCAATGCTAATCCAAGTTTACGTACCTGCCGGGTTGATTACTGCAGTGACCCTATGTATTGTTCTTCCTGAGGGCACAGAGGGCACTCGGGTATCGCTGCGAGGCAGTGTGCTACCCTGTGGCTGTTGTGCAAAGTAAGGGTGTTGTGTGACATCGACTCTTCGGGCATTCCCATGCCTTTTCAATTATTTTTTGTAGAAGTGCAGTGGATCCTTAACAGTCTTACATGGTTTAGGTCCCATTGCCTACACAGATCTTTGTAGACTGCTGATCCAGTTGGCTGTACTTTAAATGTCTTGGTTGTGGCAAGTGAGCCTTCTCAGTGGAAGAACAATGATCCTTTAAGGCATAAATCGTAACCTGTCTCTCTTCTCATGAAGGTAAAACTAATTATTTTACTCTAGTAATTAAATAAAAATAGAAAGCTGTTCTTAAATATTTTGCGTGTATCCCTCAGGAAAAAGTTGTTGTGGGGGTTTGGTGGTTGGGGTTTTTTTTGTTTGGTTTTATTTTGTTTTCTGAAGGGTCTTTGTTGTCTCATTTTACTACAATAATATTACTTTTTTAATAAATATTTTAAGATTATTTTTTTTTTTTTGCTTTGCCCTGGCAGCAGAATAGCTGGAAGGCATCCAGATTGACATTCTGTAGGTCTAGCCAACACCTCATAGAAAGTAAAGAGCATCCAAAACTATACAGGTAATCCACTCTATCATTTTTAGTGATTTTCTGAAGTTACATGGAATAAACTTTTCCCAGCTGGGAATCACAACCTTTTTTTCTCAAGAGCATATTCTGTTTAAATGAGCAGAATATCTTGAAATGAACATTTCAGTTACAGTAGCACCAGGCCCAAGTCTGTTCACATAGTTACAGCCAAATTACTCGTTTTAAAAAGTCATCAACGAGAGCACATTACAGGGTCATATTTTGTTGTCAATTTTTTCTTCCAGGTAGTGTCTTGTGCTCATCCTTTCCATAATCTACCTGGCTGCAGGTGGCTGGTTGCCACTATTAAAAATAGATGTTTTTTATTGTATTTTTTATTTTACTTTTGAAGTACACATCCCTGTACAAGATGGGATGAAGACCATATTATCAGACACTGAACACTAAGCTTCATGCTTAAAATGTGTATAACTTAAACTTACATGGATTTAAAGGCTTCCATACAAGTTCTTTACTGCATTGGGGGTGTGCTCTGCAGCATGGAAACCAGTTACTATGATGATAATAATTTTCATTCCCAGTTCCTGCAAACCAGTGTTGACATCAATGTGTCATGCAGCAATGTATCATGTATATGTGGCAAATAGCAAATTAACAAGGCTGTAGCGGAGCTATTTATTTTGACAGCTACCACCTAATTCCTATATGCTTTGTTTACTATACAGATATTTCAAGAAATATTGGAAGTAGCTGTATGTTCAACAGTGGTGGTGTTTTATTGTAGGGTCTTCAACTCGTGGAATTGGTCAGAAAAGGGGAAGATCTGTTTTGCTCCAATCCACACTGTTATTTTGGCAGGAATAGGCATTATAGAGAATGTATACTAAATAGAGATTGAACCATAGACAAATAACTGCTTGCTCTCACTGCGATGAAAGATACAGCTTTAAGACAGACAAATATAATGGTAAGAAGATAATGGGAGTGCATTATCATCCTGCAATTTAATTTAGTGTAGTCAAATATTAACTGTTGAATGAAAACTGACACAGCACAGATTTATCAAGTGAGGCAGCAAAGTACATCAGAAATTACTTCTTTGGAGCCAATGGAATTTTCTTCTTGTCTACATTCATATTAAAATCTTTAATTTTAAGTACCCTACATTTCTGTACTTGTCTTGAAAGATTTCATTAATATTTTCTTTAGAACTGATCAACAATTATTGATATCCAAGTAAATATTCACAAAATATTTACTTTATAAAATTACTAAAATTCATATTTATTTATGTATGATTGTTAATGTTCATTCTAATGCATAATTTTGTAAATTATTTTGTAAACATGCAAATATACTATTTGATAAAAGGACTTGGTAGCACCTAGTATCATTGTAACACATCACGTAATATGCTACTCCTGCTGGTGTGGCAAACTGTGAGATAATATACTACTTGAGATACCTTTACAGTTA
Source organism: Falco rusticolus (assembly GCF_015220075.1). Taxonomy (NCBI): domain Eukaryota; kingdom Metazoa; phylum Chordata; class Aves; order Falconiformes; family Falconidae; genus Falco; species Falco rusticolus. The sequence goes on from NC_051195.1 coordinate 36,173,149, forward strand.
TTTTCATGTTGATTACTATTATTTTTTCTGGTTTATTCTTAAAATCTTTAGTACCAAATGCAATTACCTCATGGCCAGCACTGTGGTGCCTTGGTTTCTGCCTAAATCAGGCAACATAACATAACAGATTATGTATGAACTTCTCACAGTATGATCCTGATTTTCTTAAGTTAGGTACCTAGACTCCTCATGCAGCTAATCTCAGATTAATGTGTATGCACCCATGACAAGTAGATGAGTAGGGAGTGAGGTTTAGCTGTGATTAAAGATAGCTGAAGGAAGTGCTAGACAGAGTTTAATCCTATTACTGCCACACCTGTTTACCAGCCAATTTTGTAACAGTAAGAAACCATAAGCTGCAGTAAAAGCCTTTTATATATATATATACACATATATGATACAAATAATTTGTCTAATAAATAAAATTCTTTCATCTGAAATAATTTCTCCCTTGGCATAGCAATCATTAATTACAGAAATCTTTGAGGTTTTATACAAATATCAGAAAAAAGTTCAAAAGTAGTCTTTAAAATATCTGCTCTGATCTTTACAGTTGCTTTTGTCATTAAAATGACTTCCATTTAAATAATACATGGGAGAAATTCCTCTACCAAGTTTCTAGTGTAATGAACTAGTTGAGAAAATCTCAGCCTTTTTGTTTTGGAAGCCAGAATGTATATTTTTATTTAAGCACTCTGCTACTAGGAAAATCAATTATGCAGATGGGTTAAGTTTCTGGAATTCTATCACAGTACCTACTACTACAAAAGACAGTGTGCTCAAAAGGAAGTTATTGCTATTTTTCACAGCCTGACTTTTAACAAAGTCCTACATTTTTTTGGCTCATCAGTGAGGTATGTTTTGGTTTTTTTAAGGCAGTGAAGCTAACAGCTTGATAGCTAATGTTACACATTTATCCATGAAAATGAAATTTCACACACACATTTGCCCTATGCATAACACAGCATAAAAAGATGATTCTAAAGTGAAAAAATGTAGACAGCTGTTTTTCTTCTCCATTTTGTATATGAATACACATAGTAAGTGGTAGTTAGTCTTACTGGTTTAAATTGTTACTCTGTGTACATGTAAGACTGGGGACTGATCGGTGGCGCTTCAAGCAAAGAGCAGGAAATTTTGAGTAGAATAAGAATTCCTTATATATATGTCCATTTATATGTGCATTTATTATGTTTTTGTAATTTCTACAATTATGCTACTGTAAGAAAAAGCAGTAGGAGTTTCTTCTGAACGTCTTAGTTGTTTTTCTACATTGAATATACTTTTTCAGCTCGACTGCACTTTGATGCCTTCATGCCTCAGTTTTGGTAACGCTGCCATCCTACTGTCCATTGACCAGCCATGACTGACCTACTTTTGATCCTGTGGTATTCACCTGACTTCTTTGGTTTATGCCTATATTGCAAGCTCTTTGAGACAAGACTTGTTTCTTTTCTTCTGTGTCTGTAAGACACCTAGTGTTGAGGAAAAAAAGTTGGTACTTGTAAATGGTACTTGAAAGTGCTACCTTTAGCTGTGTACTGTTGTTTACAACACAGTGCCTTGCTATGGAAGTTTTAGTTTGTGGATATTTTGTATTCAAAGTTGCAATCAAACTGATATGTTTCCATTGTTTTCACTGGCAAAATAATTCTTAAAAGTTTGGGTTGCTAATCAGACTATCATCATTTTGTAACAATTGTCCAGAAGCGCTGCCAAGAAAAACATCTTCTGTATATTAATTAGGTCACAAAACCCAATTATTTTGATTAAATTGATAGTAATTTTCTATGATTGTATTTGAACACCTTTTGTTTATTTCTTGATACAACTTAATTTCTTATGTTTTCCTCATGTATTTTGAAGTATTGTGTATGGCTGTGGATACAGTCTGGATATGAGTATTCATTTGTGAAGACAGTTATTTTTCTTGACAGAAAAAAAGAAAAATTGAATTCAAAAATTTACAGCCATGACATGGGGCATGAGTGGGCTGCTGGACTTGAAGGCTCAATACTGCAAAATGCAGAATGTCTGTAGTGCCCGTTGAGTTGAACGGGAGCAGTGGTACATATTTGAAAAGCTGGGATTATTTATAGGAAGTGTATACATAGATCTGGTAAATAGCTTTGTTAAGTAAAAGCTTAATTGATTCTCTGATTTCCACATACTATAGAGAATTTGATCTCCTAGCTCTTCGCACACCCTTTAACCCTAAAGAAAGTCAAAGTGTTGTTTGGAATGATTCTAGCAAAAAATAACTGTAATTACTATATGTTAACTTAAGGGAAATTGATTAAACAGTAAGAAAATGTCCTTAAAGTAAGGTCTGTTTGACTTTTTTATGACTGAAGATTTCATTCTTGACTTTGAAATATGAATGACTTGCTATATTTCAAGTGAAAAGAAGGTGGGACAAAATACTTAGAAATTAGTCATCCTTATAGTGTCCCTGCAAAAATGTTTGACAGCTGTATATAACCAAATACACATTTGGGTAGTGAATGCAACTCTCAGATATTTTGCAGGAGTTGTGAAAGATTGGGTTATTTCATTCTTCCCAGTGCTATTCACATACAACAGTGTCATTGGCAGGCATAACATTTTTGTAATGTCATGAACTTGATCTCTTGAGAGTATGAGTTAGCCCTAGGATACAGTACTCATTTGTTTTGCTTGTCTTAACTCTACCACATGATCTTACCAGCGATCTGCTGATCAACTGAGACAGTAAAATATTTTGGATTTTTGTACGATCAGTGTGTGTATTTCAAAGGAAAGCAGCTAGCCCGCAATCTCCTTCTGCCTCATTCAAGTGAGAAATACTACTGCATGATTCTTAGTAACTGTGTGTAGTACAGTACCGTTTTGTTCAGGGTAAGTGCTTAGGTCCTTTAAATGCGTAAGTCAAACCATAAGCTGATTGTTTAGTAAGACATAAGTACGCAGAAATCATCATACGACTCCAAAATGCATCACAGACATTTGCCTACATGATATTTTCCACCATTACTCATGATTATCAAATATGTATGAAAAAGTTTCTTGCTTTCAATAGACTTGCAGTTGCTTCTGAGGGAAAGGTGACAGGCTGGTGCCCCACAAGTGCATGGGAGTGCATACTGTAGCTTCTTCTGTACTTAAGCATGGATTTACTTAAAAATCTTTTATTATATTAAAATATTAGAAAAATATCCGTTACATACAGTTGGAGGATATGCCAGATAATAAATAAAACCCAAGTACATGGTAGAAAAGGAAGTTAGTAAAATGATATGTTGTAAGACCTTTTTCTTTCATTTTATATTTCCAGGTAAAACCTCAGACTGACAATCGTTCAAAAGTGCATGCAACAGTTCCACCAGAGGTTATAGCTTATCTCTGTTGATATATCCTGACACTGCTTTCACCGTCTCATCAATGTCTGTTATTGAGCAAAATCCCAAGAATTACTGGTTGACAGCACATGCTTTTAGAACCAGAAGCTTTAAACTGTGATTAGTGATGGTTTTAATTAGAAGAGGTGAAGCAAGTTACAAGTACTACTTTCCCCTGCTGGCATTTACATTTTAAAACTGGAGGGTTTCTTAAGTAATAACTTTTTAAAATCTACTATATAGCTTAGTCAGAAAAGATAACTTTTCCTTTTTTTGTTTAGGTATTGGCTTCAGGTTGCTGCCAGTCTTCAAATAAGATCATGTAAAATTGTTTTAATCTGAGATTTAACAGGAGTGCAATCGTGCTTTTAAAAGTTTTCATGCTAGGGAAGACATTTTACATTTCCTTAAATATCATTTATTGTATTAAAATATTAGAAAACTGTCAGGATTTTTATCAACATGGAACTGTTCAGACTTTGTACGTGGTAATGAAGAGTAGTGACATCCCTTTACAGGGATGTTGCTTTTTGTTTAAAATAAACTGTACTATCCCTCAGTATCATAATTTCATATAGTAATTCAACACCTAAATCTAAATTCTGCCACAGAAGTGAAACATTAAAATAATTTTATCTGTATTAAATAAGGTCCGACATTTATTGTGTTCTAGATATCATAAAATAAATCCTGTGCATAGTTGTGTTTCATTCTTCTTAGGGCTTTATTTCATGCATTGTTCCTGAAATCATCAAGACTTGATTTCCTTGAAGCTGGTTGCTATAGTACTACTTACATAATCCTGTAGTGTTATTTTAGCTAACTAAATAACTTTCCCTTAGGCAAGTGGGATCAAAGTTCTTTGTGCCTTTAGTTATTGTCAGTAACCAGGACAGTTGTTTATTCAATCTGCGCTAAGCAACGTTTTATGATGTTTTGCTTGAAGTCACACAGGATATCTTTGTCTCTTGAGACGTGGGGAACTCCCTCATCACTTAAGACAATCTCTAAGTATCACACGTACCATCTGCATACATTCACTTGGTATCAGTATCTGAAGTTAAGTATCATGATGAAAGCTCTTTGTGATTTCCTGTTTTCCCATAGTTGTTCTAATAACCTAACTTTTGGTGGATAAAATGAATAACAAGATTCAGGAGTTAATGATTCTAAAGGAACATCTGTTAGAAGGACCTTCATTACCATACATTTCCAGGGAAATGAGAACATAAGGCAAGACAGAAGCTGATGAAGAGCCTGTTTGGCTTAAGTAAATGAATAATGTGGCCTAGGACAGAGGATAGGCTTTTCAGTTGGGTACTAAGCATTACATTGGTTTTGGCAGTTAACCCCAGATGTTGATCTGGTCTCAGCTGCATTGTTCTGTCCTTTTTTTAAGCCAGTGTCATTTATTCATCCTGGCAGGATCCATTTTTCCCTTTATTTTTCCAAGGCATCAAACCCAGCGTATTCTACTCAGTAGGCTTAAAAAAATACTTGTCCCTCCATTTAGAATGTAAAATGGTTACCAGCCTAAAATTAAGTTTCTTAAATCAACTTTATGCCATGCTGTTGCGTCCAGTGAATGAGCAAAGAAACATCAGTGTCTTTTGAACTAAGAAAAAGAAATCTCAAAGCTGTTTGCATAATGCATCTTTTTATTTCCCCCTCTTTCCCTTTATGATCAACTATGGTAGTTAAAAATGCATTTTGTGTAAGTGGTTGAGACACACAAGCTTTCGCACAACAGGCACTCTGATACAAAAAAACAATTGTAACAATACTTTTCACACAGTGAAAGCTAAAGCACATTTGTTAATCACTCAGTCTCAGATTTACTATTTTGCAGCTAACACTTTTATTCTGACATGGCAAACAACATATAATGAAATAAAATTATGTCTCTAGATAGATCTGGTATTTATAATGAAGAGACAAGAGTCACTTGTGAAGTTCTCACTGATGCTAGCTCTGCATTATAGAGCTGATTGACTTAAACAACGCTTTATTACCCCATAGATACTAATCTTCTGAAATTGGCCAAGTTCCTTTTCTTCCACAGACTAGGCATTTCATAAGAAGTTTGATAGAACTAATACAAAGAATTTTAAAACTTGAGCACTATGAAGTGAGTTGTGGTGTGTTTTTCAATCAGTTTGATCTGGGGTATGGTGTGTGTGTGTCTGTCTCTGTGTGTGTGTTGGGTGGGGAGTAATGACTTCATGACAAAATTACAGCTGAAAAAAGGCAAAAAAAATTTTTTCCATAGCTTGTAGTAAGGAGACCCTTAAAAATGTGTCTCTGAAAGTTCACAGGATGTTTTAAAGAACATGTCATAAAGCCTGTGTAAAGTGACTTTGCATCTTTTGACTGTAGCGGGTTTTCCAAGGTAGAGAGTTGATTGGAGATGGGGAAAATGTGGTAAAGAAGGAGATACTAGAAAAGACATGTCTATGTGTAGCATCACATTCAGTTCTCTGTAGTCATTCCTGTTGTTTAGAAGGTGGAAGAATACTGAACCTTTTCTATGTAGACGAAAAGCCTCCAGTCTCTGCTGGTATTCCTCACCACCAGCTGCTCTCCCCAGTTCTCATGGCTGTTCTGATTTACTCCAGCCTTGAATTCCAGCTTGAACAACTTCCCCATATCCAGCTTCTGAGTCTAAATTTTCTTTTAATGCTAAGCAAGCCTGTGTGAGCCATTTCTGTTTTGTCGTTGGGTATAGTAATATTGTTGCCATTTGTTTTGAAGGTGGCATACCCTGGCTCAATGCTTGTAATTTCTTTATGACCAGCCTGATCCATTTTGCTTCATTTTCAGAATTGGATAAGTTCCTTGATATGAGAGGCATCAAACTTGCTTTCCAGGGCTGTGCCGAGCAATTAAACTGAGAGTTTTCAGGCCAATTATTTCTTGATATTTCTCTGCTTTGCTGAATAATAGACTCAGATGATATCGCCCAGTGGTGGCATTATCACAGAACACTGCACGTTCATTTTCACTTACATATAATTATTAAATCTTAGAGTAATTGTAAAGATGAATTTCAAAACTATTTTATGCATATGCTGAAAGAATTGTTGCTTTATTATTAAGATAATATTTTTGTACTAGATGCAATTCTATCTTCCATAGTTTTAAAATTTTCTATTACTTTTGTAATTCTTGAAAATATGATGTTTTCTTCTTTTGGTCAAAGGAAATTACTTAATGGGAATAATGACCGTGTGAGCAATTTCTTATCTCTTACAATTCATCTTTAGAATATGTTTTAGTCAGTTTAAAGAAATACTGCTATTTGCCACGAGGCAGTAGAACCAGACCAGCATTGTTTCCATTTCATAGTGGAAAACTTTTAAAACTTTTAAAATTAAAAGTTCAGTTTCAAAAATATTTCATCAGATTTTAAACTTTTGACAATCTCACTAGTCACAAGATTTCTGCAGTGGTTGCAATTCCCTTCCTGGGATAGTTATTCACTCAGGAATCTAATTGTTGACTTGTAAGAAAATTCAAGACTAGTATTACATCTAAAATTCAGTAGTGATGATTACTTAATTACCTCTATCATTACAATAAATACAATTGGGTAATGGCTACTATCAAGTGCTAAGTTTTAATGTAAAATAACATCTACCTTATGTTTTCAGAGTTTTCAAGAAATGGTATAAATGTAGCGTGTCAAGACATGGAACTTGTGACGGTGTATTTTGCCTGATTATGTGCTCAGTAACATAGGAAATTGCTGATACATCGACAGATAATTGTGTTTTGAATTTAGAGATGTTCTTTAAAGGCAGTAGATAAAGATCTTGGGAAGGCACAAGAACATGACTCAATTTTTCTACTTCTAAATAATTTTCTAATTTGCAGCTTAAAACGTTTCCAGTTGTTCTAAATCTTTATAGTAAGCATATATGGGCATATGTTGTATGGGCAAAAAAATAGATATATTTTATTAATTTATAGTAATCCAGTACCTTTATTTGTGTTTCCTTAACACTGAGCAGGTTTTTCTTAGAGTGCCTCAGTCTTCACTACAGGTAGAAAAGTAAAGCACCACTAGACTTCTTTTTTACCAGTCCAGAACCTTCTGCAAGACTTGAAGTCCAGAAAATAGCAGTTGAGCAGTAGTTGTAATTGCCACTTCTGTTGTGTTTTGAAGTAAAATTAGTTTTGCAGGTATAAGAAAAAACATTCTTTCAACAGGTATTAGTAATTTAGTCTGGTTTTTGTGTGTGGTTTTGTTGCCTGGCTGTATTTTTTTCTGCTGCCACCTTTTTCTAAATAGTGGATCGAATTTCTCTTGTAAATAGGCATGAGTCTATTGACGTTATTAGTAGTTCAGGTGTTTATACCTAAAGAGAATTTTATCCTCTTTACTGTCAGTTTATAGCAATGTTCAGTGTATCTGGTAATGGTGTTTTCTGAATGCAGACTGAGGATTGTTATAGGAGCTGCATTATATAGCTAAATGTTTTCTGGTTTTGAATGCCTGAATGCTCATTCAGATTATCTTTTACTCTTCATCAAAAATTAACAAATTACAGTATAAACTCTATGGACCATAAACCCCCTCTTTCCTTTGTTTGCACAGCAGCTAATGCAGAGAAGTCCTGGTTCATGGCTTTTAGACAATAGACTGTATATAAAAATAATAACAATTAAATTCAATTTCAGAGTGAATAGATTATATGCAGTCGACATCCATGACGAGGGGCTTTGCTCTATTAACAGACATGTTAGGTGAAATGGTAGTTACTTTCATTTGATTAGAAGCATTGCATTTCTCTGTCTTGAAATTTGCCTTCATACATCGCTTCCCATTCTGCTACTGCTGTTGAGGCAAAGCTAATGAAAAAGAACAAATGATAATATACAATGGAGATCAACACAAATTGTAATCATTTGGCTTTGCCAGAATAAGATGTGCTGACCTATTATTGGAGTCTGGAGTCTACTCCTTTTTCTGATGCCTGCCATTGTATTAGTGCTCTAGCTTTTCACATTAAGGAGGCCCTGATGCTGATTTTTTATGCTAGTTTTACACATATTCACATGGGTGGCTTTTTTTATTTACAAATATGTGAGTGAGGAATGCCTCTGTGGATTGTTATTTGTCCTTTATTGGTCTGATTTTTTTAGAATTACTACATTTCACACAAATTACTACAGAGTCTACAAGTCTTTCCAAATAAATACTGATTGTCCCACAAAACGGTTGGTAGAAGGACACACTATCCATGTTACTGCCATTTAAGTTCTTTACACAACACCAGAATGTGAATGCAATTCCAGTATTTCTCCCTGCTTTTCAAATTATTCCTCCTTAACATGGGGGCCATCCACAACTTCTTCATGGCAGAGTTTATGCACATTCCCAGAGTGAAGACAGGTGCAAATTAATCTTTTTCTCAAAGTCAGGGTTTTAACCAGTCCCCTGCTTTTGCATAACATGCTGAAATAAGGAGGCATTCAATGTGATTGCACTTTTGGCTGGTAATACTCTATGCAGCAGAGAGCCTCAGTAAGTACACGTGCACTGTCTTTAATTGTGTGGCCAAAAGCACTGGTGGAAATTGGAAGATTCTTATTTCTTGCGTATAAAACCAAACTAATTTTTCCATCCCTGCAAGCAGTGAACTCTGACTTATCAGCCTTCATTTCTTGTGTTACTCTAGCAGCCTTGGTCTTGTTAAAAGCATGTAGGATGCTGTTAAAAAGGGGGATCATCCACTGAGACCTCTCTCCTTTAAGAAATTTGCTGATAGTAAGATGCAGGATGGAACTAAGATTCTAAACCGTCAGCTCAAAGATAATCAGCAGGCAGATCAAAAAGTTGAATAAATTGGAGAACAGCAGCAGTATGCTGAGCTGTTATCAAAAGCCGTGGACCCTGAATAAATGTTTCACAGGATAATGTCAGAGGCTAGTATCATGTCACGTTTAAGAACGTGTCCCAGTTGGTTTTGCTGTACCAGAAGTACTAGATTTTAAATACTTGCAGTTTTTTAAAACATTACAGTATAAAAATTGGTGAGTAGATTTTTACTTATCCCATTATATTGTTTGCCCTTTATTGAACACGTCCAGGGAAAATAGGACTAGCTCACCTTGCCTATTTGCATATGAAATATTCTGTGGTTCTGCTAGATGTAGGCTCATATCTGTGGCAGTACATTAATACCTGAAATCTTTGTTCTTCAGCTAAGTTGGCTTTTAGCCACTTTTTTGGCTTCACACTTTATGTGCCACTTTAGTAAGAGACATCTACCTGTACATATATTTATTGTAGTCTTAATTTATCTCAGCATTCTATTAAAATCCACATAATTTTTGCCCCACAGCTAAGAAGAAACCAGTTTAATTTTTCTAAAATATTATTTTCCTTGGAGAGTTATTGCCCTGTGTGTGTATCTGTATGCATTGAGCAATATTTACTTCTGTGATATGGCCTGTGTATGGATCCTGGGAAAAGCTTGTAATTCCAGAAATTGTCTGTATATTTGCAGTGTATTTATTTCCTATTTAAGCATTATCCATAAGGAAGAAAAGATTATCATTAATTTATTCTTTTTTTTTTTCCTTCGCAATAGTCGCAGGAGAAGAAAGGTAAATTTTAGCTTTTCTCTTTTTGCTAGTCGAGCCATTCTTATGGTGGTGATTAAATCTCCCACTCTTTGGTTTTGCTGATCTTTTCTCTCTGAGTACGCTACCATAACAGTCCAACAGGCAGCTCCCAAGTGGGGACAAAGGATGCTCTTCTTGTTGTCTCTGTTCCTAAATGGAGGGCACAGCTGGTGAACCAACCCAGATAGCGTACCCCCTCTGAGCACACAGCTTGGTCTCCTCATGCCACTGCTGCCTGTGCATGGTGGCCACGGGAGGCCATCAGGGAGAAGGAGGAGGTGTGAAGGAGTGCAGGAAGACGTGTTCCTCACACCCATCCTTGCCTGTCAAAAGCTCAGAACAACTGCTCTCTGAGGAAGTAGGGCACAGAAAGCCTGCCCTCAGGTTCTGCTAGTTCTGGAGGGAAGAGCAAAACCATCCCAAACCTACGTTGCTTAGAGGAGAAGAGAAAGGGAAGGGGCATCATGGCACAAACCCATGATTTGTTCTGTTTTAACATGGGGGCCATCCACACCTTCTTCATGGCGGAGTTCATGCACATTCCCAAAGTGAAGGCAGATATAAATTAATCTTTTTCTCAAAGTCAGGGTTTTAACCAGTCCCCTGCTTTTGTATAACATATACCAAAATAAGAAGGCATTCAATGTGACTGCACTTTTGTCTGGTAATACTCCTGCACTTCTGGAGGGAAGTCCAGAACTCTGCATTAGCTGCTGTGCAAGCAAGGGAAAGAGGGGGTTTATGGTCCAGAGAGTTTATATTGTAATTTGTGCATTTTTGATGAAGAGTAAAAGATAATCTGAATGAACGTTCAGGCATTCAAAATCATGCTGTATTATCTGCATGCAAGGTAGGGCAGGAGGGACAGCAGAGCTTCCAGAGAGGAGAGGAGGGATGGCTCCGGCACCCGCCGAGCTCCCCACAGCAGCAGAGCAAGGGCTGTGCAGCTGGGACCTGGCCCCAGCGGGCGGGAGATGCTCCCCCCTAAAATCTTTTTTGTAAGGGTGATTAGCCGAGAGCCCTGTTGCTACTTAAGAATTCTGTTACATACAATATTAAATACATTTTAAAGCGGCTGCAAGAGAGCTGGGCAGCTGAGCAATAGTCTTGTAAACATTTTCCATTTGGTATTTATTTGTTATTGCTTTTGTTTTGCGCAAATATTCTTGTGGTTATAATCTCTTTCTTGGTAGTATTCCCCCATGATCTTATTCACAGTGGTGCATTATAACAAGAAAATGGACGTTCTTGTACAGGTTGGTATGTGCTGGTTTTTTTGACAATAATAATGAAGGAGTACTTCTATTTCTGTAGATGCCTAGGTTTTAAATATTTTTATGTATTTTAAGTATTTGTATGTTTCTTTTGGATAGATTGTGATTACTTTTTTTTAATGTAGCATGAAACACTTCCGTAACAGTGTCAGACATTTTCTAGTTTAATATTAAAGTGGAAATATTAATAAGCCACACAGAATTAGAAAACAGAACTGAGTTAAATCCCCAAAGTCAGCACGATCAGAAAGAAGGGTGAAATGTCAGACCTGGCATAACCCACTTCATTATGCCTTGTTTTCACAGTGCTCACGCAACAGTGGATGATCTTAAACATCCTAATTGAATAATTATGACTTGGGATGCTTTGCCTTAGGGCAAAGTTTTAGCTTTTCCTGATGTGGCAAATAATGTTCCATGTCATTTTGCATTAAGAAACACAGTAGCCAAGCTCCGTATTATGCACTGGTAGTTTTAGACAATCAGCACATAATTGTCTGCAGTATCTAGTTAGAAGACTACCCTCCATAACACCTCTATGGAAAGCTGGTGGATATTTAAAGAGACTTTCACATATCCTAAATCTGGTTGATGTCTGCAAACCTTTGCATCAACACCTTGTGTATTTTTAGCAGAAATAGCGATACACTAACAAATAATGCTGGTTCTTTGAGGCATTTGTGTCAACTTGTTATGCAGGTTGGTTTGTTAATATAGCTAAGAATTGGACCTTTTATTAAAAAATATATGTGTTTTAAAAAAATATCTCTTGTGAGCCTCATATATACACAGTACCATTGCTGTTGGCATTTTTTTAAAACAAGTAAATTTAATTTGAGAGGTGCTGCTGACACCACAGAATGTATGGCATACAGTAAGATTTTGCATAGAGGTTAACTCTTTGAAAAGTAAATCCAATTTACATCTGGGTGAAATGGTGTTAGATGTCCTTTACACATATAGTAAACTTTAGGTCCAGCCTCTATTTTTGCTTCATCACAAAAATGAATGTCGTGCTCAGGCAGTGCTAGATCTCATCACATCACAGCTTGATTCTCCTGCACTACTGGTGAGTTTCTCAGTGGCAGCCGAGGTGACGTTAAATGAGTTTGCTTCTGGAGAAGTGCCCCAGGAAAGTAAAATATGAGAGCTGTTTTGTACAGCTGAGTCACAGCTGCCAGTCCGCAGTTGATATGAAGAAGGGCCAAAACATTGTCTGGAGATACAAGATTAGCAAAAATATCCCAGAACATATTCGGTAGGCTGGTGTCACCTTGCCTCTTGGCTATGTCTTACTCTATGCAGTTCAGTTTTGTTTATTTTGTGCGTAACAGTTCATGTTATTCTTTGATGTACATCAGGATCAGAAACACTTCTCGAATGACTTATATGTATAGAATGAGTGAAATCCTAGAAATGATGACAGTGCTTTCTACACTAAATGTTTCTTATTATTTGTTACTAAGGCTAAATAGCATATTTTTCTTTTCAAACATACGACTTTATGTAAATGTCAGCTTTATATGAGAAGAGAGGTATTTCACAGAAAATTTCTAATGAGTGGATATAAAACTGGATAGTTTTGGTTTGGGTCAGGTGGACATTGATCTCTGAAATGTTCAGAAGGCTGCTATAGCTTCTGAAAGCTGTAATCCCGGGCATCATGAAGTGCTGTTCTCCATCATCTGTGTCCAGCGCCAAACCTGGGTTACATCCAGGTACAATCTCTTCCTGTGGTCCAGATGCCACAGTTCTGTATAGTGTAGATCAATTCCCTCCACTGGAAAAAGTGCATTTCTCTCTGCCACACACCAGCTGGCTGGAGAGCTGGACATTACCACCCATCGTCATGCACCACACGAGGATGTGTTATATGGTTTAGCTCAAGCTTTCTCCCACCTTTGCTCTCCGTTGTGTATTGCTGAGTGAATTGACACTTATTTTTGCAGAAAGGGAAGCTGGCTTACAGCTGTCTTGGCTTCTCTAGCAGGCTGTGGCCAACAGGATTCTTCAGTTGACTTTCCAGCCGTATTGCAAAGTACTGTTCACTCAGCAGCAAAAGCCTAATATGCATTGGAATTAAACAGAATACATGAAATCTGGGACGTCTATATGTATGTAAATTGTTTGCATTCATTCTGTGTAAGCTTTACTTTGACTAACTGAAAAAAAAAAAATCATGGTAAAGATTAGACCTAAAAAAAAATAATCATGTTAAATATTAGACCTAACTCAGTGTTTGGAACGGTCCATTTTACACTGTGAGAAAAAATACTGCCAGTATCCTGCCATTCTTTCCTACTTTAGTTGCAGTAAATGCTGGTGTAATTATTATATGTGTTGGTGTGGCCACTTAACTAACGTATATAATAATAAGTTCCTACATATTGCAAATTTTCAATGTATGTTTTACACTAAACTGAATTTGACAAAATTTTTAGTTTTCTAATTATACCAGATAAAATATATTTAAATACACAATATAGGTAATAGATGAAAACATAAAGGCAATGACTTTATCCCATGAGACTTAACTGTGTTTTATTTAATACTAAATACTGGACAGTCTTCCTTTATGCAAATCACTCTAACTGTTTGTTATGGTAATACTCAAGACAAGATGAATCAAACTGTAAAATAATATCTACATGTTTCTATGTTGTTTATGCGTAACTAAATGCAAAAACATTTGCAGAAGCAGAACTTAAGATTTATCAGAAAAACAAATCAGAATTTATCATTAACTGAGAACTAAAAAAATGGGTATCTTTCATTGATAAGATGTGGAATGCTGTTATTTTTTTTAAATCACATTGAAGACACAAAAAGTAAACATCTGAGAAAAAGAAACATGACATTTTTGCAGCTGATGCTGAGCATTTTCCTTGATTCTGCTTTTCACCGTTAACTTTATTTCTGGTGTGCACGATTCTGGTTTAGCATATCTTGGATCTTGTCAGTCTGAGTGACACCAACTCTTACTATTAGTGTACTTCATATTGTATGTTTCACATTTAGTTTTCTGAAAATTGAGCAGGACATAATTAGGGAAGGTCCTGATCTTTGTTGTATACATAATGTGGTTACAGTGCAGGGACTTTAAAAAAATAATTGAGATACTCAGCTGCAGTAAGTCTTGACTTATTGAATATAAATGAAGAGGACTAAGTAGCTGAAGTGTTTAGTGTACACGAGTCTGTGTTCCTGCATCTGTGAATGTTTTGGTTTTTCCTCTGGACTACTTCAGATCCAAACACCATTCATTTCTGAGTTGAGCACTAAATTGTACAATCTGTACTTTTGCAATCAAATAAGCCAGAGTTTTTTTAAAAATATGAACATATTTTTAAATCCATACTAGACCATACATAAACTGATTGTCATAAATATTGGGTGCTCAACAGGTGAACAGAACTTATTTTATTTTCAGCATAGGAAGAGAGACTACAGCTGATAATACATTTTAAGATATATATTTTTGAAATTTTTGCATTTTTCAGAATAAAAACCCATGAGGACTTATACCAAGTGATATAATGCAGAAAAACAGATATACTCTCAAATCATTTTAATTGGTCTAATCACAATGTATCTGAAATATTGGTACAGTCAAATGGAAGATTGTGTTTGTGGGATGTGACTGGTTCCACTTTCAAACAAAATAATTTAATCTACCACAATTTTAATTTATTTCTTTTTATTGAAGCACCTTTTTTTTCACTTGCATTTAAAAAGCCATGTTTAAAAGTCATTGACATGTTTTGCCTTTAAAGCTGTAGAAAATTAGGTCAAAATTTCCCTCTGTCAAAGATTGAGAATCGCAGAAATGACTTTTGCCTGTAGGACAGGAATGAACGCACATTAGTGGAAAGGCCAGTGAAATATAACTGCAAGCAAATCTTTACTGTTGAAATCATAAGATTCATTCATCAGAATTGAAATGGAAGAGAGTCAACATACTGATAAATTATAAAGCAAGGCAAATATACAAATCCTGTTTCAAAGTTATTAATTTTTCTTTCCTAATAAGGCTGTAGTCTTACAACCAACGGTTTGTAGGTATGAGGATACTCTTGTATGAAACTAAATTTGCTAGGGTTGTGTTTGCCCACCTTTTGTGCTGGAGCATGGGAAAAGCAGAAGATGTAAAACAGATAATTTAGAGTACTTATATAGGGTGGATGTTAGTATGATTGTTATGGTGGATGATTGTTAAATCACAGATATTGGCAATTGTAACTTCTTCCTAAATATATATGTATATATATATATAGTTGGAAAACAAAAATATTTAAACTTCCTACTTCATTGTAATATTCATAAGAAGTTAAAGTAATAACCTGTGGGGACAATATCATTATTTTCATTTTAAACCATGTATAAGTTTCAAAAAAAAATTGCCAAATATAACCAAATTATTTGTCAGGACCTCTTTGGAGCTGGTTACCCAGGTGTAACTCACTCCTACATAGTGACCCTCAAAAATGGCCGTATAGGACATAAAGGACGTAATATAGTTAAGAGTAACCTGTGGCTGTGTACATTCTTAACTCAGTAATGCTGAGTTTAATAATCCACTGAGTGTGACTGTTCAGTCCTCCTTTGCTGGTCATCGACGTGTCTCTCTCTGCTGCTAGATTTTGATGTTAATTTCTCCTAATCCAAGGGTTAAGGTTGCACATAAGGAAAATCACAGCTGATGTTAGTTCTTCAGGTCCGTGTCCTAACAACACCGAGGTGCCTGTGTTGATTTCTGGTCTCTGATTCCAAACTGGGCTTTCCAGACTCCACACGGCACTCCGCCTGCACTTGGGGCATAACGAACAGTTGCACTGAGCAACCAAAGCAAGATCTCCCAGTGGATAGGAAGCTGCAACCCCCTTCCCCCACCCCGTATTACAGGATTCGGTCTAACCAGGTGAGGAAAAGCATCTTTCTCATCTCCTAATGGCAGTAGCTGAGGCCATCAGGACCAATGTACTCAATTTCTAGTGCCAAATCTTAAAGAGTTTGTCTTGAGCACTGTCAAAAGCATTGAGCACCAATGGAGAAAGAGTTCTCCACCAATGCAGGGAAGCTGAAGGGGAGGCATTATCCAGAAGTTTTTTCTGTAGTACCTTTAACAACTTCCGTATTTATTCCACACCTGTGTGGCAGGGAAGGATCAGAGAATCCTTTCAGATCATCACACCACACCACTGCTCTTGCACTTCACATATCTGTGGTCACTCGGCTCAGCTTTACTGGCAGGAGCCTGATCTTTGCTTCGCAGAAAGGAACTGCCCGCTCTGCAGCGTGCTGCTCACCTGCTGCCCTGTGGCATATTGAACCTGGGCTAGGTCTAATGTTGAGACTGATCCTTTCCCAGATACAAAGGCAGAAGTTTTGTTGGTCCTCACTTAGATGATATAAAGAATGTAAATGTATCTTTGCAGAGGTATCATCCTTAATTTGTGTGTGTTTTTAAATATACAACTATTTAAATAACAATAGTTCATGTAATCAAGAAATAACTTTTTCCATGTTAATAATGAAGCAAACACCATAGCCCCAAGTAAGAGAATAAAAACTTATGTTGAAGGGTTTGAGCATTAAGTACTAGAATACTTAACTCCAAATAAGTAGGGAAAATTAATTAGCCAAATCATAGCTGTCACGCTCTTTTTAAGAAGCCCCTGAGGGGGAGTCCTTCCTTTGCATGCCTTGTGATAAATAGAGGTCTGTTGAGGAAAAACATTGATATGTGTGGCACCTTTGAGTCATAGATCATATCTTTGTTTTCTTTTGTCTCCCAATTATGGGTGTTGATTTTTTTTTTTTTTTGTGGTAAATAAATTTCAATTAATGAAATTCCAGCTGTCTCATACAGTATGGTGTTGTAAATTTGAAAGCATTTAGCAGATGCCCATATAAAAATCCATTAACACCTAGAAGGTTCCCTGACATTTTAAACCAATATGTCTCCAGCTGGAACAAATAACAGAAAACAAGTCAACATTCTTGAAAAAGTTATGGCACTCTCTAATGCAGGTAAAAGATTCCTGTGTGGAAAGGGCCATATCGTGGAAAAATATAACAATGTCTTATGTTTTCAGTTTTGTAAGAGGAGAGCCATGAATACATTTTGTTGTATTTATTTGCTCTTTATACAAACTGTATAAGACTGTATATAAAAAGAAGGAACCAATTAAGATTCCAGGTAAAAGACAATACTGTCTCAAAGTTTTTGCTTAGTATTTATCACTCCTAAAATCACATGAGGGTCTTTAAAAATTAGCAGTCAGAAATTCTGATAATTTATTTGTCTCTAAGCATTCTGATCTGGTACAATTATTAAAACAACTGTATCATTGCCATAAAAAAGTCTATTAGTATTTCACTACTTAAAGTCCTACCAGCAAAGTGAAGCTTAGGGAAGAAGTAAAGGAATGGGAGAGATGACCTTGACTTGCCTAAACCTTGCAGTATTTAATTTGGAAATGGGCCACATTAGACAAAAACAGGCAAAAAAGATACAGACATAATGCCAATATGCACAGTAACTGATGGGAGAGTATGGAAATACCCTTTTGGAAGCCTGCTTATTCTGGTGACACAATCATTGCAATACATACATTTTTAAATGCCTATTTTCATTTTCCTGTATCAATAAATCTTTTCTTTAGGAGAAGAAGGAAGCTGGATGCTATGTGGAAAAGAGCCTTTTGTTCTGTCGGTTTATTTCTTAGTATTTATTGTGGCAGAAATAGTAAAGCTGGCTTTTCATCCCTGTTGGGCTAATTCACCACTGTGCTACCATGGAGAGGGCTAACACGGGGCCCATTTTCCATTTGAATCCGTCTAAGTCTCTGAACTGCAATTTAAATGATGCACGGGGCTTGTGATCACATCCGTAGCAAAGGGGTGAATTCTAAATATAAAATAATTTGTAAAGTGATACCTGTGTAAGGTTCTCCAATGCTTCTTTTCTGTGTTTCGCTGTGATTTAAATTATTGCACTGTCAGTGCCTTCAAATAACCATGGCAAATTCAAATTTAAAGTCTGACATTTGGAAGGCAAATTCTAACAGTTTACTGATAGTGATTTTCCTTTAAAATAGCTAACTGATGTCCTAAGCACATACAGTTACAATAGCATTCCGGTAGCGTGCTCGTTTTTAAGGATTTAACTGCAAAAGTAGATCACTCTGTAAGGTAGATGTATACAGAAAGGTGTTCATAGAAAGACAGTCACCACAGGACTGCTAAGAAGATGTTTAGCATATTGCTACCTTAAATGAGGATGAGGGGTGTCAGAGCAAAACAAATGAAAGAACCTAAAGTGGCTGGAGATGTTGACCCAGCAGAAGCAGCTGTCCCCAAGCCTGCCATTGCTGTGAAGCAGAAGTGCTGTGCTTCCCTTTGACTGTGTCATTGCCACAATGCTGTACTTGGATGTCCTTTCTGTTGTAAATTAAAATAGATGAAAGCTGTCGAGCCAAGCCAGTGATGGAGGCTAATTCGATGTGATAGAATTGATGAACTCTAAATCGTCCCACTTCTCTCTTGAAACAGTCTGACTGGAGCTCAAAATGCCAGAGCACTTTGATTTACACTCTCTGTCACTTCTGTATTGAAAGTCTCAGTGTGGCAGCAGTGAGGATTAGCTTCTTCACAGTATTTTTTTCAAATATGTAGAGTACGTCCACACACAGACTGGTGCAACCCCTTGTAGGAACGCTGCTGGGAAAGCTGCACTGCCTTGTTGGCACCTGGATTGTGCACAAAATTGTTATCAAGATAAAGAGGATAACAACCCAACTTCTGCTGCTACAGATACTGCTAGGATAGTCTCTTGGAATTAGTGTTGTGCTTCTTATTTCAGAACTGAATGTTAGACTGTAGGATTAGGGTATTTAATGCTTGAAAGCCCTCTATTTCTGAAATTCTGATGTAGCTTAAACATTTTAGGAGATTAGACAGGTTCTAGTCCCTTCAGTAGCTGTAGCTTGCTAGGTAGCGGTTCAACTCTTAAAATAATTCTCCATTAAAATATTACAAGCTTCAGACTTCCTTATCTTAGCAGTTTCTTGTTATTCATACTTTCCTGTTCAAGATACTTGAACTCAGAGCAAACTGCCTTGGTTTCTTATTTTCTTTCAAAGGTAAGGGATGGTCAGTGTCCTTGCTTTCTTAGTTCTATGGCAGGAGCAGAAAGCTTTGCAATCAATTTATTAAGTATTCTTGGGCCACCATCATTAAAAGGTGTAACATCTCACATCTGCTGAAACAGTTGTTTCAAACTTAGAAACAACATGAACAAAGAAAAGCTGCTTTAATATACGTTATTACTCTGGCTGGATAACAGAACTGCATCTGTTGCAAAGCTGTTTGCTTGCCTGCACAAAACGAGTTGGCTGGGGCCACATGCCATTCCCTCTAGCAGAGTATGCCAAATTCTTGCTGACCTGAATGTACTAGGGATGGTGTGCAAATTGTGAAGTTTGGAATATTTCTTTGGACAAGCACCCCTGTTTTAGATCAGTATCCTAGTTTTATGTTGATTAGCTAACCCCCTTCTTGCTGAAAATGCTAGGTGGACAGGATTTGGTACAAGGATTTTCTGTACATTCGGAGTGACCAGATTTTTTTTTTTTTTCCCCCACAGTTCCTGATCCTAGCTATAACTTAAAACTATGGTTTTACTAATCATTTGATACTGGGGTTTAGAGCTTCTCCTGGATGGGGCGATTGAACTACAAAGGCTATCAGTGGCAGAGTGAGCCTTTTTAATGAAAAGGAAGGGAGGTAGTCAAGTAACACAGGCTCAACTTTTGTAAGCATTGTTTAGAAGAGCTTTCCTCGCCCAACATAGTAGCACAGGGTAGTGTGGTGTGCTCGTTCAGCTTGCAATAGCAAAGCTATTCAGCTCCTTACACTGAGGATCCATGTAAACCAGGGAATTTCCATCCCGACACAGGCAGGACTACTGGAAAATCTAGCCCTTTTTGGTCCCCTTTACAAGGCAAGGAAAATTATTGTTGTTTTGCTTAATACTTTAAGAGTTAAAGCTTGAAAGCATTTAAAGGCATCAGTGAGTCATGGTGCATCACCAGTTTACCTTCCTTAATGGTAATGTCATTTTTGCTTTAAGAAGCTTAAAAGTACCACTTTAGACCAGTTGCATAACTGGCAATGATACTGCACTTAAAAGGTTTCATTTACATTGTCACTTTATCAGTGTACCAGTAATCTCAAATAATAGATTCTTTTACAGAATTAGAGGTAATAATAAAGGGAAACTGACTACAGACCTGTTTTCCTGTTCACTGGTTTTTATTTCTCTCCTTTCATAATTTTTTACTTTATATGATAGAATTTATTAAAAAAAAAAAAAAGAAGTAGGAAGAAAATAGGGAACAAAAATAAATATAAACCTGGGATTCAATGTTATCTGAAAAAAAAATAATTCAGATTTTGATCATCTGAAGTCACTAGGGTCCAGGTATGTTTCAGAAACTTCAACTTTTTCTAAATTAGCACAGTTTCAATTCAGTCTTCATAATTTGGACTGTATGTGTTCACACAGGAAACAAATCCAGTGCCTACCCTTTTTGTTGTCTGGCAGTTTAAAAAATGTGTTGACATTATCTGCAAATTAAAATCTACTTGTCCTGCACTTGAACATCTCTTTAAAGTAACAGGACGCCCCATCTTTCTGACTTTGTGCTAGGAAAAGCCTGTTTTAAAAAGTGCTTTAATTAAGGCCTCTTTAAAAGTCTGTTACTACCTACAGTGTAAAAGGGATATGATATTAAGCAGTAATGTAGAAAGATGTGCTATAAAATACTTGTCCAATATTTTCAGATTGGATAAACTGATTAAACTTATTCTAGAACATTTAGAGAACTGGCTAAGCATGTATGTGATCCCAGCACCTGTAAGGGTTATGAGACTTCAGCTAGGACAGGTGAGGGTCAAGAAAGGGACAACTAATTCCTATCTCAGAAAAAAATGGGGAAAAGGAAGGGTTGGGCAATTAGACACCAGACAATTTATCATTAATTCTTGGGAAAGTACTGGAATAAGTAATTTTTTAAATCTCTAATAATTTAGAAGAAAGTGAGGATGTGAATGGCACTCAATGTTACTTATTCGTGTCTAAATCATGTCAAGATAAACTGATTTCTTGGTACAACAGACTAGAAGACCTTTAGGTAAGGATGGAAGTTAATGTAAAACTGTATTCTTGGAGTAGTTATAAGTCATTCATTGTGAAAAGAGAAAGGTATATCGAGCGGGCTTCTGCTGGGATCTGATTTTGTTGTTGAGATGGACTGTGTCTATCGCATGTGTAACTGTCACTGAAGTAAGAGAGACTGGAAACATATTATAGGGCAGAATTATAATCTGTACAAATGAAGATGGGGAGTCTGAAATAATGGGTTAAAAAGCTGCAATTCCACAATTCCGTAATTGGAAAATATACAATTCTGCACTGAGAAAGAAGTAGCCACCTGCAAAAAACCAGGTAGGGGTAAATGGGCAATGAGCTTGGTAAGAACACTGAAAAAATGAGGTGGGATGATCATGAATCAGAAGTGACTATGCCACCATGCTTCTTTTGTAGCAAAGATGCTGGCATAACATTCTCAACAAAAGGTTCTGTAAGGCCTGCAAAGTGACCCTTTGTATTGTGCCATGTGAGGTCTAGGGTCCCACTTTTTGACAGGTGTCTGGCACTTGGACAGTACAGAGGGGAGCACTGAAAATGGGAGCAGGAGTGGCAAGATAATCTTACATACCTGTGTTTGCAGTTGCGAAGGTTAAAGGGAAACTTTAAATTTATAAAGAACTCCTGTAAAGAAGTTTTCGTGGCTTTTTTTTTTTTTTTCTTAGGCAGGGAATGCTCTCCTCTGTAGACATGACAAGAAGCAATTGGCTCTAAATGTCAGCATGAAGATTTAATTTAGATTTTAGAAAAGACCTTTCCAGCATGGGGATCATCAGGCACTCTGGACTTCTGGGGTGACTGTGGAACCTCCATCACTGGGGCCTTTTTAAGAAACTTACACATCTGCTAGAAGGATCATAATCACTCTGCAACATGCCTTTGTGTAGGACCGATGCACAAGGGGGGGGACAAAGGTATCTCATGAGGTACCACTTTTACCCGGTTTCTTTTATTAGACCATATTTACTATCTTTAAAGCAATCTGAATTGCTATAGGAGCAGCCTAAAACTTTATTTCAGAGATGGGAATTATCAGTTTGACATCTGTTGTCAAAGGTAAGTAATTAAAGTCGTTTTTAACAATTGTGATAATAATGGTTAATATTCATGATGCCTCATTTCAAAAGCAGTAGCTTAATAATATCAATAGGATGCACTGAGATTTTGTTAAGGTAAGGTAGTTTCATACTGTGTGTATTCCATTTATAAAGTTGGCACTTACGTTTAAAATACTACGCTATCAGTATTAGCAATTCGTTAGAACACATTTTGAAAAGCATTATTTATGTGACCATCACTGTAAATGCAAGAGTTACAAGGAACAGTTTGCATAATATGATACTTGAATCTCTCTTTTATATTCTGAAATACTTAATTTTAACACATATTTTAGTATATTCATTTATAAATATCTGTCCTTGGGCAAACACCATAGAATGCCTTATGTAGAAATATTTTAACATATATAGTTAGTGGGTCGGGCTCTCTTGTTCTCTGTACATAGAATTAGTTTACAGAACAAGCATTTTTAGAAATTTTCTGTAAATTGAAAATGGCTCTGCTCGCTAACAGCCAAATAATCAACAATTTGCTGAAAGGATTTTTTAAACCCACTTGATTAGGAAGAAGAGTGCAATTCTGCATTTAGCAAGGCCTACAGAAAGACTGAAGTACCTCAAGAGGAAATATCTATGGTTACAGAGCAGTGTAAATGTGCAACTTAGATTCATAGTGATATAAAGGAAAGAGATAATAGGATTCGATCTTGTTTAGGCGTTCTTAAATTCGAAAGCAGTGAATTGAAATTTGAGCTTATTATTGATTCTTAGCACCAAAAAATCTTCCTATGCTAAATTAATCTCCAGGGAAAAATTCTGAAGGATTGATCACAACTTTATTGTAACATGAAGCTCCATATATTACTGTCAAACAAGCCTAAACCATATGCCATTTCCATTGTAATAAGCAGCTTTTCATACTCTGAGTGTTTTAGAGATGGGAATTCTCTTCCAGAATCAAAAAGGTCCAGAACCTGAAGTCACAGTAGATTCACATCTCGCTCTTTGCTTGCTAATGTGTAATACATTAAATGTCTGTTCCTTGGATCTAGCAACAAAATGACCTTTTCAGGGCTCATCTTTTTTTCTCATTTTTGATTTGTTCAAGTAAAATTGCAGACGACTGGTATTTGGTTTCCAAAAGGGATACATAAAAACTTGACCTTTTGGAACTGTTATTTTTTGGGATGTGTACACTGTATTTTAAGTATGTCTTAGCTGTTGTTTGCTGGACTGTGTCTAGTTTAAATAACCCTTCATTTTATTCAGTGTAAAG
Source organism: Falco rusticolus (assembly GCF_015220075.1). Taxonomy (NCBI): domain Eukaryota; kingdom Metazoa; phylum Chordata; class Aves; order Falconiformes; family Falconidae; genus Falco; species Falco rusticolus. The sequence continues at coordinate 36,196,977 of NC_051195.1, forward strand.
CTAGGACAAGAAGTATAACTCCTCTCATTTTTTCCCATGACAGACCTTGCACACGACTAAGAGCACTTTTTCTTCAGGCAATTTTAGAGAAAGTGGCATGAAATAGGTCCTGATACCTTAGGAAGTTTCTGTAAAGTCTGTTTTGCAGTGCATATAGCATGTTATACTATGTCCATCATTGTAATATCTCATTGTCTACCTGAATGCACTCTTGCATCAGGGCAGTTTCCACTTAACAGAGTGGGAAATGAGGCACAGGGAAAGCAAATGACCAGGATTATTTAGGAAGTTCATGATGGAGAGAATAAATGAATCCTGATTGTCAGACTACTGTCATAAGTATGGTTATTCCTGCTGCTTGGTTTCTTAAGCCAGCTTTTGTCCACCTCTTACAGTCACTATATCTCCTGCAATCATGGAGTGGTGAGCGTATTTCACCTACAAATCAACAGAACAGTTTAATGACTATGATATGCCTTTCCAGTGAAATCAGCTGATTTGGAAATTAGCCAAGTCAAATAGGTTATTCAACATGTAAATGAAAAACAGCTTTCCTTTCCAGATATGTAAATAGCTAATTTAATTTAAAGAGATTTGTAACACCAAGAGTTACAACAAGAAACGTTACAGACAAGGCAATCTTTGTCTCGTGCAAACTAAAGCTAATAATTAGAGCTTCATTGAACTATCACTATGTATAATTCAGTTTGACAATGAGAATTTAAGATTTTTTTTAAGGGAATTAAATTGTGTTTCTAACTGAAGTGCCTGTGGTCCACTCAGATCTGTGTAGTCATTTAAACCCATTTAAGTTCCTTCTGTTGATTAGATATGGCAATAAGAAACCTCAAGAATATGCAATAAATGACTGAACTGCTCTGCTTATAGAGACTCTGTTTTTGCAGGGCTGGCCATTTGCATACATTTTAATTCTTTTAACCCTTGGAGTTTGACAGTTGCAGTGTGATCAGAAATTAGGCAATGCAACTCTCCATGAGGTTTTGACATTTTTCACCGTTGCAAACACTTTCCCTATAAAACTCAGATTTCATGTGTAGCATTGTTAATTGTTTTGTTGTAGCCTTTTGGTGTTATTCACATCAGCAGTTGACAGCACAGAAGAGAGAAAAAGGAGGAGACTGAGTTGTAATTTTAGACAAGTCAGAGCTGGGTGATGAATAAACAGAATAGGAATTTCAGATTAGACGTTTGGAAAATCTTTGTCACTAGGAGGTAGTGCAGCACTGGACTGGAGAGCACTTGCCAGAGAGATTAAAGAATTAGCATTCTTCATGGTTTTGAACACTCACCTTGACAAGTTCATGAATGTCCTGGTACAGTGTTGATAGTGATGTGATCTATGAAAAAATAACCAAAAAAAATTAAACAAACCCCAAACAAACACCCACCCATCCCCCTCCCCCCCCAAAAAAAGAAAAAAAAAGAAAAAAAGAAAAAAAGAAAAAAAAAAAGGAATCTAAGATGTGAAAGAAGAAAACCCAGACAGTTGTTGCTGTTGTTAAAATAATAGGTACCCTTTCAACTACCATATCCTTCCTTATTTCTGAAATAGTGTACTACGACTGCCTGGCTCTAACAGCCAAAATGAAAACATTTTTGATCTGGCAATCAGAAGTCTTCCCAACATTTTTACAAGTGTTTGCCACCCCTTATCCCTACTCAAGCTGTCAAGCTGCCCATGAAGTTGGACGTGCACGCTTTATGGCACACTCTAACACGTACCTTGTTTGCCAGTGGGCTAAGCTAGCCCATAAAAGTACCAAGCAGCAGCAGAAAGATCTTTGAAAGAATATTTTTTTCATCCTATTATGGCAGTAAAATGTTCTCATCCTTTTCAATGATCCTAATCTATCAGTCCCTCAAGAATGTCTGTTAGTGTATAGCAAAGAGGAAGTACACCTGTCCTAGTTCCTAACATGGCATGTATGTTATTGGGTTTTCTTCAATTATGGCTTTTCTAGGACAGTTATGCTGAAAGGTGAAGAGAAGAGCATAGAGAAAGTTTAAAACACTATCCTATTCCACATGAGAGACCAAGTTATTAAAAAAGAAAAAAAAAAAAAAAAAAAAAGAGAAGAGAAAAGAAAAGAAGTCTTCTAAGCAGGAAAAAGAAGTAAAATGGTAACATTTCCTAAAATAGAAAAGATTTGAAACATGTCAGCCTTGAATTGCTGAAATATTGTATTCTGTTAATATTAAATCATTGTAATATGTACTTTGCATTGAGTGCTTTATTGTACATGATTACAATATGGGTGTTAAAATATTTTGAAATTAAGGCTAAATATTATCAACCAAATGAAAAACTAGTGAAACATTTCTACTTATATAAGAACTTTGCAACAAACACATTTTCTTATAGAAGTTTATACAAGATGCCATAAAACATTTTAATTCACTCCAAACTGCACTGATCAGAGGAGAAGTATCCCCCATGAGAATTTTTTTGATCAATGTAAAATTTAATTGTATACCCAGGCAAATACTTTCCTGTGATATAATTTTAGGTGGGGAAGCAGATCCTCATTCAAAGGTACTCATTTAACTAGCATGCCAAAACAAAATTAACATCATCTTGGCCAAGATGTGTCCATGTCCATGAAGAATCAGGTGAAATGTGTATTTCCATGACAAGGGACTAATTATGTCAAAATGTTTTTTTTAAGAAATGTTTTCAAATTCTATAGGTTTTGAGTGAGAAATTGAACTAATTTATAGTATCTTACCATCTTACAGTTTTTCACTGATAGCAATTATAATTCTATACAAGAAAAACTCTTTAATATAAGGGTATAAATTAATACTTAGAATTTCCTGCAAAACAATAGAGATACCTAAACAATTAATCTTGCCAATACCCTTGTACTTAATGAGATTTAAAATTATGGTAAACCTTGAAATCGGTTTGTCTGCTCAGTCAGATAAACGTTCATTTAATTTCTCAGTCTTATGCTGAGAAAGTAATGATTTGAATTTCCCGTAGTTTTTGGTGAATATTTAGGCATGTGCTTAATTCTAAATATAAAATAAATGTGTGATAAAATATTCAGATATTACATGTTGATAATATCAATCTATTATTTGTCTCCAATATCCCTGATTACTGAAGTATGTATTTATTTTTTTGTTCGTATGATTTGCAAAAGCCTTTTTTTTTTAATATGAGTACATAACTAATTCCAGTGTAGTTCCACTTACCGCTATCCCATGTTTATTCTGCTTCAGCTATGATGAAATATCAGTGTTTTTTTAAATCTCTTTTACTGCTAAGAAAAATGTAAGGAAGAGTTTCTTCCCTCTTCTCATAATGTCCATGTTCGGAGATTTTCCCTGTTTCTTGGCCTATGGCTGAATTGTGGGAATTTCCCCCCACCCATAGGGGCTACATGAAAACGGTGTGAGTGAAGCCCAGGGTGACACACCTGGATGCCACCTGCCCTGCCATAATCTGACTCACAAGAGTTTCTGTAACTGAAACTTTGCCTTTGTCCAAGTCTTGATACACGGGCGGTTGCAGATGGTAGGAGTTAGAGATCTTTTCCAGCCACAAAACTGATTTTGAACACCGTATCTTCCTGTATTTCTCCTCATTGCATCTCGTTTTTCCTGTTCTGCCCCTTACAGGGAGCTTTAAAGTGCTGAGCAGAAAGAAGCAGTATTTTGAATAGAGCACTTCTCTTTGATGTACAAGTGCTTAGATGCCAAACTCAGCAGCGCTTCATGGGCAGCCGGACATTTTAGAGTTTCCATTCTTCTTTCCAGAGCTAATTAAGAATCTTTGTAGCAGTCTTCTCAAATGAGAGAGTATCAAAATTGCAGTGACAAACTTGTGTCACTGAATGAGAAGGTTTCACCCAACGGATAAACAAGAGCAGAGGTGAAGAAAACTGCTGGCTTTAAAAAACAGAGAGCATATCAAATATACATTCCTTTATAGTCTGTGTTAAGTAAATCTTTTAAATAATTGTTTGTGCATTTGGAGCGTTGTTCTGTTCATTTAAATACTTTCCCCAAGCAATTCTGTTTCTTTAAAACAATGTTGGGTTTCCCATTAAAGAGTAAGTAAGAATTTGCCAATAGCTACAATACTGTAATGAGTTCCATATGGCAGGACCACTGTAATAACATTGTTTTCTTTAATTTTTGTTATTTTAGGAAGAAAAAAAGAGCTAGATATGGTAATTTTAGCATGTAGTGACTCAGTATTTTGTGCTTTAAATTTTTGTAGCCTTGTCAAGTTGTTGGTAAGGCTGGGGCGTCACAGTGCTTTCTGGCTGTAAAAATCAGCACTGATGTAACTCAGTATACAGAGACGACCAGTTTCATTTTTAAATGAAGAGTTAAACCCATAATTTTTAACCATTTAGATATTCACGCTAGGCTTTTATTTATTCTGAATATAAATCATCCAGTTTCACCCACAGACGTCTCTTGGCATGATACACTGGAAGCCCGTTTGCGCAGGTGCTTACTGGCAAATGCACTGCACGCTGATAACAAGGCGGCCTCAGGAATGTACCGAGTATGCGTTAGGAGACTACCGTGCTCTTCTGCTTTTAATGTTATGAGCTCTTCTTTAGATTTCTACAGACAATCTTAAAATGGAAGTCAAGATGAAATGCATGAGAAGTATTGCAAAATTTGTAACAGACTTTTAAATCAAGTGTTTATTAGCAAGCTGCCAGCAAATATTTGCTTGCATACCTTTTATTATTTCAAAGGCTTTTACAAACAGTACATCACAATGCTAGTGTCATTTACATTCAAATACCTTTTTCTAACATTTTAAGCATTCCAGAGGTAAAATAAGGAGAAAAATGCTAAGAAAATGAAACTCAGATCTTTTCTAATAAAACATTTTCACAAGCATTTTGTCTCTTCAAGATGCTGTGACATCCTGCTCAGTTGAAGGAGCATACAACTTTAATTGCACAACTCATTCACTTTAAATATTTAATAACGCTTTTATTAGTTGCACTGAACCAGTGAAGTAAGATCTGTAATATCTAGTGCTGGTCATCTTTTTTATTCACCGTGGTTTAATAAGCATCATAATTACAGATTGAGGAAGAAATATGAGTTAGCTTTGTGGTTTTGCTTGGAACTTGTGAGCACACTGGTATGATTGGAAGGGATTATACAAGCTCTGTGAGCATAGCTGATGGTATTCAAATACACTGATGCAGGCTTCCCAATCCTGAGACATCATTCTCCATATATGAGTAACTGCAGTAAAGATACTGCATAAAATTATGAGTCCTGACACTATTAACTCCATCTGGCTTAGTAGTGAAGTATGAAAATTGGAAGGCCAAGTGGACTTGTTCTTGGCAGGTGTTCTAATGTATGCATTATCAGTGGAATTAAACCTCAACTATTTTTACCAACCGTTTCCCATATTTGCTTGCAACTTGCACAAATAGCAAAGTTATTTAGAGCGAACAGTCAGTTAGGGAAGCTTTCATTTGGCGATTTCATCAAGAGTTCAAACTGCAAGACCATTTGTAGACAACATAAGCGATCCAGGCTCAGTTCTCGAGTAAATATAGATGATGATAATTTAATATAACTTTCTCCCTTTAATATTTCAAGTATGGCTATTTATTTGCATGCTATTTGCATTCTTATGTTTTAATGGGAGGTATAGTAGGGCAGACTAATATCTGGTGCATTTTTTAATGTTTTGTTAAAACATCATTTTTTCCTCATCAGCAACTTATGCGGGAGCGACAGCAGATGGCCAGCCGCCCCTTTGCTTCTGTCGATGTAGCACTGGAAGTAGGAGCTGAGCAAACAGACTTTCTACGAGGGCCATTAGAGGTAGGAACAGTGGTGCTGACAAGGGACCATTGTGATTTGCATATTTATATTGCTAGTCTCATCTGCATCTGCTTCTGAAACCAAGCAGCGTCTGATTACCTGGAGTTGACAAGCCTCAGCTATGTATGCGGTGCCGTTTTCAAGGCTCAGAGTTTTAATAGCGTGACATGAGCTGTAACAAAAGCCACTGGAGAATCTATTAGCCTGTGCTGGAGTGACAGTCAGCTCACCTGGCAGTCCTTTCATGATGGATGTGAGCTGAAGGAATGCGAGACACAGGCATGAAGGAGGGAGCAAACCTGCTCAGTCCTTCAAGTACACAGTGCCCCCTAGTTAACATCTATCTTAATTAACAGCAATTACAACAAATAAATAAATAATAAAAGCAGCTGTGAGTTGAATTTCAGTGTTGTGTTTTATATGTACAGTTTTAAAGAACACTGAATATACTGCATATTTTTGTTTGTAGCTAATGGCTGCATTACTGCATTTTTTATTGTAATTACAGTACCTTGGAAAAGAAATAGTAATATGCAAGGCAATGTGATATTGGGATAGTGTAATAACGCATGAAATGGCTTCTGGAAGTTTCACCTGAAAATAGAGGGAGAATTACAATATGTGGATAATAATGAATATCTAATCTGGGTTGGGCTTTTGGTAGATTGTAATCCTCTATTCCTTTACTTTTATTTACAATATTGTGTTTACAGTTATTACTTTATCTTATTTATGGTGGGACCTGGGAATGAGGTGTGATAGCTCTGAAATCTTTCAAGATTGTACTTTTCTTTTCATTGCTGCCAATTTCTCTCAAATTCAAAGCTTCTCTTACTTTTCTCAATAGCCTCTTTCAATGGAAGATTAAATACACTCTATCAAATCTCTAAGGTTCATGGAGAAGTGAGCAATGTGAAAAACAGATTCATAGCAGAAAGAAAAAGAATCAGCTCTTGAGTACTTATCGAATTGAGGCGCTCAGTCCTGCTACTGTACGGGAAGCCATCACAATTGTTCTTGCTGGCATAATTTAAATACTTGGAATAGATAGTGAATAAAAATGCCGAATCTCTTTGAAGAAGCTTTGTTATTTTCTGACCAAATACTAGAACACTTACTTCACCAATATCACCACGTTTCTGTCTCCTTTTTTCTTGGAACAGAAGACCTCTTCAGCCCCTCAGGCTGAGGATAAACTACACTGTAGTTAAAAGTTTTGGGGTTTTTTTAATGTGATTTCCTTGTTTTTGCACTGGTGTCTAGGACCATTCTCTCTGTCATCTTTTCAGAGGGAGGCAATGAGTGGGAGCTGAGGCAGCCAAACTCTAATTCTGAACATACTGATTATTTAATTAAACTTTAGAGTAGAAGTAAACATCACAAGTTAATTGCCACATTTTCTTTTCTGATATCTTTAATTTAGCACTAAAATAGGTAGATGCTAAAATATTTTAATTATATTTTACAGGTTTTTATTAGCTTTTTCTACCTAGCATGGCATTTTCTAATAATTGTTTAGTATTCAGTATCCATAGTGGGTTTTTTCCTAATTAATACATAGTTACATACAGAATGAAGTCCATTCAAAATTTCCTTGGAATTACAGTATACTGATCTATATCAAAACAAAGCATTGCACTGAGGTTTAAATGAATGTGATTCAGGGTGTTGATTTTCCTTTGATGTATATTCTGTAAGAAGGAGCTATATTAAGCTTCTATTCCCAGTCTATCCTCAGTTTGCAAGAGGACGCTAAAAGTCCTTGTTGCCATTCTGTTCTTCGTTCTCAGCTTTCTCTCATACAAAGGGAATTTGGATCACACGTGCATTTCCAGGATGCAATGCTTAAACAATAGGATAGTGTGAAGGCTATGATGTAATTTTGTTGTATTAGAATCAATAAGCAATTTCAATAATTCTGTGTTATCTGATGCCCATTGGAATCTTTTAAAGTTTTGGTAAAAGTGAGGAATATACAGTAGTTCTCTTCCGAATGTTCCACTGGCATTGTGAAGATCTTGCAATGATATACCAGGGGTTCCAGTTTTAATGGTTGTTCATTGCATTCCCTCACCTCATACTTTTATTGCCATTGTATGTTACTTATTGATACTTTGGACATTGTTGGACTTTTATTGACATTGTAATAACTTCCACACTTCCAATGACGTATTAATCCATGAGTCCTTCGGGCACAGTATAACGTCATTGAGCTGTTCCAGACATTACGGCAAGTCTCCTGTTCAGCTGCATGGTAAGGCTGCTCTTCAATGTCACCTGGCTTACACGATGGTGGTTTTGTACAGCTGGGGTTCTGTATTAATACTGATGGTCTGGTACATGTCAGTATACACATGAATATCTACGTGGTAATTCCACTATGCCATTTGATTAGCTTTTATTTTATTATTTGCATTTATTTGTAAATATCCAGAGCAACTGTTGCACAGTAGAGTTTTAGTTTGCAATTGTAAGGCACTTTTTCCCCAGTGTTTGGAAAGCATAGCTCAAAAAAATAATGCGTGTGGATGCTGTACTTAAAATCGTTGCCTAGTATAGGTACTTATAGTACAACTGATAATATTTGGGTGTATTTTCAGTTAGCAACAATTTGAAGCAGATTAAAATAAACCCCTGAAAAAATTACAAAGTCTGAATTACAGAGCTGAATCTCTGTTATTTTGTCCTCTCTCTGCTTTGGAGTCTTTACCAGCCGGTCTATCTTTCTTAATGTTTTGCCAACAAAATGACAGTATCTTGATATGAACTCCTTCGGAAAACTTTAATCTGCATCATAGTCCTCCTGTTTCCTGTCATCTGAGTGGGTTTTCAGGCATTGGCAATAGCCTTTGCTCTTCCCAATTTAAACCATATTATTCATCAATCTTTACCTTCTCAGGCTGCTTTTCTGTGTAACTGAATCACAACATGACATTAACAAGTCTCATCTTGTCATCCATTCTGTCATTTTAGCCTTGTATCAACTATTAAATATCTTATTGTCAGTTTAAACTTAGTACAGAAGACATCAAATTTAGCTTTTCCCTTGCCCTCCTTCCCTCTTGCTATCACATCAACCGCTATCTTGCTAATGATATTGATGGCATAGTATCCAATTCTAAATCTATGAAGCAATACCTGCTCTTGCTGTGGCATGGTACTCACAATACTAATCTTGTGCACAATTATCTTATTTGACACATGCCAACCCTAACCTTTATCTGCTTCCATTACGATCACCATTTCCCTACTCGAAAGTGATGAAATCTGCATGAACTCTCACAAGGGAATCATAGAATATGTTGGGCTGGAAAAGACCTTTAGGGTCAAGTACAACTGTTAACCCAGGACTGCCAAGTCCATCACTGAACCATGCCTCTAAGCACCACATCTACAGTTTTTTTGAACACTTCCAAGGGTGGTGATTCCACCACCTCCCTGGACAGCCTGTTCCAATGCTTGGCCACCCTTTCAGAGAAGGAATTCTCCCTAATAGCCAAACTAAACCTCCCCTGGTGCAACTTGAGCCTATTTTCTCTTGTGTTATCATTTGCTACTTGGGAGATCTACCCCACCTGTCTACAACCTCATTTCAGGTAGTTGTAGAGAGCAATAAGGTCCTCTCTGAGGCTCCTTTTCTCCAGACTAAACAACCCCAGTTCCTCAGCTGCCCTTCATAAGACTTGTTCTCTAGACCCTTCACCAGGGAAGGTGAGGCTGGAGGCAGGCCACCCCTCGCTCTTCATCCTTGCTCTTGGGAAGAACAAGAGCAGCCTAAAGTTACTCCAGTAGAGGAGGGGAAAAGAAATCTGGAGGTCATTGAACCTCTGGATCCCAAGAGGGAATCAGTCGAGGGGGGTTACAGTGAAGTGGCCAGTGTCCCAGGGACAGCTAAAGCAGAGAAAGAATTCCCAAAGTCCCCTTTTCAGCAGTTTCACATAGCACAGCCTGTTAAGGATCAGAGTAAGAAAACACCAGAAGCACCTTGTCCAGAGAGTTTGAGAATATTGTGATGTTTTGTGATACAACCACCAGAATCATAAAAAATTAAAGTAGCATCACAGATCAATAGATACAACACTTCTTGACACTCAATGCCCTCGGTGTTAAAACATTTTTTATTCCTTTAATTTGTCTTTTCTAGACATCTAAGCTATTTCCAGACCTGGTTGCTTTTTGTTGCTCAGTATTCCCAAAAGCTAAATCATTTAGGCTATCTTCATATTCCAAGCCTTCTTTAGGCAACTTCTTTTTTTCCCAAAAATATAAATCACTTTTGAAGAGTCACTTCCACTGTGCTGCTGACAGTCATTTTAGTTAAACTGCATGCTTGAAAAGTAGTAAAAATGTTTTTCTGTCCTGCTTTGCCTAACTTGAGTATTCTCTGGTTCATTCAGAGGCCATGATTTTACTTTATTTTGGAAACAGGCACACATACTTTCTTTAGGCCTGTGAGATAAGGTCAGCACTACTGTAAACTGGTGTATGGCCATGCTAAGTCTCTGCACACCAGCATCTACCATGCTACATCTTCTGGAGTGAAGACACACGTGTTATTGCCTGCATAAGGATCAAGTGCAGATCTGCTTTTATGATCATCCATTTGATATGTTTACAGTATTACTTGGATGCTTTTTCTTTTTTTTTTTTTTTTTTTTTTTTTGTCCAAAGAGATGTTCTTTAATAATTATTTCTGCAGAAAAGTAAATCTTTCAATCATTTTCCCATCAAGTCATTGCATTTCCTGTAAAATTATCACACGTGCTAGATTGTTCTCTACTTCTGACAAGGTAAGATGATCTCAAGGATTTTGAATTTCAAGTAAAATCTAGCTTTGTTTCTCTAGTGAGCAGTAAGTAATATTTACGGTACATTAAGTGAGTTTTGAATTTCAGGCACCTCTGGTAAGTGTGATGCAAAGACTGGCTATTATTTCTCATTTATTTGAGTAAGAATTGGAAGGTATGCATCTACACCAGTAGCTAGCATTATACTAGGAATGGCCATTGGAAATCAGAGTGACTTATTAAAACGCATTAAAATGCTGTACCAGAGGTCTGTGGGCTTTAAGTAGTTGACGTTTATACTAATAAGCTGTGTTGCTGGTTTCTCCTGCCAATAAGATGTCAGGACTTTTTATCTTGCTTTACAAATAAATCTAGTTAAGTTGGGTTCATTTTCTTGTTTATGTTGAATAATTCAGTAAGTAATTTTTCAAATTGCAACCTAAGCACACTTCGTTATTTTATTTTAAAAAAATTAAAATAGTTGTATGCTTCATCGGCATTACACCTGCATTGTTTTGATGACATAATGTCTAATATCAAGGAACAGACTCTTCCCAACTATTCGTTATGGGTCATCACATTGCTCCTTGATATTCTTAGTTCCTAATTTTAGTCTCAGTATCAGAGGATAACTTCACTCCCCTTGTAAGAAAGAATTTATTTAAGAAAATGATGAAATTGTCCCTAGAATGGTCATCTCATTTCCAGTGACCATAAAGACAATACATATTTGGCAACAGGAGCTATCAAAGACCATTATACTTCTACTTCTTGCTTAAAAGTCATGCTATATAATTTACAAAGTTGCAATTGTTGCTTGTGCAAGCTTATTGGGGAGCTGAACACTGGAACTTCAAACAAGATATTAGTATATTACATTAAATATTTATTATGAATTTTGTTTCAAATATGATCAAATCTGATCATTCTTTATTGTTACACTGGGATCACTAGACATTATCCCACACTATCTTGTGGGTAAACCATTTTCCTGGATGGGGGAGGATAGTTTCACTGGCTAATCCATGTTTCTCTCCTTGTCATGCTCAGTGCTGAGGGAGGTGTAATGCCAAGTGTAGGATACAACCTGTGAGCCAGCTCACCCGTGACCACACAGAACAAGTTACAGTTTTTTACGAATGATTCCAGTGGCTGCAAAAACTTTAGCTGAACTCAAGGGAGCAGAAACATAGAGACACCTACCATATTTGTTCTTTTCAGTGTCAGTCAGAAACAAAGGTTGCATTGGTTTTTTGTAACCTGCCCTTAGAAGGATTTGGATGTGCATGTGATGAATTGGTGGGTTTAGAACTCTCATCCCTGAGTTTAACTGTAATTTTCCTAACTAATATTTTTCTTTCCTAGCAAAGTTTTGTTTGGTCATTTTTTTTTTTTTTGGGGGGGGGGGTTACCTCATGCTGATTCCAAGTTTGGATTATCCATATTGTCTATATGTTATGTCTGTAAGCCAAGCTCTGCTTGGCATTGGAAAGAGCTTCGCTAAATGCTGTGGCTGCTCTGTGGCACTGTGGCTCAAGGAGGACCAGAGGAAAGAGAATCTAGATGAGAACAATGTGAGCAATCAGAGACTTAGAAAATATAGCTACAAGGAAAAGTCAAGGAAATTGGAATAAACTATTGAAAGGAGTCAAAAGAATAACCTTGAAATATGCAAAAGGTTAGCAGCAATCAGGAGGGTAAGGATCTTTTCTTTGCATGCACTGTCGGCAGCAAAGGTGTAATGGACTTAAATTGTGGTAGAAGAGGTTTAGGCTGGATATCAGGAAAAACTTCTCATAATAATCCTGAATCACTGGAAGCAATTGCCTGGGGAGGTGATGGAATTTCTTTTATTGGAAGCTTTTTAGAACAGGTTAGACAAAAATTTCTCAGGTGCCATGTACCCATAGGTGCATTACCTTCTCTCCTTTCAGCTCTGTCTTTGTTATTATTCGCCTTGCTGCCTAGCTTTTTCTTCTGTGTACTCTCTGAAAATTTTCCATTTCTGTTGTTTGAGCACCTTTAATTACCTACATTACACTATTATTTTTCTGTTACTGAATATTTCTGACCCAATGGTTTTGCTGTTATCTTCATTGATTTATGTCCTCAGTTTTCTTGCAAGATCAGAAACTGTTAAGTCATCTCTGACCCCCAGTCTCTCCATGACTGTACATCTGCCTAACGTGATCTCCAGTCCGCTCTGTAATAGCTTCAGTATTCTCTCTTAAATCTGTATTCAAGATGTAATTTTTTTTTTTCATAATGAGTGTGTTACCTTTTATACAGTCTTTCAAAATCCACGCATCCCACAATACTAGCTGTCAGAGAAACATAGTCAGGGGATATACCTGACACTGAAGAGAAGAATCTACATTAGATCACATTTTCTGTTTTTCTGTATTTCTCAAAGATCTTGCTAAATTTGCCATCCAGTGCCTCAAGAACTCTGTTTTCTTCTGCTACGCTTTGACCTTGATGGCTCACTGCATTCTTTGCCCAATCCCTCAAACCTGTTAACCTGGAAAACTTTCTCCTAAATTATTGACTCACTTTATTTTAAATTCTACCTTCAAATATATATATATTCAAATATATATATATATATATATATTGTTCTTTGTAAATGATTGATTCGCCTTGGCTATCCTTTTGTGATACAATGGGTGAGGGATGTTTTATCATATGCAAAATTTACTTTTGGTAGTTCTTCCATTAAAGTGTTTACCTGAAAATATTTGGTTTGCAATAACTCCTAATAACTCCTTCCTCATATAATGAACTGTTTTTCACAAAATAGGAATTTTAGATTTCACACTATTTAATTCATCATTCAGTGGTCATATACAGCAGTGTAGCTCTGCCCAATTAAATATCTTTACATTTGCATAATATTTTTGTTGCTTCTTTTAAATTTATGTCTAGCAATGTGTGAATGTTCTGAGCCTGTGATTCAGAACAAATACCTAATCTAGTTGCTCATGCATACTGGTCACAGCTATGATTTTTGATGTGTGTTTGTATACTAACTCTATTAAATGTAAAGTGTATAAATGTTTGATTCCTTGCACAGAATGCAGTTAAGAATATTTCAAGATTGCCAAGTATTAGTTTTCTCCTTCAGCATATGATAAATCTAAAAATAGTCTGAGAGATGCTGCCTGAAATAGACCACATCATTTTTTCATAAAGATAAAATGTTTTGTGTGTGTATTTATTACTAAAGTATGTACTAACACACCAAAACTTGTTGATGTTATAACAGAGTCCTTTACTTAAGGTTTTAAAAAGTTGTAGGTTGGTTCTGGAACATACACAGTCTCTACATTTACAGAAAACACATTTTTAATCTCCATATTCTCTTGTTTTCTTGTTTATTTAGATTGAGTCAATTTACCCTCATGGGCAAACAGACATTGCAAGAACACCTTAAATGTGAGATATAAGAGATTTGTCTACATGCAGGCTGATGTCTCAATATTTCATACTAATAAGAGAGTAAAGCCCCTGCTTATTAGCTTATGATCTGTAGGATCTGTGAATTCACATTTAGTTTTGAAAACCTGATTTTGTTCAGGTTTTTTTTGATAAAAATGTATCTTTCCACTTCACAAAATTTATTTGGCACATGTACTGCATAATCAGATGAGTGTAGAAATCGTTTGGATAGAAATATATGATTTGTATTGAACAAAATTGCCAACAAATTTCATGCTCAATTGTTACAATTAGCAGGAATTTTGGTTGACTAGCTAAATGTAGGTGTTTCAGCAGTATTGGCATGCTGTGAATAGAAATTGTTAAATTATTGTGTTACACATAGTTACAAATTGAAAGTATCAAAATACATATCTGGTTGTTTTCAAGCAGAAGTGTTTAGATGTGTCTGTAAATGTTACGAATAATGACACTGTACATGTCCCATGTTCATTAAAATTAATAAATTCCATTTTCCCAACATTTTATTTCACAAAGTAGATAGGTTAAAAGTTAAATTAATGTAAACCAAAATACATATGCATGGATCTCTAAGATTGTCTTTGAACAAGGCTTGCTTGTGGGAATCTTGCCTTGAGTAGCAAATCCATGACCATGAGATTTTTTCCAGAATTGTTTAAACTGAACATACAAATGCATGGAAGTAATTATGCTATCAGGATAACTAAAAAGCACATACATTGAAATTTTTCTCTGTTTGATTGACTGGGCCTTTCTGTACATCAGATTTGCACGTGCCATTTGCTGACAGGCTGCTCTTCCCAGTTAGATATATTTTCTTAGTATTTCTTTCGGGTTTAGATTAAAAGTTATTTCTCATCTTTACAGTAGGGCATTTCTCTCTTTAAAAGGAAAGGAGAAGAAGAATTAGATACAGAAACTATAGTCTTTCATCAATTTCCCACATTTCCAGGTGGAACTGGCTACTGTATAGTGTTGTTTGCTATTTGGCAACTTGTAGTCCTCAGCTTTGCTTCAGAGGTTTGCCTGCCTGCCGTTTCATCGCTCTGTACTTGAGCTTCAGTTCTTCCTGCGAACAACAATACATATTGAAACTGCAGCTGACAGGAGAAAAAAAGTGCAGTGCCTTTGCTTTTCTTCACAGAGCTTGACAACCTGCATGTATTGTTAGGTAATCTAATAGGTTATGCCAGTTTTCACTGAAGTTTTATTGTTCTATAATGTCTATCAAACTAAATTTGAGTCTGAAGTGAATAAGGATTCATTGCATAGAAGGCAATGCACCTGCCTTGGACAGCAAATGCCTAAATCTCACCTACGCTTCAAAGCACCATCCAATTTGCTTACTTTCCAAGACTATTAAACCCAGAAAAAAAAAATAAAAAAAGAGTAACTATCCTACTTGGTCTACAAACTCAGCTTTCTTAGAGTGATTAGCTAAGCTTTGCCTTAGTCCACAGAAAAGACTGAAATGATAAGCCTGTTTAGGACTACAACTAAACTGATTTTTAAGACGGTGACCTTTTGCACAGTAAAATACTGAGAACAGCATTTGACCATCAAGTAAGAAAGCACTGAGCCTTAGAGGGATTATGTCCACGTAGCTCCAGGCATCCCATGGGAGCACACTCTTATTTTTTCAGGTACAAGAGTGGATTAATCAGATTGCAAAAGGAGAACAGATTAGAGGGAATTTGACTGCTCAGATGACATGGGCTGTCCTCTGGAAGGGAGCAGCTGCAGAATGTTGTTCCCTGTGGGCAGGATCCAGAGCTTCAGAGCATACTACTTCCATCTCAGTGTCTCACTTTAGTTCTGCATGCTGTGCTTTGGGCATCGTGGATCTTGAATTTCTAGTTGCATGGTGGCCTAATTTCAAGAGAAATGATGGAGCATGAGACCCCTGGACTGAATAGCGCCTGAAGCTCAGCTTTCTCCTTACCTGGATCACTGTTCTGATGTCTGCTTTGCAAACATGGGTCCCGTTCTCATTAGGTGCCCACCATCAGAGCTGGGGGAATTTTGTATAAGCATGTTGCATAGCATTTCTTCTCATTCCCTCTGTTCTCAGTGGAATCATATAATCATACAATGGTTTGGCTTGAAAGGAACCGTTAAAGGTCATTTAACCCACACCCTCTGCAATGAGCAGGGACACCTTCGATTAAATCAGGTTGCTCAGAGCCCTGTCCAATCTGACCTTGAATGTTTCCAAGGATGGGGCATCTACCACCCCTCTGTACAACCTGTGCCAGTGTTTCACCACCCTCATCATACAAGTTTCTTCCTTGTATCTAGTCTGAATCTACCTTCCTTTAGTTTAAAATCATTACCTCTCATCCTATCATTACATGCTCTATTAGAAAGTCTGTTCTGTTTGTTATAAGCCCCCTTTAATTATTGAAAGGTCACAATACCATCTCCCTAGAGCCTTCTCTTTTCCAGGCTAAACAACCCCAGTGCTCTCAGCTTGTCCTCACAGGAAAGCTTTTCCATCCCTCTGATTTTAGTGGTCCTCCTCTGGACCCATGTCAACAGGTCCATGTCTGTCTTGTACTGAGGAAAAGGGCTTCTATTTTTGCCCCTGCATATCGTGAGAGGCAGTTTCCATTTTGCACTGATTGTTTAGAACGGTATGGTAGTAATGACAGGCAGACGAGATCACTTCTTTGGTATAAGGAACTCAATATTTTAAAGAGGCTCTGAGGAGGTTGGGCATGTAAGTTATAGGGCATGGTTTCCATTCATTTTCTTTAGCAAAGCAGAGGCAGAAACATTGTGTAAGGTGTTGATTTCAGTCATAATCTCAACTTTTTTTTTTAATTGCAGAAAACGATAATAATAGAATTTGAAAAGTGAGTGGGCTCAATCAGGTTTTGGGGCCCAATGGTCCTGAAGGAGCATTCTCCTTGTACAATTTATTTTGGAAATCAAAGATTACTGCAGGGAAGTAGAGGCTGCAGTAAAGTAGAAGTTACAAAGGCAGTTAGATTGCAATGAAATTGGGGAGATCAGTGATTTTGTATCAGGGCCATCTCTACAAGAAGAACTCCTTTTCAAAAGTAAGCAGTATTTGTGATATGTGATCACTTCCACTTACAAATACAGTGTACTTTGCAAATCTATTAGAGCTTCCCATAACAAAGACTGTAAAACATTATTGTTCATTAGTGTGAAGCAGTAAAGTTTTTAACAGATATGTATGAAGTAAAGTTTTCCTTTTTTTCATCTTTGGTATATATTTATGTTACTTGAATTTTGTTTAAAGTAGGCTTTTGCCTTTCCAAGTGCTATTCTTTATTCTATATCCTTGGCAAGATGACCTTTTCCTTATCTTTATTATGCAGCTTTCAGTAAGAAACTGGGAAGTTTAGAGACACTTGCTGTCAGCTTCTTGTCTCAACTCTTTAGGCCTTTAAAAAGATGTGTAAATATTGAACCAGCTGGAGTTATAAATAAAGGTATTCTGTTCTACAAACAACTTAATAGTTATTAAAGGAAAAGCCACTGGGCTTTTGGAAAAGTAGACAAGCTCTTTTACATTGAGAAATTTTTTGATTTATAGGAATCAAAAGGAATCAAATGTACCCTTCTGAACACACTCAAGTATCAGTTTATGTGCAGAAAAGAAAAAACATTATCCAGTGACCCACAAACATCACTTGTGTTTTGCAACACGGAAGTTTAAGACACCCTTTAAGATTGCCACTAAATATACCAAGAGGTGCTGACATGACTTTGGCAATGAGATCCAGTGAGGTCATTTTCCTCTGGGCATATGAATGCTGTAAAGTGCATATTTCATTGTTTTTTCATGAATAATATTTAAAAATCATATTAAAAAACCAAAATATATTACAATTTTGTTATAAATAGAGCCAGCATAACATCATAAATAGAATATTAATTAAGAAATTCTCCAAAAACTACTGTTGTGTACTCCTATGTACCTTCAGGGCTTAAACATGAATGTTATTTGAATTACATTCTCCTATCACTTTCTGAACTCTAGAAAGGTAGAGTTGCACCAGGTCCAAATCCAGAACAATGTATGTCTGCTAGAGCAGCATTAGAACTAGAGTAATTAAATAGTATGCTTTCTCTGATGGATTTACTGAGGACTAGTGGACTTGTGTGTATGGATAAATTCAGAGTAACTGCAGAAATACATTTAAAAAAAAATGAAAAAAAAATAACCTGTCTTATTTCCCAGAATAATTAAGTGAACATTTGATTTTCTTTTTCTCCAGAATAGTTACAGCACCTGTTTCTGTTCTAGTAAGAAACTTTCATGGGCAATAGCCATTGAAATGAGTGGAAAGTGCAGTGCAGTGATGTAGCAACAGTTTAACCAGTTTGCCACTATTTTCCCAAATATATTGCTGAAGAAATTTTAAATAAGCTTCACTAACTCAGACGTCTGTCTTATTAATGACTTTCTTTTACTTTTAATTATATGAAGATGTAACAGCTCAAGGTGAAAAGGAAGTAAGAGAACTGGAAGGGGCACACAATCAATACAGAACCCTGAGGGAAAGCAGTAATTAATGTGGGGCCATACAGGAAGATGCTTTGATGCTTTGGGAGCAACAATTATATATCCATAAAAATGCACAAAATCCACATCCATAAAATGGCACAAACTGCTTCTATATCTCCCCTGATGTGACCTCTTCACCGAGTAATATATTGATAAAATTTGCATGCAACCCTATCCATATTTCCCAAAGGCAAGACTTAGTGCTACAATTTGCATATGCACTGCATATAGCCATTGATATTCACAGCAGGAAATGGCATAAACCCAGTGCATTTGGTGTAGGAGTGTGTGATGTCATGCTAGGGTTTTTTTGATGTATATGTTTTGGCTCTCATTTATGTGAGAGAGGACAAAGTCAGAGAAATTTGTCTAGGATTTGGGGTAAATGATAAGGGAGTCTGTGAAAGTCTGCAGACCGAGTAATATTTCAGTAACATTATGGACCTAATCCTAAGGAACCTACGTCTCCTGTAATACTTGGAATTGGTTTTGTTCCAAAAAGTTCCATTGTGCAAGATGAGAAAAGAAAAAAAAAAAAGAAAAAAAAAAAAGGTTTGATCACAGACCTTTAGGCAGTGTTTTAGATGTGCTGTCTTAGCCACTGAGTATCTTGAGGATACGGTCTGAAAGCTTGAATTTATATTCTTTAGGAGACCAGCACAGAAAGCAAAGGGTAGGTCTCATGTTTTTACAGCAATCTCTGCAATAGCTTTTGCTGCTAAGGTATACTCTTACTCTGTTTCAGACAGTTTTTCAAAGAGCTTAAAATGTCCAGGTGTATCATAGAGCTGTAGTAGCCCTGAGAGGTGAAAATAGTACAATCAACTCATTATCTTCCAGAATGTGGGGCAGCAACTTTAAACCAACTGGGAAAGGCAGAAAGCATTATTCAGAAATGCTGCTTAATGAGAGCTGGGACTGAATGAGAAATTCAAAAGCTCTGCTATACAACGGGTTATATTGATCATTGTTTGGTACGTCTTCTGTGTAATTGCAGGGTCTTCTGAATGCTTTCCCCCGCTCACCCCTGCCTTGCCCATTTTTAACTCTAATCAGCTGCCTTCATCAGTATGCAGGTCTTCTCCAAGCACCATGCTGTTTCAGCATGATGATCGCTAAGATAGTAGCACGGTGAGCACTTCTGAGAGACAAATGCAGTCATTTGTTAGCTGACTATTTACAGCACTGGAGACCTTGTCTTCTCACCAGCTGTTTGGAGGCTTTGCGTTAATAGGAGCAATGCACTGATCCTTGTTAGGAGAGTTCATGTTAAGCTGAAATTCAATGTCTTTACTTACTGAATTTGAATTAGGCAGTAAATTTAATCTCTAGAAAACAGCATTCATCATTCACAATAGAATTATAGATAATTTTGGTTGGAAGGAACCTGTCGTAGTCATCTGTCAGTCAGAGACTGGGGCTGAGCCAAACCCCTGAGCAGAGTCAAGCCACTTTTGATCAGCGGTGGCCCCTTTGCTTAGGGTCCTTTCCGATGGTGATTTGAATACTTCAAAGGATGGTGATTTTGCAGACTCTTTGGCCCCTGTTCAAATGTTTGACTGCCCTCACTGTGAAAAGCCTTTTCCTAATATCTTGTCAGAATCTCCCTTCTTGCAACTTCTTTCTGCTACCCATCATCTTATCCCTCTGAGAAAAGCGTGGCATAGTCGAGTCAGCTATAAGATCCCAACTTCTCCTTTTAAGAGTAAAGAAACCCTGTACTTCCAGGCTTTCCTTCTAACTCCTAGGGCACCTATATCTCACTGTTTGGTTTACAAAGATACCATGGATGACTGTTTTGATAGTCTTGCTAAAGTCAAGGTTAACACCATCCACGGCTCTCTTCCACTGAGTTACACTGTCACCAAAAGTAACCAGGTTGATGAGGCAAACTGGTGGCTATTCCCAATCGAGTTCTTGTCCTCCATGTGCCTAGACAAGGCTTTTGCAGGTGTTTCCTTTATAGTTTTCCCAGGGATGGTGGGAAGCAGGTCGGGCTGGCCAGTCTGAATTTCCCCACATCTTCCTTCTCGCCCTTCTTAAAGATATGTGTAATGTTTGCCCTTTTACAGAGATTAGGAGCTTCCCCTGATCACCATGACCAGTTAAAAATGATAGCGTTTTCTCAGTTACATTGGCCAGTTCCCAGTATCCCATGTGGTCCTGTGGACCTGTCTACATCCAATTTGCTTAAGTGGTTCCCATCTCAGCTTCACTATGGCTACTATGTATACTCTCTATTAATCCAACCAGATGAAAAAGATTAGCAAAACCTAAAATCTATGTCGCTCAGGATTTCAGGTTGGGTTTTTTTTGTTTATTTGGTTGGGGTTTTTGTGCATAGGAAAAAAATGGATATGAAGCTCTTACATAACCTAGAGAAGTTTTGACAGTAATTTAATCAAAGAACTGCTGTAAAGGCACTTGCCTCAGTAGCAGCATGTAAGAGTGGTCAGCGTCTGCTTTTCTGCTGATATTTCTTGGTTAGACATACCAAGAAATTTTTAATTTTTTTTTCTCATGTCACCCCATAAATTCCAGAATTTTGTAGTTGCAATGTGTACTTTTGTATACTGTGCGCAATATTCTTTAAAGAATGTGTTTAAATATTGTCGTGCCTGTGCAGTTACAAGACACAGTTATGAGTTTGTTGCTCATGTATGGTGAGATGAGTTTAGGTTTTTGAGGTTTTTTGGTTTGTTTTTTTTTTTTAGAGGCTTTTTGGTAAACTAGGCACAGCTCACAGGGTAACAAACCAGAAAGAATTAATGAAGATCCCACTCACAGGCTTTTTTCACCTGTCCTCAGCTTTGCCCAATTAGCCAATTAGAAAAAGCAGCTCTAAAATCCTAGATCCAAATAAATATCACATTTGCAGGGTTTTCTGGAAAGGTTGTAGAGCTGGGCTGAGACATGCTGCAGGAAGGACTTTGTGCGAGGAGCAATGGTTGGCTATGGAAAGCAGCCTGGAAACTTGGTAAGCTGTGGAAGGAAAAGTCTCTTTTCTTTCTTTTTTAATGCAGGGTGCTTTGGCTGGAGCTCAGTAAAGTTAAGGTGAGCTGTACTAAAGCTGTTTTCTATGCTGTACAAATTGGCAATGCTATTTTGGCTCTCCGAAGAGGAAACAAATGGAAAAATAGGTTTCAGGTGCCTATTGCTAAAAGTAAATGAGAAATATGTTTTTTCCTGTCTAGGCCTGATTTTGTTTGCTTGGGTTTTCTTTTTTCTTGGTACATGCCAATCATAGTTTTCTTATTTGTGTGTGCCAGCTACACTTTGAGACCCCACTGTTAAAATCATCTCTCTTTAGTTTATATCAGTACTTTTTTGCTAGTGTCCCCTCTGAAGCCTACCAGCTAGTCCAGGAAGATGTAACTTTTATCCCTAGTTTGTATTTTCTTTTTTTTCATCCTCAGGGAACAGGCTAGCCACTCTTCTTAATCATAATAAACAGTATATGTCAAAACAGTCAGTACCTCCTTTTTGGAATAGGTGTATTCATCTAACTAATTAAAAAATCCCTGCCACATCATAAACGCATCATCTTCTTTCAGTGGTTTATTAACGTGTTTCAGTCCTTAAGTGTCTAGACTGTATATTTTAGGTCAACAGGCATGTTAACTATAATTGCATACAAACCTCTGAATAGCATAAACTGTGCATTACTGGCTCTGGTTGTAAACCAGAGATGATGGAATTGTGTACTCTCAGGTACTGTAGGGTGAGTCATCCCAAATTTCTTTCTCTGAAGCACGTTAGAACCCTAAGCTATGAACAAAAGAGTCAGTGCGTTAAAAGGATGCTCTAATCACTTTCACAAGAGGTGGTAATAGAGTCTGAGCCCTTGTTAAGTAGTATCCTTCCAATCTGTCTTCTGATTAGTCTTAGCAATCAGTTTGCATTTGTTCTCATGTAACTAGCATCTCTTCTTTTTCAACTCTTCTAACAGAGAAGTTGTATTTAAGGACGATCACGGCTATGTATTAACTTTTAGCTGTCAACAAGGTAATGTCTGTCTTAATCTTTCAAACAAATTCACGTGCAGTACTGTCCTTCCAAAAGTAGATAATCCGACTTAAAACGATGTAGGCAGATGTAGTTAAATATATTCATAAAATTTAGCAGGATCAATTTTATAGTCAGTTGCATTATGATGGAATTTATGAACAGAATTACTTGTGTGATTATTGTATCTGCATCTTGGCAGCAAATTCTTGAGTACGTGATATAAAACATCCTTGGAAAATGAAGAAGCAGTTATCATAGAAAGTGAATCTTTAGCCTTGCATACAAATACTTAACAAAGCAAAAGTATTGAATTATTTAAGCTATGAATTGAGAAACTGTCCTTTGTATATGATCTGATGTTACTAATGCAGACCACTGATCTACTTCAATAGATATTTTAATCTACAATGAATTTGATAATGAATTTATTAAGTGTTAGTATTGGTACTCTTTTCATCAGTTGGAAGTTTCAGTGAAGACAGTGTATTAATAATTATGAGGTACATAGTGAATCTTCTAAAATTTGTATTCAGATATTCACTGTCACTAATTTCATGCAATCATAAGCAAATTGAAGTCAATGTGACACAAGAAATGATACTGAACTGTCTCATCTCTAACAAATGACAGTAATCAGCCATATTTCAAGCAAAAGATAATATATCACAGATAAGAAAGTTCATATTTCATACAGTGGCCGTTACCAGAGATGTAGGGCCAAATGAACTCAAGTTACACTCCTTTATAAGCTCTTCTATCACAGAATATTAAAATTACACTGTAAAGTAAGTTTTAAGACAAAGGAAACTTTTGAAAATTGACGGCTTTGGTGAGCATTAGTATTTACCTTGATAAGAACTAGGGGAATACTGATGGGAATTAAGAAAGCCTGTGGATCCTGGTTGTGTTGCCTTCCCCACTGCTAATAAGGGAATGGCAGTTTGGTTCATCTCTGGGCATTTCCACAGTGACTCAAACGGTGCCGGCTTTGTCTTTTTAAAATGGCTACAAATAAAACCATTGTTCTCAAGCATCTAAAAATTCTTTGCTGCTTATAAAGGCTGGTATGCATATACCAACCCTATAATGTTGGGGCCTTGGAAATGTTCTGTGCAATAGGAATGAGGCTTCCTACGCTGAGTGGCGATCCAGATCTTTCCCTTTCAAGATTACAGTGGTCTGAAGTTCAATAGCTAGTAGCTGATTAATACCATTAAGTATTTTGACCCAGTCTCTGAAACTAGCAAGTAGCTGGTAAATAAAATTGATTCTATTTACCTGCCATAAACAAAAGGGTGGAAGTTTATGAAATGGTGAATGATGGAGTGAGTAAAAGCTGTGACCTAAGCCAAATTCTGCCCATTGCAATAGCTGCAATAAGTAACTTATCTATACAACTATGGCAAAGCAGCAGCAGAAGGGAACACGTATGTACCTACCCTTTATGCAAAGCATTCCTGTGTGAACACAAAAACACATCCAACACAGATGAGTGAGAAAGGTAGTACCTTTTGGAGGGGGATGGTGGTAAGAAAGCTGTGAAACAGCTATTGTTACAGTGCTCGGAATGTACACACAAGTGAGGTATAGTATGGATGCAGTCCACTGCTACAAAGGGCTATCAGCTTGAAGAAGATGGACACATACGAGTTTATTCTGCTTTGTACAAGACTCGAGCATCTTCTCTGATGCTAAGACGCATAATGTAGACTGACTTATAGGAAAATTATAATATTACCCTGTTTGATTTTTCATGTGAAAATGTAACTGTCAGTATATTATTTTTTTTCCTGTTAAAATTCTAGAAACTCAAGATTAAAAAGCAGAATTAATGCATACCTGGCTACGTTCAATAGCATCTGACTGAAAATAGTCAGTCATGCCTACAATTTCTACTTGCAATTCTTTAACAATTGTTTGCTAGGAATTGCACCCTTGCATGGGATAAAGGGGGGAGAATTTCAATACTTCCAGCATTTTGAAAACACTTAATCAGCATTCCTGATAAGACTTTGTTACTGATTCCAAGAAGAAAACCCAAGTAACTTGTTGAGGTTTTGTTTATTTATTTATTTAAAAACAAAACAACTCTTACAATCTGTTTGCATCATCTATAAAGCCTTTTCTAGGATTAAACACTTCTTACATAAATGAACGCGTGAAATTTAATGTTTTCTTCAGAAACGACAATACTGTTTAAACAGGCATTGTGTTTGAAAAGACACTTAGCTTTTCTTCTTTAGCAGTACTTGCAATGGAGTCTTAGGTATTTATGTATGTGACAGATTCAGGTAATAGTACAAATACGTATGTTATATGGTGTGAGTACAGATCAAAATTAAAAGGAGTGATTTGAAAGGAATAAAAGATGTTCTTTGTAGTGGAATTGCATGAACACTACCTGAAGTGTCCTGTTGATGTGTTTGTATGTTCAGAGAAAATCAGAGCTGCTGTACTTTGTTTCCTTCCCTATAACATGAAGCCGGGTTATTACTGTAGTAATGATGTGGTCCGAAATGTTTTTGAAATGGTGGCAAGGCTGCAGATTATCTTGGTTTTTAGTGTCACAATTAACAAAGTGAGGGTATTCCAGTATTATCGAAGAGTCATTGTTGCAATCTAAGTGGTATTTGTGGGATAGGAAGTCAGGCTCCTTGAGGTGTGAATGTCTTTTTCCCGATTTATAGTTTTGCATTATTTAAGTAGCAAATTCTGTACAATGCAGATGAGAACTCTTGACACAAAGCAAATGTTATAGCAATTCAGGATTGCAGTGTCCTTGTAGCTATTTGAAACCCTCTATTAGTAAATGATGTTTATTTTCATCTTCAGATATAAAAGTGCTTCTTGTATGTTAGTAGATATTCATCCCACTTTACACACAGGGAAAACTGACAAAGAAAAACTGGAAGCAAGCCCAGGATTTTTTTGCTCCCTATCCAGTGACCTGCTCATAAATGACAATATTTATACTGGCCCTTTCTATCCCAAATCTGTATATGATTTTCGGCACAACAGATACCATAAAATATAACCCAGTAATCACAACAGTTTTTCCTAAGAATACAAAGCTAACTAGAACTCATTCAGAAATATGTTGTCAATTTAAAAACACCAAATGAAGTGTGGGGATAAACTTCTCCCAAAAGATTTTGCTATTGCAACGCCTGTTGCTGTAGTAATCCATTCTCAGGTGCCTGACTCGGAACTGAATCCAGAGCCATGTATGGAGCAGAGCCAACAGGGAATACTGAAAAGGGACACCTCTTCAAAGGTACCTAAAACAGGCTGCAGAAAGCTTCTTCCATCAAGTCAGGATTCACATCTATAAATGGTCTCCTGGACTTAGGTGCTCATGCTTCTGCTTTCAAAAACAGAGAAAGTGCTGTTGTGTTTATGCTTTGTCCAGTAGTTCAGTGCCTCAGTCATTGAAAATATAAAGTGGATGTTACAAGCCATCATCAGCCAACAGTCAAAGTATCATTTCTATAACCTGAATGTAATGTTATGGGCTGCTCTTGTCATATCTGTGACTCTACTATTGTAGAGAAAAAGATTCTTGATCTCAATAAGCTTGGTGGAAAGGTGACCTGTGACCTAGGCTGCTGTCCTGGAAGGCAAGAGGTGTTGGGTATGGATTTTCTAATCTCTGTGTGAAGTGATGTCCAAGCCTTTAATCTAGTTGTACTGATGTAAGGTGTACTTCATTAATTGCCCTTTGAGGCAGAATCAAAAAGTTTGTCTCCCTCCCTAGCAATATATTAACAATAAGATATAAAATTGTACTTTGTTCTGACCTAATTAATCCTACATTTTTCATTGTTCTATGGGAAAACTCAGCAGAAGAACGTTTACTTTGGTATTTCTGCATGTGCTTATGTAAGACATAAACATTGAAGCCATTAACTCTGTTTAGTCTGCAGTAAATTCTGAGCATGTAAAGATTTCTTTATGTACCAAGAGGAATTTATTTAGTTTTGAACTTCGGTGCCAATAAAATAATGTAGAAATATATAGCTGGGGGGGAGGTGGGGTGGTGCGGGCAGCACAGGGCAGGGTCAGGGTGGGCAGGACTGGACAAACATCATAGGAATAGGTATCTAAATTCTACAAATCTTCAGTCCTGACTCTTTGGGATCTGGATCCACTGTCTTTCAGTGGTTAATAATTTTCACCAGGTTTTATGGTTCTAGTTAAAATAATGCATTAACTTGAGCTGTGATAAATTTAAGAGCCACTTAAGTTTGTTTTGCCTTCATCTATTGAAGTGGTCTCAAAGTCTTGTACTTTTATTGGTACTTGCAGATTTTGATTTAATAGTCTTTTAAAAATTGTTCAGTAAAGTAAATGGAATTCTTCACATTGGCGAAGCCCATTTCCCAGACCACAGATTGTTCTGGAGCTCTTCTCTGAATGCAATGCAATTTCCATCTTTTGTCTCCCTTGTTTGGAGTAGGACTGGAGCCAAAGGATGAAGTCTGAGAGCCGATTGTAAGCTGTTATGGTTTTGTTAATGCTTCATGCTCGGTAAAGCTCTGGTAAAAAAAATGAACCTAATCTTTACAAATGCTGTATAAAGGCATCACTGCATTCATCTGTTACTGTTTCTCAGTTCCCTCTTAAGGATGAATTACATTCTGTGTCTAGGTAAGACCTTGCATTCAGCTGTATTGTGATGTATATACATCTTCCTTAAAGTTGTCTTGCTACATAGTGTCTATTAACAGGAAATTACAATTTGTTACAGATCAATATTATTTATAATCTGAAAGCTTTATTACCATAAAAGGATTTGTTACCATGTAATGATTAGTCATGGATTCTATGAAGTCAAATATCAGTTGTCATAGGATGCCAATAGAAATACTAGTTGATAGTTCTTGGCAAATACAATTTATTATAACCTGTCTGTATTTTATTGTATACTGTTACTTGGATCAGTCCATTCTGGTGTTGAACTGAAAGTAAGATTCACTCGTGGGTTTTCAGTCACGTGGTAATGCCTTGCTACCTTTTTTATTCTGAAGTAATTGCAGATTCTTGTACTTGTAATTTTGTAAGGGACTGAGATGCGATACAGACTTCAGACTAATGAAGTATGGCCACATTTCTTTGTGGAAAATTTCTTCCAAACAATTTATTTTCTAAAACTGAAACATTAAATGTTTTTTATGAAGTTTATGACTTATAGGGTGGGTGGAGAGGTGTTTTTTAAGTCTACTACACTTTTATCTTGATTCAGTGAATATAGATAGCTTTTTGAACCTTCTAAGTGTGGTTATAATAAACACATAAACTCTTAAATGAGAATACTTCCCTTCCCTCCTCCTAAAAGGAAAAGCTCAAATGCCATATTCATCATCTCTGCACACACACACACACACACACACACCCCACCCACCCTCCTTTCAGGTATCAAACAGTTGCTGACAGGTTGGGAGTAACCATCTGATTCCTGACAGCATAGGTATGTGAGGAATGAAACTAGATTGAGAAGTTCCCATTTCTGATTGCTTCTTCATTTGTGTCAGTATAGCAGTGGATCAATACAGTGAAACACTGAAACAATCTGCTTCAAAAGAAATCCTCCAGGCAAAGTGTTATTTCTGTTATTACCAAAGGCTCTTTGGACACGGTCTAAATAACTCTTTGTTTGGCAGGATTGTTGAATTCAATTTTTAGAACTTTCAGTTGTGTGTTTGCAATGTTAAAGTGCTGGGTCATACCTGTTCTGCAACGGTCTGCTTCGGAAATGGGCTTCTGCAATCTGCCCTTGCCCTGCTGTATGCTGACAGCTGCTTAGGGCATTCCAAAATGGTCACAGGAAGAACAGCGTGACTTCCAGAAGCTGGTCATCCCAAGCTGTTCCTGGAACAGTAAGAGCAAACGGATCTGAGAAAATCCAGTTAAATGTTCTCAGGGAGGGAAATGTCAGACTTGTAAAAAAGTAGCGTTTTTGAGTGGAAGTAAAATGTTCTGCTATTGCTCTCACTTGAAACTAAAGTGAAAATTTTTCCTCGCTTCTGAAAGTTTTGTGTGAAATCTAATGAACAGCAATGCTAGTGTAGCGCTGGTTACATGCTGCTAAATTTTTAACTAGGTTGGTCAATATCTGTTTTCAGCCTGCAGCGTTTTCCCAATGGAATCTCAGTCTGTTAGCTCTAGGATAGGCTTAGTCAATGGATTCCTCTTTGCTAATAGAAATGATCCACGGGAGCTCCCATAACGAGGAAAGTCATGAGGTAAAACATGGACAGCCTTTAATGCTGTAAAAGAGAAGCAAGAATCTGACCTATTTTTTAGGTAGCATTTCAAAGACTTTGCTTGTTGAACTTTTTTCTTTATTAAATCAATTCATGTTATTAAAGGAAAGGTAAAAAGACTCTTGAAACCTTACAGCTGCAAACAAGCAATGATAAACTAAGGCTGATCTTTCTTGAAGTCACAGATTACAGGAGACTATATTTCAAAATAACTACTATATTAATAAAGTGATCTGCATCACCTAAGGAACATAATGCATGCTCGTGTGAGGTAGTTTCAGTAAATCAATGGAACTGGGTATAACCTTTATACTCACTAATGTCTGACAGACGGGTACAAGCTGTCTTTCAGGTACCTGTCGCAAACATGCTGGAACATGATTTGTTTCAATGCTTTCTTTGCAAAATAAAGAAAAAGGCTGGTAATATATTAATTTCCAGAAACCGCAAACTATTGCAAGAACATATATTATGATTGTGGACTTAGATTGACATGGTTCCTAGACGTAAATCTTTATGTAGATTAATAAACTCTTAAATAATTTTACCATCTTAATTTATTAGTATATTGTAACTGCATCTTTGTACTTAGGCAGTGCTGACTGATGTTCACTGAATATTTGAAATCTGGAAAGGGGAGGTCTTTTCATAAGAATGTTGTTTCTAGCTGACAGCTTCCTAGAAGCCATCAAAAAAATTGATGTTTTGCATCATTTTTCAAAGGCTCAAAGTAGGCTGGTTTTTTTCTTAAAACTTTTTTTGTTCATAACTTCCATTAAATAACCTAAAAGATTTCAGAAATACGATGGAGAAAAGTACCAGATGGACTAAAACCTTCCCTTGCCCCAAACCAAAGCATTCTTTCACTCTGCTTATGAACCTGTAATCAGAATTCTATTGTCTGTAACAACTTCTTCAGCATGTGGACATCAAACTGCCCAGATGTGCTGAAATAAATTGTAATAAATACCTCCACACGTGGTATATTTGCTAGCATACATGACTTGAGACCCCACAAAGTATTTTGGCTGAGTAGGCCAAAAGCAACATTGGACGCTGCATCCATCTCTCAACGTTATTAAAAACACGGAGTCAAAGCTAATACTCCAGCAGTAAGGAAGCGTTTGTAATGAAACATGCTGCCAGTGGGAGTAACAGGGGTGTCTGGATGTTGAATAGAGTTGCTAAATATTTTCTAAGTAATCAATGGCAGAACTGAGTTATAGGCTACGTTAAATTATTTACAGGAGAATTTGAATTTGCAAACTTATTATAACAAGCTGCTGCTTTTAACAACACTCAAGTTCTTGAAATTTCAATGCTAAAATGAGTTATTATGAGTAAGTTAGCCGTCTGAAATTAAATTAGGTGATAAACAATCCATTTTTCTGCTGTGAATTGGCATTCATGACAACTAGTTCTAATATGCACCTGAACCCATTATTCTTGGCACTTCATAAAGTGGCAATTGATAGCAATTTGTATTGACAGACTCTTATTGAATATAATTTCTCAACAGGAACTAGCTAATCAATTAATTAATCATAGTATTACTCAAGTTTGTTTTTATGTTGCTCCTTCATTCAGAAAATTAACTGTTAACATTGTTTTCAATTAATATAACTTAAACATTTTAGTTTTCATTAGCTGAATTACCAAGCTCATGCTAATTAAATAAGTGTTAAAGCTTTCTGAATTACTAGCAAAACAGAAAATTATGTATGCTAAATTGCAAAATACACAACAAATCCTAATCATATTATACTTGCCATTACGCAGTATTTCAAAACAGACTGTTTAGTCTTCCATTCCCTCTTGAAAGCTGCTTGGGCGCACATGGAGGTAGTAATCATCAACAATATGATGATGAAAGGCAGCCTTTGAAGAACATGATTTGATGCTATCTAATAAATATTTGCAGCTTCCTTCACATTTAAATAAGGCTTTCTTAAAAGTCAAAATTGCAAAGAGGTAACTCCATCCTACTGCCAGCTCCTTCTGGACAGATGCTGTAAGTATGTGAACTCTGCTGACTGCAGTGACTGTGCAGAGAATGCCAGGATTCATCAGTTTGGAGCATCCTTTGAGTCAAAAGGGTTTCCCTGGAGACCAAGGGTCTGCTCGCCTGTCTCTGACTGCAGTAACAGAACCTATGTTATATATTCTGATTTGTGTTGACATAAATTTAATTACATAATATTAAAACCTTAAATTCCATTAAATGAGCTCTTGCCTCAAGAAACATGAGTCCTGGCCCAGAGCCCTACTTTGTCCAATGTAAGCGCAACATTCCTTTTACAAATTAGGAGAATGGCCTTGATCACCTTTATTTGAATAAATAGTGTTAACACTAGATGTAGAATACACAAAATGCAAAGCCATCTAGTTACACTGACAAACTTGTTTGCCAGCTCATATACTCAGGGAAACGTTTTGAAATGTAAATTTAGATTGTATTTTATTTGTACTTTGAAAAACACGCCTTTCTCTTTCTAGCATAGCTTGATAGAAAAAAAAACAACCCTGCCACTTACTCTGTCTTGGCTCTTGTTTGCCAAGTGACAGTTTTCTTAGAATAAGGATAAATTGACTCCCATTAATACGCTAGATTTATCAAGGAAGTATAATTATTCTATGTAAATTTATTAAAAGTTTTTTGATTGAACGCTTTTTTTTTTTCTCGACAGTTAAGACAAAATGTTGAATGCTATGAGAAAGCCAGCCCTTCATGGGCATATTCCTAAAGACTGCTGTGATAGAGACCTTTCACATGGACTTGAACCAGCAGCAATAGGCATCTTTTAAAAGAATGAATTCTCTGTTTTCCTCATGTCTATTTTCTTCTTCAGGGTTCTCATTGTCACTGAATATCTTTAATATTATTTTTTTCCTGAATGATTGGCATGAAGCTGAAAATATGAAGTGAGAAATGAATGTCTGAGTCTTCTATGGGTCAGAGTTACAGGGGTGTAGAACTGGGTTTGTCTGGGTTCTCAGGCATCTAAAACCAATAATGACACAAAGTTTCAGAAGCAAATGAATCTGATGAATCAAATGCCCTTTGTCTTCCTTTCTCTGTGCACAGCCTGACTTGATTAAAGATAGCACTTTCCTTTTGTCAGTAACATTAAGGCTCTGTGCCTGACCACTGCTACCAAAAAAACCCTTTTACTTATTAAAAATTTCAAAGACACAGGGTATGCCTAAGCATTTTATCTTCGTCTCTTGGTAATCTGAACATTTGTATTAATAATAACATATTAATTTTCTGGCCACGTTAATAAGAGTGAGTAATTAATTTCTTCAAAAATAGCCCAAAGAGAAAACTTAAAATAATGGACACTCTCTTTTTAAAAAAGGTCACTGTTGGTACTCCTGTATTGAAAACAATTCAATCTTCCATTAGGAAACCAATGCAGAAATTAACAGAGGAGGGGAACAGGACTAACGAGGGTGGTGGTATCTAATCCCCTCTCTTTAACCCCCTGCTCTAATGAATCAATGGAGTAGAGCATCTGGGAGCCTACAGGAGCGTGCTGCACTGCTGGATTTTGTAGCTGTTGGTATTGGAGAGGGTGTGGTGGGTCGGTGGCTGGCAGAGTGACTCATGGACAGAGCTGGATGTCATGCAGATCACTCTGGGTTTTACAGTGCAATAAACAATGACTTGCCTGAAGTCAAGGCATTCAATGTAACGTCATCTTGTTGTTGGGTTGTGGTGGGAGGGGAGCTGATGTCAAGTATGTCCTCTCAGAGTAGGCCGCAATCTAATTGATATTGGCAACTTTTAAGGGAGATAAAGGTTATTAATTCTTTGTCAGAAGCAGCTGAATCTGCATGTCCCGTTCTGTGAATCTTGTGGCAACTAGGCTGTGTACAAGGAATCTCTGATCCCATCTCCACTTCATTTTTTAAATTTTTTTTAAAGTCTGGTATGTCTGTTTGAAAGAACCTGATTCTGAAAACATAAAATTGACTGGCACTGAAAGCATCTACTTAAATTAATTCTTGGGTGGAATGAAGGCTGTAGAACTGTAATTTTGAACCTTAACCCGTGTTAGTATGGGTAAACATAGGGCTTGTCTTTGTCAGACCACAGATGTTTTTGTTCATGGAAACATAGAACTTGCTGCTTCTTGGGCAACTCTAGGACTAAAACCCAATACTGGTCTTGTCTAGGTGGTAATCAGGAGGATGATATCTTTTGTTTAGTTCTATGAGTAGCATTTGGATACTGTTCTGGTTACCTCTAGTTCTTTTCAGCAATTCGTACTAAGTGAATATTTTTGAAAACTTTTTTTTAAAGACTATGAAGATATGTGAGATGTGGGAGGTAACTCTTTTATTTGACTACTAAATAACTGAATACAGTACAAGAATTCTAACAGTTAAATAAGAACGTTTGCATCTTATGAGTCATTGTTTCAGAGAGGTGTAAGGTATGCTGATGTCATCCAAATGCCTGCTTTCTTCTGTAGAACTGGCAGGAGTAGAAGCTGGAGGGAAGATTGGAGTTCTGTCTATGTATCTGAGCAAGACAACTATGGTAGTTTGCTGCCTTAGGAGGAATCTCTAAATACCTTTTTCTTTGTTGCCAGCTTACCTCGGAAACAATCAAGGATTCTCTCAAAATCTCTTCCACTGTCCACTGATTACTGTCTACTAGGTTGTGAGAGGTGTTGGACACATTTCATTGATAGATTAATATATAATATTGAGGCAGAGGGTTCTTTATTTTTCTAGTCAATAGCATAATGTGAATTGAAATCTGACCTGTGGGGATGGAGGAGGCCCAACATGGAACACTATTACAAAATTTCTGATGCATACTTTTCCTCAGACCTCTTTTAACACAGAAGAGCTAGGATGCAATAAATCAGTTTAGATACCAGAGAACTTGATTAGGACGCTCAGTTTTACTATAATAGCCTAATCTAAAACACTCAGCCCTTTTCAGCTCTTCTGTACTCTTCCAAAATTGTTCCTAACAAGAACAATCTTTAAAAATGGGGCATTTGAGACAAGTTAATGATGCTATAGCTACTCAAGATAACTACTGCCTAAGAGTAGCATTTGCTGCCTAAGCAAAGGGCTGGATACAGTGAATAGTATCTAAGTTGTTCTCTAGTAGCTTGGAGACATGAAAAGAAAGATGCATTAGCCATTAGAGGAGCTGTGCAGTTTGACAAAGCCACAGGTTTAAAAAACCCACAACTTCATTGTAAAAAGAAATGTGAAGTGAAAGAGAGTTTAACCTAGTTCTGAAGTTCACTTCCGCTTATGTTTTGCCCCAAGTTAAAATCCAGGAATTCGGAGTTTCCTTATTCTGGCTTCATTTCACTTTCTAAATTATTTCCTTGATATTTTTATCAATGCTTACCCAACTAAGTTTGTTCAAAGGCGGTGTCATTGTACCCCTTCCCCCACTCTCCATTCAAAATTTTCATTCAATGAAATGCTTGCCTTTAATTTACCAACTGTGGTGGTATAATGCTGTATCGAAATATGTATCCTACATAACTGGCTGAGAAAGTTTGATTTGGCCTACTAACAAATCTAATTTAAGTGTTCAGTGTGACCATTAGCAATTTCTCTGTAATCATGTGAAAAGATAAAATAACGTGAGGAAAGGAGACAATTTCAGGCTTTGAATTTAGTTTCTCAAGGGAAGTTTGTGTGTGAAATGGAACTGCTGAAAACAAGAGTTCTTTACTGAGCTGGAAAGAAAAATGAAAATTTTCCCCCAGTCCATCTCTGTTCTTTGTGAACACTAATCACTTCAATATTGAACTGAATCTTGAGTTCTTTTTGACGGACAGGAGAATATATCTGAGTATGAGGAAGTAAGGATAAACTGGTTGATTTTTTTGTGGTTTGGTGTGTTGTGTTGGTTTTTTTTTTTTTTAAGAACCCCACCCAATATCACAAATTTGCTAGCCTGAATGTGAGGAAGCAAACTTTGTCAAATTAGACCATTATATTCCCCTTCCAGCAGATCACCTAACCCAGTTCCAGCTTGCCAATGAGAAAGTGCACTCCTGAGATGTTCTTTGGCACAGCTTTGCCTTTCTCTATCTATTGCCAAGTGTCACTCCTAGTTTGGGAAAGGAAGCAGCAGTATCAGAATATCTTTGCAAGCGTCTCTCGTCCTGGCAAAAAGGTATAGTTGACTCCATTAGTGACAAACATTAGAACACAGTGTGCTTTTTACTTCAGAAGCTTTTGGCCTTCATGGTTGCACATGTATTTATAATCAATTAAGAAAAATGGAAAGAATTGAGAAAAGCAGTATATATTGCATGCAGAGGTGGCATCATGCAAGTTACTGTCTTTTATTTACTAGGGTATTTGAAATGCACTTATAAGGCCAGAAAACATGCTCCCATTTTCCATTCACTGGCAAATTCGTCTGTGTAAATAAAGCAATGGGGGAAAGAATTTAGCTAGAAGTGACTTCTCTTTAAAAAAAACCAACAAACAAGACAAAACAACCAAAACCACAAACAACCTCTTCATTGCTAATAAAGCTGAAATTTCTTTTTTTCTTAATGGTGGGTCAAACAAGTGAAGCACAG
Source organism: Falco rusticolus (assembly GCF_015220075.1). NCBI lineage: Eukaryota > Metazoa > Chordata > Aves > Falconiformes > Falconidae > Falco > Falco rusticolus. Next base: position 36,232,450 of record NC_051195.1, read on the forward strand.
CACCACAAATAGCAAATCTACCTCCTAGAAGAGTTGGCATTGGGAGCAATCAGACTGGTGACTGGGAGAAGGTATCAAATCAAAATAACATTGAGAGCAATAGATTACCTTAATAAAAGCATGTACAGTGATAAGGAAAGTTAGGTCTTCTGCTTTCAATTGTATACTGCTGGCAAGCTGTTACCCACCTCCTACGAAGGAAAAGTGTTGCTGCCTGACGTTATATACCCATTTGTGAGCAGACCTTTCTGTCCAGGATGAAAGGGTAGGCAGTTACGTTAAAGTCTGCAGCACCACCTTTATTTCCATCACCTTCTTTAATTTTATGTTTTTGCTTTGAAATCAGATTAGAATCTGACTGCAAATTTTCACCTGATTTAAATGAAGAATGATTTCCTCCCACACCAAGAATGCTATATAAGCACCAACATTTTTGAACAAAACATTGTCAGTGTATAGGAATACTTTCTGCTTCATTTATATCGTGTTGTCTGACCTTTCATTGACATACCACTATAATTAATGATGTATAACTACATCCCACTGTTGGGGAAAAAAAAGCTGCAACATTGTTTTCTTTTGTTAGGGCAAATTATCTGTAAAGTCACCCTTTTGAATTCTCTACATTCAATCATCACCTATGTATGTTAAAAAAAAAAAAAAGGCAAGCTATTTCATCAAAAGATTGTTTTCCCTGAGCCCACAGTTGCATGCAGATATGCAACACTGTCCTTTCTGTCATCTTTTGTTCAATTGTGTTGATTGACAAACATTCACTGAAGTAGTATAGCAAGTCTTCCTAGTTAAACTTTCCTTTATGAAGTTGAAGCTCAAAATTTACTGCGTGTTTAATTCTTCCTTAAGATGTTTCTGAATGGGGGAAAAGCATGCAAGCAGTGCTACAGTACTTGGCCTGCCTGTGCTGTGATGCTCTTAGGACCTGAAGGTGAGAAGGACCACTGAAGGTCAGAGGCATGGGGGAAGCAGAGTAATCCCTAGCTGCTCTCTGGACAGCAGACTTCCAGTGGCTGCCTGTCCCTGTGGGCAAGTACTGACTCTCATTTTTGATGGAAACTTAAATCTCTTCTAGATGTCAAGATATGAATTTCTCCTTACGCTAATACCCACCAATCCTTTCTGATCAAGAGACACTTAGCATTTTCTTTTCTAAAAAGCTTGATGTAAGATGAGGAAATTGTGTTCCTTTCATCACATAGTTTACTTGTAAACTCTTCTGAACAGATCATCTTGACTTTCTGAGTTGGTTTCATTTTCATCCAAATTTTTTTTAAAAACCAATTATTTTTTTTTAAGTGGGTAGATAATTGTAACTCTAATGTTGCTATCATTCCTAGCTGTACATCTGTATAAGATTTGGCAGCTTTCTCCCTTTAAAAACAGCATTTCTCTTTAGTCATTTCAGTGTTATCTGGTTCAAAGATAAAGCTGAAAAGAAAAAGCTACAGATAAGTAAAAGCTTGGATTTTAGGAAAGTTAGACATTATTAGATGTGGATGCTCTGTTATAAGAGGTCTTAATAATAACACTATATGCTGTACTTTGTGCAGGGCAAAATATTAAACCCCTTAAAGTACAGCTGTAGAAATGTTAGATCTTAATGAAAGTGCTGGAAATCTCTGACACTTGCAAGACTCTTGTGGATATGCTAGACTTCTACACTCACTGTTGGTCAGTCTGTGACCTGCTCAGATGCTAAGCAGAGTAACAAACAACTGAACATCCATCCTTGAGATGAAAACAGTAAATTCAGGAGTGGGGTGTGATCTAGTGAGTGAATGTGCTATTTTTGTTCTTCTCAAATAAAACTGAGCAATATAATCTCACTACAAGTAAGATCTATACCCCTTAGCAGATGAACACATAAAAGTTTTTCTAGATAGTACAGTTAATTGGACTGTTCCAAAAATCTTGTTATCAATCAACAGGCAAGTCTGTCCTCTAACAATGTAATAAGTGGTGAAAAGCCTGGTCCTCTGTAAAACATTTGTAGACTAACTACTGGGAAAAAATGCTTAATGGAGGTCAGTTTAACCAAGAGAGCACTGGAGTGTTTAAATTACTTGGCACTCGTCATATGGGAGGAGTGGTAGGGTTCACACTATCAGTCTGGTTGCAAAACTTCAGCTTGCATGCTTTCCCTTGCTTTCATCTTCCTATATCTTTCTAAAAATTAGGTGTATAGCACGTGCACTTGTGAGTCATGGTATGAGTATAGGGAGTGGAGTAGTGTCTGGCAGTTCAGTAATACAAACTGTGCAAATAATGTCACTTTCCTTTGTGGTGCTACATCGTCTTGTGAAAAAGTAATCAGAACCTCTTCCTACTGCAGCTCTTAAATACAACAATAGGCAAATGTCCCATTGAAGAAAATGCTAGAGTCAAAGCAGGGCCCTAGAGCACATCTATTATTTCAATTATCTGGAATTCATGATTAAAAACAGCAGCAGTTTTCAGGAAATATGCATGAGTCTGGCAATTGCTTGATCAGTTATGACAGTCACTGCCAAACATCACGTCCCATCAGGTTTTGCAGAGGGAAAGCTTGGAACAGGTGGATTATTTTAGTTACCTATGCTCCATCACTGGAGTGCAGCACAGTTCTCAAGAGATCTAACAGGCCACCAATTGCTTGATGAAGTACGACATCACTGGCAAATATCACAAGGCAGTAAGCAATCACAGTAAAGGCACAAAGAGAGTAAATAGAACAGATGGATTGTTTCAATTATTTGGGCCCCTTGATGAATAAGAACTTCAACTGCCATCAGCAGATCCTATGGCAGGCAAGTAATAACTGCATTGCTATGACATCACTTTAGAATCTGGTATGGCTGAAGTATTTCAACAGCTGTAAAGCTTAGATTTGTCTTAGTGTTGACTTGACCTACAGCTAACTTGGCTGCTGAGAACTGAACACTGAGAAAATTGTTTGTGAGTGCTTCCAAGCACTTCACGGTATTTCACGGTTTGTTTTCACTATTGAAGGGAAAACATTGAACCAGCACCAAGGTCGTTGTTGGTACAGGGTTGTTTTGGTTTGGTTGGTGTGGGTGGCTTTTTGTTGTTGTGTGGGGTTTTTTTTGTTTGTTTGTTTTGTTTTTTTGGGTTTTTTTGTACTGCGTTTTTCAGAAGGAGTCAGCAGGGGAAAGCTAAGGACTGCTTACTGTCGGGTGCCAGGACAGGAAGGCATAGCTCGGATCTGTTTATGAATAAATCTGGGAAGGACTGAGCATCCAGCAAATCATCTTTAGTTGCATAATCTGATAGGCCTGAAAGTTGTTAGGAAAACTGACCTAAAAGCATACTCCCTCATTTTGCCTTCAGTTTTCCTCTGGGCTGCAGCTGACCCAATCTACCTTAATTTATCTTTTCACATTTGCCTTGATGTTAAAACAAGTTTATGATGTTTGCTTTTACAAGAAGATACATGGTACCTTATATCACTATCCCTTTCAGCTAAAAGTTGTTTATTGACTCTGGTGCACAGAAATCTAGTTTACACATAAAAAGCAGGAGAACAGAGGACGCTAAAGAATTAATAAACTTTGAAGCCTAGAGTTGTTGTTTTTTACAAACCAAATCCCATCTGAGTTTTATCAGATTTAAAGTCTGAGATCTGCTTTGGTCAGGCCTTGAAGGCAGAGTAGTCAATAGGAAGCTTCTGTTTGAGCTATTATGACTTGTTAACATCTTTCAAAAAGTTAACGTTATAAAGGATTTGATTTCTGAATACTTCATTGTCTTTAAAGTCACCTCAGCACAGAATCGATAAATATTTCTTTTAAGTAATTAACCCAGTAATGCAAACATAGCCTAGTCATGGGGAAAGGGGGATATCGTTTGTGTTAGAAGATGGATGCCGCAGAGTTTTTAGTCAAAATTTTAATCCTTTCTACTCTTACATTGAAAAACTAGATAGGACCATATGGAAGAATCCTGAGGGTAACTTAACTGTATTAATTATAGAAAACATAAGACACAGCAATTAAAGGCTTTGTGGAGGCTGAGTGGAGAAAAAACAACAACAACCTACCCACCTCTTTCACCCCTTTTCCTTCCTCATCATGTTGCTTTAAGTTAATTAAGGAGGAATATCTATTACATTTCATCTAAGGAAAAAGTAATCCTCATCAGTATCCTTTATCTGACCTGTCCATTTCCCATTACAGGGGAAGCAGCTTCTAATTTGAGATCAAGAAATTACTTTTGATAGGAACAAACCTCTCAAACTGATGATGAAATTAGAGCTTTTTCTCAGTTTGCTACTGGTTTGGAAGTACAAATGCTTGTCATTTCCATCCAAAATTGCATGGAAGTTACTAAGACAACATTGCTGCCTGTTTTTACAACTTTAGTGTAATGAGTGACATTTTAATGGATTCATGTGGTGAGTGCTTGAGATCAGCTTTCCTTGGTTTTGGTTTTTTTTTTTTCCTTCCTTTAATATTCTGACTATACAGTATGTAGTGTTAACTCAGAAGATTTCAAAATCGGGTAAGGACTGAAGATGATGTTACTCAGTCTGCTTTTCTATTCAGATCTAGTTTATATCCGTCCCTGTGAGTCAGAATGCCAATAGTTACAAAGCTAGCTTAAAAATCATAAGACTTTGAAAGATTAGGGTTGAATTACACCCTTCTCAGTTGTGATTTACTAAGACAAGAGCATGTTTCGTGCTTTTTTTTTTTTCTAACCATCAAAACTTCAAATTTTCTTTTGAGAGTTTCTCACTAATTTGCTTCAGAAACTGAAGATTTAGTAATAAACTGAATTTCAAGTATTGTAATAAAATAATGACAAGTGACAACAATGCTTGCAAAGAGAAGGGTGGGTGTTTTTGTTTTCTTTAAATTATGCAGAAGATCAGCTCTCCTCCAATTTAATCTTGTCATACTCTTAGAAAAAGACAGGATTAGCCCCTTATTCTAGAAACAGTTTATTTGACCCAGTTGTTTGGCAGGATGATTCAATGACAGAAGCTTGGTAACATACCAAAAAATAATTGAAGTTACTATGGTTTTAGGTGAAAGAGGCTTGTGAAGAGAAGTGAAGAATACAAAATAGTAAAAGCAAAGAAGAACTGGAGGTGACTGGGGCAACAGGCTGAAAAGGGGCAAGAGACCCAGAACTGGTAGAGAGACTGGAGACCAAAATAGTTGCAAATGTGCAGAGGGAGAAAGGCAAAGAATAAAATAATGAAGAGACTTGTGGAACTGAAAAGAAAGGTATCAGGCAAAGACTACCTGAAGAGAAAAAGGAGAGAAGGTATTTGAACAGAAGGAAAAAAGGAGGAGGTGAATAGGTGGTTCAGGGAAAATAATAATAAATAAAAAAAACCCCAAAGGATTGAAAAACTTCATATGTATTAAAAAAAAGAGGTGGAGGCAAAGTTAAGGAAGCTAGATAATACAGGATACCAACGGGAAGGTTTGGGAATAGGATTGGTTTTGAAACCAAGATTAGCTGACACTTCCCCGCCCCCCCCCCCCCCCCCCCCCCCCCCCAGCAATCACAGGCTGCAATTGCAGGGTCTTTTTACTATGTGTTATAAACTGTTCCATAGTGTTATCATGCACTATTGAATAGCTGTCTTGTTTCCTCACAGAGGAAACCCTGCTTCTCCCTACTCTAGTAAAGCAATTTAAGTGGATACAGGAACCTCCTCATATTCTGAAGTTTTATATTCAAAATACTTTATAGTAGTGTAGTGTACAGGTAGGGTCTTGTATCATAGTTTCTATCACGTTAAAAATGTTGTCCAGGAAATCTAATAGATAGTCTTCTTAAACTGCTGTCAGCATGAGGGGAAAATATTGTATTCATATGTGTGGTTTTCCAGAAAGTTTATTTCATCTTGGAAAACTTTATTTAAGGAATTGACCTAAAGCCCCAAAACTATGGAAGGAGAAGCATTTCAGTGTGCTGTGGTTTTAATTGAAATATGCCTGAATCATTTACCATTTTGCACCTTTGACACAGCACTCATACAGTGGTCCTAGAGATAAAGCCATTGAAGATTATATTTGAAGGAATGAAGATAGTCTTTATTGGTGTTCTTTTAGGATCAACCACAAGGACTGAATAATGCTCCCAAAGAAATACATTTGGATGAAGATGACTGAACATGCATATCCAAAGGCCTTTTAGGATATGGTGAACCTTTGGCCTTGGATGAAGAATGTTCTTGGATGAAAGAACTCCAGCTGAAAGACTTTGTCTTTGCCTTTTGCCTGGAGAATTGCAAAGATATGAAAGACATAAAGGAAACAAAGATTTGCAGCTGAATTCTTTCAGGGTGCATTTACAGTGGCTGACACTGGCGCACAGCCAGCCTGCCTCATTACTGTGGAATGTCACATGCTTGTATCCCTTACCAGTCTCCCGCGGCTCCCCAAAAGCCTTTCACACGTTTTTACTTTTCTCTGCTTTCTATTTGCAAATGAAATTAGAAAAATTTAATTGCATAGTTTCTGTAGTGAAATGAACACCTCTGGGATTTATGTATATCATGTGTACCTAAAAAGGTAAATGCAGAAAATACCTGCTATACTTGGTTCATCAGATTATAATACCATGCTTGTACCTGCAGCTGAACAGGTAGCTAAGTAATAATCTTTGTTTTTCTTCATGGTTAATGACTTGTCTAAGTTTAAAATATCAAGAGTTCACTAACTGAGTCAATGAACTGACATTCACAATATGGTCAGCCATGACTACCTGGGCATTTGAATGGATTTCTTACTCTAACAAATTGAACTATGTTAAGTCAATAGGAAGACATCTAGTGACTTTTTAAATTTCCTTACTAAATATTCAATATACTTGAAACTTGATTATACACTTAACTATTTCACTTCTTGAAGTGTCCTTATTTTTACTTTATTATAAAATGCAGCTCTAATAAACTGATTCTGTTCAGTGTCCTAGAATGTTTCAAACTACAGGTTTCCTGTAATGATGTTTGCTAAGGTTGACCTTCAAAGCATGTCTGTACACAGACACATTACCTAACGTGTTAGGTACCTAAGTAGTTCTGCTAATGTGAAAAAACACTGGCTAGATATAGAGAGATGCTGTACCAAAGTTAAAGGGCTTACTTTGCCTTTTTCTCTCCTGGAATCAATCCACATGGAGAGAGGCTTAGTGATTTTTCACTGTCTAGGGCAGAATCCTGTCGTTTTTCTGTTTTCATACCAACTCCCACACTGTAGTACATTTTGTACCAACTAGGCTTGCCAGAATTCAGGCTTTTATACTATCTCTTTTCTAAAATGTGAGCACTAGCATATGTAGTCACCACACGGACTTCTCAAAGGACAGACCTGAACAGAAACTAATTGAAAAATGCATCCCCCGTCAGGGTAGCTTAGGTGAGCCTAGCCTTGTCATGTGAGGACATATTAGTGCCCTCAGCAATTTCTTAAGAAAGTTTTTCTTTGACAGCTATTTCTTCTTGCCATCCCACCCTCTTCAGCTTTACAAACACAGTTCTAAAAGCTGTTTTCAGCCAAGAAGTAGGCTTTTCTAAAGGTTAATATAGACATGTCTCTTAAGAGCCCTTAGCTTTTGACCTGAAGAACTGTGAGACAATAGCCTATCTTCAGTCAGTGATTATGCTTGTTTGTCTCTTCTCCTCACATCCCCATGTGTCTCCTGCTCTCCCCCCCTTCTACCTAGACTTAACTGATCATAACAATTGTGCGTGACTATTGGAAGTGTCAGTTATTGCAGGGCCTCTGTGCTGGGCTGATTAATATAATTCAAGTCAAGATACATGTGTATATTTGTGTGTGCAAGATGTTAATATAACCTGCTACCAACTAGTAAATATGCACTAAGACAATTGGAATGTGTGTCTTCGTAAAGAAAGCTATGGCTAGAACTTCAAATATCTAGATGCTGGACAGTTAAACTCCATTGTTTACTATTGATTATAAATGTACTGGTGTTGTTTTGTTAGTGTCCTAATAAAAGAAACCTTTACCAATGCTTTGCTATTGAGTAGTGTGTATGGTGAAGAGGCCCAGGGTATTTCTCTAACAGGAGACAAAAAGCCAAAAGATATGTCTGGCTCGGCCAAAGCAACATGTTTTTACAATGATCGTGCCCCAAACCAGGTCAAGTCAGTCATGTGTTAATCTGGAAAAGCTGTGAGACTTTTTCTCTCCTTGGTCCACCATTAAAACTGACCAGCATTTTACATGGTTCTTTTATGTGTGACAATGTTTTTGTGTGGTTTTGCAGCCCTCCCTAAGGTTGGGGCTACATCTGTTTCTGGGTCAGCAGGGGAATACTGACTGTTATTACAGAGCCATTTTGTTTTCCACGTGATTGTTGCAGACACTTTGCTGAAGATATAAACCAGCAAACTTTTCTGGTTAGGTATGTGATGTTCAATCCAGCTTAGTGCTTTGTTCTTCCAGTGCTGGAGCTGCCATGCTCTATTAAAGATTTGTTGCTTCTCCTAAGACGTGAATAACAGAGTCAGGATTAGACCACAAGATGTTTATTTTTTCCAGAATTCCTCTTACCCAATTTTTTCACCTCATGTTATGTGTCAGTAGTACTGCAAATCCTCATTGTTCCCCAACAGGGAAAATGTTGCGGTCACTAGTGTGGATTCCTCCAACTTTGATAGAAATTCCCATGTTTATTTACCATTTTTTTTTTTAATTAAAAGCACTATAATTCTATTATATAATTTTAAAGCAACTTTAGAGGGATAATTCCTAGTTTCAAAACTGTGTGTGAGAATTTCCTTTTGTATTTCCCCTTTGTGCACATGCTTAGGGGTTCTTTACTTCAATCACCTCTGATAGGTCTATCATAACATAGAGATGACATGGGAAACAACTTCCTATTAGGTCCTTTTTTTTTTTTTTTTTTTTTTTTCTTCCTACAGGGGATGGGGTGGGAAATGGGTCTTCCTTTAAATCTGAACCTCTGTGCTTGACTCTTGATTTGGAGGTGGAAAAAAATAATATTGTATTTAAGATGAGAACTTAACTCACCTTTTGTTTTAAAAACATTGAGCCAACCTTAAACAAATTAATATGTGGGCTTTCTTTTCATTTCTGTTTTCCGCTTTCTTTTCTTTGTCAAACAAAAGCATAGGGGTGACATATCTACTCCACACAGAGTAGATGCTTGGTATTGGGGATTCATTTATCATGAAGACACAACATAACAAGATCCTGAGGCTGAGCCTGAAAGTCAGAGAATTTGATCAGGAAAGATGATGCACATTTTCAGAAGCCAAAGTATTTTATTATTGGAATGCATCATTCAGGGAACATGATAGATTTTCCATTAGTGGAAGTCTTTGATCAAAACTGCATATCTTTCTAAAAGAAGAGCTGCCTCAAGAGCAACCAGCTGAGCCTGATACAAGAATTACTGAATGAGGGAGTTTTGCCTCTTTTGTTTAGTGCAGGATGAGTCAGATATGGGTACCATAATACCATAAATAGTGGTAGTTATTGTAGAAAATTGAGATTAGACTTTTGCTACAGAAGTGGCATTTTGAGAAAATTATTAAAATAGAGCCTAAAGCAAGTACACCTTGTGCTGCTGCTGGCATCAGGGGATGTGTATGACAAATGCTATAGTTAACGTTGTTATAGGTAACCTTGTGTCTGCATGATCTCAGAAATGCCTGTTGAGGCAGATGGGTGCTTTCAGATAGGCAGGAGACTCTTAGAAAAAAATTGTGAAACTAAGAGCTGTCGTGGGTCAGAACTGAGTTCACAGGGATGATGTTAGTGTAGAATTTCCTCTTTTATGGTTAAAACATTTACACAGAAAGACTTGGGGGCTCTAGGTCCTTTTCAGCTTGAAGGGTTTAACCCTAAGTGTTAGAAGAGGGCCACAGATGTCATGTCAATATTTATGTTGTATGAGAATGATCCAATCCCCTATTTGATGCAGTGGGGGACAAACTCCTGGTAGACTAGAAGTCAGGGCACTAACCTCTACTCGCAAACAGAAAGTGAGAGGTTTTGCTTCTGGGACTATTTTTGATTTTACTCAGTGATGGACAAATGAGATTGTAAGACAGTGTAACGTACATTAAAGGTCTGTGGAGCATGGCGTAAACCCCCAGACCCCTCTAGGCTGGCCCAGGCCATGTCTGCCTGCACTCCTGCTGGCCCATTGCACCCTGCTGCTGCCCTGTGGCCTGGCCGTGGACTGGGGGTGCTCCTAAGCAGGTGACTGGGGCCTGCTGCTGGTGAGGTGACAGCTGAGGCCCACTGCAGTGGCACCCCTGCTCAAAACCAGGCTAAATCGCCTGGATTTCAACTAGGTATGTTCACCAGATTTCCAAGAAGTAGAATGCTTCCATCACATGCAGCCAGTTCCAGGATTTAGTCACAGCATCATCTTCATCGCTGCAGGGTTGCAAACGCATCATAGCATTGGACCCTGCATAAGCTTAATGCTGGACAGAACAACTCCCCTTGGCAGTTCTGGGGATTTTGTTGTAAATAGCCAAATGACAGAATTAATTTTGCAGATGTAGATGTCTTATGAATGTTTCTGTATCATCATAGTCTTTCCATTGGAGCATCTTACTTGTCAGAGCTCTTGTTAGTGGGTATGGTTACAAAAATCATCAGGTAATACATGGCCCACTGCTGTCAGAAATGGGGCTACTTTCAAATTGTAGTGTTTTTTACAGGCACCCTCATATCTTACAGGCACAAAGACACACTTTAACTACATATATTTCCAGTTGTTTTCCACACTTTCAGAGGCAGTCTAGAGGCTTTTTTTGGATATGGATAGTAATTCCTTTTCATTCCTGGAGCTATGTGATGATCACTGATCTCCCAGATCTTACTGATCTTGCTTTTTTATATTGTATCTGACTTTTGCACAGACAACTGGAACTGGAAATGTTTTGCAGTGCTCAACCTGCTTTTTTCTTTCTGGGAAATCCAAGCTTCACAGACAAAGTCCCCTACAGAACAAGTATCAACCTTAGCATATTACAGGCCTTTCCTTTAGCCTTATGCCATGATTTTAACCTCGTCTAATGAATATCTGTGAGTTGGTCTTCCAAGCAGTGCTATTACTTATGCCTCATCTCTTCCGCTTCACTTTTACAACCTTGGTTGTTAGGAGGTATCAGAGAAATTACCAGGTGATAATTTTGTTTGTAATAATCGTTCTTTTTTTCCTCCTACATCTCTCTTCCTTCGTGAGAAAGTTGGATGCTTTTTTTTACCTGGTTGTATATTACTTTACTGTGAAAGTCTGTTACTGTAAATGTGGTCACATTATAAATTTTTATTGACAAACATCCCATGTTCCTGCTTCTGATAAGTCGAGCCGTTAAGCTTTCATTAACTGCTCTTGCCATGTGATGTGGGGGAGAGAGAGGGAGAAAGTAAAAAGAATCTGCAGAAGATAATTTTCCTTTGGGAGCTGAGGAATGATTTTCCTTCATCACAGTAACAGGATTTTTGAGAGCCTGAAAGAGCTGATTTGCTCCTAGATATTTTCTGCAGGAAAAGTGTGAACTGTAAAACAATCTTGACACCAGTACCAAACACAGCAGTTCTGCTGCTCTCATTGCCCCTTTCTTCTGTTGTTCAACATGTGCACGGTATGTCACAGGCAGCTTTGAAGTTGAATTCCTTTAGGGTGTATGAGACCAGGCTGCAGTTCTGAAATAAGTCTGTAATTCTTCTTTGTGGGTTGAGCTTTGTAACAAACCATGCTACTTTCTCATCATTAGGAATGTCACATTTTTATACTTCCTCCTTTGTATGAACTTCTGTTGCTCTTCAATGATACTTCAAAAAAGCTATATGCTTCAGAGCCTAACGCCTCAGTTATTTCATACTGCTGTTTCCAAGCAAGAAGGATAAAACATAATATTTAAAAGAGCAGAACTAAGACTTGAATATTGTGATTTTTTTTTTAAAGTACATTTAGTGTTATCTGGAAGCTTTGCATGAGGCCTTCAAGGACATTCTGAAGTTAATACACAAATTTGGTGAAATTGTGTGTCATAGAAATTCTATCCCATCTTCCCAATTTTCAGGTATTGCTCTGGCAATTTCAGCGTTACTTTTGAATATTCTGAAGTAGAATGACAGAGGAAGACCTTGTTTTACTTTGTGATTTAGCTTATACTAGTACTTGCATGGCAAGATTTTTGTATATGCTGATATCCCTGAAAACAAGAAGTGAAGTGTTTTTAATGTTCACAAATTAGCAGAATTTCTTTTCCCCTCAAGAAAACCATCTTCAAAACTCATTGTTCACACTGAGTTCCAGATGTTTTCATGATCCTAATTTTCCCCTATTTTTCTCCCTCATCCACTCACCCCCACCCTACCCCGCAAGATTACATTGCCTTCTCACAAGAATATTTACTTTGTGAAGGTATCTACAGGAAGAGGGGCTAGAAGTGGTAGTCAAGTGATAGGCTTTATTTTGTACCAAGTCATACAATTTAGTTTTCAGATAACACAAAAAAAACCCCACCCCAACCCAAACCCAAAGTGCAATGTAAGTTGTCAAGAAGCTGACACTCTAAATACCAGAAAATATTAACATCTATTGTCAAGGAAAATAAAAAGTACGAATCGCTCCATCTCCATGACACATTTCAAAACTGCTATACACAGCACAAATTATAGTGTGTTTGATGGTATCGGGGATAATAGTACTTGAGAGTCCCTCTCTGAGCACCCAGCGTTACTACTAAAAGGGTTCAATTGCCTTGGCTTATATTAAAGAGCTGCAGAAAAAAAGATTAAGGTACTCTGAGGTCATCTTTGCTAAAAATAAAAGCTGATACAGTATCACTGTTAATAACTTCAATCAAAGGGAAATAGTTTTTTATTTTGTGTATTACATTCTTACCGAAAAAAAGAAATATATTTATCTACATGTAAAATACTGGGGGTGGGGGGTGGAGGGTGGTGTTCTTAGTGCCTTAGAGACTATTTCCAATGTGACATCCCCTTTTTCACCATGTCCTATGCAATCATGTGTTTTACTTCCTTCTGTTGTAAAGTTTCTGATAGGCAAATCAGGAATGTTTCCTGTGCTCAGCAGTCATGCCAGTCCTAAACAGAGGAGTCAGAAATATATCAGGAAAGGCTGAAATATATAAATCGTCCCTGTCTGAAAAGCTTATGAGTAATTGTTCCCTTTTAGGAAGGCCATCACCTTTGATTTTTCTTGCATTGCCCTTAACTTCTGGTCTCCTGTGCTTTGAGGAGAGGGCAAAACAGCTTGAGAACTGTAGGAGTTGGAAGTCTTTCTGTAAGTGGCCACTTGCAGGCAGCACTTTGTTTCATTTCCAGGGAGAGCAGTGAGAGAAAAGTATTTTGTCCAGAAAGGTTCCTCATGGAAATTCTAGAACAGAGCATTATTATTTGGCAATAGTGAAGAAGAAAAAAATTAGTTGTAAAGGCTTGTGTGGGGATATCACTGTTACTTTCAGAGAACGCTATTCTAAAGAGAAATAAGCACAAGACTGGAACAGTTTAAATTGTATAGGAGAGGAAATTTTTTTAGCTCATTCAAAACCACATTCTAGTTTTGGTGGGTTTGGGTTTATTGTTTTTGGGTGGGGGCTGGTGATTGTTTGGGGTGTGGGGCTTTTTGTTTGCTTTTTTTAGTTAAAGGACACAAATGTAATTAGTTTTAATTGCCAAAGTAATCATTGGCTTTCTATCTAAATGCTGGGAAAAATCAGCCATAGTAGAAGGGAAAGTGCCGTGATATTAATCATGTAATTATTTGGTTTATTATTCATGTGTGACAAGGAAATGTAATTTCTGGTTTTAATGCTGAATTTTACCCTAACTGCAGGGGTGTAACTCCTGCCTCTGTAATGAACAGTTTGATAGAAGAATCCCTGGGGAGGGTGGTTGCAAAATCCCTGTGGTTACTGAATGTTGAAACAGAGCAGAGAGCAAGAGGAAGAAGAGGGTATAGAACATTGTAAGGCTTGTTGTTAATCTATTAACCTACCTGTAAAGAAAACAAATTAATTGTAAATCAGAACAGAGAACACAGATGCATAGATTGCCTGATAAACAGTATGCAACTCTGAGGATGAAAAAGGTCATTGTAAAAACATTGTCTGAACAGGTTTTTTTCTGTGTCTCTAGGGTTAACTGCAGTATTAAAAAATACAAACAAAAAAGTTTTTTAATTACGTTCTGTTTAGGTTGTCTTCATCATTACGATGTCCCAATTGCCTCCAGCAGTTCATTAAGGAATGCAAATAGTATGCAACTTGTAGTTTGTTCTTTTGACCCTACACATATAAAGCAATTGAAAAGGATGGCAAGTAGCTGGTTCTCTTTGGTTTTGCATTTTCACCAACAGGACTGTGTCCCTTTAATCCCATCCCTGATGCCTGTACAGAATTCTAGGAGTCAAGGGACCTCCAAGTGCTATTAGAGACAGAATTACAAAGAGCCCAGCTGAGTATGCAATTACTATAAAGCCTTTTTTTCTTAAACTAGTTAACTTGAAGGCATTTGGTGTGGCCATGATTAAAGTAGAATGGGAGGCAATAGAATTCTTTTTGGTTTTTTTAGAAATTGAGGTCTGATGAGAGCTTAACTTTGTCCAGTATGATCTACTTTAGTTCTTTTCTTCAGTGAAAGAACAGAGGATGATGCTACAATTAAATTGAAAACATTAAAAGGGCATATCACACATTTTTAAGGAGGAAAGATGCATGTTGGGTCTGATGGTGCAATATGTATGATGTATGTTAAAAATTATGGTTGAAAATATGTAGTCTGGAGCAAGTCAGTGTTGCAAGAACATATAAGTGGCCTGTTGACATGGGTCTAATTTCTACCATGACTTTATATTATTGCTAAAACTTCTAATTGGCAGAAAGCAAGTTTGTGCAAAATGTCAATGGCATATGGAATGTGTTGGATGACATAGCCTGAAAATGAAGCTGCTAAGAAATCTTCAAACCAAGTGCAGCTGTGTCCGGGAGGAAACCATTTGCATTAGAAATTTTGCTGTAGCTTGCTGCACAGGCTTGGCAGCCCACACTCCCTCTGCTCTGTGTTATCTCATTAACATTATTATTTGGAAGCCAGAGTCAAACACTTATATTGGGTAACAGTCATGACTACTTGACACAATGTCAGTAAGATGCAATTTTTCCATGTAATTAGAATTTTGACAGGAAAGAGAGAAAGAGGCAGAAAATTAGAAATTAGTTATTTCCTGTAACTCTGTCATTGCAAATATTAAGCTTCACTGGTGCATTTTGCATGATCTCATGGCAGCCCCTGCAAAGCAGCCTGATCTCTGTCAGATTTGAAGACAGGATGAGTGAAATAAGGGGTGATGAGTTAGAAATATTCCTGGTTGGAACAATAGACCTTTTAGGTTTTCTAAATTGCAAGAAGTCCAAGACAGAATACTGTAATTCTGAACTTGCTGGGAAAATAGAAAATTTAAGTAAAACTTCCCTAAATTTTCAGGCACAAATTTTCACTTGCTAACCTGGACCCTCTGTAGAATGACAGTGAAGCTTTTATTATCAAAGGGAAGGGAAGTCAGTGGGAGTAAATTCTAATGAAGATTAGGGCCTTAATTAATTCTTTTTTTTCTCTCTTTTTGAAGTAGAGCTTATTTTCTCACTCAAAAAGTAAGAATCAGTCTTTAATATGGAGCTCAGATTTCAGAGATCAATGATTTCTGCATACAAGTAGACATCTGCCACCAGACCTCCATCTGGGACAGATATTGGTGAGGCTAATGTCCCTAGGATTTTGAAAAGTCAAGTTATCCTGTGTCATCTTGGAAGGAGGTATTCATTATGAATTGGCATGTCTGTTTATAATAATCAAATAATAAATCAGGTTTTCAGCAAAGTGTGTTTATTCAGCACTACTCATGGCAATACCCAAATTTTGTCATTTGATTTTTTTAAAACCAGATTAATTTATTACTTTTTTCTCTTGCTCCTGTTTCATATCTTTGTGGCTGCATAATTCTGTTAATTCCTGTTGTGCTTTATTTAGTTTATTATATACATTGCAGTCCCAAGTGAAATCAGAATTCCCACTGGACTACACGCTATGCAAGCATGCAGTAAGAGGAGTCCTTACCCTGAAACGTTTGCTTTATAGTTGAACAGAAGTTGGCAAGGGAATAGAAACACACATAGGAGAAGTTACTTAATGAGGGACTCAGAACAATTAAGTGACAGAGCACTGATTTTTGCCAGCAAAATATCCTGAGACTGAGACGATCGGGTGAGACTGAACATAGAGCGCGGAGTCTCTCCCTCTACTTTAGGCAGAGATCTGCTAAAGAAAAATAAGCCTGCACACAGAAAACCAGGCTCATTTTAAGTAAAAACCTAATGAATTCCCTCTCTTGGTTTCTGTGTTCCTCTGTTTTTATTTTTCTTTATAAGATTCACATACTGCTTCCAAATATAAAATTGCTCCATTCATATTTAGAGTTACAAAGTAATTATGATAGGCTGCTTCTAATTCTTACCCTGCACCTCCTGAAATTTAAAATAATCAGTAATAATCCTATGATACTGATGTCTTCTTATTTTTCCTCTAAGATCAGTGAAATTGGTATGAAAGCTTACCCTGTCCTTCTCTCCAATGTTTTGGAAAAGATCATGCAAATTACAAGTACTATTAAAACACACTTCTTCCTTGTGTGCGCCTCCTCCAAGTTTGACGCTGACAAAAACCCCAACTTAATTTGCTTATTTCACTGGAAGTTGAAACTGAATTTTGATAGCTAGTAATTTGGTCAATGTTGCATCTTGCTAATGATTTATGAGTTTGAGTGTATGTTTTGCTCTTCTGGCTAATGCTGCAATCAATATGTGTGAACCTGTCCATTATCTATTCGTATTGTATTATTTAAACTTAAATGCTGGCTTCTAGCTGATAATCTAAGGAGAATACAGTAACTCTGCAGTGTTCATTAATCTCCTTTTCCTAACCCATGTCACTCTCTTTTAATCTGAAGGTCTGATTCACCATCTTCCTCTGACATTTCAAATCTCTGACGGCACGCTATGCTTAGACAACATCATGGCATTTTATGCAGATGATGACAGAACAATAGAAACTTTTTTGGGGTGTCTCATGTTAACAAATGTGTACGGCTAGACAGTGATCAGGTTAATTAGAATGAAGTGAAATAAATCTCAGCTTGAAAGGATTGTATCCCGTTGGAACTGCTGTTGCAGCAGGTACAGGAGGTGAAGTTTGAGCTGAAAAGTCCCTCCTAACATAGGTTGTGCCGACCAAAGGCACAGTATTTTATCTTTTAGCTGACAGGAGCCCAGACTTTGATCTGTGCAACCACGCTGCTTTGGTTAGCTGCTATGACTGGTTAGTCATAGTTCTTCAGAAAAACGTGCAGTTGGACATATGTTGGGAAAAACATCATGTTCAAGATTGCAGTAAATCCAGGCACAAAGTTTTGTTTGAAATTTCCCTTTTGTGTATGAATTTCTCTTAACATAGTGATCCTGTTACTCTAAATCCATCAAATCTTAATAAAGTATGGACACAACTATTCAAGTAATGAATACAGACTTCTACTACTTAAGAGAGTAATGTGATATTCAGTATTCCCTGAATTCTTAGACGTTATTCTTCCATATCAATGCTTCAACAAATTGCAGACAAAAGTGAAGTTCAATAGATGATATGTTCTTTTCAATGACTAGCTAAAACTTGTCTTTATCAGAGACACTTGTTAAAAGATTAAACATATACCAATGGAAAATTCAGGGATGGGGGAAAATAATTTTTCTTTTTCTGCATTCTTGCAAAGTTTACCAGTAAACTTTATTTGGTTTATTATATTAATAGTGGGAAATATATAGGGAAAGGATTAAAATTAAGAAATTTACACACTTGGAAAAAAGTACAAGTTTATAGAATGAGCTGGGTTGGATGTTTGATGAAACATCAAGCACATTTGTGAGATGCAGGCGATCATTGGTTGTTCTATAAAACAGGGAACTGTAGAGAAGCATTCATATCAGGGTTTTCAAACAGAGAGACTGTATAAATATTTTATGCTCTCATATTAGAAGAGCACTCTCAGAAGTGTCATGTTGGTACTCCTAAAAGTACTGCGTGTAACTTTTGTTTAGATTTAATTTTTCATGCCAAGAATCACGCATTTTAAATAACTGGACTCTCCTCTGGCTATGGAGGTTATTGAAGAATTTTGTGGTATCTCTGTAAGGTGAAAACATTTATCTACATATATTTATATGCAGTCTGTGCTTGCATGAGGAATATATTGTAAGAGAATCAGTAGCTAATGCATGCTCAAGTCAATTGGCAACTTATTATTTTCTACGTGTTGCTACAGTATTTATGTGTGTGTGTTGATGGTAGAGCCATTTTCAGTCACAATATATATTTTACTATCTAGTGCACCACTGTTATCAAGGGACTTGGAAGCTTCTCAGATTTCTGTTACAAAGCTCCATCTTTGTGCGTGTGCATTATGAGTCAAAGAACTTTTCCCTTTTAAAAATTATTTATTTAGTTCGGTGCTTTCAGTTAGAAATCGAAGCAAATTAGCAGGTATTTGCACCATAGGTAGAACAAAGCATCTGCATAGCTCTATGGAAACCCCACAAAGAATTCCTGAAACTTCATAGCATTGTTCTACCATCAGTACGGGATCCAACAGACATAACTGACAGCTCTGTAATTTCACCTTCCAACATAATATTCTTGGAACCTCATAAAAATGTAGATTTGTTAGCAAGAATTCATTTTGCAATGTTATATATTGTTGTATTCTCCTCACCAATGAGGATTTCGTTTCAAGGAGGATTTAAAGTGGATGGAAAGAGGGTCAAATCACATCTAGTCTTATAAATGTCACCCAAAAAAAAAAGGAAAATTATAATTATAAATTGGATAGATACTTTTTGAGTTGTACTTTGAAACTCTATCTGTTGTCTGAAGATCAGTGATGTGCAAGTCACTGGAAAATGGGTTGGGGAGTGATTCTTATTCTGATAGAAGTATATTAAAACCCACTAATATTTCATAATAGTAGCATAAGGGGGAAATAATTGACTGTATCTTGTCATATGGGAATACCTTATAATCTAACCAGAAATCAAACATAATCATATTAATCTATGTGAGATGTTTATAAGCTGTCAGAAATTAAGTCATAGGAGAATAATACTAGTTCATAAATCAGTAAATGAGATCAGATAGATAAATCGGTGAGATTTTGTAAATGCTTGTGGAGTGCTCTTGTTCTCTTCCTTGGCTTGCATACTCTCTCTTCTCCCCCCACTCTCCCCCTTAGGATTGTTCTTCAATTGGTTGAATGTTTAGAAAGAGGAATATATAAAATGTGGGATTTATGAGAGCTTCTGACATTTATGGTATTTTTGATTAACACTTTTATTAGACTTGTCTGAAAAATAATTCATTATTTCAGCTTTTCTTTGTAGTTCTCTAAAAAGCTGCCATGATCATCAAATAGATCAGGGCATGTAATAAAAGCCATACAGCCAGTAGTAGAACATACTGTCATATAACCATTAAGACTGCTCTAAAAGCCAAAATGTTGGAACTAAAAGTATTTTTAATGACTTGAAATTGCTTGAAGTGCTTTCTGAGAGTTGAAGGGTGCTGATTTATTTACCTAGTGTACTTACCTAAATTAATTTGGATAGAACTACTTTGGTTTTAATCTTCTTACAGTGAAATATATGTTAATATTTTTAGATGGAACATCATTTTGTCTGAAGGATAGAGTTAAATAATACTGGGCTGAGTGTTGTCATTAAATAAGAAAATGTGAACGAACTGGCCAAAAAAGCATTAAGGAGTGCAATCGTACCTGGATTATACTAATAATTTTTAGAAGTGACCTTGCAGGAGATGCAAAATTACAGCAGTATCTTCTCTCTTTCTCCTTTTAATTAGTCTTTTAGTATGGTCACAGTCAGTAATGCAAGCACATCACCAGCTATTTTAAGTAATTTTGTATTACATCTATATGAATTAATTTATCGTTCCATCTTCCTTTTTGTTTTCTTTAATATGCTTACTGAGAAGAAGTATATTAACCCTTTGGGATGTATTGTAGATGTTGTAATAAGGCAGTTAAAGGCCTGAATAGTTTTGACTTTACTATTTTTTTATGCTGGCAGAAAAAGACTGCTTACCTGGGTCTATATCCTTGGCAGCCATTTTTTGACTTATTCTACTTACTGCATTGCTTCTTTTGGGAAATTTCGTTGTGTGGTGGTCCTGCCCTGGCTGGTAATTAAGTGCCACACAGCTGCTTGCTCACTCTCCCCTCAGCCAGAGGGATGGGGAGGAGAATCAGAAAGGAATGTAAAACTCGAGGGTTGAGATAAGAACAATTTAATAATTGAAATTAAATAAAAATGAAAGAACAATAATAATAACAGTAACAGTTATAATGAAAAGGAGGGAGAGGGGGAGAGTAAATAAATCCAAAGGAAGGAAGGAAAGAAAACAAGCGATGCACAACACAGTTGCTCACACCCACTGACAGATGCCCAGCCAGTGCCTGAACAGTGATCAGCTGGCCCCGGCCAACACCCCGCCCCCCCCCCCCCCCCCAGTTTATATACTGAGCACAAGGTCCCATGGTACGGAATACCTCTTTGGCTAGTTGGGGTCAGCTGTCCTTGCTGTGTCCCCTCCCAGTTTCTTGTGCCCCTCCAGCCTCTCACTGGCAGGGCCTGAGAAACTGAAAAATCCTTGACTTAGTATACCCAGCTGCAACCAAAACCATCAGTGTGCTCTCAACACTGTTCTCACATCAAATCCAAAACACAGCACTGCACCAGCTACTAAGAAGAAAATTAACTCCATCCCAGCTGAAGCCAGGACAGGTAGCCAGTGTCCTTCTTCATTAACCATCACTGTGATAAAACTTGCTTTCATCAGTGAGAGTAGCTCCTATCACGACTTTTTCTGGCCATACCACATAGCTCCCCCAGAGCAATTTCCTCCAGCTCCCTTCTACCTCTTATTTCCTATGTGACTGATAATCCTTTTTCCTTCGTTCCTGCTGAGCACTGCCTCATTTCTGCCACACATCTTCATTAGCTAGAACTTTGTTGCAGTCACTGTAGTATCTCGAATATCCTAGATGAACATCTGTCACCTTCACTGACAGGTTTACCTGCCAGTAGGTACAGCCTTTCCCTGTACATGTGATATTTTTTTTTTTTTTCCTAGCTCTGGCTCTGGTAAAACAGAGCAACCCACTGATTTATATGCATATTGAGAATATATTTGTTTCTATTGACTCTTGATTACAATTTGTCCACTGCTAAACTGTGACATGTTGTTCTCTTGGCAAAAGTAGTTGTATGATGCAGAAGATGTTGGTTGTCAAAGTCTCTGGGAACTGGAGAAATGGTGTAGGTATTGTACCAACACAAAACCTTGATGCTGAGTAACAGTTTTATCCTTTCTCTTTCATGATCTAGAAATACACCCTATATCATTATAGGCATACATATAGCATATAGGTAGAATAAATAGAAGGGTCTGAGGACATGAACTTCCCATCATTGTGATTATTTGATCTAGCTGTTTGGTTGGTTTTTTTTTTTAATTTTTCCCCTCTTTCAAAATTATAAGTAAGATTTACTTTAAAAATTGGTTTTATCTCCTCAAAGAAGGAAGAATTGCACATTTCTTTTTTTCTGAGTCATGTACGTAGATTCCTGAACTATTAAGGGGAAGAATAGAAATTAACCTTTCAGGTTTTTGAAGAATTGAAAAAGAAAAGGGGAAAAAAAAGTGGAATACTTCTCTAGATTATGGGTAAACTTGGGTTCTTGAAATGTCTGAAAAATAACCAAACTTCAACAGCATGACATTGTGGCAGTTTTTATGATTTCAGAAACCTCATGGAAAGTGATATCTTTTCATTTCTACATTTTCTGTTCTAGCATGTTCCAGGCCAACAAAAACTTGCAATTATTATTTCATTCCTAACTGAAGGTTATTATGGGCAGGCTGTGCTTAATTTATTTCCATCCTTAAATGTGTCTGCATTATGCAATCTCTGCCAAAACAGCACTACCTAGGAACCTGTTTCTAATTGCGGGGAAGTGAGGCAGTGCCACAGAGCTCTGGAAGTGTAGTGTTGTATACCTGTCTGTGAGCAAGTAGTGAGAGGAGTTACTTTCATGTTCTGGTTTTCTTCACCGGTAAAGTTGATGGGTTTTCTCAATCAAGGAAGATAGAGAGCAGATATGAAACAAACAAACAAAAAAACCCAAAAAAACAAAACAAAAAAAAAAGAAGAAACATCTCCCTGGGATGGAAACAGTGGTCATTTTTCCTGCAACAGACCTAGTCTTCCAGAGAAAACTGAGACAAGATTGTTAAGAGGTCAGAGAAATGTGTCTTGCTTAGATAAAATTTAACTCACTAGGCTGTAAATAGCATACTCTGTAGGAAAATAAAGATTTCCCAGGAAAGCCAGCCACGTATTTTATTAAACAAACTAATACATTTCTGAAATTAAAAAAAAAAAAAAAAACAAAACAAAAAAACCCCAAAAAAACCACACAACAAAAACAGGCTAGCTTTCAGACAAGCAAGGCCTCTTTCAGTCTGAAAAAAAATATGGTCATCTGGAAGTTAAATACAGGCAGTAAACAATTACTCTAAGTGTGATTAGTATAACTAACATAAATGGTTAGTTTGAGAAAAACTAGCTCCTGTGAGCAGAGGCATGCTGGCAAAGGGCTATGCAGTGTGATGCTCTCAGCTGATCAGTGGCAGTACTGCCTTAAAATATTTTCAGTCCTCTGCATCACGCCCCATCACTTCTACTTTTTACCTCTACATTTGTCCTTGTGTCCCCCAAAACTTCTTGAACAACCACACTGTTAAATGCATTGGAGAAGTTATCCTATTCTAAAAAAACCTCAACTGGCTTTTATTTTCCTAGGTTATTTTTAACATAGATGATTTTGATTTCAGCAGTCCAGCTCTCGGGATACGACTGCAGGAGTAGTTGTGCTGGGAAAGCTGGCAGGGCAGTGTGCCATGATGCAGAGGTGAGAAGGCAACACCAATTCCCAGCCCAAGAGCTGAGCAGTTAGTGCACATGGAATTTTAAAGGAGATACTGGGCTTTAAAACAGATGCCTTAAGTCTGCGGCTTTTTGTATGAAGTAATTTACAGTAAGTTTTACAGTAAAGCACTACCAGCACACATGGGATGGCACAGTGCGTGATGCAGAGAGGGATGTATCCTTTAGCCTTGGAACTAGAATTTCAGCATTCATTTAAAAGATTTTCAAAAGTATCCTAAGGACCTTAGGGCCTGAATAGGTTTGGCAGGGGAGGAGGGAACTGGAGCTCAGGTGCAGTAGAGCAAAATGGTCTGTAAGGAATGAAAAAATTGAAATTAATTTGAGTTAATGGCCTGACTTCTGTTCTATTTGCAGTATTCAGTATATCCGCTGCTTATTGTAAGAGCTTTTTCATAAAAGAAAGCAAGCTGAAAGGATTCATAATTGCTGCGCACTGTTACCATAGGTGCTTGTATAAATTATGGGAAGATTAGCTGACACACAGCATTTTTGTTTGCATCTGTTTGAGGGGAAGGAAAAAGGGAAGCTAAAACTCCCAACAAGAAAAGCAACAGTAAATCTGAGCAGCAGTCATTCATTACTCGTCCCTTTTCAGAGACACACACAAATTAGGTGTGGCCAAGTTGATGGAACAGGTTTTAAACCTCTGCAAGAAAACTTGCTAATAATACAACACTTCTTGTTGCTTCAGTTTTATATTTAATGGACTAGAAGTTGTTGGGTTTTGGTTATTTTTTGTTGGTGGTGGTTTTTTTTTTTTCTTTTAAGGTAATAGTTAAGGAAATCTTGATGCTGGATGTCATGTAACTTCGGTGCTTTATTGTTTTGAGTGGTCTTTTATTCCCCTTTTTTTTCTTTCTTGCTATAAACCCTGATATGGTGTCATTTGGTCAGTCCCATGTGTGTTACTGCCTAGAAGGTTGGCAGTGGTGGGCAGGGTCTACAGGAGTTGGCCTGCCAAAGCGCAGATACCTTGTTATTACAGAAATTGGCAGATGGACGTGCTGGTAGCTAGAGACAAGGCTGGAGACAGGGTTCTGCTTACTTTATTAAAAAAGAAGGGGGGGGGGGGGGGGGGGGGGGGGGGGGGAGAAGCGCCTGAAAAAGCATCTAGCTGAAGATGAGGAGCATGAGCTGGCAACTCTTTTTGAACCAGAGAAGCACTAGTGCTGCCCAAGCAGCTTCTGTGACTTCAGGGGTAAAGGCAGGGGGTTTGCCTTGCATGTGCCTTGTGCTCAATTGCCAGTAATTCCATTCCTCTTTGTTCCCGTGAGGAATGTTGTCCTTTCTCTACAGGCTCCTCCCCTTTCCCCTTCCCAAAGTATGGCTGAGGGTGCAGCTCAGCCGAAGGTAGGTCACAGCAAGACCACTTAGTGTTCCGCTTCGAACAAACACGGCGCACTCCTCTCCTGTGACACAAATATTTTGTTTAGAGTATAAAAGCAGATATGAAAGCAAAACAAACTAAATATTTACTGCTTACTCAAAGGTGAATGCTATTCCATCTATAATAAGCAATTTCATTTAATCTGTCATCAAATCCAGGCTGTTGGGGCATTGCTCTTCCCTTATCATCGCTTTTCAGTTAGAGGCTGTCGTCCGTTAGGTTGCCTGATGGAAGAAGGGACTCAGTTCCTCCCTAGGATACAAACTGACTTGCTCTCAAGTGTTCTTTGTAACACATGCCTTCAGAGATGAAATTCATCAATAATGTCCTACTTTGTCTCACATTTACAGCATCAGCTGTGTCCAACTTTTCAACTTGCAGTAAGTTTTTCATATATATAATTCCATTCAAACGTTAAAAGATATTTGACATAGTTTGTCCCCAACATTTTTTTTTTAAATTACTTTAATAATAGCCTGTTCACTTTTAAGAAAAGGTTCACTATAAAGGAATAGACTTATTATAACCTGAGTTTATATGCATTTTTCCCAGCATGCTACCTGCTTACTTAACATTCAAAATGAAATGCAACTATAAATTATCCTGTACAATCTACAGATATCATGAGCATTTAGAAGTTTCTCACATTAGTGCATTTTAAGCTTTACTATCAATGAAGCAGGTAGTCTACCTTATTGTTTAATTAGTTGCAATGTAATAATCTGCATACAGGAATAAAAGAGAATTGTATAGCTAGTGGCTTCTATGTGAGAGTAACATAACTTATTTTGATACTTCTGTATTGTTTCCTACATGAGTCCTTTGGAAGAAATGGTCAAAAGCTGTTATTTTTTTGCTCAGAGATTTTGTGAAAAACTCTTGAAAGGAAAGATATAGATCTTAATGCATAAATTTTGTAGAATGACTGACAAAGTTGAAACTTCATTTCAAAAAGCACTGGGTTTTGTTTAACTCTGTATTTTTAGTATCCAGAGTTACTGAACCAGACTTTACTTAATTAATAACTGTAGGATGTGAGGCAGTTCCAGTGCTGCTTTTTCTATTAACTTGCAATTTCCTTTAGGAAATGAATATACTGGGGGGGGAGGGGGGGAGGGGGGGAGGCATGGCTGCTGAGAATTAATGTGGTACCACTGTACATTGCCAAATTTATTTGAATGAGTTAACAAACGTGGTTTACAAATGGAGTAAGTTTAATTCCATAACCCACACAACATATTTGGTAGGAAGAACAAAAGCAGAAGAACTTTTAAACGGAACATGGACTGAGTTTAGGAAAGCTGAGACATAATTTCTAAATATTCATTAAAATAGTATTTTATTATTAAAATTCATTTGGTAGTTTATCACTATCAAAGCCACAGTTATGTAAAATATGGAGATATATTTCAAATATAATTCACTTTTTTTCAATGTAATCTCAACTGCTCTCATTGAATTTGCAATTTGTCACTGAAAGCAGCATCTGGAAGGCTCTGGCTGTTAATAGTTTTGTAAGGGTTTGGTTAGACTTAAACCAGTTACCTTTGGAACTGAAAATCTACCATGGAAGTGTAAACTGTTGAAACCTGTGGCTATTTTGTGAAAACTGCATTAAAACTGGAGAGACTGAACCTTTCCAAACATTTTCCACATGGATGAATGGCAATACTAATACGAGATGTTGTTTAATGAATAGTTTAGTCATAGTTTTGCCCATTAAATTCAACATACTTGTATTCCAAATCTGTATTTTAGATGCTCTAGTTTGAGGAGGTTATCATTTATGAATAGGGCATTTTTCTAGTTGTCATTCAATTAATTGTAGGGGTTCTTAATAAAAATACCTTGTTTTCAATTGCTATCAACTAAGAATACCACTGAAGTAGCAATGTCCTGTGTTTGAGCACCCCAAACACTGTAAATTCTTCTGTTTCCTCAAATTACATATTGCAGGACCTACGCTTATTCCCAATTGTTATTTTTAGGTATAACGTTATTTTTAGGTATTTTTGAATAGAAATTAACCATAGGTTTTTTTCTACAAAAATACTTATTGAATATGTAGAGTGGTTTTTCCACAAATACTACTGATTGCCTGTGTTTGTATTGTACATTCAGTAAACATGATTGGTGAAGCCAAAGGAACTATGGTTAGGCAACTGTCAGAAATAAAACTTAAGCACATAATCTTACAGTTGCTGCAAAAACTAATAGAATGCTAGTGCATTTCTCATCTGAAAAAAATAAACCAAAACCACCCCACCTACGAGTTTTTATTATCTATATGTAAACATAGAGATATTAGCTCTGAACCTATAGTATTTTGTATATGTCATAAACCGTGTAATGAGTCTCAAAGTAGTTTCACTGTCATTTAACATGTGCTCATTAAGGAATTAGCCCTGCTTCCAGTTGTTATTTATTATCCACCTATGGTTGGTACCTGTGTTTCTAGTTTTTAATATCATAGATTCATCATTTACACGAATATCAGTTTAAAACATTTGTCTTTAGTTTAGGCTGTGTGTAAACATCTAGTCATCATGTACCTGGAATTATTTCTTGTTCTTGATTAACATGTGCTAGTGAGTCCATCTGAGTTTGTATTGTTATTAAGCTTCTTTAATAAAGTCACTGTCTAATTTCCTGAGGTAATTAAAGATTTCTGCTATTTTTACAATCTCCCTAGTTGTGTGATAGCAATTATAATACCTTTTACTCATTTGGATTCTAGTAATTTATCATGCTGTCAGTGGAGCTGTTGAACTTTTGTATTTAAGTGTTAGTAATGAGTGACTGAAACAAATGATGTTATAATAGCTAACATATTTGTAAATGATATTAAAGTACTATCTTTAATTTGTGCTGAACATAAGCACTGAATGAAAAGCAACATTTCATCACTTTGGTCTTTGTCACGCATGCAGTATAATGAAGATGTTGGTTTAGATTTAAATATGCTTTGTCCCAAAGAGCTAAGTATATTTTTTACATCTGTTCCTTGATTTCTGTGTTCTGCATTTGATCAGGACTAGCGGAAGACAAACCCTTCCCCCCACCCCCCTCAAATAACTTTTGGGCCAGATTTACTACTGGCATTTGCAGGTTCAATATGCACCTGTATATGCCTACAGATGAACGAGCAGTCAAAAACTGACTGTTCCATGACAGTTGGCAGAAAAATTGACTTTAAGTAGTTAAAAGTCATGATTTCATTAAAAAAATTGAGGTTGAAGGCAAGCCATGAAATAACTACAATAGTGTAAGCATCTGAAACCAAAAAAAAAAAAAAAAAAAAAAAAAAGAAACTAATTTGTATTCCAGTGTTTGAAGCACTCGGGTAAGAGAGGAAGTCCCATTCCTGCTCCTATTTACTGTCTAATCTAAACCTTGCAATTGATCTTGATTATCCTGTCTGTCCATGTGTCCTGCCACTAGAATAATAAGCTTCTCCAGTGAGGACTATGCCATACCCTTGGTATATCTTTGTGGGAAAAATTTATCCAGAAAATTGGTACAGTTGCGTTGAGTGTGCCAGTTTATGGGAAAGTGGATCCAGGATTTACACATCCTGGATGTGTAATTTTGCTTAAAGATTGTTATTCAAAAGGCATTCAATATATCCATTTTTTAACATTGGGTAACATTTTACACTAACCAGACCTTTATGTGGGGTTCAGACAGTGATGAGATGCCCCTCCTAAGAGACTTCAGCTTCAGCAAAGTATAACACTTAGCTAAAAACTTGGCTCCGAATGAGGACCTCTTCCCTGCATGGAGACAGCTTAAGTGATTGGAATGGTTTCTGACCCAGGTGGAGAAACTCAGTGAGGTAATGGACTTTGCAAGGTAAACCAGCACAGTAACATGGACAAGGAAACTTTGTTGCTTAAATTACATGTTGAAATTCTAATGAAGTCTAAGGCATGAGGGAACCATGGTAGATCTCACCCCAGTAGCAATAGTCTCACATTCCCTAGGAAAGTGCCTCAATTAACATGCTATAAATCAGTATCCTAGAGGTGATCCAGCCCACTTGGAAGGAATTAAAGAGATATTCATCAAGAGTTAATGTTTGACCATCATATGGCATGCAGCTAGGCTGTGGGAGACAGGTGCAATTCGTTTTTTAAACAGAGTAGAACTTTTATCCTTATTTCTCACACTCTTCATAAAAGAGTTCCTGCAATTATTTGGTTTTGCCTCTGCCTTCTTTCTTACTCCATTCTCAAGACAAAACTAATTTTTGGATAGGAAAAAAAATGCAATTTTTATTTTAATAGCCACACTATGTACTTGTGATCACCTCCTTTGTACATGTAAATTAACTGATTGGAAGAAATCCTGTCTGATTTGAATTGCAATACGTATCGTCATATTGTCATGAGGTAGAGACAGGAAATCTACACATGAGAGAAATTACTTCCAGCATTTGGAAATACTAAACCGGACATACCTAGAAGAATACCACCATGCGCTTCAAACCTTTCTTAACAGTTGCCCAAAACAACATAATAGGCAGGTCTCAAACCTGTGAAGCACTTCACCAAGGGCTTGTTCATAATCAGTGCCCATTTTCCAACAGGTTATCATGCTGGTAGAACATCAAGTGGTTGAGTGATGTTCAGTGTGGCAGATCCACTTCAATGATTTGTTTCAATTTGGGAAGCTGGAATTTAGGTTGTAATTAGCTGCATCAGTTTGTTCTGTTTTCTTCCTCTGACTTGACTGCTATGGCAGAATATGAATTGCACTGCTGCAGTTTTTAGAATGAGCTATCTGCCAACTTTTTTATTTTAGTATTGATTATGAATAATTTAAAATGTATATGCTAAAGGTTTACAAACCATATCCTATGAAGAAAATCAAAGGTCTATAGAAAGTTTAGAAACTTTATGAATCAACATTTAAAATTTGTTATTTGGTGTTTAATATACTAAAAATACTTCTTTAATAAAATAATAGCCTTTCCTTTATTGCTGAATGTTTCACAGCAAATACTTAAATGTTGAATATAGAGTTATATTCCTATGCATCAAAAAAATCCATTAAAATAAGAACAGATGAGGCCTTTTTGGAGATAGTGTGATACAGTTTCTTAGAATTTGGGATGTTTGGAATTTTTAGAGAAATTGTAGTGACCAACTGTAGAAGAGTCATATAATCTTTTAGCCTTGGTTCTTCAAAATTTTAAAAAATAAAAAAAAATGTGTATGTAAAAATCTGCCCCTAATCTTTATGTGCTGCAGAGATGTTGACGATGAAGCCATTAGATGCCTGTGCATACTGGAATTTTTAGAACCTTAGTGCCATATAAAAAACCTACCCAAACCTAAAAATATATTCCATAAAAACACCCTTTTATTTATCAAATGCAAATCAGACAGTAAAAATGGTACCTCCTAGATGAAATTACAAGATCAGACAATTTTACGGTCCAGTTTTCTATTTTTCAGCATTATGCAGTTGAACTGATGGAAGCTAAGGCACTGGTTTTAGATCCAAAGTATACAAAAACTAGTATGAGAGGCAAAATTTCACATTTCTTCTTGAAATTACTTCTTTTTCTAAAATGTATAATGCATTTAGAGTGTGTAATTGTATGATGTTTGTTAGTATTATGCCTTCTTCAGCATGACTTGCATAAGCTCTGACATTCAAGAGTAACGTGGTCTTCCTGAAGTGATATCCATTGAATGTTTCATTCTTTTATACGTGTGTGAGCAAGAGTTTGGGAGTACTGCATTACTCATAAATGAGCAATATATGAGTTATATAGATCACACCAACCAACCATCAATAAAAGCTCTGTAGATCACATTGCCATACATTATGCATATGCCACATGTTTCACAGCAGAAAAAAAAAAATAGACATTAAAAACTGTGGTATGGGTTTAGTTCTCATATTGTTAGATTATAAAGCTAACTCTTTCATTTCTATCAGTCTAAATTCAAAGTCCTGAAGCAGGTGCTGTGTATCTCAGTGGAAAGCTGTGAACCTCCAATTTAGGTTATCCAACCCTTTAATTTCCAACTCCTGGGATGATGAGTTAGCAGGCCCAAAAGTGCTCACTGCTGCTAAATGAAATATCAAGCATATAGTTCATAGCTTTTAGATTATTTCCATGTCTTAGGAACAGAAAAGTGCCTTGGTGTTCTGAGTTAGGAATAACCACTACTAAATGTTTTTAGGTTTTTTTAAAGTCAGACTAGGTCTCCCAAAGAGTGGGATTTTTTTCTTTTAAGTATGGAACAGGTGAACAGCGGTGTGCAATGGATTATATCTTACACAACTGTTATGAAAATGGCCTGTGTGGGATACAGGAGAACACTAATTTAATCATTTGCATGTAAATGGTAATGGAAAGGAAAGACGGCGGTAACTGCCATATTTAAGAACCCTGGTAACAAGTTTTTAGATGATTTGATGAGTTTACTTTTAGAAGAGTCTGGAAAGTTGTGAAGACAAGATGTCTCATGTTATACAATCTGTTGCAATCAATATGAAATAGATGTGCTATAACGAAACTGGATTTGAGGCAGATCACTGACTCAGAGAAAAGTAGAACTGCAGAAAAAGGAAGATGAAAGTCCTGAGGTTGAATCTCTGATTTGTGGTTCTGTTTTCCCCCTTCATAGGTTTTTTGTTTGTTTGTTTGCCCCAACCTTTGCTTTGAGCGTAAGAGTCACAATGACCCCTTGCTGAAATTTTGGTGGAAAGCAGAAAATATTATCATTGAGATATTAAAACTAAATCAAAATGTGAATAACTGCCTCCAAAGTCATATATGCCAAGTTATTTGGATTCTGTCATGTTTTCTGCTCACATGACACTTTAGATAAAGGCAGCCACTTCCACCTATATATTATGTGCAGATGGTCCAGTATTTGTGGTCATCATACAAAATATTCTTTGGTGTGGATTAACAGGAATGTAATACCTGTAATTTTCAATAGTTATAGCAAGGTACTGAACAGAATAGGGAAGGATGAGCAATCGCTCTGATGGCAGAACTGGGAGTGCCTCAGAGTAGCTGTAATCCCTTCTGCTTGATTGAGTGGCACCCTTGATCTGCCTCTGTGCGGTAAAAATGAACAATGCCTACTGACACACATCAGTAAGTTATCTGCTTGTAAGAATAGAGAAGATGGTTTCTTTTTGTGCTAGAAATTGCTCTTAAGTATGGACAATAACTTAGGTGTTTGTCTCTTTGTCATGGCTGTGAGCAGCCCATAAGAAAAGTGCTAGAGGCTGTGCATCAAGTCTTTGTGAGCATATGTGGTCCATAACAGCATACTGGGAATGGGAGATATATACATATATATATATATAAAGTACCTTAAGTGTATGATGCCATGCATGTTATAATAAACAAAAGTTATCCTCATTGCGTTGGCACGCTCAAATGAGCATGCTTCCCAGGAGGTGGTGAGAGACAAGATTTATTAAGGTTAGTTACCCTGCTTGAAGCTGTACAGAAACTCCTGTGTTCACTGCAGAGTATAGAAAGTGCTACAGTATAGAATTAGGTAGACGGCAGCTTTGAAAACAATATTAAAGGGAAATAATTGATAAACTTATTGATTAAAACCTTGAAAATATGAAAGAACTTTCTACTGGATGACCATTGGCGTTCTGGAAGACCATGATCTTTGCAAATGCTCAGAATAATGTGCCTTGCTTTTTATCTGAGGAAGTGATTTTATTTTTAAAGACAGTCTCTCCAATAATTTCATCACAGGAGTGTACGATCTACATCATCCTCACATCTTATAGCTGTGGAACACACAACTCAGTATTGCTAAAGCACCAGACATTTCATGGAAGCAACCAACACCTGCAGGTTTTGATGCTTTCTCATAATAACAGTGTCTGAATTAGACCCCAATGATCCACAAGCTGGATTGCGAGTCACTTGTCTTTTTCCAATTACTTTTGGTATATTGAGAGAAGTCAAATATTTACAGCAGGGCAGACTGGTAGCATAAGGCCCTTACTAGCCTTTGCTAGCTCACAGTAAATAGCTGAACCCTGTTACTGAACAAGGGTTTATTTACAGATGGTTAATTAGGGATCTAACTGATACTTTTAGAAGGACAGATGCAAATTGATTAACATCTACATCATCTACATGAGCACCATTAATAAGAAGCTCTTACAAGGAAAAAAAGTGATATATGCAATTAAAATCTTCAGCTTGCTCAGCAGTTCGCTGAAAATTAGGAAACTCTAATGACCAAAAACAGGCAAACTGAAGGAAATTTACAACTATATAAAGAAGCCTTTAATGTGGACATGAAAAATTGTTTTATCTATATAAAGAAAATATAAAAATAAAACTCAATAATATAAAGATCAAATGAATAAAATGTTAATCCCCAAAATTATTTTTGTCATTATGTATGCATTCAGGTACCTCCCATAACTGAAGGCTAAACAAAGCTAGAATTTTTCTTAAATTAATCTATGTTTAGAGTTATGTTACTTATGGTAAATTCATAGATGTTTGAATAAGGACAAAACCAATTGGAATGTGAAGGGCAAAGATTGCTTGAGCAAAGTGTGTTAGCTGATAAACAGACCAAAAAAGATAGTGTTTGGAATTGCAAATTGCAACACTAGGTGATTCTGCAAAAACAAGGACTTTACAACAATCAGAACTGGAAGTCATCCAGAAATGTCACAGCCAAAGAATCAGGGACAAGGGAACTGGAGAAAGTAGAGATCATTCTGGCAATTTATGATCAAAGAGAACTAAAAGACATCTAAGAAATTCTTAAATATATTGATGGCTCTAGAACATCTTAGTGAAACTTATTTCAATAGACATTTTGGGGAATTATGAGAAACTGCTCAGTCTGTGACCGAGGAGGGTTTCAAGAGGTTGTATATTTCAAGGTCTTTGACATAGTTTTTATTACGCTTACATTTTTGCTTCAACATAACATTCCAGAGATTTCTGATAGCACAATTAGAAATAATGACATTTACTTGTGCGTGTGGTCTATCTGCATGTATATATGAATGAATATGTACTTTATTTTTTTGCATTATGTGGCCTTTCTATGTCAAACACAGGAAGAAAAATCTAAGCAAAATTTAAAAAGAACAACCAAACAAAAAAACTTAGGAGAGCTAAGTTGCTACATATAAAAGGGAATGGGTCTGGCTTGCTACAGTGAGGTACTGAAGGTTGCTCTAAGTCAATGTAACTGTAAATGGCAACTTGTTAAATCAAGCTGGGAAGCACTAGGCAGTCAGATTTGTTGCTAGCTGTTGTAATCCCTTGAGGCCCCCTGTCCAGAGGACCTGGCGTGCTTTGGCCATGGTAGTCTCAGCTATCTATAACTGCTCCTCCATGGAGAAAGCATGACCTGCTTCACAGACATACAAAATCTGTTAAGATGTTCTGAGTATAGTGCATAGGTAACTGCCATTTAAAAGACAGCTAGTATATTCTCTGAACCCTTAATTTTTTTGTAACTGCAGTATTTAACTACAGCACTTTCGTCTCTGGATGTTGGACCATCAGGACATGTGCCATACCTTAATTGCATTCTTTGTATTCAGCCCCACATAATCACTTTAAATTGCAAGTCTGTCTTCATAAAACATACCTGCTTTGTCTGTGGCTTGTTTCCAGAACATCCTTTGCCACACATTTCTCATGCTTAAAATGTTCTATAGATTTCCTTATTATTATTTCTATCTTCAGCATACTGGTGCAGACAGCAAAAATCACCACAATTAAGACTTTTTAACTGGTTCTTTAGTTGTGTTCTTCTTCTTAATACTTCCCTCCCTATGGCGGTATTGTGTGTTAAAACAGATTCCAGTGGCACGTTTAGTTCCATACTTCTGTATATTCTTACAGAAATCTAATCATGCTATGATTGTATAATTATTTTAAAACAGATTTGTATTACAATAATGAAAGGCAGGAATCCTCAATGTTACCTGAATTGAGGCCAAGTTTTAAATTAAATTGTAAACCTTGGATAGAACTGGTATTAGGAAAAAATGTTAATTGTCCCACATCTCAAAGATAGCTGAGAATTTTCTGAAAAACTTGGACAAAATTGTCCAGTCTGAAAAGAAACACAGTATGGAAAGTTAAAGGGGATTATAAGCACATGACAGTAAGCTGAGAATGAAAACAGCTTTGAAATTTTTATTAGGATGATCAGAAATTGCTACCATATCTGTGTTGAACATCTCTATATTTTGAAATATTAGTAGCATTTTATCCTTTATGAGGATTTCTCTGTGAAAGGAGACAGAAAGGCCTTAGAGAAGGAATATTTCCAATATCCACATGATGCCTTCATTCTGTAATAAAATTCATTCTCATTCCCTTTATAGCCTTAAATACAGTTTTCTTTTCCTTGTGTTACAAAAACAAGCCAGCTTTCACCTGCTTGACTTCAGATAGAAGTTTCCTCTATTATCTGCCTATGGGTAGTATAATTGTAGCAAGAGAGAGAGGTTACAATACCAGCCACAGGTTGGACTAAGGGCACTTTCCCTTCCCACTGGCACAGGCTGGTGTTTCAAAGTCACCTGTCAGTGATGGCTGTGACCTGCTCCAGCCCTCTTCCCTGGGGATGCACTCAGGGTCAGGGATCCTGCACTGCTGGAGTCCCACTGGCTTCACTGGAGCTAGGATTCAAATTTTTACTCTTCTTTTAGTATGATTAACAAATAAAGCAGCAAGTCTGAAACTTCTGGTTATGATGTGACAGGCCACTGAGAGATGCTTTCTGAGTGATGCACAGGCTTCGCAAAGTCTACTGCCAATGAAGAATGGTATAATTGCTAAAGAGGCTGGGGCTGACATTTAGGAACCACTGCTGGGCTTGTGCTGCTGATCTAACTGCAAGAATTAACAGTGGGCTCCTGTTTTTCACTGTTGCTGAACAGGGAAACACTGATTTGAGTGGCTGCCCACAGGAGGGGGGAAATGAAACAGACGGGAGTTTAGTGCTGAATGAGTACAGCGTGTGTCATTTTATGGATGGCTGGTATTGTGATACACTATCTTTTAAGACCTATAGAAATCCCGTCTTGTAGTTACTATTGAAAGCAAATAACCAGGAACAAAATATACGTGGTTGATAATTTACTGTGGGATGCGGAGTGCTGTAGTTACAGCACAGGCTAATAAAGAAGTGTTTGTTTGGAATATTTTACAAAGCTTGGTTTATATAGTAACAATCATCATGAATACTTTCAGCTTCAGAAATAACATCTGCTTGACGACTGATCTCAAATCTCAACCCTTGTTTAAGTAAATAAGATCCTGCTCCTCCTGCTTAGTGTATTAGTCAGAAGTATTGGATATGGGGCATTTATTTCCATGCAAAGAGCACCCTAAGACTGGGAAAGGTGTTGGGAAGGGGTGGGAAAAGGAAAGAGGAATCAGAAAACAATGATAAAATGCAATATTTGCCTCACTAACCTAATCGTAGTCACTGCTATAATAAATTAGACTTTATATATAATACAAAAGTTATACTGTTCTGTTGACAGGAGTACAGGACAAACATTACTCCGTTTTACTCTTGGCAATGGATTAAACTCTATACGTAAAGTTAGGGAAAAAGAAATATTTTAGTTAGATAATAAAAATATAAGAGATGGAATACAAAGCTTCATAGAATGCAGGGATTTGAAGCAAACTCCAATGAGAAGTTCACAAGTCTGTGAATTTTCAAAGAAACTGGAAAAAAGATGGTCAGTCTGGTGTGAAAATGTAATCTTTTGAAGAAAAGATGTTTCAAGTGTCTTTACTGCAGCTAAATCTTGCAGTGTAAAATTTAAAGTGAGAACACTTTCTGAAGCAAAATAACAAACTTCTCTGTAATTTCATGCAATAAGGATGGGGACTATAGAATTCAACGTGAATAATGATTTTCATTTTTGGTGACTGTGTACCACCTTACTGAATAAAATAATAAAATATAAAATAATTAGATGTTCCTGCTGTGCCCTAGGAAACACATATGGAACAGAAGTGTAAGCTGAGCTGGGTACGTTTCAGTCCTACTCATTTTCAGTTGGCAGTGCTCAAGGGGCTAAGCACGCTTGGAATATGGCACTTGCTAAAAAAATAACACTTTCCATGTAAGTGGGATTCAGCAAATACATTATACAGTAGATCTTTGCTGGTTTAGTAAAAGTGACGCAGATTCTGTATTGTTTTAAAGCAGCATTCTTTTGCCTTCTTTGTTATATTAAGAACATGCTGCCTCTTTTTTTTTTTTTTAATATTCCTTCAGCTATGTTAAGCTAACATGAGTAAAGTGCATAAATAATTTCATTCATGCAAGTAATCCTGTTTGCTTTAACACAACAGTTTCTCCAAGCACTAATTCTCATGTGTCTAATTATTTGTCAGATTAGATCCTCTAAGTGTCATTTTTTGTGCATTTTCAGTGAAGTTCCTAATATGTTTGTGACCACTGTAAGTACTAACAGTCTTGATGGGGAACATCTTGGAAAGCAACATTAAGTGATAATAATTCAGTTTGAGTTTATTTGCAGGATTTTGCAAGAACACCACTAAGAAATAAGAATAATTTAGCATCAGGTTTGCAGCTGGTATAAATCAACATAGTTGTGCTGTTACTCAAGTATTGTGCTGCTTTAGGCAGCTGAGAATTCTCTCTCAGATATTTGACATTTGAATTAATTCATGATTCAAGTGAAAAATGGTACCAAATAATGCTTTCGAATTGGTGAATGGGCAGAGGTCCTCAAGAGAGGAGAGATGCATCTTGCAACATGTTTAAAAAGGTCGGGTTTGTGCTTCTGCCAGCCTGCCCTCTCCCTTTCCACCTTGCTGGCAGCAAGTGCTGCTAGAACTTCCAGTCAGTTTAACGCATGCTGCTGCTGCTGCAGAATACAGCAAATCTAGGTTCCCTTTTGCTGCCACTACATACCTTTTCCTTGGGTCAGAGAATATTTATGTCATTGTTGTTTCTTCCTACTGCTGGAGCAGCTACAATCTGATCCACAATATCCACACACAGTCACTAGGATGAAAACTTCTACAGACCTACAAATCTTAAATAGGGATAATGTGTTTCAGAATGTTTTTGTCTATGGGTTACACATTTTACAGCTGTCCTTGGACCATTGGCAAGGACAACCAAAATAAAAGCTATGTCATGCTTTCAGACATTTCGTTTGTGTCCTCCCTACATTCAGTAGGCTGTGATCGGTGTAATTGTCATGATAGAAAGTAATTTGTTATTCTGGTGCCATTAGCATTTTTTTCCTGCATTAAGAATATTGCCAAGTTTGCACTTTAATTCCTTCTGCTGACAGCTAGTTTTCACAACGTGTCTTGATTTAGTTCTCTTTTTTATTATTACGAATCCAGGTATAAATGTTTTAATTTGTCATTCACTAGGCATCCTGCATGTGGCCAGGAGGTTACAAAAGAACTTTAAAAGGCATTGCTGAAAAAAAGTTCACTAAAAATGTGTTTTGGATGACATATGGTGAACTATATTTTCTTTCCTATTTTGCAAGAAATGCAAAATACAGCATAATAATTTCAGGACACTTGCCTTTCCTCACCCTCAAGCCTGGCATAGATCTCCTAAATAATAATCAAGCCTTACCTTTAATGACCGTAGGATGCTGCACAGCTACAGGAATGAGAACTCTGTGGTCACCAAAAGCACCTGCGAGTCAGAACTTTTGACTTCTGTCTGAGATTCATTGTTGCAATGACAGATTGAAATGTTATAATCCACCCCAAGCAGAGGATGGCCCAAATTTATCCACCTCATGGACATTCCAGAAATCCACTGTGGACTCAGTTTGCTTGTTCCCAACAAAAATAACCTGTACTGCACTCATCCTTAGGTTCAGCATTCCCCTGCCTGCCACCGTAGCCACCCTTGTTAGCCTGCAAGTCAGGCACAATTCAGACTGCGCCTAGTGCTCCATCTTTCCCACCCTGAGAAGTTAGTAGTGCTCTGGAGGCACTGTGTCCTCTTTGGCCAGGCAGTCTTGGGTAAAGTTAACCCACTGTGATATATGGGAGCGATGATTTAGTCTCAAGTGATTAGCCCAAGGCCGAACAGTGGTGGACTGTCAGTAATTTGTCACCAGTGCTATGTCAGTTTTCCTAGATGAGCCTTTAGGGTTGAATTGTGAAGGAACAACAGAATTATCTACTTCTTGTTTATAATCCTTGGAGATCCAACAGATGTATTTACCTGGGAAACACCTACCCATTAGCATCGCTCCACTGCACACCACCTCTTTAACTTACAGAATTTGAAATGGTAGTAGGAAGAATGTACAAGAAAGTATCTGGGGATGTGTGATGCTTGTTACATGCCACAGACATAGGGTCTCAGGTGTTTTTTTTCCAACAGGATCTAGCTAGCTGCTGCCAAGATAAATTTCACAAACTGGACACTAGCATTGCCGGCCTTTAATCAGACTCAAACAGTTTAATAGGGGAATGTTCTGGAGGCTCTTGGGGATAACTCTGGCAGCAATCCAGTACAAATACTACACGCACCATCCATTGTAAGTTATGTTCAGTATTTTCCAGATTAACCTGAAATTACTCTTATTAGTGGGCAAGAGGTAACAGTAAAGTAAAACTAAGTTTATTTAACAGTATGAAGAGGTAGGAAACCGTTTACGTGGACACACATAAAAAGAAATGTGATGTGCCTTAGAGTTACCTGGTATTTTGATTTAACTTCAGTGTTTTGTGTTCTTTTCAGCCACTTCTGAAAGTCAAGAAAACTGCAGGATGCTTTACACTAGTGTCACAGTTCAGGAAAAGCAACCTCTAGGCAGTAGGATGAAAGCTGAATAGGAAACCTGACTAGGAGTTCTTTGCAGAAATCCCATTGAAAACAAATGCATCTGCAGGTGTTTCTTCTAGCTTTGTCTTAATAAATCAGCTTTAATCAGAATGTCAATTCATAACACTCCTGCTAATAAAATGATCTATGACATACTATTAGATTTTGAAACAAAGTCTCTTACTAGATCAACTGAGAGTAACTTTGTTGTAAATAAATGTAGTTCTTATAATAAAAACATGGCTCTTCCGAGCATGAACACTTTCAATTTAATACATAAATTTAACATCAGTACATGACCTTTGTTAACTAACAACCACAGAAAAGACCACAAAAAAGAATGCAGCCTATCACTGCATATTGATATAGTGGAGACTGAGAGGTAAGACAATAAATTGAAGAATAACTATGTGTTTTGCTCACTGGGGCTGTAATTGCAGCTTGGCAATTATAATGTGTTCTTTTTATTGTTAATTGTCACAGTTTTTCTTATGGAAAATAATGTACCGATATATTCTAAGGTTTCGATTGCTATGTTGAAACAAGGAAATTAATAGAGATTTATATTCTGTGAAAACAATGAAGCAAAATTACTCTGGGAAGATAATTCACTTTAAAAAAACTCTAATAAGAATTGTTAGTGTAATTTTGGTGAGGTGACATTTTGTTATCAATAAGGCTGTCTATCTCAGCTCCATGAGACGCTATAGAAGTTTTCTGGGAAAACTGGTTCATTCTGAAGGTCAAGTGAGAGTTGGTAGGGTGCCACAGTAAATCAGTGCTGGCTGGCTCAGTCACAGAGGCAAGGCAGTTACCTCAGGTCTTGTTCATTATAAGTGGAAGAATTTTAAGGTACTCCAAAACATTCTCCATCTTTTACTGCTGTAGGTAACATGGTTATATACCTCACATGGGTTAATGGGGCCTCATTAACCGAAGTTAGAAATTAAGAAATCCTCAGGCAAAACACAGTACAGAGTAGAAGACTAAAGTGTTGAGGACACTCAGACTCTGGGCCATTCTTGTAGGTTTAGATGAGATAAAGTTTCCACTCATTAATTGCAAGAGAAGGAATTTTACAGGATGGATTAAATGAAAACCTTTAGTGGATGCTTATAATTTCAGTAAAACCCTAAGATCATATGAAGCACTAGTGCTTCCTATGCCAGCCACAAAACAATGTTCAGAACTCCAGCCCTGCTTATTTATTCTGTTGCTGTATTTCCTAAAGTATATTTGTCCTGGGACACAAATTATGTGTGTTGAAAGCTTTTTTTTTTTTTTCTTTTTTTCCTGTTGCACTCTCATTAAGGCTTATTAGTCATGGAATAATCTGCGGAGAAAATTGTCAAAACTTTTGGGTGGGTAGGAAGGTCATACTCTAAAGTATGTTAATGAGCGTTAGTCGATAAGTACCCAGCATTGTGAATAGTAATGCAGTATAGCACTGATAGTTTAAGAAAGCAGCAGTATTGATTGCAATGTTTCTGCCTGAGGCATTGCTTGGTTTCAGGTTCTCCTTAGGGCAGCAGTGGGTGCTGTGAAAGACCTGGGCTTCTGCTGCAAGGGGCAGCCAGCGTTTCATTCTATCTCTGACATTACTGTTGGTTTTGATTCCCTTGGCAAATGACCATGGAGAAAATCAGATGGGGATAGGATGGAAGCTAGCTACAGGTGGGAGTCTCCCATCTCCTTCTCTTAGCAGGATAGCTGTGCAAGGGACATTTGAAGTTTCTGCAGCAAAATGGCCAAAAGGGCCCCACCAAATTACTTCAATGGAATTCTGTGAATTTGAGAGGCTGGATTTTCTTTTCCTCCTTTGTACTGCTGAAAAGCCTGTGTTTACTGCACTGAAAGTGGTCAGAGCAGCCACAGCATTTTACTCTGCATCTTTGATTATAAGTCAGTGTGTTTCACCTCAAGCATTTAGTAAAAGCTGAATGGGAAAACCAGATTTAATCCTCCTTCCACAAAGAGCAGAGCTATTTCTGCTTTCAACTGTGGCTTAAAAGAAAGTAGCCACAACTGTATTGTAAAACTATAATTTGGTAAGCAGCTTTTGAGAACAGCTAGCTGGGTCAACTGCCACTGAATCCGGAGTGGGTGTAAAAGAGACCAGGATGTGCCTGGGCAAGTACAGGAGAGCTTCATCTGTTGGGAAATTGAAACTAAGTTGAACAAGGTTTTGAGGCTTTGGGGTTTGCATGTAGGTGTTTAAATCGGATCAAAATCCAGCTTAGGTACTGAAGTGCTTTTCTAAATCTGAGACTTGCTTATCACAAACAAATCAAGGAACTCAGAAAATAACCAAGAATTCAGGAAAAGAACCTGAAGATGAAAGAAAATGAAGATGTGGATGCTTGTAATATAAGAGTCTCAATTTTACGTTTCCTCCTTTTCTACATTCCTTACTTCTGCAGAGGACGCAGTCTTGTTTCTTTTCTCTTCTTTGAATTCTTGCACACTGAACTCCAGAAAAGTCACTGTTTACATTCTGAGTCTGGTACTAATCCTGCCACAACAACAGATTTGATTTTTTATTTGCCAAGCCGTCAAGCTTAGTTTATGTAGAATTCACCAAATTAGTTCTGTTATAATAACATGATTAAAAACTAAGTTTAAAATGCCATCATTTATTACTAAAACAAAAAGTGTAAGTCAAGCTTGTGTGTGGTTTGGTTTTTTTAAGAGAAGAGATGAAGTTTTATTTATAATGAATTCTTCTAAGTAGCACTAAGACCATTTTAGTTCAGAAACATTACAATGATTAATGCATAGTTGTTTGCATTTTAGTACTTGATTTATATATCA
The DNA here is from genome assembly GCF_015220075.1 of Falco rusticolus. Classification (NCBI taxonomy): domain Eukaryota; kingdom Metazoa; phylum Chordata; class Aves; order Falconiformes; family Falconidae; genus Falco; species Falco rusticolus. The sequence goes on from NC_051195.1 coordinate 36,274,636, forward strand.
GATCTGTGTTTGTGCACACTGTCAAACTTTATTCTGTTCTTGTCAAAATACTTATTACTGCTGACAGGTGTAACACGCTCACATTAATCCTTAATTCCTTGATTCAATTTTCTAATTGCTTTTTTGGCATGAGTTTGGAGCCATTTAGTTTTACTTGATCTATTTGTCTTATGGTATAATAATGCACTCTTAAAAATTGGATGCACCTAACTTAGAATGCTGAACAAAAAGTACATATAGATATTACTTAGTACTGAAAATCCAAAGTTTTATAGCACTTCTGTGAGACACCACTTCTTGGAATACAGATAGAGGCAAAACACTTTACACTTTTCATCTTCCTGTATTCTCAGTATTAAAGATTTTTGTTGATAGATACAAATTGATGCTGAAGTTTCAGTGAATTTTCCCCAAAGACATTCTGAACCCTTATAGCAGATCCATGAACATCCCCTTAGTCATCATTGTGTTCTCCTGCTCTTCTCATCTCTTCATGCCGCTGCCTTCTGCTGCCTTTCCTGCCCACCAAGTATGACAGGACACATTTCCCAGCTTCTTCTTGGTCTGGACTTTAAAGCTATTCATTTGTGTTTTTCCTAAGCAGGTAAAGAGCACAATGCAAGATTCACTGGGGTTTTCTGCCAGTAACAGTAGTATTGTCATCAGTCGTTTGCATATAAAAAATTAACCCAGCCCTATTTTATTTCTTATAGAAATATATCAAGAGTGAGCAAAGCTCAGTAATTCCTCACAAACTCAGCCAGGCAGCTCGACTTTGGGTAGGTCTTTGTAGGATTTTCAGAAAAAAAAATCTGGCAAATGAAGAACATTTTCTCATATAAAAATCTGGGACCCTGGGAAGATGACTACTGATGCTTGTTTCCTGTGAATAAATATATGACTGCACGTTTAAACTGTGCAAAAAACTTAGCTACTTTTTTCTTCTCTGTTTTGTTCCCTACCCTCTCCACTTATACGTCTTCTCTCTGCATCCACTGACTTAATCTTCTTTTCTCACTATAAATAATAATATATGCTTTTTCACCTTTTTGTTCCTCTGTGGTTTTCTTCTTCTTTTTCACCTTCTCAACTGACAAACCTCTTTCTGTCATAGTATGTGTAAGAAAGGGAATATAAAAGATCGTTAAATAAAAGTATTTTCTTATTCTGTCTTCCACTGATAAAGTTTCATTAACTCTGTGATTGTTATTTGTGCTTTTTGGCAAAAACGTCAGTCACTTTATGTACAGGGGAGGGGTGGGGGTGGGGAGGGCAGGGAGGTAATTTGAGCAAGTAAATCATGGTAGCTAAGTGCTTTGGGCAAATAAACATGTGCCTTATCTCTTCCAAAAAACCCCGTGGAAAATGCATGATAAATGGCACATTTCAGAGAACATATTATATCACTGTGAAATAACTTTGATTCATGGTTATGTATTTATCTTTAAACAACTGACAAACCTTAGGGTATCTAAATTATTATCATTTGCTCTATGCTTCTGTGGGTTTTTGCTAGTGAATCTGAATGATGTGAGGTAAGGTAAGACATCTGCTTTTTCAGTCGTAAAGTTCTATAAAAGAACAAATAAGCACAAATACAAAATTCTTACTGTATTTGATTTTTGGATGAAGTCCTCTGAAAAATATTTATCAGAAATAATTTCCTCCAATTGCATTTTGAAAAGTATTAGTATAAACTTCAAACAGAAGAGGACAGGGCCTGTTAACGACAGCTTTTCACAGCAATAGAAAGTATCATAATTTGATTTATAGCATAGTAATTATTAACCAAATCAAAAGGCATAATGGTAAATTTGTTTCTTTCAGTTGTGTGTCTGTATAAACTGTATTCTGAATTACATTTTTGAAAGATGATTTCATTTTGTCTGCTTTCACATAGAAAGGAATCGCGTCATTTGATTTGCTGTTGTGACAAATGAGGAAAGATGACTTACTCTATTGCTTACATTAGTAGTACCTACTATTTTAATTTATGCTGTATGAAGATTCAGGTGCTGCTCTTCTGATATATAGTGGAAGATGGTCCATGACACCGTATGCAAAGGTAGAATCTATTGATCCTGCTAGTGAGCACACAGGAGTCACCGACTAACCCCCTGCCCAGTTTATGGCACTCTGTCCATGCACAGGAGGAGCACCTGGTGCAATCGGTTCCCAGCTGCTGCTGCAGAAACTCTCCTAGAGCTGGAAAGTCTATTTTGCACTGAAGGTGCAGGAACAAGGCCAGTGCAGGGTGAAGTGGGAAGCAGGGGGTCTTAACTGGCATGGAGCTGCGTCCCTGTCTGGGTAGTGGGGGAAAGAGATATAGGTAGAAGTGCTGGAATGAAGGGGCACATCTTTAGGTCCAAGAGGAGGTGTGATATGGGTGTGTGGCAGGTGGGAAGCTTTGGATTTGGACAGCTGAGAGTGCAACAGGTAGGAGTGAATGAAAGCACGTAATAGTGGGAGAAGCAAGCAGAGAGGTATACACCAGATTGCTGTCAGTGCTGTGTTGCATTATTCTACACCTGCACTTGTCTGATTAGATTTAAGTGGCCCAGGGCACAGACTATCTGCTGATTTGAATGATCCCATCAAAACCCTGTTCTATATTAAATGTTATGACCAGAGGAATTACCATTATTTTTGCATGTTTTTTACATTGCTCTACAATATATCGAAGTCAAAGAAGCCTTATTAAGAAATTTTTCCCACACCTTTATTTTCGAAAAATCCACTGGTACTATTTTTGTGCATGCGCAATCAACACTGCTAATATTTATTCTGGTTTTTCCCTTTTCTGCATTGCTCTTAGTATAGAATCATATTATCCAGCAATGCCTGTCTAAATGTTTTGCTGACAATAGATCCATGGAAAGGAACAGATACACACCAGCTTACACAAGTTCAGAATCTGTTCCCTTCATCTGTTCCTTTGGACTACAGTGAGCCAATACCTTACCAAAAATGATCAGTGAGTGCTACAAATCCAATGCACTCAGTTTAGAAAATATTTCTTATGTTTTTTTAAAAAAATAACATTTTTAGCTGAAGCTTTTGGGGTTTTACTTGTCTGTTTCATTGTTTGGTAAGGTTGTAGTGAATGTAAGTTGTCATTCATTATGTCATGGCAATTTTAAATTAGATGACATTACTCACCCAAGTTATTTTAATGCTATCGCCTCAAACGAATCTATAGAAATGTCTTTCAAATATGACCATGAAGTAAAAAAATAAGTATATTTATCTATTGTTCAATTTATTGCTGTATTCTCTGTTTTCTTATCTTCACTGAGCAGTAATAAATGTTGGTTACTTGGAGGTAGGAAAATAGAAAATGATAATTACTTTACATGATGGAAGCGCCTTTGTTTTCTTTATATCTAGTACTTTGCAGTGTATTCAACTTGGCTATACTATCATTTTTCTTAGTATACTTGAATCAGTTGACATTTATATATACATTGCATTTTGCATATAAATGGAAAGTTTTATGGCTTTGAATTTTGAATCAAAACATCAAACTCATATTTTGCCTTGGAACATGACAGACATTCTAAAAATTTACAAACAAAAAAACCCACAAATGCTTCTGCTGATTTTGACCTAATGTTTTTAGAAATGTCTACTGCTTGACTAAACTTTTGAGCTCTCAAAAATGAAATGCCTATCTCTTAGTGAACACAAAACATGGAAGCATGAAAATATGCAAACATTGTAAACTATCATATTAGAAACTTCTTACTCTATGGCTTTGTAGACTGCTTTGCTTTTATCCAGCTCCTAGTATCCTCAGTCTTGGTAACTTCAGAACAATATGGCAGCAACCATTCAGTTGAAAGTTAACTAAGCAAATTAAACGATCTGTATAGCTAATAAGAGTGATATACTTGGTTACAGCACATACCTACTGCCAGCAAAACCACTATTATAATAGCTTTATATAAGACAAAGTAAGATTATAACCACACAGGCAACATTTTCAAAGGGTTTCCAAGTTTATTCAAATACAGTAACACTGCAGCTGTTTTCTGCATATGCAAAAAAATTCAGGAGAGTCCTGCCTTAAAGAAATCATTTGCTTACCAGGACAGGTACAGAGAAGGCAGACTTACTGGGCTGGGAAACTCAAGAGGGATTGGCTATCTTTATATATCTATATATAATATAGATTTGCTCTCATTTTATGGTTTTGGCATTAGGTTTTGTCTAGGTACTGACTGGATGCTGTTGAGGCACAATACTTTCACTTGTTATCAGAATAGTAAAAATTCTGGTACTTTGAGACACCAATGTGTATATCAGAAGGTTTTGCTATTTTCTAAATTTTGAGAACTTGATATCAGTACATTTAGTGAGCTATAAAATTAAGTATAATTTTGTTGTCTTTATGATCATTTAATTTTTCTGTTTGGTTAGGTTTGCAGTGTAGGCTGTTAAAGTCCATGTTAAAGTCAATTAACATCGGTAGGACGATCTCTTTAAATGTGAAGAACTAACTGGGAAAAGTATCTTCCTACTGTTACAGTGAACCTTAAAATAAATTAAAGATGTACGAGTAAAACTGAACTGGAAATCTCAGATGTTACATAGGTATCTCATTTTTTCAGGGTGCTCCTAAACCGATTGCCATTGAGCCATGTTCGGGAAACAGAGCCGCAGTCCTCACAGTATTTTTATGTCTGCCCAGAGGATCATCAGGAATCCCCCCCCCTGGTCAGTCAGGTAAGGCTCGTGCTGATGAGTGTCACGTTTGTCTTCATTCAATCCAGTCTGCTCGGACAAATGCACACACATATCCAAAATAACGGCACAGCAGATGAGTACAAGGGCTACTCAGTCAAGCTGGTGTTAAGTTTAGGGCCAATGTTTAAGGAGGAATTTTTGTTTAGAATTTGATGTGGTATCCCAAATAAAAAGCCCAGTAATCAAACTGGTGTACAATGGCATATCTCATTAGGGCTTCCTGAAACAACGCGTGTGCATACTGATACGCTTTGACATTGTCTTTCAGGGCAAAAAAAAACCAAAAACAAACATCCCCCCCCAAAAAAAATATCATACGCAGCCTCTTCTACGGTTTCAGTTCAGGTTCCTATAAATGAGGCTATATAGGGAATAGCACAGAGCATTCTCAGTCGAGGCTGATGTTGTGTGCACTAACTTCTAGTTAAGTTCCTTTGTGTCATGCATCCCAATGATGTGCTGATCAGGATTCAATTAAAATATTAGCATTTCCCCGAGTGCCTGTCAGGTGAAACCTGGGATTGTGTGAATGAATGCTTCATGAGGAAGGTGTTCATTTTGGAAATGACCCCAGCTTATTTTAAAGCAGCATTTGCATTATCTGGAAGCACTTCTTGTGGTAATCTACCTTAACTGATCTGTCTGATCTCATGCTAGATCATCGTACAAAACCATTACAGCTATTCTTATAAAATCCTTCCCGTACAAGAAGTGCCTATATACACTTTTAAAACCCTCTAAATAACTGCCAACAATAATATGATACAAAATTGTCATGACGACAAAGTTTAGACTAACGTCATGCTGCACAGGTGACTGGCTTACTGTTTCAGAATTCACTGCAGCTTTTGCCAAAGTGAACACCTTTGTAATCAATAGTAAGCTGCATAGTATGTGCCCAAAATGCTGCTATAAACCAGAAGATAAGTTTTAAGGCAAATTTTTATCATTGGGAGCCAAAAAGATATCCTTTTAACCTTCAAAAATCCATTTAAGAGATTAAAAAGTATTGAGTAATGATGATGAGGGCAAGCTCAGTTGACTTATGTTGGAAATAAACTCAGCTGAGTGTTCTTCTTTTGGCCTCATGACCATCTGATATTTATTTGGGGGGGGGGGAGGGGGGGAAGGGTTTTTTTCCCTCCCCTTCCCCCAAGTTCTGAGATGAGGATTTAGTTCTTAAAACGCTGTTTATGGTTGTAATATCATTTCTGGAAATGCTATGAAAATAAGTGTTACTGATGCTTTGTCAAACACATTTCCTGGAAGAAGTACATAAATGTAAGTGCTCTGAAGAGGGCAATGAGGGAAGAAGGATGTTAAGCATATTCCCTGTTCATGTTTTAAGGAAATGAAAGAGAAACTAAGGTGTTTATAGTCTTGCAAAGAAAAACATTATGAAAGAAAATTAAAAGTAATTGTTGAAATTGGAGCTTAAAATGTTTTTATCTGTGGTTTTCAAATTTACCTATGAAGTGTGTCTCATCAGTAAAATTGTATTTATCTAGTTACTTCATAGTCAGCTTCTATTTACTATATACATTTTATTTTAAAGTATTTGCTGTTCTTTGCTCTTGGTAAAAAGTGGAGGGAATAGGCTTTTTGAAACAGGAGCTGGATTTGAGAACACAGCAGATGTGTCATTTTAAATGTTCCTCAAGCCATGAAAGAATACACCTCCTTTTGACAAGTGTCGTGTCCTCCTGTTCTGCACAGTCTTCTCATTACTTTGCCTTCCATCAGCTTTGCAGGCATATATTTCAAATGCTATGCCTCCATTGTTTATTATGCTCTTTGTCAGTCATTTAGCATGTGAAAATATCTAAAATTTTTAGTTCCACAACTTTCACTTCATTCAGGGTCAAAAGCAAATAAAAATGCTTGGGGTGTGCAACCATGTTGATTCAATCAATTAGATTATATTGCTATAATCATTTGTTCTTGTGTGTAATGAATTCTGATACTCATTAACTTCTTTCACTGTATGTAACCATGCACTGACTAGGCAGAAGCTATTAAAGAAGTTTGCTGGTGTACCTGTAGCTCTGCTCATTCGCTTCGGTCCTGTCCTGCAGCGCTACCTGTAGCTTCTTTCCTAGGCTTTCTGGGAGCAGGCGCTGTGAACTGCACCGAGTTATATGAAATGATGTGGAAGCTTTGTGTGGCAGACGTGTTTGCTATGCAGTTGGTTTCCCTCATAATCTAAGCTAGCTTGAAAAAATGATATTTAGGTGGATAGAAGTAGTGTGTTCACTAATTGTGTCTTGCCAAGTAATTTTAGGCTCCTCTGTTGCTTGCATATAACCATTTTCAAGCTCATTGGGATCATTCTGGGGTAAAACTGACAGCGCGTCAAACATATTTGTTTAAATGATACATCAATGATACCGATTCTCAGTTGGCAACAAGAGACTGTAGGTTCCATTTCATATATGCGTATGCCTGAAATATAAGAAGAAGATGTCTGTATCATTCTGCATTACATTTTTTCCAAAATTGAGAAAGCTAATTCTTTTGACAAATAGCTAGTCCATGCTCCACTGGAGTTGTTAGTTGTATACCTATTTTTTTAAGATCTGAATTTGATCAAAATTGAGTTTTACTTGTATCCAAGGTTTACATTAACAAATATTTTGTTGGAAAATGTCTCTGAATATTAAAAACCAAACCAAAACAAAACCACCAAAAAACCCCAAACCCTAATGTAAAGGTTACTCTTTCTGCAGCATATGTTCTATACTTCACCTTTATCAGCAGCTGGAAGAAAAGTTGAAACTACAGATGGTGGGCTTTGGCCAAAGGCTATGCAAGGCAAAAACTTCTCTAGGAGAGACCATATGTCCCAGTGGAGATCTGATTGCTCTCCACTTCCTACAGAAAGTACTCAGAATTTTACAGACTTTCAACAGAATTGTTTAGTTTTAAGTATTAATGCTATAAGTATATATATAACAGCTAGGCTGGCACAAGTCAACCGCTTAATATTAATATGCGGTTTTATACAGATTGGTCATGTAGCTTCAGATGAAGTACAAAAATGAAATTATTGCAAATAAGAAACATCATAAATACATATATATTATATAAAATGTAAACAGCAATAAATGTTACCATCTTAGGTTAGATGTAGCACAGTTCAACTACACTTCTCTAGAGTAACAACTGTTTTGAAATGAAATTTTTTCTTGGATTAAGGAAGAAATTAGAACTGAATTATAAATTAGAATTATCAATGAAAAACATGAAGGAAGTTTAGGAGTAATAAAACCAAAATTTGTCAACTTTGGATTGACAGGTAGAACATATAGTTTCCTCATTCTTCAGTTGTCTCATTGACTGCATTGGACTTAAGTAATCACCTCAAAATTCGAAGGTTCATAAAACCAGCAATTGTCTGTACAATTTGTTTGTATATATATATATGCATGCATCAAGGTATGTACATACCAGAAGAATCACTTGTTCAAGCACTTGTGGACAGATTATAATATACAATATTATATTATATGTATGTGTGTGCATATATATGCACATATATTATATACATATATGCCTTGCAGATTTTATGACACACTGGAAGCTAGAGATCATCTATATTGCTGTAGTGTCTCACTCCATGCTTTAAATAGCTTAAACTCTTCTTAATATCAAAGGGGATCTAATAATGAAAGCAGCTGCAACCAGATCTCTAGAAAGAACTAAATTGTATATATCAAAGGGTATTGAACAAAACAAGCTAGAAAAAAAAAAAAAAAACCAAAAAAACAAAAAAGAAAAAAGAACAGAACAAAAAGGAACAAGAGGATAATATATAAATTACTTCATGCAGAAAAAGGTGCCAATGAATTACCAGTAGAGGAAAGACCAAGAATAACTCCTTCAAGGTCTTCACACAGCTCTGGTGATATATTGGGCAATACAGAAAGAATAGCTTAGTAGCATGATAAATTCTGTTAAAAGAATGGTGATCATGTCATCATTACTACTGAAGCCAACTAAACCCCATGCTTTGAGGTATCAAGATATTTGCACGATAAGTTTATAAAACTCTATGATGTTTGCGTTGTTCTTGGATAAGGCCACTAAATGCTTTAAAGTACAAAGAGAAATGGCAATATTAAAGCATCTCAAAATTATTCTGAATCAAGGAATGTAATTTCTGAATTATTTACAAATTATGTTACTTTCCCACAGCAAATTTTGCCTACCTACCAAGCAGGTAGAAATGGTAGAGCACCCAGCAAAGGTGCTTTCCTACTAAGTAGGTGAGCTGAATGGTCTCTAAAGGTGAACATATATGATTGTCTCTCTGTTAAACCTCAGAGGATATTTAACATCTGTATGTCTATGACTAGGTGAGGTGAATCTAACTTACTAGTTAAAAATAACACTTGGAAATTAAAATTAAAACTTAAATACAAAGTAGTTGATCAATAGAACAACTTCAGTGGAAATGATTTTGCAGTGGAAGTTGTGAAATGTACATTCTAGAAGACTACATACAAAATTTTGTTGCTATAAATAATAAGTGAAGATAGCAAAAGATCATGGTTGGTGGGCCTCACCAGCAGTGCTATCTGAAAGTTACTCTCTGGTATCCTTGAATCAAAACAGAATTTCATGTAATTCTGGCCACACTAACTGTGGCATTCAATCCTACTTAATCAGCGAGCTATAGTAGGATCACAGAATCAATAAAATTACCATGCCATCTGCCTTCCCTATACTCACCATCATAATGAATAACGACTCATTAAGTGTTCTACAAGACAATTAGCTCTGGATGGGGATTTTCAGTCACAAGGCTTTCTTGGCTTTTTTTTTTTTTTCTGATTTTCTCTGATTAAAATACAAAAAAAAAAAAAGGTAATACATATAATAAGAGACATTATAGTTAATGATATTGCTCGATTGTTCTGACTTTTGGAAACAAAACCACAGTTACCGTTTTTCCTACACAAATTGGGTTCATATAGGTACCTATCTGAATATGCAGTGAAACGCTTGCAGACATACACCAGGGGCAAATAAGTCCCAAGAATTTCTACCTGCTACAAAGACATTCCTTGCTCAGTCCCTTTATACATTAAAAATAACCTAATATAAAGTCAGTTGGGCTGCAAGGATGAGGAAAGATTTTCTTGTAGAGAATAAAGACGTTGATGAAAATATACTGTAAATAAGAAATATCTCTTATGGCCTTTTTCACGTTGGAGGGCATTTACAGAATACAAAAACAGTGAATATACAGGACAGAATGGTGGAAAAGGTAATAACATCAATTGAATTGTACAGCATGATGCATGGAGTACGTATTATTAAGGGCCTGTGCCTGCCTGTTGAGGGTTCTAGCATTTCTTGTGTACTCAAAGGGAAATAGTGGGAAACACCTGAATCTGATCCTGCATTAGCAAGGGCATCCATGTGCCTACTGGAAAGATCCCATGTCACAGCAGTAGCCAGGCTGAAGAGTCAAGGGTGAACTTTGGAGGCTCCTTTGCTAAGCACCACTTTAACCCCTTGTCTTCTCAGACATACATATTCCAGTACACTATTTCACTTCTTTGTAGACTTTTTCTTATATTGAGGAAGGCAGGGGGAGGAACGGCTTGAGGCTTGCTTCTGTTAAGAGCAGAGGGCTAAACCAGATCATTAATTTTTTTGTCCTTTGTGTGGTCTCTGTTCAAACTGGAAAACAAGGAGGATATTCATAACTGGTAGATTATTTAGACTCATAAACATCTAAACAAGAAACTTAAAAGTGATACAGCAAAAGAAAAAAAAAATCTGTGAAGGATGTAACCCTAGATAAAACAGAACATAGTTCTGCATTCTGTTTTTTACCATCCAACCCATGAAAGTAGTATCTGGGCATCCTACATGTGTATTTAATTAAACATATTGCTCTGCATCATCCTGTTCTTTGCTCTGTACCAGTCCACCTCTCTAGACTGAGTGTCTTCTCTTTTTTTAATTTTGGAGACAGACTGTTGGCTTATTTTCATTATTTGCAGTTTTATTGACCTAAGTTTTTGTTGATGCACTGAAGAAGTAGATTTTATATTTATAATATAACAATGCTATTTAGCTAGAGTGACATTAAACAGGGAAAACATGGAAACGCTGAGCAAAACCAACTCTGCAATACCCCTAAAAGGGATACTCTCCCCTATCACAAATAACAAGATTTCTCCTATGAAATATTGAAAAAAAAAATCTAAATTCTATTCATCTTCTCTGAAGTGCCAATTTACAACTGGAAATAAGCCAAACTACGTATTACAGCAAAACAGTGTGGATGTCTAGAACGTGTTAAAATACAAGGGCGAGTCCAGCATTTAATCTGGGCTGAAAACACAGTAGAGTTTACAGTGGCATATAATTCACATTCCTAGAAAAAAGCCGTCTCCAGAAAATATTACACATCTGCATTATGTGAATGACGCTTCCATGATGGAACTCAGTGACAATTCACGCAGCTCAGCTTGCAGAGGTGCGTGGCTGGATTCATTTCACCAGAAGCTCTGCAGATAAGGCAGATTATCTTAAAAGACTCAGTGAACAACAGAATTTTTTGAAAGCTACTTTTACTGTTTAGACTGTGTGAGGACTGACTTCAGTCCTTCCCTTTAACCTAGGGCATGACTAGAGCATTTTGTATAGAAATGTAATTTTGGAAATTGCACTGAGGGATACTCCATAATAATCAACAATATGCTGCCAGTTAAATGCTTAAAAAATAGAAAAAGTTAAAATTGTGTGAAAAAATCAAAATAGTCTTTGTAAGAGTTTAATGATTATAACTAAAACTAAACTCACAATTAATATATCAGCAGTAACTTCAACTTATTGATGCTGAGAGACTGATTTGTCAAGTGCCATGGTCTCAACAGAAGTAAAATCTGGAGTTCTTTTTAGTTAACTGGAGATGCTTAGCAGAATACCTCTTTAAGACTTGCTAGAAATTGAAATCATCTGTTCTGAAGATGTTTTTACTGAAGAAGTTTCTTTCTTTTAAATAGTAAGACCTATTTTTGGAGTGTCTATTTTCTGCTTTATTCCATTCTTCTGCACTGCATCAAATGAGGGAGCAGACTGTGTTTATAGTATTGACACTGTGAAAAAAAAACACAGTGGTAAGTGGCAGATGGTGCTGATGATGACTTAAAAAATATTTATGGCAATAGCAAAAACAAAGTAGATAATAAGACCCAGTAGCCACCACCACTCGTCCTGTAGCCCAAACCCAGGAAAAAAGGAAGAGGAGAACAGGAGGTAGAGATAGATGGTTGTTTTACAACTTTATCGCTGGATTTCCTGCCCTAGAGGGACTCAATAAAATGAGTCCTATTAATAAAAACTGTTAAACACCATGAAAAATTCTTTGACAACTAGTTATTCATTGTTCAAACCAAAACTGTCACTGTTCCTCCAGAGTATTAGAAATGGCCTTTTTATTTTCTTTTGGGGTTTTTTTTGTAGCTTTAATTGCAAAAAGGGAATTGAAAGCATGTCTGACAAGGCTGTAAAAGCTCTGAACACTGTGAAATGTAAGTTGTCGTGTACATTTCCTCCTGTTCGAGGAGGCTGGCTGAGAAATTTTCATGTTACATCTAGGTGCCAGTTTGGAGATTTCCTCTCCCCACTCATCGTGGGGAATAGAGAGGCAATGATGGATACTCACAGTCCTAAGCTTCTGGCTGTGAACAGACACACTAGAACCCAAACTTTCAAATCGAAGGCTCTACCCTGGAAAGAAATTTCGTCCTTCAGCCATACATGCCTGCTGACCATCAGCTGAAGTGCTCAAGGGTTATCCTATTTTCGTCGTGACCTCCATCACCCACATGTTTTTTACCACAGCTGTTGTATCTCTTTCCCACCTTCATTTTGCCAGGCTAAGGCAAATGAGGTCTGCTTTAAATATGTTCTTCAGTCTTCTGAACGCCTTTGTAAGCTCTGTCCCAGTTTCAGTTCAGTAGTTTTTTACCTCACATGGCCAGGTTGTACTCGGAGACCCATGTGAAGTCCCATCTGGTGTTGCCCAATGGCACTAACATTTCCTTGCTGTATCCCTTTTAACTTTTACCTTTTTTAAACAATTCTCTCTCCTTCCAACTCGGTCTTTTCATGGCCAACATCTTACATCCCTGCCCTTATTCTCTTCCTCAAACAGTGAACTTTTAGTGTATAAGTTTCTGCATGATCCTAAAATAAACGGCTTTGAATTTACACAGCTGAAGCTCAGTACATTTAGGTTCCTCAAGTTCTTGATGTCATGCCTCTCTTTCTGTATTATATTCGACTCCTTCTCTGTATCGACGCTACATACCCATGTTTGTCATGATTGAATTTTAGCAGCATACTCCTACACCCAGCTCTTTAATGAAAATATTAAAATGACTGCTCAAAAGATTGATTCCTGTTGCCATTCTATAACTTCAGCAGCCTTCTTCCTCTTCAGAACTAGTCTTCATTTTCTCTCTTTTATGCAATTGTCTGCTCTCCATAACTCCTGCAGTCATCTCTCACCTTTCTTGTCTGTTGATAATTTCCCAAAGTATAAGATTTCAGGTATCTAGAAAATCTTCTGCATGTTCTTATCCAGAAAATTATCATAGAAATAAGAATATATATAACAAAGTTATTATAGAAAACTATCAAATTTGTCTGCCATGATCTTTGATGAAATGTTGATGGATGTTGACCCATTCTGTATTTACCTGCCTTTATTTATTATTTCCTGCTAAGTATCACCCATTCTGTATTTACCTGCCTTTAATTATTATTTCCTGCTAAGTATCTTATAGCTGAGTCTGATTAATAGATCTGTAAAGTATGAAATAATTTTTATCTTGAATCTAGAAATTTTTTATCATGAAGTAAACAGTACTTACTGTTCTCAGTTTGTATGCTGCTGCATTTAACGGCAGATTATTAAATTTCCCTGTTACCAGCCTTTGTTTTCTTGTGTTCTTACAGAACTAGTCTTCTGATTACTCTAATGTCAATGAATAAAACTGTTGTTTCTATCTCTATATCCTCATTCCATTATCCATGTTGATGGTACCTTTTTTGATAAACATTATCTCCCTCCTTGAAAAGCATCAAAGAATTCACTCTTGGGACAACATCTAGAAAATACATGATCTCCACCTCATTCTTTCTACATAACAGCTCTTCTTTTTTTTTATTTTTGGGGGTTTTGTTTTGTTTTGTTTTGTGTGTGTCTCATTTATTTATACAGTGAAAATCCTTAGATGCTTATTTTAATAAAACTTTGCAAGGTCTAACTCAGCTTGACTTTTGACTGTTCTTATTTCACTCTTACATTTCTTTGCCTCCAAAACACAGCCACCTTTGTTGCTTGATGCTTTTTGTCTGTTTTTGTAGGCTTTCTGAATTTAGAAACTGTGCATAGTTTCCTTCCTTTAGAAGCTCATTGGCTTCCATATAGCACAGTTATAATGTATTTGCTGGAAGTCAGGGAAGACTCAAGAATCTTTCTTGATGAATATATTGCAAGTCAGCAATAATCTTGCACAATGTGCTTTTCTGTTGATGTAGAAAGGGACAGATTGCTCGCACTGATTTGTTCCTTGGAGGGTCTGGGCAAGGTTTATACTAGCCAGGACCTTGTGCTCCGTACCTTGTCAAATGTCAAATATCAAAATGTCTTAACATCCTGTAATGGGCTTCATGTGGAAGGCTGGGGAGAATAGCTGTCCCTTTTATATTTTGGCCCCTTTTCACTTGAAGGTCTAATCTCCTCACCATAATCTCTTCCTCTAAATAAAGTGATAGTTTAGAGCTTGGTGTTATTTCCTTTTTTAGGCTATAAAATCCTATACTTACTTATATAACTGGGTGTGATTTAATTTTTTCCCCCCTTTTCGTTTTTTGTGATGAGGAAGGCACAGGATTAGTAGGATTTTGTGATGCCTATTTTGTGATGAGGAAGGCACAGGATTAGTAGGGTTGGAAAGTCAGAGTAAAATTGATAGGATGTGTAAAGAAAAGTAATTCATGAATAGGAAGAAGAAAATGTTCTCTAAAGTTAGGTCTTCAGAATTGATTGTCTCCCAGGCAGACCCTTAGGCACTTTGCAAGGCTAAGCTTTCCATAGTTGAAAGAAACTGTAGTGTGCTTTTTTTATTTTGACATGAACTATACAGATATCAACAAAGGAAAGAAAAAAGAGGGGGAAAAAACAAAAAACAAAATAATCCAAAAAAGTTATAAAGGCAGCTAACAAACAGGTGAAGTTTTCACTTGAGAGTTTTGCTGAGAGGTTATATGATACTTACTGTCATTTTTAATAGGGAAAACGCTGTCTTTCATTAGTATGATTTATTTTACACAAATGGAAATATTGCTGTACAGACAATGCTATTAAGCAGTATTTTGTTCTGCTTTCTTGATATTGGCACAAAGACCCTGTTTCTTACATGGAAAGATAGTAATAGAGCCCTCTTGGCTGTATTCAGTCCACCTGAACATACAGCCTTGCCTGAAGAGAGCATCTTATTTAGCCACGTTCCTCCTGAACTTTATTTTAATTTCATACTGTTGAACTTTGAGGATCCAACAGCTGTCTAGTTAGAGTTGCAAAATTAGGTGCAGTGAAGAAATTCCTGTGCAAGTGAAGCATTGGATGATAAGTGTCCTTCCTATTTGCAACTGGTGGTCTGGTTTTATATTCAGTCAACACGTACTAGGTGGAGCAGATGGCTCGCAGTTAAATTAGAGCTATAAACCTTTCAAAGATAAAGTTTTATATGATTTAAATTTTTCAGCAGGGGTCCCATCGCCTATTTCTCCTTCCTCTAACTTTGAATTCCTTGAAAGGAAGCACCTTTTTTTGATCAACAAAAGTCAAATCTGTTCAAATCTTCCAGTAGAAAGCCTTACACTGGGACCTGTCCTGATTCATACCATCATGGAAAGGTTCATTCATCACTGGGACAATGCAATTGCCCATGATCTACCTTCCCACACATATTTTATCACATTCTTGGGGTAAGATGCTTCTAGAATCTATTTTTGGGGTAAAGCGATCCAAAATTATACAGAGACCAATCAGACTTATCATTCTGTGGCATTTGATGGCATCCATCTGTTTATTTACAAAAACGTTAAAGACTTATTGAGTTACTAGACTACAGAGAAAATAAATTGAGTTATCATCTATAGTTAAATTCAGTCCTTGCATCTGCTGTCTTTTCAGCCTATATGGTGTTTTTTGAAATTACACTGGCTTGCAGACCCCGGCTTCAGGGATGCATTTACTTCACAGCCTTTTTATGCCATGTCAAGTGAATTTCTAATGCATGAGCAATTTGTGGTTCAGGAAAATGTTGACAGAAGGGTGTCAGGGCTTTCTGTTGTTAGCAGTTTAAAAGCATGATAGGGACAGTTCTTGCTTAAAAGTAGCTCTTAAAACTTTGGAGCTGCTCAATTTCTAGAATCGTCCGATCTAACCCCTTTCAGTCAATATTATGCAATTATTGTAGAAGGCCAGGTTTAAAGCTTAGGGACACAAATAAATTAATGCCACCATCATTATTATTATTAAGTATAAAACACTTTTAAAATGAAGGATGGGAGATGAACTACTCTGTGCTCTATATATTCAATTACTGTTGTAAGTACAAAGGAAAAGACAGAAGGTTTTAAGTTCCAAATTTTCTGCTATTAAAATTGAATAGCAGACTGAGGAAATAAATCTTAATGGGATACTTTCATTCTAGTAATAAGAATGAGTTTGTACCAGGAAACTCAGTTATTGCCCGCATCCTTTCTGGTTGTGGCTTAACTGTCCATTAACTATGAAATCACTACAAGTGTCCTGAAGGAGCTAGTTTGGATCCAGCAAAGTCATTACCTCAAAGCACCTACAGATAGCTGAGAACTCAGGGTTGGTGTTAATTAGCTCGTGCTTGTTGGAGTTGTTGTTTATTATGACATCTTCCTTTACTGTGACAATTCAAGTTCTGTTATTTGTGTGCCTTGGATAGCTGTGCTTCGTAATTCTGGAAGTGAGAGGTATACAGAATACAGCTGAGAGACACCTACCTGTCAGCTCATCTCCTGCAAGGATATAGTAGCTGCAGGTCAACACTGGCTCTACAAGACCAGGGCTGAGTTCTGCATCTCTCTGCACTATCCTTTTAGCATCCAGGTATGGCACTGTGCCTACACATACAACCACCTAAACAGGGCATCCAAGACTTAAGTCTTTGTGGAACATGAAATGGGGAGCAGTGTAGAAACCACCAATACTGCTTTTTGGAATGAGTTTGAGCCTAGCAAGGCTGTCAGAACTCACACACCATGGTCAACTATATCTGACTGAGCTACTCAAGAATTTCTGCAGGATACCTGCAATTGCCCAGTTAAAAAAATAATAATAAATAAGTTGGAAGGTGATTTTTATGCTCTTCATGACAAAATACAGCAGAGATAAAGGTCTGCGGAAACGATGAAAAGGGGTAAGTCTAGGCATACAGAATTAGCAGGTCCATAAAATGAAAAAAGTCTGTTTAAAAGATTGTTAAAAAGAAAAATAAAATTCAAAGAAATATCCAAGGATTAGTTAAATACCTAAAAAATGAAGACAAGGAAAATATAAAATGAGATTAAGCTAAGTTTCTGTAAATATTATTGGACCTGTCAAGAAAGTCACACACCATAATGCATGTATTTCTGTACTGGACAAAATGAGCTTGAAAATGACTGAGAGCTAGTTGATATGGAAAAATGGCTGGCAAATTGATCCATCCACAAAAAGGACATTGTAAAGTAGTACCTGTATGTGAATCACTATTAACATAATCCTTTTTTATAAACCTAATCTTTCTAAAATTCTTGCATCTGAAAAATGTTAATATTAAGTGAATTTTCCAAATTGCTAAGCATGAAGCATGAATCTGAACAGTAGCAGAAAAAGGCCACACTTGCCACACTTGTCATTTTAAGTCTTTCATTTAGATAAAGTCGTCTTAAGTGTTCAAAACATGCTAGGGTGTAAATGAAAGACTACAAAGGAAATTACAATGGCAAACTATATTTAGGGTTGAGTGTGACTCAACATGACACAAACACGGAAAGTTTAGAATGACAATGTATCTATGCTTCACATGCTTTCTGTGCTTAATTCCTGCTATTTTTATGTATATATTTATTACTTGTAATTCAGGATTCAATGATACACAGTCTTGAGTATCTTCTGTGAAGTACTCGGTGTCCTCAGCTTGCTTTGAATGCAACTGACTGTAAGCGGAAGTTAAAACATCTAGTGCCTTGCCATAGGGCAAACTTAGTAAGGCAGTAAACTTGGATTTCAGTGATCAAAGCATAACCTTCCTTATCCTTGTCTTCTGACAGTAATATACCAGCATGATGCCCATATCTGCAGTTCAAGGCCTCAGACTTGTCCCTGGTAGCATCATTCAGGGCACTTTTCCAGGTACATAACTGCTTCAGGCTTGTGCTGTCTTTTCCCCCTCAGACATATTTGCAGCTGTATCTGCCTCTCACTTCTTTAGTTCGAATTCACACAACAGTGGGTTCAGCAGAACTTGCTCTGTAGTGAAAAGGTTTCAGTGATTATGGGGTGGCTGATTGCAGCTAATCATATCAAAAAGGAATAAAAGACTTTCTGGGAGTTGCAGCTACTGGAACTTGTATCCAAAGCAAACTTCAGCCTTTGGTCTATTACCAGCTCCCCATGTGTTTGTGGATGGATGGTGTTGCTCCATGCTCTCTGTAAAATGGGAATACCACTTTGTGAGGATGCAGTGGGAACAAATGCATTAACATGTGAGATGTTCTCAGATTCGTTGTTGTGAGTGTAATAGAAAAAATATCGACAGTCATTCATAGCATGGTTTAGTGCATAACACCATTCATTAATTTCCAAATCCCTGCATTGCCTCAGCAGGAAAGTTTGAGTCAAGGATAGAGCTAAGAACTCTTCTTCAGTATTTGGTGATGAATTTTTAGATCAGTATCTCAATATATAAGATGCTTTGTTGGTTTTGTTTGGGTTTTTTCCAGGGAAGTGCAGATTAATCCATTATTCTTTCTGTAGATAAATGATTCCTGTCAAATATACTCATGCAGGAATCTTTGTCCACAATAGAGAAATACTGATTAGTCATCATGAGAGAAAATAGATAAAGAATGTTAGATAGCACATTGCAGCTTGGAGTAAACAATGAAGTTTTTGTAGAGATATTTTGGTTACCTGAAAATGTATCAATATGTAAAAAGCATAACAAGTTACACTACAAAGTATTAGAGCATAAAACATTATATTCAAGAAGAGTCTGCATCTTTTCCTGGGGAAGCAGCAAAGGAACGTTGGCCGTAAAGTGCAGAATTATCAAAGTATAAATGTGAACTTCAGGTGGAATTTTCTTTACAGTTTCTGGACATTGTAATTATTAAAATCTAAATACCAACTACTGAATAAATATCCTTAGAATAAATTCTATTTGCATTTGTATATGGAGAGGATGAAAATAAGGGGTTGGCGCTTTCGGTTTTTAGAAAACAGCAAACCATGGCTGGCAGCACAGCGAGCCACATCCTGAGCTGCATCAGGATGACATAGGAGAAGAGTTATGTGTATCTTTGAATGGTCTGTGAGATTGAAATTAAAAATATATCCTTTAATTTACTGTTTTCTGATGATTTAGGAATATGCTCAGAAAAATTATCAGCTACCCATCAGCTTTGGTTCAGAATAGAATCTTCTGCTTTGTAAAGAGCTTGTTAATGCAAGATACTGAGTGTGACAAATGCAGCTAGGTATAAATTACCACCTTTCTTGCAGCAACTGAAGCTCGAGGTCCCACTTGCCTCCACTAAAATACATACAGTTCCACCTTGGTTTGTACTGCAGGAAATCTGGAATGCCATTACAGAACACTCTGCAAACTCCCATTATTTTCAATAGGAGTGATGCCAAGCTCCTTTCAAAGTTGATTACAGAATCATAAAAAAATAAGACTGGAAAGGACTTTTAGAGATCATTTAGTCCCATCTCTCCTGTTCAAGGCAGTATCAGCTGCATGTAAACAATTCCTGGCAGATGTTTGTCTAACCTGTTCGTGAAAGTGTATAAAAATGGAGTTTCTGCTTCTTACCTAGGATGTTTTTTCACCGTGCTTGGCTGTGCTAACTGTTAGAAAGTTTTTCCTAATGGTTAACCTAAATTTCTTTTGCTATGGTTTAAGCCCATTAAGTTTTATCATGCCCAAAATGAGCATGGAAAAAAAGATTATTTCCTTCCTTTCTCTTCTCTGCAGCCTTTTATATTTGTTTCCCCTCTATCACCTTTCTCTATATCAAAATAATCCCAGTTCCTCCAAGCTGGTCAAGGTCATGTTTCCAAGACCCGATTGCTTTGTGTTAGTCCTCCATATTATGCCTATGCAAAGACAGGTACAGCAGGAGCACAGAATACTGAGGACTGGAGGGGGAAATTGCATTTTTTACAAGGAAATCCTCCTAAAATGATACCAAGCATTCAACAGCATTTTTGCAAGCACACCAGCTTATCTTTCAGTCTCTTCTTCAGTGTGCCCTTTTCCCATGCACAACTTCCATCCTCTTTAAGCCGTTAATTACTGATGTTTGATATAGCTGAAAGGATTTGCTGAAAGACTGTCATGACTAAATGTCACTTGATATGTGACATTGTAATTCTGAACTTGGGCAATATGTGGGGTCTGTAGAGTAACACGAAAATCAATGCTTTGGCTGATTCAGATTTTCTACTTCCCAAATCTTAATTTTATGAAGTGACTTGACACTGACACCAGGAAGCTTACTCCATGCTTCTTCCTGAGTTTGGCTATTTTTAGGGTTTCCTGCAGAGCTCTTGGCCCTGGACTTTAATTCCTTCTTCCCACAAACATGCCCATCTCTTTCCATACACAGCGGATTCAATGATTCATGTCTGGTACAGTCAGCCAGCAGGGATCAGTTATTTCCTCCAGCAGGGTTATGGCACTTTGTAGCAAGGTGCAATGAAAATTGCATTTAATGAAGAGGAATTTATCTTAGGAAGCAAGTGTGACTTAGTTCCCAGCAAAAGTGGTGCATGACAATTTAAGATCTGTGATGTACGTTTTTCTTACAAGGATGTGTAAATTCATTTACAAGGGAATTTATGAAGCATACAGGCAAGCCTTACCTGTGGGATAAATATTGTTTGTTAACACTCGCATATAGCTTTATAATCTGATAATCTATTCCATCAGTATAGTGCTAAGAAATTCTGTAATAAACTTCCACTAGTTGTTATTAGGCAACTAGGGCTTTATTCAAATGATGTTTCCATGATATTATGCTTCAGTGGTGCTTTCTATGATTTTTCTCCATTGATCAAAAACAGTGGTATGAAAAGAGATTTTTAAAAAGATTCTCCTGCACCTTCTTATCATAAATTATTGGGGCGGGGGGTGGGGGGGGAGCGTTATTTGATGTCAGGTACATGAAAGTATTCCAGATAGTCAAATGAACAATTAGAAACCATGTCAAGCATTTAAGGCTCAATTTTTGCATTAGGTTCAGAATTCCGTTTTGCCAACTTCAGCACAAGTAATTTTTCTACACGTACAGGAGGTCACTTTGCACGTTTTCCCTGCTGTGGCAGTCCATATGAGAAATTCAGGACATACTGGATTTTACAACCCAAACCAGACAAATCCCTACAGGGACTAGAATGTGAACAATGTAATAAGCAACAAACATGACACAGTCACAATCTGTCCCACTCAGACAGTATAGCCAAACTATCAAAGAGTCGTTACACCAGCCAACAGCAGACGACATCCTGACGTTGCACTACACAAAGCTCGAGGAAGACCCGACACTCTTCCTCATATCAGAGCAATTACACTGCCTAATCTCACTCGACAGCTTTAAGGGGTGCTGTACAGCCGTTCCCTGTTCTCTAATCCCTCATTAGATCCTATCCAAAATGTTTAAGCATGGCAATGCTAGCAGACCTCATCTGGAGCAATACATGGAAATGCTAGCAAACCTATCTGATTGCTACACAAAGCCTGTAGCTGCCACGTAGCCATCAAATTGGAAACCGATACAAAGGCAACAAATCTTTAGAAACTGCAATCAACATAAAGTAATTCACCTCAGCAAGTGCCCTGCTCTGTGTCATCATAGTCCATGTGTTCTATGCTTTTATATCCGCACATGAAACAACCGCATCCATTTCTATAGATACAGCTAAACAACCACAGTGCTGCAGAGTGAATTTACAATCTGTGAAGGACAGAAATCCCCAGCTACCAGTAAAATAATATATTTTACAAAATTCTAGTTCTCAATCCTGAAGTATGTTAATGTGAGTCTATCCAAATGAAAAAGACAGGTCCCTCATCAAATCAATACTTCCACTGAATGAATGATATCTAGCCTCCTGATAATTATGAAATTGTTTCCCAAGCTCATCTCTTAAACATATTTTATGGGTATACGTGTATTTTTTGTTTTCTAGCCTATTTCAGGTATTCTGGTAGAAGTTGATGTCCCTTCAACACTATCTCCTATAGTTGAGTCAGGGTTGGAACATAATTATAATTGCAATGATATTTTGTTTTTCATTTACACATTCACCAACAGTACAAAAATAGCATAACTGAAAGTTTGGCATTGCATGCTGTTAATAATCTAACAAAAAAAATATGTTTCAAAAGATTAATTCTAATCAGAAGATCTACACTCACAGTGCAGCTTATAAGGACAGAGATAGTGTGCAAATATACCATATACTGAGATAAATTATTACCTTTCTCTTTCAGAGGTAAGATATGCTGCTATGGCCACCTGTATATGTAGATACATCTCCAGAACCTTTTCCACATGAGGAATCGTATCCCTGTAGTGATACCAGTGCCATTAAAACAGTTTAGGGTTTTGAATAAAAAGCTCTTAGAAAAGTCCCAAGAAGATTCACAAAACAATTGCTATAAGCACCCAAATTGGCCAGCCTATATGTTCCTCTTGGTGTTTCTTCCATGTTTTGACTACATCCATTTTTGCACTGTTCCTGGTGTGCCGCCTTTAGCTTCTGTTGCATTTTTGGGTGCTTTTGATAAAAGTACTTGTTACATTCTTATCTTAAAATTTCCCTACTTAATCACAACTGCTACTGTATGTGTTTTCTTTTCCCTTTTGAAAAGCACAAGTTGAGAGACTTTGCTTCCCCAAATTATTTTTCTTTTGATATATTGAATGCTTGAATGTTAATGCTGCATTTCTTGCTCTGGCAGCCACCACTTCTGTTTATTCAGCTGAGCACTGGCAGGACTGGTGCAGTTCTCCCAGCAGGGCTCACCGATGTGTCTGGACCCTTACTTTGAAGGAAGCTGTTTCCATTTATTCCTTCATGCTCCTAGAGAAATTGCCAGCAAATATGGAGGTTAGTAAGGGTTATTGAAGTCCTTGGAATGACTTTTCTAGTAGGATGAAATGGAAAATATACCACATTGGTGTCACAGAGAGCACCAAATAATAATCAGATGGTAGTAGTAATAATCTGTAGGTGAAGAGGAGAACCACGTCTGAGGACTTAACCTGCTTCGTATTTGTAATACTGAACTGAGCATAATTTAAGTTTTGAGCTCTTAACTGTTGGTTGCAGGGTTTCTTTGGAGTTGTTTATATCTTTTGGATTGCAATATGATTGAAAAGTCAGTAATGAGTAAAAGCACCGCCTTCAAACCAGTAGTTCTAAGCACTTTCCAAAGGATAAGGAAGTGAATGAAATATTGATTTCTCAAGTAATCACATATTAGAAAATGAAGCAGCTTAAAAAAGGTGGGGTGGGGTACGTCATTGGCAACACTTCATCAAGTGCATTCTGATCTCCTTTGCTTTTGGATGCCACTTACGCCGCATATCTACCACTCTCTAATGGGAATGCTCTTCTGCCAGAGCTTGAAAAGGAAATGTGTTTTTTCTGTTCAAAACATTTTCAGCATTTCAAGCCGAACAATATATGTAGAGGAATAGATCTCTGTTCAAACAAGTAGAAGCAGACTACGTTATTGCACCTAGAATCTTACTTTAGCATTTTCTTTGTTTTGGAAGCAAGTCTATGAATTACGCTCATTTTATGACCTGACCAGTCATGAATTAAAGAGCTGGCTGATTTTGCCTCATAGTTATGTGCCTTGCTTGTATACTCTGGCTATGTTGTAATACTATTTTCTTGTCCCAGACTGGTGAGCTTGAAATGGAAAGAAATGAACTTGATTGAAGTTGCAGGTCTGCTTCTAGTTTGTTTCATTCTAGGTACAGTTGAAACCAATTTTATTTCCCATTAGTGAAAAAAAAAAAAAAAAAAAAAAAAGCATCCAGTCTTATATACACTGACTCCACAAAGAAAGACAGATATGCTACAGTTCAATTTCCTGGATCTCTCGCTGACTAAATGAGAAGGCATTGTTAGACGAGGCTGTAAAGTTAAATACCCCATTTGTAAGCTGAAATGCCAACATGGGATCAAATTGTTACAGTAGACAGCTTCTGTAACTGAGGTGTTGCACATGGGTGTAGTAATGCCAAAAAAAAGTATTCGTGGTGTGGGGGTTTTTTTCCTCCAAATTTTATGTGATCTTCATATTGAAAAATATTTAATTGGGAAGAAACTTCTGACACTGTCCTGCATTTACAACTATCTTTCAAGCTAATCCTTTTTCCTTCCTGTGAACAACAAAAACAGAAGCTGAGATGGAAAATTAAGTCAATTTTATAGCACTCTCTCATGAGTAACTGTAATTATTCATTGTCTGCATATAGAGTGGTGTGTTGATACCTCAGCATGAAAAGACTTCTCCCAGACTTTTAGGACACTTCAAGGTGTGATTATGGGAAGTAACATTCAGGAGATTGAGCGAGTTATGACATGTTACTTAGAAATGACAAGAAAATTACTACTTTGCTGAGGAGGTAGATGTTGCTGCAGGTAAACATCTCTACACATACAGGAAAATGTAATTTACTATGTTTTGTTTCTGGAAGTGGTTATTTTTATTGTTTTAATGGAAAGCCAAGAATCTTACAGTATTATTTGGTATTAGTAAGTTAACTCTCTTTTCCACATATTTAGCTTTCTTTTAAACATACACATAGGCACTTTTTGCGAACATGGCAGAAAGTACGGTTTTATAACGTAAAGGATTTCTTTTTTGGGTGAACTCAACTAATCAAAAAAAAGTTATGAAGTTTTATGTGCTTTTAAGCAGATACTTTAGAAAATATTTCCATAGTACAGTGCCATTCTTTCTGTGCATTTTGCTAAAAAAGAAAAAAGACAACAAACAGATAACCTGCACTATTCTAAAAATGTTGAGACAATTGTGTGTATTTTTATATGTGTATGTATGTCCATGTATGTGCATAGATAAAAAGTTGATAACATTTCCTGATTTTTAGTCATATGAATCATAACACCCTTGGGAACCCTCTCTTCAGAATTCTCAACCCTGAAGAAGGGATCCTGTTTAAGGAACTCTGTTTTTCCAACCTGATCAATTGGGCTATACCATCTCTCCATACAAATCCTACCTCAGTGTCTTCCAATGATGCATCACTGGGATGCATTGTTAAATATTGAACCTTGATTATGTAAGTACTGCAGCACTTTGTTTTCTTCACTGTACATAAAGTCTTATGAAACTTGGCTGATAAGTTCCACAGTGGGAAGAAAAGGCAGAAATACTTTGATGATGGTCTTTTAAATAGAAGTTGTGTAGAAATGAAGAAACTGGAGATATGTGATGGTACAATTGGCACATTTTGAGAAAGCTGCTCAGAATAAATGGACAGAAGTACCTTAATACTCTGAACTCTGCTGTTCTG
Source organism: Falco rusticolus (assembly GCF_015220075.1). Lineage (NCBI taxonomy): Eukaryota > Metazoa > Chordata > Aves > Falconiformes > Falconidae > Falco > Falco rusticolus. Next base: position 36,300,280 of record NC_051195.1, read on the forward strand.
AACTATCTGTGGGAATTATTTCAAATATTGTAAATAACAGGGTTAACTGACTGCTTATACTTATTTATGGTTAAATTCTGATCAGAACACTTGGACACTAAGCAGAAGTTTATATCCTAACACTATTACTGACTCGGTCAGGCTATGTATAAGGCATTAGTAACTATATGTAAGGTTGTCTGTATCTGCAGCTATTTAAAGCAATTAAGAAGTTTAAATGCATCTGTTGTCACATGGGTGCCCTTTTTATTGTGTTTATAAACTTGTTTGTGAAGTGCTTGTGTATATAAGTGTACATGAAACACACAAACTTAGGGCTATCTGCTAAGTTTCTTAGCACATTGTACTGAAAGATTTTTTGCAGAAAAATATGCTTAGTTTCAAAGGCAATTTCTAACACTTCTGTTGTTTACAGCAGACTTTAAAATTTGGTCAAGGCAAAAACCCATGAACTAAAGAAGTGCCATTATTTTGTTCCCTGAATTCAGTCCAGTTTAGTGGAATCATAAACTGTGGAACATCACAGTTTTCTTTCTTTTTAGCTGCATTTCATAGGAAAAAATGGCAGCAGGCCAAAATAATAACTGAACTCAAACATTTTTAAAGATTCAGGTTCCCATTGCTGCCAGAGCAGCTGTAGCAGCACAGGATGTACTGTGGAGTATTTGAGCTGCTGGCGCAGGAGGGAGGAAGGAGCAGGGACATTCCAGGCTCTTTGCTCTGCAACCATACCTCTCCAGACCTGCCATGGAGCCTTATCATTTTTCCCTATCTGGAGGGTCATAGAAAAGATAATTTTCACCCACAGGATTTCTGTTGACAATTCATATATTTGGTCCTGAACATAAAGTTGAAGAGTTGTGTGATGCAGCTGATATGTCCACTATCAACTGCTGGGGCTTTTGGGAGAACATTGCATTTAAGCTTGCAAACTTTTAAAGCCTTTTCCTTTAAAACAAACAAACAAACAAACAAACAAATAGCAAAAGCCAGGAAAAAAATGCTTCAAAGGTAGTTTTAAAGGAAATAATTGAAACTAGAAAGCCAAGTTTTCAGAAGTAATGGTTTGCCAGATTTGGCTGTGCAGCCATTATTCGGTTCCCCTGGGTGAGTGCATTGTGGTACAGCCTTCAATAATGTAGTATTGTCAGATGTTTCTGCAGAACACCTGCAACATTTGCTGCATAGGCTGGACAGGAGAAAGAACAAAATTACATTTGTACAAACAGCTGGAATGTTTGAATGCTTGGTATTGGTGCTTACATATGTTTCAATGCATTCTTCTGAGCGTGGATGCTGTTGGATGCACATGTAAGGGTGGGGGTATGTATGCATGCACATGCACACACACCTGTTAATGAGGAAATGAGGAGATCTTTGTCACTGCACAAAAAGAACTATCAGTTTCCCAGAAAAAAAGATGCAGTAAGGCCAGCTTAAACATTTTAGTGCTGTAGATGTATGATTTTAAGCCCTGGGTAAAAGCCGACTGAATATGTCATACACGTGATTTGTCTTTGGACGATAGCAGCATCTCTCATAAAGCACTCCACTCAATCTATGGAATTATATTAGCAGTGAATGTGGAGAATGCTCTTTTCCAGTACCTTGAGGTGTACTTATATGAAGCTAGCTGGTGAATGACATGGTAAATAAAATCCAGAGGAAAAATGATATACAGTTAAAGATGCCTTTTAGTGACAGGCAATGCAGCAGCAAAGGCAAACAGAAATAGAGCCCTGCAGTAGGTACACAAAAATAAGAAGAAACAAATGCCTTCCAGAGCTAATGGTCCTTTGAATGTTTTACCTGTTATCCCAAATTAGACTAGGAAAGATCTATTTAACAGGAAAAAAAAATAAAATGTAGTTCATCTTTTACTAAATCTTGTATATTCCCATCGCTACCCATACTTATGAAATGGATGTTAGGAATAGAATTGTTCCATTTGGAGAAGGAAGTATCATGCACGTATTAACTGTGAAGGTCTGTATTGGTACAACATTATTTTACCATCTAGGCAGTCTAAACTACATTTTTCATATCCTTCTGACACTAATTCCAGCACCAGAAACACATTAGTCCCCATAGTGGATCTCCTTTCCTGACAGTAGATTTCTCAGCAAATGAAAAATCATCCAGTCATTTCTCCCTAATTATGTGTGCCTCTAAATACCTAATTATCATCGGGAACAAATTGCATGTTACAAAGATAATATTATGGAGAACTGTTAATCTGTTAGGATGCTGCTTTTGAGTTTTGGGCAGTCGATGCACCTATTAAAACAGAATTTTTGCCACCTGGACATTATCATTACCATTTTGTTGTAAAATTCAGAAGCAACTGATGAGAAGCCAGAGCACTGGACTTAGCTTCTTTAGGCATTCTACATGTCAGACAAAGAAATGTATCTATATGACCTTCATAATCTACTCTTTTCCATGCTTTAAACTACTTTGGCATTCTTAGAAGATGAGTCTGTGGCAGCAATAAATATTACATTTTCTTTCAGGGTTATTTGGTTTGTTTACATGTTGGTTTGCATCATACACATATATGTGGCAACAGAGAATAACACAGTAGTATATTCATGGAGCTTTCTTGCCAAATGCAATCTGCAAAGAAATTATATGTTTCTGTAGAATACTTGATAACCATGCTTAGGTGGCTTAACTGTAATTAATGTGTAATGTGCACTTTGGCTAGAAAAAAGAAATTACCAGGTACTTACCTCATGATTATTTCAGCATGCACTGCACAGTTGTGTTTTGTGGTCATAGTGGTGCAGGCTGCTGAACATCCTCACCTCCTATTAAAGTCCATTGGTGCTGAGTATCTCTGGAACCTCCTAATGAGGTCCTGAATCCCTAAGAAATATATAGCAACTGTATGTAAAGCATAATTTATAGCTGGTGTCTGCACAAAAGTAATGCCACTGCTTGTTAATGATATCATCAAAAATTCTCAGCTCAAGGACATTCCTGATCACTAGAGTTATAAAACTTTATTTGTAGTAAAACCTCCTTTTAGAGCTGAACTTTTGGATTTCCTTATATTCTTTTTTTTTTCATATAAATTCTTCAGACTATAAGATTTTAAGAGAGACATGTACAAACTAGAGTGATGTCAGTATTAGAGGTAAACACAGCTGTACACACATTATCTATTGTATCGATCTGCTAAAATGAAACCTAGAAAAGGTGGATTGGTAGTAAGTTGAGAGTTCAGTTCTAATTAGTAGTCATCACGCTGCCACCTCTTCTATGTAATCAAATCAGAAAAATACTGGCAATATGAAAGAGGTGCTTGAAGAAATCTAAGTTAGTGAGACCCATTAATAATCTCATCTCATAGGAATACAGCTAAAATTTATTCCCTATTTTACTTTCATGAAGAAGTTAATTAAACTAATCAGCACTTTAAGAACCACAAGAGAAATCCTGTCCCAAATTCTGCTCATCTGTATACAGGCAACCTTGAAATGGGAATGAGGAAATAACTGTGCCACGTCCCTTGCCAGACTCTGCAGGTGACTTGTGAGGATAGCTGTAAGCATGAGCTTCCCCCGCTGTGTTGGTCAGTCCCAATAGACTCAAATCCTGCATCCATGGAGTTCTGGAGATGTTACAAGATCCATCATTTGCTGCATCCAGACACACACGTGGTGTTTTGTTTCTTTGCTCTTCTGGGATCTGCTCACAGTGGCTTCTTAATACGTATGTGTCTCCCCAACATAGCAGAGATTTGACTGGGTGACCATGAGTATTCCTTGCACTGTTGTGGGGATCTAGGCAGAAAAGCCTGAGAAGCTAGGCTTGGAATGCAACCTGGCCAAGGGTGGACAGAAATCAGTGCATGAGCTGGTGAGATCAGCATGAGCATCATGAGCATCAGCATGAGCTGAGAGTAGCAGTCCAGGCAAGACCAAGGCAGACGGGAGGAGGAAAGGAAGGGTGTAGTTTAAAAATGCCACAGGAGGTAGCTCAAATTAAAGGTCCCTGTCTTTGAACAGAGCAGCTGAGGAGCACTCCCACATGCTGTTCCTTCACCTCTTGGGTGAACGAGGTATGGGTCAAGGCATGGTAGCACATGCCAGAAGGCAACAATGCCTTAAACCAGTAAAGCTGTGAGTGAACATCTCCTTACACCCAAAATGGCTTCGAGGGAGCTTAGCTTCAAGGGTTTCAAACTCCAACTTTTTCGAGTAAAACAGAGAAAAGAAGATTCTAAGCCTGCTTACTTTAGAAGAGTCGAGATGCAGGAATCAGAGCCCCAGAACTTAAAAAGCATAATGCAATAATTTAATAAGTTTTTTTCAGATATTATTTAGCTAAAAGCTACAACTGTGTGCTAGACTGAAAAGTGAGAGGAACATGAAGGTTGTTTTGCAGTGGTGACCAAATGGACCTGTATTGCCTGGTAATTTAGTTTGGTGGAATTTGATTCCTCCATGCTGCGATGTCTGCAAGGCAGTGTCTGTATCTGGCACTCCAGCTGGGTTATTTGTGAGAATTTTTGCTTGTTTGTATTATTCCAATGCTGGGAATCCCTAATCACAGGTCAATCCTGCATTGTTTTAGGCACTAAATGAACTCGGAACAAAAAGATTGTTCTGATGCTATAGCGCTTACAATCTAAGTACAATACGAGAGACAACAGATGGATCTAGACAGACTGGGGAGCATAAGCAAACAATGTGACAGTACTGGTCAGCCAAAAATCAGTGTTCAAAGGAGAGTAGCAGGCCAACTATGAGTTTTCTATAAGCAACATATCAGGCAGGATCTGAAAATGAGCTATTTAAGGCAGCTTTGCAGACGACTGCAGGGAGTTCCTTCTAAGAATGCGGCAGTTTGATGGAGAAGGGTTTTGGAAGTAAAGCCAAACATCTTGGGTTTTAGGACATAAAAAGTGGGAAATCAGTAGAAAGCTCACAGATAGTGGCAGTATCACCAAAATTTTTAGGTAAGTACATTTTTTACAACACCATTCTGTATATGAACTGAAGCTGCATGCCCTTGATCTACTTTGTAAGTGGGGAGCACCCTGCAAGGAATGCTCCTTCTTCTCATGCACGTTGAAGGATTTCTCCTCCATCATATCAGCAGACACTTCTTGGCCACGGAGAGTTTGATGAGATTCATTTTTGAGCACATGAAATCCTTTGTTTGGCAAAGCAGGTTACAAAATTCTTCTCTACTCCCAGAATTCAAAGAGTACTGGAACAAAAGCCTGGATTTGGAAGTCAAATAAATTTCTTTTCTCAAGCAGAACAGGAAAATAATCACAAGACCATGTTTGATCATAATGGACAGTTGGTAAACAAGTTGACAGCAATTTCATCATATGGTTACATTATCTGTTATTTTATATGCCAGTTGTATTTGGCAAATTACAATTTCTCTTTGAAAATGATCCTTGGAAAATAATCCATGACATTTTAAACAGCCATGATCCATATTGGCAAACCAATAAATACAAGATAACTATGTACAGCTAGGTGGTGTTAACTCAGTTAAAAAAGCTTTTACACTGAGATCTCTCACTTTAGTATTTCTGTATCCCCTTGATATATTAATAAAGTTCTCTGTATTTAAAATGACAATTGCTTGTAAAAATGTATGGTAAGCTTTGTTTGCTTCCAATTTTCATGCTGTACATAGGAAGATAAGAGCACTGAGTATCTCTTAACAAAATGAAATCCCTCCATATGGCATCCTTCTCCCATTAGGATGTATAAAATGAACCCAAAAAGCATTCTTTAAAATAGTTTTATAGCCAAAATGGGATTTTAGTTTAGCTTAAATTGTGAATTGCTTGAAGCAAGAATTATCTTTAATGCTGTCTGTATGAGGCTGCTCCTGCAGCTGTTCCTAACCCATTCTATATCAAAATAACCAGGAACTGTCTCACATTCATCTAGAAGTTAGGTTTCTAATCTAAATTAATCAAAGTTTCCTTGTTAGTCAACAGCAAGAATGAAGCATTTGGAGAGGACGTCTTGTCCTGTTCTATTACATGAGCTCAAAATAAAATTGTGTTTTAAATCTCGCTCTTGAGGTGGCCCTGGTCCTCTGATGTCTACAGAGGAAGCCTAGATGATTCGCTTGGTCTAGTCACCTCAATCTAGGCAGCTGAAGTCGGATGAAATCAAAAAAACCCTTTGAAACTGAGCTGAATTGCCTTTTATTTCAGCCTGTCAAATGTAGTACAGCGATGCAGTTACCAGACGTATCTTTGACCTGCAAAGTACAGGTAGAATGTAAGGACAGCCTGTATAGAGTCAGGGTAGAACAATTGCGTTAGTTAACCTGGATGTTATGCAGCTGAAAGGATGGCGAGGCTTAGCAACTACTAGTTTTTAACAGGAAATAACCTTGAGAAGCTCTCACATTTGAGGTAATGTAGGCAACAATGTCACATATTGAATGCTATGTAAATAATGATACTGCACGCTATGGTTCCTACGTTAAGAAGGGGCTTTACTTAGAAGAGCAGTATGTCTTGGCATGGCTGGACTGTTCTCATCTCAACCTCTCCACTTTAGCCACGAGGTCTTCACCTACCTCTACACTCAGAGCACTCCTCTGCCCACTAGATTACTGCTGGCACCTTGGTGTGGCAGCGTCTGTTGTGCTACAAATGTCTGATCTGTTGAATGCAAATTGAGATTTTGGAAGAGTGTTTCATCAGCTGTAACATACTTAATTCTTAGAGCTATTTACCAGATGCAGATGTATTTGATTGAGTGCAGGGACCATGATTCTGTCTTACCTGCTCCCATCCATCACCTGTTTTACTGCTTTCGCTGTTAAAAGTTGTGGTAGCCCTGCTGTTTGTAGGACTTTAATGTAGTTCCCAGAGCCTGTAAAATAAGCCTTTTTCATAAATCATATTTTTAAAAGTGCTGCTCCAAGTGATTTGACATTTTTTCAGAAGTAAGATAAAAGTTTACGTGCTTGGAAATGATGTCTCTAAGAAGTATGCACTTTATATTTTATTCATTTTGATAGCTTATGTTATGATACATTTGATAGATCCTGAAAGACACTGTCAGTTTTAAAGATACGGCCAATAAACTTTTGTTAGTGATGGAAATGTGCCCCATAATGATCAGCTGCATCTGTCTATGCAAAGAGATTGTATCAACCTTATGACATATTTTATTTTCAAACATTTTTGTTGCATGCGTTTGACCAGTGCTACATAACATATTCCAAAAATGAAATACTTGACAAATAATGGAAAGAAAGTCAAAAAGTAAAATTAAAAAATAACACTTCTGCAGCTGAGGAGCACGAATTCTCTGAGACAGTAACCCTTAACAAAAACAGGCACAAGGCAGTAATGACATCTTTTCTTATCAAAGTTTGTTCTGAAGATTACAGACATAAAGTCATATATATCTGTATATATAGTTCAAGTACTTAGACACTGCAGGTAACATCAGTTAGGACTTTAGTGGTTTGCTTGCTAGGTGGAAAGAGAACCAGAACCCCAGCTAGACAAATTTGGGATTTACCTGTTGCCTGTAGTAAAGAGCATCCATTAATAGCAGCTGAAGATAAGACACGTAGCAGTTCTGAAGGCTTCAGCATTATCTTTCATGACAAACTGTGCTGCAGAGTATTTTTTTTTTCCTCATAATGGAACAAATTTCAAGGACAGTGTGAAAATCAATGAGTTGAAAATATGAATTAATCAGTAATGTTATTTAAAATAACATTCCCCACAAAAAAAAAAAAAAAAAGCTCAGTAAGATAATTTTTTTCAGCTGGAAAGAAATTGACACGCAATTACCAGGTGGGCAAGTTTAAACATATACGTTAGTCTCTGACATCCTTCAACCAGTTTGACTGGTGGATTACAAAGTGAGAGCAAGACCAACACAAGTGTTGTGCGTGTATTGAGGTGCAGTACAAGCAAGAATGCAGTGTAGAGATAAGAGACTACTTAAAATCCTGCCAAGCAGTTCCTCTGGTCTTGCTCTATTTACACTGATTCAGCAGTCAGAGCGCAGGAGGATTTTTCTTTGTCTTGCGAAGGACCGATAGTTCTGAAATTTCATAAGAGTAGTGCTGTGATTTTTACTGACGCAGAAACCATCTCACTGCTGCGTGTTGAGCTTTTGCAGGCAGTAAGAACACAAGCAGTTGTTACTGTACTTGTTTCACAGAATAATATAAAGTAGTTGTTTACAGGCATATTTTTAAACTGAGAAGAGATGTGAGTGTTTTATAGCTGTAAAGCTGTTTGCAATTATGCCAGAGCATGTCTACATGTGGAATGTCTCACTAACATCTCCTTTCAACATTCTTTCTGTATCACAAATATCTCCTTTCCCCTCCCCTTCCTACGAAGTGTCACAAGACATTTACTATGTCTGTCTCCACTCAACAATAAAGACAATACCAAATCTGAGGTATTTCGTTGGGAATATCATGCAATTACCTTTAATAGTCATTTTATTGACTAAATTTTCACTACTACAGTATTTGATTTTTAACACCTTTTCTAAGCATCTCACCCTCAAAGAAAGCTTTAAGACCAGCCCAATGGAAAGTCGCTGCCACGTGGATAAGAATTATTGCATTTACTTTTATTGAGACAGTGGACAACATACCATCGAGAATTTATGGTCTGCCACGGTGTGCAGTCAAGAAGCATCTCATTTTGTTTTGGAAACAAACTGTCTATGAATCTAAGAGTTTAAGGCCGGCAGTCATGGGAAAGCCATGTCTTTTGCAAAGACTTCCAGTTAGAAAATCCTCTGCCAGAAGAGCTGCCTTGGTGCAGCCCTTCTACAACGGAAGGGACCTGGCTGAGCCCTGCTCAGAGCCCTCTGTGGGCAGATGCCATTTCTGAACAGCCTGGGGTTTGGTCTCCCTACTAATGCCCCAATATTAAGGTTTCTCCTAGGTAATTCATGAATTGCCTGTTTGCACTTAGCTATATCTATTGACAGTATATTATGATAGAACCCTGTCACATGACAAGAAAACACTTCTGTTTTGTTTGGATGTCCTTTTGCAGTAACTTATATTTCTAGTTTATTTACACTTTGAAATAAAGTGTGGGAAAACAGTAGACATGGAATTATCTTATTGCTAAAAGCTGAAATGTTTATAGTTGGTGAACCTTAGTACAGTGTATAATTAAAACAATTATTTCATCAAAAGAAGCTTTTTTAAATTGTTTTGCAATTAGTGCATTGAAATAGTTTTATTATTTCACATGCATTTAATTTCTGTTTTGGTCTCTCCAAAGCACATTTTTCAAAGGCAAAACAATTTAACATCAATAATTATAGTTGAAACAATTAGGGGTATGCATGATCAGATTAAAAGCCTAAAGTAAACCTTAACCATACTGGGACCGAAGCACAGGAGAATATACTGTGGTGGATAACTCTGTTTAAGATTATGAACACACGGGTATGCTTATAATATTTTCCAGTTTCAGTGATACTGTATATTCCCAGAGAGGTGAAAAAAGAAATTCCCACTCCTGACACATCCCTTACAAGTGCTTGCTGAATAGCACAGTGCTGTATTATATACTGTAGCTGTAATAGATCCCTTGTTATGGGTGTACTTTAATATGTAATTTGTAGTACTGATTTCCCTTCAGACATTTTATAAAGAGCTTCAAATCGTTTTTGTTAATCTCTGGTCTAGACACTCCAGGTATTAACCTCAGTTTGTGAAAGAGATTTGCAAAGAGAATGTTTTTTGTGCACAGTTGCATCAAGGCTGATAGAAAGTTGGTTTGAAGCAAATGTCTGCTATGTTTGAGGGTCATTCTGCAGTTCTGATGTTAAGTGTCCTGAAACCTGTGGGTAGATCATCTGTTTCCACAAATATTTTTTGTGGAAGGTAACTGTAGGGAAGAAGAAAATAATGTGAATCTCCTAGAAGTGTTATTAAATGCTTCCATTAAGGGATAGATGGATACCACCCCCATTGACAAGGATGGGTCTCTTGTAAGGTCCTGATCAAGATGCCTGTGCAAAAGTTTAAGCATGCGATGGATGCATTGACCTGATAGTAAGCATTTGTGTGCATATCTCCAGGAAGAGATTAACAATATGAGGAATATTTCTTAAATCAAGAGGAACAAAGTCCAACAGATATGAAATCTGTGCAGGCCTTCTCCTTTCATTCATCACTGAACACCCACTTTTCTTCCATATTTGATCTGGTAGGTTGGGGTGAGGCTGTTATTCTTGATGTGGTGGGTTGGCCTTGGCTAGATGCCAGGAGCCCACCAAACCACTCTATCACTTCCCTCCTCAGCAGAACAGGGTGGGAGAAAACAAGATGGAAAAAAACCCTTGTGGGTCAAGATAAAGGCAGTTTGACGAAGCAGTAGCAAAAGTTGCATGTGCGGAAGTGAAGGAAAACGAAAGATGTATTCTCTACTTCCCATCAGCAGGTGATGTTCAGCCACTTCCCAGGAAGCAGGGCTTCAGTGCAGTTGCTCCAGAAGACAAATATCATAAATAATGAATGCCCCTCCTTCCTCCTCCCTCCTCCTTTCTCTTAGCTTTTATATCTGAGCAGATGCCATATGGTATAAAATATCCCATTGGTCTCTTTGGGTCAGCTGTCCTGGCTATGTCCCCTCCCAAGATCTTGCCCACCCCCAGCCTACTGGTGAGAGGAAGGGGCACCTACTGGTGAGGCTGGAGAGGCAGCCGTGATGCTGTGCTGGCACTGCTCAGCAATAGTCAAAACACTGGTGCATCATCACCACCTTTCTAGGTGCTGGTACAACACAGCACAATGAGAGCAGCTATGGGCTCCACCAGACCCAATACACTTGGCCAGCAACAATTCCTCTCAAAGCTCCTTTTCAAGAGGAGCAAATGGAGTTTGGCTGGTGATGGCTCCACAGCGTGCGGAGTCCAGTGCTGAGGTTCATTGTATCTCTGTCGCATGCCTCCATGGGAAGAAAAGGAACAACCTAATAGGGCTGAGTCTAGACGGTGGAAGCTGTGCACCAAAGCCTGGCAATCCTTTCAGCCTGGAGACAGCAGAAACAAGAAACACAAAGAAGAGGGCTTCTGCATCATTAATTAACCATTCACTGAAAAACTTCAAAATGTAATCAAGAGGGATTAGTCATGCAGAAAATGTCGAAAATTTAATTTTGTTATCGGAGTAAGAATGACAATGTATGACTATATGTTCACTGTCTGGTTCCTGTACAGGGTTTGTACACTCATGGCATGGAGTACAGAGCTTTTTTAACAGCACAGCACCTGATAAGGATAAAGTATCTCTGAATGGTTACAGGCCTGCTTTTTTTTTTCTTTTTTTCTTTCCTTTTTTTCTTTTAAACAAGAATTACAACTTCTTTTTGATATCTTTTGATGCACATAAGCGCTTGTCCATAATTCCTCAAATCTAGGAAGACCTTTCCAAAGGCAGTACATTTTCTGCTTTCTTTTGCACCATCTTCTGTTTGTACTTCAGTTTTAACCCTTGGGTTTGTCCCTACTAAGGGACAAGGTTCATCAGGCCTAATTACATACAGCTTGTAGCACATCATTAGGAGTATTAGAAAACATAGTTGCAGTGTGACCATACAACTGAGTTTCTTCAAAGTTTTTGTGACTGAAATGCAAGTAGTTGGTGATCTGAAAATATGTATTTACAGCTTAATTTCAAATAGTATTTATGTTGATTTTTTACAGACTGAAAAACCCAAAATGTATTAATAATCTGATAATTTCAGTTCAGTTTTTCTCATCTAGAAGCTTATTTCATGGTTTTGTTTTCATTTGCTAAAAATATTTTATTAACTAGATAGTGTAGAAATGCATGTTTTCAGATAATTTGTTTCATCCTGAAATTACTGAAATATCTGAGTTCTTCAGTTTGTGATGTTGACAGAATAATTCTTCAGTAAATTAGCAGTGAAATAAGTTCAATTGGAATAACTATATAGACGCATATATATATACACTTATATACATATAGGTGATTTTTAAAAAGGCACTTTGGCTTTTTTGTAATTGCTCCCACCTACGTATGCTCCTTCCAGTGCTTTCCTGTCATGGTCCTTCTTCTGATGGTCTGCCTCCAAGTGCCTCCAAGTCTGTTGACCTTTCAGGGTATCTTATTGATTCCTTATTTTCATGTGTTTAACACATGGATCCTTGACTTGCCTACTCTGATAATTTCTCAAAGTTCCTTTAATTTCACCTCATTTAGGTTTCCTGAGTTCAGCCTTTAGACCTGGATGTTAAATCTTTCCTCCTGAAAGGGTGAAAGAACCCTTTTAGCACATCTTTCCTTCCTTAGAACTCCCAAAATCAATTTACCCTTACCTGATCTATGAAATGGAGAGCCTTTCTGAAGCCACTGCTTTGGTTTTGGTATATCCCACGTTATTTCTCCAGATGCGTAACGTTGTATTTTGCTATAGTGGCAAAGCAACTAAAAAAAAATAATATTTAAATATAACCCATTTATAAAACAAAGGGTTTTTTTCTTTCCTATGGATACCATCTTCACCACTGCTAGCTATTCTGTTGTGCCTACCTCTGTCATTGCCACATTTTACAACAAATGGCAACATTGAAGAACACAGGACCTGTTAGGGGGTGCATTGTAAACAAATGTTCAGCAACAATTCCCTGTGACAGCTGTTTTTGCAGTTACTTACGTTTATTTTTCCCTGCTTTAATCTCTTTTTTGGATTTTGTATTATCTCTCTCCCATCTAATCTGAAGGTTTCACACAACCTGCGCATATTATTTTAGATGTGTTACTGATTTGATCAATGTTTCTTTCTGAAAACTTCTGTCAAAGGGCAATTCACCCCACCTACAGTCTTTATTGGACATGCCTCTCCACTGATTTTTCAAATCTGACCTGATACCTTCCAAATTTAGATGCCTCCAATGAATCTGCGACCTTTGTCCTCATTGCAAAGACCCAGCCTACCTTGATCTGATGGATTTCTCTAATTTGAGCAGTCTGTTCCCACACATGTAGTGTACCTCTCTCAATCTTCACTTTTTAATGCTTCTCTCATTTCTGTGTCTGCAGTTTCTCTCATTTCAGAATATTCCCCAGCTGCCCCATGCTCATCTTAGCTCCACCACTGCCCCTTTCTTCCCTGCACTATCAGCTTCATCCATCCCTGCCCTATTCTCCTTGCTATGCCATTTCATCTCTGTTCCCTTGAATGTTTTGTTTATCCATTTGGGATAAAGCATATTCTTTCTGGGGTTTTAAGGGACTGTACAAATTGATGTATCTGTATATATTTTCATAATTACCACACTGCAATTTCAAATAGCACTATGCCTAATTCTCCTGTTCTGTTATTCTGTTTCCCCAAGATTCCTGTTTCTATTTAATGCTGTAGAGACATGTGTTGGTCACAAAGTTTTGTACTATAGAGTAACGAATTCTTATTTTCTTCTCATGTGTTCAGTGAACTGGTTTTGCAGATCTTTCAGCTCAATTCATTATGACAAAATGGAGGAGCATTTGTTTCAATAAGATTCTAATCTCGAGGACTATCTTTTGCATCAGTGAATTTTCATTGTTAATTGCTATCTTATCCTCTATTAAGGTGTTCTTGCAACTGCTTCACCCAAACTAAGCTCCTTGTTTACACACACAATTTCAAAAGACTCTTTTCTGCTTTTTACATAATACAACTGTTGTTACCTTCTTAGTCCAGCGCTGGGTTTTGTGTGTTTTCTTCCTTTGATGCTGACAAAAATGGTACAGAATCACCTCTCAAAGGAATTTTAGAAGTATCCTGAATTCCCCCCAGATACATCAGAATAGAAAAATATCTTATTATTTCGTAGCACCAGTTGAGAACACCAAGACAACTAGTCTGTTCTGGGTGTTTGTCACTGAATTACCATTAATATAAATGATTGTAAAGGATATGTACTGACTGGAGCACACCCCTCATATCTCATAGGCATCCTACTGAGAATTGGTTTTATTATGTCTTCTTCTGAACCTGTTGCTACTTTAAACCCCATAAAAGCCATAGGAAGCAAAGACTTCAAACAACAATTTAAAATATGCTTCAAATTTTACTTGTTGAAATAACAAAATCAGGTGATGAGTTCAAGTGGTTCTCTCCCTTTTCAAAAATCAATTGGTTGTGAATTTATTATTTTAACACAGCTGACAGAGAACATACAGAAGGAATTCAGTAATGAAAAGCATTTGGGAGTTTTGACAGGTCTTGGCTGAAATGAAGTCCTTGGAGACCAGCATTTGGAGGCAGAGGTGAAGGTAGAAATTGCTTTACCTGAAGATGTCTGTATATGGAGCCCAAATTTTCAAGGGAGACTGCCTGCCAGTGTCAGGGCTTATCTTTTGACTCATCCAGCCTGAAATCTATCAAAATCTGGAAACTTCTTGACTTTTCATTGTACCTTCCGTACGTGTGATTTTCTACACAAAACTACTTTTGCAGAGGTCTTAAAAGTTTCTCAGAAATGTTGTGCTAATATTACAATCTGTTAAAAAACACAAATCTTTTTTTACCTATTTATTTTGTGTATAACTCTAAGCATAGACAGTTTTAAAATAAACCTCATTCACTCATTCTGATATTAAAATTAACTATATAAGTCATGGAATTTTGCAGCTTATTTATTTATTAGTTTTCACAATAATTTAGTCCAATTCTCTCTGAAAAAAATGTTGATTAATGCAGTCTTATTGCTCCATAGATTTTTGCAGCATTTATATTGACAATTTTTGATGTAAAACAGTATATTTTTTTACTTGTGTTAGAACTGCAAGGCAAGTGCAAATGGGCATGAGTGAGGTAAATTGTGTTCTTTCTTGTACATCATTAGCCTGGTTATTTACAAAGGTCTCATCAGTAGTAGCTGTGTAACAGGATGTCAGAAAAAAATTTGAAGCCTCTGAACTACACAACGTAACTGAGAGCTGACAGTGATTTGCAGAACTTTTATTGCTTAGTAGGTTATTGCATAGGAGAAAAGCCTAGCTAAATCTTCATGTTCAGCCTGACTTTAAAAGTTTGTGGGTTAAGGAGGTCTATGAATATGTTTCTTTTAACACGAAAATGTAAGCACAGTGAGAAGTTTAGATTGCAAACTCTGGTGCAGTGCTCACACATTACACCCAACACCATGGGAGCTGTATCCCTGACCAGCTGAGAGAGGTTACAGGAAGATGTCTGAGTAACAGTAATAGCAATTACACTGAAAAAGAAAATGAAAACTCGTCATGCTATTTTGAAGAGCTGTTCTATTTATGCATGAGGCGATACATAACATACATAGAATACATTTCTGTGTAATTTTAAGTATTATTCTAAAGTGCATCTACCCTAGCAATTGAAATCTGTCTGATAAAGTTGGCTGTGTTCTAGGAATTTTTCCCCAGCACTCAAAGCATACACAGAATTATACCATTATGAAATAATCCTTTCTTGGTGTCCTGCTTATATGTCTTTGGAAATTGGATTACTAATTATATATTTATTTACATGTTCAGTATTTGCTGTCTAAAAAAGTTCAGCCATGTGTACTTAGGGCACTGAAGGCAGAGCCAAGCCCTGAAGCTCTCAAAGCTGAGTCACATTAGATGGCACAGTGATATTCATCCTGAATTGTGCAAACCAGAAGACATTGCTTGCATTCGAAAATATTGGCAACAAAGTATGTTAACTCTCATATCATCACTGGAATGTTCTGTGCCAGCTTTTGAAAACATAAAATCTAAAAAAAAAATATGAAAAAATTCTCTCCTATCAGATGTTACAACCACTCGTGTTTAGCAGGAGTTAAAGATGGATAAAAAGTAAAAGGTATAATCCATTGCAAGGAGTAGCAGATGAGCTGCATTCAAGACAAATAGATTCTTCACGAAAATGCTGTGACATTTATTTTCGATATTAAAAATTCAAATGCAAGTGTTTAATATGTCTCATACACATCAGCTCTTTCTGTAATTCTGGGACTGGTGCAGTTTTGCCCTTAGTCATTTGGGGATTGCTTTTCCAGCCGCTTTGATCACATTGTGCTTTTGCAATATTCCCACCAGTTATCCTAAGAACTCTGATAACTGAATCTTCTTTCATCTGTCCTAGAAAATAAAATATTATGAAGGAGACTATAAAATAAAACTGTGGAGAAGGAAAAAAAGCAAACAAGAATCATCCCAAAAAGCTTATTAGCACCTTTAATATAAACATTGGCATTTATGAGGATTTAACCAAATTCTCAAAAAATTATATCATGAATATATAGAATGCACAGCCAGTATCCAAGCTTTTTTTTTCCTACACAAAGGAAAACATTTATCATTCTGGTAACATAAAGGACAGAAAAAACAATGCCAATTGACAAATAAAACATCTCATGATTTAATATTGTTTTTTTGTCCCCTGTGATCCTAGAATGATAAATATTGTACCTTCTTTTGTCAGTATGAGAAACACTTTCATATGCAGAATAAAGGCTCATTCATTATATTCATGTTGGGTTTTTTTCCAGATTGCTTTTTCCAAGAGATGTCAGTATGCATCATACCACTGATACTATGCCAGCTTTCCAGTGGTCATTCCAAAGCTCCACAAATACCTCTGATGCTACCTGTTTAATTTCTGTTTATTGCTATTTTTTCTTCTTATCATTTACATTCTTGAGGCTTTCAGAGGCCTCAGTGTGGCTTGGGACCTCGTTACTTTGGGAGGTGTACAAATATGTATCTAATCTAGCATACGAACACTGGAATTGTATGTGCCATGCAACTGTCCATGGAGCGTGGTCCTCTGGGAAGCCCACAGGCAAAGTCTGATACTTCATCCCCCAAAGGAAGAGGGAGGGGAGAGGCCCATTGAGGGGACAGCACTTTCCTCTAAGTACTTTCTGTGCTATTTGCTCCTGAGAAGATGATGTGATTGGTCAATGCCTATGATATTTATGCAGAGCACAGTAGTCATCCCAGGTGAAATGTCTGTAGCTCCACCCTCATTCCACCTACCCAACAACAATCCATTATGGTTTTGCCTATCATTGAAATCTTTCTGTAACACAAAGCTAATCTTGATTTCAAAATGTTTCTCCAAAAGCAGTTGTCTTTTGCAAATAATATCAGTACTTTAAATAGATTTACATTCTTTTTCAGTGGGGAATACATAGATATTAAGCACATTATGTTTTATGAAAAGCTGCTCTGGCTTCAGTGTGATACCAAACCATCTCTCATTGAATGATGGCATTAGGAAACATAGTCATTGCACTAAACCTAGGCAAAGTAGCTAATCACTGTATTAGCATGCATTAGTTAATTTGCATTTAGTACTTTGGAGATAAAAAGCTCAGTATTTTAGTGCTATATTTCCTCCCTGGACACATCTCTTGTCTTCATATTTATATCACTATGGAAAAGTCAGGAAACATTGATTTTATAAATGAAAGCTCTAAAATATGACTTGAAAGGGCTAGTGTTTTGAGAGGGAAAAACAGTGTGAAAATTGAACTTAAGTCAGGCCTTGAGTTTTGGGGGCCAGATTTCTCCTACCAGGCTTTAGATCGCTTAACAGGCTTACCTATGGTTGAGCATTTGTTTCACTAAAAGGTTCTCACTGTCTGGACCTAGTGCAGCTGCTGGTATGGATCAGAAGAGGCAAGTTTCAGGGCAGTGGGTTTGTTTTCACGTGAGTAAACAGAAAGGCAAAGAGTAGGAAGCCAGATGAAAGTGTCAAGACTTTTTCCTAGACAAAACACCCAGCTGTCCGTATTACAGAGCATGTGCAGCTCCAGCAGAGCACAGCAAGGACGTACCTCACCCTATAGACTGTTTGTTCCTGCAGGAGCCTCCTGGCCCTACTCCCCTGGAAAACCATCTCAGTGCATCTGGAGTGGGCTTAAACCACACTGGCTTAGCCTCTGCGGACCTCAGCTTCATGCACATCTCACATCGACACAAAGGATAGCGGTATCCTTGAGGCCATCCCAGTGAGAAAAAAACATCCCCATCCCTCTTGCAGCAGGAGTAGTGAAAGCACAGTTTAAACACATCAAAGATGAAAAGTTGCATAAAAAATGTGCACTAGTTAGGACACAGATTTTAAAATCTTAAATGTAAATATTGTTCTTAAAGCACATGTGGGACTCAAATAATTAAATAAGGCTGGCTGTATTTAGATTATTCACAATCTACTTCATCAGTCTTAAAGAAATAATTTGACCACAGTTGAAATGTGAACAGTTATTTTTATGTCTCTTTGTAATTAGTGGATGTGTGTATTTTTCTTGGAAAAGAATTGCCCACTAAAATGAGAAATCAGGAGAAGAACAAATAATATAAATGGTTATTAAGACATCTGCAGCTTTTAGAACCTGCCATACCACCACCTTCTCACACTAGTACAATCCAAAGAGATGAAAGAACATGGAAGGGAATTAGAGTAGCTTGGTAACTAACATCAGATTCACAAAGAGAATTCCTGATTATTGGAAGTCTACACAGAGAAAAAGAAGTACTTTGTAAAGGCAGTTAAATAGTGTTGACATTCAAGCTTAATAAATCTTGAAGAAGAAGCAAATAAAGGTATGGAAAATTGAGGGGTATTTGGAAGGAAGGCAATGACAAATAGCGTAGGAATAAGCCAGGAATCCTATATATTCAACTGTTATAATGAATGTTTGTCCAGACATGACAGAACAAACCAAAATCAACTCACAAGGTCACACACCTGGACACAAGCCTTACAGAGGTTTGGTAAGTCCTTCTCATCTCTGATGCTTACCCTTTTGGGGATAATGCCTTTTATTTCTGAACCTCACACATTGTCAAATCCTATTCTGAGAACTGTATGTTGGGTTTTTTTCCTCACCTTTTAAGATAGGGGCCATCAAATGTGGTGCCCCACTTGCTAGAAACAAGGTGCAGTTTGCCACTGATTGCCTGCTAGTTCCATTCTTTGCACCCAAGCTTTTGATGAATTAATCCTAAGCAGGAGCTGTGCTTTTCATTCTCACCTTCTTTTCCATTCTTTATGAAAATCAATGTTTGCTTATGGCTGCTTCAGAGTCTCAAGTGTATGGTGTCTAATGGTATTGCTTTAAAGTTTTATATTTTATCTTTATAACTTGGGATAATTATTTATAGTTGTAAATCATAATGTAGCAGCATTATGGGAAGCAGAATGCTCGACTGCATTGCAAAGGGAAGAGCAGATTCAGGGTTTATTATATTACAGAAGACACTTCAGAGGCTACGGAAGACAGCAACTCAAACCGTAGCAGTTCTCAGAAGCTGGGATAGTACAAAACAGGTTTCATTCATAACATGTTTTTGTACCATCATCACTGTATTTATAGCCATTGAAGTATAATTGAAATATAGAAAATCAGGAAATGAGAGAACTGTAGCTATGTTTTTCACATATGATCGAAAAGCATATGGGGGAAAAAATAGAAAGGCAAAAGGTCAATAGTTAAATACAAAATAGAAGACAACATAATTTCTGCTTTCGAAAAACAGATGGGAGATTTAGCAAAATTGCAGTAAGGGAATTCTAATGTCCTACTGAAGGTTTGTTTCTCCTTCATCACATGATAAAAGCTTTTTGAAAATACATACATGAAAACTAGCTCCTAATCACATCCTGAAAACACAAAGACAGCATGGCACTTCATACAGCATGTCAGCTTTTAATGAAAATATTATGAAGAACAATGCACAGAATTGCTCAGAATTTTGACTGTTGTCTCAAAGAATTATCCTGATGAGAAAACTGCAAGCAGGGCATGTTTCGTGCCACATCTTCTCCCTGGTTTCATTTCTGCCATTTCTTACTGCCATGACTAGCAATGAGGAAGGGCTGCTGCAGTAACTAACCAATGGTCTACTTCCATTGAGTGCATCTTCTAGGAGCTGACATTGCTGGGAAATGGACTTTATGAGAATTTCTGGGCTGTATTTTCACTTGGTTTCTACCTTTCACTTTCACACCCGTTTAGTAGCATAACTCCTGTTCAACAGGAAATGAGTGAGAGATTTTACTTTGTTGTATGAAAAGACGGTGTGCACATATCTATGCCAAACTTGATACCAAGAGAGGAGTATTTCACAGCTCCTGTATCTCTTGTGGATGTTGTACCTAAAATGTGGTGTGTCAGGAGGATCTTTCTCAGTTTTTTCCAGTTACATCCTGTAGATGCAAAGGAGCATCTACAGGAATGTTTTAAATGTCAAAAGTTACAGTTTGGTAATCATTGTACCAGAACAGTTCTTTAAATTTTTTTAATGGGATTGATAAATGAGAAAATGAGTGCTACTTGTTGGAGTGTGAGTACACACAGAGCTAGGTAACAAGCTGTGATTTTCGACTGTCCGTTTTCTAGCTTTTCCTCTCCAAACCAGGAAGCATGCCTAGGGCATATAATATATTTTCAGTGATACACCATCATAATGTTACTATCTTGCAGTTTCAGGCATTCACTCTACCCGCATATGTCACACAAACAGAAATGGTGCTCTGCTGCTATAATTTTACTGATATTTATCTATATTGACTGTTCAGGACCAAGTGTATGTAATCAATTATGAACATGCTGTGTTTGAAATAGAACCCTGTTTCCACGCATTTTTACAGTAACCAGGTCTAAGTGTGTCATTTTGCCTATTAGAATCACAATATAGTGTTTTCAGTGTAATACCAAAGATTCAGGAAAGAATAAATGAATAGCCGTATAGCTTGCCTGTATATTTGGAATCCTATTCAAAATTATTCTTTCAGTGCTGACCACGATTCTGGCAGGGCCATTTATATAAAATCTTTGGGGTTTAAAATGTTTTATACGGTTTAATATTTTCAGCCTTTTACCAAGCTTTTCTGCTAGAATTAATAAAAATCAATGTTCTGATGGAGCCACCCCTGATACGGACAGCAGGGCACTTGTGGGTGTTGTTCTTTTTTTTGTTTTTCTATTCTCAGGCATTAATAGGTACTGAAACTACATACACCCTTGTGTTAGAGATCCTGAGGACCTTGCAATTGTCACTTTAGTAACATTTCAAAATATGGTTCAAAATTCTGGGCACGCTTTCTGTCCTGTTGACTTAATTCTGTCTTACACTCCCAAGCTTGTTTGTTTAGTCAGAATGACTGCTGGCTATGTAGTTGGGGACGTACTGAATGTCTAATTGTGGAAATCAGCAGAATACTAAAAAAGTGGCATTGTTATTT
Source organism: Falco rusticolus (assembly GCF_015220075.1). NCBI lineage: Eukaryota > Metazoa > Chordata > Aves > Falconiformes > Falconidae > Falco > Falco rusticolus. Next base: position 36,321,503 of record NC_051195.1, read on the forward strand.
GGCCAGAACCAAATTACAAGCCAAACAGTGGTTAGAGCAATGATATATTGCAGCAGTATGTTGGAAATGGGAAACAAGTGCAGTACTTCGTCAGCCTTCGAAAGCAAAACTTGTGAGAATGCATTATGGGAAAGCACTGCAGATATCATGCCTACTTCTGATTAAGCTGCAAGCCTATTGAATTTCTGGTGAAGTATAATAATTTGTTTGTATGAACATATTCATCACTTTCTGGTTTAAATAAAATTTTTGACAGGGGAAAAAAACCCAGCACCTGCAAAATAAAGGTGCAAGAGAGAGTGAAACAGCATCTTGGAGGATTATTGCTCTAATCTTCTTCCTTAAAAGTAAATGATAATGTAAGTGGTATTGTTTTATCTCAAAGGGGGGCAGAATTGGCCCCTCTTGGGCCCTTAAACCTATTGTCTTTAAGGTTGTGTGGTTTGTCTTGAAAAGGAGAGTATTAAGCTGCAAATCTGACAATACATGGTATCAACCAGATGGGACATTAGGGAGGTATTCACAAAAACTGAATTTCACCAGCTGAGGTTAATCACCCTGGGTTTCCTCTGCAGACAGAAAGAGATCTGCTTTAAATCACCCCCTGCAAGTAGGGCCCCTCTGGAGGGGAGCAAACCCCAGTGAATGCCTCTGCCTTTTCTCCTTCGAACTGCTCGGAGTGCTCAGTTGTGTCTGAACCTTCTCTCTGTTTCCCAGATACTCACACACATGCATGTGCGCACACATGTGCAGATATTCTGATTACTTAATTACTTGAGATGATAGTTCAGCACTGATATTAATGGAGGGGCAATCACATTCTGTTTATCCAAATGGATGAACCTCCGTCTCACAGGTGTTCATCCTACTCATGGTGTTTAGTAAAGTTTTAGCTTTCATCGCAGTGGTTAGAGTCCAACTGCACAAATGGATTTGGGTAAAAAGCTTTAAAACTGTCATAACTCAAGCTCACTGGTTTTTACAGTTTTCATATCTTCATTTTTCTCTGATTGGCATGCATGGTCTCAATAAAAGTAGGTTGCTGAATATAGAGACAAAGAGTAAAATGATGCTGTACAAGTAACCTCAAGCGTACTGGTCTGGAGGAGGCTTTTGTGATCCAAATGTCTCTAATTACAATAGAGAGGTTCATAAACTAACCCCAACTGGGTCACAGCTGTGATACCAACTTCTAAACAAAACTAATTATAATTTTGTTTATATTAAACCAGGTATTGCTAAAAGTAAATGAAAATAGCGCTTCTTCAGTACTCCAAGTAGATTTTTTTCTCTCCTACAGAAATAGGTTTACAAGACCAAATTAGATTCTGGCATGATTAATGTATCTCACCAAATTCTTGCAGAGTAGCAAATTAGTTTATAGTGATTTTCTTGAAAACAAATTAAACGGCTGCACAACATCACAAGAATAGAGATGTTTTTCATAACATATGGATAAATGATTCCATGGAAAGGAGATGTAATCAAACTCAAAATGTAATCCAAATGTTTCAAATATTAGTGTCCATTACAGAAACCTGTGTAATTACTTGCATTTTAACACATGATGTGTAATATGCAGTGGGGGAGCATCAAGGAATTAATCTGCATGAGGTTTGCACATATTCTAAGCAGTTTATTCCTTTTTCAATGTTTTTAACAGCCATCAGTTAAAACCCAAACCTCTTGTTTTGCTAATAACTAAGCAATTATTTTGTGAATTATAGGTGATCTGCCATTCCTGTACTTGATAGCTAGCTTTCTGAAAATGTAACGTATCCTATAAATTTGCTTCCCCCCCAAAAAAAATGTAAATATATTTTGCCACTGAAATGCTTGTCAGAGTCTCTGCAACTTATATTCAAGAAATGCAGGGTAGAAAAAGTCTGATCACGTGCATAATTATCTATGCAGTAATTACTTGTTGCTTATTTTTTAATATATAAAAGGGAAAGGAAAAAAAAAGCACATAAAAATCTGCCATCAGCCATGTTGAGAATGACAATGCAACAGTTGGGTCCGTTCTCAGATTTCTATAATTACCATTTGTGGTCCAAGGTCCAAAAATCACAATAATGGAATAAAATTATAAACTAACAATAGATCACTTATCTGTAACTACTGCCAAGATAAAACTTCTTAGATAAAAACATCAAGATGTTTTAATTCTCTTAGTTCTGCTATTCTGTGAGAATATATTTCCTGGCTAAATGTGATGCCTGCTTTATTAATTGAAATTTAGTACTGATAAGTATTGCAGCTTTAGGAGCTATTACTAAACTAGTCTAAACATAACTGTTTCCCAATCCTACCGTAATATCTGAAGTGAGTCAATAAGAGGTTTTGAGAAGAAGTTTCTATCTTCAGAGTCAGCAGTCAACTACTTTTTTTTTTGTTTGTTTTAAGTCTTTGGAGTCAGTCATATTCTTAATATCACTGGACCAGGAGCCCCAAGGAATAGGGTCCAAGAAAGATGATATACCTAGTAATGTCGTTTAACCATTATAGCTTAAGGTGTGCTTTACTCTTCGGATTTAAACGGGTTTTTTGGCAAAGCAAGGTGTCAGAGATCTTGGGAAAGTATCTGTAGTCCAGTTTTTTCCTTTATTTATACACAATGCATATATTTGACTTTAATGGAAGTCTGTATTCCACACACTTGGGTCTGGGTTACCGTTCACCAACAGGTAAGGTTACAGACCAGTTTTATGTAGTTTATTTCTCATTCCCACAATGTATTACATTTATTCATATTAGTTTATATTCCACCATTTTCCCCTGAGTCTGTGTCAATGACACCGTCACCCTTGCTGTCTCTCTGGTCTCACCCACATGTTCTTTGACTATCATTCCTTTGCTTCCTCGCCACCAGAGCTCACAGTCTTGCTGAATGCTGCTCCTGCAGCCTCTCCAAAGCACCACCTTCCCTCTGTATCACAGAACAAAAGCCCTTGCCCAGGACTTCTGCAGCTTACTTCTGAATTACTGCCACAGTGAACAACTACTGTCTTAACCACGTTTATTTCAGATCTTTTTCTTGACCATTTTTTTTTAACCACAGGAATAATTTTTAGTAGTTCCACACTCTCCTTTTTCCTATTGACTCAAATATCATTATTCATCTTCAAGACCTGCCATGACTTTCCTTTCCCCACCTATCATCTGTTACGCAGTTTCAGAGAGGTCCTCTCCTGCTGAGGTCAGCCATTATCTCAGCCTTCTTCTTCCACTTGTTAAGTAAGTACATTTCTGCTTCCACACATGCTGCCTTCCTTGGGCAGTCTGATGGGCGTACAGGTCTGACGGTGCTGTCCAGCTAAATGCAATAATCTCATATTAGCTCCTTTTAAAAGTAATCAGTGAAGGAGCAATGGAGGGAACTGGGGTTGTTCGGCCTGGAGGAAAAGGAGGCTGAGGGGAGACCTTACAGCTCTCTACAGCCACCTGAAAGGAGGCTGCAGGCAGGTGGGGTCAGTCTCTTCCCCAAGTAACAAGCAACAGGACAAGAGGAAAAAGCCTCAAGTTGCACCAAGGTAGGTTTAGGTTGGGTATTAGGAAAAATTGCTTCACCAAAAGAGTTGTCAAACACTGGCACAGGCTGCCCAGTGGTTAAGTCACCATTCCCGGAGGTATTTAAAAGATGTGTAGATGTGGTGCTTAGGGACAGGGTTTAGTGGTGGACTTGGTAGTGCTGGGTTAACGGTCAGACTCTATGATCTTGAGGGTCCTTTCCAAACTAAACAGTTGTTTGATTATACGATTCTTGTGTTCCAGGACTGCTTGAGTTGAGACAAGAGGGTGGGAGAAAAAACTTCAGCTAATCAACATTAGGTTGGACCAATCCCACTACCATAGCATCTCCCACTCCTCAGTAGGTCCTCTTCATCAGTATAGTGTGTTTGCCCTGCTGAACAGACAAGAGCTATCCCAAAGTGTGTAGTCAATCCCTGCCTGTCCATAGCCAGCGAGACCCAACAGCTCCTGCGGTCTGGTGGGCTGGACAGTGTAAAGCCACCAGGTGCTGTACAGACCTGGGTTACAGACTAAACTACAGATACCTCACACTGAAAGGGAAGGGGAAACCGCCTGAACACATACCAAAAGAGTCACAACCAGCCCCTTGGAGCACAGGTATTTCACACAAATATGTAGGGCCATTTCCTTTTCTAAATTAAATTTGGGAAAGGCTGAACATTTCGTAAAAGATCCTTTCTTGTATGGTCTGCATGTCCCACAAACTGACAGCAAGTAATTTATAAGTCTGTTCTGGGAATAAGAGTTTCTTAGCCCCTTATAGATAGCTGTTATTACTAAATACTAAGGGTATAATACAAAAGGACCATGACATCTCCTCTCTACTAAGTGTGTGGCTATTTAATTCCACGCTAACATTATTTAGTTTATTATTGTTATGGTTTAAGCTCAGTCTTGTATTTTACTTATTTAATTAAGTTATATGCCTAAGAAAAGGGAAACATACCTCCTGGACTCTTGGCTGTCTTCCCATCTAGCAAAAATCATCGCTGAAAAAAATTGATGAGGTTACTTGCCCAAAGTAATTTCCTAGTTAGTTTAGTTTGTTTAATGTATCTTTCTCGTAGTAAGAGTGGTGTCAACTTAAAATACACATCCATGCACCAAACAGGAAGAGAAACAAAAAAAAAAAAAAAAAAAAAAAAGACTTTGTGATTTTGCAGCGCTGTCAACTTTTTTTTGTCCTTTTTGAAAAAATCTAATTGAAATAATTTAAAAAAAAAAATCAATATACAGGTTATCAAGATACTTATTCTTCTTGGCAGTTGCTTATGATTGTTTTTCTTTGTGACTAGGTCCATGATCTCTGGATATTGTCTAGGCACACTTGCCAGATCAGGGCCCTCAGATACTCATGAAGGATTTGACTGTTCTGTGACCTGGAAATGAACTTTGCTCTCCTGTGGTATGCAGTGGTTCCTCTAGCCATGTACAGTCTTGAACTTCCAATGACTCTTAATTTTTCTCCTGGAAAGTAAGCACTTGAGTATCAGGTCTGTACGTGGTTAGGAGAAGGTTTTGTGGATCATGCCTTTGAAGGCCAAATTTTATTCTGGTTACATTTTCTGTGCCTTTTGGATATCTTCCAACACAACTTGACCTATAGTACAGGAGTGTGTAGGACAAACAACGTTCTGGCCTTTTCAGTCATGAAAATTAATCATGAGTTAGTCTACTTGGAGAAAGTTTGGTTGAGAAAACAGGAAAAGTATAGGAAGTGCTGGACAATCTTGAAAATGTTACCAAACTACTAAACTGAATAAGAGTATTCCTAGCACAATGCCTCATAGAAAATGGGAAGATTTTTTCAGTGGGTACTCAGAAACACTTGCCTAGTAACAACCTTCTTGAAAGCTATGTTTCTCCACCATTACAGACATTATAGCTGACGTATATACTTCCTGTGAAGAATAAATGTGCACAGTCCTGGTATGCATCCATAAAGGTTATGGTGAATGTGATCTTCTTCATCAAATTAAGAAATAGCTAGTACAAAACTGTGTTATGAACAAGGTGGGTTTGTATGTGTGTCATTTATACACACAAAACATACATTGTGTATTTAAAAACAGTTCTTTATAGACTTGCAATAATGATAAATGACAGAACTCATCAAAATTCCCTACACAATAAAGGATAGTTTTATTGGTGAGCATGAAATTGTCTTCACTGGCTTCACTGTGTGCTACGGTCACCTTCATGAGGTACTAGAATCTGTAATTCTCATCACTTAGTATGTATTCAAACTGCTTCCATCCATTTGTACAGATATTCATGGGCATTGCATCTTCTACAATGGAAAGACTTTGAATAACAGACCCTTTATGATAAAAGGACTCTGTCCACTATTAGGTGAGCATGTACAGTGAGATATCTTTAAAGAATCAACAGATGGAAGTAACATGAAGACTGCTGGGTGATGAAGGGTGAAGCTATAACTTTAATAGTATAATATTTACCCAGTCTTTTCTGTTGAAGTCTCTCTGTATGGCAGCTATCATTGTATTTTCATTGCTTAAGGTCACCTTAAGCAATGACTATAATTTTGGTTAAAACGTCAAACAAATCTAATTGATCTACCTGAGTTGTAGTTATTTTCTTCAGCTTTCTGAATGTTCTGATTCTGCGTAACAACGAAAATGTGTATAATTTAATCAAATGAAGACTTCTATCAAAATTTTATCTCTGAATAATACATATTTAAATTGGAAAAAAAAATCTAGGTTTTTTTACATATTTAAATTGAAAAAAACATTTACCTGCCTAACCATGAATCCGAGGTCATTCTTTGTTCCCTTACTTTTAAAAAAGGGTTTAGTAAGAACTCAATGCATTTCTCATTAAAATGAACAATAGAGGAGGAAAAAAGGTTTTAAATATGCACACCAGCATGTAAAAGTAACTTCTTCAATGTAAGGTTTTTTCCTACTTTGAGAGATAGTGTAGCCTTACATCAGTTCAAATGTAGCTGTATACAATCAGAGGAAAAATGTTTAAACATCCCAGCATGGGTATTTCCATTTAAATCTGATTACAGTGAAATAAAACTGTAGCTATTAAAGGTTTAGAAGAACTACAAATACAAGCAGTAAAAGAAGACAGTTAGTAAATGAGGTAGTAAAACATTTCAGCAGGGCAAACAGTTTATAGCACTCAGCCTTCCTGTAGCAGACTGTGCTATTCACCACAGACCCGTGCACTGTTCCCTGAACTGCACTTAAACCTGCAATTAACCTTTCACGCCTAATGAAGCTGTTTTGCTGCAAAATTAAAATATATAGTACTGCCTGTTTTTACGGAGACAGGGAGGAGAGGATCTCAAAATGAATGACTTTTTCAGATGCTTTTGTTCAAATGCAGAATTGAAGTGCTGTTTGTATACAAATCGCAAATGTGCTTTTCAAGGCAATCTCATTTGATGTGCTGTATTTTATTCTTCTACTTATTAATTGTTTTGCATTATTGTAAAAAAAAAAACCAACCAACAAACAACTAAGAAAAAACCCCAACCACAAACAAAAAATTCACACACCAGTAATTTTATGATTAGACACTTACTTCCTGACAATAAACTATTACCATTTAACTTCCATTAGGAAAAACAATAGTTTTGCTAAAGAAAACCAAGCTCATATTCTTTCTCTGGTATTTCTCTCACTGTGGGTGCAATTATCTCTTAAAAAAAAATTACTTTCCACTTATGTATTTGACTGGGCTCACTTCTTAGTGATCTTCCCATACCTACTCTTAAAAGAAGCTAGAGGTTGTTTTAGCATACAACTAGGTCAGGTTATTTCTATAACATTTAGTACAAAAACAACCTAAACTTAAAAATAGGTTCAGTTCTGCAGCTAAGCTTGAATTTCCTAAATTAGTATTTCCTAAACTAGTAGAGGTGACCCATCAATTCGCCATGTGGGATGCTTACTGATTCCAGTATTCCTTCCTACCACCTCACTCAAGAGTCAGAAGCAACCAGAGACCATGTATTGGTTTGGAAAATACCAGTCTGGATGGTAGGTAGGATATTTAAATGGCAGCATTCAGGGAAGGCAGGTACATGTAATAACTTCTGAACTGAGGTAACAAATACAGAGCACTATAAGATTTACAGTTCCAAATTTAATGACTATAAATGTATTCACATTTGTTGTTTAGATACAAAACCTGCAAAATATAGGGAATGTTTTGGTATTTTTTGTTTAATGAATATTTAAGCCACAGCATTTTTATCAAATCTTCTGTTGTATTTTGATGTAAATTTTGCTTGCTTGCAGTGTCTGCGCATCGGCTTGACTTGCTAAATGAGATTCCTTTAGACTGCCACTCTGAAATAATGAATTGTTCCCCCAGTTAATTGTATTGCTTTGATAACAAGGAACTATGCTGGGCGTAGAGAACATAATAAATGAATTTCATCAGATGATTTGTGTGACATTTTGAAAAATGATCTTGTGTAGTGACCCAATTTTAATGGTACTCTAACAGCATGCCAGTATATCCCAGTATGCAGCAGTAGCTCTGAAGGAAATAGTTCTTCCTTTTTGTTGGTTGTTACATAAAGTGAGGTTAGCATCATATCTCCAAGTATATTTTAAAATATCTTATAAAAAAATGGAAAATCTGTTTTCATAAAAACATTGTTTCTATTTGGCATACTCCCTTAGCTTAGCTCTTGGAGAGAGGATCACATGTAAGCAACTGAACCATCAAAATGTTATTTAGGTTTTATCCCTGAATTTGCTAATAGCAGATACTGATGATACTTTAAAGGTGCCTCAAAGATTTCAAAAATTTAATTTATCAAAGTCCAATTTAAGGCATCACTAGCCCATGCCAGGAAATATATGCGTATGTGAGAAAAATGACTTACTTAATCTTGGCTTCTACAGATCCTGAAATTTAGCAATGATAATTGTACTTAACATTTTACAGTATAGTGCTGGGCATTTTCAAAAAGCTGTATGCACTTTAATTAATTCTTGTTGCATTTTTGTGAATTAAGAAGGTAGTCTTACAGTGCAATAGCATAGACTTTTTCAGGAAACTGGAAACCTGAAGTGATTCTGACGGTGTATCATATACTAAGAAAGAAGCCTGTACAAACACTTGGAAGTGAAAAATATTTTTTGCACAGTTTCTTTGTAGATAAGTGTTGCAACAAGGGATTGGATGGCAAATACTGCAAAATTGGATTCTGTAATAGATAAACTGACTTTGATATTGGCCTGAGTAAAAAAGTAGAGACTGCCTGTTAAACATGGTGAAAAGTATTTCCAAAGGTTTCCTCCTGGAGTAGTACTGTTATTGGTTAGAGACAGATGTATGGGGCAGCGTGGAGAACCAGCACCATCTTTACCTGCCTTATGTGTATATACAGATGTGCTTTTGCAGATATAAGTGTCAGGGACATGGTTTAGTGGTGGACTTCGCAGCTAGGATACCAGTTGGACTCAATGGTTTTACAGGTCTTTACCCACCTAAATGATTCTGATTCTATGGTTCTATGGTTTTGTTGCAGCTGTGGTGCAGAACATACGAATGATGTGAATACTCCTAACCCATTGCAATATCACCTTGTGTGAATTTAAAAATTCAGAGCTACCATGTATTAAGTGTGTTGTCAATGACAGCATTTCAGCAGGAGTCAGTCATTTCTAGCAAGTACGCAGCAACAAGCAAATGGAAGAGTAAATTCTCAAACTACTCATTTCCTAAGAAATGCCGGCCCACGCCCATTGTAATACCCTGTTAAGATTATAACAGGTCATGAAATATCAACAACTTAACCAGAATCTGAAAAAGAAGAGTTTTGGTGAGTTGACAACATTTAGAATTTATCCAGGCCAACGTCATCACAGCGCCCTGTCTGTTCACAAAGCCATGCATTCTGGAAGGATTTTTTTCCTATCTTTTTGTTTATGGTAAATGCTAACCTCTGAATATTCCCAGATTAGGAAAGCATATATATTGCAAATGCAATTATTCAAGGATCCATTTTGTCTTAACTGTGGTCTCCATGTCTCTCTTTATTTCTGATTTAAGAGTTTCATCCATTTCTAAATGCAATGCAGAGACATTTAATGAGAGAAAAACCATGTCAGAGAGCTGCCAGTCCATATAACCAAGAAAATGGTGATAAAGAGAGGTGATGCTCAGATCACGCAACAAATCAATAAGAGACTTAAATGGAACTCAGTTCTCCTGATTTCCAGTCTGATGTCTTAACTGCACTTTTTTTCTTCCTCTGTTTCCTCACCGTTGTTACCAGGTAGCATTTTAGAAAGTGAGAACTTGTTATCTAACTCTGAAATAAAATTGACCACTTCTGGGAAAGTACAAAAACTTGGCATGAAAGGAACCATCCCACTGCTCTGGAACTCTTCTCAGGAATGCTGGCATTAAATTTTGTTTTTCGTGTATTTATCTTACAGGTCTTGCAATTGCAAGTGCACTGATAGACATTTCACAACAGAAGCCTGCGGACTGTAAAGATAAGAGTTCAGGAGTCAGAAATCGAAAACATCATCTTTCAACACGTCAAGGAACTTGTGTCTGAGATTCAAAAACTACAATTGTATATTCTGTACTGTTTTCTTTTTAAATGGCTTCCATTGAAAGCTATACTACAGCCTCAGTTTTTATGGAGGCAAATCTATGAATGAACGTGTGAGGTACTGTGCTCTGTTATAGTCACACAGCCTACTATACCCCATAGCAGAACAAACTTATGGTAGGTATGAGTATGTTTGATGAGCTTTAATAGAAAGAGTGGATCCTGCTATCAAGAAAATATTAAATAAAATACCTATTATTCTTCATCCTGACCATATCAGAGCAGGGAAAATCCTTGAACAGAACTAGGAAAAACTGTACATTGTTTTGTAATGTAGAAGAGAATTGTATAATTGAAAACTAAGCAAATTCCAGGAAACTAAAGGACATTTTTGTATAGCTTAATGTAACAATGAAAATTGTACAGTTCTTTCCTTGTAATCAGCATTAAGATTTCTTTCTAGGAAGCAGGAACTAAACAGGATCATTTGGATTTTAATGTTCTTTTATCGTTGCCTGAAATAGGTAGGCAGCTTTTGAATTTAACAAAAGTGCAACCCAAGAACACCATATATAATATCTGAAAGATAATACCATAAAAAAACCTTGATTTGAGCATTTCATTATTACTTTTCTTTACTGTGCAAAAGCCTCAGAAACATAATCTGGGCTGCAACAAAGTGGTGGGTGGGCTTTCACGTCTCTGTACCTAAGAGTCTATTCTGAATTCTGAATGATATATCTTACAAAAAGCGCATGTGGGTCCTCCACACCAGCTAACTGATTAGCAAAATTAATTGAGTATGGAAAAGCTGCTTCTGCAATACAGTTTGGGTTTTTTTCCAAGAGAGTCTCTAAGATTGCAAATCTAGGGAGAGTTTAACTTGCTGTTATTCCACTTGATTCAATTTCAATATTGAAATTTGCTAGTGTCTATATATCTTTCTGACCTCCAAGCAGAAGGGAATCCCAGCCTGCACTTTGACCCTTGTTTTTATAATAAAGTATAGATTTCCTCCCAGTGGCAGAATTTCATCTTATTCTCACTTTCACACCAGTTAAGGAATTACCCTGCGTAACAAATAATTAATAAATATTCAGAAATCCAAGTTGCTTCCAACAGTGGTTCTTGAATCCAATATCCAGTATGGAACCTTACACGGTTAGTACTCAGCAACAAAAAGCAGATTAAAGAGTTTCTATATGACATTAATCTTTTGGGAGCTCAGTCACCACAACAGGCAACCTAGCAAACAGCTTTAATGGCCCTCAGTCTTTTTATTTACTCAAAATTCATGAGTATACAAAAGGGTAAGAGAATGCTAAGGGGTAGGTAGCAGACGTGTCATATTCTCATTTACGCATTACACATTGACAGCAGTATAGTATGAAAATAGTAGTTTTGTTCAAGCTTGTTGAAAGTATAGTTTCTCAACTCCAGATTCGCCACCATACTAGTACAGGAGAGCGATACAGAGGTATAAACACCTCATGTAATGATAGACTTTTGGTAAATATGAAAGATATAAAAAGATAATTGATGTTTACTACTATATCTGTATTTTTCATGTTCTTTTTATTTCAGTAGGATGATGACATTTTACTGTTTATAGTTGACTACATAGTTACTTGCATGCCATGGTGGTGCAGTAGCGGTAATAAAGCCCTGTTGTGAGTTGTGTTTATTTTGTAATGCCATCCATACATAGAAGTACTCAGCTTAAGTTGGATGAGGACTAAATGTAAAAATAACTATAAAAAGGAACGATTGTACAGTATGTAGTTATATCTTATACAGGAATATTAGGTTGCATCTAACCATGACTGCTCTATTGTTTTGATAAATTATGTACTTATCAATTATGGTATAATTATTTCTCAAGCTGGCATGATTGTTTCAGTATTTTCATATCTTAAAATAAGATTATTATCCTAAATAATGCCATCACAATCTTGTGACTTTTATTGCCTTTTCTGACCTCAATTTCTTATATCTTAAAACTTTAAAAATTCATTTCTAAAGTTTCTGCTGGGAACTTTCAATCAGTGCTACTTAGCGTAGGGAAAAGAATGGTCATTTGAAAACAACCCTTTCTGACAGTTTTAAAGTTGATCTCTTCAAATGAATATAAACTGATGGAACTGGTTTGTATGATGCATACACCTATGAAAAGAAAAGAACCACTTGTCTGGAGTATATTCCAAACTCTGTGTTATCCTCAACCTAAACATTTCACGTAAGAAATATACAGTGTGTGTTTTGTGAATGTACTGGAAACCCCATTCACAGAAAGACCATGTAGTCTTGTAGAACAGATTTGACGGCACTTACTCATAAAAGATTACATTCCGCTGTATCTCAACTGGAGTTTGACAAAGACTTGAAAAGCAGGTGTGGGTTTTAAAGAGATTAAAATATTTTATTGCAACACTGAAGATAGGCAAATAGCTATCAGCCATTTTATTGTGTTAACAATTAAAAACATTATTTTATTGTACAAGAAAAGCATGTTTGTCATGAGATCATTCAGCATTTTCATTCACTCTGAGAATGTTTTTTTTTCTAAAGTATCTTTATTCTCCCAGGGTCCCTGATTGCATGCAAATTAGCAAAGTCATATAATAAAAAAAAATCCAAAACAACCTTACATAATGGCCACACTTAAATACCAGAAGTTTGCCGACACATCTCAAACCAAAGTTTCAGAATAACTATTACAGCTTTCCAGTTGAAAGCTACAGAAATAGCATAAAATGTCTGATAACTACATTTTGTTAGTTGTTGGCAAGTGAAAACGTTTTAATAATGACCACTGTATATCAGATGAGATGTTTTATCACCTGTTCACGTTACGATCACTTCATGAAAAAGCCAATTCTTTTAAACCTTCTTCTCCAATTTAATTTTTGAAATCTTACTTAGAGTCAGAAAATGTTGAATGGCTTGTTTTACCCCTAAATGTGATTTATATTCGATGAAAAATAAACAGCTAAGCACTGTTCTGGAAAGTAAGCCCCAGTGAAGTTCTAATTGTCAGGATTCCACATCCACCCCCTCAGTCTGTGGATTCTGCTGAGGGAAACTCAGCAGCTATGAAATACTGTTCAAAATATGAGATAGACTGTCCATGGCAGCATGAGTTCACTGCTTCAGTTCCTCTCTGTACTTGTATTTTTATATAAAGTCCTGAAACTACTTAAATCAAATTTGTGCACATATAAATAACACTTACACAAATACAAATTTCAAATATTTACTTCCATTCATTACATTCCTATGAAATGTAATGAAATTCTAGTTTACCTATACAAAAAAATGGTTACCTGTATGTTGTCACTATTAAACATGATATCTAAAGAAAAGGACCAAATTCTAGATATATTAAGGCATGAAGATACCATTAGTGAAGAGCACTCAGATTCATCTGATTTGAAAAATCTTCATAGCTGCTTGCTCTCTTTATAGTTAGAGTCCCCTCTCATCTTCCCAAGTCAAAAACATGTGGACAAGTTCAGAACAGGATATGGAAATTTTTTATGTGTAAAATCTGCAGCAATAATTATTTTCTAAATAATCTAGAGAGCTGGAATCCTGATGGTAAGAATTTTAGTTTGGGATCGCTTTAATATATGTTCATTCTTTAAGCGTAATAACTTTCACAGTATTCATCTAAATTATAAAATCATTATGTATCTAATTTCATTACCAGTTTTTTAAAAGTATCTGAAAGGTTTCTTGAAATAAAGGAAAAGTCTCTGTTAAAGGTAATTAACAATCCCTTTCTTTTTTTAAGTAAAGTTATCCTATCCAGAATGCTTGACATTACTGGGGAAAATTAAATAAATGAACCTTATTTTTTCAGTCTCTAAGGTGCAGCATTACCTGAAAAGCTGTAGTTTACCACTACTTATTTCAAATAATCTCTGAAGTATGAAATACCTATAGCTGGTTTAGGTGCTTGTAGCAAATAATGGCAAAATTCGTGTTGTCTACAGGTGACCAGAACTTCCTACATTGCCTTCAGCTGTACCTGCTTGTTAATTACTAACGATGAAGAACAAAGCTGGCAAAAACAGGCCTTGCAGAACTTGGGTTTGCATCACTCAGGGCCACGTGCTGTTTCAGCTTTTCCTTATTTAATGCTATTTCACTTTCAGAATGAATGCTTATATTTCTATATGTCTACATACGCCACCACATGTGGCCTTTTCTATGGCTATAGATATTTCTGATGTAAAATATCATCATCATATATGTGTAGTTGGAATTCTAGTGACTGAAGTGGATTGTGATGCTGAAAGGGGACTGTTACTGCAGGCTCCATTGATACTGCCTTGGTCGCATAAGTTGAAGGTCAGTCATGTTTTGGTAAAAAACATCTCTTTGCACTTCTTGATATGTTGAAAACTTTCTTTTTCTGAAATTAGAAAGCAAGGGTGGGAATGACAAGCAAAGAGAAAAAAAACACAAACAACCCTCTTTAAAACATACCGGAAGCATATGTCTGTGCGTATATGTATATATGGAATTATGTAATTGGTTTCACAGCTGATCTAAATCAACATTTTCTCAGTTTCCTCACATATTGTACTGAATAGTATGAAGACTTTAACTGAATCAGTGACATTTATGTGCATACTAATGGTCATTTCTACAGAAATAAAACCTTAAATGTATTTGTCCTTCTGAGTGAGGATATGGAAGTCTGTTTGAAATGCTGTATACAGATAGTTATCAGTTGCTGTCAATTATTATCAGCTGGGTATCAGTGTTTTCAGCATGTCAAAGACAGAGCATAAAGTGAGAGAAGTGTTCCATTCTTTTGTATCCTCTGTTTTTCGGTATTTTTCCTGTCACAGTTTTTACATGCAAGGGCTAGAGTTAATAATACAGAAAGAATAATTTGGATTTTGAGAGAATTGTTACTCATGTAACAAAAACTGTTTACCTTTCTATGGTATCATCAAAACAATGCTTAGCTATGTTCTTTTCCAATTTTAGCAAATGCTTTCTTTTAAAGGACCTTTCATTAGATAAGAGACAAGAAAATAATAAGATGGAGCTCTTCAAATATGCTTCCAGACCTAGAAGCTATCTTAAACATCATATTCTACTGAACGTCTGACTAACTTTCCAGGTTAGTATTTATCAAAAGTCCTTGTTATGATTTTTAGGGGTTAATGTGAAAGAGTTTATTTTTTCCTGTGAAGTCCTAAAGCTCTTCTGAGATATTCAATTATAAAATATACTTCAGAAAAAAAATAACAGTTTAGGAACAATGTTTAGGATAACCAGTATGGATGTTCTTATGACAGAATTCTACCCAAATTGCCTGTGTCCTAAAGCTTTCTCTCAGACATGACATCTGTTAATATTCCTGCAAGTCTCCTTTTCCCTTCTTCTCAAAGCACAAACAGCCAAATGGTCAGGTATAAAAATCTTTCTAAATGTATTAACATAGGTAGTTTTCTTTCTGCTTTTAAATAGATGGCTGGAATATGGCAAATTATTTTTCTGCTTTAAGTTTACTAACTGAATACTTAGGAATGATAAAATTAACCTTACTAATGACATAGGTATACTGAAGATTAATTAATTAATGTTTAGAAAGTACTCAGAGCTCTTTACTGATCTAAAAATATCAGTCACTGTATGAGTGCTAAGTATATTTTAGTTATTAGGCTATTTAGTATCAGATTTATTTAACAGTGCTAGATGTTGTAATTTTCTATACCACATCTTGAGGCATAATTAAAGAGAAAAAGAACATAAACATTTGCTGGCAGATATTAAATAATTCATGCTCTGTGGCTTTTCACCCAGTAACAATCACAATATTTGCTTTCAGTTTCTCCTGTTGAGGTCATAGTCCCATTGTTGTTAAATCATGTTACTAATCCACTCAATTTACTGATATCTTTGATTAATCAGGTTTCTCAGATGTCTGATTTTATGTTATTTGTTCTTTGGTTTTCTTCTTCAAGTAGCCATTCTTTGTGGAGCGCCTTCTGCTTCCTTCAGTTGCCCAGATCATAGGATCCCAAAGGCTTCCCACTATTTTGCTGTTCATTGTAGTCTGAAAATGTCAGTGATTGTACCATTTTAACCATGTTGAAGAATATTGGGGATAATGCATTTCCATGCCTTAATCCCTCATTTATATTAAATGGGCCAGAGATTTTACACCCTTTTCATGCTCCAACTTTTTCACTGCAAATGGTGGCAATGCCTTTTTGAAAATGTTTTATGAAGTTATGAATTCATCCAATGTAGCTCAAAAAGGCCATGATATAGCATCAAAAGATTTCTCAAAAATCTGTAAGTCTCTGTATTCATTCTGATTGTAGCCTTATATCTTATCAAATATCTCATGAAAATATTAAATATTTGATAGAACTCTTTTCCAGAATATCCACCACTGTTATTGAACTGCTCTTGGGTTTTTTTGGTTTGGTTTTTTTGTTTGTTTGTGTTTTGGGGTTTTTTGTTTGGTTGTTTGGGGTTTTTTTATTATTTGTTGTTGGTGGTTTTATTTTGTTTGGCTTTTTAATAAAAGTAAAGCCTTCTGAGAAAGCTTTATAGACTTTAAGAAAAAGACAGGCGCCACACTAGCTTCTATATTGCATTTATGGAAACCACCTTCCATTGCTCTGAAACTTTTCCAGATATCGGAAATCAGCAGCATTATTCTGTACAGCCTTTGGCTTTGTGTACCTCCTCCTGCTTTTAATAATTTAATGGCAAGCCTCTCAACACATGGTGCCAAGCTCTTCCCAAAGGGTTGTAATTGCCTCTTGGATCTCTTCAGAGCTGAGCTCCACAAACAGCTCAGTTCCATCCCTCTGTAACTTCCTCTTTTGAAAGTAAAAGATTTCCATTGTTCAGTAGATTTGCAAGAGAATGGTACCGTTTCCTTGCAGCCTTCCCAGGCAGGAGCATTCCTGCTCCATTCTCTCCACCATACTCTTCAAATGTTGGCTTTTACATTGGCTTTTTTTCTTGGCATTTGCTTTTGATTCAGTCTCACCATGAAACTGATCCAGGTTCTGAAGGCATGCAGTTCTCACTGCGTGCTGATCCTGATTCCTTTCTAAATTCTTCTATCATTCTTCTTGGTCTTCAGCATTTCTGCCGTATCGCTGATCATCTTACGCTTAGTATCAGCATCATCTGCGCACTTCATAGAAAAATCGTTCAAAGCTTCAAACCTGTCCTTAGCTGCTACTCAGTGATCCCTGAATCCCTCAGAATTTGAAAGCTTTATTTGTAGCATATATGTTTACCGTGACTCTGCTGGGACAAGGCTGCACGGGCCTTTGAAGTTTTAATATCCAGCCAGTTGTCCCCATTTCCCTGCACTGCATTGTGGCTTCTCTTGTACCATATGCATTCAAAACGTTCCATGTCCTCAGTGTCCACCCTTTCCTTAGACCTCTGCAGTTTTATCTGCTTTTCCAAGACTTATTCAAGTGTTTTCTAAGAATTTATACTACTTTGTGAAGAAAAGGTCTTCAAATCCAAGCAATATTATTTGAATATGACCCCACTCCTTTAGCCTGCCCCATTTTTTACAGTCAGCAGAGTTTTTGGATCAGATGTGTACGCAATGTATTGTGTTATGACGAGATCCAGGCAACCCTAGCCAGAGCAGGTGTTCAAAACAATTCTCTGATTTCTATAGTACTGTAGATCTGAGGGCTGTTTTGTGCAGTACTTGGAAGGCGAGGGGGAATGCTTGAGACATTTAAGTATTTTAAGTTAATTAAACATATTGCTGTATAGATATCCTTGTCTTACATAACCCGATTGCCCTTTTATACAGTTTGCCTCCCAGTCCCATCAAAAGGAAAACGTACAGTGTTATGGTCCCTTCACCACTGAGCCCCTGATATTACTAATGGTAGACTTCATGTTATTAATTTTATAAACTAATCCATCTTTAAAAAGGGGCCTTTAAAATTGTATGGGTCAATAGTGTCTCAAAATTGAAGCATTTGGAACTTTTTATTTACTCTGTCTTTGCTCAACCTTGTGTTACAAGAAACTGCCTTTGTTATAAAAATTACCAACCCGAAAGGAGGCTCTGAAGCTCAGCTGGCTTTTGTTTCCTTTGCAAAACCTTGCTTTGATGGTAAACAACATAGAATTGCAAAGGTTTCTTTATTTCTGCGCCTGTAACAGTGTGATGTGCAAGCAGTAGTTTTGCTCTCCGAGATGATCAACTTGTTTGGTTTATAGACTTGAAAAATAAAAGTCCAACAGAAAGGGCATCAGTAGCTGTACCTATACAGATTATGATATCAACAAGAAAACTGACATCATTAAACTCCAAATAAGTAAAATCTACACCAGTAAATATGACATTTTGCTTTCTGATGTTTCACTTGATTGTTAGGAGTGCGATAAACATGTGAAGTTCTGCTCCACAGGAGAAGAGACAATGTGAAATGCTAATCTAACTCATATTTACCCCAAATGGTACATTTGTGCTTGCTCACACACACACACGTGTGCTCGCGTCTCACTATAGAAGTGTCAGTTGAGCTCAAAGTCTGTGTTTTTGCTTGCAAATATGTGTGATATCTTTCCGCATAAAGAGCGCAGTATCCTCCAGGGGCTTGGGGAGTTTTCTGACTTTCCGTTCTAGTTTTACGTATATTGTAGCTTTGTAGGGTCTGCTTTATGAGTGGATACCCTCCATAGTTATCCAGGAGGAGAATGAGCCCCAATAAAATCTTTGAAATCTTCAGGCTTCCAGTTAGACAGAAATTCACAGTTATGGACTGAAAAAGGACCAAGCAAAGTGGATTTAGCATAAGAGGCTAGATGTGCCACCCAAGTCCTTCAGGTGCCAGAGCACTAAGGCCAGAATGTAATATTTAGATCAAGTTCTTTAATGGATCTTAGAAATCACCCATCTGAGCTATGTCAGCAAAAATTCATTGATGACAGAGTAATGGCACAGGTTTATAGGAACTGGGAACAAGCCCAAAGCTTTCCTGTAGGGTACAGACTCTTCTTTTAAAAATTTATTACTATACTGTTTATCCTTTCTGTTTATTGGGATCATCTTGTTATATCAGCTGCACACATTGTATTACATTGCATCAGGGTTTTGTATGCCAGAGGTTGTAAGGATGTGCTTATAGAACGTAACGTAGTAAGGTGCAGATGTCTCTGGCTAAGTCTAGGTGAGTTAGTCTGGGTACCAGAAGGGCACAGCTGCACCAACACCGTACTGCACCCCTGCTAATAGCTTACTGCTCTGCAGAGCTAATTATCTCAGTGAGAGAGCGCAGGATACTGGCACTGGGACAAGCCAGCTTGTTCCCAGCTAGCTCAGATAGTTCTGCACAGCGTTTAGTTTTGCTGCCTAGTTTCAAACTTAGCAACGCTTGCTGGATTAGCCTTAGTGCCAAAGCGATGTAAACAGCCTCACTCCAGGAATACACTCAATGCTATTGAGTGACATTTTTCTGCAGGATTTCTTCCATGAGCTGGTGAAGCAAAACAAATGTTAAGATATTCATATTAGTAAGTATACTGTGCCCTTGAAAAAAGTCAGTTATTCCTTCTCCTATGAAAGCTGGCACTAACTGCGGAACGTGAGTCATAGCTTAAAAAAACAACAGTCAGAAGAACCATGTGCCAAGGAACAAGCAACCAAGGAATAGCAAATATTCCTATTCCTTGGATTCCTTTTGAGCCAGGTTTTATGAAAGTTTGTTGCCTTTTTGTCTGTTGCTTCAAGCTGCACAGTTACTCTCAGTACCTACGTGTCTGACATTTTGTGAGGTGCCTCTGAGTAAAACACTCCAGCTCAACCATTATTTAAATTTGTATCAATAACAAAAAGCTTGCTTTCTTTCTCGGTCAATGTTGGCATATGCAAAGCAAATTGAAAGCTATGATCAACATAATAAACTGAAACATCTTTTGCAGTCAGCCATTACCTTGCTGCTTTATTTCCCCCCCCCCACACTTTAGATAAACAATCTACAATGTGTTTACTGAGGCTTGTAGTGATATCCCTCAATGGTATAGGCGAGCCTACTTTTATTCCAGCAGACACAGAGAATAGGCCCACGGTGCACAGTGCGTGCAAACCCCTTTGAAACCTAAGATTATTTGTTCTCTGACTGTTCTAAGGTAATTAAGGAGCATTGCATGTTTCTCAATTAATGATTCCTCATTCAGCTGGGGATCTTTGATGCTAATTTGTTTTAATCAGGACAGAGACTGCTAAAAAACTAAACAATTCAGTGAAGAGGAACTAGGAATTTTTAATCAAGTGGAAAAGATCTAAATGCTATGAGGGACACATCCATCATAAGTTTTCACTTCTTGTTCATTTAACTTTGTTCTTTCATGTCTCATAAAATGCTGCGTTAATCAATGCAAGAAATTTTGTTTATATGAAGAACGGGCAGTATTTTTTCCTCCAGCTGTTGTGAACATTTGTGCAAAAATGAGGAACTGGAACAAGTTCTATGACATTAAAAAGCATTCACTACTGGTTCTTGGTTGTGCACTGAAGTTGTAGTTTCATGTTTTGTCACACATCGTATAGAAAGTTGCTCATTGTTGTTATCTTCATATGCTAGTGAGCCACTGAAAAAAAAAATGCTGGTTTTGTGGGGGATAAGATTTTCTCCATTTAAATGTTAATTTTAAAATTTATTTTGGTATCATGCTACATGCATATGTTGGGCAAGGTGACTTCTGCAATCTTCTGCACATGGAATTAGTATTTCAAATGCTGCAGCCCATGCTACGTGAAATCACAGGGTTTCTGAGTAGACCATGTATATGCTTGATAAAATGATGGTTTATTCCCAAGTGCCTTTATTTCTAGCACTGAAGCAAAAGCACTTGACAGTTCTGCCTCTTCCAGCTGCTTTACCATGCTAGACTTCATGCCTTCTACCATGCAAATAGTACCAATGTGCATCTTCTACTCCCACGGTTTCAACAGAGGCGGGGTGCTCCCAAGCCTTGGCTTCCAGGAATATTCAGCCATCTGACAGAGTTAAAGCCGTGAAGGAGACACCCAAGTCCCAAAAGTAGATCTAGTATAAGCAGTAATTTGGCACTTGTTCAATTCAAGGCAAATAGTAGGTGCTAAGGAATTTCTAGATCAAAAAGAGAGGCATTTAATTACTTTGAGGGTTTTGTTGTTAGGAAACATCCTCAGATTGCTAATTCTCATGTGACCCCCAGCATCTTCCCAATTACTGCTTTTAATGCACAAATTCTGTTCTGGACTGATACCTAACTTCTAGTTCTGAATCGGTTCCTGGCAAAGTGCTGTGTACTAAGCTCTAAATGACACCAAAATTATGCAGAGAGTCAAGAAATCTAAATGGCTTCCCACATCCTTACCCTTCTTTCTTTGTGACTGTGAACCATTATGTTTATTTTGTAGTTCAGGAGTCCAAATCAACAAAAATATCCTGTTAATAACTTTCATCCTTAAGATAGGTCATTAGGAATTTATCCAGTTCAATAGCAGTGGACTCTCAATTTTCTGTAGGGTTTTTTTTTTTTTCAGCAAGCTTAAATACATCACAGCTAAAAGTAGAATTCTTTATGTTAAATGATTCCTGTACAAATGGAAGCACAGCTGTCTAAGAGTTTTCTATAGAAAGATGGCTTTTTTCACTCAAAATCTGTCCATGCACTATGAAACACAGTTCAGATGTTTGAACTTATGCTAATTGAAAGATCAACATTTTTCTTTCTTCAGTGAGTACCCTGCTCTTTTTGTCTTGAAGATGGCTCTCCCATGTGCAAAAAATGAGCTGTAATTATGCCCAGCTCAAGGCAATCTCAGGATCTAAAATATCCTGCCAACCAGTGTGTTCTCAATCTGCCTTGTTAGTTCACAAAATCGTGCATGTGCCTTTGCTACAGTCTCAAACCTGATAATGTCACATCATTGGGACAGGAAGCATTCTCTGATCTTATCTGAAGTGACACTTGCAATTTCAAGTTCTAGCTTGATGAGATCACATTGTCAGGGCTCCACGTAAGTGTGATCTTTCCTGATTTGCAATTGTATCTGTTCTGAATGGTCTTTACACTGTTGAAGCAAAAACATATGATAATGTATTTTGTCAGATGTAAGGATAATGAAAGGGTGACTTCATGTTTCCACTTTTAGAAAATCCAGTTCATGTGACTAAACTCAGTTTTCTCACCAGTTCCACCCCATCTGTCTAATTCTATTTGCACCTGGAAACTCTAGTACCCACAAAAAATGAGCAAGTCAAGGTAGCTCATCTCCTTCATAAAACAGATGAGCCTTATTACCTTTGAACCTCTACTAATTCCATGAAGCTCAGGGCTATAAAATGGTTTGCACATGCTAGAGTTGTTAAAACATATATTATGCCTTAAGTAAAAATATTTAACATCGTAAAAGCCTGTAAAGTTGAAGAATACTTAAATACCTACATTGTGTTATTGGCAATAAGAAAGTCTGTAATATTTAAAACCAGGAGACTCTGCAGGCACATTTCAAATGTTTTTATTCATGATATTAATTTTTTTCAGATGTATGTTATACAGGAAGGAAAGAGCTGTTGTGAATGCTATATTTCCCTTTTTACCATATAGATTACTGAATCCTGTAACACAAAGTAAAAATAGAAAAGGGAAGAAATATCTCATATAGCTAGCCTATTAAGACTCCAGCAGTTTCTGAGCAAAACTATGGTGGTAAGGGGTAAAAACTTAAAGCTTCAATCCCATTTAATATGCATTATGACAGAGCCTGACATCAATGCAGACAACTAAGACAAAGAACACGTTTTGACCTCTCTTTTAAAAATGACATGGTAGCACATTTATTTGTCTGGATTGTGGCATATGAATCATAGTAACAAGCAAGACAAACCACAGCTATTTGACTAAATTACTGCAAAGTCAAAAAGTGAAATAATATTTATTTGTCCATTTAAAGTGCCAAAAATAGAAGGCAATAAGAGTCTAGAGCATTTGACTTTCTTGAATAATAAGGTGAGACTGGAGTCTTGGTCCTGGAAGAGTGGAGATAGAGGACTTCCTTGGCAAGTAGTTTTGAAATCCATACGAAACCTTTGACAATTATTTTCTCCAGCTGAATAGTCATATCCAAGCCAGAGGAAACACAATTTCTAGTTTATTAGTTATTCCTGTATTGCCATAATAATTCTATCCTTCCTACAACAAGATTAGATAAATATATGGTTTTGTTGTATATCACATGCTGATATGACCCAGATAAATCACTAAAAATTAAACGTATAATGTTGAATTTGGACTGACTAATCCTAGACAAATACTATTTCTTTAGTAATGAACCCAAGCCCAACATGCATTGTATTGTAAGGGAAGTGACAGTTCTGCCAAAACCCGACATAACTTGCAAGACGCAGGCTCATGTGAGATTACTGTGTACTGTGCTGACTAAGAAAGGACAGAATTAGGTTATTGTGATGCTACCATATATATTAAGCCATTTCCAAGATAAGATGCATATGTAGTGCTGCCTCTGTGCATCCGTTCCAGAGTCAAGTGCTCTCCGAGTCTTGCTTGTGTCTTGGGGAAAAAGTAGGCAGATTCCTTTCTCTATACAACACATAGAATGTTAAAAGTTCTTGTACTGAATATTATCATGTATTTCTCACAAAGCTACTCAGCTTAATACATTTGAAGGAGAAAGCTGTCTTGCATTATTTCTAAGGGACTGGATTTCTTCTAGTTGCACAATATTATTTTTTATTTATTCCCATGCTGATGTTCAAACTTTATGACTGGATAGTCTAAAATGTTATTAGACAGTAAAAATAGCTTCCAATCTATTGCCTGGTCAGCTAGATTTTTATTGTTTAAAACAGGTTAACCTTTCCCTACCATTTTATGGTGTATATAGAGCTCATTTCAAACCCTTTCATGCTTTGACTGAAAGATGTATTTAGTAGATAGATTTCAAAAGTATTGTGATTGAAAATCTGCATCCTATGGAGATATTTGCAGTAGTCTATTCTTGGCTTAATGCTAGTTGTTCTTTAGCAATGATCTGGAAGAAAATGCAAAATCTCTGATGGTAAATACTGCAGATGACATAAAAATTAGTGGAGTGGTAAATAATGATGGACCAGATCATTTCTATATTCTGGATTTGCATCATTCTGTAAGGTGAGCTCATCTGAACAATATGCATTTTAGTACAGTCAAATACAAAGTCATATGCCGGGGAACAAAGAATTCCAATCACACATACAGAATAGCAGAAAAGTACCCTTGAAATACAGTGATGAAGATTTAGAGCTTGTGATAGGTAGTGTCTGAATATGAGTTCCCTGTACAATATAATGGCTAAGAGAAAAACATTAGTTTTGAATGGGTAAGCAGTGAATGTCAAGCAGGAGGGAGATGAGTTCATGGTACGACTGAGATAATTGCTAGCATTCTTTGTCCAGATCTTGTTTTCACCCATTAAGAAAAATCTGAAAAACAGAAAAGGTTCAGAGAAAAACAAAAGAATGATTCTGAACCTGGAAAAAAAAATCCAATGATGTGTGACTTAAGAAAATTAATCTACCTAATTTATCTAAGAGTAGGTAAATAGGTGAATTGACACCAGTCTTCAATATCTACATAAAATAGCTGTTTTAAGATTGAAAAGAAATGGGAATACATCACTAAAAAAGGGTAACAGTATCTAGTGGATGGAAGCTGGAGCTAAACAAATGTGGACTTAAAATAAACCACGCAGTCTTTTAAAGCTGAGGGCAATTGATTACCAGAACAATTTATCCAGGATCAGAATGTATTTTCACCCTCTGATTATCTTTTTTTAAAAATGTGCTATTGTTTAAACAGAAGTTAATTTAAAATAGATTATTGTAACGATCCCTTTGGTTTTACAATCCATTAAGGCAACATTACAAATCTCCAAATATGACCCAGAATGCAGACTTTTGTTTGAAGAAGAAAATGTTTACAAAATGAGAGACCTATAGGAATATGTGCTTGATTCATTATAAACCTCCAAGAGAAGTGTTTCAAAGAAACGGTGATAGCTAGTGATAGCTGCAACCCAAATATTATGCATCAGAATCTAAAAGGGAAACTAGAATAGCAGTGACATAACTTTGTTAACAGTCTAAGACATCCCAAAATCCCGAAGGAAAATAACTGGGAAGGTACCGCACTAAGAAGTGAATGCTGTAATAGCATAATTATTGGCATATTGCTTATGATACATCTTGTTTATTGCCCTTTTTAACTTGCCCCTGACTTTCTCTTTTACCACTGAAACGTAGCCAAGACTGTGACATAAAGCTATAGCCATTAGATGAAAGAGTTCTGATGAGACATTATTTGAAATATTGATATCGCTGCTCTGTATTTCTGTGGCTTGTCGTGTGAAAGAAATGAAGAAAAATATTAGTGAGGCACTAGCAAATGTTTGACTCTCTAGTAATGCTCTGTACTAAGTCATGTGAAAACTGCTCCCATTGCTGGAGACACACAAGGTAAAAGATATTAGTATGGTAATGACACCAGAAAGGGTCAAAGGATGAAGACATAATGAGAACAGTTGTGTCAGAAGGATGAATAGGTGTGGTCATTAATTTCAGTTGAAGAGGCAAAAATGTAGATTCTGGCAAGATTTAGAGGACAAGTAGAGGCTGAATATGATGCAATAGCTATAGGACAGACAAGAGTAGAACACATTTGGGTAAGGCAAGAGAGAAGAGAAACACTCACCCTGCAGGTAGCATTTATTCTTTTTTACAGGGTAACACCTCATTCTGCTACAGGGTGAGCTCAGGGACAGAAAAGGAAAGAGAGCTGCCAAAAGGCAGACTGCTTTTGTCTACAAGGTGTAGCTTTTCAAAAACTGTTCACCTCGGTCGATTCAGGGTAGCATCTGTTTCAGAAGAAATGGTGGTAAATGCAGTGACTGAACCACTTGTGAAAGAAAGTGCTTAAGTACAGAAACTTGGGTGAGATAAATTTCCTGGACTCAAGAACAGGAGCAGCAACAAGGGGGAGTTTATCATTTCATACCTTTCCTCTTGCTTTAGAGCCATTATTAACACTGCTAGGTAAGAAGAATGTATAGAAAGGAGGGGCAGGGATCCCATCAGGGTACCATCACAACAACCCTGAAATCCTACTGAGTGTATATGTTGGTTTTATAGCATTGTTATGCATGATACTTGCCTAATCATTTTTCTGGCTGAATACTTACAGGAATGTAGTAATCCTAGAAATGCAGTGAAGATGAGAGGATATGTGTATATATATATATATTAATGGCAAGGTCTTGAGCACTGATGTAACGGAAAGAATTATCAAAAAATCTTTGACATTCTGATAAAAGACACCCAAAAGCAAAGAGCTCAGTTTTTTTTAGTTTAAGCTCACACATTTCAATTAACGTTCAAATAACTCTTTCCTTCTAGGATGAACAGAAATGAGTTATTGATATACCAGGGAGGAAAAAAACCCTAAACTACTGGTTTTACCAACTGATACTAGGAAACTATCTCTTTTCAATATCTCATTAAATGCTTTCTCTTTTTCTATTTGTCAGGGCCTCAGTTCAGCAAAACATTTAAATGTCTGAGGTAACTTATTCTGTTCAACGAAACACACAGTTTCAAACTTACCCATATGTCCCATTGACATTAAGCACATACTTAAAGTTAAGTACACAATTAAAGGCTTAGCTGAGCTGGAGACTAAGCTCTTTATAAAAGAAGTTGGTTGCAAAGAGAAAATGAGCAGGGGTTCATTTCTACTTAGTTGCACTTTACAGCTAGATCTGTGTTTAAAGATTATGGTGCCTAGAAAGAAATAGTTAATCCTAATTCCTCTTGCAGCAGTCTCGAGACAGAGCCAGCTGCAAAGGAAGACTGATTGGAAAATTAGGATTTTAGGACTAGCACATCAAGGACCATCAATTCTAGTCACCCAAATACTGTAGACAACCATCTTGTTTGACCCTTGTTAGCTCTTCTTTGGGCCCAGCGACCAGGTAGATTGGGAACTGAGGAACTATGACCAGCTGCCTGCCCAGTTACCTGGGCCAAAACCAAGACTTTGGTGGCATTTTATAGACACTGGTATTTCTGGGAAAGATGTCACAGTAGTGTATAATCAGCAAGATACACCAATGTAACATACATCCCTTTAGACTGTGAAGTCTCTAACTAACTTCCATCTTGTGCTGTGCTCTCAGAGTTCTTTAGATTTAGGTGTGGTGCACACACATCACCATGTTTAGATAGTAAAGTAAAATAATTTAGAGCATTAAATTGTTGTTGCAGTTCTTGAAAAGTGTTTGGAAGAGATGGTAATTTTCCTTTTTGAACTGTCAGGCACTTTTCTCCTTAATTCCTTAAACTACAGATTGATATCTAAGTGTGTGTACGTGTTATCTCTAGACCTCATGCCTTTCTCCTACCCATTTATGATTAATATTATTAATTTTTGTCACATATCATCATTTTTCATATCACCTACAGGTTTCATATCACATACAAGTCCTTTCTTGTAATAAATAACATTACATATGTATGCTTATCTAATTTGATAAACAAAGGATTCCAAGAGAAACTCTATGCCACAACTGGATTCAGATAAATAGTCTTTTCAGCACTGCTGTGAGCATAAGTGACATTTTTGAACCAAAACTTAATAGAGAGCAACTGGAATAGCTGACTCCAGATTTTTTTGTGGAGATAAAATGAAACTTCAGTCTTCAGACAGTCCTATCATTGATTTTAGTGTTTTATCTCCCATGAAAACATCCCCCTCAAAAATCATTTAGCTGTGGATTTAGCAAAAACAGAAAGCAGATTTTGTCTGTTTCCAAGCTACTCCATTAATACAGTTATCTGACTTTATATTAGGGCATACAGATGCTAGCTGGAGAACAAACCCACTTCTAAGCTTGCTTAACCCATTTCTTACCTTGACAGGAAGAAATGTATTTAGTATGTATCCTTGGCTAGTCGCACAGAAAGAGCTTGGTGCTGGGAACAAAACAGATGGTGGGAAAATAAAAAAAAAAAAAACAAATGGAATAAACAGTGGCATGAGGTGTCCATCAACCCGTAGCTCAAAATTCTGGATTCTCAGCAGCTTTGTGTGTGTCATTGTAGCCTGGCTGCTGACCACACAGTACAGTTTTTCCCTTCCTCCTGCCATCCACCCTCCTTACCTATCACGTTTACTTGAGCATAAGCGCCATTGCAAGCTTCATAGAATTTTCCCATGGGTTGCCAGTGTTCATCGAGTCCTGGGACAGGCCAGTGTGCACGGCCTCTGGGTGGTCCCATGCCTACAGCTGGGAAGGAGGAGCCAGGACAGGAAGACTGGTAGCTCTCTCTGTTGTGCTTTTTCCCCTGCTAGTGCAGACTTACTCCTATGGCCAGAAACCCTGTCCTCACTGGGGCCAGCGTCAGGTTCCTCTGAGGTGCTGTGTGTGTCCTGGCACGCGGGTCTGGCTGGCCTGTGTGTCAGCACCCAGCTACCGCTGTGTCAGCCCACTTGGCCCGCGTGCTGTACGCTGTGTGCCTCCTCGTAGGTTAATACAGCGCTGATAACCCCCGGGCCGTGCAGATGCTGGTGGCAAGGCCATGGAGCAAAGGCTGTCACTCTCTGGGGAGCCCAACAGAGTGCTCTGCTTGGCAGGGGTGCAGCAGCGTGTCACCTAGTCATGCAGCCTAATCCCTGCACATACTCAAAAAGTACTGCTTGTGAACTGCTGTTTAGGAGGACACCTTATCTTTAGACTGAAAACACTGTGGATAGGGACCGTGACCATGTGAAGCTTGCACCTCAGACTGATCCTGTGGGTACCTCCCATTCTTGGATGCCCCTCCAGCCGTGCAGTCAGTCTCTCAGAGCAGTGCTGCTGCACTGCAGGCTGTAAGCTGCCAGTGTGCCTGATCTAGCACGGTGGAATCATCCTACTGAAAATGAGCAGAGTGTGTGTCCTGTTTGTGCCATGGAATATGTGAAGATGCATACTACTAATGACATGTGCTTTGACTGTGTAGGTCTTATTAATCAGCCTTGTCAGATACACGGTGGTGTATATCAGGCATGAAAGCCTTACAGTATGGAACATGCAGATTTCATATACAGGTACATTGGCCAGGTCTTCTCCTTCCCTACCAGGGGCGTACAGGTTCAGTACTTGCCAAAAACCTTGGAGTACTGTTGAACGAGAGTGTGAGAAACCAGAGATCTGAACTGCGCAAACAGGAGCGCTACAACAGGACCATGTGGACAGTGCCAGGTAGCTTCTGTGCTGCTGCATGGGCTTGTAGGTCCGTTCCTGAATCACTCTGCTGCAGGAGCAGACCTTCAACATGCAGAATTTGCAGGCGCCTAGTTTCAGGAATGCGAAGAGATTGAAGCAGTGGAATGAATGTATAGATGCTCAGTAAGATAACAAGGGAACAGGATAAAAGCTCCTCTCTAGTTCCAGCTGAACACAGGAGGGAAGGAGGGAGGAAACAGAATTTGCTTATGAATGCATAGTAAAGCCTGAAGCGAGTTTACTGGATGAAGGAGTAGAGAATCTATTTGCATTAGCTTAGCTGTGTGTGGTTATGTTTGTTTAGTAATTGGGCAACTAAAACCTTCGGGAAGTCTTTCCCTAAGAGCAAGTTAAATGAAAGGCAGCATTTGTAGAACGAATATGTGCAGAGATGTGGAGAGGGGGAGGAGGAGGAGGGGAGACGAGACATCGAATTTGTCAGCGTTCTGTGGAGTGAGGTGGGAAACTGCTGCTCTGTTTAAATGTCTGATCCCACTATGGAAATTCTTCAATGCTGTTAAAAAAACATAGTTGGGACTGAATCTAATTGTCTAGTTACTAAAGAGGAGAAAATGGCGACTCTATTGGAAACAATGGTAATAAGGTGATAGCTCACCATCCTGCTGCAGGCTTTTCTTTGGTAGGGTCCTGATCCTCAGAGTTGCCGAGTACTAAGGCGATTTATACAGTGGGACTCCATATGGAAACTGATTGGACGAGGTCAGATTTTCCATGGTGACCTCTGCTATCATGACCAACTGGGTGCTGCCGCCGTGTATCACTCAGTATGACCCACTATGTACATCTCTCCATTCTCCCGGAGCTGCCCCACAGCCAGTTGGTAGAGCTGGCATATTTGCCTGTTTGCTAAAGGTAAAATGTTGCAGATGAAAACAATTGCTTCCGTTTTGATGAAAAATTTATTGTACATCCTGTGCTAATTGTAACAGAGCCCTTGTGCTGCCTCCCTGCACATGCATCTCTTGCAAACCACTGCTTACTGCAACGCTCTTCACAGTGCCTGGCAGCTGGTGCTGTGAACAAAGAGGCTTATTGAGCACTTCTTGATGCTGGGCACTGCTCTGGTGGCTGGAGCTGAGAGAACCACAAGATGTTTCAGTGTTTGTTGATCACCCCCACTGCGCCTGACACTCTGTCCTGAGCTTGAACTGCAGCTTCCAGAGCTATAGTTCAGCTACCCTGTATAAAGCAGTAGGACAGCTGCTGCCTGTAGCTTTGAACTGTTACAGCACCATGGGCTCAAGGTAGCCTCCGAAAATCACCCGTGGATGATCCCCATGTCCCCATGGAGAGATAGATATCCATATTTCTCATCTCTCTCCTGTACCTGCAGAGTGTAAGGGTGGCGAGCAGTGAGCTGGGAGCACAGCTCCCCCTCCCCGCTTTGCAGAGCACAGACTGCTTCTGGCTTGCCCATGCCATTTTGTTTCACTTTGGTTTGTTTTCCCCTCGTCTAACCCCTTACAAAAAATTACTGAGGAGCTCTAAATCCTAGGGGCAAGCCATTCGGCTCAGTGCTTTGTTGCAGCCTGTGTTTGCCTAGTGCAGCAGAGCCTGTGTGCAGCCCGAGCTGCGTACAGTACGTGACAGATCTCAGAGCTGTACAATGCTGAGATCGTCCCGAGTATGTGAAAATAACCATCAGGCACCGAAGATCTCTGACAGTCAGTACACAACACCAAAACTGGTAGAGGGAGAACGCATATGAAAGTAAGTCATACGTAAAATTTAATATGGGGTGTTCTCTTTTTTTTTTTTTTTTAAAAGATAGATACGCAGTTTCCATGGACACCCGTTTTTATCTTATAGTATGTTTCCTTTTATTAAATATGCATAACGAGGCTTGCTCAGGATGTGAAGTCTGGTGTTCGATTTTCTTTACATTGTCACTAGGGAATTCTAATAGGCAACCAGATTTCTGAAGACATTTAGGACAGTTTTACCTTTCTGCAAAGATGGCTTAACCCTTAGGAAGCCAGCCAGATATAGGGAAAGGACAAAGAATAGAGGGAAGGCAAACTCCGGTATGCAATGTGAAAAGCCCATCTACCCTTACCATGGTCCATTTTTCCCATTGGATTGGTCTTCTCTTTCAGCAGGCTTTCCCACCACTTAGTCCTTCTCTTGTTTTGCCTTTTTCCATAGGCTTCATTGCAGCAAATAGTTATTACTGATAAAATCTGATTGCCATGGCACTTGAGAACTTGAGGCTGCATGGGGAGCAGGTACGTGAGGCAAGAAAGACCAGTGCTTGAGGGGGGAGAAATTGGGAGTGGTGTTTTTTTATTATTATTAATTTATTTTGGAGGCATCTTGGCTTAGAAAAGGAACCTTTCAAAAAAGCAAAGGCCCCATCTGCTTTTTAAGATAGCCTGGGAGCTGCAGTGGTGTCCTACTTCAGAAAGCCTAAGCTGTGAGTTACACTGAACTTAATACAGTGCATAACCAAAGAGGAAAAAGTAGGTGTGTAGTGAGGTGGTGGTGTCTTTTTTGTTTAAATTTTAGTGCAGAATTATTTCATTTAGCTTGCTGATGAGGAGGAATTATAGGTGGCAGACAGTTTTCCTTCTGTTTTCCAGTTAGCACCAAAGTTCAATGTTCTGATTATCTTCAGCTTAAGGCACAGAACTCTTAAATGATCAGACTTACACATAGCTTATACCACAGATGAGTGCTTATGAATAGCTATCTTGCCCATGTGGAAACTTAGGTTTGGCCTTGAAGAGGGGGAAAAAGAAAAGGCTAGCTAAGAGATCTTGATTCACGTGATGGTATTTCTCATGCTTCTGTAAAGTCACAGAAGATGCAGAAAAAATGGTTATGTTGTTCTCTTCTTTCTGGGTTGTTTTTGTTTTGGTTTGGTTTTAAATTCAGATCCTTCTGTAAATTAATTTCTTCTTTGATGTTGAGGAAAAAGAACTGGTGCCAAATTCAGCAAGATTATTAAAAGCTATTGATCCCACATTGTTCTGTGTTCAGGTCCCCCCACCTGGTCATCTGGTTCAAATTCATACTGCTTTTTACATTATAGCAGCCTTCTGGAATCAGGGAACGTGTATTTCTCTGTCAGGTCTAATGGTGAGAACATTGTCAGCGTCACACTAATGTGCCATTTAGAAGAGAGAAGGCAAAAAAATCAGAATTATTCTATCAACTTCACTTTACTCTTCCCATTAAAAAGGAAAAGTGTAGAGCAGGTTCCACACAAATGTCATCACTTATATCTGCTTATACTGCAAAGTCTTCTACGTGAAAGCTCTCATGAAGTTTTTATCCATTAGCCCCTTCTTTATCAGGCCCATTTTATATTATCTTGCACACTGTGCTGAGCAGCAAACCATGAAAGCCAAGAGGCAGAGCAAAGGGCAGGTGGCACAGAGGCTGATGCGGAAGGACGTGACTCATTTGGCATTTCATCCTGAGCAGATTACTACATTTAATTTAGACGTTGGAATCTGACGTCTTCTGACACTTCTCATGGCAGGAAGGAGGAGAGGTGGATAGGGGGAGAAAATGTACAAAGTTCTGAGATGCAGCAGGGCAAAAAAGATTTGTTGCCATTCTTTTGTATCATTACACTGGCAAATACAAAGTAATTGCTTTCTAGCACAGGTGTAGAGTCTCTTGGCTGTGACTGGGAGGCAGGTTACCCGGAGTTCAGTGCATGTCCTTTCTGGCAGGGGAGATCAGGCCTAAAAATGCATCTATAGAGATTGCATGACTGCCTTCATGCAAGGCATGGACAAAGCAGCGGAGTTATATGAGGCCCTGGTGGCCTCGGTTCCTTCTCTCCTATACAGCAAGTACAGGACCCTGGCACAAGCCTGTGATCTGGCCAGGTGTACGGCCATGTGCTTTAACGTCCTGTTATTAACCAGTGTTGGTTTTGTAGCCTGATTGTGAGTCAAGTAGTTCTTCAATAAGGCAGAAATGGATTCTGTGTGGTGAAACCTTGAATTGCTTATCCCAGTGCTACTGATGAGAGTGTGAAAAGGACTTAGAGAGATACATTTTTATCCCCTTTATCTGTGACGAGGTAAATGCACAGACCTGTCGCTTACCTGCCTCGGGGAGCTCGCTTGTGCATCCTCCTTTCACCATCACCATCCTGCTGTCTTGTGGACAGCAGGGAATTGGAATTAGCAATTAACATTGTTTACAAAAGCACCTTCAGAAGAGATGTTTTAGCTGAAGGCTCTCCAGCAATAATGATTTCCCATGGGGCTGGCTGCCCAGCAGGGCTGGTGATAACCTGCCGCCAAAGTACCAGGCAATGCTTTGATCATCACAGCTCGCTGCAGTACGTTCACTTTGCACTTGGTGTGGACACAGTCTTGAGTTACTCTTCACACCAATCTTCTTTGGCATGGGAGGGTAGTAGTGAGCTGCATTGCTTAAGGCTTGCAGACATAAGAATTTATGTCATTTTCATGACAAACTGGAATCTGTATCAATGCCCCTACTCTAAGAAGGTGGTCTGTGGTCTACAGCTGCCAGTGCTGTGTGTGATTAGTTAGCCCTAATGCTGAGCTCTGCAGATTAATGTCTTACTCTTCTCCCATTATACCCCTTCTCCAGGAGGCAGTCTATCTCTTGCATCAGTAATGACCAGCTGCAGAGCCTCAGGGTTTTCTCTAGCTACTTGTAACTGATCTAGCACTTATTTTTTTCCAAACCCTGCCCTTTCCTTGATTGGTAAATTCCCCAATGTCTTTAATCAAGCTGTGTTGAGCCTAGCAGCTCTGGAAAGTTTTCTTTTGTTATAATAAAAGGTGAGTTTGTTCCCCAGGCAGGTTCTGCCAATTCAATTTCAACTATTGCACCTCTGCCTTTAAAAAGGGGGCCTTCGATCTCACAACCATAGGCAATACAGTGTCCTGGGTGAACTCCTGCGACCTGCCCTTTCCCCTTCAAAGGAAAAAGGGATCCTTCCCTCCACTTCACTGAGGTTGATGCTTTGCCCAGTGCGTTCTTCATTCAGAGCTTCAGGCTAATGAACACAAAGGGTTTAGTTGTGCGGCTGATATTTATATCTCAGGTGGCCACTTGGGCTCTCCAGAACTGTCCTTAATTAAAATTCTGACAATGATAGTGTTCGAAACTGCAAAGCCGAAGTTAGGCATCCCTGAGATCTCACTGCCTGTCTCAGTTCTAAGCCTCTCTCTGGTTTAGGCATTTGATCAAAACTGGGAGAAATGTTTCAAGTAAACAAGCTCCTTGGAAAATTGCACCTAAAAGGGGAGAGCAAACCTGCTTACGATGTTGGTAAGCACAGGTGAGTAGATTGGGTTAGGGGACTTTTTTTATTAGTGTCATTATAATTATTTCACGATCCTGAGACTTTAACTTCACAGCAGCTTCTAATATCTACAATTAGACTTGCTGGTTATGGAACTGGAGGACAGGTGAGGGAAATCCCAGATAACTCACGAAGACTGTTCCTGAGTATCCCTGCAACTTGCCCTAGTGTTCCCTCTAGGGTATGTTGTTTCTTCTGTCAAGGTGGTTTTAAAAAGCATTCTCAGATTGTATATTGGGGGTTTGGGGTTTTTTAAGCTTCCAGCTATCAGTAAAGCCATAAAATCCAAAGGTAAAGCTAATTTATCAGGAATACTTCCAAAATTTAGACACTGGAAGTGTGAAAATTGCTATTAAAAGCATCTAGCCTTGTATAAATAGAAGTGCAGTGAAAAGTCAAGATGAGTGCAATGTAGGGCTGTTTCAGGCAGGAGAAATAAAAATTAAAATATTGAACCACATGGTGTGAGAAATCATCAAAATTTATAAAATGCAGTAATTTATTTAGTTCTGTGGAATATAAACCAAAATCTGTCATTGTCAAAACACTGATTACAGAAAGCAGGTGATGGCTAATTAACAAAGCTAGGAGGGATTTAGATATCATCCTCTTCTCATTCAGTAGGTCATTGATGAGAAATAGTCACCACAAGATGAAGACCCAGATTTACCTTCTTCCCTTGCCTGATGGACATAGAAACCACCTCCCAGGAGAAGCAGCTGCTGCATGCCATGCGCTGAACCCATCCTACTTGTATGAAACACTTCAGCACTTGGAGGAAGAGTGAGAAAGGAAGGGAGAGTTGTGTGAACCTGTGTAATGGCTAGGATTTTCAGCTGGGACGCAGAACTGCCTCACAGGTCTCGCTCCCATTAACATTTGTTTGAATGATGTCGGAGGAGCAACTGCCTCATACCCCAGGAGATGTGTATGAGCCCTTAAAGCAAGGCCACGCCAGGATGGGCTGGCTCAGCTCCTTGGGCATTTCCCTCAGGCGTCACCCCAGTTCCAGATATGCAATTCAAGCAAGAGACCTCAGGTTTCTAGTTGCTCCCCATCCTCTTAACACCTTGCTAGATGCTAAGGCAGGGAAATGGGAACAGCTGCAACCATCCTTGGCTGAAAAGACAACATGCAAACCCTGGCAGGGTGGGACATGGCATATTGCTTTCTGCTGAGAGGGAGCAGACCTCAGTAAAAATTAATTGAGTGGGTCTGCATTAAGCTGTTGGGTAAAAGGTAATAAAACCATGAACCATCTCTTCTGAAAGTCCTGGCTTTATATTTTTTTCTCAGATGAAACTATTAGGAAATTTGACCTGAATTCAGAAAATAGTTTCTGGACGGCAGAAAATGTATTTTTGGTGACTTTATTATTGACAAAAAAAAAAATATGTTTACCCAGCACCACAGCAATATAAATAGCTTTTATCTCCATTACAAACAGGCTTACTTTATCTATCAGTGATGTACTTTAAATCTCATGCTTCCATTACAAACAGGTTTGTTTTACTGGTGACTTATTTTAAATCTTGTAGTAGAGTTCTGCCAACCCTAATTTTCTTTATGGCCAGATGCAGATCAAAGAAAAATAGGTGCCATATACTCCACATTCACAATCAGGAAAATAGGGAGCTTGGCAAGTTTTCCTTCTCCCTTCAGATTTTGTCTGTACAGAGCAGAGGGATAGGGAGGTGTTGGGGCAATTCCTGAGGTTTTCCAGTCATGGAGGAGGGAGAATTAGGGGCAACTGGTTCAGTTTGGGAGCCCTGCAATATAGTGCGTGAGACAGGGAGGAGCTCACACCTCAGCCACCATGCGGAGCTCCAACAGCTTTAATGCTCCCTCTGCATGGACCACCAATTATACATATGTCATTAGATATAGGACTTGGTATGTCTGCATAAATAAACCTCCCAGGCCCAGATCAGGAAATTATTGCACTTGCTTTCCAAACAGAACAAAGCTCAGTGTGGTGATGAAGCTGTGCACTTAGCATTGAAGACATGAATGTATGGAGTCAATTATAAAAGGAAAGCTCTGTGGTGCACAAATAATTGGTACAACCGCAGTGGCTCTTCCGTGTGGAATATATCCTCAGTGTATTGCTGCAACCTTCCTACACAACCAAAGAAAAGTAACTGATCAGAAAAAATAAACACATCTTACAAACTAAGTGTGAATGGAACAAAGGTGGGGAGTTGGGAGGTAGCAGTAGGGTACATACTAATTAATATTTTGAAAGCCCCAACTATGAATTTCTGTACTTTGAGATATTTGAGGTTCTTTTAAGTACATCCAGGACTCAGAATCCTCGCAGTCATTAATGGCTGTGGTGATCATTAGTGTTGGGCACCCAGTGAGTGTCAGAAACAATAAAGACATAGTTTATATTCAGAAGTATTTACAATCTGAATTGAAATAGGGCACAGTGAGTGGAAATTATAAGAAAACAAAATACAAGAAAAGGGTAGTTAAATCAGAGTTTTGGTAATGCTCCAACACTTGAATGAGACTGTTTTAAGTGTGCAGGTTGCCCTGACAGTGCTGTCCCCCCCCGCTCTCCATCCCTTCTCCTCAATGCAGATTTGCCACAGGTAGTACCCAGGTTTCTCCTCACAAAATTTCAAGGGTATGAAAATCAGGAAAAGTCACATAAACCATAATGACTTCTTGCCCTCAAATCTTTGAATTAGCTAACCTAATTTAATCACTTAGGCCACAGTCATTTCAGGGTATACACAGCTTGTCAGAAAACAAGTTGCTTCAAAAGCTGTTGTGGGGTTGATGGGCATCAGTACCTCTCCCGGCAGCTCGGCGAGTCCAGCGCACTCTCTTTATCCTTTGATGTGCGCCTTGAGTGCCTGATTCCCCTCCCCTTGGCCACCAAGGTAAGAGAGCTGCAGATAAGCAGGTTCTTGAGGGTGTTCCATATGAAATCCTCCTGGTGGGAATGCCCAGCACACAGCACCAGAGCTGGCCATGAGGGCACTCCAGGTCCTCTAGGGAGCCGCTATACTGGGTGTGCCCCCTCTGCAGAGCTACCTACTGACTGGAGAGGAGGAGGATATTGCCTCCACAGAACTGAAGGTTCCCCCAGTGGGGTTCCATGTTTGGGATGGAGGATTTCACTACTAGATGAGATTTTGGGGAGGTCTTGGTGCTAAGCAGAACAGTGCTTAATTACAGCTATACCCACAGAGTGTAACTACCACATCCCGTGCTTCAGCTGGTGTCTCGTTAACAGGCTAAGTTTAAAACCGCTTAAAACCAAAAAAGGCTCACGTTAGTGCCTACTTCAAGTAGTAGAGGAACACAAGAAATATGTAAACAGTGTTCAGTATGCAGTGCTAAACTCAATTTAAATAGGTTTCTGTGTTTAAATGCTAGGCAGCCTTTTCCATGACCATTTAGAATTGAAGTGGGCCTAGCATAATACAGGCAAGAAATTAAGTCAATGTCAAAAAGGATTCAAATGACATTGCAAAGGAACTCTAGCTGCACACAGTCACTTGCACAGTGGATGACCCATCTGGCAAGTCATTAGAAGGCTGGAGAAAAAGGAAAATGGGCACTGAATAGCAAGATGGTATATGTTTTTTAGACATAGTGAATTACTGGTCCATTATCTGATAGGGTTTTCCTCTCTCTCTCCCTCCTTGTTTTTAGGTTTTATAATTTTGTCCACTGTTGTAGTCTTGAGGGCATTTTGTGGAGTCTCTGGGATTCCTCTCGTTGCCTCTCCTTCTTTCATGTAGTGGTGGGAGAGGGAAGTTTTGTCCTGTTCCAGGCCAGAAGGAGGTATTGGAGCTTGAGTGGCTGCAGTGACAATTCCCAAGTAATGTCTTATCCACCTCTTTAGTGAAGGACTGTGACCATGGAGGAGCCCGCAAACTAGGTCCTACCACAGGGCAGGCTGTGGGGCTCTGGCAAGCTCTCCTGGCTCACAGGTAGCCCAGCAGGATTTGGCCCACTTTTTGTCTTCCTCTGGTGCTACTGCTAAATAAGAATCACCTTTCCATGAGCTGCCCTGTTACTGGGAATGTAAGAAGAGGTTACCGACAGAAGTCTTAATTCCCTGCACAGCATGGAAGTAACACTCGAAATCTAGTTGCCAAGGAACAACGTTCCTCCTAAGGAATAATGAACAATGGAGAAGCCAAAAATACTATTAGAAACTATTTGGCAATATACCATGTTTTTACTTTGTCTCAAGCCTTCCTTCATCTTATGATTGCCTTGCTAAAGGTGTAGAGAACAGGATAAAATGATAGAATGGGCAAGGGGTTTAGGTCATTTGTTTCCTGCTCTACGTCACTCTTTTGCAGAGAGGACATTCCTGCCAGGGGACGTGCACATCTTTTTTGAAGTTCTGTGTCAGTCTTCTAAAGAAGTTATCTGTTGATCATGCTCGGGTTTATCTAGGGCGTATATCTATCTCAGCAGAGAGAAAAATAATTTCTTTTTTAGATCTGCCAGTCAGAGCAAGCGGCTGTCCTTACAGTGAGGAAAAACGATAGGATCCTTATCCATATCCTCTGTGACAACTTATCCCCAAGGAAGGGATGAATCTCACTTGTAAGTCGATCTGCAGGAGAAATAGTGTTATGCAGCAGTAGAAAGAATCACCTTCTAAAACCAAAGAAAATTTATCCCTGATTTATACTCTGCCTTGTTGCTGGGAGAATTTTACACCATCCCCAGAAAACCTTCAACCCTTTTTTGTCTGCATAACTGTTCAAATTTAAAGAAATGGAGTACAGTTTCTCAAAGAGAGAGGTCTCATGAGCTGCATGAGACTACAGACTGCAAGGAGACACCTTCCATCTTTGAGGCCCAGCCATGGGCTTCAGGCTTCCCAATCTTATCAAGGTGTTTAGGGCAATATAGCGTCTTTAAAAAGTAAATCAGACCTTGAAGTAAGATCACAAAGCCTGCCACATCAAGTGGCAGAACGCAGGAGTAAAGGAACAGTGGCTATAGACTTCAGTGAAGACATGGGAAGGAAAAAGATAAAATAAATGATGATCAGGTCATCATACTTACAGTTTTATGAACTGTACAAGCTCAATAGAGTTTAACAGAGTGGAAAAGCCATACCTTTGAAGCTGCGGTTGGAATGCATATTGCCTTATGGGGTTAATTGAGGAAGGCCCAGTATACTGTAAAATCTTAATAGTGACATTTAAATGGGTAAAATATATATCCATTGCTATGTTGACAGAATCAAACAATTAAGCAGTAGCTTGTGGCTGTACTCATATAGTATCTTATCCAACTTTAATGTGTTTCCTTTATCCTCCCCATGTGCTGGTGCTGTCAAGCTATTCCTCTCCCACTTTTCTTGTTCATTTTTGTAACTGTAAGATGCCACTTTCCTCTCCTTCCCCTTTCTCTACTCTCAGCACTGTGTCCTGCTCCCCCTGCATTTTGCTGTAGACTACACAGGGTGCTATGTTTCAGAGCCTGTTACAAGAGAGTAGAAAGACAAGCAGCAGCACCTCCTCATAAAGCTCTGGAAAGCCCTTTGCCAAAGCTGTTGGAATGTCATATTCATCATTGTTGGCTTTGAAAGCTTACAGCAATTTGAGACAGAGCTATTGATGCAAAACCTTTATTACAGAAGGAAGCTTTAAACTTGAGAAAATACAGGAACAAGCATGGCTATAATATTTTTAGGAGGAGGGAGGAGGTTTGTGTTGCTTTTCTCAACTGACTCTTCGGTTCTGACTTTTTTTTCTCCAAAGTAATGCTTTCCTAGGATATGCCTGTGAATCTACAGTTCTTGAGGCTCACTAGCTATGTAGTCATATTTAGATTTTTGAAAACAAGTAACACATCCTTAAGGGCTCTTAAGTATACTAATGATAATGATAACTGAAACAGTGAGGGATCTTTCCTTTCTTGGGTAAAATACTTCTGCAGGACAGTGCCACAGCCTTGGCTGTATTCCATCAGTCTCATCTTCCCTGGCTCACTGTCATGGCTTGCTAGTCCGGAACAAAGCTCTCAGACTTGTTGCAAGAAATAAAAAATCTTGGAGAGAAAAAGAGTTAATGACCACAGTCAGAACTATTAGCATCAACCGAAGCCGAGTTAAAGGAACATGTGGCAGATCTACGCACTGGGCTCCCTTTGTGACTCTTTGATCCTGTGCAGCTGTAGAACAATTCAGCACAGCAACACCTGCTGTAAAACAGCTCAGTGACTGTGCTAATTGCTAAACTGAGGAAAAACAGCAATAAGTAACATGAGGGTGACCACACTGTTTCCGCCTTCAATCACTCAACAGATCAAACACCAAGCTCTGCTGCTGAGATGCAGTGAGAAGGAACAGGAGACTTGGCACTTGTGCTTGTACTTAGAGCCTGATTCTTATCTAATGCACCCAGGGGAAGAAGTGAGGGATAACTTTAGGCATTATGGGTGTTTGAGGGCCATCTTTTCTGGTTTTCCATCAGTGCAGAATCGGTACATATTTCTGATGAATGGATTTGGGGTCTTGAAGGAAGCAATTGTCTGCAAAACCCTAAATGCACATCAGCCAGCCCCCAGGTTTCTGATGAAGGAGTTTCAGTGAGGAGCTACGAAAACATTTTTTCACAAATAGCACAAAACTTCTGGCCAGGGGAGTTTTCCTGGGTGACATGTTTGGTTGGGCCTACTGTAAGAAGTCTTTAGGCAAACAAAGAGACCTGAAAAGATTTCAGCCTGCCCTAAATGGACTGGCAGGTGCTGAACTGAGCTACATTGAAAAATGTAGTAGGCTATCTATCATGGTTGTGGATACTTATTATTCAAAATACAGGGTATTTTTCGTTATGAGATTAAGGTAGGTTTGAACTGCAGGAGCAGGATATTAGCTTACAACTTGTTTTCCCTTGCAATAGGTGTTAATGTAGTTGCTATTTGCAGGCTGCAGGCAGCCTTTTGTCAACTACAGTCATTGCAGGTGTTTTCACTGTAAAGATCTGGGAAATACAACAAGATGGAGATTAATTTGCAGGTCTTACCTAAAATAGCCCAGTCCATGTATTTTAAGCATTCCTTCCAATGTAAGACAGTGATAAATTAGAAATCCCTGCCCTGGTAAAGCTTGTTAGTAAATCTGATACGCAGTTAGCTGACAACCCTGATGCATGGAGTTTCAAACCTGCTCTTTGGAAACCCTGCCTCCTGCCCACCTCCCACTCCATTGTTAGAAAGTATATCCATCAAATTTTTACATGGGATAGCTCAGATTAGTGTCTGGATGATAGCAGCAACATTTTCTGCATTAGCAAC
This sequence comes from Falco rusticolus, assembly GCF_015220075.1. Taxonomy (NCBI): domain Eukaryota; kingdom Metazoa; phylum Chordata; class Aves; order Falconiformes; family Falconidae; genus Falco; species Falco rusticolus. The sequence goes on from NC_051195.1 coordinate 36,363,527, forward strand.
TCTCTACAGATAATGTCCTGAGGATTGAGAGAGGGAGATTAAGTCTGAATAAATATCCCATGATATTCATATTTAATCATTGTACTTAGAGACTGTCTAATTAGTAGAAGCAACAAGTGTTACTGACATACAGGTTTCATAAAAATATATACCAAACTGAAGCAATAAGCCTTGTCCTTTTAAATTCACCTCGAGCCTGTAAGTGGCTCCCAGACAGAACAAACTCTGACCTTAGAAATGGAAACTGATGTCTGTAATGAGGGAGCCATGTTACCCAGGAACGACAAACAGCAGCTCTGGACATATCTACATGGCTGGGGGAAGGGGGAAGGAGAAATTGTCCTTTAAGTAGCTTGGTCTGGCAAATAGTGCATCTTTGCAACCCTATTAGCTTCTGAGTTTGGGACAGATTAAAGCTGTTAAGCCCATGCACCCAAGTACACGTGTTTTAACGTCACCACTTTAGAGTCTTTTTTCCCCTTTCATAAATGCCAATAGGATGGGAGGAAAGGGGGAGACAGCAGGGGCAGAAGGGACGGTTTGGGGGAGACTGCAATGTTTCTTTTTCTCTGGTTCTAGAACTACAATACTTGGCAAAAGGCTAGAAAGTGACATTTGGGGGAAGAAGGAAGGAAACGGTAAAAAAAGGCAGAGAGGGACAGAGAAGGTGGTTTGAAATTGCTAGAAGAGGCAGAGCAGATATATTACTGACGTGCTGTAAGTAGAGTGCACCATAACCAGTTCGGCTGAGGTGAGCTGGCATGTGCTTTCACAAAGAAATTTGGTTCCTCCATCACATGAGATATTCTCTGGTTGCTGCCCCATCATTTAACAGCATGGCATTCTGCTTAGGACAGAGCAAGCTGTTCTGTACCTTTAGAGACAGTGAGTACGTGTAGCTATGTCTCAAATGTTTCCAGTGTAGCATATAATAGAAAGCCTCTCCACTGTAAGCATTAGCAATGCAATTTCATAACTATCTGTTCAGACAGTGCACAGGAGCTTGAAAAACAACTTGAGACACTTTATTCCCTTCGGGAAATGCCATCCGAGAATATGTTAATCTGACAAATACGCGAAAGGCTGTCCCCTATTGGTGAACCATGAAGAATACCACCTTCGTTTTTCTTGTATGCATGTGAGATGTGCTCCTCCCTGCTGAGAGTGGAACAATCCTTACCCTCTCATCAAACCAGACAGCTGAAAAGTACAGAGACATTGTGCTGCCTCTTTTGCCTTGCAACGTGAATTTGATATTATCTGTACCACCTTTGACAAGGCACTTGAAATTAATCAGAGGAGAAATGTCTTATTTGATTATATTTAACCATGAACATTGATCAGTTGCATGCAATTTTAACTTCAGAGCTGCATGTCCAAAGTCTTTTCTAAAAAGGGCAAAACGTTACCCAGAGATACATGGGAGCGTGTATTATCTGAGTCTCTGAAAAGACCCACTCAGGGGAAATGAGGGTACATCTGGGAAATTAAGAATCATTTACTATTAAACTCTCTGTGAGAGATGGACAGTATCAAAACAAAGATCCTCAAATTATCAGTCGTTTGCCCATTCCATGTTTTCATTGCAGCTGTCTTAACTGGCCTTACTTTAAGATTCTTGCATTAATTTCGGGCAGACTGCAGACTCAGTCAAGTCTCTGAAGAGACCGTAGCCAGACCTACTGTTCCTCAGCATTTCAAGCAGCACTGGAAGCATCTGACTTCCCTGCCTGTAGTCTGAAAAAAACCCAACCACCGTGGAAGCTACATAGTCCTCTAGTCTTTTTTCAGGCTTCCTTTCTGCTACAAGAGACTTGCTGTGGCCTCAGATACAGTATCATTTTGGCATCCTTAGGGCAGATCAGTTAGAGGATCTGTCAGGCAGACTCAGACAGACTCAGGTGCACTGAGACCTCTACACCTACACAGTATGCACTTTGAAGGCTTTACTTTGGATGTAGTCTATCTGGTCCCCTAGACTGGACTTCCCCGCTGGGAATGTTGTTAAAAGCCCTCCCAAGGCCCTGTTGCTGGTGCAGACCATCGCATCCCCATTAATGGTTGGCACATGTTTATTACACACCTGGCCTGGAGCTTCAGGCTTAGCTGCCTCCAAAAGCTACGTAGATGGCGTACACCACAACTGCTCTACAGACTGAACCAGCACAGAACTGCACTGCTCTGCTGACCAAAGCAATCGTCTTTATGAGTGCTTTGTAGGATGGAAGTGGAAAATTTTCCACTGTTACTGCTTGTATCTTCAATAGGTAGAGATCATCGCTTGCCAGTCCTGGTCCTTCTCCCCCTGTTTCTTGGGGTATGGTAGGTCTCCCACATTTGGTCTATCTCATAATGCTCAGATAGGCCAGCACTTCACTGCTGAAAATAATGAAACATAGGGTGAAAAAAGGAAGAAAGGCAGAGAAGAGATTTTTATTGTGCAGGACAGTGGGTTGAAGGTCAAAATATGACCGCTCCAGTCTCTCGCCTAGAGCTTGTGACAACTTACCGTTCCTCGGCTGCACAGGATCCGTGACCCCAAACAGCGCACATGCTCAGGCAAGCTCCTCTTCTCCTGAGAGAGAGCTAGGATTGCCATATGTCCCCCGCCTTTCTCAAAGACAAGAGACCTCAGCTTAGTGAGGCCACTTTACGGGCCCTGGCAGGTTTTTCTTGACCATCTCTCAGATTCATCATTCCTTCCCAAAGGGCAATAGCTTTTCCTGCCTCTCGCCCCCTAACCTTTCTGCTCTCCAGACACCCTGAGGGTCTGGGATGGCATTTCCTGGAGGGAGTAAAGTGTCTCAAGCTGTTTTTCAATAGCTTTTTTTGGAACCTGAGGAGGAATTAATATTTCAAAAAAAGTGACTGGGTGGGTGGAGGGGGGAAGCTGAATACAAAATCCACTTGTTGATTGGGATTCTGGGGTGGGAGCAAAGGCAGAAAGCTTTACAGGGAGTGTTTTCAAGTTCTTAAGAGCATGTTTTTCAAAGTGCTGTTCTTAAGCGTAAAGCTGTTAATAAGAGCACAGTAGGGTAATATAAATGACACAAAAAGCACTCCTTTATTGCAAAGCTGAATGGTTTGTGGTTTAGTAGAATTTTGTGATAAAAGAGACAAAGGAATGAAAGTTTTTCCTTCTCAAAAACTACCATGCCTAGTAACATCTTTTGCTAATAAAAAGAACTCAGCCTCCACCCCCTCCTGACATATGTTCTTAACCAATTAAAGTCCTCCTGAGGGTCTGGAGGCCTATTGACAACTTGTTCCATGTCACTAAGCTTGGTTTGCTGCCCTGCTACAGAAAAAAGCAGTGCAGTGCCTCTTAAATGGTGTTTGTGTTAATAAGCAGCAGAGGAGATGGAGTTTTGCAAGCTGCCAGCCTCCTACCTGGGATCTTCATTCAATCATTTATCTTTCTCTTTGTTTTCCTTTCCATCTTGTTCTTTGTCAGCAGCAGGGCTTACATACCAACAGGAAGAGATTCGGTTTTCTTTTGTGTCGTAGGAAATCAATTGCTGCTGCTGCTGTTGTTGGGTTTTGCCTTTTCGTTTCTTGCCAATTTGCCCTGGGCAGGTTGGAGGTGAGAGGCTCTGAAGTGTGTGCATTTGCCAAGAAGGTGCACAAGAAAGAGGTTGCTATCTGTGAGCACATGGAGAGGGGAAAGAACCTGTGGGAAAGAGTAACCGGTGTCCCTTAATGTGAAACCAGTCTGTAAAATCTTTATGGAAAGGTGGAAATCCTTTTCTGTGCCGACTACTAGTGGCCCAATTCTAGTCCAAATAATGAAACCCTCTTACCGTAGACCTGTGGGTAAGCTGCGCAAGCAGCATTAATGCCAATATCATTCCAGCTGCAGCCCACCAGCTGGTGCAGCTATTTGTAAATCCAAGTACACTGTTGAAAGCGAGGCAGTGTCTTCCATTAGCAGTTCAGTCACCTTCTCATCCAAGTGTACGGAATCCAAATAAAACTGACTTCACTCCCTTTTCAACAGGAGCATTAAGAGCAGAGGGTGTCACAAGTTCAAAACATTGAATTGAGGTTCTCTGGCTGTATCTTCCTCAATTGTTCACTTGGTGGCAAAATCTAAGGATGAAACCATGCAGCTCTAAAGGAGGAGAATGTATGACCGTAATGCCTACAAAAGGGCTTTGTAGTCATTTCCCATCTCTTTTACAGACTGTGTGGAAGGCTTGGGTGGTATCTGGCACGGTTTCTGTGAGCCACTGAGGTATGTAACTCCCACTGAATTTAAGGGAAAGGCCTTATTAACTTTTTTAGGAGCTCTGCCATGTTTTATTGTTAATATATAAAAAGAAATGATAACAATTCCAGGGCTTTTTCCCTTTGTTTTTGTATATTGCCTGTTTAGATCTGCGTGTTCCTTGCTGAATGAGCTTTTTCCAACCACACACAAAGCTCAGCACAAGGAGGTCCCATCTTTTAGCACCACAATAGTTTTAGGTATAGCTCTACTGTATGGATAGAATGTCCTAAGCAGTTGGTAGTCCTTGAGTTACCAGGTTCTACCACAGCACTCACAACAGAATACCTTCCCTCTCTGCCCAGCCACTGCATCCATTCCTGATCACACATCTGGTACAACAACCCTAGGTAGATCACCAATGGCTCTGTAAGACTGCACACGTGAAGGAAGGAGCTGTACCCTACAGCATGACTCCAAGGCTACTCTGCAGCATGGCAGAAAATGCCTAATATAATGTTTCTTTGGTCTTTCTTTCATTTCTCTGACTAAAAGCAAACCTTTGTCTCTGCCACTGAATGCATTTGTTATCATTAGTCCGTTGCCTAGTGCATATACAGCTGTTTTTAGCCTCCATTTAAAATGCAGTGAATTTAAATACTGACGTGTAAAGTGCAGCAGGATAAAGATGCACTCGAGCAAACATACGTTTAGTCATTTATTTTTCTACCAGCAGTTTTAGAGAGCTGTGGGGGTTTTTTTAATCTAATCTGTTCAGGCAGTGGTCTCAAGAGTAAAACCTTCTGCCTCGGCTTGGTGTTGATGCTTGGTCAAGTCTTAAAGCTTCATGGTTTTTTGACAGTGCACTGAGTCTGAAGCTTTGATGTCTAAGGCTGCTGCCTGCACAGAGTAAATCATATTTTAAAGTTTATCAGTACAAAGAGTGTGCCTTTCCTGAAGACGTACACCCATGCATCTACACACAGCATCTTTTCACTTCTTTTAGCTACCTGCAAATTTCTTTAGGATTAAGTGATTCTTTCACTTACTGTTCCTACACAGACATTGCCATCTTTAATTGAAAGCTCGCAGCACTTGTGGACTAAGGTAATACATACTTGTGCTTAGCAGTGCCAGTTGAGGGCTGTAAGAGAAACAAAAATGTTTTTCTCACTCCACTACTATAGCCACTGTAGCTGGTCCGCGCTGGCTACATATCCCCATGTCAAAGCTGTGGCTGAGACTGGTGGGACTAAAGCGAAGGCCAGATCTGTGCAGCAGCAGCTCCTTACTCCAGTGACAGTGTTGGCTCGCTCTGCCCTTGTGTTGTGAAATAATTTAAGTTTCTCCCACGTAAACCTGTAGCTGTCACAGAGGTGACTGACGGTGACTTTTGGTGCATGAATATGAACAAGACCAGCCTCCTCAGGCCTCTGGGAAGCCTGTTTCATGGGTCAGCACAATTGCTGTGTCAAACACACTCCTGTGGCTGCAGCCTTGCTGTTCCCCTTTTGGCTGGGTCTGGGGAAATGTATGTGCCGCCACCCCTGAAGCACAGAGCGCCACCAGTTGTGAAAGTCCAAGTCTGCCTTTACACAAGCTAATGGAGCACATCAGGGCATAGGATTAGTGGGATTAGTGGCATCAATGTCTGAACTGTAGCTGCTCAAAGCTTCCTCCAGTTTACAGATGACTGCTGGCAGGAAAGAGCCACGGCTCCCCGTGTGAGGAGCAAGACACTGACTAAGCAGCCACTTTTCTGTTACAATCATTTTCTCTTTTCCCAAACATGCTTTATATAAGAAGCAGATAGTACGGTTTCAACATGCACATGTGCCTTTGTGCCAGATGTAAACTTTTCAAGTAACTACTCAAACCAGTGGTGCTTGTGTTTTGCACTTGCCTTTGTAGTTTTCCTGGTTTCCAGCCACACCAAGTGAGAGCACAGTAGAGCACAAAGATATTGTGCAGGCCAAAACGAGTGCCGAATTTCTTTACACAAAGTTGTAAGTGAAAAAGCAGCATCCAACACAATTTAGCGGACCTGGCACTGAGGGCTAAATATGTTGTTATTCAGTTCAGCTTCTTCTGAGGGGACACTGGAGAGGGAGAGTGGCTGTGGAGGAAGGCTGGAAGTGGGAGTTTCTGATGAGCATATGGTTCAAGACATAGCCACCCCTTGCCCAAGGGCCCTTAGAAACACGAGGCTGGGACTCTGAAGAGCTGAGAGAGCAGAACTTTGTTCCCAGCACAAGCGAAAAATCTCTTAGTGTAGTAAAAAATTAAACCTAATCCAACATTACCTGCAGTTATGAAGGATAATGCACAAAAACTGCTGTTCCAGGTGTTAATTGCAGTGTGGCATTTCAGGAAGACCTAAAGAATGTAATTCCTGTCAGTGGGACTTCTAAATCCCATCAGTGCTCTAAAAAATCTTCACTGGCTTCCTCAACCATTAGTTACCATTGCCAATGTCTTCTGAGGTCTTTTTCACCTACTGAGGAATGTCTGGAAGTTCTCAGGGCAAAAATAAAGCAGAGGGGTTTTCTTCTGTTATCTTTAACAAAACTCTTCCTTTATCAGTCATTCCTTTAAAAGCTGGGATACTCTCTCTTCAGCACCTATCTGCAGTTGTTACCTAGAGGAAAAAGCCAAGTATTCAAGCTTTTTCATTCTCTCTTCAGAGTAGCTGCACAGAACTAAGATGAGAAGTATATTGAAATACATTAGTAGCACAGAAAGCCTCCACCTACTCTATCATCTCGGCGTTTTTCCTTCAGCTTCTATTTATCTTCTTCCTACAGGTTCCCTGAATGAAGAAAATTCTTCAAGAATTCATGATTCAGGCTGTGGGGGCAGGAGGTAACTAGGGACAAGGAAAGAAAGGGCAGGTAAAACATAATTAATTGTCTGTACACATCTTTCCCTCAGCCACCTATATAACTCTTTCCTATGGAAGTGTAAATGCCTTGGTATAAAGGTCAAGATATTAGCGCGCTAGGCATGATTCAGACAATCTTTGTTCAATTTCTGCTATTGATGCTTTGTATGACCTGAGGTAGGTCCTTCATTTCTCGCTGCCTTAGATCTCTATCTGTAAAATGAGGATAAGCATGTTTCTTATCCTTTTTTCTAGCCTATTTGGACTGTCAGCTCTTTAAGCCTTGGTGTTAGGTGCGGGTGCAAGCACCCACAGCCATGGCTCTCAAAGTATGATAGGAATGCAAATATGTAAGACTGTACCTGATCTTAAAAAACTGAAATTAGAAGAAATAGCAGAGTTTATCTGGCCTTAGTGTTACTGATTTTTTGATTATTTGTACTTTTTGTATCGATTGTATTCTTTGTGTCTTTTGTGTTGGTTAACAATCCATGCTTTTAGAACAGTAAACAAGGTATGGTATGAGCCCTTCTGTAAAGAGCAGGGTTTTCATGATAATCTTAAGCCACCTTCAGACCACCGAACCCAGTAAAAAAACTCCCAGGTGGCAGATTTCTTTGTAACTACAGCTTTGGGCTGTAAGGACTTTCTTTAGAAGTGTCTTGCTGGCCAGTGTTTACAACAAGTCGCTGGACTACAGAGATGACAGGCTGATCTGGCATTGAATTCCCTGTTGCCCTCAAAGGCACTATAAAAGAGTGTAGCAGAAAACAGTATGCTATTTAAATTCACAGTGGTAACTGCAATAAAAGGTTTAAATATCCCCATGAACCAGCTTCCTAATATCTTAATATCCCATCAATACTACTTCACTAACACCCCTGCTGTAACGGAGGGGAGCAGTCAGGGGCAGACAGGTTCCAGCAGCAAAGCTGGCAGGAGATGTGTTTTCCCCCTGGCCAAGTTCCCACCTACCTTCTTGCAGTTCATCACCCCGTCAGCTGTGTTGATACAACAGTATATCATTAACAGTTATTTTTCAGGCTGTTCATTTCAGGACTCCGGGTTACGGCTCAGCCACGCACGCAATGAGGATGGCACAAGTGAGGTGTACCGGGCAGGGGGCAGGGGGGGCCGTGCGGAGCATGCAGCCAGGGAGCGGGCACTTCTGAAGGCTGGGCTGGCTGCGGGACCAGGGCGCAGTGCAATGAGCCAGGTCTCGCTGCGTGCAGCCTGATGTCCTCCTGTTAGCTGTGTGTCAAGGAGTGTACGCACTTTTCTAAACTGGGTGCCTAAAGAGCTCCTAAGGCCATTCATGGCATAGCGTTCCTCGGGAGAATAGCTGCACTAATTCAGATGTTCATCTCACGGTATCTAGGGGTTGGCAGTATCGCTAAGAAACATAAGACATCAGGAAACGTGACACACTGTGACAAAGAATGGGGGACACTGAACAGAGACCCTGAGAAACCATAAACGGGGGAGTCAAATCAAATAGGAAGAATTACATAAGATGACTTTTCATGATTTTTTCTTTTTTCCTTTTATTCTTTTTTAGAGGGTGAATGGGGGCGGTGGTTCACTTTCCAGCTTGTAACCTATAAATTTAACAGTGAACTTACTAAAACATTGTTGAACCTCATTACGCCCGAGTTACCAAAACTGACTTCAATTTGCATGCTTGTGCAGAAGCTCATGCTAGGTAGAATCACAACATTTATGGTCTCCAGATGGTAGCTGTTTTGATAGATGAAGGTCACATCTTTTTAGATCTCTTTGTTCTGTATCCGTAGGCAAATTGGTTGAGATTTGGGGCTGCTTTGAATCAGAATGAATGGCTGAATGATGGAAACTCAGCTTCCATGTGGGACAAGTGGGTAACGACTGAGAGCTAATAAGGATACACCTATTGATCAACAGATTGGACAATGTCAGCGAGCACTTTTTTAATCAGAAAGAAGCCATACCTGGGGATACGTGCTATGAAAATTACTGGCAGGGGAAGGAAGTAATTTCACAAGGAGAATATTGCTAAATTTAATCTTTCCAACAGAAATTCTGGAGATAAACCCATTAACAACCTTCTGCTTCTCTTTGCATTATTTTTCTTTCGTAGTTGCAAAGTTTAAGAAAGCATTTCATCTCTTACGAATTATATAGAGTGTTATGCCTATTTGTCTACTTATTTCCATTAGCAAGGGTAGAAAGAATTTTTTGTCAGTTGTCGTATCATTAATCCTGGGCTTCTAGGCTTGATTTGACTATTGTGAATAGAGTCACTTCCAAAATCTATTTGAAAATTATTGTATACATGCTTTTCTTGTGCAGAAAAATTGGTCAGCTTTCTGGCAAATGGTGTGCATAACACCCAGCTGCACTCTCACATGTGGAGCACACAGTCTTAAAATGACCGAATCAAAGCCCAGGAGAAAGTGCAGGCTGAAGAGAGCAGAATGAGGCTAGATTCTCAGAAGGGAGTAATGATAAGAGGTGCCTAGAAGAAGATCTGGCTTTCAGCTAGCTCTGAATGTCTAACCTCTGAAGATCAGAAGCATTTAGATGTCTCAAACCTGAGCCAAAATGATCTTCACTCTGGAGTTTCCTCACTGATTCTTCTCCTCTCTTTGGGCTGATGACTTCATTTGTCCCACAGGTCCTTTACCAATGCGCTTCCATATCATGCCTGTACTCCTTTCATCTTGCCTCATTTCCTGAGAGAGCTAAACTACTTGGAATTCTTTTCTTTTTCCAAATTGAGAGTTCAAAGGATGGATTTTTAATTAACTATTCCTGATAAGTGGTTTCATTAAATGAACAGAAGGGAAATTGTTCTAATAACCTTCTGTGTTACAGAGAAGTGGGCTAGTGAATCCAAGATCTTATGAATAAAAGGGCAGCCTCCCACAGTATTGAGAACTTCCCAGAACTATAGTATGTTGGTTTCTGCAAAATGATGCGGATATTTTGGGCATGCTGCTGCACCTCTGCTTTGTTGAGATCAAGATGAGCTGCACTGCTAAAGACAGTGCCCTTCCTTGTTCACAGTGGGGATTCTGCCAGCGTGGTCGCAATGGTTCACTAGAACTAGGACACTTTCTCCACAAAGAAAGGTCATACACATAGAGCCAAAACCTTAGTGCATCTCAAGCCTCTGGGTTCATTAAAAGAATATTTTTACAAGAAAATGCAGTATTTCCATGCACTATAACTATTTCGGGGTACTGTACATGCTTGTTCTAGAGCATCCAGTACAGTTCCTTCCAAGATAATGGGAGTATTGCCGCTATACTCTGATCTGAACTGCGCCAATAAACACCATGGGGCTTCCTAAAGCTGTGATGGCATCAGCCATACTCTTGAAAAAAGGCATGCAGACTTGTGAAGGTTTTCAAATGATTATTAAGATAGATAGGGTCAGATTTAGTCTACTGTATTTAGAGGGTAAGACTAGCATAGGAGAGTCTGTGATGTATAAAGCTTAGGAGTCAGAGTAGTGCCTACTCACTACTGGTCACTGCGTCAGACTCCAGAATGCCTGCAAACTTCCCTGAGAAACCAAAAAAGGGCTACTAATAATGGATTTTTGTGTTAACCTTTTATATTGTCCTTTTCAAAATTCTGTTCTGTAAAACGAGTTATATGCTACCAGATAATTTTCCTAAAGTGGTTACACTACGCACCAACAATAGTTATGCTCTTTGTCTGGACCATCATTTCAGAATATGCTTTAACTGCATCTTCTACAGGCTATAGCCACTCAGGGAATCTTTCAGAGACACAATTCACCGCAGACAAGCCATCTCTTATGTGTAATCATTCAAAAGGAAACAAAACAAATTGAGAATGAAGGCGTCAGTTGTCTGAATGTATCCAAATTCCTCCTCCTGGGAGAAGGCAGAAAGACGGTGGCCGTAATCTTGCTGCAGCTTGTACAACACTTAGAACACTGATTAACACTTGTACACATATTGTCCACAGTTTCAATGGAAATTCTTTGTGGTTTCTGTGGATATTGTACCCCTCAGGTGAGGAATTCACTGAGGGCGAGCAGCTACAAGGAAGCAACAACTAGCTCAACGGCATTGCTGCCCCAGACAGCTTCAGCCCAGGAACGCAACGTGGCCAGGCACAGCTTTGGCTGCAGCTCTGTGGTTTGTACTCCGCTGAAGGGCATAGTGTGAATTTGAACTTCGTCAGGCCAGAAGGGCCTAGACTCGGTTTCCGACATTTTGCAGAGGCCTTTAAGAAACAGAAATTAGCGCTGGGAGGCAGCACCAGCACAGCAGGGGCTCCAGCAGCGTTTTCCATTGAGAACCTGGGCAGAGTTGAGGTGCCTTTCCATGTAGCCCTGGGGTGTGATAGCAGTTCAGGTGGGAGACAGGCACCTTTCTGCTCCACCCAAGGAGCCACCCAGCGTGCAGAAATGCTCAATGAGCTCTGGAGTCCAGCACGAAGGTGCTGGATGAGTTAAGTGATGTTCGGGAGCAAACACTGTACATCACGGTCCAAAAGGATGGCTCCTACCTTCAATTTAATCCCTATTTAGACTGTTTGAACCTTTGTGTCCTCATCCATAAAATGAATTTAACAGCATTTTCCTGCCTTTCCAGGCAGCTGGGTAAGCACACAAAAGTAGGTGCCTTAGTGCTAATGAGCTCTTATGAATAATGTAAATGAGTACTGTCTAGATTAAAAAGCTACGGGGGCTTTTCTTTATTTTGCTGAAAATAACTGAATCACTAAGGTCAATTTTGTGGGGGTATCCCAGAGGAAATATTTATATTTTGTGGAGGAAAGAGTGGGGCCAGAGCCCATCAAATGTAGAGGTATGTGCATAAATATGCATAGGGCAGTCTGACATTTTAACCCTGGTGAACCCATTTGTTTTCGTTATGTTTTGCTTTATTTTATTTATATTTTATTTTATTTTAATTTATTTTATATTATATTGTATTTTATTTAAGTTTTTCCACAGCACAAAGATTCAAGTAGAGGCAGCCGCACTACAAGAAAGCAGATGCCTCAGATCACTGTCTTTGGGCTCTGGACCCCAAAAGTGATGGAACAATTCCAAGTCCTTTCCATCCTCCCTTTTTCAAAGAAACAGAGGGTCAAATGAGAGAGGAAAAAAAATAATCCCTCTTTCATAGACAAATTATTTAACCCAAATTCACCAATTATTATGATATGTGCTTATAGACTTTGACTAGTGTGAAACATGGGCACTTCTACTCTCTAACAGATTATTTGCATTCTACAGAAGAAAGGACAAACACAAGTGTGAACTGCGTATGTAAGAGCAGGCTGTGCCTGCCTGCCCAGAGGTGCAGAGGAGCCATCCTTCTCACGCCTGCTTTGCCTTTGCCCTTTACTCCTGTGTGTATCTCTTCCTATACTTGTGCCCATTACTAATGGTTGATGCGGTAAAATGTTAATTTGTGGCAGGATCAGGAAGCAGTAACTCCAAGCAAGAGAGGAATATCATGGTATAAAATTACTTGAACTTTAGATTGCTTCTTGGGGCTTGAATCCAATGGACTTTATTGCTTATAATTTGAAACTGAACAAAACCACTTTTCCTGGTTTTCTTTCCCAGGTATTTGAGGTACGATCTCTTGAAGCATCCTTTATCACAAAACCAGCTGCAGAGAAGAAGCGTGAGATGTACAAGGCTTTCTGAGATTCCCTTGCAGCGACACCAATCGTGTGATTACAGTAAGTATGTTTATGTCTGTGCTTCGTACCAATTTCCAAGGTGAAGACTATGATTTTATTGTGTATTATTTATAAAGTTCCTGCTAGGCCTAATGCTTGCTTCATGAGAAATCACTGCTGAATATTTGAACTGGTCTCATTCCACTTAACAACCCACTTTATCAGCATAATGTCCACAAGAAATCTGAACCCAATTCATACTCGCATAAATTTTAACTGTTCCATTACTTTATCAGAAGATTGGCCTTCCTGGTTGATAAATACCTTCCTAATACCTGTACTGAGTGTGCCACTTGACAAGAGGGTCAGGGTTTCTTGCATGCAGATGAATGTTATTTCACCACCGGCATTTTACTCTGGAATCTTTGAACTCTTCTCAGTTTTTCAAGTCAGCAATTGGATCATATTTATTTAGGTCTGGATGTGCAAATGTATTGATTTGTATCCTGTTATTGTTTTGTGCCTTGTATTTATGTGCTCTAATGGACTGAAAGTGTTTCAAAACTGAAGGGGATTAAAATATAGACCTTTTTCTCTGAGCAAGTGTAGGGGATATTATCAACCTGAAATCTGTTTCAAAGTGTGAATTTACAGCATATATATATATACTGTTATTTTAAATCTAGAGATACTCTGCCATCCAGTAATTGAATACAAAGCCATGAAAAGAGTAGACAGAAACTAGCATAGAGAGAGGAAACAATGAAGTTGGCAATACGAACCCTTGTCAAATGTGAGGAATGAGCTCTGAAACAAGTTCTGACTTTGCCTTAGCATCACTTGCTTGGTCGAACAATCTCACCCCCTAGCCAGACATAACCATATGGCTGGTGACAACTTTCCATTAAAGGCCTGTCTTGTTTATCACCTCCTTTTACATATGGATAAAAAGCAGTCCTGTGATCTGCCTGTTGCCTCTGAGAGGTGTTTGTGCTCCAACTTTAAAAGACTTGTGTGCCTAGACTCACCCTCATCCCTAGCGGTTGAAGTTTCCAAGCCCAGTTTTAGTGCTTTGAACCCTTGTTCAGCCACTGCAAACCCTGAAAACTGGATCGAGCCTGTGTTTTCAGCAGTTCCTAGGTACTGAGGATGGGGTTTGGAGAAACTTAGAGCTCAGCTCCTGGCAGTGCTGAAAATGTCATTGTGCAGTTGACTCAAGGCTCACATGTTGCTGCACCTGCTTTGGCTGCCCACTTACCCAAGGGCATTTCCAGAGCATGGCTACACAAATACCAGTGTTGTGTCATGCGCCTCAACTATCGAGCAAAGAACCTACCATGTTGTAGCGGCGCCAGTCACACTTTACTAAGGAGTCCCGGCTCCCTTAATGAGCGAGGGAAAGGTGCTAATGATCCAATCCCCTGTTCATTCTTGAGCTTGCTTAATCTGGATACAACAAATTCGATTATAGGGCTTACCACGTGTTTTAAGTTAACTGGATGTCCTCATACGCATGGCTGGGCTTTCCTAGTAATTCTGTACAGTGCATGTATCCAAGGCTACATTCAGTGGCTCCTTGCAAATCCCCACAAAGCAATTACTAGCCTTTCTACATATTCAGGAATTGTCAGTTTCAGATGCAATTAAAGTAAAATTGCTTTCAGTAGATACTTGGCTATGATGACTTTTGCTGGTCATAATTCTCCCTACACTTTGTTGTTTCTTCAGATAAAAATTATATTTCTCTTGTGCCCTGAAATCTTAAGCTCACTTTTGACCCAAAGTATCCTCAGAGAGTTATAAAACTTAGATGATATAGCTGCACATTACCTAGAAATGAACATTGTGAGAATCAGGCCAGGAAGATGAAGACAAGAGGTATGAATTAATGTTTTAATAATCTTCCTCAGATTAGTACAAGTCATACAGGCAGGGATCCCAGTAACTGCTGATGAGCAATGCAGCTCCTCCACTATGGACTGATATTACTTTATAATTCTCCAAGGAGCTGACGCTCTAGTGTCTGCAAGGGCAGATTGTCACTCACCTACCAAGAGAGTTGTGACCCTGTCCCAGCAGTATGGTGCAATTGTGTACTTTGGACAAAGCTGCTACTTACAGTGCCACAGCTTTTGCTGAAGACACAGAGAGCCAATTAGTTTATTTTTACTTCTATTTAATCCTAGGTTATGCAAGACATTCTTTTCTATCAGTCCAGGGTATCTGCCATTTTTATAATGGAAAGTGAAGACCTGTTTAATTCCTGATCAACTAACACTATGTTTGAAGTACAGCTGTGAATGATGCCACTTGGTTCTACAGTCACATGGTAAAATGCTTGTTGGATCAGCATCTTTGACTGAACCCTCATGGTGTTATCCTTCTCTGGTACAGAAGCCAACCAGTATGAGACATTATGCAGACCTGCACAGCGCCAGTCTTCCCACACATACACATATGCTGTCAGTCAAGATCTGCTATGATGGCTCCATGGTTGAAATAACCAGAGGAATAGTGTCTTGTTTTTCCATTTTAGAATACAAAGAATTGTCAAAGACAGTGTAAAGTGGCATCCCCCAACACTACAGAAATAGATACTAGAGAAATGGATTTACCCATTATAGACTAAGAGGCTGTCCTCTGGCACTGTGCAAGGTATAGGACTTCCCTGAATTGTTCTTTGCACGCAGCTTTTCTCTAGGAAAAACACCTTGTCTGGTTTTAAAGATTTTGTTCAATGATGGAGAACACGGTACAATTCTTGTTTATTTGTTCCCATGTTTACTTACCTTCTCTGCTAAAAATGTGACACTTCTATACATCCAGCCCACCAGCCTTGTTAAAGCTTTGACTATGGGATGGAAAACTTCCCATTTATCTTCTAATTTCTAATCCTTGTTAGGTACTTGCAGTCAGTGTTCAAGACAACACACAGTAGTTTTGTGATGAGATTGCACTGTTAGAGATGTACTGTTAGCCATGCTTTTCACAGACTCTCAGCATTATTCTTTTGGCTCTTAGAACCATTTTCAATTTTTCAGCACCAGTTTGATGAGACTTACTGAAAAATGACAGTACTGACCCAGACGGCTTCCCACCGTCCCACTGGGGCTTTCAAAACAGGCAACACAACTCCCATTCCATGCATGTTCCTGTCAATATTGTGACAAACACTGAAAAGGATTTAATCTTACATACTTAAGTACCTGACTGCTGTTGAGATGGGTGCAATGTCACAGTAATAGCATCCAATGAAGCCGGTCTGCCCCAGTTGACTCTATTCCTCCACTTGGGTGGTCCAGAAAATTTGGCTTCAGAACATTTAGGAGTACATTTGCAGTGGCTGTAGCAGATACAGCCTTCTCAGAAAATTTCACCGATGTCAGTAAACCAGAAAATTGGGAACAGGGGGCAGTTAGTACAAGAACCATTATCACTGCAACCTCCTTTGGTCTCTTTGATATACGCTCTTGATATGTTCCGTTGTTCAAAGCTACCTTCCAGTTCATCAGCCATTGTTAATCCAGCTCCTGGTTGATGAGTGTTTAAAAAAGCCAGTTAACCAATAAAAACCTCAGCCAAGCTCTAAACAAGCATCTGGCACTGGTTGTTTAGATGTGTCTGTGAGTAATGGCAAGCTGCAGGAAAGCCAAGCCAGTATTCAGACATTACTTTTTGGCAATGCGATTTGCTGTGTTATTTCTCTTCTGTATTAGCAGAAAGAGTCTGGCTTTTGTTTTTTAACCTTGTTGTTTCAATGCCAGAACAGTAGAAATATAACAGAAGTTAAAACAATAGCTCTTAAAAAATATGATATTTTCTTTCATCTCCTGTTTACTAAGCAGCCTTGGTAGTGCCATTTCATATAAAGAACTGCAGAAGTCACAAGGTCCAGAAATGCAATAATTCCAGCAATGACCGAAAAAAAAAAAAAAAAAAAAAAAGACCTGCTTTGTCTTTTTATTGACTATAAATGTGGTTGAAAAGGCCATTCCACATCCTCAGCTGTAACTAGTTAATTATTTTCTGTTGTTTTTTGTAGATGTTTCTAGCCAACATTAAGCAAAAGGTACATTGTGGAACAAGCCATCCATACAGTATATGCCATAATTACTGTTTAGCAATTTCACACTAGCAAAAATTTATTAAAACTTCATGACTCATTAATAGTAAGTGATCATAATCGCTTAATAGAAAAGGAAACTGAGCTAATGATAGAAGTGCTGATTAATGATTCTGACCTTAAGACACGAAGCCAAGTGAAATTAATGTCACTGCGTGCTGAAAGTTATTGTCAAGTATAGATAGTTTGCAATCAGAAGATACCCCCCCACACCAAAATTTTGTAATTTTTCAGCAGGAAAACATTGCTTTGCTATACTGAGTAGCATTTTTAAAGATCTCACTGCTACATTTCAAATAAGCACAAGATTGACTCATTTATTATAAAAATTGGTTAAAAGAAAAAAGTTTATGTAAACATGCATATATATGCTCACTTCAGGAGGAAATGTCACAGCAATACTTAATGTGCTAGCAACCAAGGGGCATTATATGTAGCTATTTATCTCTTTTTTGTCAACAGGATTTCTTTTATGAGCTCAGGTTAAATATTATTCAAGGGAATAACACGGTACAGCTCACCAGTCAGTTGCCTAATCACATATCAGATACTTGGGCACCACTGACCTGACAGGATGACTGTTTCTACAGCCAGCTGTGTGCCTGGAAAGCATCTTCCTTAGCTTCGCATCTGGCTGCTTCTGATGCCCACTGGGGCTGTAGCAAGTGGTGGCATTTGCGGCACAGCAGGCATCGGACTGCACCGAAAGGTCTTGTGCCCAACCACAGGTCACAATAATGTGGCAAGGTAACATCAGTGTAGACCCCAACGTGCAAGGGTGAAAATGTCTGAGGTAACATGGGTAACAGGTTGTAAGTGGAAAAGGCTCATGCTTCAGCAGTAAATTTTTATTTTTTTTTTTTTCACATTATTTTTTTTTTCACATGTGCTTCTTTCTTCTTATGAAATGAGACGTTACTTTAAAACAGTCACTGGGACACTAGTTTTTAAATATACCACAGCTTCATGTGCTACATTTTAAGGAGAATTAAGGTTTTGGAGCCCCTAACAAATTGGTCTGATCCCATCCCACTGCAGAGGTTGAATGGAGATGACTCAGCCTTTCACCCAAGAAAGCAAACTTCTTTCTCTGTGCCAGCTCAGGTTGCTAGCTCTCCCAAACTCAGTTTGAATAATCTTCCTTAGATTATTAAATGTTTAACTCCCATGACGAGCCGAGAGGGAGGGACAGTTTTTCTGCAGGTATGAGCAGAATCCTGGCTATGTGTTCGTGAGCTTTAATTTCATTTGACATCAGTCAAAGTCACAGAGTGAAGGACAGTCCCTTTCTAATAACGTCACTCAATATTTAGCCTACCTACATTTGTATTAATGATAAATCCCTCAGGCAGTGAGTTATGTGCAGCCATTGATCTGCTCAAAACAGCACTGTGGTATTGACAAATATTGTTTTGCAGACAAATACAAGCTAAAACTGTATTTATAGCCACCAGATTCTGACCTCTGACAAACAGGCAAATATCACTGCTCAGCCACGTTAATGCTACCTTTAAGGCCTCTCCAACCCAGAATGAAGCCAGTGGATGGCTGAATGTCGATTTCTTTTTTAATTTTTGGTTTTATGCTTGTATATCTGTGTGTACTTTGTGAGACAATTTTGCAACTGCCTCTCTTTACAATTTTTGCATTAATGTCTCTTTTGAAAGCAAGAGGGATGTGGCACACTTGCAAACCCAGAGATACATACCATCTGTTTAGCTAACCTCACTGAGGATGTTGGTGGAATGTTGTTCCTTCTTTTAAAAATATATATACAATAGCAATTCAGAGGATTGAATGCCAGGTCCTTCCAAAGCAATTGACTACCAGTCTTTATTTTATCATGCTGCAAAACATAATGTGTTTTTTATTAAAGACTCTGTAAATTATGCTTTCTACCTCAAAACAACGTATTTTCTAGCATCCTCTTTGGAAAAAAGAAAATAAACAAAAACAAAACAAAAAAAAACAAACCAAAAAACCCCGTCTGCACAATTACTTCGGAGCAACATTTCCCAGTCCTTATTTTGGCTGGCTCCTGGCTGTTGCTCTGCAGTTTTCTGTAATTAATATAGATTAAAAAAAAAAAATGGTGACGCAGAATTAGAGGGTGTAATTTGTATTTGGGGCCAAAAAAGACATGTGTATCACCAAAACAATTGAGTTTATTGTTACCAAAAAATTGTTTCAGGAAATCGTACTCCTGTCTCTGACGGTGAAGGAGAATTCAGCATGAAGCAGGCAATAACACAGACGGGGTTTATTGCCAGCACAGAGGAGCTGCGCGAGTGTCAGGGCTGGCCAATTGCTTGGGCAGAGTGGTTTGGAGAGCCGTCGGAACAGGCTTGGAAAATGTTAAGACTATATGTCAAAATCCAAGTCCTAGACAGCTGAGATCCCTACTGCTTTAATGGCACACTGAAACTGCCTCTCTAACAAAACTCCTAATGGGTAGCTGGCCAGTTTTCCCCCATCATGTTGCCTACTTTGAAGACGTCAAACCTCTTTCTTCATCTGCTTACCAGGGTGTCACTTCAAATGTCTCTGCATAACTCAACCCATTTAACTGAAATGATTCTATAAATGTCATCAAAAGTAGATAACCTCACTTACCTGGGCATCACTAGGCTTTCCTAACATTCCTACCAAAAGTCAAATTGCCTGGTGTGATGGGTGCTGTTTGTGTAACACCTAGCATCCCAGGACAGGGGAGAGAGAACACGATTTCTTCACGAGGACACTGGTCCTCTCTGTCACGACAACAGATTGATGCTACGAGGCATCATTTTGTCTTAATGGCATAATAGATACGTGTGGAAGAAGGGCAATGTGGCACAATGGCTTATGTCTGTGCACCTTCTAGGCAGACCTGTGGTACTTACTTACCTAGTTGGCCTTTGTCCAGTAAAAAGTAGCCCTGTTGCCGTCACCTCTCAACCCAGAGGGCAATTGTCAAAGGGACCCTACCTGTAAATAGCCACAATTAAAAGTTAAAAAAAAAAATCAACAAAACAAAACCTAAAAATCAAACTAGCCGATGACAGACACTAAAGAACCCATCTGGTCATGTATAGCTGGTTGCTCAGTGGTATCAAACATGGCTTGGCTTCATCTGTCTCTGGAGAGGCTGCTGCTCAGGGAGTTTGTCATGGAGCTGTACCTCTTGGATGGAGGTTTCACTGCTTCCCTCCCTCCCTGCTCTCCTCGTGGCAGCACAGAGAAAGAGGGAAAGCAGGTAGAAGGAAAGCCTAATGCTAACTCGCACTGTCAGATTTTGATTGCTTTTGTGCATCACATTCCCCAACTCTGTGCCTTTGAAATAGTTAAACATTTGGGTGATGGCACTGCAGAAGCTGAAGCACCTGCAGCACTTCATGTGCAGGACCCTAATAGCAAGCATGATTCCCAAATCCAAGCAACCTCAACAGCTAGCCCAGGAAGCCAAGCTGAGCTGTTGTACAGTCCCATACAGATCCTACCTCCAAAAAACCAGACGATCTGAGCAGCAGACGATGCTGGGACACCTAAACATCACCTTCTGGCATCACCCCATGCAAGTGTAGCCCCTTCTGGAGCTGCCGAAACACGACAGTGAACATGTAGGATGGTGACCGGCTGCTGTGTTAGTTGGGAAAGTATTTTCAGCCGTAAAAGAGCAGCCCTTTCGTCTTGGGTTATGTGCATTTCCTGCACTCCCATCTGTCCTTCTTGCATCCTCCCCTAGACTTTGCTTCCCCTCTCTGCGACAACAGCAACTGAAACTGTCTGGTCTTAAAATGGCGGGCGGCTCTGGCCTGCCCTTGTTGTGCAGCAGGTTTTCCATGGCTGAGTGTGACTGCTCTTTGCCTATAATATACTCATTTGTTAAGTCTCAGTTTGAATATGAGTAAATGCTGAAATAATTTTCCTAGTTTCCAGTCATCGACACGAGCAAGTGCATCGTGAAAGCTTGTTTTTCCACCTTCCCTTTCCCCCTCCAGCACACTCTGCAGTTCCTAAAACAGCCCCCCACAGACCCTTTTGTCTTCAAAGCCTTCGCAGCCCTTTTGCTCCCATTATGCGAAAACAGGAGCAAGCCCTTTCTTTCTGGCCTGGCAGGATGAAGGGGTGGGATGGGTGTGGAGGCGTGTTTGCGTGCCAGAGAGTGAACAACTATGAATAGGGCCAGCTGGCCACTCTTGTGCCCATTTTTCCATCGTTTCCATCTGATATTCCCTGCTCATTGTAATTTTGCAGGCCACATTCACTAACACAAAAAGACTAGGGAGCAAGCAAATGCACAGATATTTAAAGGGAAAAGCTTTATTTCTTATTTTCTTAGATCATAGTGGACTGTAAAACAACAGGGAACAATGAGATCAACCTTTAATAAGCTTGTTTTCCTTTTTTTTGCAGTTAAGCTTCTTTTTTTTTTTTTTTTTGGTATAAATCAAAACAGACCAACCAACCAGGAAATTTTTCTCACAAAAACATGCTTTTTAATAAAAAAAGAGAATAATGTTTATTGAGAGGAATTGTTTTCTGGATATGTACATTACTAATGCAGGAGGATTATGCTAACAGAAAATGCCAAACATCATGATTTGACTTCCAAAGTGTGGATGGTCCAAAGAGCAATGTCCTCAGAGCAATGTCTAAGTCAGTCAACAGGAACAAGTGAACAGCGTTTTTTTATTTTTTTACAACAAATTACCAGCCATTATGACTGAAGACCTGACACATAATAACCTGCAGTGAGATGTACAGAAATCCATAAGACAACATAGAATTTATACAAGAAGGTAACAGTATAAGAATTTCCTCCATAAAATGGAAGCATGTTCTAGACAGATAGTTTTGGAAAAAGAGAAGGAAAAAAAAAAAAAGGCAGGAAAATACTAACATTGGATAACCTCAGTTCACAGTGAATGCCAGTCTTCCTGGGTCCAAATGCTACCTGTTATCTTTCTCTGCATCCTTTCTGCCTACCCTCAATAAATCCTGTTATCATTGCAATGTAACAAAAATTACTTTTATCTGAGCCTTCCTCTTCTATTGCCTCTTCGCTGCAGCTCTTGTCAACTTGCACTTTACACAAAAAGTGCAAACGTAGACATACCCTCAAGTGAAAGACACATACACCTTCTCAGCATGAGTGGTACTAATTGCAGCTAATTATTTCAGCATTGAGTAATGCTACACAACACATTGTACAAACCCTGTTATGCAAACTCAATAGCAATAATTTGAGGAGGGGAGAACAAGGAGATTAATAATTGCCACCAGTTAAGTTTCCCATGGGCTGCAGTGCTTTGAAGCAATTTCTTCCCCTGCCTGCCTTTTGGTTTTAGTTTTCTTTTTCATCCAGTAACAGTGGAGGATACTCGGAAGAGGTAACAAGTTGATTTTTATGCCTCACTTCCACTGTGACCCTCCCAGAGAGGAGGCAATACGAAACTAAAGACCGTATTTTTTGCTTTCAATTTTCACTTCCACGTGCTTTTCTTTACAAGCGGTGTGTGACTCGGGCTCAGTCTGGGTTGCACACTCCCGACTGCCAGACACAAGCCACTGTGGGGCTTTGCTCCACCTCCAACAAGCCTTACAAACACTCTTTCTGAATTGACTTTTACTTAAGGGTTAAAGCCTTTGTCCCACCCCGAAGTATGCAGAGGATATCATTACTAATAATCAGGTTTGGGGCTGTGGGAAGGAGAGCCTGTGTTCCCATCAGCTGCATTTTGGTTAGCATACCCCTAAGAGAATTGCCTCACCTCTCAAAAGGGGAACAGTTTCCATTGGCCAATTCACAAAGTCAAAGAAGAAAAAAAAAGTTTGATTCTCTGTCTTCTACTTAGTGGGACATACATACATTTCTATTTTTCAGCAGTGTACTCTCTGCAGTATCTCCCACTAAATAATAATGTGGTAAATGGTGGTTCCCTAAACAGTAATTTTTGCATCTGCAGTCTTTCTCATGTTTTTGATAAAAGCTTCCTTCGGTCATATACATCCTGCTCCATAAACATTATCAGGAGAAGACCGCGATGGTTTAATTTTATTTTGAAAATTACTCCAGAGTTTCAGATTTGCTGTCTTCTGTGCTTGAAGGAGTTTACATCTCAGTAAGGTTCAGTAAGTCTATGGGGTTCAGCTTCAGTACCTTTTAAGCTTTGACCAAAGGGCAAGTGCAGTGGTGAAAATCACATTCTGCGCGGAGCAACTGAAGAGCTGGAGCTAGCAAGCCTGGCACGACTTACCTCTCGGCTTGTAGCTCTGGAAAGGTTTACTAGCGTGGTCTAAGTGAACTGTGCGCTGGCTAGACAGGCTTGGGTGATAAGCAGACACAAAGGCTAGGTATGACACAGACCAGCTCGTGCCAACACACCTCGCTAACCGGTGCATCTGTGGTCAGCCAGAAGAATGCTGCTGCCTGTTAGTGCCCACTGTAGTACCATTATCATGCAACTGGCCAGTAAATATGGACTGAGATTATTGACCTGAGATGGACTTGGGTTACTGAGACAGATACCAAGAACTGGATGGCATCAGCCAACCACTTCCAGCTCTTTGGTTCTCCCAAGTAGTTCAAGCAAATGAACTCAGGAAACGGTGGAGTGTGGGCTGTATTTCAGACAAAAATTAGCCAATAGAAGACGTAACATTTTTGCACTTACAACAGCAGGACTTTGAATGTTGTCTCTTACTGTCAAAGCAATGTTCAGCTGAAGGAGTCATGAGGAACTCTGTATCACTGGTACCAACGCTGAAAAACTGCTTGACATGAGCTAGCCAACATGGGGAGTGGTCTAACGCCATGTCACCATCTCTAATTACTTATGTTTATCCATAACATCAATTCGTAGAGTGAGTGGCTTGAAGAAGCCTGAAAACAAACATGGCCTCATTTACTGGAACCTGAATCCCCAAAACTCTTGTTCAGTTTCATAAGGATTGAAAGTGCTGGGCAGGGGGTATTCCATGCTTTGGAAGACAGAAATCTGTGAGACGTCAATTATTTGCAGTATTTTGGCAGGAGGAATTTGAAAAAAATTGCCCTTGAATCTATGACTCATTTTCTCTTGGATTCTAGGAAATTCTTCTTTTGACAGATTAAAAAGAAGTGCAAAAGAACTAAAATGTGCTGGAATCAATAAAAGCAGGGGGAAATAGAAACTAAAAGGGGAACCCTTGTTGCAGTGAGATCAGGTGTGGCTGCCGTAACGTAGGCAGCAATCAGCAGTAAGTGCGTGCGTGGCAACGTTCAGCTCTTGGCACCTGGCAAAGGTGAGACAGCAGAAACTGCAGCTGCTCTGGTTAAATTCGCTCAGAGAACTTTAGTTAGTAGTCTAGATAATAACAATTTATAATACCACAATCTGTATCAATAAGAAATGCTGCTGAGAAATTGGTTGACTCTGTGCTCTTTCAAACTTCAGATAATCTTCAGGACACATCCTGAATTTGTTGCTCTGGCTTTTATGAATGATAAAAGCATCTAAGTAGGAGTTGCAGGACTTGGCTTCTGACTATTGAGGTGACCATAGCTAATACGTGCCTATTAAGCATAACTGTCCCCTGAAGGCAAACGTATTCAGCTGAAGAGAACATGGAACAAGGAAGGGTGTATGAAAGTCAAGATAACACAGAGATAAAAACAGGAACTCATCACCCACCCTGATTTTACCTGAAAAATGGACCCATCAAAATTTCCCAATGAAACTTCTTACTCTTGAAAAAAAAATACTGTCTGGTGAGACTTTTATCTATTTGAAATTCTAACTGCAAAATACATTGGAAGTATTTAAATATTTCTAAAAGATTGTGACAGTTTAAAACTTTTTAATCTTTATTCAATTCCAAACTAAACTTTAAATTCCACCTGGGGAATAGCAAGACCGTGTTCTAGCTTGTTCTATTGAAACCAGTGCTAAATAGATAAAATATGAACTTGCAATTTCCTCTCCCTGTGAAAGTGTTGGTCATTCAGTAAAGATATATTCCTGATCACATTTTTTTTTTATTTTCACAGAAGCAAAGGCTGTAATTAAAAAAAACCTAGCCAACAAAAAACAACACTGAGTCGAATCTATAAAGTGGATTACCGTAGAATATGGAGAAAATGACCTTCCAAAGTTAAAGGAGAAACTGAAAGAGCCAATAAATTGAAATGTCATAGGAGGAACTGAGCTGGTAAGAAAAAGCAAATATTTAAAGATGAGACATATTTAACAAGTCACTGGATTACTTTCTCTACCGAGTTCATCAGAAGCAAATATATTTCTATTTGATGTCAGCGACATCAGGTAGAATCTGACTAACCTTACGGGTGTACAACAGCCTCGGAGGCCTGTTTAGCTGAGAATAGTTTTGATGCAGAAGTTCCATCAGTGAATGTACATTTTTCAGTGAGGTAGATCCACCTTGGTGCTGAAGACAAGCAACTGGATTTTATGAAAGTAAGTTGTAATTGCTGTACAAATGACTGTTTGTTCTTCCATCTTTTACTGCTTGCTCTGAAGGAGCTGCTCTTCTAGCAGAACCCAGCTCTTTTATTGCAAGCTAAGTATGAGACACTCCTGTCACTTGACATACACATGATGTATGTCCCTTCAGGGAGCTGTTTCCGAGTTTTGCTCTTCTCTTTCACTGGTTTATCACCATCTCTCCTCCATGGAAATATCGTCATGATTAAGCCAACAATCAAAAATTAAAATTAGACTGAGATTTCAAGGTGATTCCTTCTCTGTTTTCTTCACCTCCAGCCCAATTGCACAGGCTTAGAAAAGGCGTATACTTTCACGTTTTCAGTCTACTGATTCAAACTGCAAGAAGCCTTAGATTGTGAATAGCTTCCTATTCAAAGGGTTGGGTCTTAGAAGGCCTTAATTTCATTTTTTTAAAAAGCTAGGAATAGGTCTTCAGACAGAGTCTATCTACACAATGCTTTGAAATGATTAAGAATTCCTGTTCCTCCTTATTCTTCCTAATGACACAGTGGGAACAAAGGTGTTCAATGGAAAGATGCCAGTACGCAGTGAGGATAGATGGACGGCTCCTGCTCCGTGCTTGGTACCTCCCTGCCCGTTCTCATGAGGCAGCCGGGACCTCAGGGAGACAAGTCAGTGAAATGAGGGCTGCACTCCTCATCACAGACCAAACCACTGTGCAGGCGGTATTCCCGTAGGATTGCTGCCCGCTGGCAGGCGTCACTGCCTGCACTGGCTCTCCCGCCCCATGGCCATGGACAGCCCCAATTGCTACTATCTTCACTAGTATCTGAAAGGTTCACCTTCAGCGCCTCTTTCATTGGACTAGCTTGTGGAATTAACGTATGTGTTCAATACTGCAAAATCTTAGCCATAAATGTCAGTTCAGTCTGATTTTTATCTTTATGTGCACTACTTTTAAGAAGAAACAGAAACATAATGATCGGGTTATTTAAGATGGCAGAGTACACGCACTCCTAATAATACTAATAACAATGTCTGTTCCATTATATTAAATGAAAAAACATATTAGTATATGTTTACAGTAGCCCATGATTTAATTTACACACAAATGAATCGGTTAAATTTACAATTTAAACAGTATATCATCTGTATGTACATCCTAGCCTGTATTTGGACAGTTCCCACATTATTATTGTTACACTGATAAAATTAATGTATTAAAGGAATATGTAAAGCCCAGCCTAAGCGTCTTCATTGAGCACTCAACACATGGCATTTTAGTGACTGAAAGGGGGAAAAAAATTAAACAATTTGCATACTTCAGTACTGTAGCAAATGACTGCATTGACAAGGTCACCATGGTACATTGACATTGCCCACACCAGATCCAACTTCTAAAAATCCTCCAGTATTTGCACGGTGATGACTGTAAAACCTCATTCAGTGTCAGACTCTTAAGGTGTTTTCCCTCTTGCCTGTTTAATAAGCAATTTATTTTTTTAATTAAGAATTCAGTATGCTTTTAATTTACAGAGGGAAAAAAGCTTGAGTGCTCTGGGTTTTTTGTGGTAACATGGCTAGCTGTATTAAATGCCATTTCTTCTACTATGCACATAACTGTATCTCCAATGGTAGCTCTCAATGAATCAGATAACCAGCAATTTCTTTTGTAATCAGAACCTAATTAGGTTGTTGTTTACAGTATCAGTGATCAATAGCTTTTATTCCGGATCACACTGTGTCAAAGCTCTAATAATTGGTATTAAATGTAACAGAGATTCTGTCATCAAACCAAATGTAAAAAAATCTTCAAAAAGTATGCACTATATACTGGGAGGTTATTAAAATTCCCAATACTGCTTAAAATGTTTAATGTGTTGAATACAAATGATATTTTAAAGAAAGTTTTGTGGATCAAAGATGGAATTAATAATTGTGATGCTTATGAATTTGTTTTGAAAATATTTTTAATGGATAATGTCAGACTTTTGAATTATAATGCTATGTTCATTAGTATTTCAGTAAGTTATACTATCAACTCCTTTTGACATAAAAGAATTTTATTTATTTTTTTAAATCATGAATCTCGTAATCTTTTTTCTGTTGTCCCAAGATTTCAATAATTTGATTAGCTTCTACAGGAAGAGCAACAAGAACCACATGGGCTTTGCTGGTAATGATGTGCCATGTATTTCTTCTCCAAAAGCAGCCCTGTTGCCTTTGAAAGTAATTTGCAGTTTCTTATCAGCACAGAATTAAAGAGTAATATTGTTTAATTTGTTATGTCCAGTGGCACAGAGCATCGTAGAATTCTACCACGTACACAGTGCTTTGAAACCCGTATTATGCGACCATAATCAAGGGTACATAAATGAATTTCAGAATTTATGAAAGTGTTTATTATTAGCTAAGAAAAAAAGCAAAAGATGAACTTGTCAATAGGTTTAATGATCTCTTAGTAAGACGTGAATTTTGCACACTCCCAAGCTTCACTGCAGGTTATAAAACAGCTATTCATACTTTATAGTTGAATTGCAAATAACTGATCTGGACATTTCAGAGCAGGACGGGGCATCATTGTGTAAGTCTCCATGCAAATCTGTAAATTCAACATGATGAACTCCTTGCTTGGTGAAGTTATCTTCTACTTTCAATAGAAACAAAAAGTGATTACTGTTGATAATTTAGACAAAACTGCTTGTAACAGTCAACAAGCCATCACAGTAAGGTATAAAGACAGCCCTTAGGAGAAATGCTGCCCATGTGATGACATTTACAGCTTTACAGAATTCCTTCTAGATACCACAGAAAATCACCGTGAGCCAGCACAGGCTGTCAATGCCACTGAATGAAAACCAAAGCGATCAAATCATATATACCGGCAATATTGCCATCCAAACCATTAAAACAATTTATGGAACTGGTCTTGCAAACAGTTCATCATGTCAGTGATGCCAAGGTCTGCAGTAGGAACTGCCAGGGTGCGAAAAGCCTGTCAGAGGGGTGAGTGTGCATGACACTGCCTTGTAATTGGATCAACCATCCTTTTGTGTTGATTTTAGCAGTCTTAGAAATAAAACACAGTTTAAATGATATTCTACTACGTCTTTTCCCTCTACAATGTTGTGATAAGAGAAGTAAGGCATGAAGTTCCTGTACTTTTTTGAGCTGACATTATCAGCTACGTATAAACAGATAATGCTGGTTTAGTAGAGCAAATAAATTGTATGTCATTTGTTTATTAAACAAACAGTATCATAACTGGACTATATTACCACAATGGAAGCATAGACGACCATTGACTGTACAGCTGAAACCCTGTAGCAAAATTTGTTTCTACCGTTTATCCTCAAATTTAAAGAAATAGATCTTTATCAAGCTTTCACAATGGCTGCTTCTTGTTAATTTAAAGAATCTCCACCCTTGTTAAGGCTAGATGATTATAATTAAGAGATAAATGTACTGTTAGAAAGTTCTATGCCACACTCTATTTTTATGAGAATATAACTGAAAGACGTACATTACACCTGTACGTGAATTATAATGGCTTCTCAGCGGGGAACGCAGAATCACTTACAGTACGTAAACATTTAAAGAGGAAAATGCTAATACACTGAAAGAGTTTAACATCAGTAGCAATTTATCAAGTGAAGAAGTTTCATAAAGTCCACTCTCTGGGAGAACATTCACCATTAGACAAACACCTGGCATCCTTGATAGCCTGAAGTTCAATCAATTTGAAAACCAAAACCATTCAATGAGATAAACAGGATCTTAAGAAAACTGCCATCCTCCTTCTCTGGTAAAAGCCAGAATTAAAATAATTATTATTAAAATAATCCAACCAGGTCGCTTTACAGGCAAATTTACACACTGTCTCTTTAAAACACTGCATGCCCAAAAGCCTTTTGGGTTTGGAATGTAGCACTGCACCAAGTATTTCACAAAGCCTCTAAATATCACAAGAAGCTTTTTTAGAGAGAGAAAAAAAAAAAAATCCAGCTGACTGAAACTGTTCTAGCAGGAGTGCCTCAGCTTAGCTCCCAGATCTGGAATTCCAGATAAACAACAGAGGACAGGAAACAGATTTTTTTTTTTTTTTTTTTTAACACGTCCTTTTGCAATGCAGCTACAAGACGACTGATGAGCTTAGGAACAAACAGAGTGAGAGTGCAAGTGTCATCAGAGTGAGCGGTGTGCTTAGATAGAAGCTTGTAGGAACAGCAGGTGAATTCTCCGAAGATATGTGACTGGTGGAGACTCCTGCTGCGTTGTCTTTCCCAATAGCATTCTGCAAGACACAATACTTCCCTTGGTCACCATTACACATTTCCATTGCAAAATATTTAAATCTACTTCTTGAAATTCATCTTTTGTTTGTGTCCCACCCTCCAGTTACCTATATATCACCGTCACAGATGGAAAGATACAAAAGGCCAAAAAAACCCCATACGTCCAAATGACAGTATTTTAAAGCCAGTGCAAAGGATAAAAACACCAGTTCAGCACAATTAAAACAAACAGATGTAAGCATAAAAAAAAAATCCCTGCTTTAGCAATGGTTCCATGTGTAAAACCTACCTTTTTAAAGTAAGACATTTTTTTTAGCAATCTGTGTTTACTGGCAATCATGCAAGTTTATTTTAAAAAGCAAATGCAGGACCCACAGAGAAACTGCAACTTCGCTACTGTCAACTGAACAACGTTGTTTGACAGCAAGTTACTTCTGGATAACAATAAATAAATTCTAATCCATGGGATCAGAAAAAACAAAGAGGTTTTTTTTAAAAAAAAAAAATTATGAAAATTTCCTTTCCACACCTTTTTCCCTTAATTGCTGCATTATTTACATTCCTTGTCTTCTTTGCTACCAATAATTAACCAGTATGTATGTGCAAGTACAGATGGGCAAATTATAGCAAACCATTTAAGGAAGAAGTGCAGCAGGAATATTTCTCATTGCTATCAGCCTCAGTAAAAAGAAAAAAACCTAACAGGCATAATCACAGAAGTAGAACAATTTAGACTCTGAAGGTCATTAAATCCAACCTACTGCATGCAAAGTTGCTCAAAACCTGTCCACTCAGGATTTGAAAATCCCCAAGGATGCAGCTTCTACAGACGGGACAAGCCTCCCCCATCCTGGAGAGGCAATGGGCCATGGAACTGGAAGTACCCAGACAACCAGATACAAAGAACGAGCACAGAGCATCAGTTTCCACAGAATCTACAGAGCCAGGGAGGCATTCATGGATAAAACTCCATGCTATTCACTCTCTTGGACATCCCTGCTAGGACTGGCTAACTGGAAGGCCTTGAGATGCGAACTGTTAGAAGTGGTGGAGGCATTGGGGGAACGATCACAATATGCTTTCTTATACTCAACCCTGTGCATTTGCTTTTTGGAAACATCGTAGGCAGAGTATGGGATAAAATGGACCAGTAGTTCTTACGGTAAAGGTATAGTTATAAAGCCTTCGTGTAAGGTCTTTTAGCCCGCACAACATGTCCACAGATCTGTTAACATCACTGCACTTTTCCCTCACATGTTATTAGGCTTCATTCTAGTATCTACAGGGATTTCCCCAGAGAACCTAAAGAATTAGGAACGGGCTATAGAACTGTCATCATTTAGAAGAACTGAGCAAATCTGGACAGGTGAAGGACAACCCCGAGAGATATGGTCACATCTTTCTGTGGTGGCTTATGCCTGTACAGCTGGTCTTGCTCCAATGCCTAGGTCATATGCTTCCACATTGTAAAAATTAATTTATGTACGTCAGTAATTATTAAGCTTCCTGAGAGACTCAGTGCAAAGGATGTGGACTGACAGACACGGAAACTGATGTAATGTTCACCTCTGAGAGGGGGCCTTGGAGGTCAGGCTGAGCAAACTACTCAAACCACACTGGAGGTTCAGGTCTCCTGGGGCTGTCAGTCTGTCTCCTGAAGTATGAGCATCACATCTCCTGATGTGAACATCATGCCCTAAATTTTTCATTTTTGTTAGCCACAGAATGATGTCCAGTATGATTCTGTATATTTGCTAAAAGTCATATTATCTTGTGTTCCTGTAGCTTATTAACTAAGTATACTTGTTAGCTGCAATGGTAATTACCATCTGCCTAAACATGCACCACCCAGCTATTAAAATATAAAGTCATCAGAGGCCACTTTGAGCCCAGCTTTGAATTTCTAAGATCATTCTTTACTACATTATGGTATCCAAACATAACAATACCAACAAAACTTTAGTGTTGGGTAAACTCATTATAATCTTGACAAACTTTGAATATTTTGTATTATGGGGACACACCTGCCCTGTGAAATATACAGGATCCACACTCTTACCTCATTAAGACAGAGCTCTGTATCTACAGATTCATTGGATTTCCGCTTCTTCTGTGCCTATGAACAAATGCAAAATTTATTCCCTATACAATTTACACATACAGCAGCACAAAACAATGAGATAAATTCACATGGGTTGTCACACTCCTATAATTTTGACAGTGACTTGCACATGATTAGCAAATAAACTCTCCAAATGTAACTCTGTGTTTTTCAATAACATTCACATTCTATCTGAATTTACAGCAAAACTTCACACAGTCAGCTAAGGGTACTTAGTAATTACAATTATGAGTGCATTAACTGCAGAGAACATGTTATGTTGTGTGGCCCCTTAAAAATGGTGCTGGATCTTCATGAGAAGACATGAAACATGACAGTTAATAATTACCATAATACCACTGCATCGTAAGAAAAAAATATATCGTATGCCTCCCTTTTAGGAAAACATACAACACAGCAGTATTTTACCCTTGATTATTTTTGCAATTTCTCCAAGTATTATTATGAAAATATAATGTTAATATACTGCATGGCTGCCACAGTCTCTTCTAGAAAGTTACAAAAAGAACATTTAATGTCTTTTAACATATATACCTGCAAGTCAAATTGAGCTGTTTGCTTATATTGCGTTCAATGATTATTTTACATGGAGTATTATTAAATGCAGGAACATTTCAAATGATCAAAACCAAAAAAACGAATCTGCTCTATCTTCAGCCCTCTCTTATGATGAGCAAGCATCTGTTGCTATTACTGTGTGCTCTTCACATTGACTCAAGTAAGAAACATTTCTGGTGGCAGCATCACACGAAATGAAAGCAATAGTGTGTATTCTGGCTAGCATCACAAGGTGTTTAATATTTCCATTGCTCAAGTGAACGTGACTGGGCTGTGAGTTTTCTGCTTCCCTACAACAGCAATATCAATCCTCGTGGTGCTGAAGATGTTTTCAATAAATGGTGCTGTGGTTGATTTAAGTACTTCAATGATTCTCAATATGATTTCTTTCTTTGTGCATTCCAGAAAAATAAGCAGCGCTCTTTTATAGGAGCTACTAGTGTTAAATGTACAATCACGTTGTACACCAGAAGACATGGATTTATACTCTGAAACTACTGGCTGCACTGAGCCCACCCAATACTTCCACCTGAAGTTTTGTTGGAATTGCAATTTATTTTCTGAAAAAAAATGAGGATCTGAATCTCACTGTGTTGCCTTCATTTTATACTGCAGAATCCCACTGGTTTTGGCAGAGATGGACTGGACTAAAGCTGATGTGAGGAAGTGCTGAGCATTCTGATTTCATACCCTCAAAAAATTCAGTTCCATGTATGACTATTTTATTTTAAATGAGCACCATTGGTGCTACCTATGGATAAAAAATA
Source organism: Falco rusticolus (assembly GCF_015220075.1). Classification (NCBI taxonomy): domain Eukaryota; kingdom Metazoa; phylum Chordata; class Aves; order Falconiformes; family Falconidae; genus Falco; species Falco rusticolus. Next base: position 36,396,564 of record NC_051195.1, read on the forward strand.
GTCTTCGACCTAATTACTGATTTTAGAATCGAAATGAAGAACTGAACTTGTCATTGGGAAGCACACTCTGCTTTTCATGACACTTTTATATTTATAAACAGATATACTAGAGATAACTGAAAAACTAAACCAGCTGGGATTTAAGAGAAAGACAGCTTAGCTATAGTAAGAACGCACACCGTATATATGTTGGTAGTTTTCAAATATACAACAAAATAATAGCTCAATTCATTAATAACCCCCCCTCCGTGAAATCTCTCTCTTATATACCCTTTCTTCTAATTAGTCCTATTAAAGTGGTCATGGTAAGCATAAATTAAGCTACCTAAATGGAAAAAGAAATGCCTGGAAGTAAATCTGCTACAGCAAGAAGCAACACAGTGAAGCATGCTTGCAGTGTTGGTGGTATTCACAGGGGTCAGGAAACTTCTTTTAGGGGCAGCTGGGTAGATTTCAACTCCTAAACAGCTGCCTCCAAGGAGATGGGTAAAGAAGGAGAAACTGGATTTCAGTCCTGACTTTCTTATGTCCTAAACACCCGTAGTACATTGAATTGGAATGTGAGGCTTCAGATTCAGAGGTTCAGATCTTGACAGTGCTGTAACGATTATACAAGCTTCGTTTTCTTAGTTTGTCATTCAGTGCTAAACTTCCCAGTCCACAGAAGCATCTGTCTATTGGAAACACTGTGCTTTGCTGCTTACGCCTGCTTTGGATTCATAACACTGTGCAAACTACAAGTCTACGCTTGGTAGTTGGTCTCAACACCAAAGTTAGAATTTATGTTCTTTCTATACTGTGTTTCTCAAATGAGAAAAGAGGAAAATATCATTATTTTGTCTGTATGCAGTAAAGTCTTCTTTACTTCATTCAGCCTGATAAACAATAGAGTGCAGCAGCTAAAACATATTTACCTTAGAGAACACTATTTTAAGAGTACAATCAACACCTAGAAACAAAATCAACATAAAAAAAGCTTTTCCATCATTTTGATCAATACTCCCTAGCTTTCATTTGGAAGGTAATGCTTCTGTGTATCCATATACTTATTGTAGTCATTCTAACATCAACAACACTTACTCACATGCATTCTCTATTATGAAGTCCTCCTTTCTTAGAATTGAAAGGTAATTTTAATAATCAGGCAGGCTTTTCTCTTATCAAAACAGAAAGGACAATATTTTCCATTTAAAAATACAGCAAAAACACAACCTCTTTTGGTGAGGTGAAGGCAAAGGGAAAGAAAAAACTATTATTTTGAGTATGAGATGAAACATTGTATGCCAAGTTTCAAATTGGAAGAGTACATTTTTACTGTTGAGTTATAAACCTGTAAAAATGGGCTATAACAGAAATGCTGGCATGGGCTACAACAGTGCATCACTAAATCACAAGTAATGGAAAAAAACCTGAAACAACCTACATGTTGAAGAGAGTGCTACAGAAAGCGTATGCCCTTTAATTACAATCTAAAGGGAAAACTCTTCCTGCCCTGTTCTTGGGCAGAAACGGCTCCACTTTTAGCAGAACTGCTGTATTTGTGCTAGCGAGTAAACACCTTATCAGAGGTAAAAAATCAGGGCTTGGAGTTTATGCTGATGGCCTTGGTGGAAATACACCCAAGACAGGGAGTCATGCATTTGAATTATGAAGATTATCCTCAGCCATCGGATATTTACTTTACAACATCTCCCATTATCCTAAAAAACCCAAACCAATATAAATGACTGCCCATCACGTACAGCTGCAGACCATTCTGACAGGGAATATCTACACCATCAACAGATTTGGGAAATAAGAGTTGCTCGTTATGCAAGATGCAAAAGATTCACTGCCAGCTCCCATCTCAGGCATCCTACATGCCTAACATACAAGCAAGAAGGTACCTTCAAATGTGCTAGAAGTACCTAATGACACAGGAGTAAAATAGCACTCACAAACGGCTCGTAAGTCTGTATTCAAACTTATATTTTTTTGAATTTTAATATATAAAGATCTTATCTGGTGACACAATGATCTATGGGAATTCTATCATTAAACAAAAAACAAGCAGGGCTGGGCTCATAAAAACAATAATTAAAAAAACAGTGAAAGAAAACCAGCTTAAAATAACTGGTTAAACATATGGAAAGAGGTATGAGTTCTTGTCTACTGAGGTAAAATAGAATTTGCTAATGACTTGTATAGTCAGCTGTGACATGCCTCTGACTGTAAAACAAAGTTATGTAAGACAGGGTGACACTCACCCCAGCTTCGCAGGGAGCTATAACCCAGTAATGTGGGCTACTCTGACAAAGCTGCCCCCATACTGCCAACAACCTTGCACTCACTTAAGCTCTTCTATTCTGTAAAAATGAACACCTGATTTTACAGAGAATCTTAGCACTGTCATAGCACAAGCGACAGATAATATTTAGAGATAATCGTATTCGTGCATCTCCTGAGGAGCTTCAGTATCCTATCAGTTAGATGCAAAAGACTTGTTTTGGTCTTCACAACCTGTAGCTTTTAGTATTAGACTAAAGTGTTGAACTTAGTCCAAGGCTGGTAGAGAAACACCAATGTCCAGAAAAGAAAAAATTCTCATGATCAGAAGCAAGATTTTATTTACTTCTTTTCTAGATAAGAAAGGCAAATCAGGACCAGCGGAGGAGCTAGTGGTTGTCTGAAAGGGACAGAGGAATATTGCTTACAGAGATATTTCTCCCCCAGAGCACTTGGTGGACCTCCATGTTTCCTTTTAATCCCAATGCCTCCTAGACGAGTTCAACCATATGGCCTTTCTCAGACACTCACTACCCTAGTCTTATCTTGCCCTGCACTTAATAACCATCATAAGATCCTCCCAGACCTAGTAATTCTCTGCTTCCCATCCCCCAAATCCCTTGACCTCCATCCTTTGCAGACACTATAGCCCTGAATTTATTCCCAGAAATGCTATCTTGCAATTATGCATCCAGCTTCTACAAATCATAGCACTACATGGTTAATAAATGCATTAAACACTGCAGCAGTATCTCACCAGGAGTCAGTATACACATTATTTATGGCTTGTCATCCAGCAGTATTTTTATATATCCACTACAGCATGCATATCTCTGTTACTCACAGCAAGAAAGAGGTCTGACTTGGGATGACTCCAAACAGAGGTGAGCTTTAAATTGGCGGGAGGGGAGGAGAAGCATGTTAAGGGAAGTGAATGTGTTGGATCTGAACGTAAACAGGCACAGAGGGAGCATCTGAACTCAGAAACCAGCCCCTTGCCCTTAGCTACACACTTTGGGCCTTATGTGCTCTATGGAATGTATTGCTTAGACATTACAGTGAGAGACAACAGAAGTATTGTTACGATAGATAACTGCTATGTGGGTTGTTTTTTCAGCTAATTTTAATCAGCATGCCTTTGTCCCCTCCTGAGATGCCTGGTTAGTTATGCCCATGTTAACAAGTCTTTCTGAAGAGGGACAGATCTCCCAGAATACATCCTTCAAATGCCCATGCTTCTGAAGTAGCTGTAACAAATGAGGGTGCTTGTTCTTTTTGTTCTTCTCTTGTGTTGATTAAAGAGATTTACTATGCAACTAACCTGTTTTTCCAACAGCAGGACACAAACAATAAGCAGAGAAACATACAGACTGTAAAAATGCAATCAATTTAACTCTCCCATGCTCACTAAGTGGTCGGTGCATCTATCACAATTGTCAATAGTATTTTCTTACTAGCACAGTAGTACTACGCCACACTGGACTATAAATTACTTTCAACAGGGAAGATAAGCAAAGTGCAGGTCAGAGACACAGGCCACTAAAATGAGGATCCAATTCAGCACAGAGTAATTTTGAAACCCATACTATACCAGGGTGCAAAGCTATTTAAGCTATAAAAACAATCAGCTTTGCACAATCCTGTAACAAAATCAGATATTTTTTTCTGCTTTTTGTTGGTTGGTTTGTTTGCTTGTTTGTTTCCCTCTGCTGAATCATCCCTCAAGGTACAAGCTTGGGGCATGAAATCATTGGTCATCGTTATTCACAAAAGCACTACAGTTCTGCCATCCCACTTTGTCGAGGGAAGAAAGTATCTTCTAGAAACGAGCATTACCAAGACACTGCTGGCACTAGTCTCAAAAGCTATGTAGATAACATCCAGCACAGTAAGAATCAAATCGTAAGTTTTTCTGCTGAGGGACATTCAATAAAGCAATCCAGTTATCCCCTCGTGCCCAAATATGCACTGGAGAAACACACGCAGCATTTTACCAGCTGCAGCGCAGTGCCATGAAGAGTTTATCGGCCAGTCCCTTCAGATCCTATCACTTCCCAGCCCTAAGCTCCTGTCCCCCACAGCTTTGTACCTGTCCTAAAATCCCAGTTTGTCCCCATTCTCTTACAGGGGTCTTGTCTAGCTTTCCCCCCACCACTTCGCCCCAGCTGGGCAGGGTGCTGGACCCCAGGCAGCCCTGAGCACCGCGGGACGCCCTGCCCGCCTTCGGGCTGGGCCACCCTCTGGTTTGCCAGTTCCAGCATCAGAAACCAGGAGTGCGGCCCCATCCCCAGCCAGCAAACAGCTGCTCAGGGGGCAGCACCGCCAGCGACAGAGGTACCCAGCCTCCCTTCACAAAGCCCTGGCCTTCGCAAGGGAACACGCACAGCATTTAAAAAGTCCCCTTATCCCTCAACATTAACAGATTCTTGCTGGGCTTGAGTGCTTCAGCATCAGAAACAAGAAATAGAGAACAACTTTAAAGCTGGGAGGTTTGTTTTCTAGTCAGAAAAGGGAAAAAGGGATGGTGAGTCTCCTGAGATCATTTCCACTCACTCCCTCAGGAGGAAAGGGGGTTGAAAAGAAGTCTTCTTCACCCCAGGGGCAGTCTGGGGGAATCTTCAGGGAAGAGGAGCTGGGACAAGCGCAGGTCCCTGTTCTGCTAAAGCCAGCTTTACAGCTCTCCAGCCAGCACCGAGGGAGCACTGCCCAGGTGCTCTCCCGGACAGGGCAGGGTGGGCTGGGAACAGCGTCTCTTCCCCAGGTCACTGAGTAATGATGGATCCAATTAGCTCCAGTCTAACAGACGCTGCAGGTGCCTGGGCCTCTGGGCAGCTGCAGATGGAAACACACTTAGCAGCAGAAACCACTTCAGGAATCTGAGAAACAGGCCTAAGAGTTAATAAAGTCTGATATGGAGAGAGGAAAACCTCCTCCCTCCAACCTGTTAAGTCTTTAGATTGTAAGAAATTTTGACTGGAGGGGAGAAGAGCTGGGAGTAATCCCCCCCAAAGGAGCAGAAAAGAGCATGGGAAGAAGGAAAGGTGACCTGTGCTGTATAAATTATTGCTGGACCATTCCCAGATCCTCAAGTTAATAAAGATGAGACCTAATTAGCTCCATCTCTCACTCCACTTATATGGCTGGGATGATATGGCACAAAAACAGCGTAACAGCAATCTGAAAGGTTTTAGAAAAAGAAGATCCTATCAGAAACACCAAACTGATCAAACAGCTTACAAGGACCAGGCACAGAGATCTTCAAACATTTCAAGCAATGAGTGACCCAGTGAGCACAGCACAAAACGCGACACCCAGCCAAGACAACTGAACCGACTGACTTACCTTTCACGGCCATACAGTAACTCGCTAACAATTTTGTTTTCGTGTTCAGTCATTCATTTAGCTGAAAAAATGAATGTCTATAGTCCCAGATTCTTGCTTCCTATTTTTAGGGGATATTACGCAATTCTCCTAATATGGTCTATTTATGGGTTTGCCTCAAGCAAGTATTTTTGCATTAAGAAGGACAGAGAAGAAAACAGAATACTAAAATCATAGACGGAATAAGTTTTATTAGGTTCATATCTCAATGGCTTAGGCTGCCTAAGTTTTCTTCTTTTTTTTTCCCCCTATACTTATAAAACTGAACAGCCATGTAATCCAAAGTCAAGTTGTTTGGGATTTTATTATTAAAACCCATTTCCCTGATGATTCACCACAGCTATCAACCCAGTGCCACACACAGCAGTTACAGGTAGCATCTGGCTCTTGTGCACTGTACAGCATCTTAAAAAAAAAAAAGCGGCACGAACACAAAGCCATTACAACCCCCGTTAAAAGACATCCTCCGCTTTAAATTTTAAACAAAGGTAAGCCACTGAAGAACTACAGATCCCACACAACACTTCCCCAGGCTGGAGTGATTGCCCTTGCGTGTCTGAATATGCAAACAAAGTTGTTCTGTTTGGCAGCAGGCGAAGTACCTACCTCCCCTATTAGACCGGGCTACGTGGTGCACTGGAGTGTGATGCAAACACTCCTGAGCAGCTGTCAGCCATGGCTACTAGGGAGCTAAAAGCAGCTCAGCCAGAACGGCACAGTCCTGCATTGCGCTAATGAGCCCTGAAAAGAGGCACCATACCACTGCAGCCACCGTGCTTCTGCCCTGCATCCCTGGCCTCCAGGTGTGCCCTGGCACGTAACTGCCGCCACAGCGCCGCTGCAACGTGCTGCTCGCTGCTGGGCAGGCGTGCACGACTGCTGATCCTCGCAGGCCAGTTCTCCTTCGCACTCTCTGCTGAGAAAAAGGGGAGCCTCCCAAGCTGAAAGCAGAGTGGCAGGGAGAGAGCTCGGTAGGGATGCTCAGCCCATCGGTCAGCCGCATGAGGCACCCAGCTCTGAGCTGTCAGTAGGTGGAAGGGATTAAGAAAACAAGGTCACACCACTGCCTCCACACTCGGGCAGCAGGACCAGGGGTGCTGTCCTCTGGTTCTGCAGCTGGAAGGAAGGATCAGGCAAGCTTGCTTGAACACCAGGCTGCATGAGGCCTTGAGCACTATGCATTACAGGGAGCTTCCGTTCGTGTGATGCCAACCTTAAGCAACTGATATTACTGCTGGTTTCTTGAGCACCACGTTCACTCATAAATTTTAAAAGGGAAGGGAAGAGAACGACCGTGAACATCTGCTTTTGATTAAGTGACTAAAAATCTTCAAGACTTTTCTCTTATGAACCATATGCGTATGCGCATGTGTGTTGTGAGGACTGGCATGGTTGCGCACAGAAAGAAAACACAGAAAGCCTTCAAAGGGTCTCAAAACCACTCCAGATAACAAGCAACTCTGCTGCAATTACAGAGAGGCAAAAGCAAAGGCTGCAGGTACTGAAGTGACCTTGCACAGAAAAGCAGAAGACACTAGCCACCTAGCTGAGCACCAATTGCACAGCTATGCCCTCCCTCCTCACTTCTGTTTAAACATTTCAAGCCAAATGTATTCGCTTCCTTACGTCCAGTTACGTGGCCATGCCTGTACCCCAGTCCCATTAAATCATGACATGATTTAGAGACTGCTTTTTTTCATTTAAAATAATTCAATCTTCAGCAGCTGTGATTCGGATTAATCAGTGAATTTTGCATTTCTGCCACAATTTGCTCTCCAGAAGTACCACTGAAACAAAACTTTAAAGCATTTTCTCCCTGTTCCTCTAATCCTGTAGCTGAATTCCGCAGATGCACAGACATATCCTCAGAACTGGCAGGGCTGGAATTTTAGTGAACTTGCTGTACTACTTGCTACAGTACTTGCCCAAGTATCCATGTTCCTTTCTAGCCCTGAAAATACTGTTAATAAAAATATTGGGAAGATTTTTTAAATTAATGCAACCAAATTTACCAAGGTGAGGCTATAAAAAAAACAGGTTATGGCATACTGTGGTTTTCCCAGGAATAAGCTAATATTTTGGCAAAGTTCAAAGTCACTGAACAGAGGATTTTTTTTAATGCAAAATGTAAGACAACTTCAAGCATAGCTGCTAGCTGTGTCTATAATAACCTGGTTTTATTCTCATTAGAATATACATCTTAATGCTTTTGTGGAAAGGTATTCAAATTCACTTAGTATTCCTTCTGATAGCATTTTAATTTCTAAAAGTGAGTTAATCATACAATTTTAATCGTTGGCATTTTAATTTCCACAACAAGCGTATGTTTCAACAGATTTAAGTCATAACTGAAAAAATAAAAATAAAAACGCACTTGGTCTTGCCCACAGATCTCCATTAGCTAAGCTAGACCTTGGTTTGTCCTGTCAGCTCCCTAAACATTATTAAAAGGCCCTGGCAGTTCAGATCTTAAAACTCAATACTTGCGAGAGATTTTGGTGTAGCATCCTGCATTCATTCTTCCCCTGCTGAAGTGAGGGAGGGAGACAAAAATAACTCCTTCTCAAACATACTAGGAGTGAAATCCTAACACTAATTCTAATCTTTAATGAGCATACTACAGTTGACTATACTTTAATGGATGATATTATAGTGGCCTTCCTCAGATCCATTATTTACACATGAACGATGCATGATGCTCTCACACACAACAGTTACACTGTAGGTAACGGAACTATTCAAATAAGAGGAGTCTGCAGAATCATGAGCTTATTAGAAAGGTGCCCTACTCATTACTGCCCTGATCCCACTGCACCAAGGGGAATTCTTCCACTGGCCAGGCTGCAGCAACGGAAAATGAAAATTCCTAATATCATCTGCATATATGGCCTCAAATTTGAGCTCAGTAAGAACCACTGAGAAATTTTTTTCCATCACTGAAACAATTTCTTAGACACAAAAAGGACTGTGAATGCTAGACATTTAACAATTACAACACTATTAAAACAAAACTGAGCCTATAATAACCAGATTATGCAAATAATTATCAGATTAGGCAAAACTGTATTCACAGGATATGATCCTGTTTTGTTTGATCACACAAACCATTCACAGAAGGCCAGGAGGCTCACATTAACGTTTACATTTAATAAGCCAGAAAATACAAATGGGCAAATTCTAATAATGCAGGTAACAGAGAACGACAGGCTCACTTTGGGCATAGTTTGTAAGGTTTCCATACTAAACTGGAAGGGCTTTTGAAGATTTATTGTGACTAGTTTGCCTACTTCTTGAAGTATTACATTGTGGCATACTGGATAGTTCAGAGGATTATTAATGAGATATACAGCCTGATATTCCAAGGTAGCTAGTTTAATCTAGCTCAGGTCAATAGTGACAACTATTCTGTAGTATTTTTGAAATGAGGAGGCGGTTCTGGAGCACTTCTTCTCTTAAGAGGACAGGTTCAATGTACAAAACTGGCACTAATTTGCACCTCAGGCAGTGCGCTTCATCAAAGAGACTGAGGAATTAATGGGATATAGGTTTATAATGCTGCAAAGCACTCAGAATGTTTCCCTATGCCCTTCATTTCCCTTTCTGTGAGATGAGCTGCTCTGTTCAAAAGGGGCAGTCCTCCTATATCCTCAGATTCTTCTAATTCCATTGCAAACTCCACAGGAAAAATCTTGAAGGTGCCCTATGCTACCAAATTTTAACACTCTTTAGTGGGACTCAAGAGAGAGATTAGAAGGTTTCACCTAGAAAAACATCTTGAGAGTGCTATCTGAAGAGAATCTTGATTGATGATGGTTGGCAGCAAATATTTCCCTGAGTGCATAACGGTTTTATTAATAGTTCTGGACTGAGCTAAGGCTAAGTAGAAAACAGACCAAGTGAGGGGTAGTTTTTGTGATCTACCTACTCAGATACATCTAATACTCACAAGCATCAGCTTTGTCTTACTAGCAAGTTTCAGCATCAAGACACTGTTGTCAAGTTTCTAGAGATGAAGCATTAAAAAAAACCCAACCAAACACCAATATCTGGTTGTGTGTCAACTACAGTAGCAATACAGCTTCTTGTATTACTCCTGCCTCCAGACCAGTGGGTGGAAAGTCAGAACTAAGACAGCATTACTAGAGACGAGGGATGAGTACAATGCAGACTGGATCTACTGTATATTAACGTACGTATATTGCATATGCAGGCTGCATATGCACAGCAGCACTCATACTGCACTAGTGTATTGAGCTGTCCCAGTGAGAAGTGAATTTAATGGGTTTAAGACAAGCCATGTTCAGTGGCCAAGATGGGATTAGCCTCTTTAGTATTTGAGAACAGCATCCTTAAAAGGGATCCAGGATATCACTATGCTGCTCACACTTGGTGACCACTTGAGCAGCATGGGACATCGTATTTCTGATATGCTGTGCATGGATGAATGTAATTGCACTACAACAAGCTTTGTACATAACAAAGGGCAGCAGACGATGAATGACGACTTGCAGAGCATATATGAGCAGATGCGTCTCACTGGTTGAAGATTATTTGGAGCTGCAGCTTTGCCAGTTGCTGGCTTTAAATGTTCATGAAACACCGGAGTCCGGTCCCCTGTTACACTGGCATGAGCCAGCATGGCTGGTATTTCAGGGGCTGTCCTTTGTCCTTGTGATGTGGACCCCAGGGCGACTAGTTCAGCTCCCAAAAAGCACAGCCATCTCACTAAGGGCACTTACCAAACAGTTGCACTGCTACTAAATACCACCTTGTAGTTGTGTCTGAGCCATCAGCCTGAAGGTGAAAAGCCTCTGCTTAATTAATGATTCCTAAGCATCCTCATTAAGTTATTCTCTGGGTATAAACAGGGTGTGTTGTTCATCTCAACCTGTTCGCTTGTGCCTGTAACAATCTGAATTTCTCATCTGCAATTAACTGTAACTGAATCCTTAGGAATAATCAGGAAATCTTAAACAAAAGTAATTGGGGTTAGGCCAACTCTTCATGAGAGCACGATGAGAGCATGATTCTGCAAAGAGTTGCAAGAATTTGTCAAACTAATGAAGTTCAAAATCAGTATGATAAAAGGGACAATTCTTCCTTCTGAATCTGCATTTGACTCTTGAAATTTTATACAGGCAGTTAGTTCCCTGCAGGATCAGATCCCTAAATTTGCCCTCAGAACCAGCTAATTACAGTGCATAAGTGACTGAAGTGTGCAGAAAAGCATACTGACATAGAATTCAGTATATGATGGTCTTCAAGAATTTAACTCTGTTACACGCAACTGTTAATGCACTATTTCTGCAGGAGGGCAAACCATTGTAAAAAACACACTAAGCACTGTTCACCAAAAAAGTTCTGATCAAACCAATTTTTACATTTCTGCATACACATTCAGGAACGGGGTTTCACAGGTACTTGCAACTGCTTTGCTTTCATCCATGCGCACTTCATTTATATGGACATTTATCCGATTCTCTGCTCAAATTAGGTACTTAGAGCTGCAGGTAGCTATTTAGATCCTACCTGGTACACATCTTACCTACCATGTACATAACAAATTTGAATGCACATATTTCACATGTGAGCATGAATTTGGTACATCCAAATGTTTATGTGCATGTGATAATGCATATCTAGTCTTGAATTAGAGGTGACTTGAGGCTTCTGAAAATGTCAATCTGGAAAAAAAATTAGTACCATGTAATGCAGTATTTAGTAGATTACTGCCCTGAATACCTAATACTGTTTTAAGACAGACATGAGGGAGGATAATCCTATAATTCTTTAGGACACATACTGAGTGAACCTATGAAAAAATATCCTGCATTATGCACAACAGTCAGTCTGTTTACTTGTGGCTCACAGAAAGAGCTAAACACGCAGGAGGGCTTAACCTGAGGAGGGGTTATTAGGCCAAGTCCACTGGTTAAAAGTACAATTGGGTGTGAAACAGGCTCTCCTCCAAAGTACAAGACTAAAATAAACATTTTGAACTCCTACTGATTCTGAAGGCAAGGAACTGAAATGGGTGACAGCGTCTTGTGTTCTGGAACTTAACAGCATGTTGAAAAATGCTGTAGAGTAGACGGTTCGAGTGTAATGTAGAAATCTATTATTCCAGTAAGGCAGCTGATTAGGACTCATAGGCATAAAAAGTAAGTAGAAGATAAAGCGTATGATTTATTTCCAGTATTTGATTACTAATGTACAGTGAAGACTGTAAGTAAAATGAGCAGACAGGTTAAAAGCAGAACAAAAATGTATTTCTCTTTGGATGTTTTGTTATCGTTAGTGCTTTTTTATTGAGAGTATAAGTTAGTCAATTTGGTTAAAAGACAGCATTTCATTTTCAGTGCTGTAAACTTGGTCTGATTACTTGAAAAATTCAGGCATACTATAGAAAAGGTTCCAAATTTTAGATCTTCAACAGTATACTACTTATGCAGCTATGTTGCATGTCATCTATGTATGCTATGTCACCAATGTATGATTTAGAATGATGACTTATTATTGTATTCTAATTTCCATTGGGCCTTTCTATATTTCATTTGCTGCTGGTAACAAGGAAGAAACTATTCCTAAAAAATCTTCATTATTACTGAAATGCTTCTGACCATATCTGCTGCATGATAACTGTGAGCTGGGTAGTTTAGTTTTTAAGAATATTAGTTTATGGGTTAGACAGAAATACCAAAGAATCATGTATATATATGTAAAGAGTAACGGATAATTACAACATACACTTAAGGATAATTGCAATGTACACAACTGTGAAGTTATTCCATTTTTACAAGTGTATAAACAAAAGCAGAATTTGATTAGGTCCTGTGATTGCCTCTTAATGACTTCATATGCATAAACATACTTCATGTACTTGGGTTTGCTGTTGGCAGAGGAAGGCAATGTATCCTCTTTAATCAAGGATAAGGAAGCAGGGTTGCCTCAGACTTTTTTGCCAAATCAAAATACAGACCTATTCCAATCTTTTAATTTCACCCCAGTATGGCCACAACCGCCAGACCCTTCCCCACTAACTTCCAAGGCAGCCAAGCCAGTGATGGCATGGTGGCTCCTCCTGTACTATACAGGCTCCTGCTCAGTCTTGTAGTCTTTTCCCCTCCCTGAATCTGCATTTAGTCATCACATCATTAGAGGGAATATAGACAAATGTATACTGATAAACGTCATACCAGAGTAAGTCTATAAGGCAGCTGAGTGCCCAAAGATTACAGAAAGGATCTGCAAGGACACACACGGACACAGGGACACACACACACACACACAAAGAGGAAAGGATAGATAGGAAAAGGATCTAATAAAGACTAATGGGTAACTAACTGGAAGTGAAGTTTCCGAGATGGGGTAGATATGCCAGTAAATTGAGAATAATAGTCTAACAACTCACATCACATAAATAGGAGGAACTAGTCTTGGTTATCGTTTCCCAAAGGGGAACTTTCCTCCATGACAAAATAGTGTATTTCCTGAATTTTTATTATCTCCAGTAGGGAGGGTTTCCAAGAGTACTAGAAGTGTTTAAAAATGATCGTTGTGTTTAGAGCTGTTATCCATGTATGAGTTTAAGGGAATCTGTCTCTCTAAAAGCAGTGTGATTTTCTTTGCTGGTACTGCAGAGGTGTTCAGACCTCCACAGGAAAGCTTACAGTTGTGGGCCAGGGCAAGTAACGCTGCCATGAGACTGAGTGTAAGAGGATGAACACAGCTGCCACCTCCACTTCCACAACTGGCATGTTCTGCAAGATGCGTAAAAGGAGACAATGACTTCACCTCCATTTTCAACCAGTGGGTAACAGGTTATCCTTTCTATTTTTCTGAGCACTGGAGTACTCAAATTCATACACCTTCCTCAAATGCTTTCACTCTACTACGTTCTTCGTAATGATTCAGCTAAAACCAGCAACAAAGCAGCCCGAACACTTGAAACTACTAAGGAATAGAGAATTAAACATATGCACAAGGCTCCTGAGGCTTTTGGAGAGCTCTGCCTGAAAACTGCTCAGGACCTGCTACAACAGGGTAGTGGCTTCCACATACGGCCCAGATATTATCCTCTTTAAAATTACTTTAGACTGAAAATAATCAGACAAAGCTGTGAGCAAAGGACAGTGAACTTTAACAGACACTTTGCTGTAGTAATAGACAAAATACGACCAAGCACTTGTCCCAGACAACAGCACAGCTTTGGTGTGCTCTAGGAAATCGATAGCTAATCTATGCAAACAACCTGTTGATCACTAAGAAGTGCAAAAGGTGTCCAGAAGTGTCTGCAACAAGCAGACTGCAAGAGCCAACAAGGGTGACAGCACAACAGGGAATTATAGCACAATTTAAACCCCACAGTCACCCTTAAGCTCTTCTCTGCCCACTTATATATGCATGGACTCATAAAAATACAGGGGAACAAAGATTTGGGGAAAAGACTGTGGGGCAGGCAGCCCCACAACCCTACTGCAGGATCTGTGAGCATCTCTCTAACCTCTGGGGATTTCAGGGAGGCAAACGTCATGACCCTGCACCAGGACTGTGCACAACACATCAGGGTCCGTCTCCAGGAGAGAGCCTTCTCCCCCACAGAACGAGGAGCTTCTGCAACAAATGGCTAGGCTGCTGTCCTGACTTCTCAACCCCTCTGCAAGATGAAGGTGGCATGTAATTTGTGCAACTGTATGCACCTGCGATTAATATGCTTTGCTATCTAAAATTATTTGGCCTCCACACTGTCATTTGTCTTAATCCGTCACACTACGAAACAAACACATCAATACCTGCTTCAATAACAGTGTTTAAAAGTACATTTCAATTATAAAAGCCTTGCGAAATCCTTTCACTTGCCTAGCCAATAACAATTCTTTGCAAAAATGGCAGAATTGATAAAGGCAGACTTTATTTGTTAAATTTTGATCTATTCTGGCAACTGCCAAGCTATTTTCATATTTTAGAAAGAAACGTCTCTGTATTGACAACTGGATCTGTTATCTGAGATAAAGATACCAGTCTTTCACTTCGGTGTTTGTCATGTATCTCTGTGGATATACTTTTTGAGGATAACATAGTGCATTAGCATGGTTTGTAATAGTAATACATATATTGTTTTTAGAGCACGCAAATACACTGTGTTTTCAGAATAAATAAAGGCTATGAGGTGATAGCTTCACTGAAGTTAACTGTAATTCACTGGGTTTTTAAGGTCAGGAGTACCTTTTCATTACGTGCCTGCGGAACAGCTGGCATGATGGCGTTCTAGGCTTTAAGTAGGACTCCTGCAAGCTATTCCCGTTAAAATAAAATAAAAAAAAAAGTACTAATGATTTCAAGAACTCTATGCTTGCTGTACGTTCCATTAGAAACCTAGTGGCACTATCGCTTTTGCCTGCACTTGCTTTGCAACGGGGCCTGCCTGCTGGCATAACTGGCGTTACTTTCACTTGAACAAGTATCAATGGGAGCAGAGTCATGGCTAAAACCTAATATGTGCTAACAGCAAACAATGTGTCTTAAACAAAGCACTTTGTCAAGTCCCATAAACGCACAATATATTATGAACTATACCTCCAAAGACAATATGATTAAACATCTACCATCACAATGCAATGACCTAGAATTTTTATTAGCAGTAGTTATGCCTTAAAATTAAATTATAATACTGTACTCCATTTTAAGGCTGGTTTTTGCAGGCTGTAGTGAGCTATTTGTTTTAAAACGGACATACATGATGAACTAGGTATTTGATTGAGAACTGAAGTTGGCTGACATTAGGAATACCTTTAATATGATGAAGAATCACATAAAGCAATAACATGAGCTATGAATAGTTTGATTTGGCTTATCTGATGTGATCCAATTTTCTGATTTCAGTTTGTTGTAGCACTTCGTATTTTTGTGGCTATTCCTGTAAGCGGATACTGATGTGAAACAGAAACAACTGTGGCTTAGGGGAACACTGCAAATGCTACATCTGCTTTTAGTAGCAATAATTTGCAGAATTCTTTCTGAGGATAAGAACTTTAATCTGTTCATAGAAATTTCAATTTGCTGTAAAGGTGTGTAGTACATTTTCATAAAGTTGTATTTTTGTAAGTCATTAAATTGGGTTTTAGTAACCTCATACTCATTTTCAATTGAACAATTATTAAACTATAAAACAAAATTGCTTGATTCCTAAAACTGTAATCTGGAGTTTTACAGTCTGCTATAAAGTGCTGTAGTATTATAATACACCAAAGATGCTCAGACTATTAAAACTTTTTTTTTAAAATGAACTGTAAAATATTTTATCATTGATGAAATAATTCTAAAGTATTATGCTCTCCAGCAGTATACATGCACAATATTTTGGTACAGTGAAAAGAATCCTAATCAAAAAAACGTAATTTAAACTGTAATTCTAACATGCAAAATAAGCCATTTTGCTGTCTTTCAGTAACAGAAGTTTATTACAACCAACTTCCAACATTAAAAATTTTTCATCGGATTATTGATCATTAAATATAAGGTCCAGTCTTGCAGAGAGCTCTACATGCCAAAGAGACTGGACACCTGTGTAGCTCTGATGCTAACAACAGAGATGTGCTGACTTACACTTTCAGAGAGTTTTACTCTGTACTCTGCTCCACAAATCATAACCGATCTCGCAAGGGGAACTCAATGTTCGACTAAGTTCAACCAAGGCCCCTAAATGAGAACAATTTTCTACTGACTACTGATGGCTGATGTCTCATAGCAACACTGACACTAAAGTGATACATCTGAACCTATAGGGTATGACACTCAGCTATATCCTCAAACTGTTCCTCTGATGTTCAAAAGAGAGGCAAAAGACTCTGTACTTAGAAATTAATTACCTATATTAATCAGATATTTAATTTCAGCGGGATTTCAACACACTTGAAAATTATCCATCTTGTGTGGTCCTAAATTTTTTGGCAATGGTGGTGAAGTACCCAAGGACATACTTGCTCCGAGTGGAAGCAGTCTACATGATCATACCATTAGTACATACGTATGTATACGTTCATTGCAAGGCAGCCTTTTGGCACAGAGTTCCACTGTTTGAACAGCCATGCAGGGGGACTGCTGACGACTTTCCTGCCTGTGAACACAGAGATTGTCATAGAGGCTGAAAACCCAAAGCTGTCCCTTGCTGACGGTGACCTCACCTTCTCTGGTTCTATCTGAGAGGTGCAAGAGCCACGCAGTAAATGAGTACAGTCTTGGGGAATTTTATACATCCACATTTTTTGAGGACCCACTCCAGCATGGTGCTGAAGCAAACAAAAGATTAACTTAACGGAAATCAATGTCAATGAAACCAATGGACAAAGCAGTCTCCGTTCTGGTAAAACACAGAATTTTGCTCGGTGCCCCAATATAAGATTAAAGGTGAAACTTTAAATTAACCTCGGCTGTCAGATTTTAATCTGAATGTGAAAATCACACAAGAGTTCCTTAAGTCCAACAGAATTTCTACTGAAACAAATATAAAATGTTGCTTTTTCAGAAGAAAAGCTGCCAACAGGTTCTCTAAATTACTTGTACCAGCAGGCTGACCCCATTATGTCAGCTAATCCTGGAAATACAGGAGGTAAATTTAAATCTTTTCCTATGAAACATTTAGTCAAATTATTTTTTGGTTGTTTTCTAATTTGGTTCTGGCACGGCACTGAGAGTTTTATATTCCTGTCCATCTTTTGCCCCAGACTATAACTTTCCACATAGTTGCAATGCCCAGAGGAAGAGGTCCAAGTATGACTTCTCCTGAGGGACAGAGCAAGAAGGGCATTTGAAAGGATAGTGCTTGCTTTTGACAAAATGAAAAAGAAACAGCAAGTTCACAGGCTGTGTGAAAGGATTGAGGGAAAAGGGTGCCAGGCATATGGGCAAGTTTATACCAGTTTTCAGGGGGTAAATCAAGTTCCTTTTGTCCCTATTCCAGTGAACTGCCCCAGCAGTTGTAGTACTCCATCAACAACACACCTACATACTGTCTGTGTTTCCTGCTTACATTCACCCTCCACCCAATTACCGGTCCAGGGAGCTCCGTACCTGCTGCGTCTTCATCCTCAGAATACTACAGTGAAGCTTTTAACCATCTCCAAACACCTACACAATGCTTTATACTAATAGTATTTAGCACTTGGGAAGCCACATTAAATAATTATAGACACTACTCCAAACACCAGATTAGCAGACCCTCAGAAAGCGCTGAAGACCTGCAACAGATAGATGGACAAGTAAAAGCACAGTCATTTTCAGTCTGTGAGTCATGTGTAAGTCCTGGTCTCCTCAGGGGACTGAGCCCTGTCTCCTGTTTTTGTCTTAAGACTTGCCACAATAGATATTTTTTCAAATCCCAAATTTATGTGGAATTATGTGCATTTGTGGAAGAACAGCTTGCAATATGACCCGAGTCTGTTCTAAACACTCACTAACCTTACATGCAGATAAGAAAGGATCGACGTATTTAAGTATCTGTATTTCTCTTTTCCTCCTTGTTCCCCACAAAATGTTTAGGTTTTTTTAATTCCTATCTCATATTTTTTAAAAAATTTTGCTGCTGAGGTTACAATGGCATTCACATACTGGTATGTGCCTTTGGTCCAAAGGGCCATGCATCTCAACTACATGTGTCTGCCGTTCACACGTCTCCAAAACCCCAAAACCTTAAATTCCCTCTGAATGCTGAGCTAGGGTTAACTAGAGCAAGACATTCATAATAAATGTAGGAATACAAAGTATAGAACTAGTGAGGAAGTTGATAGATTTTGATGCATAAATTGAGACTTAAATGCCCTTAACCATCTTTTTTTGTCTTGTGTAAAATGTCTTCTAAAATAATAGAGTAAACCCAGTATGAAAGTCTTATTTTTTTAATCTTTCTCGATGATGTAGTAACAATTGATCTAATCTAGTCTAATCTATCAATTGAAGTTTATTTCATTATCATCTTTCAGTTCCATGCATCTCTCCCAAATGCAGAAGCAGCACTTTTCTTGAAGAATACATGGTGTGAGTACACATCCAAACTCGTTCTTTTGTCCCTTTCAAATAATCCAACCTGACGGTTCAAGCAGTGGGGACAGAATGTGAGACCGAAAGACCATAACCATTTTTTGGCTGGCCGACTGAATAAAAATTATGACTGAGAATGAAGGATAAACAAATACGTCAGTTAAATAGAAAACGTTAGAGCGAAGCTATCAGGAAAAGGATAGGGACAGCAATTACTTATACACAACTGTGTAAGGAGCACACTGTTGGCATTCATCTTCCATTTTGTTCAAAATATTTTATGAATAATTTTTCTGTGGTGCTGAGGATCCTTTGGAAGATGTCAAGCACCTCAAAAAATCCATGAATTTAGCATTTTATATAAAACTAACCACTACTTGCTCTCTGTGTTTAGTAAAATTTGTTAGAAGCCAGGTTTACAAAAAGAGTTTATAGGATGCTTGACAAAGTAAAGCATCGTGCTGGCAAAGATAAGAGTGCTGATTTAATTTAGGGACAGAAGAAAAGAGTATACTACACAAATACATATGTAAACATAAAAGAAGCATATATCACAAATCAAAATTTCTCTGTATCAATTTGAAATAAGAAAACACCACCACAAAAGAACTGTAAACTCTTGTAGCAATAGTAAACTGAAATGAAGAACAATTTCTAAACAGCACCACTGAAGCAAAAATTATTTGCAAGTTCAAACCTTCAACAGGTATCTGAAATAAATAGAGTAAGGTAAACAAAGAGTACCTCACGTTTTCTTTAAGCATTCACAACCCTTCCAACACCCAGGTCTGCATGTGCGCAGGAGAGTGTGGCACAGCGACAAAACCATTAGTATATTCTTGCTTTTCATACAACCCTTCTGAACAAGTCAGAAAAACATGCATCAAAAATTGCTCAGCCAGTGACAGTCTTGGCAGATTTGGGTGTATGCCCTGTATTTTACAACCCCAGGAGGTTAGATTTTGTTCGTTTTGATGGCAATTTATACTAATCAATCACTTCCTGCTCTTTCCTCCCTTACTGTATTTATTTCCGTGGCAATTTATACTAATCAATCACTTCCGACTCTTTCTTCCTCCACTGTGTTTTTAAACCCACTAACTCAGACTTGTACCATCTCAACGATCATTGCCTTATCCCCTCTCTGCCTTTGTCCCTTTGTGCTGCAACTAATGCTGTTAATTCTACTTTTCACAGTATTTAGGCTATATTGCCTTTTTGAAACCTGCCAGCTCAACTGCTAAGCGTATAACAAAGGCCTTCAGATTGCTTTTGGTCGCACCAGTTCCTGTTTTGAAAGTAACTACAAAGGCATATTTTTCATGGGAGGAGAGCCTTGGAATGAATACCCTTCAGTGCAGTACGAATGCCTCTAGTTCTTTTGTAACATTTGCATTGAGGTTTAGGTCTCACATGCAAAGTGGCACCATACTGTCCAACAAACACAGGCTTCTTTAAAAAAAAAAACCAAACAAAAAAAAGTGTGGGCTTGTTTTGGCTCTGTTCGTAAGTTGTTTTTTGGGTTTTTTTGAAATGCATTAAAATATAAGAGCTTTCTTCTTTGTGTTTCAGTTCTGACAGAAGGAAGTAGTGAGCACCAGAAACGTACTTCACATGAACAAACCCGCTTAATTCACGTAACTTCAGTGACCTTTTAGTGTGGACTTTATCTAGAGTTTCTCCCAAACAGCAGAAACCATTTGTTTAAAGGAAGCTGTTTCTTCTCGTGTCAGGTATAGCAGGGGTACATGTAACACAGCTCTAAAGCAGTGCTGATAAACGCACGCGGGATGCGACTTCAAAATGCCAGAGTAGCATGGGTAATGACAGGGAAGAATGTCATTCCTTTTCAAAACACTGAAGTACTTCAGGCTTGAGGAAGGTTTGCAAATCAAACTGAATCCAACAATATTTGTGATCAATTGCTGTTTCCTCAGTTCGTTATTTACCATTTGTACTTTGTTAGCACCTGGAGGCCTTACTCTATAGGAGACTATACGAACACTGAAGGAAAAGGAACGTTTCATCTATCCCATAGAACCATACTTTAATATAACACAAAGTGAATTAATAACATTCCATCAAGGTCTTCCTTTAAATGCAAGCTATTCCAAGTTTTAAATTTAAAAGATTAAACTTCTTTTTAGCGTATTCTATTTGGTCAAATGACTACTGCGTATAGAAATATACGCCTACAACTCTCTCCCTCTCATCAATAATTTACAAAGCTTAACTAATAATGAATGCACAGATAGGAAAACTAGAATTAAAACAGAAGGACCTAAACTCAACACCATCTATTATTAACCCCATACACTTTGTGACTCTCTAATGCCTCTGAAAAAAGTGAATTCATACGCAATCTGCCAACACAAAATAGAGTGAAGAAACTAAAACGGGATGAAGATGACAGAGTGGTGCACAAAAACTTAAGAAGTAAAATACATTTCCAAGGGATACGAACCCTCCATTTTGGTGAACATGGAAACTTTTATATAGCTTAATATAAAGAACACAAAATCAATCTTTTATAAGTGAAATGTGAATATTAAAAGTGTGGAAGAGTTTGAGAATCCAGAAAGAAAGTATCTCAATACCTGATGAAAACTTAAAACTCGGACAATTTGATTTGTGTCACATAGTAACTTTCCTTCTGTAAAGACAAAAATAAACAGGCCAAGCTGATCTATCCCTGACCTAATTTTGCATTTAAACCACCAGATATTTTTATAACCCCAGATTCTAATCTGGGCCTAAGGATGTTTTCATTTTAAGTTTCCTGTTACCTCTTTCTTGCCTTCATTTTGCAGTCGTCTCCTGCCTGAGTTCTTCAAACTCCCTAAGAGCTGCACATACTGCCTTTAGCAAGTGATGAGCCTCATTAAATCCAGAATGAATCAATGACACGCCATGAATAACCTAACTGAAGTGTCAAAGGAAATCACTTACAGCCATTGGCCAAAACCACATCGTGACTTTGACCCCAGCTCAGGAAAGCGCCTGATTCAAATTAGCTTCCATCCTTGTCCAGGTTCTTCACCACGGGGTTTGTAGCACCACGTATTCTCTAATACACAGACCTACCCAGCCGAAAAAACCTCTTAAATTTACTGCCAATAACAAAAGAAAGCAAGTAGCAGGACATGCTAGCTGACATTAAGAGTTCCCTCTGAATTTGGATTACTCAGGGGATTAATTTAATCTGACATATTGTGGCAGGGTTTGGAGACTGCCACGTTCATACCCAAACCTGTGACAACAAATTAAATACAATGCTCTGTATAGTCAGAGAGGCAATAAAGTCCACTTTCAAATATGCACATTTCTGATTTAAAATGTGTCTGATATTTTACAACATATCTGCCTTGTAACTACAACATGAGAATAAAAAGATATTCCAATTTAAGCAGGGATCTGTTTATGCAGCAGGAGACTACTCTGTATACACATCGATGAAAAATGTTAATTTCCACACCGCAACAAGTTACAAGACTCTCTTACCTGCAGGTTTGCACATGCTGGTGAATCGTTGTGGGTGGGTATTTCATTGTTGGTGGTCTCCGAACCTGTGTTTTTAACTCTGGAAGCTGTTGTAGTTGTGGCTGTAGTGGTCTGTACTGGTAAGATTGGCTGCCACACGTTCACATCAGTACCGTTGCCGAAGGCCTGAATTGCATTTTCTGTAAAAATAAATTACAGAGAATTTTCCATTTCTAAACAAACAGCAGAAAGCTGAACTGACTTTTAAACCATTATTATGATGACGATGATCCCATTGAAAATATGTATTTATAGAAACTCAATTTTTATGCTGAAAAATGTGTCTTAATTTTGAACATATCAGAAACGATAACTGAGAGTCCGGGGTCACATAATTATCTGGTGCAGCCTCCTCTTTGTAATGTTCCCAGTAATTCTTGACAGAAGCTCTAGGACTTACTGTAATCATATTTGTCACCACCCAATGAATGCTACGTCCTGATTCAGGCAGGTGATGTTACATAGTGAACTAAATACAGAGGGCAGGCAAAATATTAATTTATTT
This sequence comes from Falco rusticolus, assembly GCF_015220075.1. NCBI lineage: Eukaryota > Metazoa > Chordata > Aves > Falconiformes > Falconidae > Falco > Falco rusticolus. The sequence continues at coordinate 36,419,290 of NC_051195.1, forward strand.
CTACAGCTTGTTGTAGTAAAACTAACATGCCTATAACTACAAAATGTTTTAACTAAGACAATCTTTTCCTTACAGTTTTCAATCAAAATCTGCATAATTAGGTGAGGGAAGCATACTTAAACTAAAACTTTAGAATATAAAAGTTAAAAAGCTTATCACAGTTTCATGGGATTAACGAGTGTGTTTATGGCAATAGTAAATTGGTTGGTTTTTTTCATAAACAAATAGAAAAACAGTTTTTAATCAGGTCTTTGGGGATTCAACATGGATTTAGGGATTTCTTATTTCAAATTCTTTGTACAAGAAATCAAACAATTTCACTGGGGACTAATATGTGGAAGTTATTAATACTTCTGCTCAGTGGTATTCCTTGCCTTATAAAATAATTTACATTTCATTCTCATCTGAAAGAGATGTATTTTATTCTGATATCAGTTTTTAGAACTCCAACATGCAAAGAGAAGGATTTTTAAAAGGCACCACAATCAGCTGGGTGGATGGAGACAAAGTGGGAAGAGTGGAAAGATATTTTTCTTTGTTTTCCCTGAATAAGGCAATATATATAAAGCAATATTCTCCTATGGCTTCCTAAATTAACTGTAACTCTCTGTTTCCATTATTGCAGGATCACAGGAATGCATGCAATCCTTCCGGTTTTCTAAGTAAAAGTGGTCTTTACAATTCGACGGCTTCAATTATTTGATTGAATCGTACCCTATGATCCTTATGGGTCCCTTCTAACCTGAGATATTCTATAATTCTGTGGTAGAATTATAGAATGGTTTCGGTTGGAAGGGACCTTTAAAGGTCACATAATCCACCACCACCCCTGCAATGTGCAGGGACATCTTCAACCAGATCAGGTTGCTCAGAGCCCGGTCCAGCCTGACCTTGAATGTGTCCAGGGATGGGGCATCTGCCACTCTGGGCAACCTGTGCCAGTGTTTCACCACCCTCATCGTAAAAAGTTTCTTCCTTACATCTAGTCTGAACCTTACCCTCTTTGAGTTTAAAACCATGACCCCTTGTCCTATTGCTACAGGCCCTACTAAAAAGTCTGTCCCCATCTTTCTTATAGTCCCTCTTTAAGCACAGAAAGGCCACAGTAGGGTCTCCCGAGAGCCTCCCTTCAGGCTAAACCACCCCAGTTCTCTCAGCCTGTCCTCACAGGAGAAGTATTCCATGCCTCCCCAATATTTTCATAATATTTCAGACACATACATTATATTTTAAATATGTTTATAAATATATATATATATATAAAATTTTCATACATACTTCAAATATATTTAAAAAAAACATAATGACTGTAAGGAGGTGCTTCAAGTGTCTAATTGCTCCAGTAAAGTTCCTCTCAATAATTTTTATTAACTAACTCACTGCTTTATGCTTTTCCTCTTACTTGCCAATTCTTTTTACTGCACTATAAGGCAAGTGTGAACAAATCCTTTGAACAGATAGGTTCGGTTCATTCAGTTCAGTAGGAATTCTAGAGCATGTAAACAGATTTCAGGACATTCACTTTCAGAGTAGCTAAAGTAAAGTCTTAAGATGGATTTTCAGAATTTAAGACTGGCCAAACCTTAACTGGAGAGGCAGCAGTTAGGACCACTGTAATATTACCAATAAACTTGCATCTTCCAACAAAGAGGATAAAAGTACAAGCAAAGTAATACACAGCCCCACATTTTAGGATGGAATAGATCCTATTTGGTGCCTATTAATTTGGATTTTTAGCTTTCTTGCGATTAGGCCAATTTCACAGTTCTCATATAAAACCATATTCGACAGGATAATGCTAAGATAAAAAAACACTGTATCTAAGACATGTGAAAAGAAAACAACACAACGTTTGTCTTTATTTGGACTAATTATTAGACTAATATTAGAATAAATATTAGAACAGACTGGGATTTTCACTTGTATATTCACACTCACCTTCTGAAATCAAAACTTCCACTCTTGTTTCAACTTAAAATCTGTTGCAAAAGGCTTTTCAACTCCAGAGTGGAATTTCTAGGGAAGCGCTTAACAGAGGTGCAAGACCAGGATTTCAGATGTGTATGTGGGACATGGTAAACTCAGCTTTGTACCCCAGCTCCACACCAGACCCAGTACACACATCACCTGAGGTCTTCTGCTTTCCGAGTCCCCTAGCCCTCAGGAGACAGCGCAGCTATTCCACTTTGCGTAAAAAACCCAAATGGGTTTTTGAATAAACGTTTAAGCCCGGTACTCCACATCTTCCTTCTATAACTGCCTCAGATCACTGGTTTATTTTCCACTTTGAAGGGGAAATACACTTTATCAAAACAGACTAGCAAGAAATTACTAGTTTCTTCCCATTAGGGAAAGTCATTTTTGTTTTGTCTAAAAAAGGTGGCAGGGGTTTTAATCTCATCCAATAAGCAAATGACATTTTCTCCACTCACTGGAGGACCTATTAATGACAGTAACAATCAAAAAATAAAATTTTAACTTTTCCCATTCTCTGTAAAAAAAACACTTTGTATTAAACCAGAAACATCTTTAATTTCTTCATGAAGAAGACATCTTCTACAAGTAGGATGACTATAATTTGTCTCACAGTAACCTCTAATGTCTTTGATTTGTCTTCATTAATGCTTTTATACTGATGGCAAAAGAAAGGACAAGGGATCGCTCTATCTTTATATTCTAAAGAGAACCTGTAACATTCCACCAGTTAATACATTCACAAATGAATAAAATCTGATGTATTACAGTACATGTAAGTGGCAGCCCCATTAGGTTTGAAGGTCTGATGCTATACTGTTAAATTTTACCCAGTCATGGTCTGAATTGTTTTCTGGGTTTGGGTTTTTTTTATTGTTTGTGAAATGATCCTGAGTAAATGATTCCTCCAAAGCTCAATAAATATTGCTTCTAATAGCAACTCAGGACACTCACTTTTTGTATGCAAAGCTCCCCATGTCTTCAGAACAACGCTGCCTGTGGAGAAGCTACCGAGATGGTAGCAAACAGAATGGAGATTTTCAGACCCTATACTAAAATACAGACTGAAGCCTGCATTTGCATTAGCTCAAGTATATAGGGCAGGATGGGACAGTCCGGATCATCGAGTTCATTTGCTATTTTTGACAAAAAGCAACAACATATACTTCTTTTCATAAGCTGATGAAATAAGACTTTTAAAACTGGTAAGATTTTTTTATTCTCAAAACTCCCACTGGAAGCCTATTCCTTAACTTTCATCTGATGGCTAAAAATTTTCCAGTTTTGAGCCTAAACATGTACGGCCAGTATCTCCCTTTCTGATCTCATGCCAACATTGTCCTCTAGGTTAAGTAATCCTTTTCCCTTCCTGGGCTTGCCCCTCTAATGCAGTTTCAGAGGACAGTCACGTATCTTTTCAACTTCTGTTCTGCTAGGCTAGGGAAGCCAAGCTCTTTTGGTCTCCTCATTTATCTGAAATTAAAACTCTGATGCACACTCCACATCATCCAATTATGCTGCTGCAGGCAGACAGGAAATTTGAAAAGAGAACCTGCCAAAATCGACTCCACTGAGCCATTCTGAAATTTATAATAGTCCCTAATTTGGAAGCGAGTTTGACTGAAAAAAAAAAAAAAATCAATAATTTAACAAAATCTTTACAATAGGTACCATCCAGACTTGTTTTAAAACCAGGCATCTGAAATCAAGCAACCTAAGAAACCTGAAGCTTGGCTATAAATTGCAAGCACAATCCAATTTATACTTACCTACAGCAAATCCTTCATATCACAAACTACATGTCTTTTTTTATATGAAGTTTTTAAATTATACAGAAGCCCCTCAGGTGTTGCAATTTTTTGGTACAGATGCTGCCAGAATATTAGGGTCCAAATATGATCTGTGATGTAAACATTTTTCTATATGATACAACTTTGTTACTTTAATTTTTTTCCAAAAGCTTGTGATGTTTGCAGTCTTGACCATAAACTATAGTAGCAGACATACTTGTTTTTATTTAATTTTTACACCTACAGCAGAATCATGCTTACAAAGTGCAAAGAGATGGCCTTGATATAGCATAACATCTTTAAACAATAAAGACATCCAGAAAACATCCTAAAACACATGTAAAGACATCTGATTTTGTACTTACTAAGGCATGTGTTATCCTGGAAGAAATTCAGAAATTTCAGGCATTCATCTATGTCATTACCGCTGTTGCTGCAGTCACACCACGGGGCAACACTGAGACTATTTGAGTCTATGTAGTTTGGGGTCATCACCGTGCCTGTTAACGAAGAGCGAAGTACAGTGTGGTGAGCATCCTTTGTACTGAAATATTCTTTCCATACGAAGAAGATAGCAAACAGCACTTGGTAAGTTGTGTATTCAGAGCTGGATTCACAACGCAGAGCCATGGCAGGGCTTTACCTTCCAGTTGTTGGCTCCCTTTGCCCTCTGACACCCAGTCCTGTGCCATACTTCACCCCCGCCGGTGTTTGAATGCAGCCACTTTAGGGACTGCAAAATGACTTGCATGTTAGAGACCCATTCCTTTCCTCCAAAAAGATTTATATTGCAATCCCACAGAGAGCTGCTGCATCGGTACAATTGACAGGTGGCAAATAGTGGCACAGGTGATGGATGGACTGGGAGAAGGTGGGAATCTCTGAAAACGTCTTTGCTGCCAAATCAAACATATGTGGACCTGTGTCCTTCAAGTTTCACTCTAAAAATACAACTTTCCTTCCTCGCTTGTGGGGTTTTTTTCCTCATTTTTGTTCTAGCTGCAAATAAACGGCTGAAACTAGACATCCAGACCTGCGTTCCCTCCTTGAGTCTCCAGCCAGCCTGAAACACATGAGCAAGGAGAATGTTAGCCATGCTGGGAGGAGTGCTAATATGTCTTGGAGCAGTGTTAACCCCAGGGTGTTCGTTAGGGACCTGCCAACAGAGCGGGTTATGGCAACAAACACAGCAAAACCATATCCAGCATGCATGAAAAGGTACAGCAGATTCTTTGCAGGCAATAAATTGCTATTAATCTTGCTGTGTCACTACTTTTCAGTAGTTTCCTGTTTCCTAACCATTGTCAACAACTTCCAACCACAGGTTCATTCTAACTTGATTACACAATCTTGGGTAAACATTCTCACGCTTATATGTCAACTTAAGGCTACCAAGAATGAAATGAAACCAAAGAAGGCATTTTGTGTCCTACAAGATATACAGCAACTGTGTCACCATTCATCTGGATCAGACAACTGTTATGTGATCAGCACTTATTCAAACCAGCAGTCTCACTGAAGGCATTAACCCAGCAGGTCGGATATTTCAAAATTCCCTCAGGAGTGAGGAGTCTGAACATGTATTTGTCTGACCAAACAGAAAAAAATAATAAAAAGAGGCAGGTATTCCAGACCTGTACTGATGACAGCTGTTGCAGGAAACATGTTCCTCATTTGGTAATCTACACTTCTAGGACAGGCTGTACATTGTGAGGATGTGTGGTAGCATCTCCTCAAAGCTGACATCAAAGTAGTCATTAAGAAGATGCAATATATGAAGGATAAATATTAGAGACCCAAAGTGTACACTAGGAGAAGAACTTTGGTCCATAGGTCTGGGGTCCAAGAGTCTGAAGTAACACACAGGAAAGGGCTATCAAACATCAAGCTAAAAAAAATGAACATTAGAAATAACACAAATCGCAGAATAATGTCAAATAGCCTTTCAGGTAGCACTGGGAACTAAACAAAACAACATGCAAACTGCTTCATAACATGATACGGGAGACAAAGGAGATGAGACATTACGAGCTGGCCTGGGAAAATGGATGCAGTCCTACTGCCAAAGTCACAAAAAGCATCTTTTGTCTTGTTTTGAGACATTCTTAAATTAGAATGCAATCCCATATCTTTATCTGCTTCCAGCTTTTAACAGATAGTTGCAGTATAATTGCTCAAATTCTACATGAGATTAGCACACGAGTAAATAGCACTGTTCAAAATTTATTAAATAGAGGTAGAGAATTTAGTAAAATAGGCAAATATCATTTGCACCATTAATGAAAACTTGACAGTAGTTAAATAAGAAGAGTGATGTTAAATTAAAATAAAACAAATTAAAATATCTGTCCATTATCCATTTGATGGTTCAGTACACAATTTCAACCATGTGACATGATCTGAAAAGAAGTGAAAGAAAATTAAAATCAAGAGGATTTTGCAAATGGAAAGAAAACAGTAGCTTTAAAAAAAATAGTTTAAGAAACAAATGCTTAGTGAAGGGTTAAAAAACCAGAAATGTATCAAGGAAATTTAAAAGGTCACTGAGGTAAGACTTTCTTATCGCAAAAAGGTACTAAGGTAACTAAAATGGGTCAAGACAGGGGCTAAAATTGTAACAGATACCGAGGTACAATTAGGGTTGACAAATATGGGAAAGACAGGACAAGGAATGTGTATGCACAGCACACAAACTGTACATCCAGCAAAAAGAGAGTGGCTGAAAGAGCAGCTAGTAGAAAATCAGACTGTCATTTAAACCTGGGGGCAGATGTGAACCCAAGCAGATTATATGCTTGGTGTCCTGAGGTGGATTTTCTTTTTTCCCTGCAACGTGTGTGCCTTCCCCTTCCCCACCCCGCTGCTAGCTGGCATCTTGGAAATTCTGCTGAAGGGCAAGAATGGATCAGAGAAACCGTGGTGGTTGGCAGTAAAATAGGACATGCTTGGTTGTTTGTGTTCTACCTATCAAATACTTCTGCGGTGGTCTCGGTAGCAGGCAGCAGGTATCCATATTTTAGACCGAAGCAGAATTGACCTGAACACAGCCAAGAGGTTGCTCAAATTTGGGTCAGTTAAGCATGAGAAGGATGGTTAGCCCAGGAGGAGGGGCATGCCACTGAAGTTCCTTTGGCCCAAAGCAGCTCCAGCTTATTCACATCAACTCTTACGGAATTCCTAGGAACCCCAGGGAAATTAGTTGGATTTTTTTACTGAGGACAAGAGAAAATGTGTCAGAAAGTGAATGCTGAAGCAGATCTTGAAATCAGCAGCTAGAACAATACGTGACTGATGTGGGAGTGAAGACAGGTCCAGATGGCTTAACTAGGCTGCAACCAAGCACCAAATCTCAAAACACGGCTGTCTCCAGTCTTGCTCTACATTTAGTAATTTTTATATTTTTCCTTTAATTTTTAAAAATATATTAATTTATCACTATTACTACAACAAGGAGCTTAAAACAATGAATTAAGATTGTCAAAATTCCTGTCAAAAATATACAAATCTTTATATCTGTAACACCCTGATGCAAACCTTAAAGCACCCTATACAGCCTATTCTCCATTTAACTGGTAAAGCACCTCAGATCAAAAATGTGCCTGGCTCCATTTCCACTTAAGCAATTCATTTCAGGTGGGACTCCACTAATTTCAGTGAAGTTAACTCTGATTTACGTCACCGTATGTGACAGCAGAATCACATCTACTATATTTTCCATAAAGAATCCTCAGTTTCCTGAACAAACTCTTTGGAGGTGCAATTTTTGCTACATTTAATGAAATGGCTAAATGAAATAATATTTTATTTTAATGAACAATATTTTATCTTAATTAAAACACCTGGACATCCTGAAGCTGTGATGAATGAATAGATCTGTAACAGCTTCTTACCCACAGTCCATCTATCTCTTTGTCCTGTGTTTTACATGCATTAAGCAGACATTTGCAAGACTGTATCTCTGATTTCTATCTCAGCATCTTACAAATTTGATGGTCTTCAAATTATTTGCTCCACTTTCATATCAGCTTGACGTCAGAAGCAGGAATTTACTGCTTCAGCACACGCAAGGTTGTTGTTATTTTTTGGTAACCATCTTGGTTTATCAGAATCACTACCAAGTAAAAACTCTTGGAACACTAGTCAGTTCCTATCTTTTTGCAGCAGGTTTAGGGGCTAGCAGGAAGGAAGAAAAATGTTTATTTCCTCCTCTGAAAATTAGGTCTCCTTTTGATTTCAACTCCTTAGGGATGCATTCCACATTTCTGATGTGTTGGATTGTTTTGCAGCATGGTCATCCACAGTAACATCAATTGAAAAATGGATCCAACAAAACTGAGAACAAATTCACCAAGTCCAGCAAGAACTTCTTGGCAGCTCTTCCCCAGAAGTATCTATTAGTAACAGTTACTCTTTGCCAGCTGCTAGACATCTTAATCTCATTGACTAGATCAGATTTCAGGGCGATTCAATTCCTTGGTTTAGTGTCAAATGACATTCTGTCATAACTGTTCATATGTCATACCCTTTGCCCAGTGCCTTCATCTCTTAAGTCGTAGAAGCATATCCTTTGGAGCCATCACATCTTATTTTACCAGTGGCTACACAGACTTAGCTCACTTGTTAACTGCTAGGGTAACAAGAATGGTAACAGTAAGCCAGTGAATATAACTTTCAGACATTTTTCAGCAAACCCAGACTGGTATAGAATTTTTTTGTTGTTGTTGTTATGTTATATTATCTCCAGAGACATTTATTTAACAGCAGGATCTGCTTCAGGGCCTCAGCTGGGACCTTCACGCCCAACAGAAGGGGATATTACTGCATAGCAGCAGGTGCAGGCTGTAAGCTTTAAAACATCATATCTGGTGGCCTTTAAAATTTGTTTGTTTCAGAGTTTTGACATTCACTTATTCTGTACTGCCCAACCATGGTATTTCTACCATAAGTTCACCTTCCTGAGATGATCTCTTTCAGGAATCAAATGCTGTGTGTGGTATACGGAGTCTGGCTTGCATTCGGGTATCCTTGTGCCTGTTGACAGTCAGGAAGGTGACAGCAAAGAAAATTAATTATGTTGGGGAGAGAGGAAGATTTCAGAAGATAAATTTGGTCTCAGTTCACCTCATTGACAGACATCTCAGGAAACATTTAGAGTAGACAAAAGGACATCATGGAACGAATAGCAGCTGGAAGTGGAACAAGGCTGGCTTGGTGTCCTGGTTTTGGCGGGGATAAAGTTAGTTTTCTTCTTAGTGGCTGGTGCAGTGCTGCGTTTTGGATTTAGTCTGAGAATAAGGCTGATAATTTACTGATGGTTTTAGTTTAGTAGTTGCTAAGTAATGTTTATACTTAGTCAAGGTCTTTGCAGTTTCTCAACGCCTGCTAGCGAGAGGGCTGGAGAGGCACAAGCAGTTGAGAGAGGACACAGCCAGGGCAGCTGACCCGAACCAGCCAAAGGGCTATTCCGTACCATGGGACTTCATGCTCGGTACATAAGCTGGGGGGGCTGGCTGGGGCCAGCTGATCGCTGCTCAGGGACTGGGTGGGTATCGGTCAGCGAGTGGTGAGCAACTGTGTTGTGCATCGCTTGTTTTTTCCCCTTTGTTATTCCTCTCTCCCTCTCTCATTACAATTGTTGTTATTGTATTTTAATTTTTATTTTATTTTTATTTTATTGTATTTTATTTATTTTCATTATTGAATTGTTCTTAACTTATGAGTTTACTTTTTTCCTAAATCTCCTCCCCATCAGGGGGAGCATGCAGGCGGCTGTGTGGTACTGAGTTGCTGCCTGGGGGTTAAACCACGACAGTTGGTCTACTGTCTCATTCCTCAAATGTCCTGCAAACTTCCCCTGAAAACCAAGAGGTACTTACCCAACTTTGTGGGAACAGCTGCAAAATCAACCAAGCTGCAGTTTCACTTGTTCTTTTTAACTTCCTACTTCATAGTCCCGCCCATATTCAACCACCTTATTAAGCTTCACTTCGTAAGCTTGAATTTATCCCAAATCCAAGCACCTTCCTCTCCTTACCTTCTGTCCTTACTTTCCTTGCAACGTACAAATTTGCCCCGGGAATCTCTGTAAGGTAACACAGGGCCAACACACTTAGGTGGAGAATATTGCCTAGTATCACATAGCACAATATGATATTTCAGAGGGGTTTTTTTTCACGTGGGCCTTCAAAATATTCTTTGGATGTTTTTCGTAGACCAAACATGCCCTCACCCTTCCCTGCCACCTTACCAATAAGCCCCGAGTAAGCGAGGAGGCAGTCAGCATAGTTCTCCTTCAGACAGCTACTAACAGACCGTGACTCAGGCTGGCAGTTTGTGAAGAAATCTGCAAGGCGAGATCTGCAACATGAAGAAAAATGCGTATCTTTAAAAATCAAGCCTGCAGGCATTCCTACCTTTCACACTCTTTTTATTTTTGGACAAGGCTTAATATTCTTTAACTTAAATGTATATTGGACGCATTTCAGCTGATGAGAGTCTCCTTCTGAGACAGATCTCTTTCCAGCATCCATTTTCGAAGCCAGAACAAGAAAGTGTAAGAAAACAGTTAAAAGGGACAGAACAACAGGGAAATGCCTACCCTGTACTAAAAGAAATGCTCTGCATTTTCATGCCAAAAAATAGACAAAGAGGGATTTTATCATATGAGCAGTCATTTTGGATCTGAATTCTAACTGGAGTCTGTTATTCTACAGATTCAGAACAGTTTCTGCTGTTTTACTGATTACACAAAATTGTATATTTGTGCTCAGTAGAGTCTTCTTACTACATGATTTAAGGCAGGACCTGCTTTGGTATTACCCCTAGTTTCCAGGGAGTGGGCTTACTCCTGCTCCGGACTGTCCTGCCGAACCAGCTGGCTGAACTGGGGTGGCGGGCAGATCCAGATGGCATGGTCCCCACAGCCCCCCAGAGCCATGGCACTGAGAATTTATTTGTTCTTGTAAAATGTCCATTTATCCGAAGTCTACAGTATTGTGCCTGGGGCTGAGAAGAAGGGAATGTGTGCTCTGCATCAAGTTTTGCGGCTGAATGGCTGTATTATCTTCACATACCTCATTTACCCCACGTCTAAGATGGGGAGAGCACTGCTTACTATCAGAAAATGCTTTAAGACTAGGACTGAAACTGTACTGCAATTAACAGATTACTACCACGTTGCAAAACGAGGGTGGGGGGAATAAAAATAAAAGGACGAGCAGTCAGGAACTCTTCTGGTTATTTGTGCTTTAAAGCCACATAATGCTCCCATTCAGGTCTGTAACATTCGAGAGGCATCACTGAGGTGAATCAAGGTCCCACACCTTCCAGCTGCTCTCCTGCCCATCCTGCCCTGCTCTCCTCAGCTCCACTATTGCTGTCACTTGGACCTGTAAACTTGGAGCAATGATTTTTGTTTATTTGTAAAGTGTCACTTAGACCTTCGTCTCCATGAACAAAATTATTTAACCTTCCTACTTCAATCTACTCTTCTGTGAAAAAGGGATTAAAATGTTCTTTTGCATATACCAGCTCACAGCGATGTTTCAGGATCAGGTGTTTAATCTTTGCACAGCCCTCTCAAAATCAGGATAGTATAATCTATGAATTTTCAGCATTGCTCTAGCATTATGTAGATATGCAACATAAATGCTCTTTTTCAGTTTTGCAAAGAAAACACAAAAGTTAGCAGAAACAAGTGATTTGCAAGTTATTTACTTTATTTGTTTACATGCTCCAGAGATTAATTATCTTTGTCTGCTTTATTGTTTTGCCTATCTCGGAATGGGATTGGATGTACATCATTAATTGGCCTGAAAGTAGTGATGGGCAAACTTCAAAAGGTTCACAGGCTTAAGTTTGAGAAAGCATCCTATAAATAGACTGTATGCAAACTGCACCTGAATTTATCTGAGTTATTCTCACGACCTCTTTTTAGTTCCATCCCTCAGTAACTGTACTGACACCAGAAAATCCATGGTTGCCTTCAAACCACAGTCAACTGTAAGCTTTTCACCCCTTCCTTCCCCCATTTAACCATTTAACCTTGAGACGGGCGTTTGTACCCAATTGCTTTTAATACCTGTAAAAAGTCAAGCTCTCTACTGATCCTGCAAGATGCCCTGTATGTATACATAAATTTCTAACTTTCCATAAAATCTCTACTTTGCTGGTGAATATATACTGTACCTACCAGGGAACACACTGAGAAGAAACGGATTCCAAGGTATGGGAAGAGATAAATAACAGCATCACAAATAAAATCTGGACAAGGAAACCCTATGTCACTGCAGTGATTCCTCTCAGTCAGTAATTAAGATCGTGGCTTGGATCCAGCCTTCTGAGCGACTGTGAACAAAGACAGTTGACAGTTTCTAAGGTTTTCACAAATTCTGCTAATACCTGGATGTAAGTCTGTTTAAGGACAGAATACAGTCTATTACATCTATCTAGTATGAAAAATCTTTGCCATGGTAGACAGAGCAAGCGTGTGGTACGTGTGATATTTTTGCATATTTTTTTTTTAAAGTAGCTCCTCAGATTTAGATTTCATTATTTATGTGACCACAAACAAATCTTTTTGGAGATGCAATTATATGGTCAGCATCCTGATAATGCTGAAAACATTTCTTGCAATCATTTCATCATTCTTAAATGTCCAGTTCTCCCTTAGATTATTAGGTGCATTGGTCCAGAGATCAGTAATACACACCTCTTCTCCAAATGTTTTTAAGGACTAATAACTATGGAATAACACCAGTCATTTACTAGCCAGTCTGCTTAAAGAATGTATTTGTTGTAAACCCTAAAGGAGGTTAAAAATTGCTCTGCTGATCTCTTTTGCATACAGCTTGATTTCTATGTTAATTTTGGAAAAAAAATTGTGGTCATAAAAGGTAATGATCTGATAATGTTGCACATTTAAGTTTTCATAAGCCAAATATAGTTCAGGTAGCTCTGGTCCAAGCATTATTGGACATCATCATAACACCTCCTCCCTAATGAGTCATCCAAACTTCATACCATCAAAGTTCTCACTCTCTCCTGAGCTGTTAACTACACCTGATATTTATGTGGATTCATTTCCACTGGAGATAAAGATAAGGGCAGCGTATAAAAACGGAGAGAGACCTCCATTCAGTATTTTCAGCAAAGGTCTGCTGCTGAACACTTGCTGAAGATCTAGCCCCAAACATTTCCAGTAGACTGGCACTGATGAAACTATGCTCATCAGCCATACCAAAACGGTGATACTGCCATGTATCTAGAGAGAGAGAAATTAGCTGAATTAGAAACCACAGAAGTATTGCACATGATATAAAAACTGTCTGGGTAAAAGAGACAATCCTTTTAGGACGCCGAAAAAGAGCACCTGGAAGATAGCGGTCCTATAAAAAAATACACATATACTTAGGGTTAACTTAGTGTTCCTTCAGCAGGAAGCAACTTGTAGGTGGTAACTTGTGGGTAACCATCTGACCCATGACTGAGCAGTTTGGTAATCTGGAGCAGAAACAGCTTGTACCATGTGTGCCTCCAGCTGTGCACAATGTTACATGTGCAATGTACATACATGTTAACTACTGCTAGACGGCTGGATAGCGACAGGCAGTTTTACATGGCACATAACATGCAGCAGGACCACATTTAAAAAGAACTATTAATTTCTCTTTCTGTTGAATCACAAATCCTCTTTGTGCACAGCAGCATTAATGATTTTTTTTTTCTTGCATATAAAAAAGGAACTGAAGAGAACCACCCAGAAATCTTCTTCCTAGGAAGAAAAAAAAAATAAACATCTTCCCCTTTGTAGGGCAAAAAACCCACAAATTAAATGAGTCCTATCTTAGTGCTGGAAAATCTCCTCAAAGTAAACTGCAGATCTTCGGGAAAGCTTACTTTAATATTTTGTATACCACTAACTGGAAAAATAAGAATAATCCTGTCGGCAAATTCAAAGAAAATCTGCTCAAACAACAGCCAGCCTTTCTGAGAAGACGAGAAAAAAAATCCCAAACCTGCTATTCTCTAATGCTTTGTGTTAGCACCAGTAAAATGATTTGTAACAGTTAAAAATACAAAGAAAACAAAGTTAATTTGTTTTCCTTGTGATAGTGGTTCTTCAAATACTCAGCAGGATAAATCAAAACTTTCAAATTTTGCTTACCAATAACCTTTGTTAATAGCAGTATTGTGTTTAATCTGCATATAATTTTTGAGGCAATTTGGTTTGATATTAGCACAGCTTGTTGCATAGGCAACATTGATTAGATTTTCACTGATTTTTATTCTCAAGGTTTTGTAAAAGTTCTTTGATGTTCTGAAGTTATCTTTGATATTTATCAGTTCTCCCTCTTTAATGCCGGTCAACACCGATTCAGTACTGGTGCAATATTTAGAAGCATGATGTAAGTTGCAGAAAATTTCTAAAACCCCATTTTTAATTTGGATCTGGTGGAAATCACGGCCTATTGGAAAGCAACTCTACAAACCAGACATATGAGTCGTCCCCAGGACATACCCCTATCGCCGGGCTAGTGGGTGCTGATTTTGCTTCTTTTGCTCTCTCTGGTTGTACACATCTGCAATTGCTGGTACACAGGGACTGAGCCTTGAGAGCCTCAGATCTCCCTTATCGCTGCCTTTGCATTAGTGATCTTCAGACCGAGAAAGACACTGAATCCTTGTCTCCCACTGACCGCGCACACGTACGCGGCGACGTCCGAGCGAGCGGTTACAACCACCGCCCCCCTTAACGGGCGCAGGGAGCGATGGCTGCCGTCCTCGGCACTCACTCGGTGATGTTACTGATGTTAGGTGAAGTCACTGCCAGCCACCTCTCCTTACCTTGCTGCTTGTGTTCAGGTACCTATTTATGGCTTGACAGCAGTAACAGGAAGAGTAGGTAAATGCCAAAGCTGAGTGACTGGGGTGGCTGCACTAATTAGTCGAAGTTGCTCTGGTGTCTAGACACCATTTGGCAGGCACCGTATAGTCACGTAAGGTATGTACTGCATCAATATTCAAAACAGAAAGGAAGTATAAATCTGACACTGAAAAAATTCAGACTAAGCCAATGAATATGTGTCATAGTGATAAATAACACCATTATAGGGGAAAAAAAACCACAACAAAACAACCAAGCCAAAGTACTTCGTTCATGGGGGTCAAATGCAGTATCCTCCGCTGCAGCTACAAGCGGCTCCCGTGTAGCTTGGGTCGCTACTACTTCTGCTGGGGTGCAGTAGTAGCAAGAGGGGTTGGTACGTGGCCAAACTAACGGCTTCATTGTCAGAGGTGCTTTTCATTTTCTCTTTGTTTCATAAACACACAGTGAGTGGGCAGCAAAAAAATGAGGCAAATGCTACATTAGAAACTCCATCAATCGGTGAGCCTCAAAAAGCCTCGAAGCAGCTCCATCCCAGGAGAGGTGATCCTCCCAGCACTTAGTGATATAACTTTGACCCATTTTTTGTTCATTCAAAGACACCAGAGCTGTGTAATACCAATACATCTCATACCTCCTGAGTTATGTACACACACTACTGAGTGCCCATGAGCAACTACAAGTTCTGACAGCTTTTTAAATACATAGATATAGTAAACGGCAACTCCACTAATATTTTTCAGCAAGATTAGTTTTTCTTTGGCTGCTACCCTCCTCAAACAATGACAGCATCTGGCCCCTGAGGGCACTACTGTCCCTACCCACCCCTGTGGCCTCCCCTACCCAGCCTATGGCCCAGGACCCCATTCCAGCAGCCACCCCCAGCCCCAGTGATGCTGTAGGACCTTGGTTTCCAGCCCCCCCCAGCCCTGCCCTGCTCAGCCATGGGCCCCACTGAGCCAGGTCTACCCATGGGCCGGTGTCCCAGTCTGTCCCCAGGCAGGTGCCCAATACTTGGGCTGCCCCTGGCTGCCCTGCTCCCTGGCCAGGGTGGTAGGACCAGCCCTGCCTGAAGGGTCCTGCCCTGCCTGTCCCAGGGGTGTCCCCATGGACCCCAGGGAGGCCTGTGGCTCATGCTGTGCCCTGACACACAGCTCTGCGTTTGTACTTTTTGGGAAGTGGGAAGGAAGGGTAAAAAAGTAAAGTTTGTTTCCCAAGACATGAATATTGAAAGCAGCTTCTCTCACAAGAGCTGGTCCAAACCTTTTGCAACACTGACAGAAATCACTACAGGATCCTGGACCCCAAACTTCAGCTACTAACCAAAAGAAGCTGCTTTTCAGCTGGGTTTGCTGCTTTTTTTTTTGGGGGGGGGGGTGTTGGTTTTTTTTGTTGTTGTTGTTGTTATTTTAATGACTGACAGCTTAAGCCCCAGCAAATATTTGATTCTGAATTTGATTTACCTCTAAAAATTTTGTTGTTCATTTGGAAGTAAAATACAGACAATCCCCAATTATACAGCAGCAGCCTATTTGGATTGCGGAATAACTGGATACAGAAACAAACACCAGAGACCACACAAGATTCATTCAGATGCCTGGTAACATCACAAATGCTTTCTCAGAGCATCAGGCACAGACACAACAGCCCACAAAGCCGGTTCCTCCAGCCGAGCACCCACACTCAACCCAATCTGGCCAGCTGACTGCCTGTACCGTGATCCCTACCGTGTCTGCCAGTACCTGTTACCCAGTGTTTTCATTTACCGGAGCCTTCTAGACATCTAGTACCACAGGTAATGGGGGAGCTATTAGCAATTCAGTCATGCAAAATGAGTAATATTTCCAGCTATGCATATCTATAGCTTAAAATTAATAGTACAAACATTGTGTTCTTTCTATTCTATTAACAAAACTCATTTTTCTGAGTAACAAGTGTTCTAAAATAAACATAGCCCATACCCATGTTCTATTACTGTATTTTATGCAAAGCAAGATAAAGTTATATACTCTTGTTAATACAATCCTCTTCCCTTCCTCACATCATCTGCTGGGGACCTGTTAGATCTTTTTACACAATGTCTGCTACAGAAAATCAAAAGAACTTAACACTAATCTCACAGTTTATCAATGTTAGTTAAATCCTCTTAAGTGACTCAAGATGATGCCTGAGTGTAATTTTAATTTAATATATAGGTTAACATACAGACCTCCTTTGGGTTTCAGGAAAACTACTAAGCTCAAATGTGATTCTAAACAAATATGATCTATTTGCAATTGGGTTATACAAATGGGTTTATACTACTGACCTTTTGTGTAATAAAACAAATTTTGAAAAATACGGTGCAAATCCTGAGCACAGGGTAATGCAATAAAGAATTAGAACAGTGATTCTCAGATGCTGTGACACAAACCAGAATTTTCTCTTCTGTTTGCAAAAAAATTACCTCACATCATTTTTGAGAGGCCTGTTTGAGAGAACATCTGGAAAGCATTCCACAGGAAATCAAACCTATATTAAATATGTTTTGCGGGGCTCTGTTTCCTTGCATAGACTTTAAGCATGCATAATGTGTTTCTGTCTTCTCAGCTGCAAAGAAAACACTTCTCTGACAATCTTCTACAAAATGATAGGCTGAAGTGTCAGTCTATGATTTCTATCAGGGGATGCTGGTAAGATTTCTATTTTGTCTGTCTCTGTACCAAAGCTCTCCAACAACATGCACAAATCCACTAGCTGCTTTCCCAGTATCATGAATTTGTGTATTTTCATTTTATTTCATTTTCTTTATGCTGTTTAATTTGAAGCTTCTAAATCTAAATGACTGTCATGTTTAAAGATGTCCAAGCCTTAGAGTGTCTCTTGATACCGTGTTATTCAGGAAAGAACGAGTGCATTACGGATAGAGTTGTTCTCACTTCATTAGCTGGGCAGACAGGAGTGTCTTTGAATTACAGGCTAGAAACCTAAGAAAAACATTGTCACTCTCAAAAAGCAAGCCAAAGAAATTAGCGCCACCGCAAGTCCTTGAGTGTGCCACTGGATGCTTACGTGTTTATTAACAACTATATTGTGAGTACACACTGAAAGGATGCAGTTCCAAGTACCTGAGAAAGACATCCATGACAATAATATTCTCTATAACCACCTGAATAAACTAAAATAGAATATTGCTGGCTCAAGCATGAAATTTGTGGAGTTTGGAGACAGAAATTAATCTTAAAAGTCCAACACAAGCTCTCTCTTTACAAGAAAAGCTTCTGTTGGCAGTTGCACTTTTCCTGAAGTTATGTAGGGATGCTTTTTGCACAGGAAAATCCCTCAGTGGCACCACGGTATGTGTGATGGCATTCCTGAAGGGAACAGTTTCACGTCCCTTTGTCAGAGACCTGGCTGAGAGAAAGAAAGGGTGCCCAGTGTGTGGCCTTGTACTCAGTTTTGTGGGGTCTGTAGGCACTCAGCAAGGCTGAAGCTCATCCTGAAGCTACTCTACAAACTACTCTGACTTCAAGAGTAAGACAACAAAAGTCAGAACTACAGCAGATAAAAGCAGATTAGAGTCTCTTTTATGTGAGCCCTTTTTTTCCATGCACAAAACAGCCCCATCAAGCAACAAGTCAAAAAGTTCTGACACCAACAAACCAACCTAGCATTGATCTTACTCAACATGTTTTACGTGGATTTAGATGCTATATGGATATATAATGCTAGTACAAAAACCACTGATTTGTGGTATAAGATTGGATAATAAACCATTTTTATCAGTTAAGGATGATGTAGCTGTCTTAAGAGGATTTTTTTGTTTCCACTGTCAAAAAAACCTGAATGCAGCTACTGAGGCTGAGAGCTGACAGTCTGTGATATATCCAGAGGTTTACAGAAGTTACTCTGAAAGACACTGTCCATTCTGAAGAATATTTTGCAATGCTGCATGATGGCCAGTTACTGAAATTTATCTCCAGCATTTCTCAATGCCTAATTAGAAAAGGCAGCATCATAACTGAGAGGACAACCACTGTAACTTATGCTTGAATTGGAACAAAAGCAAGCGAACTCAATATTCAAACAATACAGTTGTCATTTAAGAGAGTTCTTAGTCATATATGCTTTATAATAGAAAAGGTAGCTTTAATGGCTTATAGAATGTGTTTGAACAACTATAGTGTAAGCACCAGCATGTGAATGTAAGGTCATCTATTAATAATCTTATGCATGGGTCACAATCAACTCACACAGAAAATCTTTATTCAACAGTAAACACACACCAGAACACTTTTTCTGTGTCACTTGTTTTAAAACCAGCAGACAATCAAAGCATAGGAAACAACCACCACCTCCACCAAGAAGTCTTTGCGGATACTGGTACATTATTTAAATCTGGCTTCAACTTCAGAACAGTTACTCCATCAGTAACATGGTAGTGCTTAAAACATAATGAAAGCAATGCAATTTCTATTCAGTAAACATTAAAATGCTAAAATTTGAAAATATGCGTGTGGCTGTCAGTTGCTTGGTTGAGAAACAAAGTTTTATTTTTAGTTCCAGTGCTTACATTTTCTTGCAGCTATTTTAATAGATGAACTGCCATCAGAAATATTCTCTCACTGGGGCCTGATGTAGAATGATATAAATAACCTTTACAAAGTCCAGCATAATGGAATGGTAAAATCAGTTGACATTCTTTTAATTAGCACTGCCTGATGATTTACCTACACAGAACAGGAACAGCCAAATTCATCCCTGGAATAAATCCACACTGAAGTCACTGATGTCAGAGGAAGTACACTGGGAATGGGCTTGATATAATAGCTCTGTTATTTGCATTAAACTTAGAGCAGCTTCTTGCCTGTAGCATATACATGGTTTGAGGTAAATGAGAAAACATTTTGATTTATTAAAGAAAATGCTAGTATGCGATATATACATCCTTTTATTTGCCCCAGAAAGAGCAACTTAGCCAAATGTGACTAGGTGTACATTAAAAAGGATCAAAACTCTTCCCTTCAACAGATTTAACAGATTAGTGGGTGGAAACTACTCATGCAAACCCGTGGATGCTAAACTCCTCTCTGCAAAAACCTTTCAACTAACAATTCAACAAATCAGCGGTAGCAGCACTCTTACTGGAACCCCATCCAGCAAAGTAATTAAGTGCTTGCTTACCCTTAAGAACATGAGTAGCTCTAAATTTAGACCTCCATTAAAGTTTAATACCAAATTTAGTTTTCCTGGATTTCAGTATTTTTTACTAAACGTGGGTGAAGCTTCTTAATTAACATATGCAGTTTAATCGTTCCTCCCAATAAACAAACAAAACAAAATAGGTCACATTTGTCCTGCTGTAAATCCCTTCCTGGCTCATCCTTCTCATCTGTAGTCTTCTTATTTCTTAAACTATACAGGCAGTTTTCCTTTCTCACTTAGAATAACAAAACAAGGCTTTTCAGACAAAATGATACACAGAGATGAAGGACCACATCTGGATGACACAAATGCCCCCAAGACCTTAGAGCTAAAGTTTAGTGGTGGCTGTGAGAACTTCAGCCCACTGAATTTTTTTGGCTAAAAAAGGGACCGACGTGGCAGGCAGGGTATCTAAAACCAGTCTATAAAACTCTAATAATTTGTATCCAAGGTTATTTTATATTGCTGTGTGTTCATACAGACATACCTTATTTCCTCTTCCACTTTTTCAACCCTGTAGACAAGTAATAATGAATATTCAGTGCCACAGTTTGTTCTTAACCTTAAAAGTAACCAGAAAGGACTAGCAGGACCTGAGCCACGGCAGGGATACTGCCAAGGCTACACCATGCAAAACTGAGCAAAACAGCTCTGACAATGCTGAGGCATAACTTGTGTTTTACAGATAATGGGCACAAAAGAATTACACTCCCTTTTCGTGGAGACTGGGTTGCAGGAATCAGCAGAGGTTCTAGCTGACTGAAGGGATGCTGCTCCAAGAGTTTCAAGCTTGTCTGACAAGGGACCTCAGTATAAAAATGCCGTGTAGTTACTGCTTCTCGGAGCATAACCCCCCCCGCGCACGAGGCTCTCTTCATCGTTAAAGCACAAAGGGATGTGAAATTTGGGTGCAGGAATAAAGCTGAACCATTTTTCTAATTACTATAGCTTTGCATCTTTGCTTCCTTCGGAGAAATGTCAATCTCTCTGCAAGCTTTTAATCTTCAAGACTTTCTTAAGCAGAACAGAGTATAAATGAGGACTGGCCAAGCAGATCCTGGCACCACAGAATGACATCCATCTACACTTCAACAGGGACAAAGCAGTCTTGTTTTGCTGGGTGTTCTGATTTTGAGATTCCAAAGGGTTTTATGGGTATGTTTTAAGGAGGAACTGATTGATTCATTTTGAGTTTTATTCAGAGAGAAGAAATTTAAAATTACCTTTGTTTATGGGTGGAGAGGAGAATAACACTTTCTATTTTACTCTGCTAACAGAAGACATCAAGGTAATGAATCATGTAAGGGACTAGAAAGGAAGAAAATAATATGATATTGCAGCATTTTCTATCTTTACTTTGCCTTGACTTGAAAGGGTTTTGATGATTTTGCAGAGACTGCATTAATATTTTTTTCCAGGCTAGTAATTCCCCACACACATACTCTACTACACCATTACATTTTCTCTGCAGAGCACACCAGCTTCTGTCCCACCTTCCCCCAGATCCCATTTTTTGAATTTTCTTAACTGTCTTTACCCCTATTAATTCATTAACACAAATTAATACCTGGGCTTTTTTCACTTAAATAAACATGTTACCTCTAGCAATATATACATATATGCATGTATGTACATGGCTGTATATGCGTGTATGTATAAAAACCATTCTTCAAATTCAGGCTATGCTTATAGACATGAGGTGAGCTTGTGGGCGTCCTACAGTATATGGGCCAAAAGGCAGCTTTACATTTTTTTCCTATCCCACTTGGCACTGTGCAGAGAAGCGAGCTTTCCTGATGCCACGCAGGGAGCAAGCAGGGAGGCCGTGCAGGCAGCCTGAGCTTGGGCTAACCCCACTACTCTGCACACATCCTACATCTAGTAGAGGGTGAGTCAGGCAGCACATGAGGTTCTTCACCCACTCCCTGACTCAGTCTCCAAACATACAACACAGACATAGCCTGCAGGTCTCCAGAAATCAAGAGTGTCCCTGTTTTAACGTCTTTAACAGCATTATAGAAACTATGTTGCTGTCCTGGTTTTGCACACCCACAGCAAAACAATCATCTCAAGGAGTTGCCAGACAGCTTTGAGTGCCAAACTGATATAAATACCCCGGAGGGATGTAAATCCAGCGCTGTTATACAGAACCATACAATGCTACTGTGTCCTTCATGAAAATAACAATTAAGCCTCATTTTAACATGTAAAGCTAGAGCCCATCCCAGACTGAGCGGTCAGGCTTAGCAGCTGGCCAGCTGAACTGCAACCACTGCAAGCTACAAGGCTCAGAAAGGGAGGCAGCACCTATGTTTTCCCACTCATCTGCTGAATTGCAGATGATCACTGGACTGTGGCAAGAGACTGAGGGAGGAAGGAACAGGCCGAGGAGCAGGTGAGGCGTCACTGTAAGTGGCTGTGAAAGAATTCAAATGCGGCAGGGAGATGGTGAAAGTCAGATAATGACAAGTCTGGAAAGAGGAGATGGAAGGAGACTAAGCAAGAGGGAAAGGCATGAGAAAAAATGAAGGGAGGAAGTGAAGAAGATGAGAGAGAAGTCTAACAAATAGAAAATTTGAGGGAAAGGGCATATTTTTTCTTCCCCTCTTCTGCTTCCCCTACTGCATCCCCCTAGCACACCCCTCCCTGCTACTTGTTAATGCTGTGACTGAAGAAGGCTCACTCCTGAGTCAAGATGCTGGGCTCCTCTCTCCTATAGCAGGACAAAAGACTGCACATTTATAACGTCTCATTGTAGACTTTCCTACAGTGTTGAACCACCCCCTCCTCTGGCGAATCTCTCTGGGGGTGTCGGGTTTTCAGGCAGTAAAGCTGTGTGTTGCAGGAAGAGCTCAGAAGCCTTAACACAGAGAAGCCACTTTTAGAAACCGGTACTGGTATAAAGCACTTGCAGGTTTGCACATGCCTTATGGAAAAGGAGCACGGATACAGTGACTCCCCTTCCACGATAAATTATCATTTAAAATGTTCAAGAGAACACAAAGAAGAAAAAATAATTTCTTGACAAGTTTTTTATGTTTTCAGGAAACGTAGCAAGCAGCTGATTTTTTGTTCTAGCTTTTTGTGTGGATGAACTCATACACACTGATGAAAATGTCTGAATACCTTCACAGTGTTCTTACACCTGTAGACGAAGATAGCTTTCATATAGAATTAAATGGGTGGTTGCAACAAAATTAAGACTGGATAGGATAAGTGACCAGAAACTGGTTAAGACATAAGAACACACCAATGAAAGCACATTTATAAAGATTTAGCTCTCTGAATACCCAGTGCTGACAATATCTTTATTGTATTTTCAGGGAGATGACCTATCTACTGAAACCCAATAGGACATTTCATTATTATCCTTCAGACATCCCACGAGGAAAAGTTATTTAAATATATTATGCAGCTATTTTATCTCTTTTTTCTTGTTTTAGTATCAAATAGCTGTAGCCAGCAACATGTGCTTTTACAGAACTAAAGGCAAAACATTAAGAACAGTATGTATTGTAGCCAAAAAGAAAGGTCCAAACAGCTGTCCTCTGAAACTAGTCAAGAACAACTTTCTGACTATTTCACCTTAAAAATGAGCCTCAATGATTTGACCAACCATTTTGAACATGGTAGTTGTGGAGGACAACATACAGGCTGTTACTAGATTCTTATATTAACAAAAAATGCCTCATTTTATGCTACCCTTCTTCTCAGATCTTCGCAGCACATGACTGAATTGATACTGTCCTTTTAATAAATAATGTGTCTGTATCATTATCATGCTGATCAGCGCCTTCTGAACATATCCAGGAGACAGAGGAAGCACGCAGATTCAAAATACAGATTACTAAAAAGACCAAACTAATGACTCACACTTTCATTACTCAAAGAAAATAGTATTTGAAATACTGCCAAATGTGACAGTGGCAAAAATGAAGCACACTGCCCTACATTTACAGCAGAATTTTTTTTTTTTTAAATATGCCAGTCAACTTTCTGAAGTTTAATTGGTGGCTAAGGTGATCAGAACAGGAGGTTCCTCAGAGGTTTGAGCTATTCCTGGACAACATCATTGGTGAAAGTTTTTGACAGCCTATTGACTTTCCTTAGAAGTTCTGTTTATGTTCATAACAAAAAGGAACTCTAATGGCTTCTTTTTGTCCTTTGTTGTTTTGCTTTTCTTTTCAGTGAGCATTGACAGACATGCCTGAGAGACTCCAATCCATTTCAAAGCTGGATATGGACTGAGATACAAGCAGAGGCAGCAGAGAAATGATAATGAAAGTGAGCCATTCAGTATTCTGCTGAAGCTAAAAAATTAGGACTGTTCACATAAATCAGAACTTACTTGCATTTTCTAACGTTTCTGGTCTCTTTCCCTCGGTCAAGAGTTTATGTTATACAACAGACAGTTTTTTCTTAATTAGTCATTAATCTAAGCAAAGCATCCTACCATCTCAGTTAACGGTACCTGCAGTTTGGCCAAATCATTTCCCTGCTCTTAACTGTTTCAAAAACAGATTCTGTGATACAGGCATCCAGGACAAAGCTTTGAAAGAGTATCCACAACTGGATGTTTAAATACTTGTTTGGACAGACTCAGTTGACATTTTATACAGAATATGGGCAGATTCAAATCTTGCTTTTCTAAGCAAGCAGCATTTCTAAACTATTTGTCAGTGTACTTTCAGAAACCATTTAGAACTTGTCTCCCTTAACTAGCATTACGAAGAAGCTTTAATAGATGTAACAGGCATGCAAATAACAGTTGCTAAATGACTTGGTTTCACAGCAGGCAAACATACCCTCAAATTATTCTCCCATTTAGATATTCTTTCAGATTTCAAAATGAAACACAAGTTTTCAGAGTTAGAATTAGGTACCTACCGACTACTGTTTTAAATTATTCTAAACATATCTGGAATTACTATGAGGACTGATTTATCAGTGCCAATACTTTCAATAGTAGGGAGGAGATCATCTCCCCTTTTTCTCCTCCCTTGCCCAAGTCCTTGTTTTCCTGTGGGACAAGGGGAACAAATCACACCAGCTCCCTCTAAGTGCACAAGTCACAGAGACAAAATGTCTTTTACCAAATTATGGATAAGCGGGAACAGCTCTGCTGCCGGTTCCTCCCCTCCATAACAGCAGAGAGGGAAGCTATTAAATACACTAGCAGTTTAGTCGGCCCAGGAGGTATTAACACCTAGGTGAGATGGCTCTCAGCCACACATCAAGCTTGCTGTGCCTCCAGGCACAGGACCCGAGTGCTGCACTCACTGATTCTGCCCCAGAGCCCGCAGGCAGCTGCCCACCTGCTCCCTTGTACCAGTGCTGCCCCTCACCCTCACAGCCAGGTCCCACTAAGCCTTGGAAGAGAGCGAACTTGTTAATTTTGGCATTTTAAAGCAAAAGAACCTGTAATGAAACCTATTTTCAGCTCAGTGCTGGCTGCAACTTAGGGCGAGGGGAACAGAGATTTTACCAAGCTTCCCTCTGCAGCATTGCAATAAAGCAAGCATACCACCAGACATGTGAAGTCAAATTGTACAAAATGCCATTAAAAACTTAGCTGCTGAGGCAACATTAGATCAAAGCTGACCAAAGGAAAACACAGTCATGAGAGAAGTAATGACATTAATTTAACTAAGCAATTCCTGAACACTACAGCCTGGATAATAGGAAGAAGTCTATAAAATCATCTCTCCCATTTCGTTGGCACTGTAACACACTGGATGTTTGGCAGAAGTCACAGTAAAGTGAGCGTAACTTTACTAATTAACAGGGCCTGTGTATAGGGAAGACTATATATATAAGCAAAAAGACTAACGGCACAACATGGAAATAGAAAACAGGTGGTTCTGAGACTACGCATATCCATCTTTCATAAACTGCAATGGCATCAACTTGGAAGGTGCTGAAAGCAAGTCACTGGACCAAAATGAGAACTTTGGTCTACTATAAATCTGCTCTGATTTGGGTCACCAGGAAACCAGCTGCAGATTTCCTCTGAGTCACCGAGGGTAGGGTGCTGCTCACCTCCTCACCTCCGAACAACGCTCGGGCACACCGGAGTTGCTAGGGCTAAAGACCTGAGATCAGCAGCGAAGGTCTCATAAACAAACTTCAAAGTAAATATTTTACCCAGCATATGTAAGTACCTATTAAGATTGATATCATATCTTCAGTGTCCTTGACATTTAACAATAGTGTTTATTTCCTTGCTTGCTAGAATTGGATAATCTGCAAGGAACTGACACATTAGAAATGAGCAAGTGTCTTGGGCATAACTTCATAAATATGACATTAGCACAACAACATTCTAATATAAACACACACAGTGCTACGTAGGAATAAAGCATTTCCTAAGGGCGGAGGAGTGTGTATGTATGGATGTATCGCACTGAATAAGAGCTGTGTGACACTCTGCAGGGAACTCGGTGAAGGTGAAAGGACGCGGGGTGCCCTGTGAAGCAGTGCCCTACAAGCAACGTCCAGAGGAAAGGCCGGGAATTAGGGCAGTGAATCAATGACCCCCCAGTTGTACCAGCCCACCACTCCTGTTGGGGGAGGCGGGGAGATAAAACAATTCCAAAGCCAGAAGAGATCTGCAAAGATAATGGGATCTAGTCTACAAACGTGGACTCCTTTTCTTCCAATGAAGAACCCCACAGGTACTCTGTGCACTGTGAGCATTTATGAAATCTAACACGTGGCTTGTATCCAGTTATTAGTGCTCACATGTAAGATCAAATGAAAATAAATCCCATTACAATGAACAATTTTATTCTCCCCTTGCAACTAATGGGACATAAAAATCTTTCTGAGACACTTCATAGAGACACCTAATGAAAATTTTTCCAACCAAAAAATCCGTAAAAATTAAACCAGGCGTTTAAGGATTCCTCCATGGTGCGAGGGAGTAGCATCTTTGGAGAAGGCACACCCTGTGACCAGATGCAGGCTTGTTGCTCTGTTAAGGATGTCCTAGGCTTTTGCTTTTTTCCCCTGACTCATCCTTTTCCCTAGTGGATATTCCGACCCTTGGGCAAATCCAGCAGTACCAAAAGGTTCTCTCTGGTACCTCATCAATCACTCCCCTGCCATGTGCTATCTTACCTGCAGATGTAATTCTTCTTGCAGGATTCTTGTAAATTCAGGCAGTTTGGTTTCTCCCTGTCCTCATATGAACACACAGGAACAATAGTCTGCCGTCTCCTTTCTGTACAGGCTACGTCTCGACAGGAGCAGAAGAGCATCCCGTAGCTGTGCTTTGGGGGGACTTTGTCAAAAAATAGCCGGAGGGCCTTATGACATTTCCGCTTGTTACAGATCTCATTAGACGTGCTGCTGGTGCAGGGGGTTATGTAAGCAGATCTGAACCTCTTGCAGGTATCATTTAGGTTACAAGCTTTTGCTGCATCCAAGCAATTGTTCCCCTTTGAAAGTACTGGCTCCACTAGAAAAAACAACACAACAGCAGTAAGAAATGCGTCACAGTTATATTGTGGTTTGATGTTTGCGTTCATTTCACTGTTAATGAGATCCTGGTTACGTATTTGTTACACACAAAACTTTCAGCGCCAGCAACTGCGACCACTCACTCCTCACGTTTCCTAGGGTAATGGTTTAACGGGTGAACGACAGCACAGGCATGTGTTAAGATCAGAACGCTGGCAAATAAATGATGATTACAGCGGGCAGGCTACACTTCATCTTCATGGTAGCGGACATGCAGGATGAACATTGGGTAAGCCTTGGCCTCACTAAAAAGCTGTTAAAACCACTGGTAAATGGGAAGCAATACATTTGGCCCATCACGCAAGAACGGAGTGAGGACGTGGGCTCCTAACCCTGGCTTGATAAAGCCCTGATACTTTTTACTTTTTCCTTGAACAGCATAAATGACATTTAGTGTGCACACTGGGTAAGAACGCTGAAATGTAATTTGCATACTTTGCAGAATGTAAAAGCCACGTGCCTGTTACTACAGCTTTTGAGGTAAAGCACCCAGACAGGAGGGAAAGCAGGTGCAGCCCCACAACTGTGGGCTCTGTGAGGCTACCCACACAGGGCCTATAAATAACCTCCATGCTTAGTTAAAGCCACTTTTATAAGATCTATAGATGCCATCTGAGCCCTGGAAGTTTTATGAAGTTTACAAGCTTTGAAGAAGCTGACGTAGAATTAATAAATTACTAGGAAAGAAACATTTTAAAACAAGGAGTATGTCTGTCTCTCACACAGACACACATGCACATGCTACAAGAAGTTGTAGAAAAAATTGAATTCAGATAAATGTTAAGACTATAATTATACATTTCATTTTGCAATACTTTATCCAGATATTAAAACCCAATATATGCTTTGCTTGAAAATGAAGGCAACTAGCATTAGAATGCAAAATTCAATTAAGAATAATTATAATGCTGTTTTCGATATTAGGAAAGTCAACATCACAGATCCAAGAAAATACATTAACCTCCCATTGCTACAGAATTTGCAAGTTGAACAAAACATTTTGCAAATACCTAAATTCTGCAGCAACCTCTTAGGGGGGATGGCCAAAGATAAAACATCTCAATCTATCTAAAGCTCTAAGTTCCTCTTAAAAAAAGCTCTTTTCCTAGATTTTTCACCTATTCCCAAAAACTCTGTTCAAAGCGCTTCTACAACTCAATACCACTCCTCTCCGTTCTTCTGCCACTGTGCCTCCAATTCTCTTTTTCCGTAGCAGGAAAAGATGACACAGCATGGCTGACATGCTGCACATGAGGCACTGCACTTGTTTGAATTGACTGTGCCCAAGACAGGCCTTGGATGCTAACACACGCTTAGCATTATACAAATATATCACCTGCTACTATCCCATGTATCTTAGCTACCCAGAAATAATGCAATGCATAAGTAGCATTAGATTTGTTTTTCACTCTAGCAATATCCTGTAACTACATTCAGTGGGTTTGTACATTTAACCTTTGGACATTTAATATTCACACTCCAAGTCCTTCCCATTCTCAGTTTCTTGCACAATAAACTGCAACTCTTTCCTTCTTACCTTCATAAATTACAAAATTATAAACATGCAACATTTGACTATAAATTAACAGAGCCAAGCATTTCTTATAATAGCAGCCTACCACAGTTGAAGCAACACCAGATGCAGAAGAGATGAGATGTCCAAAATCCAACCCTCTCATAAAACCGTAACATTTTTATATAAAATGTTGTAATTCATTAACGTACAACTATAATCTTAACTATGAACTCTCAAAGTTTTTTTATACAGTATATAGAATTATATGTTTAGTACAAATATAATTGCTATGTAATCTGCAAGGCATATAATTATGCAATATATGAATAGTACATACTAATTACTATGTGATTGCAGAGTAATTACATGGTTATTTGTGCCTGGGAGTCAACTGCTGAATTCCACTCTTTAAAACAAGATTCTGTGGAAGACCACCGAATGAGGCATTGCAATACAGACATCAGCTTACTATACAATATATTATAAAGCACGCTTTTAAAAAAAACACCCAAGGTGTAATAAAGCAACTCTTTGCCAATAATCACATACATGTTTTCCATTAAGGGTCCAAAATGTAACAAATGCTGCTACAGAATTAAAAAGCACCATGAACATGAACACCTCAAAAATCAAAAGAGACAGGTCAATCAATCTTTTTAAAAAGCAGAGCATAAGCCAATTCACTGACAGCACAAAAAGCAGTGAAAGCTAATCTTGGATGAAATTTGAATTAGGTGCACATTGTTCACAAACAATCGTTATACATATTCATATCTTTCATGCAATTAATATCTACCCAAGACTCACATTCTTCTACTCTGTACATGGACCAGGTTTTTCTGGTGTTGGTTTTTTGAAATAGCCCTGGCTGTAACATGCCACTTGCCTTTTCTCTTTTGATACATATGTCTCTAGATACTGTTTCTGGCATATTTATCATCACATTACACAAATTAGTTTTACCTTCTAAAAACAAGAATAACATGCAACATGTAAGAGAGATGCATCAACTGCATTTGAATAAAAAAAGACTGTCTAAACCAGCTGTTCTCTTTAATGCCAACTTCTTCCAAGCTTTTAAATCACATTTTAATGTAAAACTTACAATCCAGAAGACACTTTATCCTTTATTTTTATTGAAAAAGTAGCACATAATTATTCCTAGGTCCTGTGGTAACAACAAACAGTTAACAATGCTAAGAGTGTTTCTGAGGATTACTTACACAGCAGTAATATATAAGGTCAAAATTTCACCCAGCTTCTGTTCTGCAAAGCTTGAATTATTAAGGCAGGCAGGAGTTTGGCTCGTACTAGGTACTGACTACGTTAAGAGCAAATGGATCTATTCCAGAGCTACTTTTCCTGCCAGCATCCTTTGGGAAAGGTTTGTGTAAGGAGATCCTTTTTCAGTTCCCTCCTCTTGGGGCACTTGGATATGGATTGAGAGTGGTCGGAGCAGCAGCCTGGAACCAGCAGCAATTCCTTGCCACCACCATCACCTTCCTACCCCGAGCTTCCTCTCTCCCAAGTCTGCTTTGCCTTGGGCCCATTCTGGGCATTTCTGCCAAACCATGCAGCTCTCCACTCCTGCCAAATCACTGCAGACTCCACGGTCTGTTACTTCCAGGCAGGTAGCAAGTGATGCCTCGTGCCTGTGTGCAAGGCACTGGTTCCCACCCACGGCACGGATCTGCCAACACCAGGACGCCACCTCCCAGCAGAAGTCACCCGTAGCCGAAGGTGCTTTGCTGCCGTGGGCGCTACCCTGATGTGGTGCAGGCAGAGTCACGGCAGAACACGGCCAGCGCCAGGAGCTACTGCCTTGGTGGGAAAGCAGCAGCTCCTAACACCCACGGCATGAGGATGCCCAAACACACCCTCCTGGCAAGCGGTTTGCTGTACTCCATCTGCAGAATCTCTGGGGCAGCAGTAACTGGCTTACGTGGGACCCTGCCTCCACGTGGGTCACCAACACGTGCATGCCAGCTGAGATGTTTTTTCTGATAAACTGATAAATTGCTGATGAAAATGCAGGCCCTGTGTTATAGTATAAGGTGTAACCACCTTCATATTTGTTCTCTCTTGAAAATCCCCACCCTGGCCCAACACTGTTAGAGCTGCAGAACAGTTCCGGACTCAAGCTCCCATGCGGCAGCAGAAAGCATCCAGCCAAATGCTCCAGTCTTTTATCCAGAGATGTTTCTAAAGTTTAATAGGGCTTCCTCTGCCCCGTGTGATCTTCCTTATGTTTCATCCTCTTAATCTTTCAACTTCCTTGCATTTCCATTTCTATTTCATTTCTGCACCTCCTGAGCCTTTGGCTGTCTTTCAACTCCTGTTAACCCCATGGTGCACAAGAAGGGATTCTCAATGGGTATTGGGAGCTTCTCAGTCATGCTCCCACTAGATGGAAGGAGCAAAAGGACTAAACTTGTTCTACAAGATTCTTATTTCACAGTAAAAATGGACACTTAGTTTTCAATTTTCTTACAGCATATAAAAAGCAAGTTGCTGAGGTTGCCATTAAAATTACCATTACTATTTGCAAGTAATTATCATTAGTAGGTTTTCTAGCAGTTTTAGTGAAGGGAATGCTGTAAAGAGAGTAGCAAATGTTAATGTGATGGAAGCCAAAATTACAAACTGATAGAGGTGACCACATGGGTATGAGCCTATTCCAACACAGGTGTAGAATATGACATATAGAAACCAAAACAGAGAAGAGAACCATGATCCCACTTTAACTAAAGTGCTACTAGGTAGTTCACTGAAGTACTCCTGTTTTGTAAGAAAAGCAGATTAAAAAGTAAGGAAAGCATGGGAGACATTGTCATCTGCATTTTAATGGATTCAAATAAACACTCCATTTTCCGGGACAAATTGTTCCTAATCCCAAATGGCAGATTAAAAATGAGTCATCCCTGAGAAATGGTGAGGCCGACGCACAGATTATTCTGAGGTTCTACTTGTCTTCTACTAAGCATTTAGAGAACTGTCAGGCCTAGTTCAAACCCTTTCAAT
This sequence comes from Falco rusticolus, assembly GCF_015220075.1. Classification (NCBI taxonomy): domain Eukaryota; kingdom Metazoa; phylum Chordata; class Aves; order Falconiformes; family Falconidae; genus Falco; species Falco rusticolus. The sequence goes on from NC_051195.1 coordinate 36,451,181, forward strand.
AATCATAATAAGCAGGTGGTCTACTTTTTAAATTAAAATTAATACATTATCAAGCTATAACCAGGACTTTCGGAGTACTACCAAATACAAGAAGGGGCATATTGAAATTACAGTTGATGGCACCAGGTGACAAGGATGAGACTTACTCCCATGTGTAGAAAGGCACACACAGGGCTGGAACAACAAAAGACCTAAACAAACAACACTGCCAAAACCGAGACTTTAGGTTCTTGAGACCAAAGCTGGAACTTTTTACATTCCTGGTCAGTCTTGTAAGTCTTTGATAACACAATTTCCACAGGTCCCTAGAAATCTTTTCTGAAAGCACCCATAAATCTACTTGAGGAGGTAAGGACTGTCTCCTGTCCAAGCCCCACAGAGATCCAGAACATTTACATTGCTTAGTATGAACCAGCAGATGTGATCTGGAAGTGTTCCTCACTCAGCTACCATGTTATGCATAACTGCTACACCCAAAGCCTTTTTCAAAGCACCCTGGCCTTTGTTTTTTATGAAACTCCACTAATGAATCATCAGCCAGGATCTTGAAGACTTTGGTTCAATGCCTTCCTTGACCTGGAGATTCAGAACCACTGTTCTCCTTTCCCAGAAGGGCTCTCCAACCACCTCGTTGTAGAGTGTTCTCAACAAGGTGCATGGGAAATAGTACATATTGCAAAACACAGGAGAGAACATGATGCTTCAGCCCAAGGATGAGAGCTCTCCCCGGGAGGCAGATTGCTGAGTTCTGGCCTGCACCCAGGAGAGAGAGTTCTCTCTCTCACATGAGCAATGACTGGAAGCCAGGATTCCCCCCCGAAGATGACTCCCTTAATTGTAAGTCTGCAGAGGCGTGATCCCACTTGTGCTCTCTTCTTCTCATCTCTTCTAAAAGAAAATAACCCTTTCTATACCACGGCTCCTCCCCTTCCTTCCAGACCAAGCTGCTGCTTAATCCATAGGGTGCCCTCCCAGGCCATAGAGAAGAGCAGAGAGTAAAGGCATCCCACTTCCTTAAAGACTATTCCGAGCACTAATTTAATGATTAAAGCACTACAACATCTTCTGCTCGATGCCCATTAAAAGAACAGCGGAGCTCTCCTCTCAGAAGCATACACTGATTGCTGTGTGCACAGATGCACCTGCCTGAGGCTGTGAATCTGGCTCCTCAGGTCCAGAGTCTTCCAGCAAATCTCAGTTTCTGTATTTCTTATTGTCCATCTAGACATATATTGTGCAGGAGGTTTTGCTGGTGTTTTGGTGTTTTGGGTTGTTTGGTTTTGGTTGTTGTTTTGGGGTTGGTTTTTTTTTTTTGGGGGGGGGGGGTTGGGGTTTGTTTTTGTGGTTTCTTTTTGTTTGTTTGTTTTTACACAGTATTCCCTGTGCACTTCATAAAGATTCTGAGCATCCTGCTAAAGATTTCAGATATCACCTGGATGCAGGGGCTCCTGACTTTTAGGTGGATAAATCTATCTCGTTTTGTTTCTGGAAGTTTAATTCTCCTAAGAGGGCCACATGCCCTACGTGCTGCATTCTGCATTGCCCAAGATCACCACTGGATCTGGGCTCTAAAACTGAGTTGAATTCATCTACATTTAGCGTTAAAACCTGCCACCTGCAGTTGACCATTTCCAGGTCTATTTCATAGACACTGCAGATAAAGGTTGCAAGAAATTGCAGCTCCTACGCTGGATATGTGTTGATGACAAAGGGAAAAAACGATGCCTTAAGATTTCCTTTGATCTTTACATTCTTTTCTGGGGAAGAATGGGGAAAGGCAGAGCAGAAACTTGGAGGTGACTGTGCCCTGTGGGTGGGCTGAGGGACATCTGCTAGCCTTACAGTTATGTAAAAGTCTTATAACCCTACAGTGACTTGGTTTAAATTTTTGTTGCATGAGAACAGGGAGGAAGAGCAAGTCCTGCTCCCCTCTGTTAGCAACATTGTGGTCTGCTGCTGAAATTCTGTCTTCACCCATACGAAATATCCTGATCTATCACCTTTCATTTCTGCTACAAATCTAATGAAAGGTTATGCCAGGGTCCTTAATTTTCCACGTGGCACTAAGGACAGCAATTTTGCATTACGTTCATGCCAGCATAGTTAAATTCATTTTATTCACTAGAGTTACACTGAATTTTCAATAATCTAAGTTCAAGAATTTGGTTCTTTAATGCTACTTTCATTTCTTCTGTCCAAGGTATCTCATGTAGGAGGCAGAAATGTATGAATAAACCCAGAAGCTGATAAACAAAGGAACTTTCAATTGTTGCAAACTGATCCAGTCACTGTTCCTCACATTACTGCACCGATTATTTAAATTCTACTCCAAAGTTTTAGGGTGTAAATGTCATTTTAATGCATCTGCAGTGCACTAGCATTAGGGATGGATCATGCATAACTGGGACCATATACAGAATATATTTTTTTTCCAAGGGAGTGATCTCAGTCATTCCATAAACAATTCATGCTCTGTACCGAGTCAGAGGCTGGTTCTGTGATGTGGAAGGCTATCGCCACGGTTTCAGCTGAGTTCTTATAATTAATTTCCTCTTAAAATATTCAAAATGAAAATGTCTTACTGAATATGCTCTCACGTTATACAGTTCAGTATTTTATTATTAGCTAAATACTAAGTCAATAGGATTGAGAAAGAACTAGCACACACAGAAATACAGAATAAACCTGTGAAAATATTCAAACCTACACGGTTGCCATGAGAAGTGATTTACTGCACACAAGTTCTCAAGACACAGTGAGGGACTGTTTACCAAAGTCATGCCAATTTACAGGGCAACTTTCAGCATTTCTTTTTATTACTGCAGAATTGAATTCACAACTTGTTTCCTCTTTTCCTCAGACTTGATTAATTACCATGTTAACATAACTACTGTTCTCCGGCTTATAATGGGCTCCCTCTAAAGTGCTGCCCCAGCAAAATAAACCAGGAGAAAGCTTCCATCTCTTTGCTCTTGCATTGCAGTCCTTTCTAATCTCACTATTTTTCAAATTTATGTCCCATTCCAATAAAGCTTGTGTGAATATTACAGCAAATCAGATAATACAAGGTTATGACCCTTGTAATTGATCCTTCAAGGTTCTTTTTGCCTTTTTCCAGTTGACGTGGTAAAAATTACATTTAGATGTGCTTGTTGACACATGAGAATTCACTTTGTTGCTCATATACACTGTTTTCAGAGAGATCATGTTACATAATGATGTATTTCTAGTGCTTTATTTTTTCTGTACCTACAACCCCATTAAGCTGTAAGCAAACCTCCTGTGGGGCTGTAAGACTACAAGTATCAAGGGGGCAATGCTCCCATACAGATCAGAGGGATACAGCTGGAGAAAGTATCATGTGAGTATACAGGGTTAAACATTAGCTAGTGTTTTAAAAGATTTTAAAATAAATAAAAGCAGCTTAAAAGTTAAATTTCCATTTGTCGAAAAAATACACACTTTAATGAACACAGACCATGTCTGCTGGCACTAGAAATCAGTTATCTGAAGCAATGGTTTCTGTATCACATGACCACTGGAATAAAGTGATTAATTGGACTGTCTCAGTAAATGCGATCATTACACTTTTAATTAACCTTTTCAACCTCTTGCACCTTTTAGTTTTGTTATACATTAGTTTTTTGCAGTTCCCAGTTATTATGCTTGACTAAGCTTAAAACAATGCAGAGTTCTGTTCAAAAGATAAGAAAAACAATTCAAACAGCTCTTACTGTTCCTAATAAAATACCACTGATACTGTCATCATAAGGGTAGTTATAAATCAGGTGGAGGACAGACATTCTGAACTCTGTGGCTACGTTCCCACCTAATTTTTGTTTTGGCAGCACACTGTTATTTAATGGCTCTGACTACCAGGAAACCAGCTTTTGAAAATTCTTCCTCAACCTAGTTATAATTACTCCATATAAATCATAGAATGATCAATTATAACAGTCTTAGCTTCATCCATTATTTAAACTTAGCATTTGAATCTACGCAGCAGGAGTGCAGGAAATTCCAAAGTCCTTTCTCTGCTCACTAACTGCTTTATTCCTGAAGTCACGCCAGTTACAGAAAAGAAGGGGCCAGATATGCTCTTAGCTTTGACATCGAAACCTGAAATAACTACATATTTCAGACGAGGAAAGGTTTTTGGCTCTGCAGATAGTATTTTTTCTAACCACACTAGTTTTCTATTGTTGAAATTAAATTTTTTGCTTTCTTTATATCGGTGCAGCAAAATTAGAGGAGTTCTACAATTCTATACACTGACAGCACAGTATATTCCTACTTTAAAATGGCCTAGATCTTTCTCATATATATGCATACAGACACATCTGTATACACGTGTATGCGTACATAGAAAGTTTCAATACCACTTGACTTCATGTCTCCTTTCACAAGACAGCAACTTATTTATTAATAAGCATGAGAAATAATCTAAATGGTTTTGTCTAACAAGGCTCCTTTTCAGATATCTGAGCTCAGATATCTGAAAAGTCTGATGGAAGGAGGAAAGACACTGAAAAGAAATGAACTTTCACAAAGGCTCAAGCAAAATATCCAAACTTTCTTCATACAAAACTTCAGAACTATAACTGGATTTCGAAATAGTTAATGAGGATTTTTAGAGCATTTTCATGAACTAACTATATATATTGTACCTATGCAAATTATTTAGCTTATGATTATTACTTTTTTGTACCCTGTCCTATTTCAGTCTCAGTTCATAATATATGCTACAAAATGTAAACACAGGGTCTGTTCTGAAGTTTAATATTTTGAAATTTTCCAACACATATTTGAGTGTTTCAACTACACATTAAGAATTCCTTTGTCAAGAAAGCTGTATTTTTCTGGTTTACTTTTTTCATTTCATTAGACAATAAAGCTGTTAAAATGTGGGAAGTGAACACGTGAAAGTTTTAGGATACATTAAAAGAGTATAGCGGTTCTTTTTACATGTGCTGAACCACACTCTTTCTCAAATGAAAGAGTAATAGGTGAACCAAAGGGAACGAGGTCAAAGGTGGGAATGTGAACACTGTCCGGCACAACAGGAAAATGGCTGATAAAGCCTTCAACTTACACCATAAACCTACATATAAATGGTCACAACTCCAACACCAGGAGCAAAAATATAAATCCGTATGTCCAAATTCGAGCATCACATGAAATTCGTCCATGGACAAAGCACAAGTAGAGGCTCAGCAACTACTGCAGAAGGAAAAATTAACTGGTAGGATTTTCAATTTTCTTTTAAAATAAGATGTGAGTATGGCCCACGGCAACTCTTTTCATGAGATACAGAAACTCTTTCTCAAAAGTCTAAGTGGTAACTCCATCTAGCTAATCAGATGGACAAATGCATAAATGGAGGAACTCCTCTATGGTCCTCAGTGGGGCGCAGCATTTAGATTCAAGCAGAGGAAGGAGATGTCAAGGAAGGAGAGCTTGTCAGAGCAGGAAGGAAATTCTAGAAACACAAGACCTCATACACAATAAAGCTGGCATTCATTTTTTATCTTAGAATCACAACATTGCAAGGATTTCATAAAATAATCCACCTTCCTGCCCCACAGCAAGCCCAACTACAGCCAGACTGAAATCTGGCTACTGCTGTCCTAGACCTACCCAAATTCAGAGGACCAGAGCGCACACATGCAAAAGTGCTAAGGCATCTGCCAATGTCCCTGTGAGGCTGACCTCCTCTCCATAGAACTTGGTGGTCAGGGGAACTCCTGATGGCTGGAGCAAATTAAATGTCACAAGTATCTTCAAGAAGGACACACAGCATACTGGAAACAACAGGCAGGTCAGCCTAACCCCAGCTGCAGGGATGATTACTGAGCAAGCCCTCCTTTGAAGCTGTATCCATGCACATAAAGGACAAGAAGGTGATGAAAAAGTCAGCATGGATATACAAAAGGCAAATCAGGCCTGACTGCCTTCTACATTGAGATGAATGGTTCCGTGGACAGAGGGAGAGCTCTGGGTCAATTTACACTGACTTGAGCAAGCCTTCTGATACAGTCTTCCATTCTAGTCCTTGCAGCCAAGTTGGAAAAACAGTTTGGATAGCAGGACTACAGGGTGGAAACTGGCCCTGCCTTGAGTGGGATCTCAGTGACTTCCAAAGGCCTCTTCCCACCTTAATTATCTGCCTAATCTATGCCCTAACCTGTTTTTCGGTAAATCCACAGCCTGTTCAATAGCTATCCAGTATTCCCTATGTACCCCATTATTTTTTTTTCCTGGTATCTAATCTATCACTTCCTGCAACATAATTGTCCTGCTTCCTTCCTAACTTTACTCCTTTCCTCTTAGCAATGGCCTTTTAACTTCTTGAAGACTGTCATTCTCCCATCACTCTTCTTTTAAGCTAGTCCTCCCTGATCTAATAATTCTTTCTTCCTAAGTCATGCTTTCTAGATATCTAAACTCAGGTTATTTTATTCTCAGGTTTGGGGAAAAAGAGAAAGAAAAAAAGGAGATCACCAAAAAATTCATTGACCAAGAGTTACTGTATGAATTGTACTCAGGAGATTGCTACAGACAGACAAAACCTGTTAATTCAAGAGTTGCTGAAGCATAGCTTACTCCAGCCTCAAGCAATACCAGTGTAAGTAGGGATGGTTTACACGCATTGACTGTCTACTGCAGGAGTATATATTAGCTTATCTATGACAGCAGCTTGCTCCTGATGGCTATAACCTGAAAAAAGAGTCAAAATATATAAAACCTTAGTAGAAAAATTATCCTGCTTATTCTGTGGTATTACTCTTTTGGAAGGAAAATCAAGAGAGGACAGAGGGCTGGAGAAGTGATTGTGAATCGAGTCTGACAACAGCAGCTGATGGGATAAATCAGGAAACATTTGAAAGCAAAGAGTGGGGAAAGAGACTCTCTCCAGCACAAGAGGAAAAACTCTACCTTCTCTAAAGCTCTCCTGCAACTCCTATCAGGTAGAAACAGATGTGTCTGTGGTCCTGACAAAAGTACATCAGCACAAGTAAAAGAGGCAAAAATCATAGTGAAAGCAGCAGTAACAGAAACGGGGCAGCTGCTCAATTAGTGGCAGCAGCAGTAGGGGTGGGGCGGAGGTTGCCGCAATGGCAGCAGGGAGAGCAATACAGCCAGAGAACGACAACAATCACAGCAGCTGTGGAGGCACCGAATCGCCCCCCACTCTCCCTGCTGCTCGTGAAAACCATTTGGGGCAGTTATCCGGCCTACCTACCACACAATATGAGCCTCATTCCATTAATCCACCACCAGCTGCTCTTCTTTTCTGTATCCGTTGGTCCCAATGCAATCCTCTCGAATACAAATAAATTGGCCATAATGTGAAGAGGGCAACACTGGTAACTCTTGACTATTCGTGGATTTGCTGCGGATCAGCTTCAGGAAACTTATGTGAGCTGCCGCCACTGTGTTGCTGCTGACTTCATCTTAAGTCTCACTGCTGAGACTTCAAAAGCCCGTAATCAAGGGGATTTGTGAATCGAGGCAGGTCAACTTAATGGAACAAGGGAAATAAGCTACTTTGGAAATAAGTAACTTAAATGATACTTAGAGATTTAATAATTATTATGATGGTCACTATCTTACTGTGTGTCCAGAAGACAAAGCAGTAAAAAATGAAGGTAAGGCAGCTGTGTATGATGTATGTCACCTACATGCAACTGGGGGTTTATTAACTTGAGATCATTATGTTCTTTAATAAATTAGACCACACTAATAATTAGACCACTACCTACCATCTACTCTAAATTACCTTTCACTTCCACTTATGCCACAACAGACAGCAAGCTTCTTTCTGTTTTTTCCTCAACGTTCTGGTCTTTCCCCTGTCCTCCTCTGATCCCTCTCCCTCAGCTAGTCTGGTTTACCTTTCCTTATCTCTTATAAAGGTCCAACTTAGGTGTTGGGTTTTTTGTTGGTTTTTTTTTCCCCAGATGTACACATGTAGTTCTTCCTGAAAAAAACGAAAGCAGGAAATCGAAGTATCGTGTCTTCACTGTTAACTACGTAGCACGTGTGCCGCCTCCTCAAGGTGCCACCCCCATGCCTCAGCTGCCTGTTATTTAATGTCCAGCCTGAAGCCCACTGAATGCAGTATTTTCATTTCCATTTGCTTCAATAAACTCTGGAGTAAGGTTAAAGAAATTCGAGATCCAGGATTTATGCCTTAATTCAGCCTGTGCTTTAAACCCATTTAAATCAACTAAGCGTTTGATTAAGTGCTATCATGAGCTGGGCATCAGCTTACACCCTCCTTGGCTCCATTTTTAACTCTAAAATACACATGGAATGCATTAGCTTTTATCTAGTGTACATGTTAACAAATATGTGAATGCACATATATTAGGAATAAAGTAAAATCAACTGAAAGACAAAACCAGTGTTGCACTACAATCAATTATTTTGATATTCAAACACTAAACTGAAATGAATGTCCTCCTAATTAGTGAGTTTTAAAATTGTCATATATGACACAAAATAATAAAGACTTCAAATCCTCCAAACAACCACAACACGTAGAAGCACTGAGAGAACAGAATCCCAAAACTGACTGCACATTGGGTACCACCATGCACATGCATTTCTCAGTCAGCAACAACTCTTGCCCTCCATAGCATTTGTGCAACTGTGAAAATTTAACGGATGCAATGAAGTGTACATCCAATACAATAGTATATTTTCCTCTGTAATTTCAAGAGCATGAGAAAGAAAGATTAAGAGCACTATTGAAATCAACACCAAAACTTCAAATAAAATGAATCATGATTAGTTTTTAAAACTAGAATGATGCAGAAAGGAGAGACAGCCACAGTACAGCAGCGGACCAGTAAATAAATAAAGTACAAAAGTCCCACATATTTGACATTTGAAGAGCAAAACTATCCATCAATGTCTTGGCACGGATCGATCAAACAGAATGGTACTGCCGAAAACCTAATAGTATGATGGTAATAATGTAGCCATAAAGCCTCTACTCTATAATTGACTGCTTCCACTTCAAGCTAACGTGTCTAAAAGAGTGACTAATGTTCACCTAAAGAGTTCACTTGCATTGAATGACAATCAGCTACACCTTGCTCTATCCTCCGCAGATTGCTTATGCTGGGTAATTATGGAGGGATATGAGCCAGAGGGGAAATAGTCTACTAAAATAAGGAAATTTATATGAAGAATGGTATGATAATCTCAAAAGAAAATATACAGTTTCTCATCTGATCGTAGAACACAACGCAATACTCCAGCCAACACGTTCCTTTCTTAAAGCAGAAAAATCAGTAGTAACTCAATAAATAGGTCAGAGTAAGTTTTACATTTCAAAGAACTATTTAAACTTTTAGCAAGGTATAAAAAATACACTGCATGCTTGCCAAAATTACACCCTATATTCTGTGAATAAAGACATATTTGTGAGGATTTACAGATAGATTGTATGCTTTGGTCTTTGGTCAGATTTTCCTTTGGTACAGAGGGAAGTAATGCAATTTCACTGAAAGTCAATAGAGTTAATCAGTGTTACAAAACCAAACAGAACTGAACTGATGGACTTGGCAGCCCTAGGTTAACCGTTAGTCTTGATCTCAAAGGTCTTTTCCAACCAAAATGATTCAATGATTCTATACACTGCAATGACATGATCTGTCTTTGCAACTTATTTTTGTGATCTTACAGAGCAGACTATCTTAATATATAAACTATGAAATAACACACAGTTTATATAATACTAATTCAGGAGACTAAGATGAATTTACATACATTTTTGTACTTTCCTGAATGAAAAACTGAAGAATCAATTTGGAGTTTTTTTTAGTTTTCTGAGGCCAGAATGACAGAATTAAATTTGCTTTCCAAGTTTCATTGCAGATGAAAATATATTTATAATTAAAATGTTTGGAACTCTCTAATGGACCATGAGTGTAAGTCAAATTGCTCTGTCGCCTTTGATATATACTTAAAGGTAATTGGCTAGTCTTAGTGATGTATTTTTAAAGAGCTACCTATTGATTAATAATGTTTCAGTATTAATAAAACCACTTTGTGTGAATCAAGAAACATCAATAGCAGAAACCCATATTTATCCACAAATTAACTGGATATAGATCTGTTGCTTTAAGCCAAATGGGGTGCATTCACTCATTATTTTATAAGAGGAATGAGACAACTGTAACAGTGAAGATTAAAGCAAAACTTCATTTTATGTTTTAGCTGCATACAGTGGGTAAAGTTCATGTTTTTATGCTCTTGCATAATGCATAAATAAGGGATGCAAAAGCAAAACTCCCAAATGCAGGAAACTGTGACACACTAACTCTGTATTTTGGGGGCTTCTGCTCAAATGCTGGACAAAATAAAATGTATAGTACAAACAGAGGTGGATTTTTTTTTTCTTTTTAAATCCAATTAAAAATGGATTAAACCAGTAAATGATCTTGTAATCTGATCCATGTAGCCAGAGCTCTCACAGTCACACTCATCTCACTGTCACCCAACAGGCTCCATAAGGACACAGAGGTTTGCTGATTTAAAGAGATATTTGAAAATAATATCACAGCCTGCATGTAGTGAGCCATCACACAAACATGTAACTGAACATGAAAAATGGCTTGCAGATGAAAGTTACCAGAGACTACGGTGTACATTCATACACTGTATGTAAATGTGTGAGAAAAAAACTCAGTTAATTTCCATAGGAAATGGCAGAAAAGCGTTGTGCCTTCCTACTGCAAACACGAATGAATAAAGTCAGGAAAGCTCCCTTGCCAAGTATTTTACCAAGCAGTTTAAAACCTGTGATGCACTGTGAAATTTTAGCAAGATCATAGAAATTCAAGGCTGGAAGGACCTGTAATGGCTCTCTGGTTCATCTTCCTATGGCAAGCCAAACTGAGCCCATCCTTTGCAAAATGTCTGTATCTCCCTGTAGAGGGGATGCTACAGCCTCCAGGGTATTATGTGTGCCTAGTTATTCTTGAATTTAGATTTCTTTTCTCTAATCTCTAACTTAAACACCACATACTACAATTCAGACCAACTGACAATTACCCCGTCACAAAAGATATTAGACTGCTTTGACGTTTGTTCTTAATGAATCTACACTGACCCTCCTTATCACCTTACATCCCCTGGATGCTTTTAAATCCATTTTTTTAATACCCTATTTTATCATCCTTCCAAGCACTGCGTTTGGGAACTGGATCATAATTCCCTGGGCCTTTCTCCCAGGTTTATTTTATCGATGGTACATGTGTGTATGTATATATATATATATATGTGTATAAATACCTTTTTTTTAAATAAGGTAGGCACTATGTTAGTCTTTCCCCAGCCCACTGGGATCCCCTCTTTCTTCCATGAATTCTCAAAGATAATTGCTAATGGTATAGCAACAGCTTCAGCTTGTATGTTTTTCTTCCTTTCTGTTCAAGACACAATTTAACTTGAAACTAAAAAGGACATATAAATCTTTAACTTTTTTTTTTTTATTGGTGTCATGTCATGTAATAATATACTGTATGTTACAGGTCAAACATCTTAAAATTGCCTTCCTAAACTGCTTGCCAAGTTATGTTGAATACTTTCTAGACAATCTTTTATCAGTAGAGAATAGTAGTTATCAGTAGTTCTCAAAGTCAAAAATCAGTCTTTTTATCTCAAATACATACAGATCATTCAAGGAATAGAAACAGGAAGTGAGGGCTAAGGTGTTGGCAGGTTTTGGTTGTGTTTTTGCTACTCTGGAGAAGGAAAACAAACTTTCACCCCAACTGAGAAGTTAAACCAGTTTTCTGGTGACTTTCTCTCACTACAGTAGCTTAAAAAAGCAGAAGCACCTTGATAAATCAGATTCTGAAACAGAGCAGTCGGCCAAAATGTTATCGTTGTTGGTTCATTTATGATCGAATACATAAATGGATGTCCTTCCTATTCAAATTAACGGAAGCCACCTATGGCAAACACAGGATCTTCCAATGTGCACTCACGTCTCTAGAGCTTCTAAGCCTCAAGCTATGAGCAAAGCGTCCTTATTTAAAAGAGACCACAAAGCCACCAGATTAGGACAACCTATCCACCACCGTTTGCCTCATTACCCTCTTAAAATTGTATCTGACCACAAGGAAGAATAAAATATGCCCCCCTTCAGTCTCAAACGTATGAAACCACTTACCTATCTTCCTATTTTCCTGAGCAGGAAGCTGGAATCTCTCTTAAACTCTCTTCTGGTCAACACAGGGGCAAACTCTTTCAGCTAGGACAACAGTGGCTAAGGCTACTGCTATGAAGAATGTGAAGCTGATGAAACACACAAAATCCAGATGGAGTCTCAACTGGAAGCAAGACAGCACAAATAAGATCACCCACTGCCCACAGCAAAGATGGTACCTGAGTGATGATCCCCAGTGCTACGTGGCTGATGATCCAGTAAGCCAAGGACTTCCACAACATGTACTTTACACTCACATCAGCAAGGGACTTTTTCACAGTATCTGTCCTCAACAAAACTAGATTTGTGGAGCCTTATACATAACAGGGCCTCTTCTATCTGTTCAGGAATATAGTGAAAACAACTAGACTAGAGGAGCTAATTAGCACCCCAAAGCCCCATCCCTGCAGGGCTGTCAGTCAGCCAGAGCCTGGGGAGCTCCAAACTCACTCTCTTGACATTTCCTACTCATCTATAAAATCACATGAAGCCAGTAAAGGGACAGTGCCAGGAGCATCGGTTTCCATTTCTGAAAGGTTCCTGGAAGAAGTGCCAGTCCCCTCAGCATTCAGCCCCTGAGTCACAGGGAGTTGGTAAGAGATGAGATCAGGGAACACCATGTCAAATCAAATACAATCTATGACCTTCAGATGAGGGCCACAGCCATGAAACGATCTCCCACATGCAAAACGATGGAAAGTCCTGCTACAAACAAAGGAGATCTAGTTCCTGGATGAAGCACTTTGCCCTTCCCTGATCAGTAGTTGTTTTCAAGGCGAACTAAAGTGTTGGGATAGAGCTACTACGATGTTTGAATGGCTCTTAGAAGAGTTCTCTTCTGCTCCAAGTTTGCAAAAGCTTAGAATAAGCTTAGTAACGGGAAAGCTGCTCCACATTACGATGGACCATGCTGTCTCAATTCCACAGCTGGACCCCTTAGGCTTCTGAAGCAGCAGGACCAGGGAGGGGAAAGTAAAGGAAGCACAGTTTATTATAATTAACAATTTACTGTGGATCTGCATGTCCTAAAATTGCAGCTACTGCAGAAATGGCACAAGGATTAACTGCTTCAACAAATACACAACCTGCATAAAATTTCCCTATTTAATCTGTTTCCTAAGAATAATTCTAAGGTCATTTTTTTCCTTTCTGTAAAACATTTAATTGTCAGCTTTTCTAGTTTGTCTTCATCTAAATATTTCTGTAAAATTCATTAATAGTTGGACTGCTGCTGGAAAAGCTCCATTTGTATGTAAAGCTTGCTGCAAAGTAAGTTGTGAAGTAACATAGCATTACATCAAATGAAATTTAACATTTTCCTACTTTCTTTTAACCAATCTCACAGGTGCTTTACATTTTGGTATAATATTTTTATGCAATGTAGAATCCTAAATCACAATGACCCACAAAAATTCCCAATATATTAAGCAGATGCGTAAGAAGCAATTCAGACAACAAGCAGTAACAAAGAAAAAAAGCCATTAAACATGCAGGGAAAGCTTTTACCAGGGCAAAGAGATAGGTCAAGTTGTGCAAAAAGGAAATATAAGGAGCAGTTTAATGGCCTTAAATGTATCAGTAATTTTACAGTATTTGCTTTTTTTTTTTTTTTTAATAGTGAAAGGATGTACTCAGTACCTAAAAGCCACTATATTTAACTGGAAAAATGAGTGACCGCTGTTTACTATTACAAAATCCAGGCCCTAGGTCTATGACAAAAAAAATGCTATTTACTTCAAAACAACCAGCTAAAACACTTTCATATATTTAAAATACGTATTTTTCTGAATTTTCATCCAATATTCCTCATTGTCATTTCAGAGAAATTGCAGCAAATTAATAAGGATATCTATCCATGGTTGAAAATATTTTTTGTATAACAATGAAGCCATTACTCTTTTTATTTCTGTAAATTCCATGAGAGCAAGAAATAGAAGCACAATAAAAATCTTTTTCATAACAGTTGATTAGAAAATATGGCCTGCAGAAAGTCTAGCTGTCTTTGCACTTTGCACATTAAGAATCCAAATACGTTACCAAAGCTGGGATTTTAACCCCCCACAGCTTTAGCACAAAGAAACACATTAATACGATACAATTTAGATTTGCATTTTTTAATAAGCAAGGGGATCAAAGAAAGTATGAATGCTGAAGGGATGTTAAATCATCTGCAAATTCAAACATCAAGGTATACTACAGAATGAAGACACATTTGCACTAAAGTAAGTGTAGTAAAGTTTCCCAGAAGCTGTGATGAACAAAATGTTCTTTATGAACTGTTTGCCTGCACCTAGCACGACTAGGAAAGCAGCAGATGCATTCAAATTGCACCAAATATTTGGGGGATTTGCATATGTTAATCACTGATGGCAAATCAGCAGGGATGGTGGAGGACCAGCAATGGAAGGATTAATCTAATAACAGTACCGCTCTCATTAAAGACTTTGGCCTGTTTCTACATGAATATATGAATACCTTGAACTACCATATATTTTCATTCAGGCACCAAGACGGCATATCTCATTAAGGTGGCCACGCTGCTGTAATCTACTGGGAGTAACCATTAGTATGGGCACACAACCACAACGGACTGGCATAAAAGGCTGCTGGTGACCTGCCGTTAAAAAGGGCTATGTATGCACATCTTCACGTCCCGTAAGTTGGCTGAGCTACCTCCCAAATGACAGAATTCAACCCAGTACCAGCACTTCTGCCATTTGTTCATATCTAGGACAGCTGACAGGTACACAACGTGGTATACTGCTGTTGAAAAGGGCACCAGGAAAACAAGGAGGAACTGGCCTTGACAGGCTAATGACAAACATTCTTTTCTGTAAAACTGTTTTACATTTTTTGAAGAATTGAGTTCAGAAGCTAAAGCTGCCTCCAGGCGTGACCAGCATTTACTCATCAGATCACCACAGGCCTCGATGACCTTGGCAGTCTTACAAGGATCATATTTTTACATGGATGAACTATTCCTGAACAATTTCTCCAAACAGGGTTTCTATCAATGCCAGGCACACTTGTCTTTTCATTCTACTTCCTTTTCCTTGATTAAACATATTTATAGTGGACGTTTAAGAGAGAAACCCAAGTCTTCACTAACATGCAGTTTAAATAAAATTAAAACAATGAATCATAGAACTAATATAGTGCTTGCAGCTCTCACTCTTCACTGCTTGCGTGCTTTGTCCCTCCGTCTATCCCAGTGATTTACTCCGTAAGTTCATCAGGACAGGGTTTATCTTGCACGCGGTGTTTGCATGCAGTCTGGCAGAATGGTACCTCATTCACAAATGCTTCTTGAATGTTATGTAATAAACATGATTCATATGTGGATCGTCTCCATCATTCTTAAAGAGTAACAGAAGATAATATTTCAAAATAAATTTTGAAGGAATCACTTTCAACACTTCAGTGTCAGTGTGCAGCAATGGTG
The DNA here is from genome assembly GCF_015220075.1 of Falco rusticolus. Classification (NCBI taxonomy): domain Eukaryota; kingdom Metazoa; phylum Chordata; class Aves; order Falconiformes; family Falconidae; genus Falco; species Falco rusticolus. The sequence goes on from NC_051195.1 coordinate 36,466,849, forward strand.
TACACTTACTGTAAGCTTCCAGTCTAGGAGTTTCCCATGAATTTTGAGGGTAAAATGCTCAGTGTAATTTGAGTATACAATGAACTACATTCTCTGCTTGCAATTAAACTCAAAACTCCAGAGTAACTTTGTTGCTCCACTGAAAGATGTCAAATTCTGTCTCATTTCATAGCCTCCTCCCATCTTCAGAAGAGATCAACACAGAACAAGAAATCTAATCTACAGCCCTTAAAGCACCACACAGACAAAATGAGGATGATGTTTATTCTTTCTCTGCATAAATAATGTATAATAGAAATCTATATATCAAGCTGCAGAGCGACTCTGTTCTAGCACCCATGGAGGAGCCTTTACTCAAATACAAATACTGAACTTACAAGAAGAATTCAAGATGTAGTTCTTAATAGTTTTAACCATTTCGTCGCTTATCTCCACCTGCACTAACAGAAAATTTATTGATACCATGCCACATACACACCTATCTTGCTACAGTGGAGTTTAACAGAGACAAAAAAAGCACAAAAATGTCCTGGAAAGCAGCTGTTATTGGCTGCTGTCAGACTGTAATAGGTGGACATCTGTTCTGATTCATTGCAGAAATCTTTCTCTTCTTAAATTCCTAACAGATCCATAAATCGTAAGAGGCTGAACAAGCGATTATTCCTTATCTGAACATTATGGCTTTTTTCTTTTTAGTGGAAAATAAACTTGGACAGAAAAATCACCAGAAAAACTTCTAAGCATTTGCCTTAATCATTGTTAATTTTCAATAATATCTTTATTAAATCCTGCTTTCAGTCACAGAAATACAATAACAAATGGATGAATCTCCTGCTTTGAAAACAATAAATTAGTTAAATTTCTCAATTCAACAACAATTCAACTACTGCCCTGTGAAAATTTTGAAGCTTGGCTGCCTGAATGGAAGATAGCATGAATATCACATGGCACAGTAATCATCCTGGATACATACTTGAATTACTCACTGGGACAGATATATCAAGCTTTATTGAGCTGGTAAAAAAAAATGGCTATAAGGATCAACTTTGGATTAGGAATCTGGCCCATAGAAAGAAAAAAAGAAACATTTATTCAAATTAGTTTCCAGCACAATAGCTGAAAGCAAGCAACAGACTATAAAACAGATTGGTGCTCGATCTATTACTATTTGGTATATTTTAAAATATTTTGCAGTATCCACTGTTATATATGTCTTACTCAAAAATTGCTTCATTTAGCTGTTGAAACAATACAGCACGATGTTAATGCCAAATGTTAACAGAAGCTGTTTTGGCTCAGGCAAAGGGAAACACAAAAAAACCCACCAAATTCTGATTTTTTTGTACAGCACTGTCATTAGATATATAGCATGAATTGTAAACTAACTAGAATAACGGAATCACCCTTTTAATGAGTGTAATATATCATGACAATGTCAATTTGATTAATGTAATGGGGCCACATTTCAGAAGAAGGAAATTATGGGTCGTTAGGGTAAGCTAAAATTATGTTATAGATTTGAAGGATTTTCTTCATTTTGCTAAGGATTTATCAAATATTTTTCTTTTACTATCTTAACAGGGTTTGTTTTTTTTTAAATCTCACACCATTCTTGCCTCCAACCAGTTTTAACTCAGAAGCCGACAAGCATGAGTCATAACACTTTGATTATACGATCTGGATCGATTAAAAAAGAAAAAAACAACGTTGTGAAACTACTATGAAAAAATCTTATTTTTATTCATATAATTATACACACAAGTCCCTTTTTTTAACAGGTTTTTAGTAAACACAGTTGGGTAAGCTTTGTGCCTTGGAGATACAAACAAAAAACGACAAGTAAGACAAGGCACAAGAGTTTAGAGCATGAAAATGAAGATTTTGGAGGCAGAGGAGGCAGCTTAGGGAAAGGACAATATAAAAGAACAAGATGAAAAGCAAAACAGAAGGATGTGATAACGTGGGGAGAGGCGGTTTGGGCAGATTATGTATGTAGGGGTATAAGAGCAATTGAGGTTTAAAGGTAGAGACAAAGAGCTTGAATGCGATCTGGTAAAAGATAAGATCTAAAGGATGCACAAAGCTTACAAAAACAAACCACTAGCCTGCCAAAAATGAATAATTGCACGTTTCTATCCACAGACGTTTAAAAAATTAACTGGATGCAAGGAATGAGATTTCCCTACTACTTAGGATGGCAGAAGATTAATAAAAAGAGAGGGAAAGCATGGAGCCACCAGGGGCACAGATGGTGCCCCAGAAGACAGTGCAGATGGAGAAAGAGGACATCTATTCATATACACCTGTGCAAATGTTTTCTTTTGAGGGCCGAGAGGGGGCCTACTATGCCGTCCAGGAAGACCTGGGCAGGCTGGAGAGCTGGGCAGAGAGGAACCTGATGAAGTTCCACAGAGACCAGTGTAGGGTCCTGCCCCTGGGGAGGGACAGCCCCAGGCACCAGCACAGGCTGGGGCTGGCCTGCTGGGGGGCAGCTCTGCGGGGACGGGACTGGGGGTTCTGGGGGCAGCAAGTCGCCCGTGAGCCAGCAGTGGCCCTGTGGCCAAGGAGGCCAGTGGGACCCTGGGGGGCATGAGGAAGAACATGGCCAGCAGGTGGAGGGAGGTGATCCTCCCCCTCTGCTCTGCCCTGCTGAGGCCGCCCCTGGAGTGCCGTGGCCAGTGCTGGGCTCCCCAGTTCGGGAGAGACGGGGACCTGCTGGGGAGGGGCCAGCGGAGGGTACCAAGATGGTGAGGGGACTGGAGCATCCCCCGTATGAGGAAAGGCTGAGGGGGCTGGGGCTGCTTAGCCTGGAGAAGAGAAGGCTGAGGGGAGCTCGTCGATGCCTACAAACATCTCAAGGGCGAGTGCCAAGAGGACGGGGCCAGGCTCCTTTCAGTGGTGCCCAGTGACGGGACAAGGGGCAACGGGCACAGACTGCAGCACAAGAAGTTCTTTCTAAACATGAGGAAGAACTTATTTACCTGGAGGGTGACGGAGCACTGGCACAGGCTGCCCAGAGAGGCTGCGGAGTCTCCTCTGGAGACATTCAAAACCCACCTGGACATGACTCTGTGCAACCTGCTCAAGGTGAGCCTGCTCTAGCTGGGGATTGGAGTAGATGAGCTCCAGCGGTGCCTTCCAAATCCGACCACTCTGTGATTCTGTGATTTGTCTTTAGCAAACACAGGAAGGCATAAAGCGAGGCTCCTATAAACCCAGTCACCTCAAGTCACAGTGCAAAAGCAATGTGTCAGTTAAAACCAACGCAAATTACATCATGTTGGGACACTAAACACTTCAGTGCTACCCTGCACTTAGAAGGCTGCTGCAGGGAGTGGCTGCTCTGCATGCTATACAACCCTTCTGCCCACCCACAGAGCATGTCCCAAATGCAGTCAGGGTTCGCCATGAGGGCATGGAGTTTTGGAATCTTCCTGTGGGATTATTTTGTCCCATTACCCGCAGTTGTTTTAAAGTAAAATTAAATCATCTCTTGACTCAAGCTACTGGAAAAAAACAAAAAAGACTGATGAAATCTATCAAGTTGAAGATGAGATTTCATTATGGGGTTTTTTTCAGAATCTGGTTTGTATTCAATTTGAATCACGCAAATCATAGTCTAAACAACAGATGTAAACACAGATTTTTACATTTGATATTTGAGTAATTCTGTTTTTTTAATCATTATAGATTTCTTCCTATCACCACAAAATATTAATGCATTTATCATTTATCCTCCTAATATGTCAGAGGGTCAACATTCTAGTTTTAATGTATAGCTATGGAGTCCAGGCACAGAAAAGGTGTTTATGACTTGGGCAGTCCACATATGAAACCTGTGTATTCACAAGGATTTAAGAGATACCTTGAGCAGAAATCTTAGGTCCTGCAGTAATTTCTTAATCATAACACAATACAAAACTTTGATATATCCCAAGGTCTTAGTTAACATTGCAAATAAATAGACATTGTCCCAAGCAGTAATAAAAGAACTATTCTTCTGTGAGTCCCAAAATCCAAATTATAGTAAAGCTTTCAAGATAACTTTATGCATTGTTAAAGTCTTTTTCATGTATTTTAGAGGAAAAAAAACCAACCAGTCTTGAATGGTGTCCCAAGTAAATTTGAGACTTATATTTTCATCCAGTTAGTGATTCATCAGTCAAAGCCATGTTCCCAGTCTGACAGACTTCCTAGGAATATTTACAGAGGAAGCCATGGTTAATTTTGTTCAGATGTGAACAGTTTAAATGAGCTCTTACCCCAGTTAAGTCTTTCCTTCTTAAAATGGCCATGATATTTTTTCAGGAAACAAACCTGAAAAAGGCTGAACACTTCACTTCCCAGTGGTAAAACAGTGATCCATAAACCATAAATGAATACACGTTATACAGCATGACAAACACTACTTTAAGCCTACTTTGCTGTAAGAGTTATAATTCTAAATGCGTTAAAAATCAATGACCATTGTACAGTTTAGAAAACATATATATACTGTCTTTAAGCCACCATACATTTAGAAATTTCAAGGCGGTATGGACCACTAGGCACATTGCCATACAGAGATTTATGATATTCTTATGAATACTTATGAATACATTTTTAAATCAGTTATTATTTTAACATGCTTTCTTTGAAAGCAGAAAGGCATATGTCAATAACAACTATGAATGATTAATTCTGCTGTCATAGGACCTTAATTTACTAAGCAGGTAACATGAATTTGTCTAAATTGAGTCCCAAGTATATTACAAATGTTAATAGAGGGCCAGGTCACTGTCTACATTACTTTGATAAACAGTGATGTTTTTCATTATTAAAATGTGGTTCCCTGAAGTATAGATTAAAAAAGATAAAAGGACACTAAAGAAAACAGAGATTGATGAGATTCAGCTTTGTGCTGCACTGCACAGAAGTAATCTCAATGGCATGCAATCCAAGACGGCTTCTGAAAAAAACAGATGAAATCTTTTTGAATAGAATACACCTCCAAGACGATGACTTCCTTCCACATGTGCATTATAGTGAGAGAACTCAAGGGAGGAAAGAACTGGGGGAAGGGTATCTCTAGGCAAAGGTTTGGAAGCCAAAATGCAGCATCTGTAGATGGCAATGCCCTGCCAAAAGGTCTGATGGCATCAGGTCTGCTCCGTAGGTCTTTATATATTAGCTCCAGCACCTACAGAACAGTCAGTGCCCCAGTCAACTAGAGACAGAGAACTGAGTGCCAGACAAATGAAACAGACTCAATAGTACATCATTAGCACCTGGGAAAACTATTTCAGTGTCTTTGGATCCCACAACAACTCTTAAGTATTTAATCAGATTCTTATTTGTCACTAATATTCTTCTATGCTAATATTAGTAAAAAACTCCCTTAGCATGCTCTTCAATATCCCAGCTTGGCATGATGTGTTTATTTTCTAGCACAGTCTTTCAAAAAAGGCAAACCACTTTGTAGGTGAGACATGACATGAGATAATTCCATCAATGATCAAAACTCATGGTTACACAGCTGCCACTTTTTTTTAAGGACTGTTCAGTTAAGCCATCCTTGATTTGGAATGAAAATTAAAAAAATAAACTTTGCTGGTAAAAATTTGCACATTGTTACCAAAAGGACATCTAACAGGCCATGTTCTTATTGCGCATAAATGCATCAACATATGGAGACAGCCGTATATACACACAGTAGGTATAGAGTGGAAGGTGAAACTCAACATACTGCTGTAGAATAACATTTTGTAACTAGGATGAAGTGCGGTGAGACTTTACATTGTTCAGCTGCTACAGTAAGTAAACAGGTAATGCTGTTCTTCCATTACCTCATGAGAATTTAAGTACCAAAACTCAGCAGGCTCTGCTGTAATGTGGAGTATGCAGAGAGACTGAGAGGCAATGGGAGGGAGAGTGTGAAAAATGGCAGAGGGCACTTAGTAATGAATAAAGAAAAATAAAAAAAACAGCCACTGCTAATTTCCCAAGGGGTGGGTATATTTAACTGTCACATCTGGAATCCACGTTTAAATATCATTAAGGGAGTTGGTTTTCAAAGAAAGGTTATAAACTGAAGTGTTCTGAAATCACTATGCAACGCTGTTTACATAGCAGAGTGGCTGCAGGTTTTACAGCTGCGTGTCGGATACTGATAGCCACAGGAACCAGTAACCCCACAGGGATGCTCACATGGATGTCCTCCCTGCCAAAAGGGATGCTCACAAAAGCAAAGCAGCTTAACACCAGCCAAAGAGTTTGAAAGTCTCAGACACAGTTCTAGAGCTATCAGTACAACAATAGCCTCTCCTGGGCCAAAAAAAGCCACGTAAAAATGCTGCTTTTATAGATTCTCATCTTGATAACTACACTCTAGCCAAGAGAGTGGCTGAAAGAGCCACAAAGGACAACAGTAGGAATTTTAGTGATGTGGCATTTGAAAAGCACTTCAGATATAAAAGTCTTTGTTTTCAGAGGTCTAGCAAAATGCAGGTCTCAGTTTACTCAAGAAAATCTTTATTCCAAAAAACATCTTTTAAAGGCATTCAAGGATAGTGGGACCTCTGCATTAGTAAAAGGCCTTCAGATTCATCCCCTGTTCATCTGTGCATATGTGCGCTTCACATTAAATTGAAAAGACCCTAAAATAAACAAACAAGCAAATCTCAGTAGCTTTTTGGAAAGGTCAAAAGCTCTTTGATTATGAACAACATTGGTGAAGTGTTTTGGACTGTGAGTGTAAACATCTTTAGCATCATGGTAAAGATGAAAAGATAGAGAGCGGCAGACAAGGTACAAACAAAGACACTGTATTTCTCCTGCAAATGCGTATGTGAATTCTGCATGTGCTACTTCGCTTTGAGCTATGTTAGGTCATGCTGTGTGACACACATTTGATTTGATATAAGATTTAGAAGGACACACCTATCAAAATATGTTTATAAACTGCCTGCAGAATTAGTCAACTGCATTTTGCCTGCATCTGAAGTAGATATGGGATGTTTATTTGTGGACCCAAAGGCTAACCGCAGTCAAGGAATGTTGCTGGATTAGTTTTCTGTACGAAAAACAACTGGTGTTCACTCTATTGCCACCATATTTATCGCCATTTTGTTTGAATATAGTACTTGGGAATTAAAGACTATTTCCCTCAGCCTGTTGGAATAATACAGTGCAACATCCTTGCTTAATTATTGCTTTCAAATTATAACATGGCAGAGAAAATGTAAGACGACTTAAAAAACCAAAATGAATTGATCTGTTTACATCTCTACACAGGAACACTGGAATGAATGACACTGATTGCCATTATAAAACAACATTTATGCTTGAGCAAATGAGGTGTTACACTGTATTGGAACAATGTAAGTGTATCTTGGAGCCCACTGTTTAAAACAGCAGCACACACAGTTTCTGTTTTTAGAAATTCGTACTTCCATTTCCATCTATTAGTGCATGGATCTGTAGAAGCCAATTTTTATCTGATAAAAAAGGTGTTTCCAAGAAGAACACCCCCAGGCTTCCATCTGCTTTAGACTTCTTCCTTCTTTTATGTCAATGTCCTCAGAAAGGGGACAAACAGGAAAAAGTATACAGATTGGAAGGGACTATTCCTATATAAAGGAAGTTTAACATACAGTCCCGTCTTCATTTGGTGTGGTATCCTAGTCTGGATTTTCTCCTATGCACCCAAGGACCCACAAACCCATTTCCTTGTGGTACTTCTAGAAAGAAGTGCCACATACAGACACTTTTGAGTTTAAGTCATCTGGCTGCAGGAAGAAAACATACTCCCAATAGGTAACAGCTGATGCCTATGGGTAATCTGTCCAATTTTAATTTAGTTGATATATTAGGTTGAATTTTAATTCTGTGTTTATCTGCAGACAAAAGACTTCATTCTTAAAAACATGCCTGAACTGTTCAAGTAAAACAGAGATCGAAATGCTAATTGAGTCTTCTCCCAGAAAGGTTTTGCTTAGATCTGTGAGAATACGAAAGGCCAGTTAATGGAAATATATGCAAGAAATTTTGTTTATTCGGTTCAAATCATATAGACAGGTTAATTAAAAATTCACAAAGGATTTGTTTTCTGTGTATCAAGCCTAGGGGTTCTTGGTGTTGTGTTTAAACAGGTGCATAAAAGAGCAATGAAGGGAAAATAGATATGTATCCTGAAAGAGGAATTTTAAAAGAAAATCAATATCCCAGGCAATAGATGGAATTTATCATTCGTGCATGCAAATGAGAGGGTAGTTGGGATAAGAGCTAATGTAAATTTCTCATTCCTTCTGTAGTACAGCCCATTCAGAGACTTCAAATTTCAGCAGACTGTAAAATGAACTGATGAAGATGGGTACCATGAGAAGCCCCCAAGCAAGGATGCACGTGAGAGGTAGCGCCTCCACACCACGAGGCACAGAGGCCACCTTGTAGGGAGAAGGCGGCCAAGGGCCAAATAGAATCTCTGCCTCTCTGGCCCACAGAACAAGAAATGCACTTCCAAGGAACTGATAAATTCAGATAAAATCTCTTTGGAACTTATCTGGGATAACAGAACAGCACAAGTTGGAAGCAACCTTGAAAGATCACCTAGTCTAACCTTAATTAGGCATGCTAAGGACTGGAACTAGCGCCACAAAGTGGCTGTACCAGCCAGACATACTATAGATCTGACACTGAAACCAGCTCCAATGGAAGCTACTCAGTTCATATGCTGAAAATATCTTTTCAATGTAAAGCAAGATTCTTCTTATTTGAGATTTAAAGCTATAATTAATTTCCTGGTTTTATGTCCAGGTCCAAAATATTTAGGCTCCCAAGAGGATGAAAACACAGGGGTTGAAACAGTAACTAGGCATGCAGGTACTCTGCTTGACTGCAGCCCTGGAATTTAAGCCAATTCTCACTACAGTAAAGAAGAATAATTCCACAGATCTTATGGGTAAAAACACTGATGTGCCATTGACTTGTGTTTTCTCACTGTTCTACAAAAGGCTGTTTAATACTTGTATTGTTTAATCTAAGACGGGAAATATTTCTAGTTGGCACACTTACAGGAAACAGCTCTGTCCTCCAGAAAAGGAGAGAAAGACCATCTTTAACCACCAGATGACTGTGGTTTCCTTCAGAACGATTTGGCGCAAGGGCCACTGCACAGGCAAACGCAGACAGCAGCTCACAGCTCAGCTATGAAACACCAAAGACATGCTTCCACTGGCAGGCACCTTAAGCAATGGCACATTACTATAAAACTGATTCTGTTCGAGTAACAGGGTCCTTCTCCATCCCATGCTCCAGATTTCTGTATTCCTGACAGAGTAACCTTCAAGAATAGAAAACAGAGGCCTTACATGCATGTACGAAGGAGGTAAACTTTGAAGTTTTTTGGGATAGAGTGATAGAGGAAGGTAATGAAAGCAATAAACGGCTCGTGTAAACATACACTGAACTAACACAGAGACAGAAGGCAATGAATAGGTAACATCACTCAGTACACATAGAATATGTAGAAGCACTGCTAAAAAACAATCTAAAAAGATTACACGCTGATTTTTTTACATGTAGCATGCTGAGTACACAAATGTGACTTACAAAACATGGATTAAGTTTTTCAAGCATACCCGTTTTTCCTCACCTTTCTTACAAGTACAGAATTTTACTGTATATTGCCCACTTTTTACTATTTCTCTGGACACAGTCACAATATTAAAAAAAACAAACAAGGATAACCAATATTCCTGCAAGTACAGACAAATCTGCTACTACAAGCTGAACTGGAAGCTCTCTTTGGCAAGAGGAATTGCAACCATTAATTCTTTCAGAATATAAGCTTTTACAAAAATAAAACCACATTAAGAGCAAAATGGTATACCAGGTTACCTCATGTCATACATCTCAATAAAAGCAATCTTTTTTTTTTTTCTAGAGATATTCAACAAACCGAGCTCATCCTGAGTTATTGGTATCTGGGGAAATGTGGCAACTCTGAAAATCACTTTGATCTGAGTACCTCAAGAGGAACTGAAATACATGCCTTCACGTATTCAGGCTTGACAAATTTGTCCACTGTTTCCCAGCCCTTACGGTTACAAAGATAACCTTCCAAAAGCAAAGTGCACACAAAGTAAAAGCAGAACTCTTCTGTTGAAGCTGCTGAGGTGGAGGTGTTTGACATGAAGCAAAACCCCAAAGCAAAAAATAGCTGAGGAAAACAACACACCCTCCACCTCTCAGCTGCTGCTTACAGCTTTCTAACGTGGCAAAACCCCCTAAAATTGACAACAATCCTGTCATAACATGGATGCTATTAAGAACTATGCAGGGTTTCTGCAAAACTTTCAAAAGTCATGTCATTTTCATGCTGCTATCAACTGGGAAATCTGGGAACTGAAACACGATTAGCGCCGATTTCACTTTCTTTAAGAAAAAAACCACAGCAAAAATGGAGCCAGAAGAGTACTACAGTGGCTGAGACCCTTCCCTTCAAAATCCAGAAAATAAAGTGGGACTGAACATTAAGCAGCAGAGGGTATATGACCTTTACCTATGCCACAAAGACTGGAGAAAAGGTGGAAATGGGAAGGCAGAGAAACAACCTAAGAAGGATGCTCCACCCTCCACTTCAGGCATGGTTACGCAAATCTGAGAATTTGCCTCGGCAGAAGAAAGCCAAAAGATGCAAAAGAGCAGCAGACAAAAGGTGTAATCTATCAGAGATTTACCAGTTAAAAGTTTGTGTCAAATCTAGGCTTAGACTGAGTGCTGAAACAAAAACTAGTGAAAGCTGCAAGTGTGAAGAAGGAAAATCACATTCCCTCTTGGGGGCTGTCAGAAGGGCAAACTTGTGGCCCTTGGTTTCTTTCTCAACTTTAAATGCAGTGTTCTGCTAGCCGTCATCTAGAACCAGCTTTCCAGTAATGTTTCAAACATATCTGTGCTGGCTCTGAGCTGGAAACTAAGCATTTAATCCAAAATTATGAAGTTCCAGGCCCCTGCTCAGCTGCTGCAAAAGGCACACACATGAAGTCCTTAAGCACTTCATTTACAGCTCTGAAGTTTCCGTACATTGGAGGTTAGACCTTGCACTTTTGTCATGGCCATACTGCCACTCTCACGTTATTAAACTGTATTGAGTTCAACCTCTGCACTTGTCCGTCACCTCACTGCTCAAGGGCAGAGCACCATTCCATTTAGGCGATAACAAAGTCCCTCAAGATACACAGAGGAAATGCTCTCTCTCCCAGACCCAAGAAGCTTAAAGCCTACTGGAATTTAGTTGAACTTGCTTCATAAACTGGGTGCTGCAAAAAATGCAGTCATTTTAAGACGGGGGGCCAGGACAAAAAATGAGATAGTGACAGTCATCCGATTCAATTATTTCTGTGAAATGCATAAGCAACCCTTGGAGCAGAACTGGAGCTGTACTCCATTTCCCCAAGAGAAGGCTGACAACTAGGTTACAGAATCATTATCACTCTTACATCCTCTCACCTCCTTTTCGTCACGGGGTATAAGTCCTTACGTGGAGATAGGGCCTAATTAATTTTACAAACCTGACATAATACAAGTGTCTAAATACATTTAAGCAGTTTCCAACTGGGGGCGAGGGGGGGTGAAAGGGGGGTGGGGGGAGAAGGGTACTTCAACCTAGCAAAACCACCCTCCCCCTCAAGTTCTTGAACTGCATCCATCACAGCACTGTCTTAACACTTGAGGGCACAGGAAAATCCTGATTAAATGGACAGGGCTTGGAACAAATCCAAAACATCAAACCTCAAGCTTAGTTAAAAAGTACCTACTATTGTGTAGGACTTACTCTCAGTGCTATGTAGATCTTAAACTAAAATAAAAGCAGAATTGTACGCTGCTTGTTCAAAACAGAAGACCTTATTTTTTGAGTACAAATTGTATGTGACTTTAATAGTATGAATTCTGTCAAGTGGTCCATAGAATAAATTTGCACACAGTTCAGCATAACATGTGCACATTAAATAGGATTTGGCATTAAAAGACCCAACGTTGAATGGAAATCGAAAATAAATGCCCACATTCTCCCCAGAAGACTATTCACCCCAAGGCCTTAGGCATTAATTTAAGTGAATGAGGAAGCCACTAGGGCAGCTGTCGGTAGCTTATTTGATTTGTGAATAAACAATGGCTTCATTTTAAATGCTATTTACTCCTACTCCATACTAATGTAAAAATCAAAAACACAAAAAAGAACTGACTATTTAAAAACATGCATTTTTAAGAAAGCTTTTATACTGCAAAGTTCTTCATTTCAACATGGTAGGAAAATAAAATAGTCAGAGCTTCTGTTGCATTATTAATTTTAACTGCTACTAATGCTAAGAAGCCCTGAGGTTGTATCTTATACTTAATTGATATTGTGCATTTGGCTGTATATTAATGAGAAGTTAGGGTATCATAGGTCATTCCAATAAAATCTTTGGGCTTGTCAGCTTGAATTATGTATCTTTACATCTGTAGAAAACAGTGACAATATGATAATTACAGTAGCTGATACATGTTGTTATAACTTGTTAGTACAATCAGGTACATCATGTCCAAAGTGCAGATGCCAATCCAGTCTACGACTACTAATCCATCAAACAGATTATTAATTATGGACAGTTTCTATGCAAAGAGAAGCATTTAGCTGCACAATGAATTTTCAGATTGGAGCACACTAATTTCTTCTTGATATTATAAAGATTTAATTACAACACAAAGCCACCATCTCGATGACACTACAAGATGAAAATTAAGACCTTTACCCTATACATCCATACGCAAAGTGCTGAACTTTATGTGCAAGTGTGCCTGTGGGGTTGCAGATAATTACATATATAACCTCACGAAACCATTTCAGCTTCATATGAAACAGCTTCCTATTATCAGGGTTCATATTTATATGTAGGTTTTACCTTGTGCAGAAGTCAGAGGATCTGCCTAGAAAGATGCAGTTCTACAGCCTTCCTCTAGCAGAACATACATGCAGAACACTTTCTGTTTTCCGTGTAATGTGTAATTTAAGAGACAACAGAACCCAACTGCCTCATCTACACTCAATTTCTATTTCACATACAGACATCTTGCCCTAGGATCAGATTTTTCTTTGACATGTGATAGAGGTACGGGAGTCTATAGTGAAGATGAAAAATTTACATAAAAGGAACTGTTCCAAACAATAAGCAAATTGTATCTGTTCATGAATGCAAGATCTGCCTATAAAGCAAAGTGAGTGCACAAGTTAAATATGCCTTTGTGCGACTGGCACTTAAAAAAAAGCTGATAACCCAAGATGAAACTGTCCTTCAAAACACGGACAGTCTATGGATAAATTGTTCTTGAACAATTTCTCCAATACACATCAAGTACAGAAAGGCTTGTTTTCAACACACACCATACAAGTTCAGCCTTCTTCATCTTCCTGGTAAACATGAATATGCAGGATAGCAAAAGAAAGGGAAAAAAACATCCCACTAAGCAGTTCCCATGCTGATCTCCGCTGCTAAGATGTAATCCTAGACAAACGGTGCCGAGATCCAAAAGGTGCTCTGAATTTACAGTCTACTTGTAAAATCAGAACGGAGCCCTACATATCCAAACACACTGCCTCCAAAGGCCTGAGCCCAGACATATCTTACACATGAGCAAACATTTTTACCTTATCATTTAAATTCACCCAGGCTGTCGTGCAAAAAATAGCAGAATACAGGGAAAGAAAAAAAGCACAAAGAAAAAACGACTGCAGGTACTCCTATCCATGTGCAATGAACCAGCCCAACAGCTCAGGACACTTCCGTGCACAAGTCAACTGTGTAGCACATGTGGAGGGAGGGAATCCAGCTCCTCCCAGTGTTTGCTGCGCACAGCTATATGAGATTTTATGTGCACACCAGTTCCAGCTGGACTGCCAGATGTCTGAGATTTATGGACATATGGCAGCCTACACGGTAGCATCTAAACTTCTAGGACATCCACAAAACCCAGACTAATCTGTTAAATTCTTGAAATCTACATGGACAAGGTCTCTGCATGCAAACAGGGAACAGGTCCAGGAAAATGCAGATGACTGGTGGCCAGCATGGATTAATGGCCCAAACAATCTACAGTCTCTTATATTCGGACAGTAGCCATGATCCCCACTGATTTTTCTGAGTTAAGAAGCAGAGCCCACCAGGTTTTAAAAGGGTGTATTTGGTATATTAAGAGGGCATTGGCTGCAATCACGTTTTGTCTTCCTGAGGCGTTGCTCAGTGGTGCAGTGCCACACTGCCTTCTCCATGGGCCGACACCATGCAAAGGAGGCACAAAGGAGCCCCAGCTGAGCAGGTCAGGGGTGGTGTATTATGGATAATGTTGCATCTACAGTAAAGGATAAAGATAAGAAAAGAAGGTAGAGTGAATTGCTTGAACAATTTCTACCTCACCTATGGACTCAGATGGACGATGGAGCCACATGCTACACAGCGTTTCAGCAGGTTACCTCTGCTGAGCCGCGGCTGCCATCAGCGTGCACGCTCTGGGGGAGCAGTGTTAGGTAGGGCAAACTACATCTGCTGTTAACTTTTGAACCATGGTTTTCCGTGCCAAGCTTCAGAGAAACATGAATCACAGCACAGCTCGGGGAGGAGTTTCTGGCAGCTAATCTGACTTACCGGAACGATGCTACTAAAACATCTGTATTTTCATTTCCTATTTTGGTTCAAGTGTTTAAGCAAAAGAATTCTGCTTCTGGGCTCTTGGATTCCAAAAACTAAGCACTGAGTCTGTATTTCAGTACCTAAACAGAGCTGGCCTGTTTCTGAGCATCATCAAAGCAGCACACTTTTAACCAGTGCTTTTCAAGTTCAACTGTTCCTTCCCACTCTTCAAAAATTATTTGTCTTTTTCCTTGCATAAAGAATGCTCAGATTAATAAGACAAGGAAAAAATGCCCTTGTAAAAGAAAAAGAGAGGGACTGACATACAGACACCGCGCTCACTTAGGCCTAACAACAGGCCTTTTCATTAATTATCTTCCTAATGATGGGTTCTTGAACAATACTGCAAAATTTCATTCAAAATCAAACTACTCACTGGGGAAAGAGTGCATTTTATCTTGTTCCCTCAAGAACTCTGAAGCCATCTTCTTCATATTTATATTCTAATCTTTCTATGCTCACTTGTAAAAGCTGATAATTAGGAAAGCCTCTTTGATGGTCAGAAGCTGCACACTATTTCTGTGTGCATGGTAACAGGATGAATCACTGGCTGCACTAATCCTGTAAGAGTGTTAAAGGTCCCATGTGATAGTTACTGTGAATGCTAAACCTGCCCTATATTATGCTATTTCCCACTAATCCTAAGAAAATTAATGTTAATTTATCATAAAAAAAGGTTAATTATACATTTACTTCTGATTTAGGCACATTAGACCAGACTCACAAATAATACTGTGGGATTTTTGGTTTGTCCTTTTTTTTTTTTTCTTCTTTTAAAGAGGAGGATTTCTCCTTTAGCACACAATCAGGGACTACTACTCCAAAATCGTATCAGATCGGGGGAGCAGCACTGCAGAGGCAGGACAATGACAAGACCCAAAGCTAATTGTAATTCTCCCTCTGATTCAGTTTAAAAAAACTTGAGCTTTTGTTCTTTAGGCAAAACTGACATTGGTATCTGCTTCATCTCATCTACTAGTAGTTTCCAAGTATACACTGAATGCCAATTCTGGTTCAGAAAACATATTAAGTTATTTAATTACCTTTTCATTGCTTATTAAAGTAATAACTTATAGAACAAGGTTTGTTCCTTTATGAAATACTTTATTGTAATTAAATCACAGCATTTACTTGACATGAAAAAAACAACGAAGCCCTACATTTTGCATGATTTATTAATATTAGCAGACTTTAATCCTTAAGTACAATCCTGGCATTTTACCCAGGGTCACATAATAGCTGCACTACACACTATATAAACCGACTTTCAGAGATTGTTCCCTGTTCATCCACTAAAAGTGGGAGCCTGTTGTGACAGGTTTGTAAGGTTGTTCAAAGCATCTCTGACAAAGGAAGAGATAAATTAACAGAAAAATCTTTCACTGAACTACACAGTGTATCAATTTAAACACTGATGTAGCTAACTGGTTCTTGTGTGACTGGGCCACCTACTCTGTTCAAAACTACATTGACATGCAACTTCCGTGCTGTGGAGGCTAAGAAGCATACCTTTTTAAAATTAAAGGTTTAGATAGCTATTATTTTTTCTATCAGGTACCATAGTTGCCATAATAAGGTGCCAAAAAGGAGCAACTTTTTTTGCCAAGAGTTATTCCAAAACCACATTTCATGTAATAGGTCTTTTTTTTTAACAAAAAAAAATAGTTTAATAGTCTTTATTACCTAAAAGGTAATTTATTTTTTCACGTTATGCTTAGAAGTCACTCATATGCTGGGAGCATGTCCTAAAAGCTTCCTCTGCACCAAGGTGTCTTACCAAGCTCATTTATGACCAAATTCACATGCAATTTTGGCAGGTGCAGCTCCACTAACTATATAATCTTGTATTTCCCTGTAATTTGTCACTTGTCTTAACTGTTGGAACTAGAAGTGTTCAAGCAATTGCTTTGAGGGCTGTTTATGATACTGTTTAGATAGGCTACCTCATAGTAAAAAACAGAGTCTCATCTCTTCAGAAGTGCATAATACAAGAAATTAAGTGTTTGGGTTGCAGGATTTTTGGTTTGTTTTGGTTTTTATTTTTTTAAGATCAAAGGAGTTTTGTATTTTTTAAGATCAAAACCCAATTGGTTTAATTATTAGGTTATTGACCTTCATCAACATCCATGTCTTCTGAACACGTCCCTGCTGCAAGACTCAGTCTCCACGCACCTCAACACTCTTTCAAGCAGATCAGTATTTGCATGTTTGGGTTGTTTTCATTACCCACAACGTGAGGTGAAGAGAAAGCAGTTTATGAACAAGGGGTTTAATTCACATGAGGCAGCTTCCTTAACATCTAAAGAGAGAAAAAGCTTTCCCTAAGCCTCCCCGTTACTGCTGAAGTGTGCTTCCTAAAATAATTTTTCAGTCCAGTGCTCTAGCATCTCCTCGTCCCACCACAGGGAAGCATCTGCATATTCCTTGAACTCAGCACAGTATCTGCCAGGAGACAATACCAGGGAGTCCCCCATTGCTTCCAGCCGAAAACCAACCACCAAAGACAGCAATGCACATCACTAACATCTCTAAGTTACAGAAGTTAAAATTTAATTGACCAGAAATGGAAGAAGTTAAACAGACATAAACTGTATCTTTTACATATATCCCAATGTTTTCTCTGGTAAACCTTAACTTCTACTACATCGCTATTTATAGTTAAACGCATACTTTTATAACATGATGTGGATCCAGTCCAACTAGTATTACTAAAATAGCACTTACATTTTTGCTTACTTTTATATTAGATGTGTCATCATAACGTCTGATGAAAAACCATTTCAAACTCAGCTGCTTTTCAGAAAAATGACAACGCACAATTATTAACAGACAGGGTTTATCCTATTTCCTGCATCTTCCAATAGCCTTCTGAAACCATTTCTTTGCTTAATATCCTATAAATTTTTGTAAGAAACATTCTTCAGTGTCTGTGATAGAAAAACTGTGCTGAAAATCAATAGTCTGCATACTTATTTGTCGGCAATACATTATATATCATAATCCTATTTTATATGAGTCTAAAATGAGCTAAAACAGATTCAATTTTAAGATTCAGAATTCAGACTAATAGGTTTTAATTTAAGAAAATATCTGTCACTGTGAATAGGCAAACAAATGGATTAGATTATCCGGTTTTATTCCTTAGGCCATGTGTTAATCTCTCAGCAGAACCAACATAATATACCACTATAGATTATCAAAAGTGACTACTCGCTGCCGTGAATTATTCATTTGAAAGGTTATGCACCAGTGATAATATAAATTATATTTGAAAAATATTCATATAACGTTTTAATAAGCTTAAAAAAATGATTTCTTTCCCAATGTTTAAACTAAAAATAAAATTTGGTGTCTCAGAAGGAATTATGGATTGATTGGACGTGTTCAAAAGTCCTGCCATAAGGTATCTGAGACTTAGGGGGAACTGATCATCTAAATGTTCTTTAAGATGTACTTGCTCCATAAATTAGACAACGCATGTACATTTCTCTCAAAGGCCTCGAATCAAATTATTCTCATGCATGTAAAGAGCTGGTGACTGTTTACAATTTATAATAAAACCCAGGAATTCTTGCCTGTACTGACAGGGAAAAGGATCTCAAGCAGGGGCTTAACACCCAGGACGGGCAAACATATGCACCTGTGTTTTGCACAGCAAGGCAAGAGAAGCTCAAGTTTTGTTAGTAACGCGCCCAGTGCAGCACTTCAACCCAGTCCAGCATCGCAGCGTTTCTGCACTGCTCCCTCCAATAGAATAAACTATCTGAAAAAGAAAGGTTCTTAAGATTTTGAAAATATAACAAGAGTAGTTAAAACACAGTGATTTGGGGTAAGTTACACATGGCAAAAAGTGCCTATCAGACACTGCTGAGGAAGCTTGATTTTCTGTGTCCACCTACAGAAGTGATGGCCATTTTAAAATATATTTTAAAAGATACTCTGAAATTGAAATCCATGAGGTTTTCATTTGTGTATTTGATTTGTGGCTCAGCTATACACCACTGGGTGTTTGCTCCTCTTTCCTACCATGGTTGTCTGCTGTAGGATTTGACAGGTCAACATTTCCTTTTTCTTCCTTTTGCTTTCATTGATCTCCAGTGCAAAATCTCAGCCAGTCCTCCTCCCGACTCCCTTTTCAGTGAGTTCACCTGCCCTCAGCTTCCAGCACTGTTTTGACACTGATGAATCACCAATCTTTGCTTGCATCTTTCATTTCCCCTACATTGCAGGCTATCTTACTTCTTTGCCTGCTTCTCAAACACACAATTTTGATGTCAAAGTCAGACTCTTGAAAATTGAACTTCTTATCTTTTTTTTCCCAATTCTCACCTCCTTGCCATTACTGTTGACAATACCACTATCTTTCTCAATTCTCTAGATTTTAAATTTCATGGCCCACTCAACTCTTTTCTCCATCACCTGATCACAGCTCAAACTGTCATCAAATCCTATCAGTGCTTTTCTACGGTATCTACAATATACACCGCGCCCTTCCCAAACTTTCCAATAAAATCTTTGTCCAACGCTTCATCACATCAGTTGCATCAGTTACAGCAAATTCCTGCTAAGGGTCTTAATTCCCATGCTCCAATAAATGTAAAATAATTACCCTCCTTGCCTGCATTGATTATGGTCACTCATTACAAAGAAGTTACATAAAGTTACCCGTTTCTTTCTGTATTAAGCTCATGGTCCTGACTCCTGCTTCCAAACTTTTGTACATCTTCACTCTTTGTATTTTTCTACACCTCCCTTTTCTGCTTCTTTCTGTTTCCTTCAAACTGACTTGCTGCTTCTTTACTGTTTCTCTGCTTCTCTCAAAACCTCAATACATGCCACCACAATGATGAATATACAAAATGTCTTTGTTTCTTCCCTTCCAAAACACAACACTGTCACTCTTACTCAGGTATCTCATCTTAAACTTCTCTGCTTCCTGTCACCTGCAGTTAATCAGTGTAACAGAACCCTTAGCTTTATTTCAAAAAAAGGAGGTAAGCATCATAACTGAGCTCCTTTTTATCCTGTCCAGAGCAGTTTTGCTGCTCCTGCCTGGAGTTTTTTCTTTTAAACTAGAATAAGCAAAGCATTCCACAAGAGTCACAGCTTCAAAGATTTAAAAAAACTCAAGCAAACACATGCAAAAAAATTTCACAACCCTCCTAAAGAGAAATAATCAGTATAATTCACTGTGTATTTCATTGAAAATCAATGCTTGCTAACAACTAAAAATCAATCTTTCTTTAGAAGAATCATGAGACAGTAAAACGCAAAGCAAAATGTACATAAATTATGCAAGTAAAGGCCACCCTTAAGCCATTATTTAAATCAAGATTAATTAATTAAATTAATCCACTCCAGCCCAGTGTAATACCACAGTACATTACGTTACTTACACAGCAATGCATACATTCAAAGTCCTTTACAAAAAGTTACACACACAATTTGAACTGGAGGAAACTGAAGTGGTTTTATTCCCATTGAACAGGTGGATAAGGTGAGAGCAGAGAGATCAGTCAGCAAATCAGTGTCACACCTAAAGCCTCCAACCAAGGTCTGTCAATCGACAGCTCTGCCTTCCCTGGAAAAAGGGTGATGGCCATCAGCTGAGCCCCCTTGAAGACTGTATTTTGTCTGCACATTTGGACATTGCTACTGAGCTGACATTTAAAGATGTGAAACCCGAACAAAGACTACAGGAACAGGCCAACTTCAGTATCATATAATCACCTTTTTCCAGATGAATTATTTGAGCATGGATATACAATAGTTCCAGAAGCAGCTATAGTGACTTAACAGTCCATCACCCACAAGGCACTTGACATGACCCCTACAGAAGAGGCATTATAATGGGTTATGTGTCTTTCATATGAAATGAAAGAAGTAATTCAAAGTTCGCTCCACAGGAAAAGACTTAGAATCATCCCATGACCTATTACCGAAGCTCAGCTATGGGGAAAGGTAACATCCAGCAAAGGAGCAGTAAGAATAATTAAGCCCAGCAGTTTCTTAAGCTCCACCAGCGGCTTCCCCAGGGACACCAGACGGATCTCTAGCTACACTTCTGATTGTTATCACACCTCATTTGGGGCAAAAGATTTTCTGGAAAGGAGCTAAATGACCATTATTATAATCTATTTTACAAATTCAGCAGTGTTTTCAAACTCCTGATCAGCTCAGACAATACTGGAAGTCAGTACTTTTAGACTAGTACAGCAAGAAGAGAATTCTCAAAAATTAAAAAGGTCCCAAAAAAATTCAACTCCAGGATTTTCCAAGATTATAGAAAATATTTAAATATAAATGTCAGTACACCAGTCAGAAAGTCTTCTTATGCCACAAATGCAAGTAAAGCAATAAAGTTTAAAGTGTACTTCCCTTCAATTAAGTCTTTTACTATTTCATTATTCCATAGGTACAACCCCAAATTTTAATATTGCAAACATTTAATTCAAAGGGTTTTCTAGCTATGAAGGCTCTATTGAGTACTAAAGCAAGAAGAAAAACAGATCTAAACTAAAAGTGCAGTGAAGTGATTATGACGGTTATGAATCAGCCCTCCATTATTGAGCCACTTTAGCAGCGTGTAATAGATTCTGATTAAGCTCTTTAAGCTGAATTACAATGTACTATTAGAAGACTACTCAATTAATATTTTTCAAGGCCCAGAAGCTAATTTTACCAGCATCCGTTAATTTTTACCAAGGTCTGATCAGACCTTACCACAGTCTGCTGAGCAGGAAGCGATGTGATAGCTTCAACTTCACCGGGCTTGCTAATAAAACCTCAAGGTGACATCAAAGCTCAGAGCCCTCTTGCTGTGAAGAAGATTCTCCCCATCACAGGCAAGAAATCCAGTATTCCCCATGGGAAAGTTACAGACATCACATGCTTGTAGCAGAGGCAATTCCTGGACTGGAGTTTGCCATTTCAGAAGCACTGCACTACTGCAAAGCTATTAGATGCCACTGCAAACATTCAGAAGCCGAGGCAAGAACAACTCAAGCAAGTTTTCAAATCGGTTTATATGGCGCTGCTGGCAATGCAAAGTGATAATCACAGCGTACTGTTGCTCCTTTACGGCACAAGAGATTTTGAAACACTGCAATCATTCATGTTCCCATTGGAAGACACACAAGACGCACAGTATTGTCTCCTGCTATTCACAAAAGCTAAGCAAGACTATGCACATTTCCTAGAAATGACAAGAACTGCAACAAAATGGCCCTCCAGCAGCTCCATCTACCAAAACCCTGGGTAGGAAATGACCGTGTCTACATTTAGAGACAGCAAACAGCTGTCCTGACCTATGGGTCATTAACATCTACAGAGAAAAAAGGTTTCTTTTATGACAATCCAAACTGAGAAGGTATCTTACTATAACATTATAGCTTAACTTTACCTAACCGTTTTCATCCTAGTACACATTATGAATTCTTATTGTAGGTATTTTATTAATAAAAATTAGCACATTTTCTCCTAAATGCAGCTGGTTGCGGTATTGGGAGAAACATGTAGCCAAGACAGTACAAGTTTAGCATGCAAAAGAGGTTTTTTTTCCAAGTTCCCAGATGTATTTTTGCAGTCTAGTATTTTGCATGCCACTGAGGCTACATGGCACCAAAATACAAATCTAATCCAAATGTTTGCACACTGAATGCAATGTAGACACAGCCCATCGAAACCAAGAGGTCTCTCAGACTAATATATAAAGCAGTGCACGGTCATATGCCAATTCATATGAGCCTGATCATAAAATCCCTGAGCTTTGCAGTGAAAGGATTCCTCAAGCAGGTTTGTCTACATAGATTGCCCATAATCATCTTTGAAAACATACTGAGAAGAGTTTACTTTTCCAGTCCACTCAACTGTCATCCGTTTTTGAGAATGTTGTAGTAGAATCCATAAAGAATGACTAGGTAGAGCATTTGAAGCCAGGTTCTTCAATGGCATGGTTTAACTTCAGTGCTATCTGTTTTTAATCTTGTCTCTGAAAAATACTCATTTCAACTTCTAGTACTTCTCAGTAATTGATAAAATATGTTTCAGCATCTCCTTTGTTTTATAGCATTTTTTTTCTGTGCTTTTGTTTCACATGGAGCAATAAGTAGCAGGTGTATTTTCTTACAGCCCATAAATATTTACGGATGGTGAATAACAGAGAGCACTGTTTAAAAAAAATAATAATAAAATCTTCTCATATTTTTACATACAGCAGGAGGAAAAGGAAATTTCCCCTCCGGAGTCCATGTGTGGGAGTGAATGTCTTGGCACTGTGTGTCAAGGAACCACCTGAGACAAAGGGGCTACATCCATATTCTTACAGTCATCCAATTATTCACACATATATATGCATGCGAGTCCATGACATCATGCACCTTTAATATGTTTCCTATAAATTCAGGCAGCTGGTCTTTGAATTAAGTTTTGAAATCCCACCAGTCTGGAGACAGTAGGAATTTGGAGCAGGTGAGTTAAGTTGTCCTGGGAATTTCTGAAGTCCTACACTATTATTGCATTATTTCAGATTTCCATTTTAAAAGAACTGGAAATAGTTTACATATTAAACCCAAATCTTTTAGTGTTGGTTTAGTGGCAGCTACAATTTCTGCAGTCCCTAGATGTTTACAGCTAAACAGTGACTAGAATATACCTTAGGAGATTGCACTTCTATAGCGCTATCTGAGGCTAGCTGCCTCTCTAGAAGGGCTTTCTAAATTCATGTGAGCAACCGAAGAGGCACAGCAGTGAGCAGGCAGCCGATTCTTCCTTTGGAGAAGTAGTGCGACACACTCTCTGAATGTCCTACCATTCAGCAACGTGAACAGTTACACTGAGGACTAGCTGTGAGCTTCCAAGCAACCTTTGGAGTTATCCCAGTACATTTTGGAGCAAGGTGGGATTCATATCGGTATAAATAAATGGGTTCGCAGAGAAATGGCTACAGTGAGCAGACTGAAAAAATAGTGTCAACAAATTCCTCTTAAGGGTTAAAGTAGCTTCATGCAATGTGCCTGACCCCAAATCTGTACGTACAGCTGTATTGTCCCTCCTTTGCTGGTCAGTTGAAAGGCAGCAGCAGAAGCAGTGAAGAAGGCTACACACAAAGTGCTGTTGACATAGAACACGTGCCTTGGAGAACAGAGAAATTGTGGCCTCATAAAAGGTGATCTGTAACAGGGTAGGTTTGCAAAGACACTCTTTTGATCTCCACAGAAAAGGATACTGAAACACCATCACCCACCCCGAGTGCCTGCCTTGTTTGCAGCCCAGGCTCAGTGGTGTAGCGATTGCTGGCGGTTTACTTACTGACAGGTGTAACTTCGCTGTGCCCATACCCCTCATGGAGGAACAGCTATGAGCTCAGAGAAGCCCGTCTGCTAAAAAATCAGTAGTAAATGGCTTGCCATTGACCTTCTAAGCAAGTTTAAGTACAAATATTCCTTTTAAATAAGAAAGCAACATACTTTTCATTTCTACAGTACAGGCTCCCAATCGTATGACAACTAACACTACATAGAGTAGGCTGCTTTGCAGATGTGTTACCTGAAGAGCAACCCTTCATACATGCCTATCGGATAAAACTACATGTTTGTTATTTTAAGTATAAAAATTCTACACTTAAACTTTGAGATATTTTAAAAATTCTATATAGACATCTTGAAGTGTCCAGCTATGTTTGTATTCCAGAACAGATGAAATGTGATATGTGATTTATTTTTTTTCCAAATCGCAGAATAGCAAGAGGGAGAAAAGTGTTACTCATATACAGACAGTGACAGTTTCTAATTATTGATGCATCACTAAGCAAGGTTTTGCTAACAGCTAAATGAGCTATTGCACTTACAAAATGAGGGCACGTGGCATATCTGATTAGTTTTACTTATGTGTCTGTGATATTATGTAATTCTAGAAGGTTGGTATCTCTATCTTTTGGGAAAATGTGCCACTTAAAGGAACAGTTGTATTAAATGCCGTATTGTTTTCTACCCAATTATCTTTTGTTTTCAGCATGCAAATGTAAAAATGCTGAGTGCTTATTTTAAGTCTTCTATATATATCATCATAATTAATTGTGAGCTAGCTTGTGCTTGTCACATACAGAATATAAAAGAAATTAAATATTCCTGGCAGAAGAAGGTATAGTATTCCAAGAAATCTGCTTTTTGCAAACTAATGAAACAATTTTTAACAATTTTTATTACAAGCATCTGTGAGCTCCCACCAGGCAGCAGCAACAGACTTGTTTCTGCTTATATTGCTCAGCTCCAAGCTAATGTCCCCTAAAGCTGTTAGGCTGAAAGCCAACAGAAGATATATCCACAAAGAGACCTGACCCTTATCCCCACAACTAATAATGTCTCCTGGAAGTTTGAAGTTAATAGTCTATGTGAGATTCTTATTAGTGAAACTTTGCCTTTTTCCCCAGCCATATTTGGCGAATTATACTCTTCAGGCAGCAGAAATCACGTACAGGAACCAAACACACTGATGTAAAAGAAACAGACTGAAAGGGAAATTCTCTAACCATAAAATTTTTGAAGTCTCTTAAAGGAATAAAGAAATAAAGCCTAAATCTGGAATTCTCTTTTCCTTTCTATTTTTACTAAAAATGTTGTTACTTTTCTGCTTACCGAATCTCAGAAGGTCATCTCTGGGCAATTTGGGTGCCTGTGACTTCTGTTCTTAATTTCTTTGCTCCCACACTTCACCTACATGAGAGAATCTTTCTGTGAACTATTAGGTGGCAACTGGCCGCAGCCACTGGAACACCACAGTTGCTCATAGGTTGTGGGTTTGGAGTTTTTTAACTTGTATTGCTCTAAAGATTCTAGGAACACAGGCCAGTGCTTTGACCCTTATCAAATGCCCTTGTTCCTGAGAAAATTTCATGTTCCCACTAGTGCAACTACAGAAAATACTGGACAAAATAGCATCAGTAACCTTAGGAAATGAAGGTGATTGAAAATATTGGACTTTACAGCGGGTAAATTATATGTAGCTGAGTCTGTGAACACTGGGAACTGAACGGGAAATAAACCCAAAGAAACTGCAGAGGTCAAGACTTCCAGAGCAGGAAGCTCCAAATTAGGCTTCTTTGTTCATATTTAAATACTTAAGCATATAGTAGTTGGCTTTTATGCAACAAATTTGGCATATACTTAAAATGAATCTAATTATAACTTGCAAGTTGTTCTCTTGGTTAGTAACCAAATTAAGAACAGAATCTGGTTTGATGACCATGAGGCCAATGCCCTATCTGTGGGAAAGCACTGTCTAAGCAGGAATCATTTAATGCAGGACTCAAAGTTCCTCTCATGGAAAGACAGAGGTTAAAAAAGAGGGGGGAAAAAAAAAAGTTATCATTCAGTAGAAGAAGGAGCTGCAAATACCAACCACCTGAGCCAACGTGATATAGCAACAATTTCAAGGACTGGATCAATTTCTAACACAAAGCATTATTTGTAGGTAAGATCTTCCCTCTGAATACTGTCTCTGAGAAGATCTGCAAGAACACAGACCCAAACTCCTTGCCATAGGGGAGCAATAAAAGTACTAACCAGCAGAGTCTTCTCTGAAGCTGTTACTTGTAGCATGCTGCAGTTCAGACTACCTTGAACAGAGCAGAGCAAGAGGCTATTTGTCAAGAGTTTGGAAATGATGATTTTTTTGACTTGTGGAATAACTCAAAACTGCATTTTCATTACGTGAAAATTCATGTGAAGTACTGCCAATAGGTCTATCGCTACAGGTTTCTTATGTATGGGATAACATCATGTGCTAATACCTGCTCATCTCTACCTGTACCTGTCAGTGTCTGCTGACAAAGAAATGCAGATCATATGGGAAGATTAATTCAGGGAGGTTTTACGAATTTAACCCAAAATTTATCTTCCATCTAGGTATGCAGGACAACTATACTTCACAGCAGAGATCAGCTAAAACGTACAAATTACCTTCCTGGAATTTTAGGAGTGCAACTTTCGGAAAATTGGGCATAGAGAATCTATGAAGCTTTACAGCTACCGGACCTGAATACCAGATTATTCATTACTTGATCCTGAATAAAATCTAGATTCAGGCTTAATTTGAGGAATCATTTATCTTCTATCAGGGTTTTTTAAGAAAGCTTTTAGCCCACAATAAACGATTAATGGTTACATATAAAACAACAACTAAAAAAGATTTTACAGAAGGCAATAACATTATCACCTGAGTCCCAGCACTAGGGTGCACGTAAGAGTTTTAAAACAAACCTGACTACTATAGAGAAAACAGCTTGGATATCATGAAGTAGAATTTATTCTCCTAATGATTAAATTCTGACACTAAACATTCCGAAAAGTACAAATGGCAATAAGGCACCTAAGTCCCCTAGGAGTTTTCAAATTTCTCCTTCCATAATGAAATTGAGATCACCCCAGGAAAAAAAAGGGACATGCTGCTATTTCATTTTTGTCACATCCTCATAAGCACAGAAAAACACAGATGAAAAAGATCTGATAAAATGATGGAAAGATGGAGGCAACGTTAAGTTTTAAAGTTTCTTCTCTTCCCATATAGTAAAGAAGCAAGTGCTTTGTGCAAAACAATTTGGCATAAACAAAATAATTTCTGGGTAGCCGCCAGTGGTAAGGTTAAAATGCAACATTACAAGGCTTCCATGATGACAGCCTACTGGGAGACATTTGTTGAAAATTGCTTTGCCTATCATTCAGTCAGCAGAAAGAAAAAAAGAGGAAAAAAAGAAGCCTTGCAGTACTAGTTATGTTAGAGCTATGTTGAGTCTGTTATCTATAAATGATTCAAATTGTATGCTTATAAAGCCCCCCATACAGGTGCAATCAACATAAAAGCCTAGCATTTCTCTTCTTTTCTTTTATACCACAAAGTTCTATATATTTTCACCATACGCCATTCCAGTAAGTGTGTGTAATTATAAAGGAAGTAAGACCTAAGATTTAGATTCAAGTTTCAAAAATTAAATTAAAATGATCTTTTTGACAACAGGCAATAAAGTTTTCACCAGTTACCCTGTGAACAAGTAGAAGCCTTAAATCTTGCAACATCAAATAAAACAACATGGTTTAACTCCACTCTTTTACTCTGCGGGAAATGACAACTTAGGCAGTGCAAGTACTAAATCGTAGTATTTTAACTGCACTATATATGTCTGCCTTTGAAAGTCCACTAAATACATGAAAGTCTTCTACAATAGTTTGAAAGAAATAAGAATAAAGAACTAAACCTCAAATTTTCAAAGAGGTCCATGCAGACTGCCATTTGACTGTCATTTAAATTAATGGGATACAATCAGCTACTTCCTAGAATACTGCTTCAAAAACACACGGCTAAGTGGTCAGAAGGGTTTTTTTCAATATGGTTAACAAATTAGTATTCATATTCTACAGCAGCTTTTATCTTTGTATTATCTGTTACTGAAAAAAGGAAATTAGAATTCTGATCTGTGTTTTGGTATTGCCAAGTGATTTAAGAAAACATCATTTGTGGTTTCTTTTTTTTTTTTAAGAATTAGCCCATATCTGCAAGTGAAACTGGATTTAAAGTGAGCTAGAGTTTATGCATATGCCACTTCACAATATGGCTCATTTCACAGCTTTTTTTTATCTTTCTGGACTCATTCTAAGGCAAAAGCATGTGTCATTGCAACAATTTCAATAATCCATTTGTTTACTTCTCCCCAACGCGTGGAAAGCCTCGGCAGTTGAGTGTCATCACTGGGGACTCAAAGCATATGTTGGTGGGTTTTTGTGGTTTTTGTTTTGGGGTTTTTTTAATTAACTTCCTACCTCTTCCTCAAGAAATCACTACTTTCCTAGAAAAATTAATATAGACAATCTCATGATGAATTCCTAAATCCGCAGAGAATTCATAGCTCTGTCACTAGCTCCCCTCTTTTAAAAGTTTATTGAAGTTTCTCTCCGAGACTTGACTAAAGTAGAACAGTAAAAAGTGTTATTGGGTGTAAGTAAAGGTTTACTTTGTATTAGCTTGATTCATCCTTGTGACAACTAGATAAGGGTTCAGCGTAACTCATATAAAGCCAACAGAAAAATTATTTACTCTAGTACTTCAAACACAGATTGGTCTCTGATCCCCAAGCCAAATTATACTTGTGTACGTCATATTTCAAATAAAGGGAAAGACAAAAATGGATGTTTGGTGCTGGTCTCAAGGTACTACCTGCTAACATAGTATAAGAGTTTCTGGCTCTGTGGCAGAACACAGTATAAACTTCCCTGTAAGAAACAGGAACCTCTGATTATTTTTTTTACACCACTGGCACAAACTGTACTTGGAGAGTAATACAATGAGTTTTCTTATTTCATACTTAGGAAAACTTATGGAAAAAACCAGTTTGGTAGAATTACTGCAATTTGATTTTTTTTTCACAAGACTTTTAGTAATTATGCTCCTACTGGGACCTCATATTGTTATGCATCCATACCTTCTGCATCCACAATTACGAAAAAAAAAAAAATGCTTATGCAATTCCAAGAACGTTGATATGTGTTATATTTGAGTTCAGTTCATATTCTTTATCAAGTGCTTCTATCCCTAATTAGTTTCCATGCCAAAGTCCAAATTCAGCATACCATAAAGAGCTACAAATTCAGTGGTGTTTTATTTACTTTTACACAAAGTGATGTTGATCCTAAATTTGACCTCTCCTACCATTCCATAAAAGCCATGAAAAAAACCCCAAATGTCAAACCATCACCCACAAACTGACTAGAGATGGATACAGACGTGGAGGCAGCAATGCTACATGATACTGACAAATTAAATCAAAGGGAAATAAACAACCCTAACATTTTACATATAAAAGAAAGCTCTAAAAAATTAAGTTTTGTACAAATAAACCCTGACTTGACAAGTAGTTAGACAAATCTAGACATAGTGGGTGACATGCAGCCACAATATTCCACTTATTTAAAAAGAAGTGCGGAAATTCCCTTTTTGCAGTTGAGCATCAAAAAAATCCAAGTGAGAACAACCTCTTGGGCCTCTGAAATAATTGTGTCTACTGCTCTGTGCAGCTGTTAACTACTTTGCATGGGTATCATCACCCCCTTCCACTCGGAGATGCACTTTCCCATAATGTACCTTCTGGCTGGGCAACCTTCAATAATACGAGTAATATGAAAACCCAAAGTAAATTATATATGTACAACTTTTGAGTTCATTTGGGTAGGTATGTTTCTTTTATTTTAAAAGGCATACTGAGAAATAAAACTGTGAAGGAAGAAGAAAGGTAAGTAATGGGGAAAAGGAGGATTGTGGTTTCAGAGAGCTAAAAAAGGAAAGGAGAACAACTGGTATCTCTCAGCATCTAGTCTAAAGTTGCAGAATTATCAAATATGACATCAGGACACTTAATATTGACAAAAAAAGATTTTACGTACAGAGGTTGATAGATCAGAGCACCCAGTGGTACTCCCCTAAGGAAGAAAAGCTCAATGCAGAGATTAGGTAGGCTGCACTCACCATATGTCATGTCACAGGAGGGGTGGAACAGCTGTGGAACTATGACATACCTATGCCTGCTATGTAGATGTTGTGCTTGGGCACTGGCCGGTAATTTATATGCTTGCAGACTCACCAACTGCTACTGCCAACCTTCACAACATCTTCAACACACCACTGTGAAAGCAGCTACCGTAGAAGCTATCAGCTCTCTGCTGCTTGCACCTATCCCATACATCTAAACACACTGCTGCTGTGATGCTTTTCATAATTTCAACACTTGCACTCCAAGGGAAAGACAGATTGGATTTGGTCCAAAGGATGTTACATCTACAGGCTTTCAGAAGGATGAAACAGATAACAATTTCACTCTGACCTCCAATGTTAAAAAAGCTGTCACAAAAAAAGATATTAAAAACAGCTACATGTGTGGCAACTGCAAATAAACTCAAAATCCACTGACTGCTGCATATACGCACAGTATTCAGCTAGTCCTTCCTTGATTTTATGCCGATTGCTGTGCTGTCGTAATGCAGAAAGCCCTTCAGCATGAATACAGGCTTTACTTGGGAAACACATGTACACACATGTACAGAGCCAAGCAGCCTTGTAATTTAGGTTATTCTATATCTATTATTACACTTCAGAAAACACACTTCTGAATATATTCCACACTGGTCTAAAACAGGAGACAGGGCAACAGGAAACGGTGTCCAAACGCAAAAGCGCTTTCTCAGTGAATGCAAAATGACATCTCTAACAAAAGTAAAACTTCACCAGCCCCAGCACTTAAAACCCGATTGCAGGGAGTTTGAGAAGGATATGGCTCATGAAAGGATCTCTGTGGCAGCCTGGATGGCAGAATTTCTGAACTGGAGAGACACTGGATTGTTATTTATATTCAACAGTAAAACACACACAAACACACAATTAAAAGTAAATATTGTTCAGGCACCATAGTTCTTCACATAAAAATGGAAAGTAAATCATCGGTAGGGTAAAAACAGGCAACAGAGGAAAGGGAATTTGCTTACATTTTACAAGTAAAATAAATACCAACTGCAATAAAACGAAGTATGCTGAGTAAAAAAACCCTCCCTGTTCAACTCCAGATCCTTCATAGCTTGACTCAGAAAGCTGGAAGTGACCGTCCCCCTGTGCTCAGCATGGATGGGGCGGCACCTCAAACCCTGGGCTCAGTTCTGGGCCCCGCACGACAAGAGGGACATGGAGGGGCTGCAGCGTGTCCAGAGCCGGGCAGCGGGGCTGGGGAAGGGGCTGGAGCACAAGGCTGGTGAGGAGCGGCTGAGGGAACTGGGGTTGTTCAGCCTGGAGAAAAGGAGGTTCAGGGGGGACCTTATTGTTCTCTACAACTACCTGAAAGGAGTTTGTAGTGAGTTGAGGGTCAGTCTCTTCTCCCAGGTAACAAGCAATAGGACAAGAGGAAATGGCTTCAGGTTGTGCCAGGGGAGGTTTAGATATAAGGAAAAATTTCTTCACTGGAGGGTTGGTCAAGCATCGGAACAGGCTGCCCAGGGAGGTGGTGGCATTGCCACCCGTGGAAGTGTTCAAAACACATACTGATGTGGTGCTTAGGGACATGGTTTAGCAGTGGACTTGGCAGTCCTGGGTTAACAGTTGGACTCAATGATCTTAAAGGTCTTTTCCAACCTAAATGACTCTATGACTGTGATTCCGTGCTTCTACCCCTTGTACAGGGCACTAAGCATATGCAGACTGCCCTATCATCCTGACAGTAGTAGGAGACAAGACAACCCCAAGCTCCTAGGGAAGAAATCAGGGATCTGCTGTGCTGAAAATAAGAAAATCCAAGAAATGGCTGGTATTTTCCAAGCGGGCTAAGAGCTGTAAGCAGAATTTCAATACTATTCAACGGCCTGCTTCTCCAGCACTGCAAAGCATAAACCGCCAAACGTGTCCTTTTTTACAACAACGCAGCAGAAGCTACTCTGGGGATGTGTTTGGCCCAGGGAGGGTTTCTTTGCCGAGTACTCAGGAGTGAGTACAGCAGCAGGCTCTGCAGCAGAGGGTACCAGGTGGTACCAGGCTGCTAGACAGCGAGTCGGAGCGCAGATGCCAAGCGTCTCTGCGTGTGTCCTGTCTAGTGGCGGACTGAGAGGCATTACCAGCAGCCTCACAAACAGCTTATTCTGCACACTGGCCAGAGGGTGAGTGCTGCGCTGGTTACAGCAGCTGGGAAGGAGTGTGTGGAGAGGGGAAATAAAAATGGGGAAACATGGAAGGCCTCACTAGCCAAAAGAGATAAACACACATGCGCGACACACAAATAATCACTGCAGCTTCACAGCCTGTTGGAAAGCAGCACTAGCTGCAATTTCTAGATCTTTCTGTCATACTCGTAATACCCAGAAACAGGCATAATGGAAAATATTAATTTTAGGGGATTTTTTTAAGTTTGCACTATTAACTGGGGTGGGAAGAACTAAAAAGCCCCCACAAAGGACTACTGTAGGACTTATGCAAATATTTCCATCTGGGTTTAGAATAAAAATCAAAGCCCTGAACCAACCAGCAGACACTGTTTCATGCACTGCTAATGAAGAGAGAATTCAATTCTCCTGTTTGCCGAAATGAATACTGAACTTCTATCTTGACGTTTTACAAGAATACGGCACGTGTGTCAAAACAAGAGTTTCACAATCACAGGAGCACCGGCAGCTTCCCCTAATGCTTAAGGGCTGGATCATGGCTTTAGCCTGAGACCTGAGCAAAGGACATTGAGCAGCCATGCCCCTAATTAGTAGTATTTGAAATTCATACAGCCGCCAATGTAATGGGCAGTTGCCCGTCTGCCCTTGGCATGGCCCCCTTCTCTACTAAATGGATGATACACACACACAGACTGGGATATATTTCACAGCAGTACAAGCTAACCTATATCCTAACGCATGCTCCAGCACCTGAACCTGCCAGCTATTTTCCTCAGAAAAAGGGTGGGGAAGAAGCTGAGCTGGACGGAGCTCATCCAGCATTTAGGGAGGGTGACAAAGGGATGAGTTCCCGTCACTGGGCAGCAACGGATGCGCACATGCATGTTGCTCATACAGCAGTCTGGAAACAGACAGCAAGGGCAGGATTAGAAAAGGAGGAGGAGAAAATCTGTTGTTTCACCCTGGTGATAGAAAAACTGGAAAAAAATGGTAGGATGATAGATGACTCAAAAGTGTTAAGACTACTGCCAAAAGCAGTAGGTTTGGCAGCGATGCAAGATACGCTGCCTCAGGAGAGTCACGCTTCAGTCCCTTCCTCCAGTGGGGAAGCGAGATGCATGAGCTCCCATCCAGGGCAGCTTCCTGCCTCCCCGCCGCAGGCTCTGCTGTACCACCGAGCTTGCTCTCCGCATCACAATGGTGATGCCATTAGCCTGTCTTTCCCTCCTTGGTCCCAATGCTGATATAACACTCTAAGTAACAATTTGACAGTAAATTAATACATTTATTCCTACACTGCTAAGTTGGAAATGGTTTATAAAGTCAATTTTTTCCCCTTGCATTATTACTAAAGCTCTGCTTTCCTTCTTCCCTCCTTCACCAAAATCTTTTTTCTTAATTTTTTCATTTGTGGCATGTGGACTTGGGATTTATTTTTTTTTTCCCAAAAAACTGTTCAATATAAATCAGACAGGCACCTGGGAAATAAAGGAGATCTGAAAAATGAGAAGAGCTGAACTTTTGGAGATGTGCCAAACAAAACCTGAGACAAAATTAAGGCAGTAAATACATATCGATTACTCAGGGGAAACTTTTTACAATGTTTTATCAAAGGTTACCTGCTCCCAATCCTTTCTACTCTAAACCATTACACTGCCACACTGCAATACTGTTTCAGTGTTTATCTGACCATTGTTTAAATACAAGACTACAGACAGACTCTCACTCACCATAGGCAGGCAACCAACAACAGACATTCCTCTGCTTCAGATGCCCATATGTTGACTGCAAGAGTCACTAACAACTTTGTCAATCCTTCCTTCACCTATAAATGCAGGTTACTGAAGCAGTGATACATTAGGAGTCTCCCTGAAATCTCAGGTTCAGTAACTGTTAGGTCTTTGAAATAGGCTGATAACAACAATGTTCATTCATATCAACATACTTCTTACTATATTTTTCTAACAGGCAGTATTTGGGCTACAGAGCTGTACAAAAAATCCAGCAAAAGTAACATTTCCTGTTGGCACTGGAGAGGAAAACTTTTTTCAAGCAGTCTCTTGAAACAGAGTAAGCAAATGGTGTCCTCCTGACACTCTGAAGACAGGTTTTAAAGTAATAATAAGCACTCAAGTGGGTTGGTTCTTTGGTACAGGTCTAATGGTGTGAAGAGGACACATCCAGAGCCAGGGACAAGAAAAGTTTCATGTAGCTTTCAGATTCAGGGAAAGCACAAGCCCATCTGGATTCATCATCTGCTTGACAGATATTGTACAAAAGGTCATTAACAAAAACTTGAGTTTGCACTCATGTTTATGTGGTCTTCCACAGCCTTCAGACAATACTGTCTTAATTGAACATTTCTTATCAGCATTAGGAACTCCCCTCTGTACCTCGATTCCTGTCTCACACTAACATTAAAGCAGAAATGTTTTAAAAGAAAAAAAAAACCCAACACAAAAAAGAAAAACCCTGAGAGCTCTGACTTCAGTGGCCAGAATTACGAAGTTCAGTCACTGCCTTGTCTCCAAAGTAAGAATGAAGTAGATATTCTAGTTGAAAGTGGTATAGGCACTTTCAGGCAACAGGAACACTGGTATTGCTATTCTACAGCCTACAGTCAACTTTTATGTTTTTAACTTTTTGTTACTTTCATTTACAGCCAAAGAAAAATCGACGTGACCTTCACACTGCTAGCCTTCTAGCCCTGAAAAACTACAGTGCCGGTGATGCAGCAAAGCAAAAATCTACAGGCTCAAGCAAAGCGTTGAGCAGGATTTTTCCCTATTTAACTTGTACTGAATGCCACAAGGAAGGCACCAAATACTGCTGGCATGAAGGAAGGGCACTGTCATTATCACTGCTGAAGTGACTGTATTTACATCAGTCAGTGACCAACCCCATCAGCAGACCTTGCAGTTCATGTGTGCAATGTGCTCCCAAGGGTATTTCAAGACCTGCCCAGGTTGTCAGTTCTTGGGAGTTCTCATCCCATCTAAGAGTACTTCTCACACTTTATAGGAATTTTGCTATTTCACAGAGAAATTTGAGAACTCCAGACGTTTCAATTATCAACCCATTCTTTGCAGAAACTTAGAAGGATAAAAAGAATGGAGTAACAAAAAAAAAATACTGCAGATTTAAGAGACAATTAGGTATTTGGGGAATGAGAGCTACATAACTGCAGCAATTATGCAGATATTGACCAATACAGACAATTTTCAAAATTAAGCGTCTAAAAAAGTGTTTCCTCAGTATTTGTTGAAAATTAACCAGTTTCAAATATCCACATATCATCCAAAAAGTTCTCTGTGTCTCCACATTGAAAAGTTCTTACAAACACCAGCTGTTGTGTCTGTCATAGTTCGACACGTGCCGGTCTATGTGCAAACATGACAGGGTTCAGAGGCCTGGCTATGGCTCTTTCATTCAGACACAAGCTACGCCACAACTCTTCCTTGCCTCTTCCTTTCTTTTTTAATATTTCTTCTCTCAGAAGTTCAGAATTAAGCTGTCATTATATACCAGGTTTAGATTTTATATGATACTGCCAACCATCCAGCATGCTACTATGCAATGTGTCATTCAGAAAGCAATTGTATTTATAACTTTTCAATTACGCTTGCTGAATCTAACACCAACTTTATTTGGTTTTTTCCAATGTTCTAGGCAAAGACTGAATTAAAATATTGAGAGCAATAAACCATACATCAAGCCTAACAACTCTCGCTGCCTTACATCTAAACACAGAAGAAAAACTAAGAATTTCTATGCCTCTGTACGGTGTCTCTTAAAGCACTGCCTTGCACACAGTAAAATTTTTTAAAAAGGTTTTAGTACTTCAGTTTTTGTAATGTTAGTAACTCCTCACAATAAGAAAACTGTTCTCATATAATAATAATAGGAAATAACAGTAGAACAACAACTGCTCCAGTCCTTAAAAAAAATGCTACTGCATTTCCAATTACGAGAAGTTTTCATAAGATTATGCTTAACAGAATATCACGTTACTGACTGGCAAATCCTACCAACAGAATGGCAAATTTTACAGTATGGCAAGCTATTTAGTAATAAACCTCAATTTATTCTTTGCACTTCAATGGCACTCACAAATAAAGCACTTAGATTTTACCATCATAAATGATAAATCTATCTTGTGTTTTGCACACAGAAAGACTGTTTCACAATATAAATAGATACTGTAGTAACATGAGAAATACAGTCTATACTCTTGGTTGTAGTTACTTCTAATCTATAAAATACATTCTAGACAAAGCTGTCTAGATCACTCGAGTCAATCAGAAAGATTCCCAATAGGTTTGCATTCCCACAACAAATATTTCATTAAAAAAACAGTCTCATACCCTTTTTGGTTTTGGTTGTTCAACCTCAACTAAATAAAACCTCTAATGCAACTTATTGAATGTTGGGTTCTATGCATTACACAGAAAGTCTCTGTAGGAAAAAAAAAATAAATAATGTATAGCCTACAAACAGTAAGCATCTTCTTTCCCATACCATACGCCCTCAGTAATCATTACTACATCCTGATGTTCAAGAGACAGACAGACAGCTGTGTAAATAAACAGACTACTATGGACTGCATTTCGATAGCTATATAAATGAAAAGTGTATTCACTATTTAATTAGTTTAATTAACATACGAGCTTCCCAAATCTCTGGGAAAACATCAACATGCCTATAGCTATCCATTCCCAAAGTTAGGCGTTTCATTTATTAATCTTTAAAGGATGTCTGAAGGGCACGTCATGGACCTGCAACAGCAGCAAGGAGACACTGAAGTCCACAGCACTCGCCTGGCGGTCAGTTCTTCCCATCACAGCATGTACTCTTCCTTGAAGGATCTCCGAAACAAAGCAGATCAGTAAGGAGAAACATGAGCCATCCTTCTCTGTGCCTCTTAGCCACAGTGTTCTTGGAAAGCACAGGGAAGAACATGCAAGCCCAACGTGACTTGATAATCGTTTTCTGCCCATTGTGCACAGGGACAGTGACTCCATAAAGCAGAAGGCAATAGAGAATATGACTCATGAATTCTGAATGAGAATTCTAAACCTCCTCTCTGTGGAAGGCAAAACTTTCAATGACTTTTACCCGCAAAGAACTGGCTTTCTATTACAATCTGTTATTCATTCACAGCATAATGCCATACTACAGCATAATGAGATCTGCATATTACCTCCAGATACCATTTAGGAAAAACTTAGTTTTGCCTTATTTAACAAATGCAATATATATGTATTCTCAAATGTTGTTGATTGTCCATTCATAAAATCATAGAATAATTCAGGCTGGAAGGGCTCTCGAGGTCTCTGTACAAAGTACTGCTAAAAGCAGGTCAGCTGTGGTATCAGACTGAATTGCTCGAGGCTTATCCAAACAGGTTTTGAAACCCCTAAGGATGGAGAATGGACTTCACATTGCACGTTTTCTAATCAGCTTGCAGGAATGTAAGCAAATGGATAACCTGTGCAATGGCTTAACCAACACTGTACCAGAGGGCAGCTAGGAGATACGCTGGGCAGCCCAATTTGGTCCTTTGTCTGTAATGCCCGCTTCCTTCTTAATAGCCAAGGACATCTTCCATCTCTGGGAGATACTGCCCTGCCTGCTTTGTCAGCACGAAAGGTCATCTCTATCTTCTGTGTAAATCAAGATGGTATTTGCTGTCCATCACCACTGACCACCCCTCAAAAAACAAAAACTTGTCTCTAAAAAGTCAGAGGTTTGATTACAATCACCACCCATGCTACAAAAATACACTTCTGCTTTTACAAAAATACCTGACTGTTTACAAGAACATCCTCAAATGTTTATTGTGACCAAATAGAAGAGTCTTACACAAGGACAATCCAGAACATAGATTCTTCTCTCTGTATCTTCCTTTAAGTGGGCTCTGAACTAACTTCAATCCGTAAAACTTTCTCCCATGTTCTCATACAATAATAATATAAATGGAACAAATAAATCAGGACTAATTTGTCCAAAGATCCATTATTATATCAATAAAGCTATTGGTCTCAAAACAGAGTACAGTATGAAAGCATAAGCACAAGGGGGTTGTATGTTGAATAAAGCTTTTGAAAACGTTTTCCTCTAACAAACGCTGGCAATGTGAAATCTGATGATCTTAGCAGCATGTACCTGTTGGTATCTATCTGACAGATGAATCCTAGGCTTAGGGACATGGGTCTGCTCAAGACAAAATATCCAATCCTGGACTCTTCCCAAAGTTGCTGTACAGAAGTTGATTTCAAGAATTCTTTTTTCACACGTCCCATGAACCACAGACAACTGTATACAACATAGTCATGAGATTTTTAAAAGTAAGTGTTATGTGGGTGTTTTGTTGGCTTTTGGGGTTTGTTTGGGGTTTTTTTAAATTCCCGTTCCTGTTCCAGCTATACTTCGGTTGCAAAACATTTTTATTACCTGTTTCCTGTTTTCAGAGAGTATAATTCCCCTTTTCTGCAAGAACTTTCACCTTCACACTTTCATATTCTGTCTCTAGTAATTAATTCCCACTCCCACCAAAGCCTATTCATTCCCATACACATAAGGATCAAGAGTACCCAAGAGAAAACCCAAACATTTCAAACCACTTTATCCAAGAAAACTGAGAATTACCATGAAAAAAATCTCAGAGGTCATTCACGTTTGGGAACAGAGCTGCAGCTGTCAATGAACTAGACCTTCTCTGCAAAATTGTAATATTAAAAAAACCCCACCAAACTAGATCTGATTTTCTCTGCCCCAGACACGTATCCTCACAGTGCAGCTTGGAAAAGACGACCCACATGATCTCAAGCAGGCTGGTCAAAGAGAAAAGGTTTCTCTCCAATTTTAAAAAGATTCCAGTAAGCTAGCTAGATGTACATGAGGATACACAAAGTTCTCTGTCTTCAGCCAGAAAATACAAGAAGCTGGAGTAGCACAGGGAAAGAGTCGTACTAGATGGGAACATAACACAAAACCAGTGTCAGATGAACCTGGTCAGATCATCTAGAAGGATGCTTCCTTGCTTAAGCAGTATCTCCTCCTTCCATACTGAAACATTACCTTCTTCCTCAAACCAAGCAAAGATCAACTTTCTACCCCATAAACAAGGGCAAGTAAATCGAAGAATGGAACAAACCCTTCCTCTTCCTCCAAAATTATGTGAATCTGAGACTAAGCTTTCCCCTTGCACTTGGATCATTTAAAGAATTGCCCTATTTTACGGTTTCACACATCTCACGGTTCCGAGTGCTCTTTTACAGGATCTGTGTAGTTTGTACCATGCCTTGTTGCCTTTACCATACAATTATTCTAATTCTCCTTTTATCTAAGTCAGAGTTTAATTACATTTGCCAAGTAAGCAAGCATTAAGCTGTATCCCGGGGTGAGTTTCTAATGCTAACAGCATGCAACAAAAGCAGAACCCCATCACTTTATTGATGATCTCCGCATAGAGGCCAAAACCTGATTTAGCATGAATGGGACCACTTCTTATGTTCAAAGGCTGTATCAGAATGAATGTTTACGTTGCTTCTGGGGAAAAGGAAGAACAATTGCTCAAATGCATAAAGTTAAACATAATATGTTTTAAATTATTTCAGAAGTCCCCCCAAACTGGGTGGTGATTTGAATGCAGTATGTGAAATCACCTAGAAAGGTAGCAATACATGAGGATAATCCATCTTCCAAAATAAACTACACTCATCAGAATATTAATTTAGTTAGTCCACTTAACCTGATGATAAATCCTATCATTGGGTGCAGGGATATGAAAGCTGTAACTTAAGATACAAAAAAGCCCAAACAAACCCCTTTTCTTAGAACAAACCAAAAGGTATTTCTAAAATAATAGCACAAGAGCATCAGCCTAATACTTATTTTACACTTGAGTACTTTCTAATACCCAGACAACCTCAATGTGCAAATTGGCATAGTTCATTTAAACTAATTAAGAAGGCAGGATAGAATATCTAGACATCATAACCATTTTAGGCAACTGATAAAGCTTCTTCATCTTTTCTTAATGAGTATGTTCAACTATTTTTCTATCCACAAGAACATTCTGCAGAAAGATTACGGCACAGGATGCACTTACAAACAAAATAAAATAAAAAACTGAATGTCAAAAGACAACTACTTTTTCAGTCCCTTTTAGAAAATAAGATTCAGAAGGAAATAATACAACAAGACACAACAGAGGAAAGATCATTACACTGTGACTTTATGGGGTTCCTGTCAGAAATTAGTAGCATTAAGTGGAATTCATTGGTAGCGATGTAATTGAGGGATGAGAGATAGGGGCTGTGAACAAAAACTAATTTCTTTCATGTAGGAGCATGGCTGCTTATGATACTTAACACTAACTCACAAAAAGTGAAGATTAGGATGTTTTATCTCTGATCCAGATGTGCAGTTCCTGCCTGCCCTGGCCCCTACTACTGCCTAGTCTGAAAAGCAGTGAACCAAGCAGTTTAACTGCCAAGATGGTCAGTTCAGACAGATAAGCTCTGAAGCAAACGGCCTTGCACTGTTACACACCACTGCCTGCATCGTGTTGAGTCTGCAAGCCGCAGGTGCCTATGGCAGCTGTTTATATATATAGGTAGGTATATATGATAGATACAGTTATCTCTCTGTAGATAGAGACAGAGAGAAAGCAAGAGGCAGGGACCGAGAAGCTCTATGTATTGAATGCAGCACTGCACCAAGTCAGAAAGAAATGAGCTCTTACACACAAACCGCATCCCAGCTTCACTGCAACCTGCATCTCAGGAGAACAATCTCTTCTCTCCACTGTATCCCCGAGTGGAGAGCCAAAGCACCACTACCCTTCAAAGAAGGATGACATACATTTCATAATACCATTTAGGATCTGTCTTCTGTACAAAAGCAAAACATTCAGTAACTGTATTTCTTTTCATATTTTATTTGGGAGAAATCATGGAAATTCTAATGTTCTTCTCTTTATACAAAATATATCTGAATGAAGAAAGGCTGAAGCAGGATGTCTTAGTGTGGATCTCTAAAAGAAAAAAATAACTCAGTCTCACCCTACAGCATAACTACTGCTGCACAACAGGAGTTTTGTCTGTCATTTGAGGTCCTCATAAAAAGTTTCAAAAGGTTGGCTCCTCTATACCCACATGTTATTACTGAGAATATTCAGCCATTGGAGCTGTATGATTTCTTCACAAGGACACAGCAAGTCAGTAGCAAAGTTAGGACAAGTTTAAAGTCTAACTTTAAAGTTCAGCATGCAGTTCTTCCTACTGCAGCATTTTTAAAAAAAAAATTGAAAAAATGAGGGTATTTTTAAATACACCTAGTCAAAAAGCAGACTCACCAGACTAATCTGTATTTATTGGGCTGCTAGGTTGCAAGTATCTGTGATTTTCAGTGTTTCCTAAAAACCTTTCTTTGGAGGAGGCGGCCGGTGTTTCTCGGTAACACTAAAGGTTCTGGACAGAAAAGAACAATTCCTTTCTCTAGGCCTTTGGGTCTCCTCTCGTTCTGCCCCCTGGAAACCAGTTATGACAGTATTGTTATATTTTTGCTCCACTGAATTATCATGGTGTTTGATACACATGTTAAAAAGATCTGCTTTTGGTCTCCCTTCATTTTTTATGATTAGGAATAAGCCTCTATTTGCCATTTCTTTGCTTTGGTGTCTATTCTGTCTTCGAGCAGTATGGACAATTGAGGATGTTTTCCACTACCTCAGTCTAGTACTGCCAGGACTCATTTTCTAGACATTCTGCTAGCATCCCTTGCAATTCACAAGTTTCAGAGTATCAGACCCAGTTCACTTCCCATTTTCAATACAATGCAAAATACACGGCCGTTCTGCCATAGTTTCATCTTTTCCTTATGCACATCTTTAAAGTACGATTCTCTTCTACAAGAGCTAGAAATACTACCTGTGCTCTCAAAGATTCATGGAGAAAACCTGACCAAAAAGAAATCCCATATACGCTTGCTTATGCTGAACGGACTGCTTTTTGTTACAGTGCTTTATAGCTTTGATTTTTTAACAGATGATATATGTAAAAGTAAAATAATAAAAATAGCGTTGAACTAGTAATACATTTAGATTTTTTATGGAAGGCCTACATTGTTATGGATCACACTAAATTTACCAGACAACCCTGTTTAGTAGTGATGTTTTTAAGTGCATACATTGAAGTGTGTAACAAACAAAATCTTTCAGTTTATGAACAGAAAAGCCAAATTCAGAACCGAGCATGTTATTAGTAGAAGTATGCAAATACCACAATTTATATCCATTTCGAATTTCTTAAATTTAATTACAATACATGTAATTCAGGCAAAAGGAATTCAAGTACAAATATTCAGGCTGTATTATTAAACTCTCCGTGATATAAAACTGTATTAAACTCCATCCCCCTAACAGCTACTGGTGACTTATCTGAGTCTAGCAAAGCAATATAGATCACTTTTTACCCAAATACCTTGGCAAGATCACTTGTTTGAGGGTTGGTATCCTCAAAAGTTTTCATTTTGTGCATTAGCTCACACTCATTCCATCTGTGGTATTTCAGGATTGTGAAGTCTGAAATGTTTGTCTTCATAAAAAGACATGGTACATGGTAGGACAGAACTAAGACAACAATTTAGAACATGAGTTTTCCTTAACGTGACCGATGTGGCCAGGTCCTCCCATTACCAATCCTTCTTCACCCTTGCCTTAAAGAACTTTGTATTTATTAAGCAGTTAATCTCCCTTTGCTCCCCATGGCCCCTGCCACTCTAATCTCTTCAGGTCATTGCACTTTAGCCTGGCCACAGGGGCATTCTTGGCCCATCTGGTTTTGTGTCACCAACAAATTTGATAATTGTTGAAATGGCTTTAAAGAAATACCCAACAAAGAAGATGTGAAGCAGCTGCACATCAGACAGAAAGGTAACAGTTTAGTTTTCATAATGAAGAGAGCTTCTGTAAATGCAGCTCGCCAGAATAGTCAAATGCTACTTAAGAACCAGTACAAATTTCACTAGTGTAACAGATGCAGCACACCAGCACGGATTGCCATGCAATTTTCCTCCCAAAAGGCATGTATTGGGAATAAGATCTTTCCCAAAACATGCACTACTAGGTCTAAGTTATATCACTGAAAAAGAAGTGTTTCATTAAATGATAAACTAAAATGTGATACCTCTATGAAAATAAAAACACATGCAAAAAGCCAAACATACAAATATGCATGTGCAATTAGTTTAAGGTTTTTGTTTAAGCGCCCTGTTCTTTGAAACAGATAGTTCATTTCTTTCTCCAAAATCACACACCAGAAGGAAATACTTCTCCAGAACAATTGATACATCCCAAGTCAACAATGATTCAAGTTGCTAAACTTCACAGATCTTTTTTTCTAACTTTTTGAGACGTTCTTTCAGCTGTACTTACAAGTCAACTGATTATTAAGTTACATCTATATATTCCCTATGGAGAATGTATGGGGTATTTCAGAGGTCCTATTTAGTGTTGACAAAAGCAAGGGAGGTCTGAATTCACGTAGGATGGCGACTGACACTCACTGCACAACTGTCTTGCTCTTACTTAGCATTTATTTCAACACACTATTTAAAAAATAAATCTAGAAGAATGGCAGTAATCATTACTGTGCTAAAGTGGCACCAAAATATTGTATAATCAGGATCTCTGGATGTGAAATGCAATAAAAGTTTAGGTACTGATTCAGTTCCTAGTATTAAATCCTTGTTGTCATGCTCTGACCCTAATCAATATTCAGAATGTTTTACTGGTGTAATTAGTAACCGCATTGATAATGATTTTACACTTACATCTCACCTTTCCTTCAGAAAAATTCTCAGTATTTTACCAAACACATATGTTTAATGGGAGAATTTATACATCACTGATACCCAAGCGTTTTTAAGAGGATACAGGTGATACCATCCTGCAATGCAGCAAACAGGCCTAAAACTGAAGACTGCTGTACCAAATGGAAGATTTCAAAAGACAGAAAAAAAAAAATCTTAATTTGAATCTGATGCCACAGCAAAGAATCCACAAAGAGTTGGGAAATAAAAATTCATGGGAATTTTAGGAAGTTTAGTAGAAAGTATGAGGAATTTTTTTTTCTTGTTGAATAAATGAATTCTTTGCCCAGTGATAGCACAAGATGCAACTTGCTTCAGTAAGTCTGTGGGAAGATCCTCCAACAATGCTTAATGAGTTTTCTCTCATATACTATCATAGCTTTTCCTGAGCAAGGAAATTTCAAATACAGAAGCGGGTAAACCTAAAGACTGAGCAATTCCTTCATCCCCCTGAGGTGCCAAGAGTTAGGATTCAGTTAGTTTTCTTTGCCTTTTTCCCATACTTAGATGTTTACATCCTAGAACATACTATGTTTCTGAAACTGGAAACTCAAGGATTTGTGAGTAACAGCAATAATGGTATTAAATTCATAATATGCCCAGTCAAGTCCCTTGAGATTTGCAATAGAATACTCATAAGCCTCTAAACACAAAGAAACATCAA
This sequence comes from Falco rusticolus, assembly GCF_015220075.1. Lineage (NCBI taxonomy): Eukaryota > Metazoa > Chordata > Aves > Falconiformes > Falconidae > Falco > Falco rusticolus. Next base: position 36,511,776 of record NC_051195.1, read on the forward strand.
AATGTGTTTGCACTGGAAACAAAACAGAAAGAAAAGGAATGCAAATTCTTCACGCACCCTTCCTTTGTTCCAGTTTCCAGTCCATGTCAAAGCAAGACTTTTTGTGGTCAAGTGGTTCCTAAAATAATGCAGACATTAATGTCTCTAACTTGAAAACACAGAATTTTTTGTTAAATCAAGTCAGAAGTACATAGTAAACACAGCCGTTTTACAGACCTTTAAAGGCAACTGAAAACAACCTGTATTTCAATGTCACTGCCCTAGAAACCATAATGTGCTCTGTTTGTCCCCATCAGTTAGAGTTTCATGGCTTTACATGCCAAGATGGAATGCAGTGTGCTCAACTACACAACAAGCAAGTCAAATGGGAATTCTCCAAAAGCAGATATGACAAAAGTAAAAAGCAGCAAAAGGTATTTCTAAAGTTTCTTGGTTAAAAACAACCCTGGAAGTGAGTCAACAGACATTGACTGAGAAGATCTGGTACTTTGAGAGGGAGGAATTTGCAAGTACTAAAAAGCTGATATGGTCTATAGCGGTGATTACACAGAGTAATAAAAATTGAGCTTGCCATTGACAAGTTTTATTTAGCTTAATATGGAAGCAAACCTCCTTTGAAACAACACCAAATTTTGAAAGCTCAATAATATTGGCAAAAATATAATAATAATTAAAAGTCAATAGAGGAAGGCAATGAATGCAATTGCCAGATACATCACAGAAAGTACACCTCCGTCCTTATGCTTGATTAAAATTTGATCTCAGTCAAGGCTGAACATAACCAAAGACACTGAAGGTGCTGAGGAGTGCCCAGTAACAGCCAGCAGAAAACGGCAACTCACTGGGCAGCCTGTGAGGCACAGGGGAAAGCACTCACACCACTGCCTCCTCGCAAGTAATCCACTCAGTTCAGGGTTTCATGAAGAATCTGTCTTCCACCTGTGACATCTTTTTTTCCCTCAATGAGTTAAATTAAGAATCACATGGCCACTACTAGAGGATAATTCTTGCAATGTATATATACTAGTGTACACGCTAAAACAGTGTGTATACTGCACTATTTCAAACAATGCTGCTTTTTTTTTTTTTATTAAATCCCTTAAAGTGGCCCAGTTGCGTTGCTCTCAACACCTTTGTTAAATAGACGACCTTGTCCTCATAGGGTGTGTCTATATAGCACAAATATACACTGAATAAAATAAAATAACTCAGGTCCCAGATAGCTGCATTAGCACTTCGTTCTACTCAAGCTCATTAGCCCCACTGAAAAGATACACTTTTCCCCACAGCCCGTGATTCAAATCTGACTTGTGATTACAATTTCAGTTATAGTTGAACAAATATTAAATAGGATGCTACATGCCACTGAATTTTTTTAAACACAATTTTTTACAGAGAATTATTTTATTTAGACTCTAAATGGTAATTAACTAAGGAGTACACTCAGCAGTTGTAAAATTCATGCTGTTCTGCACTTGTAGAGGTACAAAAGGTCCCTTGTTTGCAGTACTACACTGATTGATTCCTATGGTAGAACTGTTGATTCTCTGCATGAGTTTTCTTAGATAGCACATGGTCTTTTAAATATTGGTGCACTAGGTATTTATAAAGCATATATTTTCTACAGATGAGCTGAGCAAAGAAAGCTTATTGAACTTCAAATCAAACATTGAAACATTATCAAAGTTTTATGCAATCTTTTTTAAAATTATGAAGGCAAGTTTTCTAATAACAAAAATGACCAGTATCAAAGAGGAATATATCATACATAGCATTTGGATACTGGAAATTTGAGGTACTTTAAAAGTGTATTTGTGACAAATACACCCAAATTTGCTTTACCGTATCAAAAAATAATAATTGTCTGATAAATATCTGTGATTTTTGCAGTATTGTGCTCAACGGGCCTGGACTACAGTACATTGCCCGTAAGCAAGCACCACAACTGTCTGACCCTCGGACCTCCCGAGGTGTACTGCTGCACGTATGACCTCTAACTCCCAGTGCTTCTCCACAGAGACAGAAGGTGGAGTAGTAGTTACCCTCTCTCCTTTTCCTTGTAATTCAAACCTTTTGTTAGCGGTGTACTTCAACTGAATAAAGCATCTTGAAGAACTGAAGCGGCCATAGCAGACCTATCTCATTTTTCTTTGGGTGCACGCCAGCATAAAGCCAGGCAAGAGTGACTGCTAAGCTGCAGTCTTTTCAGAATGGTGGCATGAGAAGTGCCAATGTTATCAATTAAACAAAGATGGCAATACTGCTCTCCAAGTGCATCAGCTCTGGATCTCACAGCTGTATACAAATACGAGCAGCTTGTTTTGTTTGGGAGCTTTCTAACTTTCATAAACGAGATGGCTTTACAAACAGGACAAGATGCTGCTGAGGATCTGGCAATGGAGGAAAATACAGCTGCTATCTGATTGCTGAGCTATAAACTGAATTTTCCACATAAATAATCCTCTCCATCTGTAGCATGAAGTTTAGGGGGAAAGCGTAAGGCCACCAGTTCTGTTCCGCAAAACGCAGGCATCATCTTTATGAATGAATTTCATACAAGGTCTCAATACTATTTGTTCCTGATAGAGCAAGGCTTTTATACCTTAACTGTATAAAGCTTGCTTGCTTTCCTGAAGTGAGTACCAATTTTGAGTCAGATGATGGTCACAGCAGTGCTTAAAATACACACAAGATGCATGACAAGCACCACAAAAAGGACCTTAAAGTGCTCCACAAAAACCTATTTTGTCACTAAAAGGGACTTCAAGAACTTTCACTAGCATGGGACAGAAGATCAGGAAGTATTGAACAGCAACACACACACGTTACTATCAGATGAACATTTATCAATGTAAGCGAGGGTATAAAACATCCTATGCATTGTAAATAACTACAGATCATTAATTTCAAGAGTTGCCCACACAGAAAATCTCCTGTACTTGGAAGGAATTTTCCTGACTCTGTGTGATGTAGTCTCCTTATCAGATTGCTCAAAGCAAAGAAGCAGTAGTCATAATGTGAGAGTAATTATCAAGAACAAGTCCTGTTTTGTGGAAGAGATCCATCTAGGATTATCTGTCAGAAGCATCAGACTACTGCATGAAAGCCTACATAAAATCTCTGGCAGATTTTAACTCATATTTTTTTTATGACTAATGAAAAATAACGTTTAGAATTACACCAAAGGCATGAAAAAAAATTTATTTTAAATGTTATGGAGCTTCAAAATATACCATAGAGGGTAAACACAATCTTCTTTCCTCACATAACTCTGAGGGACGCTAATAGCTGTGTCCTTTTTATGTGTGAATAAAGCAGGCACAACACATACGGAGTTCCAAAAGATGCAATTAATCAAAACATCTCGAGGTTGCACAGACAAGGTATATTTACAATCTAGAATACAAAAGGAAACATCATTGTTGACAGTGGTTATATTCTGCAGCTTGCTTGGGAAAGCTTCATTTGATCTTAACAAAAATTTTGCCTGTAGAGGGACTAAAAATCTGATCTAGTGACACTGATTCTGATCCAACTCTGATGGAAAATAACTGGAGACTCAATGGCAGCTGAGGGCCTACAGTACTCGTAATGAGACCCTGATAATAGAATGTAAATGGGTATCCTGTGACTTAAAGCAAGAGAAAACACTCTTCTGCAGTGAGCTATAAAACATATCCTACAATGAATATTTGTCATAATTTAACACTATGAATACGGGTTCCCCAAATTTTAATATTTTTTAATTTTAAAAATTAAAAAAAAATTAAAAATTCTTTCCAGATGAAGAGACAAAATAATACAAAATCTGGTTTGCGCCCTGGAGTTTCCACCATACATGTATGGAAAAACAAAGGGAAGCCAATTCACAAGAGCTGACCTAAGCCCCACACTAAAAAAAAAAAAAAGTGTAACTACAAGAAGTAACTGGCATACTACTATCATTACTGCAACACAGATTCTTCAAAGAAAAATGTGACCTGATGAAATAAACAGTTTAAACATGCAAATATCACTTCTCTTCCTCTGCCAAGCGTTCTTAAGAACTACTGCTTTGCTTGCAAAATGACTGTTGTAATTTGATCGGTCATCATATAAACAAATTACTCCATATCTCCAAGTTTCCCATTAGCGACCAACCGACAACTAGTGAAAACTGAAACAAACAGAACATTTATGTTTCATTACACATTAGGATTAATTGTAATAGATACAACGTAATACCAGAGTTCATGGAATTCTACCACGTTAGAAAGCAAACTGGTCATTTCTTTCTCTGCACCACCAAACAGATACTACACATTCTCCCCCAGGAAGATTTTGCCAACTCTCAGGTTTTGGTACTCAGTGGAGTAGCTTTTTGACACACGTGAAAGGAGAGTGAAAACAATCAAGAGGATTTTCTGTTTAAATATGTCTTTTACACTACCTGAAGCTCTCCAATTTAGAGTTTGACAAACTCTTCAGTTTTATTCACATGCAAAATGTTGCCTTCTTCCCTTCTACTAGTTTGCCTCACTTCAGCTGTTACTTTTTAAGAATTATATTTCAACTGATTATTCCACATTTACTTGTCACCAATGAAGAAAAGAAACTGCCAGAAATTCAGGTATTTAAATTCTAAGTACAGCATAAAAATTAATGCTGTATGACAGTCATCACAGGATACATTCTCTAAACAAGACAGATTTTCCTTACAAACCAAATGCAACTTGGTTCTTCCTTGTTTGTGTTATTAAATAAAACAGTGGCATGATTGTCCATCTGAAATACAATTCACTTTATTAACTTTAATAAAATAAATGGGCTCTGAAAACCACATGTAAGATGGGAATTCTGCATACTTGTTTCCTACCAACACCCTTGAACTCATTTCACTGTGATGCAGCAGGTACAGACAGAAGAATTAGTACAAGGAAATGAACTGTGATACAGCTTGCAATGCAACAGCAACAAATCCTGCTCTGAGAACATTTGGCCTTATGCTGCTAGCATCTTTGAAAACATGCTGGCCTAATATCCTACGTTTTAAGGACACCACATGGTATTACAAACAGGAAGGTTTGTCTCTTTACAAATTCCAGGCTGTTGTTCAGCTATATGGAGAGAGACGCACAGACACACCTCTCTTCTGTACAGTCCTTTCCAAAAAGTATGATGACAAACTGGTGGCCCTTCCGATGCCACCTGTAAAGGCTTTGAAAACTCCTAACAGGAAGAAAAATGCAGTCTCACAGAATGACCAACCTACAGTACATTCAGGAAATTAGGATAACTGCATTTTTTCCAATGGAAAAGAGCTATTTTTGAGGAAACCTCTGGAAGTTTACACAAATGAGCCTCCTAACCTTCCTTTCAGTAAACCTGCTGTTGAATGATTTATGAAAAGAAACTTTCCACTCAGACAGGCCCAGAATTAGAGATGTATTTGTACCTTAACTCTCCTTTAATGTATGTATTAGTCAGATTTTACATATAACAGACAAAGGTAATCTTGGGCACTGTTACAGCATTGATTCATATCAAATACTGGAAAAGGAGTGTCTGAATGTAATTTCAAGCCTGTGTCAGAAAGGAATTGTACAAAAGAGAAAAAGCTAAAGTCGTAAGTTTCCTGACCTACAAGTGCTTGTGCCTGCCAAATATACATTAGCTCAGCTTTTACATTTAATATGAAAAAAGCTAGAGTCTTGCCAGCACCAATTCACTCAAGTCTTAAAACAACTAAGGACAAAACAGTCAAAGGAATGGATACAGCCACGTCTTCTGCAAGCTGTGGGGCTTCCATCTCAGCATTAGATGCAAAGAGAAACAAACTGGGTTAACATTTGGGTGTTATAACGTGAAACAGATAAATACTTTATTTGCCAGTTAAAATTAACATGACCTTCTATGACAAATACGCTGGCTGCACCTTTTCCAACAGCAGTACACCCCGCACCTTTCAGGTGAACTCAATCATTTCAAGCAGATCTGGGGTACTCCAAACTGTACAGAAGAAATGCGAACAGCAGGAGTCCCCCCGCAGTCGCACTTCTCAAAGAAACCCTCTCTTCTTCCCAAATAACCTACTATACAGTATTTTGGGCGGCTAGCCAAAACCTTGTCTCTGAATAGCTCTAGAGTGATTTAGAACTGTTATTTTAATACTTTTGCCACTCTTTAAAAACAAATAGTTTAAAATAATGCATTTATGGTACAGTAATAACACACATCTGAGAAGTTAACACCTTTAAAAAAACCTTTCTAGCTTTCCCATTATAGTTTAATAAATCATTCCTAATATGCACAGCAATTTCCAGAATTATATTAAAATAATTTTCTGTTATTCTATCATGTCATACAACAAAAAAATCATTACCCAGAATTAGAACACCGCACTCAGCTACAATGTAGGGAAAAGATGATTTGTGAAGTATTACTTTGAAATACCAAGGTTTTCTGAGTTTAAACATATTTCAAATATTATAAATCCTTTTAAAATTCTGAAAACCACCAGGAAGAACAAGTAGTAAACCGTAATTCTCTATGACACGCTCCTTGAGACTCTGATCTTGTTCAACATGTAGCATTCACGCTCAGGAACATGATGAAATGTCACCCTAATCTATCAGCGACACTCTTTGCCACAGAAGTACAACCTGCTCCATAGATAGAGGAGCTGTTACAAGCACTTTACACATATCCCATTCTGATAGCTGCACTGGGAAGTCTCTTCTTACCACAGTCCACACATCCAGAATCATTTATTATATTTCTCAGTCTGGCTAAAGACAGAAACTAGTCACTTGAAGCATTCTACAGGCTTGAAGATTGACTCGTACAATGCAGTCCTGAGTCTTTCAATTAGCACATCTTACTGTTCAAGGGGAACTAACTATTGGCTCTGTTTTATTCTTTTGGCAACAAACTAATTAATTCTGTAACTTGTAAATTACATTTCACATTCTGAATCAGATATTGCATACTGCCTGCATTACAGAAATCTGGGATCTTTTTTCTGAAGATCCTACTGAGAACAGCTTTAGAGAAAACACAGCCATTTATAACATCAATTTCTTTTGCCTCCTGTTAACTGTCTTAGGTCTAGACACTTGGTGATTATCTTTTAGGTATGATTTTAGTTTTATTATGTCTGTCTATGTAGGATTAAATACATATTTAAATCATGAATTAATTTAAAATAACAATAAAAATCAGTATATAGAGTTGCAATGCTACAAATACAATTTTGACAGGCAAAATGGAACGTTTTATGTTTTCTTAGCTTGATAAAGTATTGATAACTCAAAGATTTTTACGGTGACATTTTCTCTTTAAAACAGGACTGAAAGTTTGCAACGCTGAAATCCTTGACTTAACGCAACAGGAAGGAGATAACTCTTTTTAATAATCTGAGGAATTTATAGGCTTACTTGCAATTAACATAAAGGAAAGCTAGTGTCAGACTGTATAATTATTGCACAGCAATGCAGTACCTAAGCCCTAAAGATGACAGCTTCACAAGTGCAACCATTCTCTGTCTTGTTAACTGAATAATTTAAAGGAGATAATTAACAACACTGCAGAGTGGCTGCTTCCAGTGGGTATCACCAGAAGTCATCTGTTTTCAGAAGTATCCCTGTAACGTCAAAGATGACCAGATACCGACACATTTTTTAATGGATAAATAAATAAATAAAGCTCAACCATCACAATTATTCATCGTTTATGGCTGGGGTTATGCCGTTAATGATGTCTTTAATATATTGACAACCTCACCTTTTAGTCGCTAGTTCAAATACAGTCCAAAAGGCTAATGACCAATAGTATTTATACAGCTGCACAGTGCTCTACACAGAACAAGCCGGGGGAAGGGGTTACGTTAAGGGATAGAGATCTGAGCTACAGAAATTGTCAATATAATTAGTACCTTTATTAGCAGCTTCCACAAGGAGGGGAAGGACTGAGTAGGAAATGAAAAAAGCACTCCCCTCCCATTTCTACAACTACAAGAGCCCTGCTCTAGTAGCAAGCTGCTTTGCTCAGCTCTGCCAGGCTGGATGTGTTCTAAGGCTGACAACTTCATACCATTTTTTGGATAGCTGTGGCATTTGGCACCTTTTTTTTTTTTTTTTCAAATAAGCTAATTCTAAATTTATTCTCATTTATGCTTTTTAATCTTCCCACAACTCTTAAAGAAAGGTCAAGGGCATGAAGATAAGGTATTTTTAGCTATACAGCAGAAAAGTTATTAAAAAGCTAAATGAAGCTCCAAGGCAAATTCAAATAATTCTCCATTTACTACATTAAAGAATATTGTATGCTTTTCTTCCTAAACATTAATGCAGTTAAGAGTTAACACGTTCACTTTCTACCCAACCTAGGACAGCTGTTTACATATTTTTAAACTCTTCAAACATTAAAAAAATAAACACCACACCAACCCTGGTGTTCAACAATCCTCACACCAAGGTATAGGCAAGATTAAATACCCTAACAAACCACATTTCTTTACATGTCTCCTTTAATTTTCTATTGCAAAGGTGGGACATTTGGTGGGGGGAAGAGACATCTCACACATCAGCAGCCTTGGGGAACATTTGCTTAGAAACACACACAGTTTGACCTCGCAAAGGATCAAAGCGGTTTACTTCATCAGGTCGTGTTATCAACCACTGCATGTTTGGGTCTCCATTTCACTGTTGAGGAGACTAAAATTCAGTCAATAGATTATGGTTGAAAGAGCTGACACAATTTGTCCGTCTAGATGGGTTCATTATAAAGCTATAATTTTCACAACGTTTAATATGAGAATACTACAGGCAGTTCTTCCTTTAAAGAAATCTTACAAGCAGATTTATCAGTTTCTAAGAGAATTTCAAATAGAGCAGACACCTTGCTGTATTCAGTCATGTCTTGTTTCATGACTGTACGTGAAGAAAATACATGTTTGTCTGGGTCCTAATGGATAATATGATGTACATGCCCATGGCAATATAAAATGAACAACAATGAAAATTATAATTTACTTTGCTGTCAGGTGCTGATGCCACAGGTGTGAAGGAAAGCAAGTAAAGCTGCAGGAACAGGGTTTTGATATGGTATTGTATTTAAATATTCTACAGCTGAGATCTAATTGCACTTAATCTGCTCATAATTATCTTCACTGTTACCAGTATCCCAGACTTGTGTTATTATATAATCCTAACCTATTTTTTTAAGCAGACATTTTAATCTGCTGCTTAAGCGTTCATTAACGCTAAGCCACTGCTGTGCGGAATACATTCCACTATTTGCAAGCAGCAAGCCTGGAGAAGCCCGAGTTTTGGAAACAAGATTCTTTCCAACTACTACAAAATGCAAGTATCACCGTTCTTGATTTTGTTTATGTCCGTATCACAACAAACATCACCAAAAGTTAATCCTAAAAAGATTCCATCTGAAAAGAAGATGACTCTAAAAAGTGCAGTGTCATTTGTAAATACAATGCAGGATCATCCAAATAGTCAAATGCAACGTTAAGTGTTCACATATAAGAGCTTTTGGATGGGTTCTTTCTTTCTTGTTTCATTTCTAAATCTGAATAAATAATCTTCATGCCAATTAACCTAAATGCATGAATTACTTCCCATTTTGCAAATCCTGAGATGCTCAATTATCTAAAACAACTGTCAGCCATCAACTGTACTTAATTGTCTGCATGTTTCAAGTCCGCTGCATGTTTATTTATATCACTTGCATGACACACTAAATGTTTTATGAGACTAGAGTAAGATGAGATGTGTCACAGTCTAATGCTTAGTGATATGACAGGAACCATATTTGCTTTCTTTAATCCAGATTTTTCAAGGAAATGTAGGTAAATTGACTATTAGTCTCTATCTTCTCCACACCCCTGTAGCTCCCAGCAATCTTTTTCAACCCATAGGACATACTCAAACAAATTTGACAGAGAAATGAATATGAAGTTCTTACAAATTTTAGGAAAAACTGCAGGTTTTAGACCCAGGTAGACCTGCCTGCTGCCAACAAGGCAGGCATGTCCCTGGCTCGCAGCCACTCCAAGAGGGAGCAGGTGCCCGCCTGCCTGCCCAGAAAGCCCTACAGCACGTGTGTAACACCAAGCCAGCCACAGCACATGCTGCCCCACGGAGACAAGAGAGGTGGGCCAGAACTGGGCACTAGTGAAGAGACAAGGGAGAACGTGTGGAGAGGGCACAGCACAGAGAGAGAAGATAGGAGCTCTGTCTGTGCAGAGGTCAGGGGCATCCAGGAGATGGAGGACTCCAGTAGGAAACTAGGCGTTACTAGTTCCATTACTCAGGAACAATTCCTTTCATTGGACTGCATTCTCGATCTCTTTACAGGGAGGGTGAGAGAACAGTTTGGAGAATACTGGGGAGAGCAGAATTTAAGGGAAGCTTCCAAGGAACAGAGGTGGTGTTGCTTCACCAGAAGCACTGGACAAGGAGGGCAGGGAGGTGGTGGGGGAATGGAGCAAGGGGAGAGCAGGGTGGGTGGCAGAGGCAGACCACAACGCAAAGACATCACACAGGAGAGCAAAGACAAGCCTGCTGTAAAAAGAAAAGGGAAGAACTGCAGTCAGATTTCTGAGAAGTGAGCAGCTGAGGTGGAAAGCAGAGCCGCTCCATACTGCAGCAACAGAGAGAGAAACAACCGAAGTCCTACAGCTGGAGGGGATCTAGTAGAGGAGTTACAGTTCAGAGAGAGCAAAGGGATGGCAGTATACAGAAAAGGTATGTCAAGGCAGGAATGAGTTGTGTTTATTGACTCAAGGAAGTGACCATGGTTAGCACAGGCATGTCAGGGCTAAACGCAGGAAACGTCAGCCGTGGTCTGGAGGCTGTGGGACTGGGGATCAGGGAGGATCACAGAACCATCTCCCACGGATGAGGAACAGGGAAATGGCAATTACTGGTTCTGCTGAACTGAGCTTTAGTACTGAATTTAGGGTGCAGAATTTAAAAGGGAGAGAGTGGAAGCTTTTAACACTTCTGAACCTCATCAGCTGCATGACAAAACTTTAATGGGAAGATACATTTTATGGACACCAGACAGTAATAAAATTGTATAACCAGTGAATGCAGAAATTCATCTTTATTTATGGGTTCCTACTCAAATTGTTTGATATCTTCAAGTCTCTTTACAACCCATCATTTCTGCAAATTTCTATGCAGGAAGAGCTATCTCTGTGCCATTACATTTTGTGTCATGCATCTCTCATGTTAAATTTCAGGCTGAGTGCAGATTGTACAGGACAATAGCCTGACACTTATAAAAATTGTCAAAGCATCATAGTAGCTAAAGAACTATTCCCCCAATAACTTAATTTTGTTAATGTTCTAACTATAGTGACAGCATTGTTGCTGCATTAGTCTCATCCACAGAAAATAAAAGAATATAAAATACCCCAAACCAAGTATAAACTACAGAATTAGTTTTCATAAACAAAAACGGTCACGTTTCTAAAAATCAAGCTGTAAATAGATTCCTTTCTAAGGTCAGAACAATACAGTGTACATCTTAAAACAAGAAATGTTGGATACTTGTCACAAATAAGTTCTGCCTTACAATCCAGAAGTTCTTACTTCTTTTCATCACACACAGGCATTTTACTCTTAGCGGTTTTAACATACTGTCAGCTCCTGACAGATACCACTACTGGTTCTTCCAGGACTGTCAGAGTTATCCCTGAGAGTCAAATACAAATAGGGTTATAAAAATAAAGGTTTTAAATATTTTAAAATGTAAAGAGCCAGGGTGCAAACTGGCTGCCGTAAACTGCACCTTGCTGTGCCATCAAGAGACAGAACGCTGCAGGATGCTGCCTTCCAGGCACTGCTCTGCATTTCACCAGGGGACATGGCTTATGGACAAACTTCAGGAGCCCTCTGAGGAGGAATGCCACAGAAATATGCCTGCTCAGCACTGGCTTCTCATCTGTGCCAGTCCTTACACCACCTTTTATCACTGCAGTATTCCCAGCAGCAGCTCAGCAGGGCACCAAAGCTGTGCCACACAAACCACGGTGCTCTCTCCCCCCTGCCATGCCGTGCCTTCAGCAGCCCCATTAGCAGCCCGGTTGTGTCCAGCTGCTCACCCCTGCCACACAGCAGCCTGCAGACACCTGACACAACTGGGAGCTTCTTGGCAAGTTCTGTGTTTCTGAGGTCCCCTGGCAGCCCACGCCTGTTTCTGCTCACCACGGCCTTGAAATGGGAGCATCCCTCCCCACAAGTGACCAGACTCTGCTTCCCCCCCAGTGACTAAATCCCACTGATACCACCAGAAGTACCCGTGTGCTTTTGCTCCTACTTTAAAGGAACTAGCATGGTGCTTACACAAACCATAAAGCTGGCCTGTAACGGGAAACAAGAATATACAATTTGTTGCCCAAAACCATACACATTTGCTCATTTGACATCTGGCCTACCACACTGTAATTGAGAATTTGCTGCGCACATAGAAAGTAAAGGGATGGCAATGCCACACTCCAACAATGCTACCCTAGACAAAGAAAAGATGTAGTTCACTGTATATACTATATATTTTAAGCAAAATACCTGGCCAAGCTTATTGGTAACTGGCAAACCAGCCATTTCCCAACACCTTCCAGACTTCAAGAAAATACTGCTCTCCTTTGAGTTTCCTTCAAGACTCCTAAATATTCTCTCTTACTACTTCCAGCACTCAAGGAGATGCTGAATATTCATGCATAAGTGCTCTGTGTTGTATCATCACATGCTTCTGCCTTCTATGGCATGGATTTCATCTGGATTCCCACACCAGAACTGGTTGACAAAGACTGTCCGGGCTAGTGGGACAGGCAGAAACTCTACATTTGCTCAAAGCTGCAAATTTTAAACACCTGAAGAACAAAGACCTTTTATTCTGTTTTACAGATCTTCAAAGAAATTAGCAAGAAGTTCCAATAATCTCACCAAGGAAAGAAACGTGGACTAAGCCGAGGATGTTACATATTCCTGTTTGGGGTTTCAAGGCCTGTTCATGCTCCTACTGAAGTTGAAGGGCGCAGGTACGGCTCCTACAAGCTAGTCAGTTACTTTAGCAAGGTGCTTTATTCCCCTCTCATAATCAGCTTCCGGAAATGCAGAAAACTAAGTAAATTCAAAGAGCTCCTGCAAGCCAAGAGTCACCAAAGTGATTTTCTTTTGTGTGAAGTCCAATCTGATTATGAAAATGCAGAAGTGGAAATCAGCAACTGGTATCTCTGCACCCTTGATAACTTGTTATCTGACTGGAAGCCAGCCTAGTTGTCTCTGCAGAGAAAATCTGCAGACAGAAATGTGAAAGAACACAAACATTGTACATGCTTACATTAGATTTATTTTTGTCACACTATTTCATTTTGTTAAATGCAACTAAAATAGATGCCTGTTTTGTTTGGGGGTTATTTTTTGGTTTTGGTGGGGTTTTTTTTTTTTCTTGTGACAGGCAAAGTGTCACAAATTCTCATTGGGGAAAGAAGAGTTAGTCTGGATTTGTAACAGCAGAACCAGTATTATAGATTGTTCCAAGGGCTAATATTTTAATGTATAAAGAAGATATAGTTGTGCATGTGATAATCTAGCATAGGCTAAACTAAACAACATGTTTTTACTTTTCTGTTATCAAAAGGCTCAACCTCACATCAGAAAACCAGAACTGAGCCCAAAAAAATCACAACAGGAAACAGAATACATCATAATCAAATGAAAAGATGTTGATGTGTTATGCTTACTTCAGTGGGAACAGAAACAGATTGCAAGACTCCTATTAACTTAATAAGATCTGGTTTACTGTTTATGAAATTGGGTGAATTGCAAGGTAACTAACGTGAAATATCTTTTTTTTAAAAAATCAGCTGCAACAATATGGGAGGTAAGAGCTAATTACAGCATTGTAAATAGTCAAGAGAGATCAACATTTTTAATATTTTGTAAATTAAATTGCCTTTGTAGAAATGTGGAGTCTCAAATATTCTTACAGAAATACCAAAAAAAACCCCAGAGTGTTAAATTAGAGAAATACGTAGCATATGAAATATACACAGATTTAGGAATAGAATCAGGATTAGAGGCCTCAGGCAACAGGAATTGGGGATGTCATACAGTATTAAATCATGGGAAAAGCCACTAATTCACATGCCACAAACCGCCAAAAGAAAAAACAGTTAATCTGTTGGCTAGGACAGACTCATAACTTATGTTGTTGATAAACAATTTTAAAAATGTTATTATGGATTCCACATAAGAAAAGTAATTTACCCGGTAGGAAAAATAGGAGCGAATGATAATTATTATGTCAGGGACCTGTGACCCAGAACACTGCTTTTACATGAGTTCAAGAAACATTCAGTTCTTCATTAAAAGAATTCCGGGTTTATGAAAGTTTGGGCAAAATTAATTCACTCTGATTCAGTGTTATCTAGTTCTACAGCCCCTCTTTACAGAAGTAGCAGAAAGAGAAGGTATAAAGAACCCTGAAGGACCTTAAGCACATACACAAGGCAGCTCTTTTTCTCTGGATTCTGAGAACTTGTAATGAAAAATCCCAACCTTCCTCCCCCACTTCTGCTGATAGCAACTTTTCCACAGGAAACACTTGCAGTCCATTTACCCCATCTCTGGGAAGGACAGAATGATGGGGAAGGTGCCAGATAGCTGTCATCAATACTGAGAGCAGGCTTTATGCTGAGGAAAGGACGTTATCCCCTTATAAAGGTCTATCAAATCTTGAAGGAAGGGTTTTGCATACTGGACTTCATTCTTTCCCAGCATCAGCTTTCTGATCTGTGAACGCCAATGATACAGGATGCCTCAAAGACTCTGAAAAACTCAGAGGAAGAAGGGAAAACTGCTAATTAACCGACTCTCCTGAATAACATACAGATTCTAGAGCAAGAGCCAGACACATCTTCATAAATCCTACAGAAAAAGCATACGTGAGACTGCCTAATTTATATGCCACCAGCACACGCACCCTTCTGAGAATTCCAGTACCGTTAACTTTTTATAGTCTCAACTTTTTAAATACAATAAGAGGCCACCTTACTGACCATAATTATTTGTACTTGTACTTAAAGCTTATTCAGTATGCGAATCAAACATGCTAACTTCATGTGCTGTGCTACCCATGTTCTAACGTGGAATGATACACTCCAGTTAGAAGCCCTATGTGCTGTGCTGTCTACTGAACATTTGTTTTGAATTAACAAATTTACCATAATAAATATGAAATATACCCTTTTCCCCATATAAGCTTCCAGATACCTTCTGCAACAGAAGTTTGTCAGTTGTTTGGTTTTGGTTGTGTTTTTTTAAAAAAAAAAGTAAACAGCCTCTCATGAGAACGGCAGAATCAGGAAACACGCCTTTTGACATAAAATCGTAAGAGCTAGTTTCTTTCTCTCATTTGTCAATGATAAAAAAGGCACTTTGTAAAAACAGTTTACTACACAGAAAAGAAATATTGGAAAAATAATTAATTTCTACCTGTCTTGCATTTTAGCAACCAGAAACAAGCCATAACTAGCAGCATGTAACTGACCACTTCTCCACAGATTACCAACAAAACCTACATGTTTTAAGAAATATTCTGATTTATGTAACCTGTTCTTTAAGATTATTTCTGAACATAATAGATGTAAAAGCTGAACAAAAGGGTAATAAGCCTGTTATTAACTAGGCAACTTGAAAGCGAACCCATGGGAGGAGAGCATTATGTCATCTTAAATACGTTGATCTAAATAGTCAAGTCTTTTTAACATTAAGTATTCTATTTACACCACTTCACAGATACGGCTTAAGGCATTTTATTCAGCTTTAGTGGCTCCCCATTCTGTGTTGAAATGAATAAGACATCTCAGCAACATTTATTTTCTAAGTATTTCTACATGTACGTGGAGCTACAGTTTTTATGCAGGATATTTTCTTGCAACATGCCACAGAGGTGACCACTATCCTGTACCTGTTGGTACCAAAATAATGAGACATTGTCCAGTTGTGAGGCTCAATGCCAAATCTAATACCAATTCAAGAGGCAAACTGTTCCCCAGGTAGTAAAAAGCTGCAGATAGCTTTAACAAGTGACTAGTTCAAGCATCTATCCTTAATTTGGTGTGAAACTCACTTCTGAAATCAAATCAACAGATTTTGCATTTCCTGTAGTTGTGACAGAAGTCCATGGCCTTAAAATGTTTTCACCTCTCAGAAGTTGCTAAGGTTTAAGCAAAAATGTCTGTTTAAGCAAAATCTTTACATCATAACTAAGCCAAATCTGTTACTGTCTAAAACACGCACGCAAGTCTTCAGTAATTTGAAGAGCTGCCTACCAGCAAGAAATTCACACCCTTGAAGCAGAAGCACACATCAGACGTAGTAGTTCTAAAGAAAATTTAGACCTAGACATGCCCAAAAGAAAACAAATGCACAAAAAAAAAAAAAAAAGCACCCTGTCCTTCAGCTGGGAAGACTCAGTCCTGGACTTGGCCATGTGAGGTGTCAGAGGACCAACTTTATAGAACAACCTGAATGAACTTAAAAGTGCAGATGGAAAGGAAGGAAGATTAGACCCTTGAATACTTAGGATACATCATCACAAGTAAATCAAACACTGACCTCACACTCCCATTTTAGCCATCAGGTGTTGTTTTTTTATATAAATTATACTTTCCTTGCAAATGTAGTAGTGATTCAAATGCAAAATTAGTGTTTCTTAGTATCTAAATATATGATACCTTGGGCTTAACAGCTAGTACTACAATAAATAATTTTGTGGGTTTACATTTTTCTTCTCTGTGTTGTTGGACATCGTTTTAAATTTTATATAGAACACTTAGCTTGCCCTTCTAGTTCTAGACTAACTACACCACTAGTCCCATTATAACATAGTCCACATAAAAACATAAAACAAAACTTGACTTCAATAACACAACTGCATCACTTGTTCCATTAACATAATGGCAACTGGAGAGAAACTACAATCTTAGTAACAGGTTTAGCAATGTATTCCCGATTTTTGTTTTCAATCAACATATTGATACTTGAACAATTAATGAGAAAGCAGCATTCTGTTCCCATAGAGGATGCAGTTTTGAGTATCTTTTGGTACAGAATTAGATTAACTTTTAACAGCTTTTTAAAACTGTCCTCCATTTCTTACTTACGTACGCTACAGAAGACTTACATAGCACACAAAACAGTAATCTTGGACAATGTTTTTCCCCTTTTATGTACCACAAAAGACAACTGTTGTGATTTTTCTATACTGTCTCAAAAGTAAATAAGAAAGATGGCAAAAGCATTGATACAATGGACTTGATACATACCAAGTCATATAGTACCACAGAATGGCCTTTGTGAGATGAAAGGTTTAATCGCTGCTTTTAATTACACCCAAGTAACTTTAATGTAAGTGAATACTTCAGCAACATCTATGAACACAATGACTACGTTAGCAGAGCGCCAGTTATGAAACCTCTGCCAACACTGCTTGTACAGGAGGTTTTTGTTTTGTTTTAATCAAGATACAAAAACCTTACCAAGTTCTGCTGTTTGGGGTACTTGCAGAGCCCTGCAAAAAAATCTGTAAGACTAGGGAGCTTTAAATAATGTAATATGCAGAAGTAACCATGACGATAAGAAAAATACTTTTGCTAATCTTTCTCTTTCAGATGGCAGTACTTCCAAATACTGGTGTTTTTCCATTGTATTATAACTTTTGTCTGTTAGTCCCTGTGAATCTAGGCCTTCAATCCCTGCAAACCTACAACTTCTGACAAAGTGAACAGTGCTTCGGGGTGCACTAGTAACATAGAATGAGTCCTAACCAGTCCACCAGCATCCTAAGTGACTGCGGTAGGATGGGCATCACTTGTTGGCAACTACGTCTTATTTCATTGTTACATAGAACAGGTAGCAAAAAAATTACTATGTTTTTAAGGTGATTAATTTGCAAGTTAATGGGGAATCTAAAAAATAACTGAAAGGCAGAGTGCACATAGGGTATTTCTATGGAGATCCTAAAACTTCTGAAGTAGGTTAGAATTTGGCCCTCAGCAGGATGACCACAAACTTTAAGGAAAGAGCCTAGAACTCCTCCACATTGATTTTGTCTTGGCTTTGTATTAAGGTGGTGGTGGTGGGGGGGGGGTAAGCAATAAAAAACCCCAAAATAAATAAAGATTCTTCAGAATTTAGTATTTGTTCTTTATTATTTCTCCAACAGACTTGCTTACCACACTAGGATAATACTTTCAAAAGAAGTAGGTGATTTGGATCTGAAGTCACATTTTGAAAAGTGACTAAAGGGCTGATTTTTAAAGGCATTAAGATACTAAAGATGCATTAAGCACTTTGAATTTTCAGAACTGCTTGAGCATCTAACACCTATTTAAATCACTTAGTCCTTTCTGAAAATCCCAGTGGGCAGTTATCTACATTTAAGTGCCTATATACCTTTGAAAATCTGTACCATTAAATACTTAACAACCTAAGTCCCCCTGGCTTTTAATGAGACTTAGGGTCCTAAAAAGTCTAAGTACTTCTGAAAATTGGTCAAGCCACTCTCATCTTTTCTTCTTTCTTCTAAAAAGCCACCTACTAATGCTTATCCATAGCATGTCAGTTAACTACAGCTTCAGCACTGTGAGACTTACGCATTATACTGTCCACATTCAATTTTAATGTAACTAAACAAATAAAGGTCCTGAGTAGACACTACATCCTCATAAGACTTTCTGAAACTCCGAAAAAGAAAATGCATTCCAACCTGTAACCCCTGTGAATGCCCACAAATCTTCATTTCAATAAATACAATCCAAAATTAATATAATTTAGGCTGATAAAAAGCAAGCAGCATAGTTTAATTATCAAGCAACAGAATTCAAATTACCACAAATAAGTTCTGAAAAACAGCCACACAGCAAAAAAACATTCAGAGGAAAACGAGAGAAGGATGGAAGTTGTAAATAGGCTCTTTAAACAGCCAGTAGCTCCAGCAAAGAAGAGAGCCTTAACTCTGAAATTTCTTTTTTAAACAACAATGTATGAAACTGTAAAGCATTCCCTTATGCAAACATTTGAAAGATTTGTCTTTTGATCTTCTTTAATGTCAATAGGAGGTAACTTGCACTGACCACATTCCCCCAAAAAAACCTGATTTGTAAATTAGGAACGCAGGGAATCAGATTGCCACCTACAGGAAAATTTAGCATTTATTGTCAAGAATGACTCAAAAAAACCCCAACGAATTGCCATCCTGCCAAGCAGTCTTTCAGTTTTAATTATCGTTTCAAAACCAAATACTATTTTCTTTTTCGCAACTGTATCATGAACTTCCTAAATCCAGAAAGCCATTAACATTTCTTTTTATTTAAGAGAGCATTGCTTGAAAGTTCCAGAATTAATCTACAAAGCAGCAGATTGTAATCATGGTTCAGTTAAAGAATTTTAAGTCTGCTTACCTGATACAATTGGTGCTAGCCTGAATATGTCTGATAGTCTGCTGTTTACTGGCTCATAAGGGGAATCTTCAAGCAAGTCATTTCCTAAAGACAAAAAATATTTGGATTTTTTTTCTTATATAAGGCTTCAGGATAAGAGTTTACTTTTACTCTGAAATGAAGTGACTCTGTAACAGCAGAAGGTGCTCCCCTTTAATCTGTGTATGTGGCTATTTCTCCTCAAAGCATTATCTATACAAACACCTGAAGGAAGCTAGTTGTTTATCCCTGTCACTAGCTCTTTTCTCTCCTTCCTCCATGGATAAGGTCATAATTTGCAGAGATGGCCTGTGACATCACAGGGACTGTCCCATCTCATGCCAGCAGGCGAGGAGCTCTACCAAGTATATTCCTCTTTGTTCACCCTAACAGCACAGCTCTTTTTCAGAGGAACAGCCCAGGTAACAGCTAGAAACCAGCATCTTTGGAACAAAACACTCCCAACAAGATGCTGTTGGAAGGGAAACTTTTTATGATGCAGAGAACGTCCAGGAGGAGCGTCATTTACTATGAGAGCTAGACCAGAAGTATACATTGACTCTTCAAAATGTTCCAGTTGGTGCCAGGATAAATGAGCAGAAAGGGATGACTCCCCTTCTTGCAGAAGCAGCTACAGAAAAGAGTTAAACAGGGACCATGCCGAAGTGAAAGGCTGCATCTTCAACTCCAGGGCCAGAGCAAAATAGGGCTCAAAATTATGTATCTCATATAAGGACCTCACTGTTCTCAGTAGACCATGCAAAATTTGCCAGTGACATCAAGAACAGAAGTCCCAAGTCAATCACTGTCATGTCCCTTCTAACTGACACATCTACACACTCTAGGAAGCACAAACTTCTTTTTTTTTCTGTCTCATCATGCCCAGGGAATACTGCTAGTAAATACAGCAAAGGCATGAATAAAGATTTCCTTAAGCCCATGCTCCTTTTCATACTACGTTTAACTTTCAGCAAAGACCTAAGAAACTAGTTCCAGTGTCCTGTGATCTTGTTAGGTAAGTCCTAATTAAGGAGTTTAAATATCATTAGGAAAATTTCTCCAAATTAATGTTTTTGTAGCTCTTGCACTTGCTAGTGCCCTTGCCTTTTGACTAGCTTAGAAAGGTCAGCTGGGTCCCCTGGAGGAAACCCTCATTGTGGATTTCCCAACAACAGGAGATGGAGCAGCAGCTGTTCGTGAGTCGGATGAAAGGTCCTCAGTTTGCAGCTGAAGAGCACAATGTGAATTACGGGGTCAGACCCTGAGGTTAGCCTCAGCGGCTGTAGCTCACTGTGGGTGTGAGCGGCTGCAAAACCACACACTGCGTTAGGGGAGCGTAACGGTTCTGTATTTTGCAACGTACCCTGTAAGCTCTGGTACATGCTCCAGTAAATGCGCAGGCAGTTTTTCTCCTTCTTCATGCCCCTCTTACAGCGGCAGTTGTACAGAGATTTCTGTTTGAGAGCTTCCATGGCGCTTTTGCATTCGTCCTTTGCCTCCAGGCCTGTCGCCCGGCTGAAGTTGCTCTCTTTGCCGGCTACACACTGCCTCAGTGTCCTGTATTTAGTACTACAGCTTTGCTCCTTGAGGCACTGGTCGCTGGCTTTCACGCAATCGAGGCGGTCCCCTCCAGGCAGCCCGCTCACTTCTGCGGACAGAAGTACATCTAGAGAGAGGAGACACAAACCAACAAACTCTTGTTGAGGGATGAGGCTGATTTAACCAGGGCTCCCATGTAGGCAGCTGGGGAGCACAGGACCCCTCCTCACGCAGCGCACGCAGACAGCCCCACCGGCAGCACCTTGCAAACCACCGAGCTTCATGCTACACCTTAGGAAAAAGCACACGAGCTTTTCATGGTCTTAGACCCACTTTCGTGGGAGTCGAAGGAAAAGAGCGTGTTTTAACCCTGCTGGTTGATTTATGAGAAAACACAAAAAGGGAAGAAAACCCACAGGGGTTAAATGCCTGACAAAACAAGCGTTCCTTATTCTTCAGAACCACTTTGGTGAAACAAATAACCCTCCCGTTCCAGTGTTTAACTGAGGGCTTAAATATTCGGCCTCACTTTCCATAAAAGCTTTGCTGTAATTTCAATTAATTACATCCACGAACAACACCCTCGCTGGCTGATATTAGCCTCTTTTTGCATCAGTCACTTTTTAAAGGCTGTGCACATCTTTGCTTATTCTACATGTATAAAGTAGAATTTATGGCTGCCCCCCCCCCTTTTCTCTTCACATATGATGCTTTTGCAGAACAAAGCAAATTCCATTAACTCTCTCCTCTCCACCGTGCCCCCTGCCATGCTCCCTCACCGCAAACATCTTCTGTGGAAGGGAGACCAGTTCGGGCTGCAAAGCACTGGCAGGCAGGCAGGCTGCCAGTTCAGGTGAGGATGTAATCCTTAAACTGGCTTTTGTCACACACACACACACGCACACCCCAGGCAGCCTTATTTCATTAAAATGAAAAGTTTCCCTGTAACTTGCGAGAACCCAATTTAACAAGAGCCTACACAGGCAAGTACCGAAGTCTGTAATCTCCCTGAGCTCTGAATGTGGACTGGGTTGGCTGATGTGAGGCAGAGCTGTAAAAACTACTGGAAACTTCACAGTTCTGCCGAAACAATAGGCTGACAACCGTGAGGCATCCGAGCCCATAAACCCTACACTCCGTTTTACCAAGCGACATACAGTCAGAAACGAGGCACCAGCAACTTACCTACTAAGGGCAAAGCGAAGTACAAGACGACGAGAAACATCTTGCTGCCTTCGGATGGTTTCCCCAAACGAGCTGATGTGCCACAACAAAGAGGATCAGCATGTAGATATTCCCAAACCGCCGAGGTCCAAAGACTCCAAGTTCATATCCATGGAATAAAAGGGGAAAAAAAAAAAAACAACCCAAACCAAAAAACAGAAAACCACAAAACCAACCCCCTCTCTCTTCTTCACCGCTCCCACCAGCAGCGGCAGGCAGCGGCGCCAATGCTGAGCGTTCCCCCGGAGCTCTCAGGTCTGAGCAACCTGCAAGCACAGGGCGCGGGCTGTGCGCGACTGAGCGGGGCAGCAGCGCCGGTCGCCTCCTTGGGTGGGCAGCGCCTGCTCCCGGGGAGGGACCGACAGCACGGGGGGGGGGGGGGGGGGGGACCACACCAGATCCGCGGCGTCCGCCCGCCCCCGGTCCCGCAGCCACTCGCAGCTGCGGCTTCGCAGAGCTGCCAGCTCCCCCGTGCTATAGGGCGATTCGCCTTTTTAATTATTCCGCAACTTTATTTATTCGTTGGCGCCGGAGCCGCGGGGGGGGGGGGGCGCAGCTTGCGCGGTGCGCTCGCCTCCGCCGGCGGTGCGGTGCGGGGGTGGGTGCCGCGCTGCCGGCAGCGGCGGGGAAAGTTTGGCTGGGGAAACTGGGAGCGGGAGGCAGGGGGCGGCTGCTCCTCTTCCGCCGCCCAGAGCGGAGCGGCCGCGGCTGCGGGAGTCCCCGGGCACAGTGGCGGCGTCCCCGAGCGGCAGCCGCCGCCAAGTGCCCGAGCGGCAGGGAGACGGCGGGGCGGTGTGCCGCTGCCCGCGGGGGCTGGCCCCGCTTCCCGCCCGCTCCGGGGGCTCGGCGGGGGAGGGGGGCCCTGCTCGGCTCCGCCGCCCGCGGGGGGACAGCCCCGCTTCGGGGGCGCAGACTGCGCGGGGCGGCCGGGGGAGGCGGGACCCGCGGGACGCGCATCCCCGCGGTGCTGGGCGCGGACCAGCCCTCGGCCGGGGCCGAGGGGAGTGTATCGGCTTCCACTTGGCTCCTGAATAAACAAAGCGAACATATGTCCCGGTTTTGTGACAGATGGTTCAAACAGAGAACTATTTAGTGGTTTTCCCACAGTTGCTACTATGCAGCAGTGCCCCGAAACCCAACAAAATGCAATTAGCTTAAAATAGCCTCAGTTTCCAGATTTCCTTATTTTCACATGCAGAAAATTTGATTCAGGTGGGTTTAGTTTAGCTGCAACCAGATTGGGGAGGAGTGTCTACATAAATATTTTTTCTTAAATCACTCTATACTTTACTTTGTGATCTTGTCCACAGGCTGTTTGGCCCATTTGACTTAAGGAATTTGCCTCTCCTCACAATAAATTTTGCCTAAAGGACCTTGCCTCCCCTCATGAGATGGAAGATGATCAGGCTGGCCACTTCTATAGCAAAAACTGGATGGCAGATGGAGCTAAACTGTTTTAAGGTACTTCAGAAACACTTACTTAAAAGCTTGGCATATGCTGGGATATACAGAGAATACAACATCCACTGAACCCGAATGGAAGTTTATATTTTGTTTGTTTGTTTTCCTCTCACACTGCTGCTTCTTAACAGGCAGATTTGTATTTCTACCAAAGAAAATGATAAAAAACAAAAAAAAGCAAACCTTTCCAGAGTACTGGTCCCTCCACTAAGTCATAATAGTGATGTCAAGTTGTAACTGATTAAGTCACAAGTGTTTGTGCATTGATTGTTTAATATGAAGGGGCATATACTAATAGATTTTGTGGCCATATAATATCAGCTGCATGTACAAGGATATAATTGGAGAAATAAAGACAACAACCCGACTTCTAGGGTATTTCAAGATAATTAGAAGGTGCTAAGTTGATGATGGCATTGATGATTCAAGACAGCTTCAGCTGCTGAAGTAGCTGGCATTTAATGAAAGGAGTTGGCTTTCCAAACACTTCAATACAGATTGAACTGGGTGATACAGAGAGATGATTACTTCTTCACTGGTCGTTTTGACACCATTGTGGCACATTATAAGCTTTGTATAGAAGTTACCTGTGTGTCTAATACACAGGTAGCATCATTCTCCTCTTATTTACAAGTCTAAGCCAGGAATAGCTACAATATTCACAGCAGAGCAAGGCAAGTGAAAATAAGACTGAAATCCAGGCCACTATTCACAAAACTATTCACACATTAGTGCCCTGAATACATAGATGTACACACACACACGTATTACACAATATTATTTGGCATCTAAAAGCAACACATTGCAAATCTCTGCATTAGTAGCTACTTTTGCTATTATAAAACACAGCTTTTGTGGGGTCTTTACTATTACAGTGAAACTGAAATCATGCTTTAATTGTTAAAAATCAAATAAAATGTTACTGACAGTTCAGAAATAACAAGATAGCGAAAAGCATGTGTCCAAAATTCTGAATATTGTCACTAAACACTTCTCTTGCCAGTTTTTTGACTCATCTCCAGAAAACTATCACCCAAAGTGGAAAAACTTTAATATGTCTTAACCCAAAAAAGCTTTAAAATGCAACCATGTTCTGAAAAATAAATAAATAAATAAATCCAAGGACAGAGTCCATGATACATACAGTTGCTCAGAACATCCAACTGCTGCACAGACTTTAACAGGACTGTGTGAGAAAGAGTCTTGGAAACCACAATGACATTTGTTCCACAGCAGAAGTTACCAATTTTTATTTTTCCTTTCAGAGATGGAATTGTTCATAAATTCTTTCTATTTCCTTCCAGTATTTTTTAGTTAGTATCTGGATGCCATCCTTTCCATTTGTTGCTAAACTGATTGCCATGTCCTGCTACCACTCAGACAACACAAGTACTTTACTCTCTTCACAGGATCTTCACAGGGTCCCTGTGGTTTGGGTAGCTGAAATCACTTGCGTGTTGGACTGGTATCATATTAACACATAGGGTATGCAGCTTTCCTGAAGTGCCATGTTGCACTGTTTACGTATACTCTGCCGCAAATTGTAGCTACAGAGCATTTTCAGGTTTTTTAAGAATTTGAAAAGACACCAGACAAAACCCCAATCTGTGGCTGGATTCGTAATACTTATGCTCTTCACTCTTTCTTTTCCAATTGCCTTTTACCTCCTCTGGGTAAAATCAAGTCCATGGATGTTTTGCTGTTGATTTTAGCCAAACCGAAGTCTACCTTATAATTTGTGCATCTGACAACTGCTCCAACCATAAGGCTTTTCAGTCAAATGAATAATAAAAAACCCAGGCCATACAGAAATCCTTTACTGTGAACATTTTAAAGATATTTAAGCTGTTTTTTAATTCTGTTGACTGGGTTTTCTTAAAAAGTTCCAGAACAATTAATATAACATATATAAGGTACAGCTGATGGGGACAAACATTTCATTAGAAGACAGATGATAACATAATCACCACTGAATTATTGTTTAAAGGCCATTACAATATAAATAATGTGGAAGACAGTATTAACTACTTCAAGCTACTCACTGCCAGTATTAACTGCTAGTACTTCAGTCTTTACATAATTTTAGTTACTTGGTTCTTACTAATTACATACATTAGCTGGTATTCTTCTATTGAAAACTTTTTTAAAAGAAAAGAAAAATAACCAGGGGTTATTTGATGCTGAAATTTCTGTAAAAAAAAAAAAAAAAAAAGGTGTTCTTTAGAAGTAGGTTGAGATAAGTGAACCCCTAACTATGGGCAGGTTTAAGCTTCCTGTCACCTTGCAGCCTGAACCCAAATGCTCTGAACACATCAACAGCATCAACCCACACCTGTAGTCTGGGCCATCTGGTACTTGAGGCCAGCCACACAAGATGTGCAAAGTCAGAATACTTTTTCCCCCCACACACACAGTTTTGCTGGATTTCCTTCTGCCTCCTCCTTTGCATGTAAATTAAAAAGAACTGACTCAAATGCAGGCGATGTTGTTTTGCAGCCAGTCCCACATGCAAAAGCTGCAGTGTTGGAGCACTGGATTAGGTTGTTACAGGGGGGCAGCAGTTCAGATGGCAACATAACAGTAAGCTGACAAGAAAGTTGAATTAATACATTGGCTGGACCACAGTGAGCCTGCAGATTCCCTTTGCCATCTCTGCCATAGACCTTCTTTTAAAGACTGAACCTTGCAAGAAAATATTGACGTTGGAGCCACTGAGCCCAGGGAAAATTACACAGTATTAATCTGCAGACCCATAAAGTATGCTGAGAATAAGAACAGTGCCATGAACTTTAAATACAATTCTTTGGGGAATGAATAGGTGAAGCAAAGCTGAAGCTGAACTAATGAGTCAGATATAGCAGGTGGGGGAGAGCAAGCAACTGATGGGAAAATGTCTGTGTGCCATGGGAGTACAAAAAGTAGTGTTTACACAGGAGGCTTTATTCAATAACGAGTAAAGGAGAACAGAAAAGTTAGAGAATTACTAGGGACTGGAGGAACAATCTGAACTGCCTTTTTTGTCTTACATTTATCTACTTACCATGAAGCCAAAGTGCCTAGTGGTGGGAATAAGGCAAGAATGATTTGCTCAAGGCATTAAAGTTTTGTAAAGGACAGATTAAATAACAGTGCTCCAAAAATCAATTTTGAGGGGCTTATGAAGCCTTGAATGGGCTTTTGCAGCATAAAAGCAAGATTGAGTTTTTACTGAACTTGTCATTTACTTGGTTTTAGAGCTTACAGTATCAGGAAAAACATAAAACAAAAGCAAAGCGAGCAATGAGCATTCACACAGTAATCAAATAAAAAAAAACATGTGGAAGCGCAATCTAGATCACTGAATGACTTAATTGATGCAAAACTGTAAGAAAAGAAAGTCGTCCCCCAACTGTCACCCCCTTTAATCAGACCTGGCAGTGAATTCCCAGAACTGTTCTATGCCAGAAGTTTTTCCTGAACTCTTGCTTCCCTGTCCTCACCAGAGGTTGTGCTTATGTAATATCAGACCACCTGGAAGGAAAAAAAAAAAAAAAAAAACGCTTAAAAAAAAAGCTGCAGAATTCCTCTGCAAATTCATACCTAATATGTGACCTGATTATGATTTCAATAGAATAGATAAAAAAATACTAAACCAGTACAATGCAATTCAGAGAACTCGTAGTTAAGAAACACAATATACTAGTTACCCTTAAAGATTTGAAAATACGGAAAAAACTGCAGCGACTTGCGTCGCTCTGTCTTATACAAATGATTCCATCAAATTTTAAATACTTATATACAGGCATGGACATTGATGTTTCCCAAACTGTTAAGGAAAAAGTTGTTAAAACAGAACGGTGATAGTTGTATCCCTCGATTTATGTCTTGTTGCTTTAAAAATGGAATAATACAGCCCCCTAGCTGCTTTTACCGGCAAGCCATGCTACCCTGGGAGAGGGGAGCTGGGCTTCTGCAGCAGAGCCACGTGCTAAATCCCGCAGCACGAGAGGATACGGTCAGCAAAGAGATTTGATGTGAAGCAGTTAGGTAAAAGCATAAAAGATTAAAAAAAAATGAAATATCATCTATTAAGTAGTAGTAAATCACGTGCCTAGAAAATATAGAGCGATACAATTCAGATGCTAGGACAACATCACTTGAAACTTCAGCTTCTAAACAATACGCCGCCTTTAGCGCCCCGTGGGCACTAGTAACTAATGTGTTTCAGCCAAGGTCACAATTCGGTTTGTCAGCTTGAAGCTTTCCTTTTGCCTTTTAAAATCTCTGTGATTACCAGCAACTTAGTCTTGTGGAAACTATGCAATTCTGAACCACAGGATGGGAAACGCTACCTTTTACTATGCAAAGTTCACTATTTACATTAGTGAACTTCATAGCCTTTGCAGAAAAACTAAAGCTCTAGAAAATTACGTATTCTAATTGTCTATTGCTGTAAGAATATAACATCCAGGCCCCTTTAAAAGTATAATTGTGGAAAGCATTAACATTTCAGAACATTGAAAACAGATTCTTGAACAGCATCTGAAAAAAACTATGTAAAAAGTTGAAAATGTTGGTATCTTGTATTGGCATTCTGCTTTACTTGCATGTAGGTTCGTTCTCTCTTCCCCACCCCCACCCCCCCACATTTAATTGAAAGCGATAAAATGTCTGTGTATAGAATGGTGTGTAAAAAGTGGTGAGATTTTCTTTTTGAACATGTACATCTCTAGCTAGTGATGGGTATTCAGCTTTCACTGTTCATGCTATGCTGGATCCGCACACATCTACATAGCAAAGAATAATAATCGTAGAGGAAATCTTTGCTTTCATTTACTGTATGTATCTTATTCTAAATTGTAGGACCAAATCTATCTTGACTCCTGCCCTGCGTAGGGAAGTCAAAAAAGATGCCTGGAGGTTAAAGTAATTTTAGAATTTAGTGGCCAAAGGGAAAATTATCATCCTGGATTTTCAAAACTGTATTTCTGTAAATTTGCTAGACTAACCCTGATGAGTAAAATGAATTTTTCTCCTCATGGTATCACCAAAATCGTAATTTTATTGGAAGTTTCTCAAAAGGTTAGCGACTGTCAGCGTTAATTTCTACAATCTCTGATCAGTCTTCCTCCAAGGTGAGAAATTTAGGGTACAAAAAGTCTCAAGATATTTATACTGGAGGTGAAAGAGGATCAAGAGAAAATGGAAATGGAAGAAACTAGTATTGTAGATGACTTCAGAATTTGTCCTACAGAGAAAGGAAAAACAACTGTTCTCAGGTATCTGCCCTCAGTTGCATGCACTAGTCTCTTTACTAAACTTTTATTGTTTGCTTTGTAGGGTTTTTTTTTTTTTTGGGGGGGGGGGTCTTTTGTTTGTGAGTTGTTGCAGTTTTGGAAGGGATTGTGTGGTTTTGTGGGGTTTTTTTGTTTGGTTTGTCATGTTAGACTTTTTTTTATTTTATTTTGGGAGGAGGGGCATTTGTTGGTTCGTTTACACGATTTCCTGAATAGTTGTGAATACTTTGGGAAAAATAAATGCACAGAACGCAATTTGAAATTAGATGTTTAGTTATAAAAAGTGTTCAATAAATATGGGATGAAAAGACTAAATATTTCTTGAGTCAGCAACAACAGCTCCTTAATTAACACATGCATTATTCTTGTTTATAGTTTAGGAAAAACCTTATGATGATATAATTCCCCTGTAATCCAACTGATTATCAACTGGGAACACTGCTGAAAATCAAGACCTGTTTGTTCTACTAAAATACCACATAATCCCATTACTTGGCTTCTCTGCTACTACTTCTGTAAAACTCTGATGACAGCAGAATACCTACTGAGCACTGTACACACCAAAAAAGTGAACATGACAGGCCTCTGTGAAAGGCAAGTCTGAAAACAAGTGATGTTACTGTCAGTTTCTTCCCTCCACGTTTTTCCATAAGCCTTCATTATACCAAAACAGCTCTCTCTGTTAAGGAGGTTTTCCTGCTTTAATCATGTGATGCACAGTTAACTTGCCAGCATTTGCTTTAGATGGATATAATTACCTGCTGGTAACACCAGTCAAAAAAGCTTTCATGATGGAATGCCTGTGTCTATCTGCAGTTTTACTAGCACACATAAGTCAGGTAAAAAACAACAATGCATACTTTTAAATTATGGAAGTGAACTATTCCAACTTCCCGGATGCTGTCTATATTTGATCCTGACTCAAGTAATTTACATGTAACTGCATCCTGAATATTCCTAAGGAAACTGTATCTGAACTGGTCAGTAAAAGTAGCCAAACGTAAAGTACGCCATACTTTTGTCTCTGTCCATCTGTGAGGCATATGAAGGTGGATTTGCCATTTTCTTTAAGCAGACATTTAAAAGCCTTCTAATCTTGACCCCATATTTTATTAGAACATAAAATAATGGATTAGACTGAGCTTTCTGGGTTTTAGCAGAGAAAACTCATTCTGGCTGGTCAGCCTGACTAAATGGAAGGATTGAAAACAAACCTTTCCCCCACACTGCACGACAGAACATGCGTCTCTTTCTCCAGGCAGTTTTCTGATTGAACAAAATTTACTCAGGTTCTCCTAGAGTTACTAAAGTCTGTCTTTTTTTGTCACCACCTCTGAGGCTTGCCTTTGGGTCTGTTCAGGCACTCAGAGAGAGGAGCGTCTGTGTTTCTCAAAAACCATCAGCACCAGCTTCTCCAGCCCTTGCTGACTTTGCCTTGCCATCCAGTGCAGGAACTTCTCACTCCTCCTCTAGAGGAGACCTCTCCCAGGCCAAGGAGAATGGGCATCTTTTCTGCCATCCTGGGGCACCTTTCTAACACCTGGCATAACATTTGAAACAAGCAATTAGCAGTTTCTTTTTTAAAAAAATGCAGGTTAAATAAGCACCTATTTTAACTTACACCTTGCTTCAGCTTTACTTCATGTAAATTACACTAGCTCAGATTTTCCTGGACACTTGTGAATAACTATGCGCTCACTGAAGGGAGTAGTGTGCTCCAAACTATGGAAGTACATCTGTACTCTGTCTGTAAAGCACTTGAAAGGACAGTGTCCTGACCCTAAAAAAAGGTTAACAGCTAATCCTGTAACATAAACTGGAAAAGCATCCAGCATACAAGATTGTCCAATGTCTGTTTGTTTGCTTCTTACAAGCCATATCTGAAAAACATTTCTAAAAGCCATACTTCTGAACGCAGCAATGGCTGTAGATATGAGCAACTGTGTCATATAATTTATTTTTAGAATGGCAAAAAGGCTAGGAATCCGCAGCTCCAAGTAAGGAAAAGAAGGAAGTTTATGAAAGAAGAAAAGACCGTATTTGCAGACAAAACGTAAATACTTTGTAGTAAATTTAAAGCTGTAACAAGTTACTTACATGCCCATAGTGTGACCTCCCCAAGTTTCTTACTTGGTTAATTATCCAGCAGATCACTATTTATAACAAAATAATGCAAACTTGTTTAAGCACGTACAATAATGACAACTTGCCAGAATGAAATGTAAGCACAATGTTCCCAGAATTACAAAAATCCAAAGCAATTGTGATTAATACCATGATTTCTGAGCTTGATTACATTCTGATCTGTATGGCTGGAAGTAGTCAGAACATCCTGACATGCACAGTCAGGATATTGTGAAGCACCAGCATAGCATGACTGAGTTCTTTTTCCTTTCTTTATACCAAAAAAAAAAAAAAAAAGGAAGCAAGCAGAAAAAACCCAAAACCAATCCACAACAGACACAATGGAGTTTCAATTCAGGGGCAGCACAAAAGAACTCTCAGTGGTACCCGACTGCAGAGGACCTCCAGGGATGCACGGGGCCATGCTCACAACCACCATACATCACACACCACTCCTCCAGATTACTAATAACCACTGCTCTTAGCAGCAAGAAGAGAAGCAGAACTAACCACATTCCCCTAACTTTGGATATTTGTGGCCTCTGTGACAGACTGACTATTAATGCGCAGAATAATATCTCAAATAGTTTCATTTATCACATAGCAATTCATGCATATATTTTGTCTGGCCTGACCTAAAGCATGACATCCTCATGAACAGAAACTTGTGCATTTCCCTAGAATATATCCTTATACTTTGATATTTGAGATTCAGATTTTGTCTTTGTGAACTGGGTAATCACAATTGCCTTCCATTTTGGTCTTGACTATGTATGTTG
Organism: Falco rusticolus; assembly: GCF_015220075.1. NCBI lineage: Eukaryota > Metazoa > Chordata > Aves > Falconiformes > Falconidae > Falco > Falco rusticolus. Next base: position 36,543,665 of record NC_051195.1, read on the forward strand.
TAAACACTTTGACGCAGGCACTACTTTGACACTGTTCAAAGAGTTAGAAAGGAGGGTATAAGTCTTGGCTAGCACTGCAGGAGTTATATATATATAAATATATATAATATTAGAATCAAACTGTTTTGGTAAAGATATTTTGAGAGATAAAATCTTCATTCTAAATGTCAAACAAAACTGGTATGTGATGGCACATAAAACTATTTGCCTTCAGAATAGTTAGCTGGGCCACAGGAGTTTTTGGAGACCTGGAGAACACAGGGAGAAGCAGAAAGCTGTTCATCCCAGGGTTTCTATTTCACTGCATTACCACAGTCTTAGTTGCATACTTTGCACTTTTTGGTGGAATGCATTAAAACAGCTAAATGTTCAGCCTAAGTGGTTAAGTCTTTTAATTCACATTCAGACAGAATACTGATATATTTTAATTCTCACATTTGGATGCTTAAACATCTTCACATTTTACCTGTTGAAAATGCTTAGAATCATCCCATTATCACCAAATAGACTCAACACTTAGATGATCAAAGTCCTAGAGTAGATCATACATGTATATAACAAAAGTGAATAAATTTCATCTTCAAGACGCAGACACCTGTGCAATATGAAAAGTGAACTTCAACAGAGCTGCCTTTGTCTGCTGGAAAATACAGCACTCAAATTCAGCACCCTTTTTTTCTCGACACACAATTTGGAATTTTTTTGCATTGCTCTTCTCAATATTAAAAGCTCATTACATAAAAAAAAAAAATGTTATTGAAAGCACTGCTTTGCTAATCGTTTTCCCACCTAAAATATCTTGAAAATGTGTTTTTGCTCCATGATACGTTTTAAAAATTTTATAAACTCTTACAATATTTTCAATATGGAAAAACTATTTTAGTGTGATTGTGATCACTATCCACAGGTTACATGTAACCACAATGCTATTTCCTATGATATTTTGAATTTGCACTTTTTGGCAGATCTTCAATAAAGATACAGTTAATACTGCAAATATAAAAATAATATTTCTACAAAGTAAAGGAATATTATTCAACACATTTATGTGCTTTGTGACAATTGTCCATACCCACTTTTATTCTACTGTAAACAGATTGAATTAAAGTGATATGCTAAACTTAAAGTACAAATAGCACAAATTTTGAAGTTATTGATTTCTGACAGTGCTTACAGGCATTAAGCAATCCTTTCTCAGACATCTGAAATAGCTCGCTTCAGCATGGAGACACTGTATTGAAGGAAAGCTGAAAATGTGTCGACTGCCCAGTCAATATTAATTTAAAATTGAGGTTGAGAACTTTTTAAAAAGTGAAAAAAATTAATTTTTCAATCATCTTTTATCCCATGAGGAAAAAAAATATCCCCACAGGGAGATAATGTAATATTTTTTTCCCATCTAGAGAAATAACCAAAAGTGTTTTTCCTGGAAGATTTCCACACACAGTACTCTTTCTGTAAGATTTCTACTTTAGGTGGAATGTCCCATTTGATGAATCTTGACTAAAAATGTTTAAAGTAAGTGTCAAGCACACAGACTTGTCTTTCCCTTAGTCTAACTCCCTTGAACATCTTTAAGTGATATTTTTAACTAGCAGGAGTCCTGAGTAAATAAATCCTAAAGTAAAGGTGAAACAGAATGGCTGAAGGGATCAGTTAAAAGACTCGGACTCTAGTTACAGTTCCGAATCCTGCTAAGATAGTGGCATCCCAAATCTTGTGACATACTGAGACAGGAAGATGCTTACCAGCACATGGATATATGACAGGGAGGCCTAAATATATCTCTCCAGCTGTCTATGGCCAAGCTGACAAGTACTGGTCAGACAGGAGGGACAAACTGGTGCAGACTCCCTGGCTATCTTCCTGAACACGATTTGAAATGCTAGCCCAGGCTTGGCCAGTGCCTTTGGAATATAGCCAAACAGAAATCTTCCAGTGGTTGGGGGCCAACAGGGTCTTACTTTGAGTTTTGTGATAAAGAACTAATAGAGTGGTGTTCACAGTTTGAATAATTATGTGACTGGACTGTCAAAGCTATCTGCCTAAGATTTTTTCTTAATTCTTAATAGTGGTACTTTTTCTTCTTTTTTTTTTTAAAAAAAAAAAGGGAAACTTAGAAGACAGTTTCCCCTCTGAGATAAAACTATTTCTAAAGTAAAGCACTGGTTGCTGAATGACCTTACTATACTTTAAAGCCACTCAAGAACGTTTTTATTTCTGTATGATTAGAGACAAGTCAGGTTTCCCAGGGAAGTGCAAAATTTTAAAGACAAGAAAGAACTAGGTGTTAACAAGGTGTTACATTGCAAACCACCAAGGCAGGATTACCACGTTTTCTTCAAAGAGTCACAAGACCAGAGTATCTATGCCTGTTCTGTGCAAATACAGCTCTTATGAAATAAACCCGATGTTGGGCTCACCATGGTGTTCCTGTGCAGGGGCCATTTGTCCAGATGCCTAGAAGCTTATATAAGGCACTGAGAAGACCACCAAATATCTAAAAAACCTGGAGAAATGCCCAATATCCTCAAAATCTCTTTGTATCAGAGGTTACTCTATGAAAATACAGGTATACAATAGAACTGTGTTTAGGCAGAGCCTAAATAAACAAATATTACTAGAGTGAACACATAAGATGTCTGCCTGAGCTACTAAAATGTTTTGATTTTAATACTGTGATGGGTTATTCTGCTTTGTTTGAATTGTGCACCCTGATCCTGAATCAAAAGAAAGACTATAGTTTATCTCAAATGTCCTCTCCCAGTTGAAGTCCTAGTCCAATACTTCCCTGTTAACACTCATAATCTTAGTCCTTTTTAGAAACTCCACTCAACAATCCTCTCCCTTCTCTTCCTTCCAAACACTAGTTATTTCTCTATACCCATCCACTGTAGGATATTGCAGTTACTGCTGACTCCCGTTTCAGAGCAGCTGATGTATGTTTGGCCCAAATGGAATCCAGTACTATAAAATGACAATCAGGACATAAAGGCTTCTTGGGAAAGAAAAAAAAAATATTTTCCTCCCTCAATACAACTGGAATCAGTTGGAAACCTAGGTTTGTGTAAATGTCTCAAGTTAAAAGTGAGAATTATGTTTTAATTAGGAATATATATGCAGACTAATACTATTACTGAATCAATATCTAAGGCAAAGAATAAAAATTCATGTCAGATTTTGGAAGATAATCTTGTCCACTGACTACTGGACCCATGCTCTTAAATCTCTCCGCAAGATAACCCATTTCTTAAAACCATTGCCATATGGATAAGACCCATCTCATTTCAACTGTGATACTACACAGAAGACAAGCCTGGTCTATAATGAACTAAGAATATACTTCAGACTCAATACGTAAAAGTGGCAGAAGTATTCTGAAGGTTTTAGATATATTTTGCACAGCTGTCAGATAAAAAACATCCTGGAAGCACAGTATCATAATCATTACGATACCACGCTACACCACACCTTGCTGCTTGTTCTTACCACGTAACTCTTGCAAAATTAGTTGTTCAATGTTCCTGTCTGAAAGAGGTGCCTGGTGTAAGATTTTTAAAGTTTTTAAAGTTTTTTGTAAAGTAAGATTTTTAGTTCCCTAATGCTGTGACAGAACACAATCACACCTTTCCTGTTCCGGGCAAGTACTCTAGCCTCTACGATATGTCTGCCACCACGTGCTCTGAGAGCTCCTAACAATACAGGCTTTTCCGAGAGATCAGCCTTTCTCTTTTCCCTCTTCCTCAACCCAAATCCCTGTATTCTTAGCACATTTCAAGGTCTCAGGTCCAACGCTTTTGCAGGGAAACACAATATCTTGGCAATTGAAGTGAACACTAAAATATCATACTGCCTCCTCTTCAATTGTACATAGCTGAGTTCACTTTCCATCTTGTGGGTGGACCTGTGAATATAAATTCAGCTTTTGTTTTCAGAAGGGACCTTGAAAGGAGATGGCTAGCCACGGCACTGCTCAGGCTGAGGGGATCTGGGGCACATGTACAGCACACAAATAAAAGGACCAGAAGGTAACTAACTTTCTGCCAACAGATACTAGTTTCCATTTAGCAGGATGACTTTTTTTGATGTCAGGAACCTAAAGGCTTCCCAAGTCCTGACTTATATACCAAAGTTTTCCTGTGACATAAAAAGAAAATAAATGTCTGATAACAATAACTTAGACAACAATAATAAGGGGGTGTGTGTGTAGGAGAGGAATATTATGCTATCCAGAATGTAAGATGAAAACAATCTGACAATCAGCTTCAAAAATCCTGTATTTCTAACAGAAACTTAAATTGAGTAAACTTAAAATAACTGTACTGGTTTCAGCTGGGAGACAGTTAATTGTCTTCCTAGTAATTACCTAGGTGTAATGCCTTTAAACTGAGAGAGGGCAGGTTTAGATTAGATACAAGGAAGAAATTCTTCCCCGTGAGGGCGACGAGGCGCTGGGCCAGGCTGCCCAGAGCAGCTGTGGGTGTCCCATCCCTGGGGGTGCTCAAGGCCAGGCTGGATGGGGCTGGGGGCAACTGGTCCCGTGGAAGGTGTCCCTGCCCGTGGCGGGGGGTGGGACTGGGTGATCTTTAAGGTCCCTTCCAACCCGAACCATTCTGTGATGATTTCATCATAGCTGGCATAGTACTGTGGTTTGGATTTAGGATGAGAATAATACTGATGTTTGTGAAAACACAGTGATGTTTTAGTTGTAGTTACGGAGCTGAGCTTAAACAGAGGTAAGGACTTCTTAGCTTATGGTGCCCAAGAAGCTGGGAGGGCACACAGCCGGGACAGCTGGCCCCAGCTGACCAAAGGAATATTCCACACTCCAACATAGAAACTATGAGGAAAGCTGGCTGGGGGGCTGCTGCTTGAGAACAGGCTGGGCACTGCTCACTTGGTAGCGAGCAGTTATTTTTCATTTGCATCACTTCTTTTCCTTGGGTTTTATTTATCTTTGTTATTTTCCTTCTGTAGAAAACCTAAAGTTTTTTGCTTATTAAACACTTCAATTTATAGAAAATTTTAAAATTATTTTGTTTCAATTATTAAACAGATCACATTTATATCACATTTTAATTTTTTTTTTTTATTATTAAACAATTCTTATCTCTACCCACAAGTTTCCTTACTTTTACCCTGCTGATTCTCTCCCCCCGGGTGAGGAGAGGGGGGAGCAAGCAAGCAGCTGTGTGGTGCTTAGTTGCTGGCTGGGGTTAAACAATGACAACTCAGCAGAAACTTTCCAGCTTGAATTTAATCACACACTTTATTAGAAAAAAAACCCACCTATTTTCAGCTGGATTTATGTACTTAAGATGATAATAAAAAGAGTTAGCTTTATTTTATTGCTGTTCCAGATGGTAGCCAAAAGGGACTGGGAAGTGTGGGAGTAACCATTCTCCATCTATGAGGGGGGCTGGATTTAGAAAGTTACATATGCCACGCAACTGCCAACTATTTCTTGAAAGGTTGTGTAGCTTGTAACACTGGACTCTGCAGAGACAATGATACAAAGAACAAAGGTTTTAATTTGGTGATTTGCTGTTTGTATCACTAGCAGATAACTAAGCATTTGCTTAATTCAAAGCAAATGCCACATGAGGACGGGCAGGTTTAGAGAAATTAATTTTCTGTATGTTTCAGGCCATCTCTTCACTGAAAGGTAATTTATCTGACTATGTCAAGACAGAATTTAAGAAAACAGATACAGACTATGTTTGACCCGATTCATGAATCTGCTATGTTATTTCTCTGACGAGAAAAGTAAGTAGAGGGACAAACTGAGTAGCAGATTATACACCATTTGGTTATCTGTCCTTTAAGAAAAATCTTACAATCCAGGAAGCTGAAGTTTGAAAGAGACAAACCACGTCACAGAACTGATACATTGATACCACTGTACAGGTTATGAGAAATAAGCTGCACAATTTCAGAATACACTTATGCAGAATTCAAGAAACAATACAGATATAAACTGAGTATCTTGGTTTTATTAGTGGCAAAAAAAATGACAGTATAGCCACCACAATCATAGGTATATCAATAACTCACACCAAATTACCTAGTAGATTTTTTAACACCATTATATCCTTTGTGGCCTCTAGTCTGTGGATCCATATTTGTATAAAAACAATCTTTAGAACTAAACATTATAAATACATTCCATTTACACCACATCTAGTTGTATCCACTTAACTATGACAGGTGAGTTACAAGCCTAATTGTCATAGACTCCTTATGTATTTAAGGAAATAAAGCACTATCAATTTTCATGTATTTCTTTTCAGGTAGCCATAGTCAAGAAAACAAATTATGAGGAAAAACAGCGTCTGTAGTTACTATAAAATATATTTTATAAAGCCTGAAGAACCTCACTCATTTAGCAATAATATGATGCACCTGTAAGCGTGTTAGTGGAATACCTAAGCTAGAAAGCCCTGAGAATCCCAGTTCACAAAATATGATATAATCTAAATAGTTTTTTTAATTCTTTGAGCTAGAATCATCAATTAAAGGGCTTTTTCTGCTATAAAGGTCCACATTCTGCTATAAATGTCCACAAAAATTATCAACCTTTTGTTTTTCAGGGCTTACCAATACATATGAAGTATCCTTAACTGCCTCTTATTCAGCTCCACGCTACCTCAGAAAAGTAAGGTTTTCTTACTCAGAGGAAATTCTTGAAAGATCTAAAAAAGCAAACATTGACTTAAGTCTTGTAGTATACTGAAATTACATCCTACATTATAGTCACACGCCCTTGTACCTCAGGAGAATGAAAACCATCAGTGTGTCAAAGGATAGTAGAAGATATTAAAGTAATGAGATTTACTGACCAGCCACATCTTAGCAGTCTGCAAGAAGAAATACTTCACAAGGTAAAAACTCACATCTCATTCCAGACAGTTTATATTACAGAGGAAAACACCACCTTTCCTGACCCCACAGAGTAAAATTACTTCCTGATCCTAATCAGGTGATCAATTTAAGCCTAATCATGTAAGCAAATTATACCCAGTTAACACCTGACATGCTAACAAACTGCCCCATTTTATCTACTGGGAATCTTCTCATTTAACAAAGGGCAGACCCCTTCTATGCTACGCACCAGGAAGGAACATAAATGTCCTGGTATGTACAGAAGAATAGAAGAACTGGTACGTGGACCCGTTAAAAACCTTTCTGTTGAGGGATTGTGTAAGAAATGTACACAAACAAGTTTCCCATTAAACTTCTCTAGCAAAGTCAGTAAGTATCCAAAGCTTTATATCACAAACTTTATATTCTGACTCATGATCACTTCACCATGTCATACATATCCTTTCATTAATTTATAAATGTCTGTATAGAAGTAGTTCAGGTCCCTGCCTCCATGACCTTGTCTGGAAAGCAGTTCCAGAGCTTTGCACAGATTACCAAGAACCTTCTTTTAAATTTCTAATTTATTCATAATTGTTTGTAAGTATCTGATCTTGAAATAGTGTTATCCTTTAACCTAAAAGTCTTCTTCCCTCACGTCTACCCCCACACATACTTATAAAGATATAACCATATGCCCTTTCAAGCGTTGTTTTGCCAGATAAGCTATTTACATCACAGCTGAGAAAATAGGTACTCCTTTTCCCCTAACCATCCCACTCTGCACCTGCTGTGAATCAATGTGGGTCATGAGAACTGTAAACAACATTCTGAGAGTTGTCTTACCAATGCCTTGTAAAGCAGTATTAACACTTTATTGTCTTCACTGAAAATCATTCATGTAATATATTCTGAAACTGCCTCACGGCCATGGCATAATGATGGTTCATAATCACCATACAGCGGAGTAATGCGCTATACCTCTTCCCTTTACTATTGCCAGCAATTATCAAGACATTACCTTACTCCAAAAGAATACAATGTTAATTCCCAATCACCCAGCTCTACTTTCCATACTATTACGTTTCCATTTTGTCAGTCCATAAGGTCATTTATTTTTTTCTGATATGCTATTCATAGTCCAGTTTTGTGCCATCTCTCAATGCCGTATCTATTCCCCTACATTTACCAAGTTCAAAAATACTACTTAAATCAGTGTCGAGATCAGTCCTAGAGGAATTCTACTAGCAAACTCCTTTCATTTTGATGTTTCCATTTTTAACAGAACCATCTTTTAATATAACCCTTTACGCAGTTCCTCTTCCACCTTACAATTCTTTCATTAAAGCCCACCTTCTCCACCTTAAATAACTTCCCCCAAGGAACAATATAATGCCTTTTGTTGATCAAGGTAGATTAGGTTTACTGCATTACTCTTCTCTGGGACAATTATCTTATCAAAGAAAGATATTAAGTTAGTGTGATATGATCTGCCCTTGATAAAACCATGTTGTAGTTATTCCCACTCTCCATTTGCTCCAGGTCCTTGAAAATTTTTCCCTTCAGAATCTACTCAAAGTCCTTCCTTAGTGTTGAGGTCAAACTACCGCATCCACATTTTATTTGACCACCTCTTTTCCCTTTTATGAATACAGGGAATAACTTTATTATTCTTTAGTTGTATTGAGCTAGCCCTGAATTGAACAGATACACATAAAATCCCTGCAAATGCATTCTGTGCTAATCAGCATTTGTGGATACTTTCAGTGCCCTGAGATGGGTGTTGTTTAAACCTCTCTGTTTCATCACAGTAAGTAGGCTAGGTTTGGCTGATGGCTCGCTTACAGAAACTTAATTGATTTGCTTCATTCCCTTAAGCACCTTTTTACTATTCTTGTTCAATATATTATCCCCACTGAAAAATGAAACAAAGCATTCATTTGCTATTTCAATTGTACCTAGAATGTAGTTAACCTCCATTTAATTTCTGGTATTCTATGTTTCCTTACTTCTTACTTCTGTACTCCCTTTTACTAATCTGTTTGAAGAACCATTTCATATTTGGTTTAATTGGGCAAGCCATCTCATCTAAATTTTTGGCCATGCTGATATTTTTTTATCACTTTTGAGATCATCCGTTATGAACTAGGAAAGCGTGTGGTGTGTGATACAGAGAAGACTGACACATCTCTAACCCTTATCTCCTTTAGCACTCCCCAGAAAATTGAATTGTGCCTTCGTGCAAAATTACACTAACTTCAACAAGAAGTATGGAGTACTGACCACAACACGGAAATAATTTAGGTGTGTTCATGCTGATAGGACCTCATCCTTTTCAGCTTACAAATTTGCAGGAACCATTAAAAGATATTTCTGAATAGCTAGAGCCTGTCTTAAAAAATTCACCGAGGACTGGGAAGTTCCCAGAGAAATATGACATGCTAAACTTAGTGTTTGTCTTTATTCTCTGGCAGAATATTACACCAGACAGATTAAATTTTAAGAAAAGTACTAGGACAAATTATTAAACAATTGAACTGCAGATACTTGGAAGAAAAATAAACAAATATAAAACACCATTCAACTTTGGTTTGTCATGAACCGATCATGTCACACTATTTAACTTACTTCTCTGATATGGCAGCTGGCCAGAAGGGTGAAAGTGATACAGTAAATGGGTTGTACCTTGACATTGATAAAGGACTTTGACACCGACACTGGATTTTCATAGTCTTGTGTCATATTCTCGTAAATAAACTATTTTCTAAACCCAGATTGTTGCAAAATAGAAGGTCATACTGGGGGAAGAGCCATCTCAAACCTATTTTTTTCTTACATTCCTTGGGCTTCTTCTGCTGGCCATTGTCACAGAGAGGCTGGGTACTCCTTTGGGCTGAGCTAGCAGAACCATCGCCCTGATCTCCCGCAAGGTCTGCAGTATTCACTGCTATCAAGAGTGCATAGCTGATTGAAAACTTGCTCTTGGTGAATAGCTTTTGATTATTTACTCTTCAGGACTTCACAAAAGGGATCCCACAGAAGTCTGAGCCAGATCCAACGTGGAGTTTTTACCATCTTGGAAGATGGAATAGAGAGTGTACTTACAAAATGTGCACAAGTCAGTGTATAGTATTGAGGAGGGGACAGACGCTGGGGAAGGGAAACAGAGTGTTTTGGAAGAAAGAATCAGAATTCAGAATACCGTGACACATGGGAAAGATTGTGTGGAAGATTCACTAAGGGCAAAAGCAACACAGTACATTTAACGACAATAAATCTAATGCACACATGAAGGATAAGGAATGCTTGACCAAGCAGCTGCCCAGCAGAAAAGGATCTAAGAACACCAAAAATGGTGAATATGGGGAAAGAAACAAGGGAAAGAGACTAAGAAAACATGACTGATGCATAAAGGGTTGAGGAACTGAGTGTGTTTACTCTGGCTAATAAGCACAGGACAGGGAGAGCCAGGCAGGACAGCCATCTGCCAGATCTTCCTGAAAAGCTCTGCCTGTGCAGAAGTTCGCTCTCCCCATGAGTCAGGGGTGCTTTTTCAGACCCAACTGTAGAGATAAAACAGACAATCCCATGCTATGCTTTCCAGCTCTCCTTGCCTATGAGTCTCGTGTCATCGACTCCGTGTGTCCTAGTGGATTAATCCTATAAATAAAGATTGCAAATATAAATATGTGTCTGCATCAGGCTCTTCATCATTAACTCCTTTGGTTAATGAACTTTTTTTTTTTTTCTTTTGGCAGCACTGGAAGATCTAACAGCATTCACAATCAACAATTGGTTCTAAACTGGTATTTAAGCTATGTGTATTGCTTTTAGCAATGGAAAAGGAGGGTTAAAACCACCATCGACAACAGCATAGTTATGATTTTTTTAAAAAGAAAGAGGCACAGGCCAAAACATATGTGAAAACACATATGAAAACACAATGTGTTATTCACTTTTATAAATTCTGCAGCTTCAACTATGTATATTAATTTTGTATTCAAAGAACTGACTTACTGAGAGTGTTTAAAATGTTCTGATTTAACTCTCAAAATAAGAAAAATGTCATTATTTTAAAGGAAGCAACATCTTTGCTATTTATTTTAATTCACTTTCCTTATGTTATCTTCTTTCTAAAAAGAGAAGCTGTAAAAAGACAAACCCACAAGAATTATTTACATACTTTTCACACAATCTGTAAATAGACTTCTGAAGAGAAGTCACTGTAATACAATGCAAATTATTATTTCATGAATGTGGCACAATTGATAATACATGCTTACTGCAGCTGTGATTTTCTACTGTACTTGAATTTAATGCTTTTATTATCCTGCCTAGGCACTGAGTCCTGGCATATGTATGCAGATGTGTGCTGTGAAGCCTTTGAAAATTTCAGGATTAAAGATAACTAATCTCTCGAATCATCGGTGGGAAGGAATGTGGAAGGGATAGAAGCACAACTTCTATCTATAGGTTCTCATTTTTTATGTCATCTCTAAAAAACATTAAATTGTAGCATAACATCTGTATCAATAGGCAGTTAAGTTTATATAGTGTTATTTATCATTGTTAAGTCTTCATTAAATATGTTCCTCTGCCCACAAAGGGCTGTACAGAAAACAGAGGACACAGTTTTATAGAGATAAATTTATTAGATTGGATTTTACAAAGCAGCTTTTAAAACACGCAGGTAGAACATACTTTTTCCACAATATTCCAGACGAAAGTAGTATTCTGAAAACTGTTCAGATTATTTGGAATTAGTAGGGACAACAGCTTTTTTTCCCTGAATAAATAATTAGAATTCGAAACTTTCTTACAAAACAGTTTGTCACTGAAAAATACCTACCATCTGGCCCAATTTTGGTGAGAGGATCTATGAGACCATGCAGTTTCAATAGTTATGTTAAAAGCAGTCTTTCAGATTCAGGGTAAATGTTTTAGTCAAACTGAGTTAGCCTTTCCTCAAATAGGCAGTACTTCCTTGGTTTGGGCACTTGCATGGAATGGGGAATAATCTCTATTGCTGCCTAATTGAGGCCATGGGCATGTATCCAAGCCTTCCAAATGTCTAAGGAAACTGTTATATCTGTTATATTTTTAAGCAGGAACATGGATGGAACTGTAAAATTAATCTTATGAAAACCATTAGCAGAGAAGCCTAAAAGTGTAATGGATGACCCTTAGTTTCGTATGAGGGTTCTTATCAGCATGCAGAGAAACTCATTTGGCTTTAAAGCATACAGCACAAGTATAACAATCTAACCTAGCACTAAATGATGCCTCCTGTTATGAATAAAGACAATAAAGCAGTTCCATTTTAGTCATCTACACATTTTTCCTACAATTGCAGCATCAAGTAGAAACAGAGCTTAAAGAACAAATATAAACATTTTAAAATCTCCTGAAATACTTTAGAAGAAATAATGACAGCTGCTCATCCAATAATTTAGCAGCATTGTGTATGAACTTCTGAGAATCAATTGAAATGGAAATATATTTTTTTTTACTTTGATGAACTAACTTTAAAATTATTACTTTTTATGTTTCATTGTTCATTCAGATTTTTCTATGATTAAGATAAAATGTATGTGACAAAAAGAGATAAGCTAGCGTACTGGCATTATATGGTTATAGGAAAAATACCATACTTGATTAAAATGAAGTATTTTCAACAGATTGTTTAATGCATTTTAATCTAAGATTACATCTTTTGCATGAAAGTCCCAGTTCTCAAAATGTTTCTTTAACAGCCCTTTATTCAGAAGATTTAACGGCACCCATCTTCTCATAAGACATTACAACATAATGGATAACTCATTTACATTTCTGCTAATAAAAAAATTTTAAAAATCTCTTTTATAAATGGAAGATACAAACAATTACATTCTAAATAGTGTTTTTTTCACTGTGCTGTAGATTCCACTGGGTGCCAACTTAGTAATAACAGTATTGATGTAAAGCAAACTGCAGTTTTCCAGCCAAATTAAAAAAAATTACTACAAAAATGTAAAGCCAAGGCAGTATTTTGTACTGTGATATGCACTCCAGATCTGAAAAGCTCTTTCTCCATTAGAGAAGTTACTACCATTATGCCAAGATAAATAAGAGTCTGATAAATGTTTCAAAATGAGCACCTCATTTGTCGCTTATCCAAATACTACAGAACAGCAAAGTAAAGAAGTGTTAGGAAAGATGCAGTAAAAGAGATGACTAAAATACGTGTAAGACTCTAAAAGACTACAGAGGAACAACTTGGACAACTATATAACAGCACAGTTACCAATCAGCAGAGAAAGCAGGTGTTGCGTGATTATAACAAAAGGCAATAGAAAACTTATATTTAAAAACATGAAAGATTAATCTTTGCTTTTGTAATCCAGAGGGATCCAATGAAGCCTTTCCAGATGGAATTAAACAAAATCTTGGATACAAGACTCAAACGGAGATATCACAATGCAAACAGCAGGCTCTGTCCTTATAAAGAACATCTGTTGTGAAGTTGTTTACATTCCTACCAAAGTGGAAAAGAGTATAGTTAATTTTCCATTGCAGCCAGACATGTTAAGGGGAGTACAAAGTTACTTAGTGTGTTTTTTAATTAACACACCCAGCTTTTCACTAACTCACAATTCTGTCACCTGAAGAAACAGACAGATAGGGATTTCAGGCACAGAGAAACGTTTTGTATTCATTTGCATATAATTTGTCAGGGATTTATTTCTACATTTTCCATTATTTTATATTTTATTATATGAATTTTTGTAGGTCATTCCCTCCCCGTTACAAGAAGGAAACAGGGTTTTCATTCGTGAGTCCCTTGCTGAGCAGTCTACTAGAAATGGAGAGCTTCCAGTCTGTGGGTTAGTGGTTTGCTCTCTCTTCCAGAGATAACTACTAGACTGCATTTAACCTGAGTTCCTCAGGGATTTAGAGATAGATCATAAATTATAGGTTATTACTGCATTTTAATGTTCCTCTTCTCTGCTGTCTTGCTGTAGTTTTGCAGAAGTAGCTGAGTTCCTTCTTGTTCTTTCTTTTTCTCTTTTTCTTTTCTTTTTATTACTAGGAACTCAAATATATTCAAGCAGAGACCACCAAGTGCTTGTTCTGCTGTTCCTGCGCTCCCCACTTTCCACCCAGCCTGGGCAGGAGACAGGCAATGGAAGAGACATAACAGCTCCATCCTCCCCTGTGGTGCAATGGGTGGCCAGCACGAGGGGGAAAACAACCACACAAAATGCTCTTGATTTGCATTAAAACCACTTTATTACATATTACCATTTTACACTGCTTGCTGTATTTTAACAATGAGTTTTTAAATAGTAGAGCTAATGCTTTGATTTTAAAAAACATATTATGAAATTAATTTTGAATAAGTCTGCTATTTTTTATGCTTACTTACACCAAATAATTACTGGGTGCACATGTGCCCGCACACGCACACACGCGCACGGCTTTATTCCTTCATATAAGGCAGAAAAATGTTAGTGCAAAAATAGATGGTAAATATAAAGCACACCAAGAGCAAAGAAAGACCAAAGCAATGTAGGTTGAGAAGGTTTGCTATAAATACAGCTTTTCGAAAGTAAGCAGTATAGCTTGCATATGGAAAAAATAACATTAACAGTGCTTAAGGACAAAGCAACTACAATCCTCTAATTTCTAGCTTCTAATATATATATATTCAGGGTGAAGACTGTATAACATCCTCTATTTTTTACCCTGCCACTTCTTTACCTTTTCTTCTTTCATTTTTGGCTTTCAGATAAACAATTTTTGAAACAATCTGAGCATATATGATTTAGAAATAAATTACAATAATAAATATTTTTATAGTGACTTGAAATTACAAACAAAATTTTTCTTTTCTTCTTCCTACACAAACTAGAGAAAAAACTTGTAGAAGAAACTTTACTATTAGCACAGCAGCCTGATTACAAAGGCCAATTACTAATTTTGAAGTACACTAGAAAGACATGACCTGATTACAGCACAGTGATTAAGATACAGATATAGATTAAGATTAGGATGTACTGATATGACTGACAGAATAAAATTAAAGTCACCTTTCTAACAGCTAGTGATTTACAAAGATCTTATACTTTGCAAAAGTTGGAGTCAAACAAAGGCAGTTCACATTTTACTCTTATTCTGAAACATTTAGGTTCACACCATCTCATCCATTTCATGGGAGCCAGGCAACTGCATGCCTTTGAAGTAATGGCCTTGATCCCGATTCTGAAAGCACTTGTATGTGTTTCATATGCACGGTCCCTTTATACAATCCTGAGTTGTTATTGTGAGTTATTTACCATGTAAAAAGCAAGCACATGGCAAATAGCTGCAGGAGTCAAAAGCTATGAAGTTTTAATGTCAAATACTTGTACTGCTTTGAATTTTTTCAGTCTCTGAAGGAATCTTCTCCAGAATTGTTAATCACTCTGAATGGTCATTCTCAGACAGTGAGAAAGTACAGTTGGAGCCAGACTCTTCTTTCTAGGGAGAGCAGTTCCTTTGCCATAATTAGAGGCACTGAAGCACCCTCCACAAAACACAGTCATTTCTTTAATAAGTGACACTGAACACTATCCCAGCCTACAGAAGCTTTCTAGTTTGAAACACAAAAGCAGTCAAGTCTCAAAAACTTCAAAGAAAGCTTTTCATTTATTTTCTCCTTGATCCACTGATAGAGCAGTTAATTTTCTAGAATTTTTTTAAATTACTTTTTCACTCATCAGACCTGTGTAACAAATCACTGTCTCAATCACCAAATGTTCCCATTTGACTCATCTGCTTTCCCTTTGGCCTTTGGTTAGAAAGCTTCATTTCTGAAACACTTTTTAAATTCACTTTTGTGAACTCTTCTCCTTTAGTTGCAATTTGTTCTATTAAAAAAAAATAAAAATTTACATTTCCTGCAACATAATGTGCTAGGTTCAGGTTTTTAAATTTCATCAGATCCCACATTTTCTTTCTTAAATAGAGCAATGTCTTTTCTTTAAAAAGCACTATTTTATAGCACACTATAAGCTGTAACATGGTGCCTTTTAAGCAGTAAATGTTATAACAAAATATTTTTCCAGAATTCTCAGACTCATTCTTAGAACTTAGAATGGCTTTTTCACTAATTAGACATTTGTACTCTCATATATATTGTTTTGCATTTTACAAAGATTTTCTCTATCTAATTTCTGAACTTTGCTGCTGCCTATCTATTCTAAGACAGACCTCTTCTGAGGAAAACTCTAACAAGACAGGACTGTCAATAATCCTAATCTTTTTCAGTGTTAAAAAGGCTGGAAGGCTATAAGGTTCCACTCCTCCAGGCTTTTTCTGCCCTAAAGCAAACAGGCCAACTTCACACAGGTATTCCCTGCAGGAAATGTAGTTAATAATTTTCAAGATGTAGGAACAAACCCTGGAATACGAATTACATTTTTAACTGGGTATTTACATTCCTAGGCATACCATCCAGTAATGTGCAAACTAGAAAGTTGCAGAAGCTCAGAGCACAGTAAATTCGTACACAAGTATGCTCCAGAAGAGTGTACAATGGGCTGTCTTATGATCTTTGCTTACTGGGACCAACTGGAACGGAAACACTGTCATTTTACATTAGTGGTGAAACGCAGCTGAGTTGGGTCTGATCAGCGCTACTTAAGTTTGATGTAGTCATGCTTACCATCTTCTTCTGCATGAGAGCAGATTTTAGCCTACTTCCTTAGCATCTAAGGTTAGATATCGATCTTCAAAAGACAAATAAATCTGAGCAGATATAATATTTTAAAAGGATGGTGTTCATGCCATTAAAAAAAAAGGAATAGAAAAAGCAGCTTCTGAGCAGCACAAAACCAGTATAAAGTGTGTGGTCCTAGAGGAATAAAGCCATAGCTGTTTGATCCAAACTCTGCAGACTCCATGTCGGAACCAGCATTTCACAGATGAGCACAAGTTCCCATCTCCTGTGTTTCCCGTGTGGGCTCCCCGGGCCAGTCATTCATGTTTCCCTCTGCCCAAGTTCACCCTCACCCCCCTACCCTCTGCAGCCCACATGTCTCACCCATCCTCTTCCTCCTCTGCCGCATCCAATCTTCTGGGGTTGCTTCCCTCTGTGGTTTGGGGTTTATTTCCTGACCCCAGGGAGGCAGAGGCCAGAGGGGAGAGCCAAGTGTGCCGAGCCCTGAGGGATGGGGCTGTGGCTGGGCCCAGCCTCACCTTCCTCCAGGGCATCCTGGCTTCAACCAACCAACCCCCTGCAAAGGCAGCAAGGCCCAGAGAGCCCACAGATTCCACGAGAAGACAAGAAATGAACCTGGATGCTTTGTTCCAGCAAATAGAGCTCACAGAGAAGCAGGCGAGGGAGAAAAGGCACCTCATCCAGCAAGGTCTGCCTGATGGCCGCCATTCTGTGGGGCCGGGGTCAGCACTGACCACACTTCATGGCCCCTCCATGTCCTGGGGCAAGGGCAGGGTGGCCCCATGGTTCTGTCATGAGGGGACCTTTGTTGGTGAAAGCTTGGCATCAGCCAGGCTGGCTGCTTCTTGCCAATGGCATGGGTTTATAAGAATGTAACTTTTACAAACCCAAAGTGTTTTCTTACAGATTTTTGTTGTGTTGCAGTTAAATTCAACATAAATAAGAGTTATGAAAAAATTAACCAAATAAAAGAAGAGCTGAGCACTGCAAAAATGAAATTAGAAACCAAGGTAAGCAGGCACGTTTATAGTACACATAATAATGAAATATATTGTTTATAAACACGTGACCTATTCTTTCAGGTACATTCATTAACATTTTCAAGGAGTTTGCTTTACCTACTGAATAACACATCACTGAGAAAACGTAGACCGTGTGTTTCTGTGGTGAAAAAAAGATCTGTCAAGGTCTTTCCCCTCTCACAGAGCTCACCTTTCAGGCTGGCCTCTGGCTGTGTTCAGGGGCTCGCTCACCTCAGGGGTATCACCTCAGATAATGCTTCCAAGGTCTGGAAACACTGGTGATGGCACAAGTGCATGTGGAAGTCACCCCTGTCCTGCAGGCAGCGCTTGGCAGGGAGCCCACCATGGTGCCAGGGCGGTCCGAGCCCAGGACGCAGCCCCAGGCATGGGCCACAGGCAGGCCCGCTGTCCAGGAGCCATGGGAGAATTTCTCCTAACAGCCCTGGCGCTTGTCAGCCTTCCCTTTGGAGGCTGGGAAGCCATCCCTCTGTTGCCCACTGCCCTTCACTACAGGCCTTTCACGGAAAACACACAGAAACATTCCCTGTGTTTACTTCACAGGATCTGGAGTGGCATGCTGAAGATCCCCCTGTGAGCCTGGGCTCACAGTTAGCGCTCGTAAGGCCTAGGAGTTTTTCTAGGGATGCTGAAGACAGAGAAAAGTTTCCGAATCTATTTAGTGTTTTTAAGATTTTATTACGCTTTCCATTTAACCAAACTGCAGATGTCTTTTCAGATTAAGCTTCCAATTTTGCAGAGCTTTTCACCATTAATACTTGTGGTTACCAATGATTTAAAAAAACATTTGCTTATGCCTGAAAATAAAGTCTAAATATCATCCCTTGTGCTCTTAAGTGTCTGTGCTGGCAGAATGTTTGTGCACAACAGGAAAGCATATGGAGCCTCCTTTGAAGTAGGAACTGTTGTATCCTATCGCTTAAATAAACATCTTCAAGAACCTTTAGAGGATTGCCTTAACTAGTTCTGAAAAGAAATGTTTGGGGCATGATTTTCATCCTTCCAAAACCAGACTTTTCTGCCTTTTGTAAAAGACTATGTAATACGTATAGTAAATATCAACATTACTGCAAGGGGGTCAGTATAAAAGAGAACTCTTTTACAAATAATTACTGGTTGCAGATTGAGACTCTAATCACACAAGCAGTTATTCTCAATCTCAAAGCCCCAAAGTGCTTTAAAATAGCAACTTATTTAACCAACGCAGATTATATCTGGATGTTGCTTGTTAGGTAATGTCCTTTGTAGGCTTGCTCATAAATTTATTTATGAACATCACAATTTTATGTTTATAATACTTATTTGTTATTGATGCATTGTGATTTATAATCAGGGTTTATGTGGTAGGTACAGAAGGTCCCAAGCGTAGAGCCATTACTGTAAATGACTAATGGGAAGAGCTGAAGAACTATTCCTAATTAAATCTTATGTGCTTTACCCATCAGGATTAACAATATACTCACTGATGTTCACAAAAAATATATTTTACTTGCTTGCTTAGTGTGACTTTGATTCATTTATAGATAGAAAATGATACAGAAAACAAGTGGAATGGGAAAATGCATTTCAGTCAGACTGTATTTAGGTTTAAAGGTTATATAGCTGTTGAAAGTATTTCAAGTGATCTGTTTTTCAGTACAGGAATTAAGTTTACATATGTCTACAATAGTTTATGTAATTCAAATAATACTAAACAATGCTGTCAGCTCATGCTGTTCAATGCATCCCACACCAAACAACTGCACTTTTGTGTAAGTATTACATATCCAAGCACATGCACGCAGAGCAGCTTACGCCTGACCAAGCAGATGAGACTGAGTTCAAAAGTGTTTTGACATCTATTTCACAGAGGCTGCCTGTGGTCAATCAAAGATTCCTAGGAAACGTTACTTTTTTACTCTGTCCTGTAAAATCAGGTAGCATGTAATTAGAACCCGAATTGTAGCATTTTGCTTTTCATGGCTCAGTGATTTCTTCAAAAAAACCTGTTGCAAATGCATAGATTAAGTTTTGTTCAGTAGTGTAATACAGCAATGTAAAACCATCTACTCTCTCTGAATTAATATGTAAAAATAAAATATTTCTGAGGCAAGCACTTCCTGGACGCTTAGCATGCCGGACATACCAGAGATAAGGAAAAAATCTGGTCCTTTCCTTTCTGACTCTCACATTCTAGTCTTAGGTCATTTGATTCCACTATCCTCCTCCTTTTTTGAACAGATGCACTTCATCTGCACCCTCTCCGAAATCATCTGTATTATTTCATTTTACAAACTTTTCATTTTTACCTCTGTAATATCACTCTTACTTGGTCTTTTCTGCTTCTGCACACACAAACAGTCATGCATCAGCCTGATTATTCAATTTACTTCCCAATACTTACCCTGTGCCTTTACAGTCTGTGGGCAATTCTGCTAACTTTACTTTCCCTACTCATTGTTCTGAGCATTATAGTCTGAGTCATTCTCTTAACCTCCTTTTCTCCATTTCATCAGATGAATGATTCTCATCCTTTAAGACTCTTCAGCGCTTAGCTCTTCCCTATTCATCTGCTGTTACAGTTTATCCCACCATATATCTTAACTTAGGTTAGACAGCGATACAGCAGATGTGCTGGAAAATTGAGAAGAACGCTTCAGCAAATTTTGAAAATGCAATGGTTAAACAGCATACCCTTCTATCAGATAAGCTACTGTTTTAAATTAATAAAACTAACAATAAAGCTGTATGCAAAATAGAATTTTGGGGCTGGGGGGTGGCAGGGGTTATGGTCAAACTGCCTTTAACCAATTTCCATTACACTTCCATGGCTAAGAATTCCAGAAATTGCTCAGAAAAATATCTTTCACATATGCAATATTAGCATTGCAGAGTTGATGATGTGTACAGCCACTCAGTCAAAACAATGATGTTGCACCTCTGTCCCTCTGATATTATTTTCTGATTTGGTATGTGATGAGATTTACACAATTAAATCGAGGACACTGTATTATGTTGGGTACAAGATCCCATGTAATCAATATTTTTCCTGGGTTTAACCTGGAAATATGTCTCCTAAACTGAGCTGACTTTAAAATGTCATTTTAGACAGATGGGCTAGCATTAAATGTGGCTTTTCAATAAAGGATGCTTTTCAAAACTTAGTAGTATATTGGAAGATTATTCAAGGAAAAAAGAGCTGCTGCGCTTTTACTAGTCCAGCAGCTATGCCAGCTGTGTTTTTACTGGACCAAGACCCTTATGTACAATATCAAAGTATATGAAACAATAAAACAATTACCTTACTCTACAATCTTTTTTTTTTTTTTTTTTTTTTCCTCTTGGCAGGTTCAGCAACTGTCTGAAAAACAATTCTACTTAGAAATTCTGAGGAAACGTGAAGACAGCTTAGAAAAACAGAAAGCTGAACTTACTAAGCAAAAGAGCACTCTTCTTAAAATCTTTGTATGTTTCCAGCTATGGTATTCAGACAATGTTTGTCTACTGTATGAGAGCAGTCAGCTTTAAAATTTGAATGTGGAAGTAATGTTTTAAAACTGGAAAATATTTGTATTTATTTATTCTAGCATACTTAATGTAAATGTAGATAAATTTTCACTTTTAACTTAAGCCCGTGATCTAAGATAATGTATGCTGCAGTTTATCTGGAAAGCTGATTTAACATTCTTGACTTCATTTTCTAACATGTGCTGTTGTATGACTGAACTCCAATTCTGACACATTATTTCCTTGATCAAAGAAAACAAACAAAGTCTGACCTTAAATTGGACTCGCTCATCCACAAAGCATATTGAGAAGTATCAAAGTTAAAACTCAGGGAGACCAACACCACATTTTAGGATCCCTGACATACCACACGATCTCATTGATGCTAGACACACCTAGCCACTTCTTAAAAGGTAGCTACTTGCAACATACACAGGCAAGCTTTTCAGTCCTCTCTTGTGCTAACCTGAATATTGCCTTCCTCTTACCTCATTGTGGATCCTTGGATCTCTAGACATCAAGAAGTGCCACAGATGAGTAGTCTTCTCTGCATAGGTATTTATGCCTTAAATTAACAGAGCTAAATTTTAAAGATTCAGCATGAATAACCTGTATTAACCCTAAATCTTTAGACAGATATTCTTTTAATTAAATATTTCTTCAGCTTCCAAAGTATTCCCAATCTTAAGTATACAAAGAAAAAAGGGAAAAATAAATATCATAGAAAAATCATTTAGCTATAAAAGCTGAATATCCTGTGAAGTGTGAAGTTTCTTTTAATTGTAACCAGTCAAGCTTGATGTAAAGGTTATAATTTCTTTCTTCCTGTGTATAAGGGTCATTTCATTTTATTTAATTTAGCAATCAGTTAAGATTTTTAAAAAGGAACTTAATAATGCCTTTCTCTTTAGAATATTTTTTCCAGGAAATGAAACAGTGACTTCCTATCAACTATAGCTTTCTTGGTAATTACTGAGGGAGTTAAAGTTAGTCTGCATTCTGCAGAGGTGTAAACACCACCTTTATTTCCTTTAATAACAATTTAAAAAAAGAGTGCCCATACTGTGCTACTGACTTTAAACAGAACTTTCTGCTAATTTCAATACAGAGTTGAACTGAAAAACTGCTGGCACAAGTCTGTAATATAACGTAGTGATTTTTAAAACATTTTTTTATTAAGAATATATCCTTCACTTTTTCAGAAGAAGGAAAGTTCAAACAACAGATAAAATTATAGACCTGTACACCATTTTCATATTCTAGTAAGTCAGGAAAAGTAAATATACTACATTTATACCACAAGTTTAAGGATAAACAACATTGTGTTTCAGTCTGCTTGGCTTAACAAAGATTTTTTTTCACCTGAACATTCAGTTTTCCCTTTCCTTTTGTCAGACAGATGCAAAGAGAAAAATGACTGAAGAGGAAGAGAATTTTACTAGGGAATTAACAGAGTTTAACAATGAATATGGACTAACAAGTAATAGAGACCTTCTGATTAAGAAAAAAGTCAAGACTGAAATAAATGATTTAGAGAATGAGGCAACTCTGTTGAAAAATGGTAAATCTTATATTAAACCATTTATCTTGAATTACCAGAGAATAAATATGTATCAGTAAAACATAACTGGGCAACACAATAATTCTAATTCCATTCCCTTGCTGTCTGGAACTTCCTCTTAGCAGTAAACTGGAAGTGTGATCTGTCAAACCATGTCACACAACAATAGTTAAAGCCTCTTCTGTTCCCTATCCCCTTCAGTCCTTTCTGACTATGAGTACCATGAGGGGAAGAAGCAGCCCTGCAGAAGTGTCTCCCAACGTCTAACGTTAGTTGGCACAGAGGTGCACTGTTACACACCGCATACTACATTAGGTTGGCACCGAGTATAATCACCTGTGGTTGAACTATGTAAATTTACTTAGCTTCCAAAGAATGATATGTACAAATGTCTTGTAGGACTGGTCTTTTACTGCCACAGTATAACTTTATCTTTGAGTTAAGACACAAAATACGAGATTTCTCAGAACAGTCAAACTAAAAGCAAGGAGATAGGAGTCACCATGGATCACAAGCTGAACATGAGACAATGACATCAGAAAGCCAACACTATACTGAGACATAAACATAATTCTGGCCTCTAAGACATGCAAAATGATCCTTTACTCTATTTGGGGCAGTTAAGCTCTTAGCTGGAGTACTGTGCATCTAGCTTTGGGTGTTACACTTCAGGAAAAAATGTGGATCAGCTGGAAAGAATCCACATGGGACCAGTGAGAGTGATCAGAGATGTGGACAATATAAGCAGTAAAAAAATGAAAGAATTTGGACTATTTAATCTATGAAGGAAAAGACTGATGGAAGATGGACATCAGTCTTCAAATTGTTAAAGGATTCTGTAAAAATGAAATCAATGTATTCTTCATACCTATATTGAACTGAATAAAAAGTAACTAGTGTAAACTACAGTAAGGGAGAGACTCACTGGCTGTTTAGAATTCTAAAAGCAGTGAACAACTGAAACGCTCTGCCATATGAGATTCCATTACCGAAGAAATTAGGAGTCTCCATTGCCAAAGGTCTTTAAAAATAAGTTAAACAAGCTTCTGTCAGAAATGACAGAGGTACAGATGATCCTGCCTTCAAAAGGCTGGATGCAATTAGATGACCCCTCAAAGTCCTTTCCAGTCTCATGATTCTATAATTCACCAAGTGCACAGGCATTTGAATTCCCAATATCTGATGTAAAGTTACTGAAATATGACTATCTATTTGAGATCATACTTGGTGGTGCCTTCTTTCTGTATTTCCTGTGGCTCTGATTCTGATCTACAACTGAAAAGAAGTCTTTATTTGGTGACACCTGTTACTTTTAATGATTAATTTTTACGTATTCAGTCAGATCTGATCAGTCAAATGATCAGTAGGACATGAAAGGTAGCTAACATTCTTCTCTAGGTTCAGTTGCTGTCTTGATTCCATCCTTTTAAATTGCACCTTTCTGGGGGTACAACTTGCCTGTCTTTCTGTCTGCTACAGCCCTGAACACACTGACAACACTAAAAAGAAAAGTTTAAGTAACTCATAACAAAGAAATTATGTAAGGACCTCCAGTTGTTAGAGATACAATCACAATTAATTCCAGATGCTGTCAATGGTCAGGTTCAAATGTACATAATGCTAAACTCAAAGAGGGGTTTTTTTCAGTCATGGTGAGAGATGTCTGCTGAGATGAGTCTCTTCACCACCTATTCATAAATCATCTTCCTTTATAGCCGAAGTAACTCTAAAGCAAAACAGTCTTTTTCATCCCCAGTCAACAAAATATGTCAAACATCTTAATAATAGTAAAAAACCATTTCCTTTCATAGTTATGAATACATTATATGACATAACTACCTGTGAACTGCGTTGTTGGGTTTTTTTATATCACTGATTTGAATTGAATTTAGGTTTATATTTAAGGTTCTTTCTGACTAGCTGAAGATTGCTAGAAGTAGTTAAGAATATTTAAGATTATATCAGGAAGACTAAAACTGCAATGCATTTTAATTTAAAAATACATTTTTTGTAGAAATGGAGTCAATGGAACATGAAAACGTTCAGTTAAATGCACTCCAGCTGCAGAAGAATGAATTAAAGCAGAATTTATTTACTCTCCAAAGCGAACTCAGAGGTACGCCTGAAAATCACTTGTTATGATAATTATTTGTGGCTTGACAAATGCTTCTGAAAAAATCTTCTCTGTCAACTTATTTTTCTCAAGAAAGATATCATCAAAACAAGATTTTAATATATTTTTACATTACGTAATGCATAATGTTTAAACATGTTTATAACAAATATTATGGATTTCAATAAGATTTATTTTAAATGCCAGTGGTACTGAGGTCTACACATTGGCTGAATCATAAGCTATAAATAAGAAAAAGAAATTTTTGCTTTTGCTGGTAAATCATATACTTAAATGGAGAATCTGGTGTTTCAAAGTGAATTTAACATAAATATTGTTTAAAAACCATTAACCTATAATTAAAGAAAGTCACTAAAATTCAAATGTTTAACAAGCAACATGGCTTGGACTGATAAAGGCAGATTTGGTCTAGGCAGTAGTTGTAAATTCTGAGTTTTAAATTGAACTATCATCATTTCTTTACTGACATTTGTGTGCTCAGGTAGGAAAGTTTGTGTGTAAAAAAAGTCTACAAAGCAAGCTGGGAAAAATGTGTCAAATACACAGGAAACCCTATAAAAGAAAAAACTAAAAAGACACAGAGGGAACCAAGAAAGGTTCTGTGTCAAAGGTGATCACAAGCAATAGGGAAGATTTTTAAATGTGGATTAAAAAATGTAATCTAGAAGTGGTTTAGTAACTTATTTACAAATGTGTAAATAACATGTCACTGAAGAAGAGCTAAGAAAGACAGGCTGTAAATATGGGCATAAATTGGGAAAAGGAACAAAATTTTCTGGAAGATTGTAATATGCATAACAAATACAATAATAAAATTAATCATGTTCTTTATTTAGATGCCTTTACCCTACAAACAGTTTCACAAAGAAATATGAAAAAAGTTAAATTTAGAAAATGTAGGAAGTTTTGAATATGGATGGTTAATGTATAACGCAATTGTTGTTTTATGTTTAGACCTAGAGAAAGTAATCAGGGAGGCTGAAAGAATGACAAAAGATTTAGAAGCAGAAAAAGTTCATGTCACTGGAAAACCTCAGGCTGATCCTGAATGTTTAAGGTAAGACTCAGATTAATAAGTTCCTATATTTAATTTTAGGCTTGAAACTGCAGACCAGTTTTGGTAGCAATGACTGTTTTACCTTTCCTGTACAATATTTCATTGAAATCAAGAGAATTTTCGAAAACCAAATGAAATCATCTGGTTTTATTACAGAACACAAATTCCTGTTGTTTATTTACAGCTTTTCACCCTTACATGCATACTCCAACAAACTAAAAACTGAAAGTGTTTGCAAGGAAATCAATCAAACTTGGAGGAAGAGCAAAAGACTGGTCCTTGGGTGGAAGGCCAGTTCTTAAGTTTTTGTAAAAACAGTGGTGACACACAAAGTACCGATGAACTACCCAGTGCTATACGTACTGCTGCTGACTGGCTGTACAGCCCTCCCCAGAGACCGACTGCAATGGAATGGATCAGCCACAATAACCTCCTTGGGTCAGGTGGGCTTTGTGTTGAAGCTACGGAATGTAGATTCATTTTCTCTATGAACTCTACCATCAGTTCTAGTTTGCCTTCTAATTAAGTTAATGTAGAACAGAATTTTGAAGATTTAACCAAGACAGAAGAATTGGCACAGTTTCCCTTAATAGTAAATATTGCTTCCCAGGAACTGAGTGGTAATGAGTCTTCTCTTCTCAGTTTGCTTAAGTGTGACATTTATGTTTTCACTATGCAGAAAATAATGTAATGTTTTCAACTGAAAATCTTCCAATCCAGAAAACCCCATATCACAGAATTAACCAACTTTTTCCTGTTTTATAGTGTTCCAGATGAAAATGTCCATAGATAACTAAAAATATTTAATAGGCAATGCAAAGGAACTCCTCCTAGAAAAGCCGGTCCAAAATATTCTGTAATAGAAATTGTTAGGGGGAACACGACTTTTGTTACCATCACATTTTTTTCCCCTATATATTTCTATGGTTTTGACAAAAATAAATAAATACAGTATTTTTTTTCTGAAAACTTCCAATGGAAAAATAAAATTTTGCAGAGAACCCTGATCATTTTCCTGAAATACAGTTTGGTAATGGCCCATTTTTTGCTGAATATAGGTTTTTGAAAGAAAATGATCTATCAGCCCTATTACTAACTCTTTTCAACCTCTTACATAGCGTTGAGACATGGCCAAAATTCCCTCAGCATTAAAATTAATTAGCTCACAATTGTGCATACAGTAGCAAAAACTTTGCATTCAACATATACCTAGAAGACAGTGTAAATAATAATAACAGCAGCAGCAATTCGTTAAGACAGCATGTTATAATTCACTCTTTTACATTATTCATTCCATTGTTATATATTAGGTTTTGTGATACATGAGGTTGTCAACTTCCTTCTAAATATCATGCTTCCCTTGGAATAGTTTACTGCCATGATGCCACTTAATATCCAAATTGGTGTAATTAGTTTTCTATAACAGGTTTCCCGTCTATAAGGTAAAGAAGTAGCCAACACCATATTACTTTAAATCCTCAGCTCTGCCACTGATTGCTATGAGATCCTAGGCAAATCATTCAAATCCATGTATGTCTGATTTTCTGCGTAGTGAAATTAACTCACAGTCCTGTGGAACGATATTTTGGTTTTATCTGGGTGTAAAACACAACAGCGGATAAAACATATTAAATTCTATTAACTAAAAGAAACAGCTAGTGGCATTTACAATCAAAGCAGGAAGGATGATGAGGTGGTTTTTTTATTTCATAAAATACCTCATTTTATGGTCAGGATAAGCTTACATTATTTGATAATTACATGTAGTGCCAAATATAAAGTGCTCCTACTGCCATTAATACTATCAAAAAAGCAAGTGCTCTTTGAGGTGTAATAATATATTGAAGAAATTTTCTTTACATTGAAATATTTTTTAATTTCAGATACTGAACAAAATTTAGGATAGCTTTGCCTAAATCGTACTTTTATGTTGCACTTGCTTTTGATCAGAAAACATCAATGCTTTATAGAGAGAGACAGCCCTGATTAAGTTAACTCAAATGCCAGGAGCAGCATAGCTATGTCATTGTACTTCCATGTTAGCACTAATAGGTTCTGCTTTTCAGTAGAGCCAAGCAGGTGATCCTTGTTTGTCTACTTCTGTATGTCATAGCGCTGTGCTGTTTAGAATTATACCAAACCTTCTCAGGCTCATACAACTCTATCAATTTTTTTTAAAACAAATCCTGCACATCACTTCTTGGTTGGGACTACTGAATTAAGAGAATGAAAGGGAATTTAAAGTAGTATATGCTTTTAATAGTGCAGTACATAAATAGTCCCTGTTGAGGTACCTGATTACCCTCCAGTACCTACAAGGATGTCATCAAGAAGATGGAGCCAGGATCTGCACAATGCTGTACAGCGGGTGAACAAAAGGCAAAAAGCAGAAGTTGAAACAAGAGGGGTTTAGAATAGATTTAAGGAAAATATGTGTATTGTAAGGATAGTATAGCCAATAAAAAGGTTGCCCAGAGAGGCTGAAGAGTTTTCATCCTCAGAAGTTTTCAGACTTCACTGGATAAAGCCCCAAGTAACCTTGTCTGACCTTGTAGCTGACCCTGCTTTGAGAAGGACACTGGGCTAGATGACCTCCTGACATCTCTCCAGTCTGAATTATCCAATGAACAAACTAACATTGTGGGTTGCACAGCCCATAGATCAATACATATGCATTGGCTTGTTCGTACACTGCTCAGAGGCAGCATTATCTGCAACAAACCAGTCATCTCCACACTGCCTAGCATTTGCGGACATCTTATCTGCTCTGGTCCCTTTGTAGTGTCTCTGTGATGTTAAGATATAACGTTGTGTATCTACACGTATTTTCCATCCAAAATCCATGACATACTGAAAGGAGTTATGTCCAATGCAGCAGAGTGCTGGTTCAAAATGAAAATACCTACCATGTGTGTTGCATGCCCTGTGATGTGCCACAGAAGGATTTGAGGGACCACGGCTGCTTACGCAGGGCTTGCCAATACTTCACTCAAAGATCTTCTCCAGAAAAACTACCCTGTCCGCTCCTGCAGATGCCTTCTGAATGGAATTGGAGAATAGAGAAGAATTCATGTAGTGTCAGTGAGAAAAACTGAAGTAGCAGGCACCTGAGGTGAACCAGGAAGACCTCCTGGCAGTCTAGATACACCTTTGACACTTGCAAAGGATCTTTTACAGCCAAAGAGCCGATTAATACAATATTACATATACTAGCATATATCTTAATATGAGTCCGTTTTGGTCATGTTAAAATCAATATGATTGAACTGACTGAAAAACAACCCTTTTTAGCCTAACAAGATAAGCCTTTTTCCCTCTACAGAATCTATTGCAAGAATAGTATTTTAGTTTTCATAGATATTAAATATGATTTTCAGTAAAAAGAAGAATATTTTGACACAAGGAATGTGAATCAAAAATAAGTTTTTTTCCCTATGAAATAAGCACAATTTTTTTTTCTTTTTTTACAGAGCAGGAAACCACAAGACTCATTTAGATGGCAAAAGTACCAATGTTTTCAATGCTTCCTTAAAACAAATGTGAGAGACAATCAGCATCAATAACCTGATATATGTAGCTCCCAGGTCACCCTGTATGTCTGCTATTGTATCACATACCTTGTCCCAGCTTAAAAATCAATATCAAAAGTAGCTGGCAAGGCAAGAATCTTCATTACAATTAGGTATATATCTTAAAGTAAATTGCATTTCAGCTGAAGAGTGTAGCCAGCTAATTCAAATTATAGCAATTCATCTTTGATCTGAGAAAAATGCCCTATACCATGTCTGCAGTTTCATAAAATTTCTCCCAAATCCATCAAAGAATTACAAAAGGTCACAAGAAGCACATACAAGTAATTCTAACCAGCTGTTGGTACTGCAGTTACAGGCTTGTTCTAATATACATCAAATACAGGAAAAAGCTAACCAAAATTTGAATGTTAAACACAGATATAGTTATGGATAAGACACGGTACCCTCTTACTCAAAGTAGGCACCCTGGAAACTGTCTCACTATACAGGTGAATAATTCAAAGAAATAAAGAAAAGAGGGAATTTTTCAGAAAATTTTAATTTTTAAACAGCTGTTCTGCCAGTGCCACCCCCAAACACAAAACAGCAGGAAAGAACTCTGGCATCAGCCGTCTTGAGTCACATTTCCCTGGCAGGTAGCAAGTTGCATCACATAAGTGGAACAATACAGGAGTCAGGCAGAAACTAACTGATACCAGTAAATTCTTAGCTAAATCATTTCACTATTCTATTCATTGTAATTACTTACTATATTAATTATCTTCTTTCACATTTTAATTTTAAATTTATATGTTGCCCTAAGTAAAGCAACCTAGAAATAATTTTAATTAAAGTTTATTTAGACTACTACCAGACACTTTTTACCTCCAATTGGTATTTTTCACACTGTTTTAAAGGTAGACTAAGGATAAAACTTTTCTTTGAAACCTGGATTTCTGTTCTACTTCAGAAAAAAAGTAGCAGAAGGGGAATACATGAAGTCAGCTTACTTTTTAAATAGTTCAAGGCTTTGATTACTTGCCTGATTCCTAAAAGTACAGTATTTCTTCTTGTACCTTATAAGACAGAAAAAGAATCTGTTACCAAAATTAGGAAGGAAAAAGCAATGCTTTCTTTCATACAAATCATACAGGAAACATGCATGGTTCTGGTGGTTTAAAAAAAATAATATATATTTGCAATTTAATTTTATGTTAAATTTTATAATCAGGAAATAGCAATCTCTGGACTAATATATGTGGTTCAAAATGAGGTTTTTAATGACAATCTCCTCATCGATTTTTTAAGCTTTTCTTTTTAATAGCAGTGCCTAGGGGAACTATTACAGTTTGAATTACGTTAAAATAGGTTTCCATTATAAATTGCAGTATGGATTTACAAAAAGTAGATCAAATCTGACTAATGATATCTTCCTTTGATAAGACAACCGATTGGTGAGACAAGAAAATGCAGATGCCATTTATCTATACATTAGTCAAGTATACTATGTTATCCTGCATGGGAAACTACTGGTAAACCTGGAGAAGACATATTAAAAATTTTAAGTAAGGAGATGACCAATAGTAACAGCAATAGGTCTGAAAAAAGAAATTTTGGGGCTTGAAGAAGGTAACTACAGTCACAGCCAGCCTTGCTTAGTGTTTTAAATAACAACTGTAGAATAGAAATCAAGACAATAGTATAAAACAATTGAAAAACTCTAGACTTTTTAGAGTGGAGTTGCTAAAAAAGTGGAGGAATACAACTATGCAAGTTCACGTACTTGTACAAAACTAAGGATTCCAATAATAGGTACCTGGAAGCAAAGGAAAAGAGAGGCCTGAGCATACTATGTAATCAAAGACAACTATAAACATCAAAAGTAAATATAGCTGTGGAAGAGGTAAAACCAAGAGGTATTTCCAACGAAAACCAGGAGAGCGTAAGAATACTGTGTACAAATCTCTGACCTACTTTTCAAGAAACATGCATTCAACCTGGAACACGAGCAGAGAATAGAGAGTCCACACTGCAGAAGGAAACAAGGATAATTCTAAATCCTTCTTACCTCTGAGAAGTTATACAGTATACATGAAACAAAGCAGTACAGAATAGAGATGCTAATTTCAGCAACAGGGTAGCCTTATTAATATATCCAAATTGAGATCTAATTTTCCATGCACAGTAGAAAAATGAAAATATTTGAACTAGAAGAATCATTGACCCATATTTATTTTCCCTGCCTTTCAATAGGAATCTTATTGACCTCTAGAAACATATTTCGGTTTTGATGTCTCTGATGCCTGTATGTTTAATATTTATTTTCCCATGTAACTTGTTCTTACAGTTCTATGGAAAGAAGTCATTATAACTTTGGTTTGCTATCTGCATAAAAGCAAATCTCATCCTAAATGTGCAGTTTAATTCAGTGTGCCTTAACCTTTCCATGTTTATTCATCTATAATAATACATTCCTGAAAGATTTCTTGTGATATTTTATGTATTTGGGGAATATAAATTCAAAAAAAAACCCAAGCAAACAAAAAAACCAACCCAGGCTTTTAAAGATCTGTAGCTAATTCTATAAATAATTACCTGATAGCATTTACAAAATGTAAGATTTAATCAATGATAATTATATATTTTACAATCAGCATTTGATCCAGAGCAGTAAAAGCTGAAATTTTTTTTGTTTTACCTAAGGTATTTCTATTTATTTTAATTTACATTTAATTCCCATTGTTATGTAGCCTAGTACCTTTGTTTGCTTTCATCTTGCAAGCATTTATTATTACTACTAAATCACTTTCTTAATTTTTATTCTATTTCTGCTCCATCAAGCACATACTATTATAATTTAACTGTTCAGCTCAAGTGCTTGAATTTATATTTTGGGATACTGAATTTCATTTAGGATTCATTTTCTCCCATCCTCTATCAATTGATAATAGTCTGAAATTTATTGACTTCTTCAGCTGTATCAATAGTATTTGGTTTTGTGGTGTCAGCAAATTGTAGATACCCAGCAAAATCTTGCTCTCACTATAGAAACATACACATTAATTTAGTCCCAGTACTGAACTGAGACTGAATGGCTCAGTGCATTAGCTCTTCCTTGGCTTGAGACAATTAACCAAAGTCTTCTATACTTTTCTTCAGTCTCAATAAAGTCTTCAAACCTTGATAAATATTTTTCCTGATATTTATGCTAAAAATTCAGGAAAATTGACATAGATACTCTCGTTTATATATAACTTCTCAGGGAACATAATTTTGTACCATAAATTCTATGCTTTGTATATCAGTGTAAAGCAATTCCATTTTATAATACACTCTAATGTTTTCCTTTGTATTTATGGTTAAAAAAATCAAATGGTGGTCATAAACAAGGCAACGACAAGAAGAAAAATACAAAAAAAATATTTTACTTGTCTCAGCAAAACATAACCAAGAGACAGTCTGCTGCTTCTGCAACTCCAGCAATAACCAGGTAGGGTTTTTCATTCCCACCTAGGAAAAAAAGGCTCTAAAATCACGTATTCACCCTGCCTTCTACTCCAACTATTTTTTCTTTGGGACATCTTTACATAAAATTATTCTTGGATATTCAGTAGCAAGTTTGGGCTGCTGAAGTCTTGATCCAGTAACCTGAATCTGTGGATTATTTTTTTGAAGAAACCTGTTAGGCAATAACATTATTTTCATCATAGTTCAATTCATAATACCAGCATGTATTGATTTCACCATTATTTTTCCTACTTGCTTCTGCATATGCAGCTGAAATTCAAGAAGAGTGTGTATCAGCCACAAACGCCAATGATATTTAATAGCTGTGCTCATTTTGAAGCTGCAAAATCAATGATCTTCAGTGACCTCCCCCTCCTTCATTTCTTTATCACTTCTGGCATTCAAGAGTAATGGAAAATGGACTACTGACAGCAGAGCTCAGCCTTGGGCAAGCCAGCATCCAAAACAATCCTGATGCTGTTGTCCCACCTACTTGATTTAAGGTTAGGTTTTGCCATCACTATTTGAACATTTTTCAAAGGAATAGTCAAACCTCCTTTCACAAATAATGGCATTTCAACTCCAGCTGTTCATTAGAGCCCATTACCTGTGATGCTGTAACTCACCAATACACTGCTAATCCAGTGCAATAACTTTTTAAAAAGATGAATTTTATGGTCATCAAGGAGACCAAAATGTTAAAAATAAAACAAAACCAAAAAAAAAAAAAAGGATATGCAAGGCCAAATGCTAATGTGGTTTTTCAGATATTTTCTTTTTAACAGATTTGCTTTTTATCA
Organism: Falco rusticolus; assembly: GCF_015220075.1. Taxonomy (NCBI): domain Eukaryota; kingdom Metazoa; phylum Chordata; class Aves; order Falconiformes; family Falconidae; genus Falco; species Falco rusticolus. Next base: position 36,577,323 of record NC_051195.1, read on the forward strand.
TAGTTTTAAGAAGGGTATAGTTGTCATGTTAATCCTTGTTCTGACAAAAGGTACATCTCTTCCCATTTCCAAAGGTGACAGAAAACCTGCCCTCCATCTAGACAATATAGTTTCATTAATAATTGGTTTGCACATTCAATCTGATAGTGGAAAGATGAATATGAATATCCTGCTTATCTTAAATGTAAAATGAAAAAACTAAGTCTGCTTCCAGGTTAAGCATTTTTTTTTAATAGTTCCATTGTCTCACATTCCTTCTGGTAAAACTTCATCATTTATTCAGTAACTCAGGCGTCTCCAATGCATTAATTGTGTAGACTGTAACCTAACAGACAGCTCTTGTTTTGCGAGTATGATATTCCTGGCACATACTGTAATTATCTAGCTTCCAAATAGGAAGGAAGATCTGAAAGCAGAATCAATTGATTAATGTAAAATTTAAACATCACATTTGAATGAATGTCTTTTATCACCACTAACCCATGCTAAGTAAGAAGTTGTACTGTCACCACATTTAAAAGTTTTAAAAAATATTTTAAATAATATTTTAAAATCCATATGCAAAACATTACGGATTCAAAGCACATCATCCATAGTAATTAATTCACAATCCCAAGACACAGATAAGCAACTCCTACTGCTTATCTTCTAGTTGTTCTATCCTTAATGCACACCTAACATGGACTGGTATCATTCTTAGCTGACAACTAGCAAACAGACTATGCATCAATTTTACAATGTGGAAGACAATGAGAGAGCACTTTCTCTGAGATTAACGGAATATGTCTTTTCCTAAAGTAATTTAAGCAAAGGAGAGCTTTTGTTTGTCTTAAACAAATTAGGGTTGTAATATCACGCTAGCAGAGAACACAGAGCGTAAAAAGATGAGGAGGCAAGGCAATGATGTCAATTTAATCAAGATCAGAAACTGATCTTAGACCTTGACATGAACTTCTCTCAGTGAAAATGGTCTGTAAACTGGCAATGTACTACAGTACAGTGAATATATTGTTTCTTTAAGTGTAGTTCAAAATTTTCTTTTGTTTGAACACTTGTATGTATTTTGAATGCAGGAAGAATATTTCTGAAAGAAGAGGCATTTACTCCTTTGTAATACAAACACACAGATCCCATACTGTTTCCATATTGATGGTGAGATACTTATATTCTCCTCAGGAACAGCAAAATTAACTTACAGTCCAGCCTTATGCTGCTATTCTAATGCCACATGGTGACTAAGCTGCTCCTCTCATATGAAGCTATACCTTTTAATAAAGCCATTTTCTTGTCTTGAAAACAAACTCCAATGTAGTAGGACAGCTAAAGAGTGCACTGTCTGTATAATATGGTTAAATAATTTATTCCCTATTACAGTATATAAAAGAGAATGGTTGCTACCTTCTCTTAACTTCAGAAGAAACAAGGTCCTGCTTTGATGCATAAGTTTTGCTGTTTAATTAGAAGCAGAATATCTACTTTTCTTCCTTTTTTTCAGTCTGTCTATATGTCTCAGAATATTCACATTGTTTGCTGAAAATGTATTAAGGGCAAGCAACTTCAGCTTTCTCATTATGCTTTTCTTACGACAGCCATGGAAAGACTCAGTATAATCTCATCACCTTGTATTCACCAGACTACTAAAAGCTCTGGCATAGATAACTCTTGGCCTACCAAATATTAAAGTACTACAGTCACTGATGTGCAAAGTTTAGGTGTGTCCTTTTAGCAGAACTAATGCTTTTTTGAATGCAAAAATCACTATATTAAAATTAGTCCTAATTGTAGTAAATTTGGAGAATTCCTGGCTAAGACTATTGGGAAACAGTCTGTAAGCACTGAGGAATAATAGGAGCAGCGGGGAGAGAACAGCAGCAACAACAGTGGAGTATGTGCAGGGCATGGAGCAATGACAGCAGAGAAGTGGCTGCACAGGGCCAGGCAGAGGACCCATCTACTCCAACATTCTGTCTCCACCGGTGGCTACACATAGATACCCAGGGAAAGTCAGAACAGTAACAAATGGTACTTCCTAAGTATCAACATTCAAATTCCCATGTTTAAATAAGAAAATGATGACTAATGAGGCCATAAATCTTTCATGATTTATGAAAATGACATAGTCCAGAAATTTGTCTAAGTACTTATTCAAGTTATACTTTGTAAAAACCCATTTTCTGAAGTCCCTCATATTGCCGTCACAACTGCCAGTGCTGAATGAAATCCAGCCGTATGGTGGGAGAGCCACGTATTGGACTGCCAATTACAGAACTAAAATCCTGATCATGCAGATAGATCGATGAGGGTTTTCTCACATAAGTCAAACTGAAAATTGGGACAGAAGCTGCAAAAAAATAGTTACCCAAGCAGTGGTTCTCTGACTCAAAAATGTATTTTGTTTTGGACACAGGCTTAAGAAAGAATTGGAAAATTACAAAGATGATGATTGGGAAAGTATCTGTGAGACTCTTCGAACAGAAATTGAAATTCTGCAAATGGTATGCCATTTTTGTTATGTGTTTTAAGTGTTTGAGAATTTTAGCTTTAAAAGTGTAATTTAAGATGATTAGCAGTGGTTTTAGATAAGCAGCGTTTCATACTATGTACACAGCCAAACAACCTTGCATTGCAGGTGCACTCCAATTCTTATGTTTGTGCCTGTTATATCCAATTGTCCAGGAGTACCATTTCTCACAGAAAAGCGAAGCATAGAAATGAATTTAAAGATGAAGATTTTTAGCACAACAAATACCTATTTGGGGGACTAGTACTAATCATTAGTTTCTTAAAAGCTGCAAAAGATTATGCATTTAGGAGCTAAATTAATCTTTACCTCCAGCTGTCAGTTAAACAGAAAGTAGGAATATGGAGAAACAGAATGATGATAACATCCTTTTATGTAATATTTTATTTTCTCTACTCACAAATTCCTTACAAAAACTTATTAAAGTGTGTTTTTTTCTAAATGTCAATCCTCACTTCGAATTTCTTGATTGTCAGTCTGTGTAACAATACAAAGAGAAAAAGTATTTTGAAGTCCCATTTTTTGAAATACAGGGGTTTTAAAGGTTCCTTTCAGAGTCCCTGATCAAGCTGTATGAAGATGCAGCTGCCACTAGCATCAATAGCAGAATAACAGTCATGGGAAATTTGTATTACTTTTATGATAAGTTTCAAGTTTCTGTTGGAGGAGTGTAACTTACTTATACTTTATCTGTTAATTTTATCATGCTTGTCAAACTTCAGAAACATAAAATACAGCTCAATGTTTAGAAACTTCTCTGTAAAGAACACACTGAACTCATTAGATTTAATTTTCTGTAATTCAATTCCTTTTCTTTTCCAGAATCTATCACAAAAAAAGTCTTCAGACAAGTGAATAACATGTGGCATATGATACAGAGTGTCATAGAAGCTAGTCTTTGAGTACTTTAAAACCATTTTACACAGGCTTTATCAGGTTTGCTTCTATTTTTTCTGATTAAACCACAGTTTGTATCTGCCTTTACTTTTCATTAAGATAAAAAGTTTATTCATTTAAAAGTGGTGGTTTTGTGTTTTATCCTCAAGTTCAATAGCTATCCATCTTTAGTTTCCTCTTTGTTGCCCATGAATGGGCAGTACATAGTCCGGAACATATACAGCTGAGTTCCTGTATTACTAGCGTTATGTACTATTTTTTAGAATGAACACTCGCCTATTTTTAAGGTAGTGATGTGATCTTATTTGAAAGAAAGACTGCTGTTAACATCAAGGAATACTTAACAGGAGCTGTGGCTATTTACTTTATACTTTGACAATGCAATTCTGTAACAAGCCCTCTGAAATAGCTCAGCTCCAGCAATGATACGATTGCTGATGATATGATATCCTGCATGATAGTCCGGAATGGTTTCCAAATCTACTGAGCTGTAGATGCCTCCATTGGTGGTAAGCCAGGCCATTACTTAGCGCTTGTCTTCTGATCACATGAGAAGACGTCTTTTCTTCCTCTCCCACAACCCACAAAATACCGAGTGCTACCTTCAGCACTTGACAGCAAAGATAAAACCGTAATCTAAATGAAAAGTCCCCATTCTAGAGAACTGGTGAAGAATTTCCACTGAATAAGGAACTATATTCATTCAAGCATGTAAGATCTGTAACTGGTACAGCAGTTCCCAACGCCACAGTAGGAACTGACTTTATGATTCAGGTGCTTACAGTAGGACAGTGTAAAAACATTCACTCTGCTCAGCCTCAGTCCACTCTGTGGTCATCATCTCGTCACATCCAATTGTGTGTGGAAATAATTTTCAATCTGCTTCCTACCTGGCTGGTGGGATGGATAATTGCTCAGCACTAGTTTTTATACACCCAGAGCTCTCCAAGCCCCAGAGAGTGTCTGTCACACATATAACCGCAAGAGATGTTTTATTAAGAAGGAAGGAATAAATCACTCTTGGAAGCTGACCAAATTCTGCCTGTGATGGAGAGTTTCTCCCCTTGGGACACAGCTGCAGTTTGAAGTCTGGCAAGGTTTGATCTGCAGCACTGGTATCAAAGAGTATTCTGATCCACTGGGTTAACTAGGATAATTCCAAGAGGTTGAAATTATTCTTAATAACCAGTGCTGTTGGAGCTGATAACCTTATAAGGTGGGGTTTTTTTTCTCTCTTCCCTAAGAGAGACAGATCCTCTTAGGATGTTCTTAATTCTAAACAACTGGGTCCCTCTGATTTCTATGAGACTGTCTGACTCTTAAGGTTAGGCAACTGCTTTTGGGTTTTGATCAATTCCAGGGCACACTGCAAAATGATACAGTTGCGTATCAGAGTGCCTGCAGACAGGTAAAGCAGTACTATTTCTGGGTTTAATTGCTGGAAACAGATATAAATTTGGGATTTGCTAGGATGGCTGAGTTTATCCTGATCATTTTATTCACTTAAGGGAGCTTGCTTATGTTAAGTGTATTGGTTAATCAACCAGGAAAATCCTACTTTTAATTTTTAGGTTTATCCACTTATATTTGCTTTTATTTACAAAAATTCTCACATCTCTATTGAAATGGTCTCATATTTGTATAGTTGTTTGGTCCATATAGATTAAATACTCAGATATGACATGAAATATAACTTATTGGCTTATACCAGCATTCTACATACACATTTCAGTTAAGTGGAATGAGCAATAGCATCCAATAACTATCAATTAATAATATAAATTAATGCCCCTAAGTCACCTAAAAAAAATCTGAGAAAAGAAATATGGCAAGCCTTTTTCAGAGATACTTCAGATTCCAGGAAACCAGCTGCAAGTTCAGTTTTTGGGAGGGGGTTTATTTGTTTTTTGGGGAGCTGTTCGGTTTTTAATAGCTGTGAAGGTCTAAGGTCTTGATTATTGTAGTAGAATTACAGCATAAATATAGAAAAACTTGTAATAACTCAAATGGCTAAAGCTCTCAGAATCAATACAACAACAAAACAAGAATAAAGCTCACAAAAAAAAAGTGAAAACGAAATCAATACAAATCCTGTTGGGCTAAACAAATCCCTCAACAGCTCTGAAAAAAGTATAATGCCAGACTAAACCAGCTGTTGCAGGCTGAATGTAAAACACACTAATTTCTCCAAGTGTAAAAATACATTTGTCACCACTATCTTATGAATAATGTAATTTGGGACCAATATGATATTGCTGTTCAGAATACACTAAGAATTAAGCAGAAGTTTGTGTTTTGTGGATTTTATTTACAGTTCTCAAACCAGGGAGAAGTAATCTTTTAACTAATCAGTGCAAAAGAACCAAATCTTTTGTCACATTTAATAAACATGTTAAAGAACAGAACATTGCCAAATTTTCATTAAAATACAGAGTTGTTGTGAATAATTTATTTCACAGATGACATAATAAGAATTTTTTTTTTAAAGGACAGATTATATGTTATATGCCTTGCATATGAGAATCTAACAGAACCTCTGAGGCCAGAGGAAGTAGTTGTCCCTTTTCATGACCAAAAAAGATGAATCAGAGCCATAGAAATACTTGAAGCAATTAGTGAGAAATAGGAAGACAGTGCAAGAAAAAGGTTATTATTCTAGAGAAAAAAAAAATCTGAGGGAAAACCAGCCATGCTTCCCTATTGGACCTGGGAACAGTTGCTTTTAAGGATCAACAGATAAAAGCTCCCTCATTTTTAAAGGGAGACAAATACTTTCGATTGCTAAATTTACCTTTTACCTGGTAAGGTTTGACAAGCATCAAGTCCTACATCCTTCACAAAAGACTTGATGAATTGCAGCTTTATCTCAGGCTTACACTGACACCATAGTGCCTCTCCTCTGCTGTGACCACATTCCTAAAACAGAGCTGAACAGCCTGATTTTTTCTCATCATCAAATCACAGTTCCCAGACATGCTTTGTAAAAGGCACTTCCCAGTAGCAGCCTAATACAAAGAGACTGCTGCAATGGAAAATCCAAGATCTATTTGAAAAAAAATCTTATAGGAAAATAATTGAGCCAGGCAATGGACATGAAAAGGCTTGGGGAAAATCACTGAACTTTCAGAAAGAGTTTACCAGCCATGGTGAGTAAGGTCTGACCACAGAGACCCCAAAGAGAAAGCCTGTTGAACCCTGAATCCACAAGTTTATGGGTTTACAAGTCAGCCTTAACAAGTTGTGAGGTAAAGCAAGGACAAACCAAGCTCAGGAGCCAAAGAAACTGGGACACACACTATGCCAAAGTCATGGTCAGACCTCAATACCCCAACAGGCAAGGAGAGAGCACAAACCACAGCAAAGATACAGCTTAACTGCATAAAAAGTGCCCCCAGGACCTAATGTTACTTACACAGATACGTACCTGCTCTTGAAGCAAGGATCAGCTACCACTGGAGGGGTGGGGCATGGCAAAATGCAATTACTTTCTTTCTTATAAAAGGATTTAATCTACCACACTTTCATGTTCTTTTATTTATTAATAGCTGATTCAAAGACTACCAAGAAAACCAATGCAGTATCTGACCACAATAAAATTACTGTTAGCTAATGCAACAGAACCCACATAAATTGTCTCTAACTGGTTGATGTAAATATAATTGAATTGGTAATAGTGCCAAACTAATGTTATAAAATGAAGAACAGCAAGAAAAAAAAAAAAGTCACACTGAAAAAAGTACCTGTACCTGAATGGCAGGCTGAGTCAGTGAGAAAAAAATTGTATGTATGACACAGCAGGCAAACTATCAGTTGAGATCACATGTTGTTCAGCTGATCTAGCTTGTGGGGTCCTCAGTCACTGAGGCAACTGACGGTCTCCAGCTACAGGGCTGGTTGCCTGTGTAGAGCTTGACGGTCTGGCAGTTGACTAATCTATAAAAATTAGATACCAAGGGAAAGGAATATTTGTCTTTAAGACCTGTAACTGAATTACATGCATAGATCAAAAATGGATAAGAAAAGTACCTGCAAGGCCAACCCCTGCCACAAAGGTGTAGTGGTGAACCTGTGAGCACGTATCCTACAAAAATGATAGCAAAGGAAGACCAGAAAGAAAAGGCGTGCTCCAGCACCGTCTCCCTGCTGAAGGATGCCATACCTGACCAGCACTCCCACCTATCTGTAGCACATCCTCCTTGTCCTTCAACAGAAAAAACAGCACTGCTCTTGGATTTGCCATTCACTACATTTCTGCTGCAGAGTCAATCAGATGTAGAATACTCTATCTTCCTATGTAATAGGAGTTACAGACATTAATATTTAGAATAGCTTTGCGTGTGTACCTGTGTGTGTATGTACTAGTTTGTGTCTTTCTGCTCTGATACCTAGCATCCAGTCAATATGAATTTGGATGCAAAAATGGGTATCTATATTGTCATGTTGGTCCAGGTTTAAACTCATACTAACTTAGTACACTAGCTCTGGTGTAGCAAGCCAACAGGCTTACCACAGTCAGCTTTGGTTTGACAGCAATTTGTAACATGAGGAAGGATTTTACCACTGACTGAGCTGAAGTAATAGATGTGGACCTGTCCTGAAGCTTATAGTAAGATAAAACACCTCCACGTGATTTCCATGAAAAAGATATCAGGTTTAATAGGTGTGCTGCACACCCATTTCCAAGGATGACAATCAAATAAACAGATACTGGGTAAAGAGGACTAGCAAAATAGTTCCAGTCCTCTGCTGAACTTAAATGAGCTACTACAGTATGTTAAGTGGGTAAAGGATGAAATTGACTGTCTAACAACTATGCCTTGCTTGTCAATAGAGTAGTTGAGTAAGCAGTAATAGTAGCTCTGGTGCTTTTACTGATTGGAGCTGACATGCAGTGCTTATACAGTCTAGTGATAGCCCAAACTTCCAAATTCCCATCGTTCTTATTGTGTCTGCTAGGATTTGTCAGCCCCCTATTCAAATGACTTTTGTAATTATTTGGTTGTTGATTGGTGAATTTTGGGGACTGCATTTATCAAGTTTTTAGATTTTTTTTATATATTCTTGATACATGGCTGCTGTTAATAGCCCTTTGTGTAGCAAAGCATCTTGAATATGGGCTGAAAAACAATAAACTTTAGTAATACCTTCATCTACAGGACAGTTCTCACCTGGCTCACTGGTAGATCTCCTAAAGCCCCAACTGTCAAAAACACTTACAGACTTTGAGTTCCAAGCAAAGTAGCTGCTAGCTCTGATTCTCTGAAGGGCCAAACTCAAGGCACATCCATCCATCCACATCACCTCCCGTCACTCTGCTGATACACATGAGATTGGGATGTGTTTTCAGCATGAGATTGTCATTAGCAGCAAGCATGTATTTCATTTATTTTTTGACTGAAATTGTATCAGAAAGTATAATACTGCATGACTTTCAATTTTGAAACACTAGATATGTTACACTTAACTATATACCTTCTGCATTTCTTCAGCCAAGTGACTCCCAGACGCGGTTAGTTTCACTACCCCTGTGATTGCTCCCTTCAGCATCAGTCTGTCAACCTGAATAGCTGAGGAACTTAAAAATTTCTTTGTAAGTGTGGAAAATGTGAAGAAGGAGCTGATTTCTTTCTTCCCACTTAATGTCTTGAGTATTTAAAGACAACGCCTATTTGTTTGGAAGGAACAGCTCTACGGTGATCAGTTTTACATATATGTAATTTATCAGGTAGATGAAGTGCCAGAAAAGAGTCTTTATAAGTACACAGCGTATTTCTTGGGGTTTACAGTAATTCTTGCTATTGTGTGCTAATAAACTTCCAGGCAGTTCTGTTGCCATGCCCTACTCGGAGAGGAGCCCATAGCCTCTATTTCACTTTAAAATAGGAAAATGCTGTAATTTATTTAACTAAATTTACTCTAGTGGGAAGAGAACAAGGCCTAGCCAGAAATCAAACTATGGATTGGAATGGTGTTCAGTTCTGTATTCTAAGGAGCATTTGATATAATTTGGTACTGATTAAGTTCCCTTAAACAAAGTCTCCATTTAAGTGCATAAAGATAATTCAGATAACCATAAACTAAACAGTGAACAGTATATTGTGCACAATAAACAGAAAGAAAGAAAATCACCCTGTCTAATATCAGAATTTTATGTCCTTGGATTCTTCATGCTATGGTTCATAAATTCCTTTTACTCTTGATTAAAAGATTTGGATAATCAGGCTATCAGTCAAAAGTGAAAGGATTTGTAAAGGGATGTTTCAGTGCCATCTAGTGGGTTTTTTCATATTAATAAAAAAAAAAGTTCCCTCTTGTATGACAATTAACATTTTATAATTGCAATCAGAAAACATTTTTTGCTGGTGCTATATGCTTCATTTTTCCTCAGTTTTATACACAGTGAGTTTGGAAATATTACCATTAACATACTTGCACCATCTATGTCTAAGCCCACACTACTTCTGTGCAAAAATAGAATAAATATCGTGCAGTGTGGGAATATAATAAACTATATTGCATATGAGGAGGAGGAATCATACTGTGAGCCTGAGACCAACAATCTAGCCTGGTAAAACCCCATCTTTTGGAAAGGAACACAGCTTCTGTTTGAAGATTCCAACACCAGAGATGCATCACAAGTGTTCTGCTGACAAATTGGCATGCTAATCTTTGTCTAATTGATAGTTTGGATGTGTTGGTGGTAGCTTCTAGTCCTTGGTTTTTCTTATTTCTTAAAAAAGTCTTTAAATACATGGTATATTCTCCCTGCATTAGTACTTCCGTGCTACAATCAAGTTACCTTTCAGGCTCTTCTTGGATAAGCTTAACAAATTGCATTCTTTCTGTCCTTCACAGTAAGGCATTTTTCCAGTGCTCAGATAATCTTTGTGGCTTTCTTCTTACACCTTCTCCATTTCTCCCACTGTTAGAAGCACTGACACCTGACCTGTAAGCAATATTCTAGTACTGGCTTCATCAGTGCTTATATAAATGTAAAATTGCCTTCCTACTCCTACACACTGCCTTCCTGAATAGATTTACAAAATCTTGTTAATCCTTTTTACCTCACATATCACTTTAGAAGTCTGTGTTGACTCAGTTGTTCAAGATGATTTATAAGCACTCTCCAAAGTTGCTGTTTTCAAGGATGCTGTCCTCTCCTCTATACTTATAGACTAGATTATTTTCAGACACATAGCTCCACGTGTGAATATATTAAACCAGTAGCTAATTGCATGGGTTTGTTCTGTTTACTAAACTATCCATGATACTCTGTGCAATTTCAGTATCATTATCTATCATGCTGTCAACCCCTGTGTCATCTGTGTATTTTATCCGTGGCAATTTTCTATTTTGGTCCAGTTTATGCATAAAACTGCTGCATCACTTGGGTTTGAACGCCCTTCTTTGGAAGACACAATTATAAACAGCCTCACTGGATGATTATTCCTCACTGGCATTATTTTCAAAGCCATCAGTTTCAGATTTTAATTTGTTGCTTATAGACTGTATGTGCTACAGAGCCAGCTATTGTAAATGAACAGTAGTACATTGTGCTAACTGAACGTCTTCCAGCAGTTAAAGTGTATGGCATCTACACAGCATGATTACATTTGTAATCTCTTGAAGAGTTAAATCAGGCTTATTTCCTATAAAAATGTGCTGATTAGCATTAATTGTATTCCTATAATTTAATTCTTTATTACTAAGATTCTTTGCCATTTCCCACTATTTCACCTGGCATTCATGTCAGGTTAACAGGCCATTTAGCTACAAGTTCTTTTCAAGTACTTGTAAGCTATTCACAGCTTTCGGGCTCCTGCAATTTCCCCAGCACTCCAAAATTAATTTCAAAAGCTGGTTGGTGTGTGTGAAGTGTCTCAGTCAAAGGTGTTTTCTTTATGGACTTTCAGGTGTGAATGATCCAGACTTGATCATCTTAAAAAAACCTTATCCCTAGCAGACACATACTCTTTTTTCTTTTCTTGTTAATGAATTCAGCGGAATGGGTGCATTAACATGCTTCTTTCCAAACACAACATATTGAAGCTCTTTGCCCTTTCTGCATCATTTTAAATGCTGCAATATTAATCAACCCGAGGGGTCCATTTGAAGTGTGTATTTGGGATCACTGCCCCAAAATCTTAGAGAAAATCCACCCGGAGTTGTAAGACCATCAGTCATAATCTTTCACTCCTCTCAAGCTCCTAACGTAAATCTATAGCCACAGCTGCCTGCCATGGAAGCCTGATAACAAAAGTAAAACCAGTGATGCCGTATTACAGAATGAGCCATTGCTGAGATGATGGGCAAACTGTAACACCATATTTGACGTTTCTCTTAGAAGAGTTTACTCTGTCAGAAAAGGTATGTATAGCTTCTAGATATATACTTGCAATATTGCAGCTTATAATTATGCATTTTGCTCATATTTGAACACTTTCCAGTCTCACTAAAGTCCAAGAAATTATGCAACAACCACAAATTTGGCCCTCTAAGTCTGTTCCCTAAGCTTTAAAGACTTGGCTTTTCATGTAGATGAGATCCCTTTGCCCAAATCACACTGGAATTCTAAGTTAGTGAAACTTCTCAGTTATTTCTGTATTTACAGGGGGTTTGATCCTTCTGGTCTCTTTAGATCTGTATCTCTCAAATGAAAGAGATACATAAAAAGAGGAGGCCTGGAAAAAAAAATTGTTTATTAAACTAAGATATATTTAATTCTTTCAGAGTTTAGCTAGAACTCCTATTAATATATTGTTTTATCTCTTTATATGAAATAACTATACATTTTCTATTTTTAGCAAGGGCAAATACAGCTAGTATTAGAGAAAGTTCTGCTGCACGCTGTTAGCTACATTTTTTATTATTTTTCTTATTGACAGAGCATTGAAATAGGACTGGAGAATTAAACACAATAACCAACACAAGTTGAAAGCGTCAACTTGGATAACTTCTTTTTTTAAAAATGATGACAACATCCATTTGTGACTGTGAAATAATTCATTAATAATGACAAAATTAAGGTTCCAATATAAAAAAAAACACTCAAACCCCTTTCAAATGGACATTGTTTTCACATATATTCATTATTATGTATTTATACTAAGGACCAACTTTTCATTTGGCCTTTAGGAATTTTATTTAAATAATCCCTATATCTTTTGAGGATACCTTTAAAAAAATAGACTGTTTCATGAGAGAAGTAGAATGGCACCAAAGTAGTAACCACATGGAAGGAATTAGCCGCACTAGCTGTTTAATCCATACCGTTCTTTGTTAAGATCAGAATGCTAATACTTATGAACTTAGAGATTTACTGTGGTTTTACATACCACAGCATGAGATCAAGAAAATCTACTCTCCTTTTCCAAATTACACTTCAAATATTAACAGGGTGCTCATACAAACCAGCCACTGTTCATTCATATAAACCCACAGCTGCATAATTCAGCAGGAGCGTAGGTGTGTATTACTGTGCTAGGGGAATGACTAATATCTTCAAATTACTATATACATGTGAGAAAATAGGCAGCTAAAGCATGGAAGTCGGTGTACCATTTACAGAAGACTTAGAGGTAGAAAAACAATCATGTTTTGTTTCTGTTTCTTCCATTAATATTAGTTAAATTAAAGCATTAATACAGAGTTATTACTATAGTCAACAAGTACATCAGCTAGATTAATTATTCAGAGGAATTAATTAATAATAAAGACTTCATACAGTATAATGCAGTTGCATTGAAACATGAATTGCACTAGGTGGTAGTATGAACTTGCGCCTCATGAGAAAATGGTCTGGGATTAACAGTAACAGTTGTGATGCTCATTAAAAAAAACCTGCAGTGCTTTTTCCTTTAACCAGAAATACTTTACCTAGGAGAAGCTGCTAAGCTGACTGTAGTAGTAAATACCAAAAAGTGAAGAGATTTTTCAGAAATTGACTTCCAAAAAAGAAATACAACTCAACCTTGTCCCATATTCATGCCTGTACATCTATAACAAACGCATGTGGTGTATCTTAATGCTTCCTTAATACTTACAAACTACATACACAAGGAGGAGACCAAAATATAAATGGGTTCTAATCCTTTTTTCCAGTCCCTTAATCCTTTTTAGGCTCCTTCAAAAAGATTTGTTCATTCTAAGGTTTCTTAATTCACTCACTTGTTTTAGGAAACTTTTCTTGTTTGATTGCCTTACCAACCCATACCCCCAGCACCAGTTTTACTGGGCATCTTTCAGATGCTCGTGCTTTTTCAAACTTGTCCACTAGAGAGCATCACCACCAAATTCAGAACGCACTAAGTTTTGAAAATATGTATATGATCACCAAAATGGCTCAAATTTACCTCTCTGATGGTGGCTCCGTTTCAACACCCCATTGTAGTATTGCTCGTTGAGGTTCAGAGACTTGAAAGCAGATCCCCGGATATGACCCCACATGCATAACGGTAGCCAGGATGCTCCACTAGAGCTCAATGCAAGTTTTATATAGGTAGGCACAGACATAACCTTCGCACAAAAATTATCACCTGTAAATGTAGAGCATTCACATTTATTTGTGGCACCTGGAAGTGAACTGGTGCCACATGGCACAGGCAGATACATGGCAAGAGCCCAAAATCTCCTTTCAGTCACAAGCAGGAAGCCCAGCTGCGTGATGGAGGGATGGCAAACGATGCTCCTGTAGCAAGGCTACAGTCATCCTGAGGGGAGCCGAGTGCATCGTTATGATACTTACACCCGAACCAAAGCAGAGGAATGTGTAGGTGACATGTAGGAAGGGGAGAGGTGATGAGAGTAGACACTGAGCTCAAGTTCTAGGACTAGGAGTGGCTTAGTAGGATGTGCACTGCAGGAGAAGTGAACAAACAAATCAAGGCTGGCATTGTTGGCTCAGCAGTGATTGGGGCAGCTCAAAGAGCATAACAAAGTTGTGCAACTAAGTAGAGAAAGAGTTATGTTAGTTCACTTCCCTTAGGTAACCAGCTGTAAAGAAAAATCATCAATGAAGAAAGCCCAAAACATGCAGACTCTCACCGGAGGACATTATCTGCCTCTGCGCACACTCAGAAATGTAAACCTTAACTCTGGCTTCTGGCTGTAACAATGCCAGAACCAGTGAAAACAAACACTCATCAAATCAGTATATATTCTTATTAATTTTATCAAACAAAATAATACAAATAAATAAAACAATAACAATAATAATAATGCCATGAGAAGGATCCTTCTCAAGTTTCCAGGGAAAATATCTGAACAAACAGATCAGTGAAAATCCTTTTAACAGTTATCTCCAGCTATATCTTCAATACAATTATTTAAAGCAAATGATTCATGCCAGTGCTTCTCAGAGAATACTCAAGCAAATATGATATAAGAAATCAGACATATTTGGAGATCGTGCTACTCTGGGTCTGACTTACTCCTGTTGAACCAAATGCACATAAACAGAGCTTTTAACACCTTTTGGGGATTCAAATAATGTAAACTGCAATTCTCTACCTGATAGAAGATACTAATATATGCCACCTGTATGGATACACTTGTATATGCCACTTCAAAGATCTCAAATGTTCCGATACCTAGCTACATCCTAAACAACATGCAGCAGCCATATGGGTATGTATGATCGCATGCCAACATTGTTATCTACTTGCCAACACTCCTAGCTTTTATTTTATTTAGTTTCAAATATGGTGCTTCAGTAGAATGTGAACTCCATTGACTAGCAGCATATTATTTTCAAAGAGGATCTGTTTCACTACCAGAAAGGTAGTTTTCAGAGATTTGTCCTTTTTGTCCCTTTTTTTTTTTTTTGGGGGGGGGTGGGGGGGGTGGGGGGGGGTTGAGCAATTCAACATACAGTTTCTCACTGTAATTTTTGCAAGGAAACAAGGCATCACAGTTTTACTGTTCAGTCATGAGTAGCAGGAAATTGTAGCACATCTAATTTAAGGTTTAATTCCAATTCTCAAAAAAATTCAACCAGCTTTAACTTTTAATGTGTGAGAACACAGGTATGAGCTAGAATAAATTTCACAGAAGAAATGTCATTGAACAGTAAATACGAAAGGACAAAAATACCAGACCAGTTGTCATCTCTGCTTCCTTTAAATCCTTCTAAGAGACACTGCAACATAGCTTTACCTAGAGAATCCCATTAACTCCTGGCAGCTAATGGGGTAGGCAGTAATAACAACTGTCTCACTCTTTGCTTGGTTCATCACTGTCGGTCTCTGCTTCTTCCATCCCTCCTATTTATTTCAGCTGTTGGCTGCATCAGGACCTAGATCTTTCCCTTTCATGTCTGTGTAGCTCTAGGTGCTGTTGTGATGCCAGTAACCGGCAGCAAGGGTGGTGGAAATGACACTATCAAATTGAGTTAAAAGGTACAAGCAAAATTGCTCAGAGTTTCATGACCCTCTGTATTAACTTCTGAGCTTTTTTCTCCTGCATAGAATATGTACAGGTGGTTGTTGATCCTGTCCTGAGTAGTAAAATGCTTGCTCTGCGGAGGTGTTTCTACAAGTGTAATTATACTTATTAGCCTCATAGGAAACTCCAAGCACATGTCAAGACCCAAACAATCAAGTTCACAAGAGTGTCTTGCTCTGATTAATACATGCCTGTTACATTTTTTTATCATTTCTAAACCCTCATTAAGTGTTTCAGTACTTCAGGCTCTTAGATACTGGTTTGAAATTAGTGTCTGACAATAAAAACTACTTGCAAATTATTTTTATGTAGATGTTTTGAAGTATTTTCCTTTTAGACAGCTAGTGAATTGATCTGAAAATGCCAGTATTAATAAAATGATACCTCCATGGTAGTCCCAGTGTCTCACAGACTCATGGAATGCCATTGTGTCTCAGGTGTGGAGCTTTGAGTTAATGCAGACTCCAGAGGTGAGAATTGCTGACTTGGTCACTCCTTCTAATTTAGCAAGATTAGCTGCAAGTATCTTGACATGGTACTCATGCAAGGCCTGGCACTATGCACTCCTGCTTCAAACAAAGCTTCCTAGGAACATCAATAATGCAAATTGGTTACAAAAGTAGAGTGTATTCCCAGTGCTACCACATTATACACTTAATTTATCCCCTCAAAAAACATTATTTGACAAAAGCATCATTTTCAACCCAGCTGACTGCAAGGTGAAAAGGGATGGTGCATGTTGGGTCTCACCCCCATATGTAATGAGAGGATTGCCAGAGCACAGACCCCAGCCTGAGAAACAGAAAGCATTCCTTCCTGGGGCTGATAATCTAGATGAATCATCACGTATAATTAGGGATCAGAGTGTCTTTGCAAATCAACTGAAACTACAGATAAACATTCACATATTAACCCAGCTAACTCTGGAAGGACGTCTCAGCTATTCAGGGAGCCCTCTAATAAAATGAGACCCTGATTCTGTTCACAAAATAATCGTTTTTTGAGGCATATTATCCTCCGGTATAAATTCTCTAAATGTATATATTGCGTCAGTTTGAGGCAAAGGAATGTTTATAGCACAGACAGGTAGAACTCGGCTCGTTTTCTTTGCTGTTTCAGTAACAGACTTACTCCTCTGCAGTTCTCTGTTCTGAAGTTGTTCATTGTTAGTACTTTATGGGCAGGGCATGGGGAATGTTTCTTTACTAAAAGAAATCAGTTTATCTTATAATGGGATAGCAAATGTGCCATGACTTTTTTGGCCACAGCAAACTGGCAGTCTTGCATGCGCTCCTCACAGGCTGGGAGGGCTGGAACTTCTTCTCCTCTGGTCCCAGAGCTTCCTGCAATCAGCATTTACATAACGGAGAGAAGGGATGTGTAAATCTTGAAAACACATACTTAACTCATTCTTTGTCTTCAGATTCTGCAGCTGTCTGAAGACAATTCTCTCTTTTTATCACTTGAATTACTCAATTTCAATGGCATTTAAAATTATGCCCAGTAAATTCCTCATTCATGTATCATGCAGACTCACATACACTGAGTTCGCTACACATGTTAAAAGGCACACACGTGCATAGTCCATAAGAAATAATAATTAGGATTATTAAATTTCAGGAGTTTGTAAAGTATTACTGCAGGATATGAGAAAAATTGCAATGATGAAATGCTACTGGGAGAAAGGGCACAGCATAGAAAATCTGTAAATACAAAGCCAAGAACTCTGAAGTACCATTTCCACTGTATTTTGGATTTCATGCCAGTGAATGCACTTCCAGTTATTACAACAAGTGTCATACTAAAAAGGCAAAAAAAAAGGCCTTTAACTTCCTTATTGCCTTCATTTTGTGTTATAAATTGCAAATTAAAAAAAAAAAAGTATTAGCTTACCCCACCTGGTAAGTTTTATATTTTATAGCAAAGGGAGAATTATTACTTAAAGAAGTGACAGCAGTTAGATGAAGGCCATGAAAAACAATCCCTTTGAAGCATGTTTTCGAGGCTAGCAGGAAGCCTTTCAGAGGAAGAAAAGACATAATTTTCTCAGAACCCCTGAAACTGCCAGCAACTGAGGATGGCCTTTGATTTCTTGGCCAGATGCTCCATCTTTTCAGGTCAGGCTGTGATGCCCGTGAGATGACTGGGCTGAGATCTGCAGCAGCCGGAGGTGATGCAGCAGTCTGTTGGGAGACCCCTGACTTTTTATCATGCCTGACACAGGCTCTGACTGCTGTTCACATCACCAGTAGCCCCAAGGACTTTGAAAAACGCGGGCTCTCGGATTTGACTTGCCTGTCTGACAGCGCTTTCTCATCCCGAATGGGTCCTCAAGGCTCTCCTTTGCCTGGACAGAGTCAGCCTAGCGTATCTGTGTTGCCTATGGATAATAGAGCGTGAGATGATGATGTGCCTAGCACATGACCCCCAGCAGTGAAACACTGCAGCTGAGCAAGACAAAATGGTTTGTCTCAGTGGTGGCAGTAGTTCTGGTGAGTCTGGCAATGGCTGCAGTAAATTTCTAATGCAGCCGAAGCGTCATTTGGCTGTCACCTCTTGTAACCGTTGATAATTCTAGCTTTGACCATTAGGTGTTTTACATACATCTCAACCAACTTAAACCGTAGTCTGGCTTGTAGTAACAGAAGGCTGGTAGAAAAGAGAAAATAACAAAACCCCAGACCGGTTGTTTAAAATGTTTACGTATGTTGTATATTGTTAGTGTTGCAAATGACAATAACCAGTGCCCCCTCCTTTGTGTATACCCGCGCTGCTTGTATCAGTCCATGGTTAGCGTGTCCACAGCGAAGTCACAGCATCTTCTCTGCAGAGGAGACGAGGATTAGACATGCATGGTGCAGAGCACATCTAATGTGCTCCAGTGCACCCAGGAAGCAAGTACCTGCTCTGCACACACAAACTGACCATATGCTGCATCTGTAACATGTCCAGTCATGAGACTGAGGAGGACTAATAGCCTAGAAGCCCTTATTTGCCACTTGAAGACTTTATCTCTCTGTCACATAGTTGTTAAAATGCAGCTTAGAAGGGTGCCTAAACAGTAATTTCTTTTTATAAGATTTAACTGATAAATAATCCTAAAACAGGCACAGCTCCATGAAAACCCAAGACCTGCATGCTGCAATTATCTACAAGTGATGTGTTCACAAATCGTCCAACTGGTTTTCAGAAGCATGAAGCCCACACAGAAACCAGTTCTAAAGCTTTTCACTCTGCAGTTCTACACACTTAGCGTTTAGTGCCCGCCAGTAACAGATCACTGAAATATTACTGAAATCTGACATTATTTCAGACATTTGTATGCACCTCAGATACAAACCCCAACTATATACACCCTGAAATCAACACTGCAATGCTAGCTTCTATCCTTGCTTGTTGAAAACAATGGCAATAACTTCAGCAGTCTTAAAAAGAAGTTGGGTTGGACTCATGTTGAAATATTCCAGTTAAACTTACTAGGTCTAATCAGTGTGGTAATGCCTTTATATGTTGCACACTGTGCCAATTGCAACATCCCACTCCCACATTCCTCAGGCTTAAAATGACTTTGTGCTTTGCATCCCTGCCTCGTAACTCTCATTTGAGTAGCCCTTTAAAGAACTTTCTCTGTTCCTCATGACTGTTTTCTTCACAATTATCCAACAAATCTTCAAACCAAAAGGCTTAAAATTGAAATGATGGTGCTCAATTTTTCTGACAGCTTATTCACTGTGATACTGATTTAGCTGACCTGCAAAATACACGGATGCCATCCTGTAGCTTTTTCATTACTTCATTTACAGAAAGATGCTATAAATTATTTACTTTTCTTCATAGTCTACCCTGTATTGGCTGGCCCCTCTCAGATGAGTGTTGAGAGACCTTCTGAAAACATCAGAAGGCTGAGGTAGTGCTTCATGAAAACCTAATTCCAGTAGTGGCCCACAAAATCTTAGAATTCTGAGAGTATTCTTAAGGTATACCAAAAAAACAAACTGCCTGGAGTAACAGCAGTATTTAAAAGCAAAATAAAGAAGCCTTCCTGTTTACAGGCAGGCTTGTATCACAAGCAAATATGATAAAACGTAGGTCATCCTTTTGTACAGGGAGTAGCAAAGCCGGTGACAGGCACCAAGCAGACCTCAGGAACCATCCATGGACTGCTGCTCCTTCTGCCAGCCCCTTCCCGGGGTCCTTCTGAGGAAGAAATCTGTAGCTTATCATATGCCTAATCTCCAACTTCAAAGCTCCTCTCCAGTTAAGTCACAAATCAGGGACAAACACAAACCTGTGATCAGGCTGCAAGCGTAGAAGGTGCTACAAAAGCAATACACAGTTTTATTAAAACATTACATGTATTGGCACACCACAGGTAATTAAGAACCTAAAGATACTGACACAAACATAACATCACCTTGACATAAACCTCCTGTACTTGACTGAAGTTAAAGGAAATCTGACGGAAGAGAACCAGCACTTGCAAAATAACACAAGAAAACCCACAGAAACCAGGCCACATATCACATCAAAGGTCCAATAGCAAACCGCTTAATTATTTTATTAGATGTTTCTATTTAAGGACAGCTAACTGCTTGTATAAATTAGTATCATTCTATTGACTTTATCATCCATTTTTAAACATGGACCGTTCTGCTCTGACAATTACAGTCATTTAATGGTTTGAGAAAAATGAGATGTAAGGATATTAACAACCTGATTAAGATTGAAATACAGAGGAGATCTGGTGAGGGACTAGGATATGTGGAATGTCTATGTCTCCATCTTTAGTCCTATCTTTCAGAAATAAATACATAAAATAATTTTATCAACATAGAATAATTCAGCCATCCCACAAGCTGATGTTACTTGTTTAATATAAAATGTCTTCCTTAATTTCAGACAGAAACAGCTCCCCCCCCCAAAAAAAAAATAAGGGTACTTCTTCTAAAGGCATAGTGCTCCAGTAATTATGCTACCAGATGGGAATTTGTCCCAATTATCTCATATATGATGGCGTCCTATTTTACTAATAACCACCAGCTTTAATTCAGAAATACATAATCAAAGGCCTTCAGATAGAGCTTCTATCCCACCACTTCATGTAATCTTTAAACTGCATAACAAAATTCATCATGATCAATTACAATTCATTTACCACAGCATTCTACAGGGCTGTAGAAAATGGCTATGATTAGAATCTTTATTCCATGCTTTCTCATTAATCTGTGAAATCAATTTTATATGGATATCCCTTTTAATTGTCTCTTCTTAAAATAATTTGTAACTTTTCAAAAGTACAAACCCAACAATTTCATGCTAGATGGCTGATGAGAGAAAGAATGAAATAGCAAACGGTTAGGAAAAAGTCCAAAGTTTTACTATTTTCTTTGTTTCTTTTTTGGTTCTGTAGTTAACTAATTTACATCCTGAAATTTAGATCAACACACAAAATTTCTGTAGGCCTTAAAACACCTTGCTGGAGGAGATGTAAAATTTTCTGTTTATATCACATTCTTCGGTTCCTTATTTCATACTTTTAAATTCGATGCTGTCCCCAGAATACGTGTCAAGCACAAGAGTGTTTTATCACAGAAATTATGAAAAGCTGATTCACTTGGAATTCTGTTTGACACAAACTGAGACAACTTCAGGAACAAATTTATTTTGTTTATTAAGACACAAATTTCAGATCTTACCCGGTATACATGAGTCTGTTGAATCCAATCAGTGACTCTGACTCTATGTAGCCTAGACTCTTGCAGTCTGCATGTAGCTGCTGTAGAGACAAGCATAGCCTATTACTGACCAGAAGGTTATTAGAAATTGCACCATTATGATGTGAAAATAATAAAATATATGTCTTCAAGCTTGAAAGCTTGAACTCACTAACACTGCTGGAATCCTTTTCTTCTCTAAGCTGATTCAAGGAGAGGGATATTTTAACTGAAGCACTATGCAAATATGACTTTTTTCCCCATTTTTACCAATCTAAAGTTGATGTTACTGAGTTTTGCTAAATGAAAGTTAAACAGTACTAACGATGAAAGAGGATGTTAATCTCTGCTCTCTTCCATCAACAGGACATGGATCTCCAGTTTTCTAGCAGCTCTAAACTGACACTGAGTTAAATAACTCTGCAGCATGGTAGTGGGATATTTCAGACCTACCGAGACACGCGAGATACATCCAGGACAAACCAGGCTAGACAGCATAGATTCTTGATTTAGACATTAGAAGGCCAGATGAAACTCAGGGGAACATTTGCCTGCAGTATTCCTTGTGCAGTTTAATCATTCCTCACTCACCCTCTCAGGAGTGCCAGCAAGTGATACAGCAAACCACAGCAAGGTAAGCTGTGAATGAAGGACAGCTAATTACACACTCACATCCCTGCAAATACATATTGCTGTGAGAAAAGCAGGTAGGAGCAAATGCTCTTAAACGGCTTCACTCTATTTTAATTTCTGGGACAAAACATAGTCAGGAGCATTACAGATCAAATCTTGTAATACCTCCAAGCTCACCTCAAGAAGTACAAGAAAAAAATGTGGGCTTCCATGGGAGGTAGGAATAAGTCACACAACAGCTGTTAGTTTAAATGGTATTAAAATAAAAAGTAAGTGGAACTTAACATTTGGTGCTCTCTCTAGCTAAGTGTTTTATTCTATGAGTGATCCCATTGGGATTGGCATCAATATAAGTATTAAAAGCTGGATCACAATGAAGGAACAGCAGATTAAAAGAATAATAATCCCTTCATATCTATTTCAGCAGCCAAGCAGACTGAATAGAAAGGAAAGAATAGAAAAATACTTGCTGGTATTTAAGGTTTTTTATTCAAAAGTGTTAGCTCCTGAGGGAGGGCCTTACAACCGATGTGGTGGAAAAGGTGACCTTTATATTACTGCTACTGCTTATATTAAAAATTATTCATACACTACCCAAATTATTCATACATGCCCCACAATGTGCAGAGGTTGGTAGATGGGCAGGTCCCTCTCCAGATTAAGACATGACAAGTGGGTACAATTACAATTAAAGGGAAAAAAAAAAAAGTATAAACAGCCCTGCACAATAACTTAAATTAATTATCTCTATTAGTCCTATTTTTCATCATAACACTATACACACTGTACCTCATCATGTAAGTTCCTCTCCTGCAGATGTTGCTACAGAAGGGAGCTTTTAGGAGGGACTGCACAAAGCTGTGGTTGAGCTGCAGAAAGAACCTTACTCCACCTTTGGCAACTTTACCCCTCAAGAAAACACATTCATTGACAAAACTTCAGGACAGAAGGAATTTTCCATACTGTTTTTTGTTAATGGAAGGCAAAACACTAATGTTCATCTACTCCAGCTGAATGGAACAAGCAGTCATTTCCCCACATCCTCTGGCATAGGAGGGGAAACCAGAAATCAGCCTGGGAAAGAGAGGGATGTGTGAATGTGGTCTATAAAACAAAGAGGATCATGGAGAAGGCAAATACAAAATGACTTGTTAATTGTCTTCCATGCTAGTAACGGGGGGCATTAAACAAAGCTGACATTGGCATATCTCAAGACAAGTGAAATGAGATGATTCTTCTCACAATTGCATAATTGCAATGTGTTTGATACAGAACCCTGGGTGTGCTAGAAGTGTGCATGAGATCAAGGACAGCTTGGACAAATTCATGGAAGAGAAATTCTCAAGAACTTTTAAGGAATGGAGAGTCAGCACTTTGTTTCTTACTCCTTCCTACCCAGGTGCCAAATAATACTGAAGTAGTTAACCCCATAAAGCAAGACATTTTCTAGAAGCCAACACGGAAGTGCTGACATCTAACAATGTTGCTGAGCTATGAGTTTTCCTGGTATTAGTAAACTAGCATAGAAAACCCATTTCATGCTTGTCTGCTGGACTGAATCCTCTGACTTTATTAGTTACAAATATCATGTTGCCTTGCTTTCCCAGTAACCTTGTCTTAAACACTGGAGGAGAGCTGTGGTGTCACAACGACTGCTGACAGGAAGCATGAATGTCACTAACTAATCACTTCATGTGTTCTGAGAAAAGCCTAGAGAAATTAAACTTCAGCTGCTTCTCAAGACTAGCTGGAATGATGATTTATAAGAATTGCATGTAGACATTTGCATCTGGGCCATGAGACAGTGATGCTCTCATAGGAAAAATCAAAAGCCCTTAAATATGTTGTCATTCTAATTTTAACTTGGCAATATCACTGAATCTTGCAAGTGCTCTAAAATCTTCACCACCAGACTGCTGCTGGAGTCCATCCTGCAGCAGGGCATTGAGGTACCCTTTGGGACTATCATACCAAGTTCCAGTAAGGCTTCTGAATGTATTTCTTGAGCTCCCTAGAGAGTGTATGCACCAAAATACTTTAAATAGGTAAAATCAGTGAATTCACATTAACGAGAATAATTTATTGAATCAACTAGTTTAGTTTAAAAGTTTGAGTGACCTGTTTCTGCAGTAAACTCTCCTTCTGAAGTGGGAAGAAATTAGGATAGTAGGAAGTGAGGTTTGGGTCCAATATTATATATAACAGAATTAAATCAGAAGCAGGTAATGTAGCTTAGATACTAATTTCCTGTGGGGCCCTTAAATTCTGAAAAATCAGCCTTTCTGAGTTTGCCTATGAACTCTTAGAGATATAAAAACCAAGCATCCACTTCCTTTGAATGTGATTCTATATCACAGTTCTGAGCACCTATTAACTACCACAGAATCCAGTTTTGGCCAGGATGACCTAGGATTACTCAGAAGCAGATTTTTTTGGTGTGTTTCTTTTAACCATTTCTTCCAAAGACCTGGTCAGGATTTTAATTTGCTGAATTCTATTGGTGGCTGGTTAACCGACCATTGTGCACCTTAATAACAGGCTTTAATTATTGAGTAGTAAATAACTTGAATTTTAACATGAATAATTCAACATTTTACTGGACTAACTTAGTCCTGAAGAAATGAAAAAAACAAACTCTCTAAGCTAGACACTAACCTTCCTTCTGAATTTTCTTCTAGGGTTATGGAGCACAGAGATCAAGGATCTAGTTGCTTCTACAGTCTGCATCTAAGAAATTAACCTTTCAAGGCTAGCTATGGAAAAAAAAAAAAGCAGGAAAAAAAAAAAAACAGAATAAAAAAAAGCCTGGAAAAGTTTTTGTACCTAGCACTTTTAAGAATCACTTTAATTCAGTTGATCAGGCCAGGCTGGATGAGTCTTGAAGCAACCTGGTCTAGTGGCAGGTGTCCCTGCCCATGGCAGTGGGGTTGGAACTAGATGATCTTTAAGGTCCCTTCCAACCCAAACCATTCTGTGATTCTATGACATTTGTATGTGCTAGATGTGAGATAAGTCATCAGTTAATGGGAAGGATTATACCAGGAGTCTCCCCTTTCTGTACACCCTTGCCTTAGGATGTGCCAATAGTCACCAAAATATATTTAAAGGTTTTAACATCAAAATGTTGAGATGTGAGTTTCTCATTTGTGTCTACACCGAATCATAGAATGGTTTAGGTTAGAAAAGACCCACATACAGGAATAAAGATTTCTTGGAAAGCCTCATAAAAAAATGATAGCATAATAGTATGACAACAATATAGTACTATGAGAAAAGACATCATTACCAAAACACTAAAAACTAAAATTACTGCAATTAATACAATTTAATTCTGAAAATTCGTGGTGATTGGATGTGGTGACAATCTGCCCAAGGAGCTATTCTCCCCTGTTTAAAAGCATTTCTGCCATCTTTTCAAAAAAAGGTCAGGTAATTCATCCACTAGCAAAATTACAGATGAGAGATGAACAAATAACAGACTGAGCAATTTAATTTTTTTTTATCATTTTTCATTTTTTTCTCTTCTTTCTGCCTTTTATCAGGCAACAGCTTAAACCTCACAAACATACATCCTAACTCAACCCAAAAGACCTTGTTTGTGTCTTGCTGTTGTAATGGTAGACTTAACTATCGAATACAAACGTGAAAATTTTGCTTAACCCTGTAAATTATTTAAGGCAGGGATCAGCTCCAGGAAAGATGATTTTGCTATTAAAACTCTGGAGTGGGACCCAAAAGGCTGTGGCTATGCTAAAGCTTTCCGGAGTGATGCTACACCACTTGAATCCCAACTCAGCATCACAAAGAGATGAGCAGCCCAGCTGATGGCAAGAGCTTGTCCTTGATCCTGAAAGGCTGTGTTTGTTTAGTGTTTACATCACTCTTCTGAGTGCTTTTTAGCTTTAAAAATAATTACTGATGGATGACAGCAACACCCTATTTGAAACTTTGCATTAAAAAGGTGGAGTCACGCAGCAACTGGTCTGACCTGGTCTGTGTTATCTCAGATGAAGCATGCCTGACACAGGGACATTTCCTTTGGCGCCAGCCAACAAAATCACAGGTGCAGCTGGGAACCCAGGCACTGGGAAGCAGTGGTGGGGTGAGCGTCCCTCCACCACGTGCCCTTGGAGGGCAGGCACGGCACCGTCCTGCTTCGTGCCAGGCTCCTCAAAGACCTTGCTGCCATCGGCTGAGAGGTGGACCCAAAGAACTTGCTCTGAGCTTTGCCAAGGTAAAACGGGATACGCTGGAGCCAAGAACATCTAAGGAGCCGAAATAAAGTGCACCGTGATAAGTTGTGGGGCATTTGGTGCATGGCTGTAGGAGAGGGGGTGGAAGCAGGACATGCTTGAACCTGCAGTGGGTTTCACAGGGATGAACTCCTTGCCCCTACAGTATATTACGGACTGCAGGAGACTGGGGGTGGAGAGGTCAGGAAAGGGATGCAGGGCTGTGTCTGTGCAGGACTCATTGGGGGATCAGGGCCTGATATTAGAGTGTTCTAAGAATGACCTTTCCTTTGAAGTTAAGTTACTAGTAGTAGTAGTAGTAGTGAGACTACAGCTAAAAGGCCTTCCCTACCTCACCTCGAAATAAATGGTTCAATTTACTCCAATGCTTACCTATCAGCTGGTGATTAAGTGATCAAGCAGATCAGGGCTGATAAGCACACATGGCTGATAGCAATGATCCAAATGGGTTTTCCAGACTATCGATATCATTTAGAAACACAAATTAAGTTTGTTCCTGGGTTCTTTCAAATACAATCTCTGAATAGCAGCTCTATGAATAACTTTTATCTTAAACGCCAGAGGAAACTTCACTCAAAAATGTTGTTGAAAATCCTTTAAGAATTTAATTTTCTTGCCCATAAATCGCAGCTCTAGAGAAAAAAGAACCCAAAACTTCTGTTTGTCAAGTCAGGGAGACAGTCTTTGAGAGATTCTTATATGATATCCTGCATATGCAAATTCTTGGCAAACAGAAAGAATCTCAAAGCTATTTTCTTGAAACCTTGTTACCTTTAAGAAAATGCTGATATTTTGCATCCAACTCATTAAATGCCTGAAGCACTCCTTGGCCACTATGACTTTTTTAATCAGTCAAGAAAACTTTTAGGTGAATTCCAGATTATATTTTTAATTATGTTTGAATTGCGTTCTTATTTGCTTTAGATGTTTGTGGTATGGATCACTACTCTTTTTCTTCTTGATGCAGCCAGAGGTAAGACACATAGCTGATAAAGTCTATAAACAGTAAAAATCATTGTGTGCAGCTCACACCAAAGTATATCTATACTTTAGAATATATAGTTTATAGTGGTTTATAGTGGTTTAGAACAGATTTAAAATATTTCCTCATTAGGAACACTGAGTTATGTCATGTCTTTCCCACATTTAAGCTATTACTTTTTAATTCTGTAAAGGTTTTTGCAGCTAGCAAACAGAATGGGAATTAGAAAGATATTTTTATATATTAATTGACACTAAAATTCTTCCAGAACAGTTTCCTCTACCTGCCCTTAATCCACACGAGCATTTATGGTAGCTCCAACACTTGTAATGCCAGCCTAGGCGCTTACTCTTCACAGTGTTATTCAGAGAACAAGAACATAGTCCTGGTCTGAAACACCTCTTTACCACTAGAAAAGAATAGCTCAACAGGGACTGGCACATACAGCAGAGAGAAACAGAAAGACACAATCCAAAAGTTTGCTGGCATCAGCGGAAAGACCCCTGTAAAAAATAAATGACTGGCTCATGTGTGGAGTTTCCAGCTGCAGCTCCATGATTAAATCTCTTTCTCTAGACGTATTTCCAGTATGTATCACCCTACCCCTGTGTTTCGTACAGAGTAACGAGTAAGTAAATCGCAGTCTAATGTAGTATGACCCTGTCACCTATCCGAGTAACAATAGCTTCTCATTGTTTTCACACCTTTTTAATAGCAATGAAAATTATTTGGGATTTCACAGCTGTTGTGCTATAATAGTGGGTAACAATGACATTTAATGGCAACACCCGTATATCATATTTGCATCATTACTGTGTTAAAGCCATAATAGAAATTGGGAAACTGTAGTCCCTCAAGCACAGACCGCACTTCCTGAGGCTGTGCTTGGCTCTAGGCTTCCACTCAAACTCCACTTTATTGCTTCCTAAAATCTTACGGTGATAAAAAACCAAGGAAGATGTTTAAGGTACCTTGTGGAGCAATCAGAATTGCTTCATGAATTATTGCACAAGAAGTAACAATTTAGATAATCCCTGGAGCATTAGGACTAATTTGAAGGACAGCTCTGCACCGGCAGCAAAAGCTGGTTTGTTCTCTGAATCCATAAAGGATCAAGATTTTATCGTCTTTTTCCAATGGCTGTGTTAACAATTATTTTGACCAAACAAACCCTGCATTCTCCTGAGTTCATCAAACTGAGGTCTACACTATGTCTGCAGCAATAATCAGTCTGGAAGTTCAAGGTCCTGCTACACGCACAAGAGTGCAACTGAGACACTTAACACAGAACAAACACAAGTGCCACCCTAACCTGAACCAGCCCTTTTCTGCTTTCCTGGTATAGGCACCCTCCTGCCAGCTTCTTGTAAGGTGGCGGCAGCCTGACCTGCTGCATTCCCAGAACACTAACATTCTGCTTTGTGAAACCTAGGAAGGGAAGTTTGCTACAAAAGGCTTGGATGCTTTACAGACAGTCCCCCTTGGTCTGGGATCCCAGGGAGACAACTGGCAGGCTTGCCCAGCTCTCCAGAAAATGTGAACACAAAGTTCTTTCTTTACACTAGAGACAACATCCTGAAATATCAGGTAAGAAACTGCTTTGGGTTTATATACTGATAGCATACAACACATTCAACAAATTATACAGACAGTTTCTTTTGTGCTCATAAGTCTCCCAGGAGAATCCCAAATTCTATTTTACACACAAACAGCCCATCATTATTTTCTTCCTTTTTTCTTTTTCCTCATTTCAGCTCTCTGATGAGCCAGGTATATACACAACATATTAATTGCAGCCTTCTAACACAAGTCATCTGAGACATTTTGGACATATTTTATGTACTTCTCTACAGTAAGCTAATGGCCCAAATCCAGTTCCAGGTCTAGCATTATAAAGCCAGAGGCAGAGAAGGCAGTATAAAAGGAAAGCTCATTTTGCCTCCTGTGTGTCCCCAGATTAAAAATGTGCTGCAGGCCCATACACACAATGCAACGCAGGGATGTGGTTCATACATGTGATTACTGGGTCCTATGAACTACATACAGCTGGTCTCAGGGGCTCTGCTTACGTGGTAGCCAACACTGAGCCCTAAGAGTAGGTGGATAGTTAAGAGTGAAGATCACCAGAGAAGGTATTTCTGTTCACGAGAGAGAGGAAGGGAAATCGGATGAAAAATGAAAGGGAAGATTAGAAAGGAAAACAGAAGACTAAATAAAAAACGAAGGAGAGAAAGAAATTATATGTGGAAGAAGAGGGAAATAACCAAAAAGAGAATGAAATCAGGATGGATAAAGAAAATAAACAAACATTAAATGTTTTTTGGAAGACTGGGACTGAGGGAAAATGGAAATTCAAAAGCATGGAGAGAGCTTGGAGGTTTCTCTTATGGAGAGCTGAACTAGGTCATCCCTCATGATGACACATCAGATAGAGAAGCACAGAGACAGCAGGCTTTGGAGCTAGATGGAAGAAAAAAAGTAATAATGTGAAGTTATCTACAACATCTGCAGACTAATGGCAGTGAGAGAAAGCTCCGGACTGTGACAGAGTGACAGATGAAAGTAGCTAAAATGAGCCTGCAAGACTGTTTAGGATGGATCAAATGGGGAATGTACTGAACGACAAAAGCAGGATGCTCAAGGTGTTGGAGGTGTCTGAGCTGGGCTCACCCATAACATGAAGCAGTTTTCTGGGGCTATAGACTAGTCTGGTGAAAGAAGAGAAATGACCATCAGAGAGTGTGAATTTCACTTGGACAAAGAGCAAGAAAAATTAAGCAAATGAATATGAAGGGGGGGGGGGGAGGGGGGTTGTTGGCTTACATTACATGAAAAAGGCTTCATAGTTGTTGGGATTTTTTTTATAAACAGCAGTCACAAACAATGGAAGTGTTTAATGATTTCTCCTGTTTGAGTCACCTCAGAACAAGTCCAACATCTCTAGCTAAGAGGAGCTATGAGGTTTTAACTTTAATCAATCTTTCACTGAAGGTGAGCTATGTGCTAATTAGTGCATGACATCTCCATTTAAGCTTACAAAACCATAACAAAAAATAAGAGCCAAGTTTTGAAACAACCTAGTATTCAGAATTTCTTTAAAAGAGAAAAATGCTTTTTTTCTCAATAATCCCCCAAATACCTACAGCCTCTGACATTGTAAGCCTGGTGGGCTTTCTCATAAAATATAAATAAGCTTAGTGAGGAAGGTCTTGTCTTCAAAGAAAAAAGTAAGAAAAGCAGGTATAGATTCAAAGTCAACCACATAATACCTTGCAGAAGATGCTATCTTTGTATTTCTGTGGCCAAGTTTGATAAAATCTTGTATTTACATGGTATGTTGTACCAGTATATCTCAAAGCATTGTGCAAAAGGCACCAGTATCATTAGTTCTATTAACTAGAGGAAGTGAATCATTTGTTGAAGCAATTAATTGATATCCCCCAGCAAGACAGTTTACAAGAGAGGAAAAAGACCCTTTTCGTCAGAGCCAAGAACTATGCCTTAACCGTTGGGCTACTTTGCCCTGTATCAAAACGTACACTGGGATGGAGCAGTCACATCCTCATTGTGTTGTTTGTTGGTTCTTGTTGGGTTTTTTTTGACACAGAAAATATCTGCTACAAATCCTTCAACTATCAAAGCTTCAAATTTCCGAACACACAGGAAAACTCGCTTCATCATACATGGCCACCTCGCTGGAGCAGACCTCCCCTGGATAACCAACATGTGCAGGGTACAGTATGACTATTGTCTGACAAACATTTTACTTACATTTGAAAGTGCACATACCCACATCACATCAACTGGCATAAAATCCCCATATAAATTTTACTCATTGGTTCTCTTGTTAATTCAGGATATATATGAGGGGGAAAAAAGAAAGAAGCTCAGTTCCACATGACCACCCTCTTGTTCCTCCCTTCAGCCTTCTTCTAAATGGCCTTTTGCTGCAATCACCTCCACAAAAAAAGCTATAATTAATTGATTTCTCAACTCCCTGCCAATAACAAAGGTGGAAAAAAGTAATTTTTCTCTACCTCAGCAAAAGGTCAAAATAAACATTTCTGTTTGAGTGAGCCATTTGAGCTAATAAAAAGACAATATTTTGATCAACAGATTGGTTTCATTTTGTTTAGGCACATTTCAAAAATGAAATTGTTTCAGAGTGAAAAATCAGAATGTTCCATTGCCAGAAGTGCATAAATAGAATATTTTGGTTAAAATAGATGAATTCTGGGGCTAAACAATCCAAGCACATGAAAAAAAAAGTTTGTGAATCCTTTTAGATGATCCAAGCATATAAATTTTGAAGAATAACACTTGGACGATAAAAAAGAAGTTATACCATCCTCTTTATCTAACTGGGGTACTGTCATTAAGGGAAGTTGATACCTTAAACCCAAGCAAATCATCTGGAATGGAAAACAGAACGGAAGCAAGTTTCTGCATGTCTTTATAGTGTTCAAATCACTGCCTCCACTCTGCCTCCTTGTGTTGATTCTTCAGTATTAGTAGGAATTAATACTCTAAAGACATGTCTTTTTTACCAGTCACATAAACGAAGTGAGATGCCAGCCATAGCAAAACAAAATACTGTTTGCACATACCCTGCTACAGTTGTAATTCATGCCTGTTGGCATCTGTTCCTCTGCTTCCGTGTTTTCCACCAGTTCATGTTTCACACTGAAGACGTGAACTGCATTTTGACTGATTGGAGAGGTGGCTCTAGCGGTTTGTACACCGACGCAGTTAACAACGTCCGCATTGTGGGGGCCGAGCTGGTCTACCTGGTGAACCTTCTGGAGGTAAACCCATCTGTGGAACGTGAAAGTTGGTAGATAGTTTGTATGGTAAAGGCTGGATTTGGGGTGGCACTTTGAGGTTTGAGGCAATAGTCAGGAAGTACCGAGGTAGTCAATAATGCAGCTGAAAACATCATTAGAAGTCCCTAATCCTGCACGAATGGAAGTACCTACTTCAGGGTCAGCCCATGGATAAGCATGTCCCTAAAGGCTTACAGGCCATAGTTCTTGAAAGTTTTGCCCATGATGGGCTTTTTGCTGGATAACACATCAGAATCGAGACTATCTAACAGCATTGGCAGGGTGCAGAGTGGCAACAGAGGACCAGTGCAGGTAAACCACCAACGCAGGTAAAACACCAATGCAGGTAAAACACCAGTGCAGGTTAAACACCCCTCTGTGAGCCACGCACGCTGCCTCGCACTGGAGCTGAACGGCAACGCAAAGCAACTCCTGCAGCCACCACCACCACCAGGCTTCCCATGCAGAAGCTCAGCTGAGCCTGGCACACCAGCAGCATCCCTGGCACGATTCTCCCCGTCCTGCAGGACATGTGTGGTGGAACATCTCCATAGCAGGACAGCAGCTTGGTTCACACGGAGGGTATGCCACAGGGAAAGGCACTGAAAACTCCTTCACCGCAGACCACTGTCCTGACCAGACAGACGGGTTCGGGGGTGAGGCAGTGGGGATAAGCCATCAGTGCAAATGTAGGGGAGCTACCTGCAGAAATTCCCTTTTCTTTCTTTTCTATCATAAGGGCCACTTCCTGACGGAGGTTACTCCCTTCCAGAGGTGTGATATAAGAGCAGTGGGATGAGTTGGGAATTGCTTCTCTTTAGGTACAGATCCCACCACCCACAACAGTAACTTCCCAGCCAAGACAGTCCCCTCCATCACCCCTGGTCTGGCCGTGTCCTGGCACAGCACGGGGCCATGATGCAGTACCACAGGCTTGTATCGCCTGCTTAACACGCTTGTTTTTTTCCTTTCCATACATCTTCACAGAAAGACTATGGCTACTCTCCTGCCAACATTCATTTCATCGGCCATAGTCTGGGAGCACATGCTGCAGGGGAGGCAGGGAGAAGGAAACCTGGCATTGGAAGAATAACAGGTACTGAAGCTATTTCACCTGATGACGTTTTATATTATCATGCAGTTCAGGAGGGCTGAAGAATCACTTCTGCCTTATGAACACACCATACAGGCTGCAACATGCTGGTTTGTCATAATTAAGAGTATACAGTTAGCATGGCAGCATACAAACAAAGCCACGTCCTAGCACATACCATGCATGTCACAGGTCAGTGTTCACAGCTCTGAAAAGTCTCAACTGCAACAGATCAGAAAGCCTTAACTGTCCTGACTGTGGCTAAATAGTGGCCACCTTTCACAGGTCACAAGTCGCAGGGAGCACTCGGTTATGATTTTTTAATGCTATAAAAGAACAGGAACAAAATACTGTATTACATGTGGGATAACAGACCTGTAAAACACTAGCAACTCATTGGCATGTTAGGTTTTAAAAGCCCACTCTAACACGACTTTTCAGCAGTTCAAAAGATTGAAAATCTGAAATGAAAAATTTAAACCCCTCAATCTAGTGTGTCAGGATAAGACAGCAAATACTGTGTGGTGTCAGGACACCCTGAAAAGGACCACAGCTATTTGTCACAGAGCTACAGAGAGAGACACACTGTCATGGCATGCTCACACATCACTTTTTTTAAAGGCTCACTATTTTCTGTTTTTCTTTCTCCTCCAGTCAGTTCTTTTCTCTGCAGAGACATTGCTTTGACTAAGCTGTGTGTGCTGTAAGCAGTCACATAAGCAATTCAGGGAAACTGGGATCAGAACTGTGTTGCTTTAAGCCCCAAGAATGCTCACTGACACTGAAGTGAAGGGGTAACATTTTCAATCAGGTTCTTTTGGAAATAAAAATAGATTTTTTTGACCAAATAAAAATTCTCAAACAAATCTACGTGCTTAGAGCAGCATATCAAGATTTCGTATTTTTCA
The DNA here is from genome assembly GCF_015220075.1 of Falco rusticolus. Taxonomy (NCBI): domain Eukaryota; kingdom Metazoa; phylum Chordata; class Aves; order Falconiformes; family Falconidae; genus Falco; species Falco rusticolus. The sequence continues at coordinate 36,611,588 of NC_051195.1, forward strand.
CTAACATGCAAAAACCACCTCCAAACCTCTTCTTATAACATTGTTCAGCAAAAGTAAGCAAAGCACCCACCAGCATTTTACTGTGCTGCAGTGTCTCCAGGCACCTTTCCATTAAAACCTTTCTTGTTTTGCTGGCTGTGGATCACAAAACGTATTTTTATAAGTCAGGCAAAGACAGAAATCTAATAACATACATTGTACACACACTGTATGTTATGATATACATAATTACTTACTCAGTCAGATGTGTCTCCATTCATTTAGGTTTGGATCCAGCTGGGCCCCTTTTTCAGTACACTCCCACAATGGTTAGGCTGGATCCTTCAGACGCAGAATTTGTTGATATAATTCATACTCACGCTGGTCATCTTTTCTTTGATTTTGGTAAGTTTTTGCACAAAGGCTGACACCAACACAGAGGTTGGCCACAGCACACCTGATAGTGGTCAGCCTCCGTTCATCATGCATTTCAGCTCCAGGGATTCTCCAGACTTGTGGCCACCTGGATTTTTACCCGAACGGTGGCAAGAAGATGCCAGGATGCAAGCAGCTTCGTGTACCTCCTGCAAGTAGGAATATCAATGACCTTATGAAAGGTAAATATATCTTAAGGTAATACCTCATTATAAGCCATAGTTAGAAATAAAGGCTAGGTTAAGGTAAAGCCTTCTGAATGTATGCATTATTTATATAGCTCAGATTATGAGCAGGGAGAGAATCCTCAAAAATGGAAGACTTAAACCTGCCTGTGAAATACCCTTCAATTTTCTTTTGTACTAACCAAGGCAAATTCCAGATAGAAACTTTGGTTAAAGCATGCAGACTTGTTCATCACAATCATTATAAAAGCCGGCCACTGTGCTGGCAGACTGATCTCACTGGGAATTCCATACATGAAGGACCAGTAAAATTTCATTCAAGGGTAATCCAAAAATGAGTATTTTAAAATCTGAGCTTCTCTTCTCCCTAGAAAGACATCAGCCCCAGTATTACTGGGGTTAGACATACTCATCCACGCCATTAGCAGCTTTAGTGTCTTCAAAGGGAACAGCACAAGATTAAAAATATAGAAGATGATAAAATGACAGCTCCATTGATAGTTCACGTTCTAAGAAAGCTGAGCAGTTAATCAGGATTACCTTGTCATCCAGTACAACAGAAGCCCCAAATCCTGTCTTCTGATCATAACCCACAGAAATAAGAATATCTGTTATTCACAGCCAAATTTTTTGAAATCTCTATCACTAGTTTAGTAATGTGATTTCAAAAACACTGTCTTAAAACTGTTTGGAGAACTTAGTAACAAAGAGGACTGAAAGCTGGCTGTGCACAGTCACTCAGAACCAAAACACTTTCCAATTGGACTGCATAAGGTTATCTGCACTTTCAAGCAAAAAATTTAAATACTTTCCAGAGACATTTCACAAGGCTGTTTGCAATGTTCTGTGGTGAAGGAGAAGCTCAGCTCTAATGAACACAAGCACTTTCTTCTTTCCTGCACTGACGGCTTATAAATTTCACTCTGATGGGAAAATGTACTTGTTTCAAATAATTCTGACAAAATCAAGGACGCACTGCCAAAACATCTTGCTTTTCAAAGTGTTTCACATAATCACTTACTGTCAAATGACTGCAGATTTTCTAGAGCTTAAAAACATTAAAAGCCACTGAATTTAAAATAATTACTACAATTACCTTTAATTCTAGAAATGAGTGGAAACTGTGGTTTCACACAATACCATGTTGTGATAATGGTAAGCAAATGAAAACTATTTCATAGTAACTACTATATGCCTTACAAAAGCTGTACAAATTATTATGAATTATTCCAGACTTTGACATATCAAAGGGAAATTCTCCTAAATCATCCTTGGTTCTCATGCTAAATTAAAAGCAGTTAAGTACACATAGCAGGATAGGAGGCTGCACGAGGTCCACCTTGGTGCATCTCCACCTTTTTTAACTCAGTATGAGCACAAGAACACAGGGATTAGAACCTAGGCTCTTCCCCTACAAAAATATATGTAGCCATAAGTTCACTTTATACTATAAATCCAAAAAATTCACACTTTAAACATCTTTTAATTACTACTACTTTTAAACTCTGAGATGTCACTATATGTCCAAAGGCTTCTGAGGAAAAAAAACCCACAAGTGTTACTTTGGCATGGACTTTACATTAATGTATAGCTTTCCTCTTTTTTATTTGGGCTTTTTTCCAGAATATAGATCTATCGGATGTGGACATAAAAGAAGTCTACGGTATTATGCTGAGAGTATTATCATTCCAAATGGATTTGTTGGGTATCAGTGTGAAACATACCGAGCCTTTGTATTGGTAAGTATCAGGTACGTATTTATCTGAGATTATAGCCCTATCTTCTTCTCTTAATAATTTCTGGGACAACTTCTACATAAGATAAAGGGTGGGGGCTATGCAGACTCACTGACTACCTTCATCCAGACCATACCCCCCAAAAAAAGGTAAAATGTAAAAGCAGCGAACTTGGAAAAAATTAGAATAAATATTAGAAAAATAATAAATATGAACACCAAAAACAGTTAACAAAGGGAGAGATGAGTTGAGTAAGAGAGCAAAGAGAGGCAGTGGCTGGGCTCACCTTTTGTGCAGGTCAGCAGTAAAGGACACTGGTTGAAGGAAGTCCATCTAAATCTGGTGGAACCCATCATCAAGGAGACAGCCTCTAGGTTTTAGAAATGTTTGAACATTTCATAAGCAAAAAACGTTCCCATATAGAGCAGGGGAGATATTTATACAGCACAGCATTGCTCACACAACCCTCAGGTGGTACAAGAAAGAAGGCAGCCTAACGTCCTGGCGTGTCATGCCTTACATAACTGGTCTTTTAGTGGACCAGTTCTGGCAATGCAGCTGAGGACTGGTCAAAGAGGAAGAGAAGTCTGAATTTATTTCCATCTGCTCCCAAAAGGAATTATTATGATACTGCAGAAAAGTTGTTAGTGTTTGTAGCAATATTGCCACATAGATTTAAAGTTTGATGTCATTCAGTACTTGAAAACCTCAACCCTGTACGATGTAGTGATGCAAGGGAAATGGTTTTTTTCAGTCTCATAATAAACAAATGATGATGATAATTTAGCTTTTTGTTCCTCATTGTCCCTCTAATGCCCAAATAGCCAAGGGATCCACAAATACCAGTTCCTACAGAACTTCCAAAATATCAAAATTGAACTATCTAAACATAACAATGCTATTTTTTCCAGCTGCAGTTGAATCACTTTTACTGAAAATTTACATGCTTTTCTGTTTGATTTTTTAAAGGATATCGAGGTCTTGGTCTGAATGTTTGATCTGTGTAGGTAGATTAATTTCATTAAGGTTCTACAAGGATAATAAAGGCTGAAAAGCAGACAGTACACATGCCAAAACAAGACCCTGAGCTTCAGTGTTCCTAAGCTTAAACATCTTCACCATGCAAGTGAGATGTCCAGCCAGACCTCCTTGCGAACACAGTTACCCACCCTGTAATTAGCAGACAAACTTTCAAAGGACCCTACGAAAGGTGATTACCTATATTTTATAGATCACGTAGTAATGCACAACATGTATTGAGGTATTTACTTATAGTCTTTGCAAGAACGTAAGGAATTAGACCAGATTTTCAACCTTTTTCTCTCTGATTTTCAACCAGATGAGATAAGCTGACTGATCATCTCAGCTCCTTTTTTCACCACACCAATAAAGACTGAAGATATAAGCTGAACTCAGAAGCAAGTACCCTTTCAAAAAAGCTGGGAAAAAGCTGAAATACCTTCATTTCTTAAACTTTAAGCAGTGGGCTTAAAACAGATAATGTCTTGTAACACACATTGTTATTTTTCCCCAGGGAGATTGCTTCCCATGTCCGAAGGAAGGATGCCCACTGATGGGTCATTATGCTGATAGGTTTTTACATAAAACTGAGAAAGAACAACAGAAGGTTTATTTAAACACAGGGCCCTCCCCTCCATATGCGCGTAAGTGCTTACTTTGGGTAGTGAATTCTAAAGTGGTAATGAATTTTGGGTGAACAAATACCTTACACTTCTACAGAGAGCTGCTGGAGCTAATGAGTGGCACTCCGTACAAAATCTAGAGTTTCAAGTGTGTTAGAAACGTGCAGTACCAGCACTGTCTGGGGAAGGCTGTGGTAATTATATGAACAGATCAACTGATGCTGACCTCCGAGTCCGAGTTAGAAACCCTGCTAAAATTTTGTCAATGAGATGATGGCTTCAAAAAGTCTATAAAGCTGAAGGTAGGAGGAATGTTATTCTGTATAAAATTTCAAATAAAAAAAGTTCTATTGTTTTTATTGACAAAAACTTATAAACCTGGATCATTTCAGGTTATTTTTGCAAAGCTCATCAAGCCAAAATATCAGGGGCTAATAACAAGTATAGTTTTAATTTTGATTAATGTAGAAGCAGCCACAAAACTGGGAAATAAGAAAATTCACAAATAAATTGTAATTCATCACAGGTGATGAACTGCAGAGACAATAAATAAGGGAGGGTCTTCGAGGTCCTTACTCACTAGACACTAAAATATGGAAGAAAAATTAAGGACAAAAGTAATTTTATATCGTGTCTCCATAAGAGCAAAAAATAATAAAAAAATATTTGAGTTTAGAGAACCCAGCCAGTTCTCAAATCTGAATACATTAATTTCAACATTTGCAAACTTTTTATAGAAATTATAGCCTGAAACCAAATATAACCTTATGAAGTGGGTGAAGAGATTCTCCTTTTAATAGCCTGAATTAAAGCCAGTTCAAAAACTTCCCAAAGCTGGTTGCTTGAAATCAGTATGTGCTATTGCACCTGAGACCCTTCTTCTGCCTTAGAAAGACGTGTGGGATGACAGGATCTCCTGACAGCTGTCGGGCTGTGCACAGGTATAAGAAAAACCCTGAACACTCTGTACTGGGATCATCCTGGGAAAGCAGCCAGTTTTTTAATGTATCTTTAACACCACCACTGTCCAGTGGACCTCACTTGAGAGTTGAAAGCTAATACGCTACCCATAAGATCCCCCAAATTGCTCATAAGCGTAACAAATTAAAAAAATAAAAGTGAGACCAAGTGGAAGAGCAAGATACAGTATTGGCCATGGCAGATTAAACACTCATCATAGTCAGCAGCTCAGCAAAGATTGGATCTGTGATATAAACCACTGTCAAGGAAATCAGTACTGCCAGAATCACACAGAACATTTGCCTTAATAAGGAGTAACATTTTGTTTCCTTACAAGCACACTTGTGCCATCCATTCCTCTCCCTGAAAGACATTGAATCATGTAAGTTTTACCATTAGGGAAGAAATCTTACAACCATAATCTGTTTCATTTTGCTTTCAAAGGCTGGCGAAAAGAGATACATGTCAAAGTATCTGCAACAGAAACCATGAAAGGAAATATTGACGTAGCCTTGACTGGAACTGATGGGATCAGGAAAAAATATACAATTGACCAGTAAGTTTAACGTGTCTGTTGAAAAATGTCTCTATCATTATCATATTGAATTTATGCACAGCTATTTTTACATATCTCATCTTGTTCTATGTGATCTGTGATTTACACTGGTAATAATAGTAGCTGATAAATGGTTGAAGTCCCCGTGCTACAGACCATGGTCAAAATCTGCTTGCAGGTCATTCTTGCTCTGTGTTTTCTTTTCTGAGGATGGTGGTTACCACAGCAAAGTGGGCAAGAGCAAAGAGCTCTGTGGCTACTGCTGGACTCAAACATCCTTTGATCTTCTTCACTGAGAAGACAAAGAGCTGCACGATGTACAGGCTTTTAATCATTCCCTCTTCTAGTGAATATGAGTAAAAAGGTTGCAGCTTGCTTATGAACTGTGCTGAAGTCTAGGATTCCTGTCCACTCAGCCTGGCTTTTTCCAGTAAACATGAATTTAAATCTCATAAACTGATCCTTGTCAAGAGCACAGTTTAAATATTGTAAAACCAGCCTCCTCTGTGTTTGAACATAGCCCTGTTACTGGTCTGTACCAGGAGTACCTTTGGTTGCAAATACACTACTGCAGTGATACACCTACAGGTAATTAGTACGTTAATGTCATGCTGTAATGTGTATTCCGTTATAATGAACACTGATACCACAGAAGGCACGAAGGTAAACTATAATTTTCAATTTTCTTCATGGCTGAGAGCAGGCAGAAACACTGAGAGAACTTCTTGACTTGGACTAACTTGAAGATAAATCTCATTTTCCAAAACCAATGTCTAGAGTAAACCCCATGGCAAAACTGACAAAGGCTGGGCTAACTAATCTAGTGTTTTCATCCTGAAGGGAACAGGAATTTAAGCAGCTAAGTAATTTGCATACTTCTGTAGAGCCCTTTGAGTAGCTGTCTCTTCCTTAGGTACCAACAAACCAACAGATTGGGTTGATAGGCTGAAATCCTGTAGTGGGATCCACAATAACTTCCCTACATAAGTAGGAACGGTGTGGTGGTTTCCTCATCTTTCTCAAGTAAGGTTAGTACAGAGACTGCGTGGCCTTCACCAATTTGTCTAGCTGCTATCTGCACAACAAACTAATGCCAAAGAGGGAAAAAAGTGACATTTAGTCCTCAGAACTTCCTCCAGGCGTTCAGGACAAGTCATGCTGGGAGAAGTGGGGTAGCCTCAGCTTCACCACAATAGCTTCTGGGAAGGCAAAAAGCTGCAATACTGATTTGGAGGAAGACATGAACCAAAACGTCAATGAGACATTCCTTCCTAATTCTTACAAAAAAAGTTAAATGGAAAGTATATATATATGTGTGTGTGTGTGTGTGTGTGTGTATAAATAATGATTTCTTTAATCTTCTCATAACTTTAGCCTTGTTACAAACTTTGTCCAAAAAAATATTTTGATATATATTGTGTACAAGAAATCTAAGGTCCAAGGACTTTGTAAAAGACTCTGCTACATGGCTAGTCAGCAGAGAGGGCAGAACTTGGGGTTTCTGGACCTGAGACATGATCCCCTACTGCCTGAGCTGAGAGCCTCGGACCCGCATCAGGCTCTGCATCAAATGTCCCCAAGGAACACATTCTCCAAGAACATGTTCTAAGCTAAAATTTTGCCTAACATCTCAGCCTGATAATTCTTGGGGAAAAAAAATTAATAAAATTATAACAATAGTATTCAAAGCTTCAACTCTTATAGCATCCTTCCCATACTTGTCCCCCTTTCTAACTAAATGGCAGCATTATTTTCCCTCACTCGTAAAGACAAAGCATCATTTTTGTGCCTTTCTTTTGGCAGGGGAACTTTCCAACCAGGCAACACATATCTGAACTATATTGATACAGAAATCTCTGGAAACATTTCAAAAGTTGAGTTTCTCTGGAAAATGCATCTGAGTCATGTGCACAGAGGCTGCATGGGAGCTGAAGAAGTCACAATAATATCTGGGGAAAATGGAAATATGTAAGTACACATCTAATGACGCTCCATTCTGTGGGTTGAAGGGGGGGGGGGACTACAAACAAACAAACAAACAAACAAATAAAAAATAAATTTAAAAAAAAGCACAGAAAAAGTGAAGAAATACCTTTGCATGGTATCACTCCCCTTAAAGCAAGTGGGTTTAAGTACTGAAAATAAAAGCCTAATCCACATCTCGTGGCAGTACTTGGGTGTTTGGCTGACTACAGTTACTCCTCCCAGCTCAGCACCACAGCCCAACTTCCCCAAAGAACAGACATATCCAATCTGAAATTCGGGGGGGGGGGGTGGTGTAACACTGCAGTTATAAGAAAGCACAGGTTTTTCTCCTAAATTGCAGTGTCCTGTGCCTACATCTCCAGTAGCACATAGCACAGCACGCCAGAACAGCTCTGTGCAGTGCAACAGCACACCTGCCTTGGCTGGGTACTTTGTGCTGACTCCAGCCTGATCCCATGGACCGGGCACCCACTGGCATGTGCAGTACAGTAGGCGCTTCTGCAGCACACCTCTCGGTTTAGTTTGAACCAAATGAGTCCAGCTGGTATGTCCCAACACCACTCCGTCATGTAAACCGGTGTGGTAAGTGGGGAAAATGGAGCGAGAGCTTCCCTTCAAAAACACACTTCTGGTCCAAATTAAAATGCTAATGGAGTCTGAGCATGAAGGCAAACACATCTTAAAATGTAATAATTAGTCACTACTAGTCATTCTTTAAAGAAATCATTTGACAACACACAGTTTATGTCCTCAGTCTACTAGAATGCATGCTTTGATCGATGGTGAAATAAAAACAGGATTTATATCGATTATCTTAGGCTGCTGCTAAAAAAATGTCCCACCGTGCTGAAAAATATTTCCTTAATCTCTTCCTCCCTCACCAGGTCTGTGTTCTGCGGCCATGGGACCGTGCGGCCAAGCACGTGGCAACCCCTGGTGCTCTGCTAGGAATGCCGTGGTTGTCCACCGTGGCAACCCTCACTGTCTGGAAGAGGACACTTCTTCAGTCAGTGGCAAACTATTAACAAGGCTCCCTCAACAGATTATGAACCATTTGCCCAGCCCACTACAAAAGGTCTATTTCCAAATTAATATTGTCAGCTTTTATCCATCAGGGGAGTTACGCTTCTATGAATTCCAGTTACAATGACAGCTAATGTGTTTTGCTAGTAACACACACATGGAAGTGTGATTATACTTAGAGTCAAGAAGGAAAATAATAAAATAGGAAAAACAATTCTAGCCAATTTCCCTTTGAAATGCAGTTAATTATCTTAGGAAGAGCATGCAAAAAAGAAGGGGGGGGGGAGAAGGAAAAAAAAAAAAAGAAAACAGAAAGAAGACAAAAAAAAAAAAACCCCAAACAGAAAATGAAAAAAGCAGGGTGGGGGGCAGGGTGTGTAAAAAAAGAAGGAGCATAGACAGACAAATTCTTTAATAGTGCCTACTTGTTCAGGCAAAGGACACTCACATGCTTTCAGTAGCATCTGATTGCTTCTGTGCCAGGCATTGCCTGACATGTCCTTGCTTCCTGAAGAACACATTCAAACAACACTTTAGCAGCACGTCCAAAAGACTGCTTAGGAGCTGGGACTGCATACAGAGTTGTACAATAAACCTTGAGAAACTCTACCATCAAAGCTCACCATGTGTCAAGCAGGACAGCTTAATGTACAGCAAAATGTTTGATTGTTCCCTTTCTCCTGAGGGAGAACTCATTGACGTGCTCTATTCAGCTCCGCTGAATACGGGGCGAGTGAGGACTTTTTCTCTATATGTGAAACAGCCACGTTCTTTATCAAAACTATGTTGCACTATTGAGGATCTTCAATTTTCTGACAGCCTTCAAACTATTTTCTCTTTACTGGTGAAGTTGAATTTTCCACGTCTGCCTTGCCTTTCTCAAGCTGCTGAAGTTAGGCTGAGCTGCATTACTTGCATCACTGTATAGCATTGCACCCCCAAATTTGGCAGCATTTTGATTATGCTGATTAACAAAAGCAGATTACCAAGAGTTAAAAGCAGCAGCCAAAATAAGCTAAGATTGTTTGTTTAATACAAGCTACCCACAAAAATCATTTTGGTTTTTAATTGCTTGCTGTGGTCTAAGACTTACAGCTAATTTTTAAACTTACTATGAGGTTTATCATTGGGGTGCAGAAGTCCTGTGTGTGAATCAAGTTTGGCAACCCTGTTCTGTCCCATCCTAATAACTAGCTATTCCAGAATACGTCCAGTGAGGTTTACCAGAAGGTGTTAATGAGATGCATTACACAAGGCTGAACGTGAGTGATGAACAGGTGTGTTTCAAGTTATGCAGCAATAATTTTGAAATGTCAGAATCCAGTCACCTCCTATGAAGTTTGCCAGAGGAGCTTCCTTAGGACGTTTGCAGCAAAGTTGACAACCTTCTCAGACTCACTCGTTCGGTACCCTTACCATCTCCACCATGCAGATCAGGATCCAGAAACCATCCTGAGCAGGGAACTCATCCTCCTCTGCCCCTTATCGAAACTCCTTAGCCAAGACCCCCTTCTTGCATAAGAAGGAACTCCCTCCTTATGTGTCCCACTGAAGAAGTAGAAAACAACCCCCCAGGTACTTCTATACAGTTGGGAAATACCTGCAGTTAGTAATTACACCACCTTTAACATCCTTTATACATCAGGCATGGCTGGCTGCCCCAGATTTGCACAAATAAAAGAGACTCAGGGAGAGAAAAAGAGAGACTTATTTTCTCTCTCTTACAGTCAATAAGTGAAGCAAAAGAAATGTAAATATTTTCCTTGGGGTCACAAATAAACATGCAGCAAGGTCAGGCACTGGATTGGGTCACCAGATCTACCAACAGAAGACAGCAGAGTGCGCAGTGCAATGCAAGCCATCGCTTCTCGCCAGAGGAGAGCAATGTCCTGTTGAACCCATGACTTCTATAAAACCCAGCCCCTCCTGCCTCCACACTTGGCCGTGACACTTTTGCAATTCTAAAAAGTAATTTGATATTTTTATGAATAATAAATCATATTCTTGCTTTCAAAAATATAAGCTTTCATTTTGTTTCATTTTAAGCTATTGATTTCAACAGTGTTCTGACAAAACATGACAGCTCATATGGGCTGATGACTTCTGCTACAAAAGCGGTCCATCTGATTAGAGCACTTAAAATACGTATTTTCTCTTCCAATCAGTTCATCTAAAAATGAAAAAAAAATATTGCATCAATCTCTTCCCCTTGTGTTCTCCTGTTTTGCATTTTTCTCATACACTGTTTCTGGAGTTAATTTTCATTCTTTGGTATAGTAAACATCAACTGGACTTCTTTGCTAACACATCTACAGACAGAGGAAGAGATTTATTTTTCTGAGATAAAGGAGAAAAAAACCCCAACCATTGACAGCAGCTGTGTGTTCCTGGTAGCAAATAGTCTTCCTCTTGTTTCTGTATTTAAAAATTATACGTTTTTCTTGCATGAAACTTTTGGATACTATCACTTTGTATTAATGGTGCCAGCCCCAAAAATGCAAAGGTTTGATAGTTCACAAGACAATCTGCCTTTGACAAAGACTGGAACAGGTAATTCTTTCGTATCTTCACAACAAGGTAAGGCAGCTTTTTAGAACAATTTAAATGCATCTTTAAAATGTCAAGCAAGATGACCACGGATATGTTTGGCTGTCATGTTGAAAGGTAGCTTTCTTTTAATCAAACGTGCTTCATTTGTCTGGGTTTTTAAGGACATATTATGATTTCCATTCAGTCTTTTACATTATTTAAATATTCTGCAGCACACTGAATGCTTCAGAATTACAATACAAATTTCTTCTAATACTCCTTAAGCACTTGTTCACTACAAAATTATGCCAAAGGTAAATTACTAACAAAGCCATTATGAAGCATTCAAGCCTCAGCGTCTTTTCTCTCTCATGACACACTTCTGGCAATGGGCTAAGGTAAAACAAACACACACACAAACAAACCTCTTAAATCTTTTATAGACGGGAACAGCAACAATAAGTAATCCAAAATATTAACTCTCTGCTCCAGTTACATCATCTGTATTTACTTTGTATGTAACATCAGAAAAATAATTTTAGGAGAAAACATACGCTTGGCACAAAGTGATATATGTAGGTATGCTGATGAGGAAACAAGGACCATCTTTGTCAAAGATCTCCATTAAAGGAATAAAATACTCTATTGCATAGCACAGCAGACACTTTTCTTTCCAAAAAAGCACAGCCTATCAAAGTGTCCCTCATAAATATTTGTGAGCCCAGAACAAAAAGCATAACAATAATTAAAACCAATTAAACAGACCTAATAGGTGGAGATCTCAACATTCAGTTTATGCAGTCACCTCTCTTCCCGCTTTTGATCCTCTATTTTATTTCTGTGACTTTTCAGATTTTTACATACCACTTTAATATCCTAGAATATATTGATAAAATCCTTGTAAATGAATGAATGAAATTTGCATGAATAAGCCTTACCAAGCCCTTCTAGTCTTTCATCTTTGTTAGAGACAATGCTTGACAACGCTCTTGCACAGAAAGCCTCCTCAGTGCCTTCATTCTGCCTTTAGGACTATCTCCTTTCTGATAATATCATTTTATAGCCCAGTCACTTGCCAGCATCTTTCCTTGTAGAAAACCCATGAGAAAGTCTGTAATTTTCTCCAGGTAAAAATACATCAGGCTTTTTTTTTTTTTTCTATTCCTGATATTCTGTACTTCACATGTTCCTACATGATTTTTCATCAGTTTTTATTTCTCTCTTTAGGCTTCTGTTTCCCCAAGAAAAGCTAATTCATTTCTACATATTTGCATTTTGATAAGTTTTTCTGACTTCTCCCTTTACATTTAATTTAGGTTGGAGTTTTTATCTTTGGATACCAAAAGCGAGTGAAAGATTACAGTGGATCAATTCCTGAGAACACACATCCTGAGGGTACTTTTGATAGATCTGAGATCTAGTTTGAATTTTTTTTTCAGCCCACAGTTGTGTCATACCTGTTACTCACCCACCTGTAAGCTCACATTGCCTGAGAGACAGTCTGTTTTCCCAGTTAGCATTCTTGCAGGGACATCACCTCACTGTCTTCTCTTGCATTTCCTCCTGGATATTTTTATAGTGAAATTATTTACCTACAGTTCCGCCACTGTCTTCCTTCAGTGCAAATTACTGATTTTTTCCTACAGGAGCTCCAATTCTCCACTTTGTGTCTGTAACATAGAAGGTAAAATAAAATCTTTGGGAAGTGATTTTGCTGAGACTTTAATGCAGTCGTCAGGGTATCCTGTGTAACCCCTGACTGTAACAGTTGTCTTTGGCTGGCTCCTGGGACACAAGCTAAAATGAAAATCTTTGTGCATTCCCAACATTTGAGTTATTCTTCCAAAACCAAAGCTGACTGGGGTTGGAGTCACCCATGGGAGGGTGAACAGTCGCTCACTGACCTGTCTATCTAAGTCTATCTAAGTGGGCTGTCTACAAAACTTGTGGTGCCCATTCTTCTTTTGCAACAATATAGTATCAGGGACGTTGTAATTTCAAATAGTCGCCAAGCTGCTCTAAATCATTCTGTTTCCAATAATTCAGAAGAAGAAGTTGATAGCATGCCCAAATATATTTTTATGGCATATTTCCAAGACAAAAAAGAGCCAAGAATCTGTTCTTTATCTTTAAACTATCAAAGATCTAAAAACTTCCGGCAAGAACATGCATCATCACCAGTGCTTGCACAAGCAGCGCACGCCTACATTGCTGTGCTGCAGAAAAACACCCCTCTCCTCCCGGCAGCCGCAGGGCTGGATGGGGCAAGTGTCTTGCAACATCAGAAAGCATAAGCAGTATGTGAAAATACAGGCTGGCATCGGTGTCAATCCCCTTTTCATCCTGTAATTTTCTGCTTCTTTAACAGTAGGAAAGCATGGGACCAAATGCAGGAGATGTCCAGAGTCCTAGAAGCTCGCTTTGTTCTGGGTCTGTATCCAAGCTGCTCAGAGCCATTCTTGCACCAGTCGAAACATGCTAGGAGATTTGCCTTTCAATCTCCTAGGCAAATCTACAGTTATTCGCTTGTATTTCACCTGCTTCTTTCAAATAAGTTTAATATTGAATCATTAACAGGAATTTAGAGCATTCAGAATAATGAACTTCACCCTCTTCACTAATTCTGCCCGTTACTTGCAGAGAGAGCCTGGCTGTCCCTACTGACTCCTCTCTGTCTTTTTCATCCCTGGTCACTTTCATCATCTGCTCCAAAATTCTCTCCTAGTGTTACTTCCTTTAAATACAAAGCTCCATGAGTCTCCAGCTCACAAAACCAGAAGTTAACATTATCTTTGTGTGCTTTGACTGAACTAATTAGCAGGCAGCACATATTATGGAAGCTCATAAATATTTATAATTTCCAAAATATCTCTTTTATTGCTGTTGTGCAACACTGGAAAGGCAAATTGGTTTTTCCTCTATTCAGTATAAGATTTGCTCATTTGGCCGAAATAAACACATTGGAGTTAGACAATAGAAACATCAAGAAACTCTTTAATTCATGGTGCTGCCATTGTAAGATTCTCCAGGAAGGTGAGTGGTCTTTGTCAATACCTATTAGCAATTGTCTAAAGGATGAAATACACAAAGCTACTTCCAGACGACCTCCATCCAAGCTAAGTTTATTAACCATCTTCAATCTAAAATTGAAATGAGAGAGGAAGATGTTGCTTTTACAATTTCGTTCACTTATCTTTCTATGAAAGCCTTGGTAATTTATGTATCGCTGCACTTGAAACACAGTTCCTGAGATTCCTTTGGAGAACACAATTCTCAGTGAGTGTTTTGATCCTCTTTTTCCTACCTATGTGAAGGCCGCTAGTATCAGAATGCATTTCTGTCCTTCATAATTCTCAAGCCTTTTCTTTCTGTCCATAAAAACCTACTGCTCCTTTCAAGACATAAAATCAGACCCAGAAAAATTGACCACTCCCAAAAGCAGCTAGACCTCAAAGCCCTACAACATGGAGTAGAAAGTCTTTTTATTATGAATTCCGACTTGTCATACTGGCCTAGGTTAATTTAATCTGCACCACCATGTAGCAGTTCCCTCTGAAACACACTGACAGTGAAACTCTGTTGAAAATGTATATGGTGCTCCTGTATCGACAGTTGCCACCTACCAGCATACAGAGCAGATTAAAAAAAATGAACTAACGAAGTTAGTAAACTCATATTCTTGCCAAATGCAGTTTACAACTATTTGTGCACATTTGTCCCCAGAGGTATTCTTGCAAGCGTGTATTTCTGTTTCCATTTGTAACTGTACCGCTGGGGGGGCTCGGTGGCACTGCTTCAACACACACACTGATTCTGTTAGTGGCACTGCTTCAACACAAGGACTCACTCTGTGGAAAGTACAGCAAAATATATGAGCATATCCAGCAATCCTGGTCCCCTAAACAAAAACATTTCAAAGGGGTCTGACTTTCACACAAAGGTGTTCAGCAATTTCAGAAGACATTTTTATCATTAATAGTCACCAGTTTCACTGGGTGCTTTGCATTTAACTTGCCAGTATTTTGACAAATGGGACACATGACATTCCTTACCTCTTTTCAGTGGCTCCCCAACCTCATTCCTGTCCATACCTACCCAATGAGCTATATCATTCTGAGGAGATAGAGGTCCCATAACTGCTGCCAAATTTCCATCTTCCAGTCAATGAATATAAACCAGACTGTAGATAATTTCTTATTAGCTAGATCTGTTCCGTCTTATCTGAAATTACATAAGTGTCGTCAGTGTAAGCTGTAATTAAATATGAGATCCAGTCACTGACTAGCCACTGCTTCCTCCAGATTCCTCTGAGACGTCTTTCTAATGATTATTTTCCTATAAGGCACTGGCTTGCACCGCTTTACCAACAAGAACCAGACCCAGATCCAAACATTCATGCAGGTGACATGCTGCAAGGAGTGACAGACACTCTTGACCTGGTTTTGACAACGGTTAGCAGGCTGAGTGCATTATGTACAGCTCAGCATAAGGAAAAACGTATTTTTGGTGTTATTTCTGGAATTATATCTGCTCTCAGGCCATGCACATATCTCAAGACCACAAATTGGCTTCTTGTATGAACTGTAGATTAAACCCAAGTTACTTCCTGCCCTTAGGCACTTGAATCCCTCCTTGTGCAAGGCTGACAGTTGCTCTTATACAGTTGCCTGAGCAGGTGATTATGGCAGCAGTCACCCTGTAGATAGCAGTGTCGTGACTTGAAGTCTTGCCTAGGAGCTGAAAGACCTGGGTTATGACACAGTGGTGACCCACAACCTCCAAAGCACAGAAGAGAACCTGGGACTTACGTGACAGACGAGTCACAAAGCCATTACAGAGAAAAAGATGAACGACATGATTATCATCCTATCCTTCTACCCCTGAAACAATTTCGTATTAATGTGGCTGTGGTTTCTCTGCTCGTAAGCAGATCATGGTATTGTCAGTAGATGCAGGTTATACTCAGAGCCAACAGATAAGGGTTTGGTACAGAGACACCTAAGCTGTGAATCCTGTGTGGCCTAAGAGGATCAGTCAAAAAGGTAGTGGGTAGACAGAGCTTGAGTAACTTAATTAGAAAAAGCTAATAAATGCTTAGGCACCTATATTCTCCCTAACTTCTAATGCAGTTTTTTCTTACTCCTCTCTTTTTAAAAGAGGCTAGCCTGCTCTCTGTAAAAAAACATGAACAGGCTTGATCATATGAAAATGCACAAGGGTTTGCCTTGCAGGGCTTGTACGTCAGATTACAACAGGCAGAAGGCTGGTGACTTGTAGCAGGTGGCAGACAACAGTAAAATTAAAATTAGGCTTATGTTCTGAACTTCCCCGCAGAGGAGGCTCAGCACATTGCCCATAACGGGAGCTTACGATGACCAGGCAACTCAGGGAAGCATTTCATGTTGGCTGTTACACATGATACGTACAATAACCACTCCAAGGACTAAAAAATGGCCTTGTCTTCCCTTTCTTCAAACCCACAACAAAACTTTAAGAGGTGACAATTTTGATGAACTAGAGATGGTGAGAGACAAGAAAAGGCAACATCTGTTATATCCAGCAATAAGGGTATCATTCTTACAAAGGTTCTCACTCACCCACACAAAACCTATAATTAGACGCCACGTGGGCAGGTCCGCACCCACTGTCGTGGGATAGATTCCAAATGAAAAGAGCCAGTAGCAACTGGGATTTGACAGGGAGCTGGCTGAACGGAGCTTGCAAAGCAGCAACCCTTTCTGCATTCAGAGTGGTAAGTGGCTGAAAACTTGGTAGGGTTTTGGGGCAAGTGTTCTTGCTAACTGCTGGCTGGGGTTGTAGGACTGTAAGGACTCCTGCTTAAAAAAAAAAGAAAATACAGCCTGAATGGTGTGGTCTGAGTCAACAAGCGAAAAGCAAACAGCAGTACTCAGAGTAATCCTGAGGAGACCTTGGCAGGAGGTACAAGGCTTAGAACTTTTCAATTCCAGGAAATCCCAGTAGGAGATGAGAATTTCTGGACTGTGATAATGTGATGCAGCTAGGAAAACAGGGTGGATTCAGTGGGAGTAAGGTAGTTTAAGACTGAATACATCCCTATGTTTTTAAAGGAAGAACAAAGTGACGGTATTTGCACAATGGAATCTGGACTTTTTTTTTTTTTTTTCCAAAAAAAAAGGAAGTAAAATGCATGAGAACGCATACCAGCTGAAATGAAAAAGGAGGATAAATTAGGCTACAAAATTAAGCATTGTTAAGAGCACGGCAAATTTAAAGGGAGAATGGAAGTGGGGACAAATTACAGAGCTGTTATGTGGAAGAATGGGGCAAACAAGATGTTTCTTGGTAGACTACCATATCTAGTGAAACTTGAACTAGTCATCAGCAAGGATTATTCTGCACTTCAGAAACAGCAAAAGGCAAATACTGTCAGTCTTAGAGTTGACTAAATTTAAAGTAGCCTAATCATTGAAAAGGAACAGTGAAGGTCCTCCTGGAAAGATAGACAAGTGGCCAGATCGTGGCTACAAGTCAGCTGAAGGCTTCCAAGTTGGCATAGAATTGGCACAGTCACTTCCCAAAACTGAATCACATTTGTTGGGGTTTCTTTATGATGCTTGTAGTCAGGTTAAATGATCATAATTGTCTCTGTAAACTTAGATGTACGAATACCAGTGTAGGGTCAAGGTAAGAACCCTATTATTTAGGAAATTAGAGCAGATACTGCACAAAGTCCTGAAGTGGGAAGCCAAGGACTTGTTTAATAGGTTTTCTTTGCTGTTATCCCACAATTTCTTTAGATTGTTCATAATCTCTAAGCAACTGACCTAAACACCTTTAAAACCCAAATCTTCCTGCATCCTCCAATGATGAACAAACATATGCACAATTTTGCACACTTATTAACCTTCTACTGGAGCGCTTCCCACATTAATTGCCTCAAGAAAAGAATTTGCATCACTGTTCAGAGTTGTTATTTCAGGTTAATGCCCTAGTCCACTGTTTCAGATTCAGTTTAAGATGTCAATAGATACTCAGAAAACTGTTACCCAGACCAGACAACATACGTGAGCCCTGCCTTGCCTTGGTTATTACTCCATATTTGGTGGTTTGGAGGAAGGAGATCTACAAAAAGTTCTGAACAGCTTTGCTCCATTACAAAATTGATCTATCTAATCAGATTTGTGGGTGTCAGAGCTAATTAAATAAGACCAGTTTCCTCCTGAAGAACTTCCCTGTACCTAAAAGCTGATAAGCCAGCAAGAATAGAGACTGGCTAATGTCAAGATGTTCTTACTATTACTCGTTTGTGTTGAAGCAGTGTCAAAAAGGAATCAGTGTCATCAGGAATCAGGACCTTCTGTGGGTTATTTATGGGGAGGAGCTGGAGAAGAAATTAAGTCTTTTATCAGTTATGCCAATTACTCTGCTACCTGAATTAGTACACTATAGCACCGACACTTTGTCCAGTATTGTACACGTCAGTCTTGCATATTTGATAGTCTGGACAAATACTGTGTCTGAGCTACTGAACGGTGACTGAGTCTAGAAAAGATGGTATTCTTTGCATACCTGTAAAGAATGGGCTGAACAACACAGTTACATTATAATTTACTTTCAGGTATTTGCATATGGGTAAATACATAAATGATCCCCTTTACAAGGCCTAAAGACACTATTGTAATTCTTTTTCCTTAGCTTTTTTTACTATTTGGGGTAATATTACAATGCTTATGTGTACAATTAGCAAGTGTTCTCTAACTGCCTCAGGCTCAAAGCCATGCAAAAATTTGCTGAGAGAACAGGAAATTTAACCTGTAATTTCTACACCCAAGGCTTATACACTAAACTCTAGATGGCTGCTTCTCCCTTGGGTTGCCTTTACACTGTTAACTGAGTGCTTTGCCAAACTACTGGAAAATATGAAAAGCTAAAGTAACACTGGGAAGACAGAATGGACAAAAATATTCTCTGTTTAAGGACAGTGCCGGTGCAGGAAAGATAGAAAGTATGGTTGGAGTGGTAAGGAAAGATGGAAAAAAACCATAAATGGTGAAAATTAAAAAGACTTGAAAGAAGGTAAGAAAACTTAAACCTCAGTATTGAAGGGGGTGAAGCAGACCTGAAAACTGGAAAGACCGCATAAGGGTGAAGTGATTGAAGGTGCCATGCTTAGCTTAGTGGACAGGCGAAAACGAGCCAGGACTGCAGATTGTTACTGCAGACGGAGCTGATCCTGCCCTCCCGCTGCTTACTTCGGACATGTTAACAAAGGCTCTTCCCCACCTCAACGTAGGCTGCTGAGGTGACCCTTTCACTTCCCATTTGGCCTCTTTCCAACACAGGATGAAGAAGTGGAAGGCACCATCTAGGTCATCGACTCTCATCCATGCCACTTCTCACTGTCACATTAACATGTGATAAAACCCCACCTTAAAATTTAGCTATGCTTTTGGCCCTGTGACTCCAGCTGGATGGCTATTTCAGGACAACACAGCGGACTTCATTTTTTTATGCTAGTTCTTGTTCCACCACTACTACTTCATTTAAGTATCACTGTTCCTCTCCTGGTCTCATGTTATATCTTTGGAGAACAACCATTTACACTCTGAACCTTCATACTCCTAGTCTAAAAAGTCTTCACTTCTTGCTTTGCATTCCCTCTTTTTCCATTCTTATGATAATCCAAGAACACTTTCTCTCGACCTTCCCCATTTTCTCAATATCCCTCTTGAATCATGTATGCAGCACCAATGAAATAGCTGTGCTCTTTAAATAATACTTCCATTAATATATTGAATACAATACATATACTAGAAATACTATTCTCCCAACTGCCTATGTGGAAAAAAAGACTAACAAGTTCCCTGGCACTTCAAAAGTCACCAGTAATACATTAGCAAGATATCAAAGGTCTTATCAGTTATTGCTTCCTCAGATGTTCACTTCCATTCTATGACTATGATATGCAGTGTGACAGTGTTTACTTTCCCAAACCATAAAGAGTAATCCAACTTTCACGTACTTTTTATTTTCTAATCCCTCAGTCTAGATTTCAGTATTTTTTCAGTACAAGCTCATGTTCAGCAATTTCCTGGGGTGCGTTAGGGGAAGCGTGGTCGAGGGAGGTGATCCTCCCCCTCTGCTCTGCCCTGCTGAGGCCGCCCCTGGAGTGCCGTGGCCGGTGCTGGGCTCCCCAGTTCGGGAGAGACGGGGACCTGCTGGGGAGGGGCCAGCGGAGGGTACCAAGATGGTGAGGGGACTGGAGCATCCCCCGTATGAGGAAAGGCTGAGGGGCTGGGGCTGCTTAGCCTGGAGAAGAGAAGGCTGAGGGGAGCTCGTCGATGCCTACAAACATCTCAAGGGCGAGTGCCAAGAGGACGGGGCCAGGCTCCTTTCAGTGGTGCCCAGTGACGGGACAAGGGGCAACGGGCACAGACTGCAGCACAAGAAGTTCCTGTCGAATATGAGGAAGAACAGCTTTATGTGGAGGGTGACGGAGCACTGGCACAGGCTGCCCAGAGAGGCTGCGGGGTCTCCTTCTCTGGAGACATTCAAAACCCGCCTGGACACGACTCTGTGCAACCTGCTCAAGGTGAGCCTGCTTTAGCAGGGGTTGGACTAGATGAGCTCCAGAGGTGCCTTCCAACCCCAGCCACTCTGTGATGCTGTGTAATACCAGTGTTGAAAGTTGGCAGGCAGTGTAATGCCAGGAGCTGATTCCTTTAAAAGCCTTAATCAGTGATGATCCATCATGAGCAGTGCGTAACTATGTGGTCAAAAAACACAGGTAAAAACATTATCACATTGGTCATGATGTGATGCAATGGTGCACAGTAGCAAGAGCTGTATTGGTAAATCCAGGAGTTGCCTTTAGTTCTTTGCCATTGTAGTCTGAAATGCAATAATTACTTATTTTTTAATCTACTTAATCCATGCATTTAGTTTTTAATCTACTTAATTGTTCTCATAGCACATGTATATAATTTTAATTTCTTAACCAAAATACTGAGTAGCATAGCAGATCATATTAAAATTTGAGTATCATGGCACTTATAATGTTTATCTAATAAGAGCATCATGTTAGTTTGTCATGTCATGTAACCGAATTCAATTACACAACTTAATCTTTTAACATTTTTTCACAATTTTTCTTTCATGACTGAGTATTCTGTGGAGAGTTTTATTACTCTGCCCCAGGCTGATATTGGTCTGAAAAGCCACAGGTCTGAAATTTCTCAGGTCATTCATCCTATATTTTTTTACCTGTTTGTATATCAGTTTTCTTCAAACCACATCTCTGGAATTTTCTTACTAATCAATAACTTAACAAAAAATTGTCAGTAGGCGGGGGGTGTTTATAGGGGTTTTTTTGGTTTTTTTTTTAAGGATTTCAGCTGTGACTTATCAAAGTCCAATGATTTTAAAATATGTAGTTCTGGCAGTTGTCTACAGCACATTTAGAATTATTGGCTGAAAAGAGTATCACCACGAATACTTTTTTTCTGGTGTGAACAACATCTGCTAGTTTTGGTAAAGAGAAAAAGTGTAAACATTTCACTTCAGCTGCATCATTGCCTTTTGCTCCATTTTATCTACTAATGAACCAAAACCGTTGTATCTTTTAATTCTTCCATGCATGAAATATACCTTCTTAATTCATGTCTTAATTCTACTGGCCATAAACATACGTGCTGCATTGCCATTTTCCTTATGGAATCTATGTGACTTCTAGATATTAATTCCTAATTACCAGTATTGCCCTTTTTCATCCTCTCTTACTCTTCCAGTTTCTTTCACTTTTTACCAAGTTGCCTGTATCTTTTAAATTACTTTTTTTTTCAGCATAAAGCTACCCAATCTTGCTTCAAGAAAACTTGCCGTTTTACATCCTGTTACTGCTCACCAGGGAAAGAGATAAGAAGGGTGATAAGAGAATGGTGAGTAAAATTCTTAGCAATGAGATAAATAACATATCTTGGTTTAATTTTTTTTCCCAATATCTTTGCTGCAGTGAGATTATTAGGTTAAAAATGCGAGATTTGGGCTTGCTTCTCATGAATAAACTGTGTGTGTGTATTTTTATGTGTGTCCTGAGATAGGTGTGTGGGTACATGTGTGGGACTTAAAAATACACTGTTGACAGTCATTATGGAGACTTTCTCATATCTCACGAACCATCCACTGGTGGCCCATGAATCACAGGTTGAGCAACAGTGTCCTGAGGGTGACTTGATGGCCTATTGTGAAGGACAATTGGTGCTCAGGTGTAGGTTTTATACATTAGGATGCCAGTCTATAAATATTTGCAACTTTCTTTTTTTCTGTACTGAACAGCAATTTGGAAATACTTCGTGCTGGTTTTGCTTCAGAAGTGCATGTTCCTCTGTCCACTGAGTGTAACAATCGAGCTCAGCGTTCAGCTGCCTTCTTGCCAGCAATACTGGCTAGGCTGAGATCACATTCACAAACAAGTCATTCCAGTTCTTCTTGTTCAGCAATAAGCCTCTTAAATGCCCAGTGAAAGAATTCTCCACCATCAAATTGTATGCTGCCTCAACTCTTTTGACAAAGACATGATTACTTAACCTGGTTGCAATCTTTTTGTCATTAACAGAGACCAATATGCAAAACTTACCCAGTACAAAGCTGTCTCCTACCCAAACTACACCTCTTATTAATAACAGAATGAATCAATATTATCCTAAGAAAAAAAAAATTCGGCATCTTCCATTATACCTAGCTATGCATTCATTTCTATTTTCTAACTTCAAAGGGAGAACCTCTGAAAAGAAACTAACTACTGATCACTTTCATTTTGGCAATAATCTCCCACATTTTCTAAAAATCATTACTCATTAGCTACCTTTCAGATTTTGGGTCTGAAAAGAAATTATACTGTCCTTCCTGCTGTAGTGTTCCCAACACAGGCTATACATCTCCAGAGTATGAGAACTCTCCATTAAATATAAACAAATCCCACTGAGCTCTCTGATTCTTTAGATGAGCCACATCTGATTTTCCTGTGCTGTCATCAGGGTCTCATCATGATGGTGGGTACTTCTTGACAGATATTTCCAGCTGAATGGAGGTTCTCCTTCTGGCTAACAGTTAGGACCTCTCTGTTCTTGTCTGTCACCAGCTGCTTAGAGTAACTCCTAATCCTTTCCCCTCCCACTCTTACTCACTGCCAGACTTCCTCTCCACTTTCTACTCTCCTCAAGCAGCTAGTTTAATTCTCTGTTAGCTACATCAACGGATATGTTAGACCTGGGAACAGAATTGTATTTCCAAGGAAATTTCATGCTTCCTCTCAGGTCTGCACGTTGTAACTCCAGCTCACCGCTCAACTATTCAGCCTGGTTCCTCTGCCTTACCACATAAACAACGAGCTGGCAGAGCTGTTACCACACAGGGACTTCAGAGCTGGTTAGAGAGCGCTCAGAGACACACTCTCCACACTCTGGCCTATCCCATTCGGCTTGGTTAGGAAACCATGTCATTCCAGCTGAGTAATCTAACTTCCACTAAAACAAGCACATAAGCGCATCACATATGCCTCCTTTCTGACACTTGACACAAAAGCTTCAAGGGCAAATTCTGTGAAATTCCCAGTTGTTTCTTGCTTGTTTCTGAGCATATTTGGTAGTGTCAACAACCTTTGGAGCATTGCTTCTCTAGCTTTCTCACATTGCCAAATCTCTAAAAATATCCCTTGGACACAGTTTCCCACATAGCAAGGTTATACCTACTAAATTTACCATTTTTTCTTAATTACTTCTAATAAGCTATCAGCGACCAGTACAGCTCAAAATTTTTGCTTTACAAAAAAAGCAGTATGTTGAAAATGGGAGGTAGGTGCCATAGGAAACACCTAGAAAAGGACAGTGGATGGGCAAACAGGAGGGGACCAGAATGGTGAAATATATGGAGCCCCTGCCATGGGAAAGCCGAGTGAGGGAATGTGTAGAGGAAAGGAATCTGGATAAAGTTGGGGATACAAAGATGCAAACATGCAAAGAGCCCTCGGTAAAAGCAGTACAAATGGCTTAGGTTGGAAAAGTCCCTTAAGATCATCATGTACAACATGCGCTGCCAAGTTCACCACTACACCATGTCTCTAACTGCTGCGTCTACATGTCTTTTAAATACCCCTAGGGATGGCAACTCAACCCCTTTCCTGGGCAGCCTGTTCCAATGCCTGTTAACTCTTTTGATAAAGAAATTTTTCCTAATATCCAATCTAAACTTCCCTAGTGCAACTTGAGGCCATCTCCTCCTGTCCTATTGCTTGTTACTTGGGAGAAGAGCCAACCCTCAACTCACTACAACCTCCTTTCAGGTGGCTGTAGAGAGCAATAAGGTCTCCCCTCAGTCTCCTTTTCTCCAGGCTGAACAACCCCAGTTCCCTCAGCTGCTCCTCACAGGAGTTCCTCTCTAGACCCTTCCCCAGCTTCGCTGCCCTTCTCTGGACACACTCCAGCACCTCAGTGTCTTTCTTGTAGTGAGGAGCCCAAGCTGTCAAGCACGCAGACTTGACCAAGTTACAGGTATCACTGTCCTTGATCTGCCACATCTCCCACCTATCTCCTCACAGCTGGCAAAAATCAGGACCTTGTGACCTGATTCACTCCCTCAGCAACCCGCATGCAGTATTGGCTGTGCAAGAAATGCAAAGAACAGCAAAACTGAGTGGAGGGGAAGGATCACCTCCCTCATCTTGCTGGCAACATGCCTCCTAATGCAGCCCAGGATGCTGCTGGCTGCCTTTGCCGCAAGGGCGTGTTTCTGCCTTATGGTCAATCAGTGTCCACCAGGACCCTCGGGGCTCTTCCTGCAAACCTTCTTTCTGGCTGATGGGTCCCTGGTATGCACTGACCAGTGTATGAGTTTATTCCTCTTCAGGTATATTTCTCTTTGTATTACACTCTTTTAGAAAGGATAAATCACTGTAAATAAAATGCTTAACCTGTATATTCAATTTGCTTTAGGTGGCTGGAATGTGGATTATCGCATTTTATCTCCTTGGCACAGTAGCAGGTGAGACACTATATCTATAAAAACTACCACTAGAAGGTGAATTCAGATGAATACATAGATGATTACTGGTATTTTCCTTTACATTGAATTCATAGTATGATTTGCAGGTCGTTGCATGACAATGTCTATTATTGTGCAAGAGCTAATGCTAAATGGCTCTGCTCTATTTAAATTTTATTATTACAAATACAAGAGACTTAACTGTGCTAAAAATTCCCAGAGAAATTCAGTCATGTGTCAAGACAGTACACAAGCTCTGTCTATGTGCCTGCTCTGCACAAAGAGCCACTCAGCAACATGGTGCTTACCACAACAGACAGCGCTAAAACACAAAAGTTGAGCATAAGTGAGCAAAAACTCCATTTGATCTAGAAAAAGCTACTATATTGAAATAAATTATCATTTTGTTCACAGTACAAGGTTACTGCATAGATATCCTTCATTCTTACGAGCAGAGACAGAATGCTTTGGAGTAGGAAGCATGCAGGAGCAATTCTAACAAGCACTTCTTCAAAGACATTTTAAAAGAAATTGAATTAATCCTTTACAAGCCTAGAAAATGGTGTCAAAAGAGTGCCTGGGTCTTTACTTGGTTTATCCTCAAATTATTTATCTCCCCTTGTGCTACCTGCTTCAGGCAGTTATCCACAAAGGAAACAAGAACAAATCTCAGCTTCAAAATTAATCGTGAATTGAAATCCTTAGTTTTCTGCTCTTCAGACTGTCACAGTCTCAAATACATCATCAAGCATTAAGATATTCTGACATATAAACAAGTGGTTTCTTCTACTCTAGGTAAAGAAGTTTGCTACCCCAGGCTTGGCTGTTTTACAGATGACCCGCCCTGGTCTGGGGTACCAGGGAGGCTTCTGACAGGTTTGCCTGACTCTCCCGAGCACATGCACATCAGCTTCTCTCTCTACACCAGAGAAACAGGAAATAACTCACAGGTGACATTTATTTTTAATATCAAGAACTGACTAAACCTTCAAATGTCTGTTACCTTGTTAAAAGGTCTGTGCCAGTCACCATAGGCAAACAAGTCAGAACAAGAAGGTAGTTTTAAGGTACAGTAATGAGTGTACTTTGGGGTAAAGCACACTAAAAAAATGCTGTCAGTGAGCTGTAGAACACAACAGCTTTCTGGTACTTTCCTGCACAAGGATATGGGTTATAGCAGACTGCCTTTGGCATTGTCTTAAGGTCTCCAAGGAAAGCTGAAGACACGGTCAAATCAGCAGCCTTCCGAGTATTCACATAGGAAAGCAAATAGTGCTGTCTGACAGGGAACCTGAGCTAGGAAGATATTGGGACTTTTAAAAATAAAAGTCTGAAGAAGACTGATTTTATGCCATTTCCAAACCCACATTCTACCCTGAAACCTGATTATTTTTACATTCTAAGCTGTCTCTCTGCACCCTGAAAATCAGACAGAAATACTCAAGTTGCTTATGCCCTGAAATACTGAGCAGAATAACAATGAGGAAAAACCTGTAAGATCAGGAGCTGGGACCACATCCCTTCAGCAAATGCTTCTGAAGCTGCTAAATCCCTTTCAGGCTCCCAAACCTTGTGTCCCCTGAGCTGTACAGAGATGTTTAGGATTCTTCTAGCATGAACTATGATGCCATTACTGTTATTGCAGACATCCTGCTTGCCACACTGAGAACCCAACTCAGCCTCTCTAAGGATGAAAAGTTCTACCTGTGATAAACTTCTACAATCTGCAGAGCAGGGACTTGTGAGCCCACAAGATACACCCAGCAGCAGGTTACTCAGCACTTCTGCTGCTGATAAACCAAGTCAAAATCACCTTGCACTGCCTCCCAGCCACTAAATTTCAGTGCATCTCTGCTCTAGGGCACAGCCCTTCCACACCCAAACTCCCTGACCCCACATTTGTCTAAAAACCAACAGACAGATACCGTGCTCAGAGAATAAGGAAAGTATATAATTAAGCAGCCTGCAGCAATGTGTGAAGATCAGCACCCCTATTGCACCCAGTTCTTGCACGAAATTCTTTCAGTATTTCTGGAGTAGCTAATGAGGGAAAAAGGCATGGAAACATCACCTATCCAGGGGAAAAAAAAAAGAAAAGAAAAGAAAAAAAGAAGCTGTTGCTTACATGCAGAGCAGCACATTGGAGCCAAAGGTCAGGCCCGTAAAAGGGCAAGCTGAACCAGGAGATGGGAGATGTGGAGCTGGTGGCCTGCTCCATGGAGAAACTCCTCCAACTCAGGCCAACAGGCATCATGTGACACTACAGCCCTTTCAGGTTTTTTCATATGCCACATAGGGGAGTTCTTCCTGCATTAAGCAAAATAGATAGGAGCAGCAGAAACCACATGGGCACAATTTCTTTGGAAACCAAACTGAGAAAGGCGAGATACAGGGGCCCCTGAGTTCAAAAATCACAGACACTGTCCATTCAAAGTAGTCTCAAGTCCTACAGAGGGGAAGACATAGCTGACTTTCTTTAAATGTTTGAAATGATGAATATATAAAACTTTTTTTCTTTTTTTACACACAGGTGATCTCCGCGATAAACTCCTCCACCATCCAAAACTCACATTTTTCCTCACATAGGAAAACCTCCTTCATCATTCATGGATTTGGCAGCACTGGAAAAAAAGGCTGGGTGGTAGAAATGTGCTTGGTATGAGAGCATCCTCTGATTTCCATCAGCAGTTGTAACTATAGTCTGTCAGTATCCTTTAGGTGCTAATATTCACCTTCCATTTTGCAATTCATTCAGTAGTAGCAGATGCCAGCCAAGAAGTAAACTTCACAAAAGCCAAAATGTTGCCACTCTGGAAGATGCAGCATAGTCAAGACTTCTTGTTCATCTCTGACATTATGTTTCTGTAGAGAGCTTCTATCCCCAAACCCTGCACATCAGATCAAATCAATAAACTGAACATAGATGTCTCCAGCCTCTACACCAGCGTCAGATATATCCAAAAATCATAGGGGCAACTGAACTATCCGTCAGTCAAAAGGCATTCCTGAGTTGTAAAGCACAAGCTTCAGTCTACAAATATTCTGGCTTACCACTGTTCAGTTCATTAAAAAATAACCCAAATAACAAACAACAAAAAAACCCACAACCCCCCCCCCAAAAAAACCCAAACAAACAAACAAAAAAAAAAAAAAACAAAAAACCCAAAAAACAAAGCCAAAAAACCCCCAAAAAAACGAAAACCAAACCAAAAAAGACACAATCCAAACCAACCCTTTTTGTTTGGATACAAAGTGCAATGAAAAAAAACATTTTCAAATATGAAATGTGGAAGCTAGCACAAAACCAGCAGTGTACTCTGTCAATGACAGCCTTGGCTCTGATAGATAAGCAAAATCTACTCTAGTTTCTGCTTCTTCCATGCTGGCAGGGAAAAGGACAAGCTAGAAAAAGACCACCACTGAATACTAAGTGACAGATCTGCAGCATTATTTTTGTTCATAAATCTACAAAAACTTTTAATTTGGAATACTAATTTTCCATTTTTTTCAGTTGAAAAACCCCAGCAATTCTATCTGCCTCTCCACAGTACAAGCTTATGGTGCCTACAGGAGAGAGGAGAGTCCAGGATTCAATGTACTATTGCTTCAAGCTCCTCTTTTCCTTATCATTCACCTTTAGCTCTTTATCATGGATTAATTTTTGTTTCTACTCGTGTTCTTTCTCAAAACTTGAGTGAGCCTTAGTCACAGAAAGCTACAACTGCAGACTTCAATCCATGATTCCTTCAGTGGAAAAATCACTGATCTCTGCAAGACTGTGACCACTGCTGAAGTTAACAACACATTAGCTTTCTTTGCTGAAATAGAAACTTTCTAACTCTACTCCAAACCTTTCCAGTTTGACATGACTTTCTCAGTTTCAAAGGCACTTGGTAAATAAGTCTTCTTCCCACGCTGTACAGTTAAAACTACCCATGTCCCTCCAAAAACCATCACAGGCTGCATATAGAAACTACTGTGCAGTTGTGTGACTCTTCCAAATTATTTATACATGTATAGAAGTGTCTTACAATGTAAAGTATTTTTATTACAGTCTTTCAAAATTGATACTTTTTGGATCAACGGTTTGTTGTGTTGTTTTATTAGACAACGGTGCAGTTGCAGTGCAGTGCAGGCTACAGCAAAGAGTCCTGTTTAGTAAAGAATGAGAAATTCCATGATTATGTTACCTTTTAGTGCTTATTCTAATTTTAGTTGATACTCTCTTTGTTATTTTGTTTCCTTAAATACTTTATGTTTTCCCACATCAGCTGTTACTGGAAGTGGAAAATATCAACTGCATTGCTGTCGACTGGGAAGAAGGTGCAAAAGGCACCTACATCAGTGCAGTGAACAACATCCGCGTGATCGGGGCTGAGGTTGCTTATTTCATAAATACTTTACAGGTAAAAGACACAGCTTTGCCACCTACATTTCTGAAGTAGATATAATGGGGTTATGATGCTGCTGCTTTGATTTTGAACCTTGTCCATTAGGGTCATCCAGTGCTTCAGGAAGAACTGTACAATGCACGCAGTTGAGTTCCAGCTAATTATATTGATTATCTACTCTGTAAGGACTTCTCACAGCCACAAAAGACGTAAATTAAGGTGATGTGGTTGGAAAGAAGTGCCAATTAATTGAAGACCAGTAGGTGGCAACATTTCCCCATAATGATACAGGCAAGAAAGCATGTCAGCATCCCATACCTGTGCTAGAAGTTAGTGTTTCAGCACAGCACCACTGAAACGAGCAGAAGCAGGATCACTTGATAATGCTATATCTGCTGTCTACAGGCATGATACACTGTCCAGTTGCCTTCTAGTCGTGAACTTCATGTTCCTGAAGGCAAGTATCCATGTTTACATGTAGAGCGCAGGACTGCTTGGTTGCAAAGTTTAAGGGTGTCAGCGTTTCCCCACTGCCTTCAGAAATACTCACAAGGACTCAGACTTGCTGAAAATCAGAACCCTGCCTGGCTGTAGTCTTGATCCTGGTCAGGAGCTGTTAAAGTGCTGCAAAAGAGAGTTCAGAGCCCACAAAGCAAAGTGTCAACTTCGTGAGCACCTGAGTATCAGAGAACAATTCCCCATAATCTGCTGGGGTACGGTCTACTGTTTCTACCCAGGAAAATCACATCTAGCCTCACACAGCTTATTCTTCTTTGTGTAAAAATCCCAGGTCACTTGAAGATGGGTTCAGTTTCACATTTAATATCTCTATTACTGCACCATTTGCAGCCTAGGCCTCCCTTCCATTACAAAAAATGCATATGTGATCCTTAGACTTTCTTTCCTTTTCCCCAATTTAAAAGCTTCTGGATTTTCACTTTAGGAATGGTTAAGCTGCATTGTAAATGTCAGTACTGCGGTAAAACATATTCAGATGAATCTTACAGTAAAGGTAGACAGGCCAATACTACAGGTCTGCTTTTATTTTGGTACACACGTTACAAAACAAGACTTACTATAAAAACCTGAAGCAATTAGCAACCAATCCTTGTTGGTTTTGTACATTACAAAAGCCAGCAAATCCCCAAATGAAACATGTCCCCTGCAAGCAGCCTACACACTGATTAACCTCCGTTTCAACCTTCAATATATGTGTAATAACTTAGCGGTGCAGGTCTTGTACAGGTGACTCTTGGCAAAGAGGAGAATGAATGTCAGAAGACCTAAGCTTGTCAGCGAAAATATTGTTGAGTGATATCACATATTCTAAGTAGGCATGGAGAATAGACGTGTGATAAAAAGGGCCCCATAATACAGCAAATACAGAAAAAATAAGGTCATTTTGATGGAAAATGAAATCAAGGGTTGATCCAAGTGAGAAAGGAGGTTCATATTTTGTCACCATGGGTAACTGAATGTGGTAACCACATGCCAACGCTAAAACTGTGAATCCATCATCACTAGGCATTTAAAATTCTATATTGGATCATTTTATATCCTATCAGTTTAGTTTAAACAATATTTAACTCAAAAAACTCATACCCTTTTTGCTATGTAGGAAGTCAGTCTAGATGTTCCTAAAGGTCCACAATGTAAGACACCCTCTTTGCTTGCTATTTAAAGCCTGTGTTCTTATCTCCCACCACCACCACCTTAATGATCAGAAACTCTTCAGATACTCCCCTGACGAAATCCATTTAATTGGCCACAGTCTGGGAGCACACACTGCAGGAGAGGCGGGAAGAAGGATCCAAGGCATCAGGCGGATAACAGGTAGGCTATTCAACAAGGTGCAGCACTAACATAGCATGTGTCTAGAGGAAAGAAATTTGCAACACGCTGGTCTGTAGACTGGAATTAAATTAGTGGCAGTGCTGGAGATGCCTTATGCAAGAGTAGGAAAACTTCACACTTCACAGAAACAAGGGTAATTACTGTATCTTCTCTCTCTGGGTAGGTTAAATACTCTTTAGTGGAAGGGCAAACATAGCTGATATGTTTGTAGTGTTACCATCGATCACTGGGTTACATCAAGCCCTACACAAAGACAAAGCAACAGATCAAGAGCCCTTCATTTTTCCTATTCTTGAAACTTTACAGGCCAGTAATAAGCTCACACATAATAAAACACCTCCTTCATAGTAATACAGTGTCTATGGGAAAATATTTTACTTTTGTTGGAGTAGGTTTGCAGAAAGGTTCACAAACCTGTATGATCGCAGGTGGGGTTTTTTTCCAGTTTAGCTTAGAATTCACATTATTATTATTATTCAATGTACCTTCCGCAATACTGAATGTCTGATGCTGTAGTTGGCAAGAGACGTATTAACACACGCAACACTTTTCTTCCTCCCTCAACCAACAAATGTGGGGGTTTTTTTAGGTTTAGACCCTGCTGGGCCCTATTTCGAAGGTACTCCTCCTGAGGTGAGACTGGATCCTTCAGATGCAAACTTTGTTGATGTCATTCACAGTAATGCTGCTCACTTTCCTACCGTAGGTAAGTGTTCATGTGCAAATAAATATCTGCAGGGATAGGCGTGCACTGAGACACTAACATCATCACCTGTGTATCTCAGGGCTTGGAATGTATAACACCACTGGTCACCTGGACTTTTACCCAAATGGAGGAACTGTGATGCCTGGCTGCAATGATTTAATTCCAGAGATGAAACCTAGTGATTTTGAAGTTATGATTGCAGGTAAACATACATTCCCAACATGCATAGTACTTTATTTTTGTTCAATTCTGAAACACGAACTGTGAAAGTAACTCTCCATTAGGGAGAAAACAGCAAAACAAAATTTTTTTCTGCCTATTTACTCATAAGTCAGGAAAGGAAAGCAAAGGCTGGATCAGAACAGTGCTCCCCAAGGAAAGGAACACTGTAGAGAAAGGAGTTTGAATACAGACCTACGCTTTGCTTCTATAATTTGAACTTGGACCTGCAGAACGCAAAACAGCAGGGAATGGGGAATCTGCAAGTCCAAAAACCTAACAACCCCAGCAGGAAGTTTTCCAGGCTGAGACAGGCCAACATCAGGACCAAACCGGCAGTGTGACACCACTACATTTGGTTTCTTGCAGATGTTGCAAAGAGCATCTGACACTTATAAGGCATATTTAGGCAAAAGCACTCAGTGTTTCCAGGGACTGTACATGCCTCACCTCTCCACCTGAGACTTCTTTCTCTTCGCAGGCTTTGGAGAGGTTCACAAAAGGCTGGTGGGTTCTCCTGGCTCTATTAATCCTTTTGAAACTGTAATCAATACCATTTTGCTGAGACATCTCACATATATATATATATATGTGGCTGTCTTTTTAAAAGAGACTATTACAATACAGTAGATAAATACATCTCACTTGGAATCTTGTCATAACTGGCACACAGGTCTCCAGATAAAACACAAACAGCAACTTCTACTGCAACTAGAAATGCATAAATTCAGGCAAAAAATTATTACAAGACCACACTGCTGTTCTCTTCTGTACCTCAGTTGTTTCCATGGCGAGGCAAGTGCAACTCTTATACAGGATAACAGGAGGTTATTTCACAGATGCTCATAAACATTGTTCCAACAGATGCTACAGTCATTGGGGGGTGCCATCACTCACGCAGCCATGAGTTTTATTTTGAAAGTATCCTCTACCCTACTGGATACCTTGGATATCCCTGTGAAACGTACAAATCCTTTGAGTCAGTAAGTATATCAGCCCAGGAACGGGTGAGCTGTAAAGAAAATAAACCAGGTCTCTGCACTCATCCTGGCTTCCACTATGTGCACAGAGCACTTGGATGCTGGTGGCTGCACTCTCACAGTGTGGTTTGGTAGGAGGAAGCACGCAGTGAGGCACAGTGTACAGTCACTCCATCAAGTATTCCTGTCTGGAAAATGAATCCTGAGGCACAGATGATATCACCAAAATGGGTGGGGGGTGGGGGGGTGGGAAATTAAAACCCATGCAGTTGTCACCCTAAACCTTTATGCAGCAAGCATGTAGGTTAGACATACCTACCCTACTAATTCCTGGCTGGAAGAAGAGACATTTGGAGCCTTCAGAACCCTTGACTGTTCTCCAGTGTACACTGGGCACTGATCAGACCACCTAAGCAAATGCATTTATGAATGATGCTCCTGGGTTTTTTGCCCCCCATATGGTGTTGCAATGTGAATGCAGGCAAGTTCCTTTCCACTAGGAGAGTAAAGCTGGCTTATATTGTCCTAGACTTTAGCTGAAATACGTTTGAGCTAGAGAATTTCAGACCATCATCCAGACAGGTGTCAAACCTGCTTATTCTATACCATCTTTGCATATGCATGGGTGCATAAACCATTATCTGAATCAAGTTTATCAGGTTTTGGTGGTAAGATATGACAACATACAGCACTGCCACAGCTTTGCAAGATCAGAACAGCATCCTTAGCCCTAATTTTGTCAGAGCTACATCGAAAAAACATACATATATACTCCTCATTAACTGATGCTCTTATTTTCCATAGGGAGACTGTTTCCCATGTCCACAGGAGGGATGTCCAATGATGGGGCACTATGCTGACAAATTCCCAGCCAAACTGAAACGAGTGAACCAAAAGTATTTTTTAAATACAGCAGCAGACCCACCTTTTACTGGTAAGTGGAGGTTTGTTACAGTTGTTTACATGCCTGAAAAGTGATTGCCTTGCTGTGATTTACAGCCATGCACTTGTGTTGTTTCTACAAACAACTGCTAACATCTCTGACAAGAAATGCTACATTAGTTATCAAAATTCAAGCTCATTGAGCCTTTTATTTGCTAACACGAATTAATTCCAGCTAGGAGAAAAAAGAACTAGCATCTTTCATATCAATGATAATCTAGTTTTATTTTGCTTTTCTTTATGCAGCTTGGAGACAAAAAGTATTTATCAAACTGTCTGGTGTAAAGAAAACAAGAGGGGACATAAACCTTGTTTTCCATGACACAGAGGGGAACACAAAAGAATATGAAATTACCAGGTAAGTTAAATCAATACTCCCTTATAGCATTTGATGTTGCTAACATTAATCTACACATTTTCCACATATTTAAGTAGTACAAACACTTATTCTGTGTTGCAGATCTTCTGCTTAGCATCAGATATGAAAAAAATTATCACATAGGTAAGACCTATGAGCATGAGGGCAAATAGATGGTTGTAAAAGGAAATGGAAATCACTTCATGAGTTTTGTGTTTCTTGAGTTGGTCTTAAAAAAACAAAATCAGACAACAAAATGAACTTACACCTCTGGAATACACTTAATTCATGCAGTGCTCACCTGTTTCATATGCACTTTAGCACAACCGCTTCACTCCCACACCTTGTGGCAACACACATCAGCATACTCACTCCACATACTGACAAGGCTCTGCTCTGCCCACGAGCTGCTGTGTGATCTCATTCAAGGCAATCCTATGTCTGCACTTACCAAATTTGCAAAGTAGATACCTCCTTCCTCCCTAGGATATATTAAAAGCCATCACTACTATACAAATGGCACACTTTCTATAGTCTGGCCAGTGAGCTTCATTCACCTCTCATACCATCTCCTACAATCAAAATAGCAGTTCCTACTGCCTTCTGTACCTCCTCTGAAAAAAGCACTTCCACATGTTCTCTCACCATCCTCTTTGTGCACATGCAGACTAAAGCCCCACAGAAGTTCCCAGCTTATCTACAAAATCCTCCCAAGAACTTGTCGCAGAGCCTTACCTGCGGTGATACCTGCAAAACCCAGCATGTGTGGGTGCTGGAGGCAGCCCCAGCCTCACCCTCACCTCCCGGTAGCCTCCTGCTACATGCACATTTAAAGTTTCCAGTGTTGTTTTTCTTCCTCTCCCAGTTCAGGGCATAACAGAAAAAGTGCAAGTTTCTGTTGTAACAGAGGGGAAAACCCCAGTCTTGCAATGAATGTGATCTAGTTTGGTAAACTTTAAACTTAGCATTGCTGTCTTCATTCTATTTGCAGTGGACTCCTCTCTCAAGATCAAGTTTATACAAAATACCTTGATGTTGAAATTAACCCCAAACATATCAAAGAAATTGAATTTCTCTGGAATAAAGCCATATTTACTCTGCTCTGGGCAAGACTGGGAGCAGAAACTATCAAGATAATTCATGGAGAAGATGGACATATGTAAGTATATTCCTTTTACAGGTCAGAAGAAATGGGAAAAGAGTGCAAAAACTCTGAGAGACAGGATTGAATATGGTCTTAGTAAACTGGACATATGGTTTTCAATTAACAATGTGAATTTCAGTAATTACAAGGACAAGATATTACACTTTGGATGGAAAAATCAAATGTTCAAGTACGAACCAGAGAATAACTGTCTGGAAAGGAATACAGCAGTGAATAATTTGAAATGCATACTGTTTAGCCAGAGCAAAACCATTACAAACCAAGATAAAACAAGTCTCATTCCCAGGAGTATTGTATAGAAGATCCAGGGAGTAATTATTCTAATTTGAATAACTAGCATAAGACTGGACTCAGAAGCAGGGTTGTTTTCAAGTTTGAAGAGTATTTTTCAGGAACAATGCGCAGAGACTGAAGTCTGAAAAAATAGCAAAAGACCTTTAGAAAACCTGATCTGTGTGGAACAGCTGAAGGAAATGTGTTTCTCAATAAAGAACTGCCTGGAGAGGAGCATGAAGATATAGACATCAGCTGTCTTTGAAGGGCCACAGTCAACTGTTCCATATACCTACTGGGTTTAGGTCAAGGTTTAATTGATGTATTTTACAACAGGACAAATATTGGTTAGGTATTTGGAAAAAAACTCCCTCATCATTTGGCATTGGCAGGGATTATTTAGAGAAGCTGATGAAATCCCTTTGTGTGAGCTCCTAAAAAAAGCTGCAAAGCTATGACTGGAGCAATCTAGTGAAGCACCTAGCCTAAATAAAGGGAGCTTAACAAGAGCCTTTCTGACTTCTTATCTAGAGCTCTATATGGGCGAATCTAGAGATTGATTGTATTCATGTATTAAAACTCAAGTTTTACAGCTGGCCCCCGAAAGCAGGAAATTTACCTCGTTACTGTTAATATGTATTCTGCACAAGCTTTCAGGAAGGCTTAAGTAGGGTTACGGATCAAACTAACAACCCTTAAGATGGCAGCTGACTTTCATTTTTCTCAGTGGGGGGGGAAGAGAGAAATAAATCCTGATTCAAGTGGGTTTTTTCTTCTCAGGTCAACTTTTTGTGGCCATGGAACTGTGACATATGGAGTTCCTCAGTTACTTACACCTTGCTAGAGGTCACTGAGTACAACTGTTCTTTCTGTACACAGCAGCTGAGCAAACCATCAGTCCTGCGCATGGGAACATTGGTACACAAAGCTATTAAAGCAATAATCAAACTGCCTGTTGTTTTCTTTATTTTTTGTTTGCAAACACACTTGTCAATGTTTTTCATGTTTGAACCCATTTTATTGTGCTTGTAACTATGGAAGCAACTGGAAATCATATAGGCTAACATACATTTATAACACTGCACAGACTTACTCTGCCAGTGCCTCAAGGCAAGAGCTGTTTCCCACCACACTGATAATTTGCCACATTTCCCACCCATCAAACACTCTCAAGGCAGCACATTACCTCAGCACACCGCTCTGGCTGGGAACGGTCCCAAACACCTCCTTTCTGCAGCCTGCACTAATGCCCAGAGCTTTCCAGCCCCACACAAGAGCACTGCCCTCAGAAGACACTCTGGGGTGAGGCAGGAGCAGAACAAGACCAGGATCTCTTCAGCAGTTCAGAATAGCCCTTTGTACACTGCACGTCTGGGGAAGCAACAGCTGAAGGCAAACCTCAAGTGTTCCCCACTTCAGAAGAAACCAAACAGCTGAATCACAGCAGCTGGCTACTGTTTGAGTTCAAACACGTACCTTTCCCGTGGCCCCTGGAAATCCTGGCAAGAAACCCTGACTTTGAATAACTCCAGCTTTGTAAAACCTGGAATTGACTATTTCACATTAAAATTAACACTACTGCTCTGCAAGGTCTGGCATGAGTGAGACACCTGGAGCTTTAAGAGACCAAGACAGTGGATATTTTTCCAAGTATAAAAACCAAACTATAAGTTAATGAATAGGAAGAAAGAGTTAACAAACTTCTAAGAAATAGGAGTGAAGAAGTTATCTGCCCGAGTGCTTGTATGTCAGTTATCAAGCGTGGGAAAATGGGAGCAGAAATACAATATTGAGAATGCATTTATAACAAGTATAAATATCTGAATGAAATAATGTTGTTTTTTTTAAAAAAAAGAGCGACAGTGTTGTATCCTTGACTAATCACTAACCAAGCTTGTATGAAGTTAAAATCATAATTAAACACAAGTCTGAGGTTCAGCCAAGACAAACCTGGAGTCCTGAATACTGCACATCCCCTGGGGACTTGACAGGTGACAAGGGAAGCATGAACAATGCCGGGAAGCACCATGCCGTGTCCCAGGAGAGTGCCATGGTGTCCTGCAGCACCAGAAATCCAGTCCTCTCCTCTGCCTGCTTCCTTTTCCAGACTACAGCTTCTTCAGACTGCAGAAACATAGCTGGGCCTTTATTTATCACCTTCTTTCTCAAAAGCCGTCTTTCTTCCGACAGCACCTGACCGTGAGGCCCCAAGGACCAGAACAGCTCCTGCAGGAGCTGCATCCTACCGAAGGACACGCATCCCAGCCTTACCCCTTCTTCCTGAAGGGGAAGCAAGCAGCTGAAGCCCATCTGACCATGGCCTAAGGAAGTGTCTAGTTATTCAGTCTGCCCTGTGTTGAATAGGAGCAGCAGACTAACTATGATAAAATCCTAACTTGAATCTTTTCCATCAGCTCTTAAACTAAATAGGAAAGCCTGTTGCCCCTCATTTTGAACAAGTGCTAAAACTCATCGGTGTACTAGGGCATGTACTGATTCTCCTGTGTCATCAATATGAGCTTATTTACAAACTGAAATGTTACTTAAATTAAGGATGGGAGCACTGAGCTCTAAATTAGGATCAAAGGTGATGTTTTAGAAAAATTAAAAACTCACTGCTATTTAAAGAAATAAACCCACTAGCATGGATGATAGCAGTGTAATAGCTATACACACAGCTGGTACCCATTTGGTTGTTCCCAGAGGTAGAGATTAGGCAACGTCAGCTCTGCCAAGATATATGGCCACAGCCAAAAGCTTTCTAGGCAAAGAGTTAGATGAGGTCTCATTTCGTCTTGAGTTCACTTACAGCCTTCTCCTGGAGATGAACGGGACCAAGGGGTTCCCAAACCTAGTTCTGTTCATTTGCACACGCTGGTTTTCACTTTTTACAAAGCGGCCACGTCACAATGTCTGAGGGAATTTTGTATGCTATTTGTATATATTTCCAGCATGTTTGATCTTAGCCATTCTCTAAGTGATGAACTTTCTCAAGCCTTGGGTTGCATGGGTAGTATAGAAAGGATCCACAGGGGTAGACAATTGTACTTCTACATCCGTTTATTTTAACAAGGAAACTAAAGGAACACCAGGAGGCCAGGCTCTTTCACTATGAAGTTTTCCTAGAGGTATAAGGCTTCACCAAACTGAGCTGATGTCAGGAAATGGGCACAAAAGACCCAGCAGCACAGGAGCATTCCACATCCAAAGTCACCTGATGCAGAACAAGGGAGAGGTCTTAAAAATCATGTCGTTCTTTATCAACTCCCCCAGTAGTTCCCCTACATCCCCACTACATAACACTAAGAACAAAAGCCCTCCCAGCCCAGACAATCCCCTAAATATGTACATAATTCTCTTTAATATCCCGTTTCTGATGTGTTGCTGCCTGGGAATTACCCAGTCTCTGGAAGTCCAATCTTATTCTGGGCTCCAGCACACTAATTCAAGAAATCCATGTCCACAGGTTTTGGAGTTCTCAGAGAAACCAACTACTAAAGTTGTTTTGCAGCTTAGCTAGAAACTATAATCTGAAATAAATGTTCCTATCTTTCTGGGAACTTTTCCAAGGATAAAGCAGACTATAAAAAGTAGATGCAAAGTTTGCACATTAGTGCATGGAGCTTCAAAGCTGCACAGTAAGTAGTTCAGGTTTGGGGTTTTTTCTTTTATCTCATCAGGTATACAGCTTCCCAAGACAGCAGTATAAAGGGGGATGGCAGCTCACACTGGTGTCCTTGTGTTAGTTCTATAGTAGCTACCACACATCTGATAGAAGCATAGCCTCAACAGGACAAAAATCACACTGGATTTAAGCTGTGCCTTAGTAGATTTAGGAGTCCCACAATCACTAGTGGAGCAACCAAACATAAAGCTGACTCATATGTGTCACATACACAGCAGTCCTAAAGACATGTTGCAGAGAAGACGGACACAGCACCCTTTTCACCTGGTCGAAATCCAGCACCAGAAAGCTAAGTCCACTTGCTAATGGGTTAGCAAATCCTAACTGCTTCTTTTTCTACTGTTCTAGATGCTTGGAATTTGGATACTTGCGCTATTTCTGCTCAGCATAGCAGAAGGTAAGCATATGGGGTTAGTCTTTATATAGCCTTTCTATGCTGCTATATTTTGTGAGACATCACTCTACACTATGGTGTCTTAAAACTTACTGATTGAGGTTACATAGTTCACTTTCCTATACAAGAATGGAAAGACCTGAGTGTATGTTGGTGTACTCTGCTTTAGTGATGGAAATAGAGGAAAAAGCTGGGGGCGGGGGGGCGGGCAGGGACAGAGGCAGTCTCATGAGGGTATAGCTTTATATTCAGAAGCCTCCACTTCTTGTATAGTATAAGACTTCTCATGTCATCAGCTGTTCAGCACAGTCTCCAGTTATTGCTGATTATTTGCAGTATCTTGGCTTGGTATTAGGAGCAACTCATCAGCTGTCTTTGCCTTAGGCAAGGCAACAGCTGGGGAAAGATTCCCAAGGTATGGTACAGGATACCCACAGAGGAACTGCAGCGAGTACTTTGTTGATGAGCAATAGGTGACTTCTTTCCTTGGGGTAAATAGCCTTTGAAGAGCTGAGAGAGGGCAACTGCTGGGCTTTGCTTTCTGTAAACCATAGAATTTTCAATAAACCAAGAGACCTCCAGAGAAGAGATGGTATGAGTTATGACTAGCCTACTTCACCATTTTTGCTCATTCACATATTATTGATCTCATCTGTGTGCTACAGGCAAAGAAGTTTGCTATGAAAGGCTTGGATGTTTCTCAGATGATATACCATGGTCTGGGACTACAGAAAGACCAGTCCATAAGTTACCTTGGGATCCAAAAAAGATAGACATTCACTTTCTCCTATACACAAGAAGAAATCCTAACAGCTTTCAAGTAAGAATGATTCTGGTTTAAATGTTAGTAAATCACATTCAAAAAGAATAAATGAGCACAGACTCCAGCTGCATTCCTGGAAAGTGCTAGAAATGGCCAAACCTCCACTTTACTCAGGAGACCACCTATTCCAGCTCCTTGGCAGGGTCTCTGGGGCATAATTCACATCCTTTTCCATCCCTCACAAAGCAGCACACCCTCATGTTTTCTGTAGGGCCATAGAAAGGTACTCAGAAACCGTGCCTTTTTAGAATCATTGGGCAATTTTTTTTCCACAGGTAAGATGAAAACACATTAAAAGTAAAGTCTGTGCTGTGCTAAGATGTGTTCAAAGCCTGCTTTGAATGGAGATACAGACCTTAAGCCGCTTGCAGATGAGTTTAATGTTGCATACATTTTGAATGCCTGTACAGATAAACATAATTCAGGTCTTTGCAATCCTGATACACTATTTACAGAAAGCAGGTTTAAATGTTTATAAATTTAATATCTGAAAACAGGAGATCTCTGCAGTTGATGCCTCAACAATTGACTACTCAAATTTTAACAAAAGTAGGATAACCAGATTTATCGTACATGGATTTATAGACAACGGAGAAGAAAACTGGCTGTCAGACATGTGCAAGGTAGGTACCACTGGGAAATCCTATCCCTGTGAAGTTCTTGGTTTGCATTTATAAACACATTCCTATAAACTGTTTGTTTTCTCTATTTCTAACTGATTTCTCTTATGGTATTTGTAGTGATAAGGAGGGTAAAAAAGAGGCCACATTTTTTAATCGTTAGCAACTTAAATACGTAGCTCTGTACCTTGAGGAAAAGCATGAGGTAAAATGCATAAATGCATTCATTTCTCTTTCGTGAAGCAAGTGACAACAGGATTTGGCTCAATAAGCATCCTTTTTCTTGGTAAAAACAATGCAAACCCTGGAGCAAGATACTGCTTAGGAACTAGGGCAATTCCAGAAACAGCTGTAGACTCAGAGCTATTGCATCATATTTCTCCAGACAAAAGACAGGTTTCCAGATGTGGGAAGTCCAGCACAAAGGTATGGGCTGCCACGTGAGTGTTGGAGGCTGAGGACAAGGGCTGACCGTTAACAGAAGCAATAAAGCTGTACAAACGTACATCCAG
The DNA here is from genome assembly GCF_015220075.1 of Falco rusticolus. Taxonomy (NCBI): domain Eukaryota; kingdom Metazoa; phylum Chordata; class Aves; order Falconiformes; family Falconidae; genus Falco; species Falco rusticolus. The sequence goes on from NC_051195.1 coordinate 36,653,561, forward strand.
AAGGGACCTCAGTGGGATCATTTTGAACAAAGCTTTCAATCTAGGACTTGCTATGAACAGTGAATGAAGTAAAGCACTCTGCTTTATTGACTTTCGTGCTAATTCCCCAAGTTATTTCTTAATCCTCTCCCCAAACAAAGTTGCAATTCCAGCTTGCGGGCTTCTCAAATCCTATAAACATGCTTTTTATTGCAGCTGCAGCTAGTGAAAGCTACTAGTTATACAGCACAGAGTGAAGTACCAGTTGATGGCATATGACACTTTAATGATAAAGTTTTAGAGCTAGCTATTCACACAACTACAGTTTTGTTTAAAGTCTATATTCCTATTTTACTTATGAGAACACTGTGAGAAACAATATGAAAGTCCACTACAATGAAGGTATTTCACATTTATTGCACCCCCATTACCTCCTTCTCTTTGATACTAGGTCAAAAGAAGATAGATGTATTTGGCAGTGTCTCACTGAAAAAAAAAAAATCACTTTATGAAATTGAGGAATGATTGTTGGATTTGTTAGTTGATAATTTGTTTGAAGTATCAGAAGCAGACTGATGATTTTATAATTCTCAGTCTCCTATTTTCTACTCTTAAAAAATATTTTTTTATAGAACCTCACAATCAACAAGATAGCTCACTTTTTGCTTCAGCGAGTCCCTTAAATCCTTTTGATCAATTTCCACAAGGATGTAGAGGCATGAGATAATTCTTTAGATTCTTTCTCTTTTATGGTGGCCTATGCTTTATCACAATACTCCAAATATATTTCTTTTAACTTGATCTCAGTGAATCTTTTCAGTAAGGAGTGGAACAAATGGGATTGCGACTACACCACCCTGCGTATGTGTATCTGTTATATACTTTCCTTCCCATTAAGTAATAATCGTATCTGCACATTTATTTTTACCACCTATAACATAGCCACAGACACTTCTATTGCCTTTTTTGTCCTTTGCCAGTTGTAACGCATTTTGGATGCTTTATAGTGTCTGAACACAAGGCAAAGGAAAATAAATATACCAAAACTGTTAAAGCAAAATACATTTAGCTAAACAATCCAACTCGGAGGTAAAAAGCAAAAGCTTCAGATTCTGTGGCAGGCAATAAAGTATCTGTCTGTATATACGTATTCCCAAATAAAACCATAAATCTGAAATGAATATTCACTGACACCAGCAATTTATGCATCCTCTTACGAAAACACAGTTTCTTACAAATCTGTATCAGAAAAACGCTTGTTTTTTGTCATCAAAAATATAAGTTCTAACTGGATTTGAATTAAAGAAGTACTTTTAAATCACTTAAGTGAATCATTACATGGGTAGAGCTCTTATTTAATGTCGCATACAAAGTTTCATTGAAATTAAAAATTAGAATTATCAGTATTAATACTGTTTTCCCTTCTGCAAAAAGAGACCACTATGGGTATTTGAAATGACGGTGTGGCCATGACTACAGTACACAACCCTACTTCGGTACTGTGTCCCTATGAGCACTGTGTGAGCACACCTGTGAGTAGGTATGACCACATGTATACACTAAGGTTTTGGTTCTTAAAATGTTCTCATCCAAATTCATGCAACATACATAAGTTGAGCTGTAATAAGTAACAAGAATCAATTCCACTTTGTATTTACTGTGAAGCTCTTTGGTTTTTACTTTTGTTTTACAAAACAGAGGATGCTTACTGTGGAAGATGTGAACTGCATTTGCATAAACTGGAAAAGAGGGGCAAGATGTCAGTACACCCAGGCATCGAACAACGTCCGTGTTGTGGGTGCTGAAATAGCTTATTTTATAAATGTTCTCATGGTAAGAATCTTTGTGGTTATAAAGCTATAGTTATAATGCTGATTTGAAAGAAGATTCAGGAAATCTCATGAATGTGAATGTAACCAGGAGAAAACTTTCTTCTACTCAGTGATTATTTTAGAAGTTGTGCGGTAAATAGACTTTTTTTTTTTTTTTTTTTTTAAGTTAGAGAACTATATCATAACAGCAGGATTAGCCAGCCTAGGGATATGAAGTTCTATGAGCCATCCCCACAGTACAGCTGAACAGGTATTCCCTAGGTGTTAACAGATGTAAAGTGTTGTGTAGCATTAAATATGCAGAGATAACGGACACAGCAAACTGCCTTTTCACAGGGACAAAACCTACCAAAGGGCTCTTCAGAATGCCAGAAAACCAGCTGGCAGCAGCTGAAGGACAGCTGCTCTCTCTTGGTCAGCAACAGCACCTGGGGACAAGTAGGATGCACCCAGCCGCCTCAGGGGAAAGCCCCTGTGCACACCACCTAAATCTGCAGAGGGTACCACACGCCCCCTTCCTCAGCCAGCCCACATGGGAAGCGATGCTTGGTTCAAAGCCTTCTTTTAACCCAAGTGCTTTCAACACACATTTCCCATGAAAGAACTATAAATTACTTCATTGGGCAGTACCAGTGTAGAAGTCTAGGACTGCTCCGACCCATGCCTCTCCCTATCTGCACTGCAGCCACTGAAGCACAGTCCAAAAGGCTGAAGGTCTCTCTCCTCTCACACCCTCCAGCCGCATGTGGTGCCTGACCTGCCAGGTGTAACTGAGAGCTCCTGCCTGGCTGAATCCTACAAGCCAGATGAGCATCCCATGAAACTTAATGGGGCCAGGATAGAAAACGGATACAAATCCTCTCAGGACACTATTGACAGACCTGTCTAGAGTTCTAACAGCCTTCAAATGAGGGCAGCACCTTTGAAAAAAATCTATGTATTGGACACAGGTACCTAAACTGGCAAACAGATCCTACAAATCCTATAGAAGTTCCCCAGTCTGTAGTCAAAAGCAGATTTTCAGCCCCTTTTTACTCTTCCCTGTTGCCGATGAAAACAGATGTAGTAACTTTTCATATTGGTGCTTTCTCAGGAAAAATATGGATACTCTCCAGCCGACGTTCACATAATTGGCCACAGCCTTGGAGCACACGTGGCAGGTGAGGCTGGCAGGAGGCAGCCAGGGATTGGCAGAATAACCGGTAAGTCAGTGACTTCAGTCACAGCTTATACTAAAGACACCACTGCTTAACAAAATGTTGTGTTCACTTTCTTTTACAATCATATCTGACTGTGACTTAGCCTCTTCTCACAGTACACCAAGGAGCACAGCCCTGGTAAGCATGGGAAAACCATCAGCATGGTGGTTATTTTTCTTGCATATGTTTACACAGCAAAGGAAAAGCTCTATACAGATAACAGATGCAACACATCAGTTGACTTGCTGTTAAACATTAATGGCTGTGGCATCTCTACAGGGCTCGCTTTCTGGTGCTTTACCTAGTGGTGTCACTGCCCAGACCAGTGCCAGTTTGGAGCAGGACAGGAGTGATGCTGTAATGTAACAGCATTCCACTGTTGCTGCTAAAAACGTACTCATAATAACTAATGTACAAGTTTTATCGAAGCTTTAGCTGCGATTGTTATTTTTCATAATGATTTGTCCAATACTAATATAATAAAACAGACCAGCAGGACAATCCCTGCCTGCCTTGTCCTAGCAGCTTTTCTCCTGCCATTTTCACCTTTCATTAATCTGGCCTGTTATGTAGCAGCACATCTGATGCGCAGCATCACCCACTGTTTGCAGGTCCTTCCAAAGCATGCTAGAAGCAGCACAACAGTAAGCAGTTAGCTATTTCATATTGTAGCTTTGCTAACAAATATCGTTTTCCAGCAAAGGATGGATTAAACCTGACATTTCAGAAGTAGTAGGCTAACCTTCCTGATGTGTCACCTATTATCACTTTCCTTTGCTATGTCTACATAAACTTCTCACCTAGTAGTGTACAGTAATAGTAATTAATTTTTTTTTTTTCCAGTGAAATTTCTAAAGTTTCATTTCTTCACTTAATTGTTGATATGCTAAAACTCCTTGGCAGGAAAAACTGAATCAAATAGGATTATACCATCTGCCCAAATTCAAGTAGACTTATTAAGAAACTGCATTTATACCTAAAGAGACAGAGAGATTTCAGTTTAATCCCCCCCATTTTGTTTTCTGAAGGGGATCACAGGCATTATGTTCATACAACTTGTATTAGTTTGAGCTACATGAGCCCTCTCTTACTTCTCAGATAATGTCAGAGCTGACTGAGCAGCGAGCATCCCCCCATTATCACTATATTCCTAAGTAATTGCCTGTCCCTTTTAAGTGTTCCCACAGTTCTGAGTTTAGATATTTTTAAGGAATATGATGTTGTTCTCTTAATTTTTGGTCAGCCGATTCAGTTTCCACCCCCCCAGTACCAAATTGCTCTGCTGTCTTTCCCTGTTGCAAGTTGCACACTCTGTGCTCTGAGAAAGCAAGGAAGCCTCTCGTTACTGCTGAGCCAGGTTTTCCTGCTCAATTCTTTCAGAGAAGGCATTTTTGGTTCTGGTTTGTTTTATAGCTGTCCACATTTCTCTGACTACTCAGACTCTGGACATCCTCCAGTGGTCCCATAAATAGTGTCTGTGTCTTGCAAGATATAACAGATCAAGCCTCTGTGACTATTGGCCAGAAGCATTTTCACCTTCCTTTTGATCCAAGAGCTTCTTTTCATGATTCAGCATCCTTTGGCTTGTAATCTGCTCTCTACCCACACTAGCTGAGAGCAAATGACTATTGAAGGAACCATTTTGCAACACGGATGACTTAAGTGATGAAAACACGTATGGCCAAGAGGCAAAGCAGAGCTCCCCGGAAGCACAAGCTGCCTCTGCCCGCAGCAGGACCATCAGTGCAACACAGCCACAGCACAGCCATCTGCCACATCCCTGCACTGTTCTTCAAGGGAGAGCCCTCACCTTTCTTAAATTCTTTAACTGACTCCTTAAAAAAGCAAGTGGCAATCAAATAGGCATATTTATTGCAATAAGAAGTAGTTTCTAAAAAAGATATTCTAGAGACCCCACAAAGCAGAGCTGCCATATCAGGTGTTCTAAAACCTCCAATACTCTCCCAGAAAGCAAAACTGAAAACCAGTATTATCAGCTAAACTTGTGACCAAACCACTCCTTTCTCAAAATATGGGTAACTCACCCTGCAGTCTGAATTCTTCAGCAATTTTTTAACATGTTTTTAAAGCTATGGGCTTGATCACCTTATTCATTATGCAGTCAGTGCCAAGGGCAGCGCGCATTTAGCAGAGTGACCTTTCATACACAAAAGACAATTTTGGATATTATTAATGCACTCCTTTTCATTTGTTACATTTCCTCAGGGATTTCAGGCTTGGTGAACCTTGGACTAATAGTCTACAAAATTCAGTTTAAAAGCAGAACCAAATCTGCTGCCCAGGGAAACAAGAGATGCAAGCATAAGGCAGTAGAAATTGTGCAATTCACAAGACTTTATGAGCTCCTGAAATTGGTGCAGTAAATTAGGAAGGAAATAAACTCCATTTTCTGATCATCACTTCAAAACTAAATGTTTTTTCCAAAATCTGACTGGAGTCAGAAGTAGGCAGGCTGGTTTCAACACCTCCAAGCACATGGAGTGCTATCAGCATCAATTCCTGCTTAAGTGCTCTCAAACAAGGTACCTAGAAACCATGCAGGTAGATCAGTTGTATAGGATACAGACACAGCAACCTTAACTTGAGCAATATTATTAAAGTGAAATTCAATTAAAAAAAAAATATTTCCAAGTGTTGGGATTCAATATTGATTTAAATCAGTAAAATTTAATAGGCTTCACACAGGTCACACTTTCTCCTTCCTGAGAGAAAAGTCGCTTTGGTAAAAGAGAATGCACATCACCATTTTATTAATACCTATATTACTTAGATACAAGGACCTGTAGGCAGCTACGTGTGTGATATTAATTATACACAGTCATAATGTTATGTAAAATGATACATCTGTATCTCTTTAGCTATATGTAACACTAGTTTTTTCCTTCAGGACTAGACCCTGCTCAACCTTATTTTCAAGGCACTTCAACTGAAGTCAGACTGGATAAATCTGATGCAGAGTTTGTTGATGTTATCCACACAGATTCAGCTCCCACAATCCCCTACTTAGGTGGGTATTTAGCTCTGGTGTATTAATACAGAATGATTTACACCCTATGGCATCAAGACCCAGTTGTGCTGCATCATAGCCGCAGAACAAACACACCATACTGGTCACTAACAGCCCATATCCTAACATACCAAGCATAAACAAGCTTCAAGCCAGCAGCTATAGGTGTGAGACATTATTACTTTAAAACATACTTACCCCTGCTTTAAATGCTTCAGGTTTTGGCATGAGCCCAGCTATAGGACATCTTGACTTTTATCCAAACGGAGGAAAGCAAATGCCAGGGTGTGGGAAGAACCCTGTTTCACAGATTGTAGATCTTGACGGCATCTGGGAAGGTAAGTATGCTGATAACATTACTAATTCAGGGGAAGGTCACCCCTCACAATGTAACAACTTAATTTTTTCTTAATGCAGGTGTTTTGCATTAGCTTTTGTTGTGTCCACCAGCAATGGCAGCTGCAGAGTGCAGTGACACTGTTAATGTGCTCAAAAAGCACCATTTTCCAGATAAACAAGACAAAGGCTTTACCTCTGGAAAATATGCCTCCTCTAAAGTATCTAATAGCACAAACAAAAGTTACTGAAACGCTGCCAAAAATTTTGAAGGGCCTGTAACAACACATTTACTTTTGTTTCTATTTAGGTGACCAGCAGCACTACTGGGTGGAGTAGGGCAACGATGCTCACAGCTACTTCTGTTAGGGTATCTGCAGCTGCAATTCTTCTGACATAATTAAAAAATATTAAATTAATTGTTCTTAACTATTCCAATCTGAGTTGCACTAAAGCAATATCATTGTGTTTATTTTTAGTCAGCTAAAAAAAGATTGGCACATAGCTGCTCAAATATGCTCTTTGTTGTTTTACGTGGTTCTAAAAAAAGCTCTTAAGGAAATTTCTTTATGTCTTTATAAAGTTAAACTGCACATAACATTAAAAATAAAAACAAATCAAGATTTCTGCTGTGGAGATATTTCAGTATACTATCTGAGCTCTTTCTTACATTATTGAAAACACCTTGAATTCTGAGAATCCATGAGCTTATTTGTGATAACTAGCTTTTTTCTCCAGGTTTTATTCAATGCAGCTAGAGGCATTACTTTTGTGTGTGTGTGTGTGTGTGTGTACACTTGTTATCGATAATGGGGAATTAAAGCACAAAGAAATAACTGTGTTCTATATGATGATCTTTTTAACCTAAAGTCAGGAAAATAAAGTCAACACAAAGGAAAATAATATATTCATTATTTTAATTTTAAGAATCTCCCTTCCTTAAGCACTCCCCAAATAACAATAATTTTGTTTTGAAGTCCTCAGCTGGAGCAAATCAGCATTGCCCTAGGAAGTTGAATACTTTTCATTCGGTTTTCTTTTGTTATGGTAATGTAACCGTTGCCTACAAAAGACCTGCTTCACACAGTTCTCATTTCTATTGTGAAACTCGGTCAGATTGCTTGAATAAGTGTTTGTGAGGGGAGGGCAGGGGCTGGGCTGCACAGTCAGTCTCACAGTCACAAAGCATTTCAAGTTTACATTTTATACCTGTTGAGTCAGTGACATTCCTTAGGGCATCAATTCATTACAAAAACAAGCTTCAAAACTTTTTTTTTTGACAATCCAAATTTATTTTTTTCTTTTTGATACTCCAAGAATTGTGAGGAAGCTTTTGAGAAGGAATTATGCCTCCCCATCACACAGCAAGGCTTATGCCAGTATCTTTCCTCAAACAGCAACAGAATGGAACAACTAAACTGGGAATATATTTTCACAGGAACTCGGGACTTTGTGGCTTGCAATCATTTGCGGAGTTATAAGTATTACTCTGACAGTATTATCTACCCTGATGGATTTCTAGGCTATTCTTGTGCTTCATATGATGTTTTTCAAACTGTAAGTATTCCTCAGAGCCTCAGGATGGACCATATCCAAAACAGTGGCTCTTACCTTTACATCTGAAATTCAATGTATTTATGCTAGCTTGTACCCACCAAGTGTATCTGTAAGACAAGTGTCAGACATCCTAAAGTATTATAGCTCGTGCAGCTGATATGGGTCAGCGTAGGAAAAGGCAACAACAAAACAGGGACATCCCTGGCTCTGTGCTGATGTGACAGCTCTGAGGTACGACTGGAGCTATCCCAGGCCTGCTCTGTTCAATCGAACAGAGTTACAAGTAAGGAGGAAAGCCTGTCCCTGTAATCACCAAATTTATTTCTCAAACAGCAAGGAGTAGAATCCCATGCTGTAGTAGGTGAGCTTTCAAACACAGCTGAAATGTCTTCTTTTCAAAAGAACAAGAAGTAAAATAACATGTGATGACTTGATGTCAGTCCGTGATCAAAGTACTTTGGTGACTTAAGATGGCCTCAGGGACAGGTTTATGGACCAAGGTCAGGAAGCCCTTCCCTGTCCCAGACCAGGAGATAGGGAACTACAGCCTAAGAGTAGCAGGGAGCTAACGGGCTCATATCATATCATGCAGGCAGCCCAGACAGAGGTATAAACTTACACAGTGCTTAGATTTACACATTCTGAGCAGCTGATAGACATCACACTTCTCATATTGGTTCAGTGAGCTTTGTTGTCAAGATAAAGCCTTTCTTAACCCACCCTGAAGGTATAAGGAGACATCATTCTTTCTCATCAGTTGCTGTGGAGGACACCTCCTCCTCCCTGCTCTAGTTCAAGACTACTCAAGGATGTCACTGATGCAGCTGGATTGAGCTAAATGGCATGAGAAAAAACACAGAGCCCTCAACAATTAGAGCCTTTGAGAAAGCGGTCTAGCTTATATGATCTTTCCCAAGTCACAGAAAGAGTTACTTGAACTTTGTTGTTGCTGTGGTACAAGGTCAGTTAGGTGGGTATGCTAAAATAAGTCCCATGACTAATTTTTTTTTCCTTGGGTGGATAATTTTATTAATAGATATATTTGTTTTCACTAGGAAATGTGTTTCCCATGCCCGCGAGGGGGATGCCCAAACATGGGTCACTATGCAGATAAATTCAAAGGGAAATATAAAAATGATTTTGTGAAATTCTACCTGAATACTGGAGAGGCCAAGGATTTTGCTCGTGAGTTTCTATTGTTATCTACTCCTTGTAAACAAGCCTTTTTATTTTCCTGTTTTACAATTCATTTTAACAGATAAATAGCAGTCCAATGGCTTTTCAGTCTTTCATGCCTTTTCCTCTTTTGCTCAAATTCTAGTGCCCAGTTTTGGGCCTTCCAGCACAAGAAAGATGTTGACAAACTGTAGAGTCTAGTGGAGATCACAGATGTTTAGTGGACAGCACTATAAGGCGCAGGGAGGACAGGCAACGCACAGAAGTTGCGGCAAAGGAATTTCTTATTAAATAGTATGAAAATTACTGTCACAGTGACAGTGGTTAAATGCAGGGAGAAGCTGGGAAATCTCCATCTTTGGAGATGTCCAAAACTCAGTTTGACAAAGGACAAGAACATGCCAGTCACAGCTGGGCTTGCTTTGAGAAGTGGATGGACCAGATGACTTCCTTTACAACCTAAGTTGTCCTAAATGTCATCTCTCACAAGACTGTTCTTCCTTCGCCTTTGTAAAGAAGAATCAGAGGAAGAAAAGCTGCTTTTGTTAAGTGAATGCTAAAAGAAAGTTCCCAGCCACAAAAACTATTTTTCTTGAGCTTCAGAATTTTTTTTACATTCCTTCTACACTATTTATATTCTGGTATGTATCGGTATTTATTCCTAACACCTCCTTCTTTCCAACTTCACTATATATGAAAATCTTCATGGTCAAAATGCTGAGGTCCATATTGTTTACCTTGTTATGGACTAGCTGTCTGCGTTTTTTTCGTCCCAGAAAGTAATGCAGATATCAACCTATTTCTCATGTTGATCTCATCAGGACATAAAGACAGATCTGACTCACTGCCGCTTTGTATTTGTTTTGCATGGTTATAACGCAAGGAAGAACAACTAGCATCAAGCTTCATGTGTGACAGCGCTATGTTTGAGCCCAGACAGCCTATAATGTGGCCTTGAGCTGAAAGTGAAGGGCAGTGATAATTTTGTTTTGCTTTCAACTACAGTTGTACAGACCAAAAAAAAGCCAACACTTCGTATTTTGGAGACTTTCTCCCTGGGTACAATCTAACTTACTGTGTTTCTTCTCTGTAGTTTGGAGGTACAAAGTAACTGTGACACTCTCTGGAAAGAGTAAAGTAAAAGGGTATGTAAACATTGCCCTGTATGGAAGCAATGGGAACACAAGGCAGCATCAGATTGTCAAGTAAGTTAAAAATTCAATAGAAAATAAACTTCTCTAGAATGTTTAATTCATATTTTCAATTAACATTTCTGTTTAAATTGGTCGTCTTTTAGAGATCAAATTCTACCCCTGATGTAAACACAGCAACAATTCACTCACTCTGGGTTTACATTTGAAGGGAGAAGGCTAGAATACAGGATTTTAAAGTGTTAGAATTTGGTATCACTTGTTTGGGGGCCCACTAAGGTCTTGCCATACCTATGCTAGCAGAGTTCTCATCTTTTTGTCTTTCATAGGGTTGTAAAATGTTGCTGCCACAGCTGGCTACAACTAAAGCTATCTCATGATTTACTATATAAAAATCTACCTTTTGCAGCTCATAACTTTGCCTGCTTACATTGAAGCTGCTTGCTTGCCTCGTGTGGTTTTGTTTCTTTGCATTTTTCTTGGTTATTTCAACTAGAATAGCTGAAACTATGAAAACTAGGGAGGAAAGCATTTTGATGTAGGTTTGAGGGGGGTCATTTTTTGGTTTTGTTTTTTGTTGATTGACAGCTATGTGGATTCCACTTTTCCAAGGAGGACTTCACACCTTCATGCTTGACAGCAGGGGTTTGCTGTGAGCTGATTCCAGTTTGCAGGCATCCATGCACTTTCCTGAGTTGAGTCTGCCAGCGCTGAATGCACTGCAGCACTCCTGAGCTGCCGTTTGCAGGGCTTGTGTCAATTCAGATGCTGGAAGTGAACTCTTTTCCCCCACAGCAAGTTTTGCTCTAACCTACCAGTCACAAGTACGGATCCAGCAAAGAAACAAGGTGGCAAAGGGATTTTGTCCTGTGTCTCATTACTTCCACTACCATAAGCCTTTTAATACAGGGAAGAGTAAAATCATCCTCTGAAGGCTAATGAGTGAGAAAGTGCAAAGCTAGGGGAAGGAGTAAAAATCCTGTCTCTCTCATGAAGCTTGTTAAAACTGTAGGAGTTTCTTCTGGGTGGTTCTGCTGGGTCCTCTGCTTCTCCCCACCCCCCTTCTGTATCTCACAGGTCACACCTACAACAACAGTTGTGCAGTGATAAAGGCTGCACATATTCAAATGTCTCTTGAATTCATACAGCAGGGTAAATAAGAAAGAAGCTTTTCACCTTCAGAGCATGGGGGTGGGAGGGGACAAAGGAGAAGCTCAGAGAAGCATTGGCTCATATTCAGTGAGATGTAGCAGCTGAAGCCATTACCAGTCTCAAACTGCTGCCATTTAGAGCTTGCTATGTTGCCGAGACATGAAATAAGTAGCCAGATTCTAAACTGTGGTTACCCAAGAGCAGATGCACAATTGACTCATCCAATTGACTTGCAATGGTGCTGCAAGTGTGGGAATCTCTGCTAGGGGGCCAGGCTGAGCAGCTGGTGGATAATCCTTTTGGCCACCTCAAACAAATCCAACATCTGTATCATAAATTAATTAACATTAAATGAAAATCTCAGTTACGTGCAAAAAAACCCTGCCTACATAAGCAACAAGGAGCAAGATCTACCTTCTCCACAGTGATTGTCCTGTAACTGGGTCTTCATTGCGAAGTATGACTGCAGCATATGAGGCCTACCTGCCTTTGCTTCTTCTGACAAACACTGATTTGGGATGAATTAAGTTGGAAAACTGGCAATAATGTATCTCTGTTATAAGCTAACTACTGTCTCTCTGCTAGCTTTCTACTCACTTGCTACCACAGGCAATCGGTTGACAGGACTGGTAATTAGTATTAAACTCTCGCATGCCTCACATCCTTAAAATGTTATTTTTCACAGGGGAACCCTCAAACCAGACAACACCTACACAAGCTTCATTGATGCAGAAGTTAAAGTTGGAACAGTTACAACAGTTAAATTTCTTTGGAACAACAACCGGTTAAATCCAACTTTTCCTAAGTTAGGGGCTGCAACTATTACAGTACAATCTGGAGAAACTGGAAAAGAGTAAGTATATCCATTGTAAAATTCTCGAAAGTTACTTGGAAAGATAGGTGACAATATTATACATAGCATGAAAACATTTTCACAAGAAAAGCTATTTAAACCATTAAAAGAAAAAAAATCTCTCAAGAAAACCATTTCCTTCCTTTCAAGAAACTGTTCATCCATAGTTCAATTCGCTACTACTTCAACACTTTACCTTAAATAACTTCAAAGAAAGACTTTAAATATCTCCAGGCTTCAGAAAAAAGACTTCCTGTACAGCCCTTTGGGTAAGAAAAAGCAGTACCGGCTTGGATTATCAGCCTCATTCTTGCTAAGCTCCTACTGTCCATGAGAACTGGTTATCTGTAAAGGAATGAAGGCAGTGGGTTGGTTATTATTGATAACATGCAGCTGTGGCAATTTTGTCTCCCCTCCAGGCAGCCTCAAAAAGTACCTTTCCAACACTTTGCCATGTCTGAATGCTGAAAACCTTTTTCACTGCAACAGGCAAATCATACTTTTTACACCACACTAGCAGAATTCTTATTGCCATTTTGTCATATTTTACACCTCTTTTTTTCAAATATATCCATAAGCATTGCAAATATAGAATTTGTCCCGCTGTCCACATTTAATTGTTCTAGTAAGTCTAAGACTAATCTCCATGTTGTTAACAATGTAATTGCAATTTTATCACCCCTCGAGGCAGCCTCAAAAAGAAATTTTCCAGCATTTTGCCATGTCTGAATACTGGAGACATTTTTCAGCGTAACTAGCACATCATTTACTTTGCATCATCCTAGCAAAGTTCTTATTACCTTCTTGTTATACTTTCCACTTTAACAATGCTTATATTTGAAAAAAGAAGTGTAATTTTCTTCTTCTGTACCCATATCAGTAAGTCCCCATCTATGTAGGGTACCAAAAGTTGCAATTTGAGTTAAAATGGACAACAAATATTACAATACACCCACATCGATTAGCTGCAACGGCTCACCTCTCACGGTGTCTGTTATGGGTGGCAGCTTATCCCACTCGTCTCAGCAACGTTGGGCACCAGTTGTCAGAGTCCGACTCAGTCTGCCTCACACAGGGCACCGATTGTTGTGGCACAAACAAACTAGTAGGCTGCAACAAGGCTTTACCATTGGTCAGATTCTACTATCTGTGCTGTATCTCCTTCCTCCAGAGATCAGGCCATACTGCTCCTCCTCCATCCAACCCCCTCTCCCACCATCCTCAGGGCTGTTTAACCATTTAGCAGGAACAAGCTACAGCTGCACATCATCCAGGTCAATCAACGCACTGCCGCTGAGGCAAGGCCACAGCTGCACATTATCAATGCTGATCAACCCACTGCCTTCACTGCTCTACAGTTACCTGATTCTGAGCTTGCATTAGGATGTCTGATTTGCTGTCAGCTGGAATCGGCGGAAGTTTTTCCATTGATCTTAATGGTCCCTGGGATCATGACTGTACAAAAGAGGACGGTGATAATAAGCCTACCCTTCCAATGAGCAAGACTAGTACAAGGAAGATGAGCTTAAAAGGCTATATATAAAGTTGGGGGAAAGAGGCTAAAACTTCTTTCTCTAGGCTTTGTGGAATATGGCTTGGATGTTCAGAAGTATGATCTACCGATCCAGTTTTCTTAATTTTCTTGGACTTTTTAAAACAAACTCCTTCATTTGCTTGATGGGTTATTTTATGCTCCCATGACTAGGTATCTAGAAGAGGAGGTACAGTATATGTTTTAGACCTATATACAAATATATAGTTAAGATGTCGTCACTTAAAAGAGAACTTGGGAGATGGAAACACTTACAAGCAAAGCAAAAATGATTACAGCCCAGCAGCATTACCTTTAAGCAGAGGTCCTAAGTCAAGTTGTAGTTCCTATTCACCAAAATACATTGCAGATGCATATTCCTGTAGATAAGTACTCACTCTTCTATTGACTCATGGCCTTTTCACAAGTAGTTGTGATCATCTACATAGTGATAGTAGTACAAAATCTGGGGCGGGGGGGGAAGAAACTGTAAAGTTAAAGGCAGGCAGACAGTGAACCAGAATGAATACAGCCCATCTATGCTTTCCCCAGCAGTAATATTTCAAACTTAGGAGCTCAAAGTATGTTCTGTTCAGTTATGTCAAATGACAAAGGTTGACTTATAATCGAACAAATCCACTTGTATAATCTCAACCAATGTTGAGAACTCAAGGAGCTTGTACTTTTCTTCAGGTTCCGTTTCTGTGGTTCCGAGACAGTGAGGGAGGATGTTCTGCAAACTCTTACTGCTTGCTAACAGCACATATGGATGCCCAAAACCTTGCTGCCAATAAAAGCTAGTCATGTGTAAAACACTGGAGTCTGCAGCTGTAATACAGGTGATGTGTGTTGGGGATTTTCTGCTGGTTTGGGAGGTGGGGGTTAAGTCTGCAGATACCCTCTCCATAGACAGAATTTTTGGAGTAGCTTTGGGAGTGAATGAGCCAAAACCTGTTGAAAAATTCCTCTGATTTCAACCTGTTTCAAAATTATTTCAGACAAGAGGAGGAAAGGGGACAGGTAACAGAATCTGGATAGCGGCTCCTAGGCAGTACTATGAGAAAGCAGACCTGCTTGTGAGTAGGAGAGGAGAGGATTAATGAAGCTGATGTTCTTAATCAAACTGAAGGCTAAGCTCAGAATTAGCGTGAGATAAAGATGAAACAGAGATAAGAGGGTGACTGGTTACAAAATGGGGACAGAAGGTTAATTTTAATTACTGGTGAGAGATGGAACAACGAATGTGATGGAGAACTGGTAACACGTCCTGATGTGTTAACGCCAAACTCAGCTTCTACCATATGATCTAGATGGAATTAATTTGAGAAAAAAAAACTGGATAGTAAATTTCAAATGTTAATGACATTTCACTAAAATGCTTATAAGCGGAATGATGACCAACGTGTCCTGAAATCCCATGTGGTGGCCCTCAGCCTTGAACAAAACTGCCAGATGATGTGGTCAGAAAAGGCAATGCAAAGAGGGAGTTGCTTCTTTCCCTGATTTTTGATAAAACACATTCAGCTGAAGGGAGGGTAGTTCACAAATTCATTTCTGTCCCTATGTGATCCTGTCTCAGCTCCCCCAGCCTGCCGCTGGAGAAGCAGCCTGCTTCTCCTCTGCTGCCAGAGGAACCCCATTCTCACTGAAAAAAACATGGAACTGCTGGGGCCGGGAGATTTACCTCTTTTGGGACCTTTTGTCTTCAGCAGTTTCTCTTGAGGTTCTCCAGACTGGGGCACTCTGCTCTCTCTGCCTCTCTGGGTGACCTTTCCTCCCCAGAATGCCTTGTCCTGAAGGACATCAACCCTCTAGCAAGGCTTTAGATTCCCTTTGCAGTGGTGGAGGTTGAAACCAATTTATTCTGTGTTGGAGCACTACTCTCCTAATACAGAAGCAGTTTGATTAGTTCAGTGCATTCTGCCAGCTCTCACAGGGTGATGGGAGGGAGTGGGGACTGTAAAGAGTAGAGAAAGAACCATCAGTACCGAAGACTGGCAACCTGTGGGCATGCTCAGAGCTGGAATAAGTTCAAGTGAAAACCAAACTGTTCCTTTGTTTAACCCAACTGAAGAGAATATCCCTCAGCAATTTGTTTTAGTCAGAGACGTGCAAGGCTAGCTTTTAAGTTCACAAACCTAAATCGCACTTGTGCTTCTTGCCCAGATTAAAAGGCACTACCCAACCGTGCTGCTCCAGGAGCACAGTATGAACCAAATTTTGATCTTGAGAATCACTGTTTTCTGAGTCCCTGAAACCTTGCCCTAGGGAAGCTAATAGGGAGTAAATATTTGAATTAGTAAAGGAGACACCTCTTGCTATGCTGTCATAGATGTGTGGGGCATTAAAATGCTAAGCCAATTTCTTGTCCAACTTCTCTCAAGAGGGAAAACCAGATGTTTTTCACCCTGGTGGTATTACTTGTATCCTGCCCTCATTACATTGCTTCCCTCCCTGTGCAGCTCCTCATGGCGGCAGCAAGCGCACCACCGAGTTTTCCTTGTGTTTCTTCCCAGGCTGTGCTGTGCTGTGCATGAGGGGTATAAGCTAACGCCTGTTTTGGCTCCAGTTTTTCCAACCTGTGGTCAGCCTTATAGTGGTAGAACAAGAGAGTAAGGCTTAAGTTCAAGGATGTGAATTGTTTGATCTGCATCAGGCTGCGGTAAGCCCAGTTTAGGGTTGCTCCTGCAAAGCCTTTCTTGGCTTGCCGCATCTGCACGGCCACAGCTCTGCAGGAGGCAGAGAATCTGGCCACAGGACTCTACATGCTTGCACACTTCATTGGTGTTATCCAGTCCAAGGGGGAACACATATCCCCTCTCCAGGGAGATAAACAATTACAGGTTGACTCAGAGGACACATAGCCACAGACACAGGAGCTGGCGCCTGACGCTGGTTTTCCATGTACCCTGCGTCCCTTTGACATCGCCTGCTTCCTTCTGCCTTGACTATTTGTCTCTTCTAGAATTTGGCTTCCTGATCTCAGTACCTCCTGCTGAGGAAATCTCAACAGGGTTATTAACTTCCTAACACTGCAGAAGAGTTTCTCCTTTGTCTTTTGTTCCTTTACCTTAGTATAAGCAGATTCTTGCCTACACAATTGTTTTGACAGTCATGATATTCTCTGCATTATCCTTTGCCATAGCCACTTCAGCAGCCCATGTAATTTTAACAAACACCTAACAGAATCAAGATGTTAAAGTTGACAATAGCATAATAAAAAAATCTCCTTTTAATAATGAACTGGAGCTGCCGTCATCTTGTTTTAGCAGAGTAAAACCTCTTCCCCCCCCCGAACACTTTACAAAGCTATTACATAAAATGCAATGTTAAATGAACAACAAATTACTTTTCCTTTAGCTAGCTTTTAATGCTAATGGTGCTATTTATTCCTGACCTTTTGAAATATTAGATTTTTTAGATGACAACATAAAAAGAATTCTTGTTTGAAAACGCAAGCGACTTTAAACCACATGTTATTACTTGTAAGTATAGCATGCACAAGCATCATTCATTTCAGCGTCCCATTTATGGCTAATTGGTATATATTTCAGTTGACATATATTGTTCTCCTGCAAACGTGTCAAATTCCTTAACGATGTCAGTGACAAAAGCATAGTGCTTGAGATATATAAATTACGCTCTTTACCATATAATCATTCTTATCTATTGGGAATGCTATTTGTGACAAATCATGTTCAAAAATACATGCTAAATCGATTATTTTTTAAAAAACTTTAATATCATACCATTCATGGCTAGTCTTTGATTGAATCTTTAAATGTAGAAATGTTTTGATTTTTATGTGCATCATTTTGTAGCTTTTGAAAAGCTCACTTTATTTATTAAAGGAAGAGTAGCACAGCGCAGATCTTAAAATGTATCTTTTGTTACCAGCATAAGAAAACAAATGGGCTATAATTGTGGATATGGAATGAGTAATTTGGTGAACAACGCTTTGTGCTGTATTTTAGGTTTTATAATTCCTTCCAGAAATTACTATCATTTTGTTGGTGGGCAGCATTGCAATCAGAATTTTAAATATGGGAGCAACTTGGGCCACGTATTTTCATTACATTTTAGATTGCCGTGTGCAATGTATTTCTCTCCTATATTACAGATCATCTGAGAACAATAAAAAAAATTGAAGATTTCATGTGACTCTAATTATTACTGAGATATAGCAGTGCTCATTGTTGTCTTTAGACAATGCTGTCTATAGTCATTACTTTGCTCCATAAATCAGTAAGATAATGAGGTTCTATCTTCCAAGAAATATTTGAGCATATCTTAATTTGGCATTGATGAATTCTGCTTCCTGAACCTCTTGAGGGTTTTTTTAATCTAGTTTGTCATATTAGAGCTTTCATCACTTAGCCACAGCTGACAGTGTTATCTACGCATATTTATCTCCATACCTTTCTGGGATGTGTCCTCAGAGGTTGCAACTAGGAATTTTATTATGTTGTGCCTGAAGGCTATTTTGTTCTTGATTTGAGTGTAAATCACAAGCTATTTTGCCACACCTTCATACTTCAGAAGTATATACTCTGTATGCTTGTACTTCGTTGTGAAAAAACAAGCCTAAACTTGTTAACATCTTGTTCCTGATAAAAACTGGAAACAGTTTCTTCAACAAAAGAGATATTTACTTGAAGAAAATACCACCTTTTGCCAAATAAATTATATAACTTCAGATATCTGTTTTTACTCTCTGCAAACCCTCTCAAATTTAAAGACAAGGAAAGCGTAAAATCTATCAGCATTCCTAATCGGTCAAACCAGAAAGTTTCAGTAGTGGGCAGAGGAAGAAAGCAGGTCAATGTGATGGACCCACTGCCCTAAATGAAAACATACTAATAGCAGCCTACATGCCACTTACTTCAAAATTGTGTCTGTATACAAACAGAAACAAGAAGCAAAATACTCTTCAAATTAATCTAAATGTTGTATTAAATTACACAATAACAACTGACTGGCTACTATACTTGCTAGCATGTTGAAGACTTATATTACGTGAGAACCAAAGACAAAAGTTTCATTCAAGTCCCTCTTTGTGCTATGGCCCAGGTAATGATAGTTGTGGTAAATTTTGTATGAAAAATCTTACCTTTAATTGCATTAAGTGGATAATTGCTTCACATAAAGCAATTAGCAATAGTCCTGGCAAATTGGAGAGGTCCCAGGAGACTGGAGGTCAGCCAGTGTGATGCCCATCTACAGGAAGGAGGATCTGGGACACTACAGGTCTGTCCGCCTGACCTCAGTGCTGGAGGAGGTTATGGAGCAGCTCATCCTGAGGGCCATCGGGGCACGTGCAGGACAACTGGGGGATCAGGCTCAGCTGGCATGGGTTCATGAAAGGCAGGTCCTGCTTGACAAACCTGATCTCCTATGACAAGGTGACCTGCTTAGTGGATGAGGGAAAGGCTGTAGATGTTGTTGACCTGGACCTTAGTAAAGCCTTTGACACCATCTCCCACAGCATCTCCTGGAGAAACTGGCTGGTCATGGCTTGGATGGATGTGCTCTATGTTGCATAAAAAGCTTGCCGGACAGTTGAGCTCAGTGGTAGTAAATGGAGTCACCTCTGGCTGGCAGCAGGTCATAAGTGGGCTCAGTGCTGGGCCAATTCTGTTGAATATCTTCATTGACAATCTGGATGGGGGCCCTGAGTGCACCCTCAGTCTGCAGACGACACCCCGTTGGGGGTCAGTGCTGGCCTGCCGGGGGGCAGGGGGCTCTGCAGGGGGGTCTGGGCAGGCCGGGCCGATGTGCCGGGGCCACCTGCATGAGGTTCAACCAGGCTCAGTGCCGGGCCCTGCCCGTGGGTCACACCAGCCCCAGGCAGCGCTGCGGGCTGGGGCAGGGGGCTGGGAGCTGCCTGGGGGGAAAGGGCCTGGGGGGGCTGGCTGACGGCCGGCTGGGCAGGAGCCAGCAGGGTGCCCAGGGGGGCAAGGGGGCCAACAGCACCCTGGCTTGTATCTGAAATAGTGTGGCCAGCAGGACCAGGACAGTGACCGTCCCCCTGTACTCGGCACTGGTGGGGCCGCCCCTCGAACCCTGGGCTCAGTTCTGGGCCCCGCACGACAAGAGGGACATGGAGGGGCTGCAGCGTGTCCAGAGCCGGGCAGCGGGGCTGGGGAAGGGGCTGGAGCACAAGGCTGGTGAGGAGCGGCTGAGGGAACTGGGGGCATTTAACCTGGAGAAAAGGAGGCTCAGGGGGACCTTATTGCTCTCCACAGCTCCGACAGGAGGCTGCAGGCAGGTGGGGGTTGGTCTCTTCTCCCAGACAACAAGCAACACAAGAGGAAACGGCCTCAGGTTGTACTAGAGGAGGTTTAGATTGGATATTAGGAAAAATTTCTTCACTGAATGGGTTGTCAAGCATTGGACCAGGCTGCCCAGGCAGGTGGTGGAGTCACCATCCCGGAGCTATGTCAAAAAACATGTAGATGCAGTGCTTGAGGACATGGTTTAGTGATGGACTTGGCAGTCCTGGGTTAACAGTTGGACTTGATCTCAAAGGTCTTTTCCAATGTAAATGAGTTTATGATTCTGTGATTACGGAAGTGAACAGGAGAAAAAGGGGATGTAAACCTCCAAAGCAATTTTTTGCTTTGCAGTATGACACAAAACACTCTTTTGCATAATAATTCACATTATTGTACTTTTGCATATAAATTTAGATAAACATAAGTCTCACTTGCTCTCATCAAAAATAACAGAAATGAGCAATACTGCTGGCTTGGGTGCCTCAGTTTGGGGTACGCAGGTTCAGAGTTTGGATTCTCCCGGGAGTGCTGATTGTCCGCTTTGGAAAGTGAGGTCTCTCATGACAGCGGTACCATGTCCCATTCAAAAGAAGGTTCCCCATGGAGGAGGAATATAGTCACACATATTAACACACACACACACACACACGAGGAGGAATATAGTCACACATATTAACACACACACACACACACACACACACACACACACACACACACACACACACAAAACACACAACAAGCACGTGTATGTCTTGTCTGAGTTGATGAAAGGGCAGAAGCCATCACCTTCTTCTCTGAACATGGAGCACTGTGTGTGCTGACCACAGCCTGAGTCGGGCCACAGAAACTTCCAAAGCTGCTGCTTAAAAAGAAAACCAAACTCTTGTTTTAGACTGACAGCCTTTTCCTTGTGGTCCTGAACTCCTTACTCAAACACCAACCATCTCTCATGTGATGAGGGAATAAAAATCAGCAGGAGAGAAGTGTGAATGAGGTTCTCCACCACCTTCAGCTCTCACCACGGCTGCTGTCAGTCCCTCAGGAGGGTCTCTGGCCTGACCTCACGTCTTTCACCAACCTTTCTCATGTCCCCTTTGCTTGCAATTTGGAAACCAACACCATCTGACCATTTTATAACCCTGCAGAGGCACGGGGAGCCAGAGAGGAGGATGTGTTTGGTCCCTCTGCACCCCCATTCTGCAATCTTCCATCTCCAAACCCTTGTCTCCCCACAGAACATGGGGAGGGAGGGTTTGGGAAAGGAGGTTTCTCCATTAAAGAGGGACTGTAGATGCCTCAGTTTTTGCTTTAATTCAAAAAGGAGTCAAAATATCTTCACTGGGTCAAGAAAATCAGCCTCTCTGTTCCTCCCACTGACCCTGAATTACAAACCCTCTCCCCGTGGCTGTGACAGAAAGGGCATGGCAGGGTAGTTCCTAGCAGCGGTGAGCGATTCCCTGCTGGGTCTGAAGGGATGGCGACATGGCAGCAAAAAGGGGCATATTTTTGTTACAAAGGATGCTTGTAGGGGATTAAAAACTTCGTTTTAACAGAGGAAAATGTTACAAGTGAAGAGAAAAGTGACTGCACCAACGAATAATTCTCCTTTTGACCCACAGAGAAAGAGGTGCCTAATGAAAATATATGATCACGGACAGTGTGAAGATAACTGTCTGATCAAATAATGGAATTGTTTTCAGTGATAAGAATGAATCCATTACTAATGCAAATAACGATAATAATTATAATTTGCAATACAGTAAAAATCACCTAGTCTACCTCCTCCTCTGACAGCAGACTGTATAATAAATTATAGGCTGAGAAAAAAAAAAATTTCAAAGGGATAAAGGTTAAAAGATTAAAAAAAAAATCTGAAACTTAAAAGCTTAACAGGGAAGTCAAGACCTGAAAGCAGAAATTGGTGCTATTAAATAAAGCAATTGTGAAGAATGAGATATTATGGAATTGATTAGCAAACCAGAAACCAAACGTTTCCTCGTATCACTACCTCTTGTCACAGATTTCAATAATTGTGAAAGAACAAAAAAATAAGAGTTGGCGTATAACAAGAAAATTAATTATTTAAATGTAGGTGAATATGCTAATAGTACTCTGGGAAGATGAATATAACTTAACACACAAAAAGCTCTCAGAAGGGTTCAATAAATTTGAGGAGTTTCACCAGTCATTTTTGCTTTGCTTTGGTACCTGAAACAGGTCCAGCTGTTCTGTCAGTCCCAACCAGGACCGCCTTCGCAGACCATGCATCTTCATAGGGCAGATCTTTCAGGGCTCTCTGGGCACACCAAGATGCTCATACCAATTCCATAACTTTCTTTGTTCGTGTGAAGGCTTTTAGGTATGGAGGCAATGTGAAAAATGCTTCATTTCACCTTTGTGGAGGAGCAGAATAAGGCAGATGAAACAAATCTGGTATTACAGAGGTTGCACTACAGTGAGCTGTTTCACCAGTTACAGCAATTCTGCTTTCTCTATCAGTTAAGCAGAGAGAAGATGCGCTACATAAGGCTTACCCATACATGTTGGCATCATACCATTCATACAGAGTTCGGTGATCAAACGTTAGGAATCTACCAAGAGATGATGCGATTCTTTCACACCCATCAGTTCTAAGTAAAATAGCAATTAAGTCACCAACTCTAAAGCACTGTCTTCCAGCACTCTTCATTTAGATCCTCAGTTTCCAAAGCACAGTATGTCCTGTAACAACCACATAAGAAGAACCAGGAATTTTAATGACAAAGGGTATGTGAGGGAGACTTAAAGACCAGAGGGGCTGCCAGCTAGTCAAAAGTAGGGGTGACTACCATTTTAATCTCAGAATGGAGCCCAGTTTTCTGCAGTTGGAGTATTTTATTGCATTTTAAATTCACAGTTTAAAGCACAATGTATCCTACCTAAACTTCCCCAGAAAATTATTCAGGAAGTTAGAGATATCTCACCTTCTTTGAAGTCTTTCATTGCAGCATTTTTCATGTGGCTGAAAAGCTTGACACACTTCAGGTCAGTAAAGCACAAGTAATTCATCAGAACTTCCACATTATAGGTTTCCAAGGAAAATGCTTTAAACAATGCAAATTCTAAAAGCAAAATGAGTGCAAAACCCACAGTATGTTTCATAACCGTGATTTGTGGTTACCTCATAAGTGCAATTTATCAAAAGCACACCCAGCTAATGTAATACTAACTACTGTAACAAGCTCCTAAGGTTTAAACACCCACTCTTCAGACTGCACACAAAAGTGCCTTTAATCAACGTTTGCAAAAGTCAAAACCACAATGTTGTGGGATGACTGATGCACTTCATTCATAAAAGAGAACAGCAAAACGTTTATTGGTATAAAACAGCAACTTTACAAAGTTTGATAGTAAAAGCAACAGTGGTTTAACATGATTTGATGGCAATGTACACTTGATTGTTTACTGTACTGAGGACAGGGTCAGACAAAACCATCAGGGAGACCCTCCTGTTGAGTCATGAGGTTCAGAAAGGACCCTCTTGCATTCTAAACTCCTTCTCAGAGGGGAGTTTAGGTGTGGTTAGATCCAGACCTAGTCCCAGGCTTGGTCAACGGTTTATATCTAAAGGATTATACATGCACAAACAATCCTTTATCCACTTAGCTAAGATTTCCAAATTTAGCATGCTATGAACCACTTACCAAGAATCTGTTGCAGCAAGGAGTCTCTCAGCCTCAAGCAGTAACCTTGAGAGGTGTCCTTACTCAAGGGAAATCCTGGCATGCAGCCCACTGTCGTCCAGGAGAGCTTGACAGATAAGATAATTCATTTATAGGCATATTTGCATACCAACTACAGAAGTTAGTTTCTTTCAGACTTTCAGACCTTGACCAGCACTGTGGCCAGGTGCGTGCATTGCTTCAGTTAGCCCTTGGCTATTGTATTGTTACCTGTCTCCCCTGAATCCACTTTGACACATACAGCCATCATGACCAGATGCACATATTACAACTGCCACTGGTGGTGATCACTTGAGCAGTGTTAGAGCAATAAAAGTCAGGATGCAGGGGAGCACACAGCCCCACACAACACGCTTTAACTACTCACACCACATTTTGTTTGGTGATGCTTTGCCAGGGCTTTCTGTTTTGTACTGCAATGTGCACAACACGTCTGTCCTCCATGTGTGTGTACACAGAACAACTTCAGCATTGGTTTCCAAAGTCCTTCCAGCAACAAGATGTTTATCTGCAAGAAAACAGCATCCACTGTCTAATCCTCAAAGCTGCTAACAGAGCTGTAAAAAAGATCACAGGTCTATAAAACCTGATTGAAAGACCTGGGGTCTAGTTAGAGAGTTAGATTCAGGGCAAGCATGAAACCAGTCTTCAGATAATGCCAAAAGCTGTCAGAGCAGGAATGGGATGAAATCTTCCTGTGTTCTCCAGGGGCAGACAGCCACAGAGAGTCAGAGTTCACATTATGCAAAACTTTAGAAAGGTTACAACAGCAAAACACAAACTGCCCAGGCAGGTAGCACCACTGCAGTGTCAGAAGGTTTAAAACCAGATTAAACAAAAGTTGGGAGTAGCTTAGGCAGAACTAACAGTGTTTTGTAATTGGGAGGTGAGATATAGTTGGTGCCTGAGGTCCTTTCCAGCTACATACATCTTCTGTGATGCTCTGACAGATCTGCAATTGCAGTCAGCGAAAATACTGCATGGGTCTGCACAGAGATAGAGAAGAAAAAGGGAAAAAAATCTAAAGCCACAATTAATACTACCTACTACCCAACTCTGAAGGAGAGAAATGATAAAAGCTTCTGTGGGATGTGATCAGCATACTCTGGCAACATCCCCTCAGATCTGTAGCATGTTTGGCAAGCGTGTGACACTTCCTGACCTTCAATCTTATGTCTCTCATCCTTAAGACACAAGAAAGTGACTACAAAATTAATCTAAATACATTTTGGAACACCCTCAATTACATTACTTGATTCTTCAAATATCTTACACAATTATCAGACTTAAATGTTGACCTTGTTGCCATGAGCTGACAAAATTTCTGTTCTCCTGCCCACCTGTGTACTCTCGCTAAGGCTTTTTTGATGGACAAGGCAGCTAGCTGCGTGTTCCCACCACCCTGCAGATACTACTGCCATCTGGGATCTCTGCTTACATAAGCAACACAGGGAGAAAATTATCTGAAGGAGGATGCTGTAACACTGTTCGTAGAAAAACACACTTAAATACAGGAACCCCTGCAGATGTCATGCAGGACCAGCATCCTTTCTGCTGGAATCAGCTCTGCTCACAGTTAACTTCCTCCAACATTCTGAGGCATCGATAGTCATCTGAAGTGTGTGTGTTGAGGGGGTGGAACAGGCTGAGAAAATAGATTCGCTATGATTGTCGCTAGATGAAAAGTAAAAGCTCTGTGAACACCCCATTATCCTGCAGTGCTTTACCTGCAACCTTGGTACCTTAGCAAATATGCGGTGATGGCACATACAGCAGGCAGCTTGTCTGCAGGAAGCACCAGGTCAGCGCTGAGGGTTGTTCTTTGTACTACAAAGGAAAAGGATATGTTCAGTCTGGTGTCCGCCCTTATCAGCTGATGGCAGACGGAAGTTCCCACTGGAGGTGCAGAGCTTATTCCTCAGAGGAAAGGAAATACTCCTTGTTGTCCTTAGGAAAGGGGCAGTCACCTTTCCAACTCCTTAGATTACTGTGGTTTAACAAACTCTGGCATTCACAGCTGTCAGTCTCACCACCCCTTTCTACTTTGAAACCTCTGATCTTCAGTTATTGCTGGAGCACAACAGTGCCTCTGCCCTGCCTCATCCACACACCTCTCCAGCCAACTCCTTCGGTTTCCTTACACTCAGTCCGGTATCGTCCTCCTTTTACTTGTTGACTCTGCTGCAGCACACAGTATTCACTGACTAAGCTTATATTGTATTTTTCATTTCTCCGTGTTTATGTAAGCTTAGCTCTGGATGCTGCTAGAAGGATCACAGCAGCTGCAATCTACCAAGTTCTTAATCTTTTGCCATTACATGGTAGCAAACACTACGTCCTAGGTTGACGATTTCTGCTTTGGGCACAAAGGCAGTGCTCCTGGGATATAGCATCTAATAAACTTTTCCCTATTACTACAGTCCCTGAAAAATGAGAAAATAAATGCTACTTCAAAATTATAGACAGCACCCACTCAACTGTATGTTAAAGAAAGAAGATACAGAAAAAATATTTGCAGTAAACCAACTAACTCTATATGCTGCATAGTTCCTTAATATCACTGAGGTATATGCTCAGCTGCTTTGGATATACCCCTTAGTGATGCTGAGATCATATTTATTTATTTATTTTTATTCTATGAGCACATCCACATGTCAAGTCACAGGTATGAAAACAGAATTGTCATGAACTCATACCTCACAAATACACCATGAACATCTTCACCTCCCCAGAGGCTACTCAGCCCTCCTGACATTTGCTGTGATGCGTTTTCAGGATGGCATAAGACACTTTTTGCTGCAAGAAATTGATCTTTGCCTCTGTGGAACTGCACAGGCTGTAGTGCAAACTGCTCCCTTTGTTTGAACACCCACTTTCAGATCTCTAATTTGAAGGAGAAAAAAAAAAGCACAAAATTCTGCCTCCTAATACCTTGTTGCAACTCTACTGCAGTCCCACCACAAAAATGTTTCTGTGTGTTAGAACACAGTGAGGAATGAATGAGAACTAATAAAACAGAATTTATTCCTGAAAAAAGGACATACAAGTTTTCCAACATCAGTACCGAAGGAGACTGGCAAATAACAGGCCTGAACGCCAGTTACACAAAGCATCTGCAGTTCTCAGTAATTTAGCCAAGCTGCATCTCTTGAAAATCAGGCAGCTCTTGCACTGAGTAGGGAGGCTCAGAATCCATTGTTCTTAACACAGATGTCTGGGTGGGGGTTAATGTAGCTGCTTAGGAAACTGAAAGGGGAGAATCTCTGGGAAAGTTGGACACTGCTGTCATGGAGGTTGTTTTGTAAATTGTTTTATTCCATGACTATTAACACTAAAAGACTGCCTGCAAATTTCAGTAGGAATTTACGTGATCTTAGTAGAACCAACAATTTATACAAACTCCTTCCTATCAAGATGGGGCTGTAACTTTAAATATAAACAGACTTATAAGATTTAGATTTAAAATTTAGAAAAGTCTAGTGAAAGGACCAAATTCTGAATGCACATACATGAAACTCCCCTGGAAATCAGAGCAATGTGCTGGAACACTGAAAGCAAAATTTGCTTCTTAATATGTCCCTGAAGACTGTAACTATATTTCCCATTGTACTAGTAACATTAATTGAATGTTTAGCTGAAATCAAGTTCATTACAAGTTAAATACAGTACCTAGCCCATTAGGATGGTGTTTATAATTATAGTCATAAAGGACTTGTAAAACATCTTCATTGCAGAAAATAGGTGGAAGTTGGGGCGTAGCAGCTGCTATGCATCTCAGTACATTCTCTGCATCTTTGCATCTGAGCAGCATTGTAGACTAGGGTCACATACACCACTGAATGGTCTCCACAGCTAGTGCCAACACTGCCGAATTTTAGAGGGACATGGCCTGCAACAGTCCGAAGAAAAAGATAATATTGCACAAACTGTTTTTCTCAGTGCAGCTGGACCTTACTAAACATTCCTAGGTCTAGAAACACACACTAAAGATGTACACTCTCATGCAAATATACCCGGTTATTGGCCAGCTTATTGGCCTGATAATAATTTTAACAATAAACCAGACTTTGACAAGGCCTAAGAGACTACAGACCTCCCTGATATATCGATTTTTATATTTGATCTCTTAGCTCTCTCAGAGCATCATTATAGAAAATACCTAATCCGCTTTCGGTATTGTCCAAAGCCTTTCTGCCTTAACTCCAACAGACACCTTACTCAGAGCTACACCAACTTTCACAGAAGTTGAGTAATCACCAGGAGTAGACTTCTCCCATGGGCGCATCCAAAGCCCCCCTAGAAAGTACACAAGTGAATTAAAAATGCAGCAGCCTCTTGTCAAAGAGTTGTGCGCACTGCACAGGGGGCTGGAAGCCCTTGACAAAGCCCGTAGGTGTCCACACATCTAAAAGGCTGAATAAATCTTACAAGCAGTGCACACAGTTGGTGTCACTTTTGCTAAGTTACGCATATGAAGGAGCATCCAAATGCAAGTATAACCACTTATCCTTTCTCACTTTTTTTTTTTAATAGCCATTTTCAGAAAATAGTAACACCCAAAAAGAATAAATACTTTTACGGTATTTTATTTGACATGATTGAAGACACAAGAACACTCAAGATACAATCCAGACAAGTTGTGAACAGCTCCAAACATCAGTGAAACCTGAATTTATCTTGCACAGAGGTGAACAAGACCACAATGGTTGGTTTTATAGTATAGTTTAAGACTATTTCAAGCAGGTGAGTACTGTGACGTTATGCCCAACAACTTTATACTATTCATCCGCTTAAGCCACTTTGTATCATAAATATGCAGCTTATCTTGGCGATTACATCTCTGCAATATATAATTAGCCTTCTCATAATAATGCATTAAAACTCCTGTATATAAATAAATATTGGTATTTTCATACCAACATAGACTGCCCTAACCACCACTGCACATTTATCATATTCTAGCACAATTAATCATTCCATCACAATTAACTGCTAACTTTGAGCCTAGAGTTAAGTAACTTGGACCCAAACTGGCAAGTTGCTGCTCAGAGCAAAACTTCTGCCAAGACCTTCTGCTTTCCCTAAGGATAGCAGGCCTTCTCCTTTCAACATTAAGTTGCACAATGTCATCTGAAACCCCTACCAAAAAATGCTCCGCAGGGATTCTCCTGCAAAGGTATCAGAACAACTATTCTAAAAATTACTCATTTCCTAATAAATTTCATATTAATTTTACAGCCTAACTTCCTTTATCAAAATGGGCATCCGCATGCCACTTACAATGTAAAGTTGTTTAACTGGGTTATAGACTACAGACCACAGCTTAATATTCTACTTACAATTCTAACTCCTTAGAGACAAGCTAATTTCCATTCTTAGAATTAAAGAGGGCAACAAGGACAGCTGGGAGTTTGTTCGGTAGTTCAGTGCGCTGCAATGATAAGCTTGATAGTGCTCTCATCAGACTGAATGAGGAAGTGCAAAAATATGTAAACCACATTTTACAGTTACAGTAATTTCAGCAACAAACCCCTGCTTGGATCCAGATGGGATCTTACAAAAGGTGAATAAGAAAGGGCAGAAACTGGTACTGTGCAGGGAACTCTGCTTCAGAAGAGCTGCAGAAAATACCCTGAGCATTCCCTGCAGACAGGCTGAAAACAGCACAAAAATCATGGGCCACCTGATCTCGCAGTTCACCGCCCTCCTCTCCAGAGGGGAGCGGGGGAGGTTGCAGCCATTTATTAAACCAAATTCTGTGTTAACTTAAGGCCACCAGAAACAAATCTGTGCAGAATTGGACCGATTCAGTTTAACATAGGATGTAAAGACACTGAAACCTACTTTTCTTCAAGAATTTTGTCTTTTGGTAGGTGGTAGTGGTAGACAGAGACTGGGTCTTACCTGCAGCTACAATAAATCCGTGTTGCCTGGCTTTGGAAGGTAGTTTTGTGTTTGTTTTTTTAAAAACTAGAGAATATCCTTAATGAAACCCCAAAACCTAGTAAAGCTTTATATCCAGATCAATAAATCTATTTTTTAACTTGGATTTACAGGAGGATTCATCCATTATTATGATGAACTGCTGGAGATGGAATGGTCACTGTCTGAAACAAAGAAATGAAAATCCCAGCAACACACTACTGCATCTGTGCAATATGCTTAACTGGTATGACTTATGTTGCAGGAAGAACGTTGTATTCTCTGACACACCAACATTTCTTTCCTATTATTATAAGATCAGCCTTTTACATTTCATACCTTACCATCGTTAAAAGCCTATAATTACAGAAGCTGATTGAGAAACTATGTTATTTAAAATTAACAGCTGAATGAAATCAACAGAGGCAAAGAGCATTTTTATACAAGAAAATAGCACTGTAGAAAGAAAGAGTCTGTACAATATTTAAATATTGTATATACATAAAATTATATCATTCATAACTCATCTTAAAGTTTCTCTTGTTTGTAAACCGTGGAAAGCAACACACAAAAAAATCCTGGTATTCAGCTTTTAAAGCATTTAGCAGGCAGCAGGAAACTGAATGCTCGCAAGCACACTTTGTAATTATAGAAAGTATCCAGCGAGATACTGTGACTAGCATTCTCCATAGTCCTTTTTTTTTTGATTTTTTTTTTTTTTTTTTTTTAAGCTGAATGCAGAAGAGATTTCACATTCAACTAGGGAATCCTGCAGGAGACACAGAAAACTCAATGGCAAAATGCAGTAGATCAGTTCTGCAGCTCTTTACTGTGGCAAAACTCCAGGCTAAACACAAAAATCTTAAGTGCAGGACTGGAACGTAAATAAGTAAAATAATTCATAATGCTTTCTTTTCCCAAAAGTGTCAGTAATGAATTTAACTTATGCTCAATGTATTAGAAAGGAGGTTTAGTTTAACAATTAACATTGCAAAGTTTCAAAAATGTAATGAATTCCAGCAGGTAATCAGGCAGCTCTGTAAAACTAAATGCTCTGAAAGTGTCAGCATTTTAGGGTGATTCAAAAGGTTAGTATCATTCTGCCAATTTGGAGTGGAGTTTAGATTTGAATCTGAAGTTATCAGTTCATGGCAGATACAGATTGTAGGTTTCAGAAGTTATCCACCTGTAGCATTTTGCAAAATAAAAACTCTTCCAGTTGCAGAAGAAATTTTCCGGGTGGATATGCTTAAGAAAACATTTTCAGAAAGTTACTTGGCAAACAAGATGCTACTGTGACCATCATTGTATTTCACCTGCATTAGAGTTATGTGCTTGTAGCCACGTATGGAATACTTTATTTAATGCTATCTGTAGTTTCATTCTTTTGCCTTCCAATTTACTGGCCATTCAACTCAACCCAGAAATACATTTTACTTAATTAAAACCTCTGTTATTCAAAACATATTACAGTACTTCTGATCTGGATGTTTTCTCTCTTAACTTGTTTAAATCTTCCTGGACAGCCATCACCTAACTGTACTTCCAAATCTTAACACAGGGATTATCAAGAAAAGAAATATAATCACTTGGAGAAGTGCTTGGTAAACCAGATGGGTCAGAGGGACCTCAACAGGCTGGAGAGATGTGCAGACAGGACAGACCTCATGAAGTTCAACAAAGGCAAGAGCAGGATCCTGCACCTGGGGAGAAGCAACCCCATGCAGCAGTATACACTGCCAGCCATCTGCCTGGGAAGCAGCTCTGCAGAAAAAGCCCTCTGGGTCTTGGTAGACACAAAGCTGAGCATGACCCTTGCAACAAAGAATGCCAATAGCCTCCTATTAGCCTTCCTCATTAGGAAGAGCATTGCCAGCAGGTCAAAGAAAGCGATTATTTCCCTTTATTCAGCCCTGGTGAGACCACATCTGGGGTGTTGGGTCCAGTCTTGTGCTTCTCAGTACAAGAGAGACATGGTCATACCTGACTGAGACCAGCAAAGGGTCATGAAGATGATGGAGAGACTGAGTAAGCTGAGACTGTTCAGACTCGAGAAGATTCAGGCAATGCTAGAAACATGTATAAAGGCCTGGTAGGAAACAGTACAGAAGATGGAGTCAGACTTCTCAGAGGTATCCAGTGAAGAAACAAGAGGCAATGGGCAAAATTTGAAACTCAAGAAATTCCTTTTAAACATAAGAAAAAAACTTTTTTGCAGTGAGGGTTGTCAAATACTGGAACAGGCTGCCCAGACTTCAGGCATCTCCATCGCTGGAGATATTCAAAACTTGACAAAGTACCCTGCTCTGGTTGACACTGCTTAGAGCTGAGAAGTTGGATCAGACAGTCAATGGGTGTCCTCTCCAACCTCAACCATTCTGTGATTCTATGATTTCAGATGGAGACTAATAAAAGAAAGTTTACAATACCCAAAAGGGAAATAGCTTTGTTCTTAATAATTTTCCAAAGCATAATGAGGGTAACACTAGCTATTTAATCCAACAGCTTGTTCTGAGAGTTTGGACAATAAAGGCTTTGTTTTCAAACTGAAGCAATCAATATGAGGCTCCTAAATATATATATATATATATTTACTAAATCTAATTTTAAGGATTCCTGAGGATCTTCTTTTCAGTAGGATCTAAGAATTTAAGAAACTCAGTTCCCATTTCTTTAAGTCATTGACTTTCAGCACTACAAATTTTGAAAGCCCAGGGCAAAAATGAAAGAACAAAAGAATACTATAGACTACTAATTTGTTTCCGTTGCCAGAGGATGGTGCTGTTTAAACAAGTACCTCACACAGATACCACATGGGTTAGGGAGTTTTTCTTGGGAGGAAGAGGAAGAACAAGAACAAGGCAAATAGACTGCAGTTTTATATCTTTTAAACTAATCTCCAGGTGCCAACAATAATCAGTATTTACTTAATAAAGGTAGATCTTTAAGCATGCTTGAATAATTTGGGAACTTTTACTACCTCTGGAACTTTTGCTCCCAAAACTTTTTAAGGGTCTTTCAACATCCAGCCTTTGGTCATCAAAGGCACGAACATGACATACCCCACCTTACTAGCTGTTCTCATATAGCCTGCTGAAATTCAAGGTGATTATGTGGTATATGAAAGTCAAAAAATGGAATAGTGGAAGATCAGTCTCACAAACAGGCTGTGGTGGGGAAAATGGGCTGTTAGTAGTTTAAGAAATCAATACCAACTTTGACACTTTTAGAGGTGGCAACATCAATGGCCATGGCTTTGATTTCAGTGTCCCCAAACTGCATAAGTGTTTTGATCTCCCGCCGGTTTGGCACTGAAGCATCAGTTCCCGTGAGATCCAAGCGAAGGGTGCCACACTTTTTCACTCCAGATTCAGTGATGAAGCTAACATTATCTTGTT
The DNA here is from genome assembly GCF_015220075.1 of Falco rusticolus. Taxonomy (NCBI): domain Eukaryota; kingdom Metazoa; phylum Chordata; class Aves; order Falconiformes; family Falconidae; genus Falco; species Falco rusticolus. The sequence continues at coordinate 36,686,672 of NC_051195.1, forward strand.
CTGAGCTATAAATATTGATCACTATTACTAACTGAGAAGGTTTGGCAGGTGTGTAACTGCGTGTCACAGTTTCTCCAAGGGCTACAGATTGGTCAGCTGAGATAAACTTGTCAAAGACATCAGTGCACCAGCGTGTGCCATCTTTGACCAGCAGCTTCTCTGGTGGATGCTTCCCTTCCACAAACCGATTGAGCACACCCACACCATAGGTGAGAGGTGAACGCCGCACTTTGATGACAGCAGGGTCTAGACCGAAGAGAACAGCTCCTTTGAGGATAGTGAGCCCCACATCCTGAGGAATGATGACTCGACACCTCGAACCAAAAGCGCTCTGGACAGCTTGTTGGAGTAAGGGGGATTCAGCGAAGCCACCAACCAGGAACAGAAACTTGACATTTGTCACTTCTGGCTTATCAAACACATCACCTAAACAGAAACAGAGCCCATTCAGTAGGGAAAAATCCACTGTGACAAGGCAATGGGGGTGAAACTCCTAATGCCCAAGTGCACTGAATATCCCCCACACACACACAAGATCTGAAACTGCCACACCTATGTGGGCATCCCACACTGCCACTCTCATCATGCACTAGTTCCACTTCTGTAGTCTCTCCTATATTTCACTGTGAATGGAAACTTATTTCAAAGCATACAATATTTCTGAAGTGGCATTTAGAACAGAATTTTTATTTACCTCCTACCAGTAAAGGGAGACAGGGATTTCTTGCAAAGAAATCCTGCCAGTCACATTATTATCATCTTGCCACTTCAGGGATCAGTGAGATATTCCCAAACCTAATCGATTCACATACCCTTTATGGCATTCCAGATAAGTTACCCCATTTAAAATTCACTTGTTATTTCTGACCCTAACATCTCAACCACAATAAGTACCATCTGCAAAATAATACCTCCTTACATTTTTACAGATGTTGTTTCTTAGCTTAAGCCCACATCTCCTACATTCAAGAATATCATACAGTTCAGTTGTAGGCTTACCCTGAGTTCAAGTAACTGAGGCAGCACAACTCAGTTATCCATCACAACTATTGTAATTCTAGGTCTCTCCCTCCCTGCTCACATATAAGCTGTTCTGTACTAGTCTAAGTTGTGACCTCTGAAATTTACCTAATAATTCCTCACATACAATAAGCAAAGCTGTATATCCCATGCCAAATGCAATTCAATTAGTGCTTTGTAATGTACAGAACAGCAATACTTTGTTCTGTACATATATTATATTCTACTTGATACAAATATGATCTTCCACCAGGAAGACTTTAAATAATAAATTTCCCAATAAGCTTATGTCACTTCCCATTACTGGATAAATTAATTCTGTGCTGCTTAAGCCATGCCTGGAAGTACTTTTAGCATGATGCATCAATTATTATTATTTGTGTTTTAGAGATGTCAGTGATTTGGATAGTCATGAATAAATGTGACCTTCCACTGAGGAGAACTAAATTATTTTCCTAAACTGCGTACTAGGGGGGTTGTTTGACTTTAATTCCAGTTACTGGTTTGAAACAGGTAAGCAAAGCTTCAGTTTCAGCTCAGCCAGAAAGGGGAATTACATGCAGATACGTACTAAGGTGCTGAATGATCTGGTCAATTGTAGGTTTGAAAAGAGCATTCATCGCATCTGGGCTCATCCTCAGCATTCCCTGGGAAGACCACTTCACAAAGTCCACGCTGGAAAAGAACAGTTGGAAAGGACATTAAAACATAACAGCTGAGCTGTAAGAAACAGCCAGGCACTCACAAGACACACTAAATAAATAAGTGAATGAGTTTACAAAATCTGCATGCGTTTTGCTTGGAAGAAAGTGCCTCACCTCACCCTAGCCACATACCAACTGCAGCAATGCTAAATTTCAAGGAAGAATTGTTGTTTTTGCTTGCCTAATTGTTGTTTTCTTTGCCTGATTGCCTTCTGTAGCATTACCAATGCTCAGCTGCTTCTTGAAACAGCTGGCAGACAATCCAATGCTCGTTCATCTGAAACGGCACTGATTCATCCCCAGAAGGGCAGCATTTAGATTATAGCAGCAGCAGGCCAAAGCTGCTGGAAACGCACAAGGAGAATGAGCAAGTAGGGGAAGCCTCACGAGGCAGAAGGGAGCAGAGCATTTTTAATGAGGCATAGCATTTGTTAAGTGAATACAGGCATTATGTTATTCCATCACTGATACAAATCCATATAGCTCGGCAATCTCCTTTTCATTCATGCCCGTTATATGTTGCCTTTATACTCTTTCTATCCTGTTATCCAATGAATTTTATTTTATTCCAAGGGAACATTTAGCATTCCCTCTAAAATTCACCATTAAGACTATTAATAAGAAGGAGATGGTCTTGCAAGGGGGAATATTTCCAATTTTTTAATGATTTCGGAACCTCAGTCTCATTTAGGAAGTGACTCTGAGCTGGATTCCAAGTCATTTAGGCTTAAAGTACATTTATCAATAACTTTAGGAAGAAATGCAGGAGTTTCAGCTTGCATGTTGAACATTCAACATTCACTGGCTTAAAAAAAAAAAACACAGAAAGAAGCCAAGGTACAGGTACTAAATATCACATCTCCTGCTCTCAAGCATTCTGCCCCAGATTCACAAGCTCTCTTGTTCGTTCTCTTTTATGCCATTAATCTCCAGGTCTCCTGTAGTATATAATCTCAAAAGATGCAAAATGCCACTTTTACTTTCTCTTCACTTCCTTTTCTATAGCAGCCCACGATCTCATCATTTATGGTGCCCTCTTGATACTGAAAATCATGAATTAAAAAAATCTCTGGAGGGGATTATGTCTCCCCACCTACCGAGCTGATTACCTAACTGGTAAAATACTAGAATAAAAGAAAGCCTGCCATTACTTAAAAGAAGAATGCTTTGCCCTTGCAGAGCTTTATGAGCTTTATGCAGTAGTGTATGTTTTCACCAGTGATCTCATATTATTAATAACTCTTCTTAAGCCGTGAACATATTTACAAATCTTGCTCACCATCCTGGTTTTGTTCCAGGGCACAGGCCTCTAAAAATTAAGGTTCTAGATAAGTAACTTTTAGACGTCAAATTCTGTATTAGATCCGACGTTCCTAATTAACACATAAGGGACTCAAAATATGTGGTCAAATTCAGAAAGTGATGCAGTGATGGCATAGAAATCAATTTCAGAAGAGTGCAAGTCTTGTATAGAAAAGCTTTTTCAAGAGATTGGTCAAAACTTTTCATTCTGGAAACTGCACTTCTGGCAATCCCATTTTCTCATCCTTATATTATTACATTTTTACATTATTATCTTCCAGTCTACATGTAATTAGGATATCTTATTATTTGTCTTTGCTACCTGTAGTTAATTCGGCATCCATTTGGGTTCAGTCATCTACTCACTTGCTTTTCCTCAAGGCATGTTCCACACTGTGACCTCGAAACTTCTTGTAATAGTCAATGAAGGAGAAAGGCAGAGTGATGTTTAGTGGATTGGTCCTGTCTGGAGCTGCTGCCCGTTTACGGGACTCAAATGCTATCATCAGATCTACCCAGGCAGCAGGACGCTTGATTTTAAATTGCTCAATAAAATCTTCTCCAAATATTTTACACAGGAGCTTTTCAAATTCATAGTCCACACCTAGAGAACCATATGGCCCACCTGCATTACAAACAAAACACAGTTTTAATATTCTTAACTGCTTCTTAGATTTCAAGTTGACCAAATACACATCAGATTGACACTACTAGGACTGTCATGGGAGAAGGTCTACAGAAAGAGATATCTTTCCTAAATGTAACAGCTGATCTAATACAGAACATAATCTTACTTTTGCCTCACTTAAAATCATAGCAATTGTAATACTACCACTATAAAACAGAAATGTTTTTAATGGAAGCAGAGGAAATGCCTCTTTATCCACACATGAGAAGGTGTGGGTTAGTCATATTTAGGAGTAGACTTGATGTACACTGTCCCATTTGCTCTTACTAGGTTGTATCCTAAATTAGTCTTACTGCCAGCAAGACTGAGAAGGCTCAGCGATGAACCATACAGATTAAGATTAACTTGGTATAGAGTCACAGCAACAAATAATAGGCTGAGTCATATGCTTAACATCTTAGCCGCAGGACAAAGTCAAAGGGGATCTGGAGTTCAGGATGCAAACACCATTCAAGGAATTGCACTTTCTATCTTTGTTAGGAACTGACCATTGTGCATTTTTCCCAGGGGATGGCAGACCCTCCTTGTTACACTGCCTGTGAAATTACTGGAATATGTAAGATCCCCCTTAAAACTAGGGAAACTTTTGTTCTGCCAACAGTCACTTTAGAATGATCTTGCTGTGACACTTAGCTATTCACATCTCCACAGTACATCTCCGAATACCTGGACAGGGTAGCAATACAGAGGTGACAGGAAGATGACGAATCTACTAGCAGAAGTCAGACCAGGACCATGGCAGGAGGTCATGGCCTGAATGGAAGTGAATAACACAGGAGATGGCAGTTTTTTACCCTCCCAATGTGGGGCTTACCATCCAAAAGCATCAGAAGCATTGAGTGATCTAGCCATGTCTGCTGACCAGCAGCTAGGTTATACTAATTTTGAATGCTGGTCTTAATTCAGGAAGAACTGTTAATGAAATGTAGGAATAATGAAGCATACATTTTCTTCACTGACAAGTCAAAATATTACATAAATAAAGCAAGCGGTGAAAGTGACATTACCTGTTGCCTTGTATAGCTCCTTAAGATGTCCCTCAGGGAGCCTAATCTGATGGACAGTCATATCTACTGTGCCTCCTCCACTGTCAACAACGATGTAACGGTCACCTAGTTTGGCAAGGAATAGGCAAATGGTATTTACCTTGGCATTATCACAACAGCATACCACAATGAAAGCTTCTCAGGGGCATTACCACCATGAAAGATAATGACTTACAGAAAATCATGAACACCTACGCTGAAGACTTGATCTTTATTAGAAATTATAATGCAATGACTGATAACAAGTATGAAATTCAGATGTCAAAAGCTATTGATTTAGCACACATGAAAAGTAGATTAGCGGAATCGCTCATGCTGCTGGTGTACGTTCTAGTGGGCTACCAAATTAACGCTATGGCAAGATGTATTCTGAGGAAAATATTCTGGTTGCGTTTTTAAATCCAGATTGCTTACTACCATCTCCTTAACAAACTATGTTTTGCTAATGCATACAGAATTTCAGTTCAGCCTTAGTAACTAAAAGCAGCTCACAAATTTGTATTTTTTTTTCTGTTCCTATTTATAATGACTGTGAGAACAATGCAGTGAACAGCACATTTGTGGAAAACACACTGTTTGCCCACAATATAATACCAGTGAGAGCTAAGTTTATTCAGGAAAAGACACTACCTTCCTCCAGTTCGGACCAGATTTCTCCTATGACATTTTCCACCATAAAGGTACGACTCTGGCGATTACGACGGACATGTTCCTTAGCTAGTCATTGACAGAGAAAAAAAACCACTGAGTATAAGAAAGCATGAAGAAGTTGTATCGTAAATTCATGAAACAAGTGCAAGCAGGCCAACAGATCTGTATGTGTCACTTCTTAACAAAACAAACAGAAATTATTGCACGAGAAGCAGGAATATTCTAACATTGTTTCTAGAAAGAAGGGAAAACGTTTGTCAGCCACAGCGATCCTCCTTGATACTAACTGGATTAAACCCCATAACCTAATATGAAAACTATAAGCCAGTCTGATGGTTTTTTTGTAATCTGTTCTGGTTTTCAAAGCGCCGTCTGGAAGCGGGCAAGCTGGCAGCCACCAGGCAACATCCCCAGCCCACTGCCAGGTCAACCCACACTGCCTGGGCTCAGCAGAGAACCCCCCTGTTTCCAAAAGCCACTGCTGATTTTGGGTGCTCAGGCACAGACACCTCCCCAGCCTTTCAGGGTGTTGGTCCGTCCCAAAACAAGCAGCCAAAAGCACTGCTGCTCAGGTTTAGAACTCCTTACGGCCACAGTGATCACCAAGTCTGACCCTCATCATATTTTAAATAGACACCGATTAAAAATTCTAGCCATCTAGCAATACTATCAGAAGGATCATTTAACTTACAAGATTTAATTGCTACTTACACGTTTAAAAGATGCAGAACAGTCAAGCAGAGTAGTGAAAGCCTTTACTACTAGGCTTCTAAATCAACCTCTACAACAGTATCAGGATGCAAATCACTGAATGCATCTGGCTTGTCATTTCTGTAGTGCCCATCATCAGGAAAAGCCCAGTGGCCCCACGGGCACCCTCCCCCTGCCCACGAAGACCCTGCGATGCAGACCAGCCACATCAGCCTCGCCGCATAGCAGCACAGCAACAGCGTCAACGACAAAGCGTTCAACGGCAGGACAAGCACCAGGTCCCAGCAAGGGCCTGACACAGCGCCCACAGCAGTCAGTGGGAGCCCTTTCATTCACTCCTGTGGGTGAGAAGTGAACACAAGGGCCAGTCTTTAACCACAGCTGAAGTATGCTTATCCTGGTTACTACAAACAGTAGAATTTTTGTTTTGACTTCACAGCAATAATATGCTCCTTGGAGTGCTTCCCTCTGTTTATATTTAAAGGGGTTTTTTTCTCCTTAATCTGTTCTCAGCTTATCTTGGGTGCCTGCCATGCCCTTACAAAATTTTAATTTGAACTCCAAATTAATTCACTCCAAACTTTGTTTTCATTAATTTTGACACAAAACCTTTCTCATCCACAATAGCTTTTACCATACAAAGTCATGAAGGAGAAGAGTAACCCCCACCCCAGAAAAAGCCCATCAGCAGAAATCCATGGTCTGCCAGATTCTGCCCAGCATCAAAACCTTAACCAATGAAACTAATGTCTTTTATTATTTACCCAAGGGTAAATCGTTGTGTAGCCTGAGAGTGAGTTCATGTAAAATCACATGGAACTGGAACAGTTCAGGACATGAACGAGAGGGTATAGATGCTGAGGGCCCCTGAAGGGACTGTGTCCTGAAAACGGATTGTGCCCTGTGCTCCGCGTGGGTAACACTGAACACATCTGACAAGCGCTGGCTGGGAGAGGCATGGATTTGAAAGAATGATGTAGTGACTCCGCCTACCTATAAAAAATACCCTCCGGTAAGTAGAAGAATAGCTTTACTAGCTTAATCTTCCATTTGCCTGTACTGTTTTGACCTAACAAACACAATAAAATACAAATTCTGCCGAAAAATTCCTTCTGGGATAGATTGGCACACTACCACCGATATCAGTGCAACTGATAGAGTCCACACAAACGGGAAATCTGTGCAGTACGTAGCAGTCACATCTTATTGCTGCTTTGTTTACTTGGGGGTTTTTCTCTCTCCTGTTTTCCTCCAATCTCATGTAGGATACCAAGCTAAAAAATCCTAGTGACAAAGGATCTTTTGAAGAGTGACTTACACTATAATCCAACCTATGTCCCTCATTGTAAGTCAGTCTTCAGACACTGATATTAGCAACATGCCAGGTCAATAAATCAGAAGTACCATATCTAGTTGCTCTTCACAGATAAATTCACTGCTATATTCCAAAACTGTGATGAAAGTAATTAATGGTATTTCATAAAGGTAACATCAAAAAGCATTTGCCAAATCTCTGGAACACCTCAGCCTAAAAGTCTCATTGCAGATCCAATTTAACACTGCTTCAATAACGCAGCTAATCAAACACATAATTGTTTTCAACAAATGAAATATTAAAAAAATGTTCCAACATGAAGTATTGATTTTAATTAAAGCAGAAAAATACTATTGTGAAAATACTAAAAGACTCCCACAACATCTCAGTAAAGGCAAGGCAATGAAGCTACCTGCATGCTAAAATTCAAGTGCACACAAACGTGTCTGACAGTTCAATAACTAAACTAGTCTAACTACAGCAAACAGCAAAACAGTTATAAAAGGAAACTGATGCTAGTCTGAAACATTTAAGAAAGCTAAGAAAACAAGAAAAGATAAAAAAACATCCCTCATGGACAAAGCAAATTTAGGCATAAGAATCTAATGAAGTGAGTTAATAGAAGAAGTACCCTGTGTAAATCCAGTTCCAATAGTGTCACTTGGGCTATAACCATTGACAGGCGCCCTACTACTCAGGTCTATCATCTGGTGCAGGCGGAGCTTTCGGCAGTAGATAGAGGCAGCCTCGGGTTCCAGGGCAATGATCAACTGCTCAGGATTTTCAGGAGATGCCATTCCTGCCTGCGAGAGAGAATCGATCAGAGAGGTGGGGTGGGAAACACCGCAGCCTAGCAGACCCTTTCCAGCAAGTGAACAAGCCTCTCCCCAGCTTGCAGGTTCGGGTAGGACAGCCCTCCGAGTTCAACGCGCAAAGGAGCTACTGCCATGGGCTCGAGGTCTTGATCTGGGAACCGTCCTGCCCACAATGTCTAGCACAGCTTCACAGGCTGGAACAGGGAGGTGTGCATGCACTTACCATGCTGTCTAACCCAGCAGCTGTACCTGACAGGTGGAGAAAGGAAGAAAGTTGTTTTGGAACCTGTAACGAATGGCCTAAAACCTGAACTCCTAATTAACCCGTGAATCTGCCTGCTAAGAGGGGGCCCAACCTCCCTTAAGAAATGAAGAAATACTTTTGGCCTCTCCTCCCCACAGCGATATTTGAAGTATGCCTGCCTTTATATCCCAGATATACATAGTCCTTGCCGAAATGGACTCCATGCACTGTGTAGCTTACTAGGAATATACAATACGCTTTGCCAGTAATGCATCTTCTGACTTACAACCAACACTTTCTGCTTCAAAATCCATTGCTTTTAAGCACATTCACTTTTATAACATCTCCAAAATGCCCAGTATATTCAAGGACTCAAAATACAATAGGGCAGGTTCCTAAAACGTAGAGAGAATAAGCCTAAAAGTAAACCCACATTATAAAACCAACATTTGCCATTCTTTATATTTTTGTTCTGGATTTTCAGCCTTCAGACACACAGATTTTCAAGAAGCCACAAGATCTCATGTAACAACATCACTCTGAGAGTGGGCTTAAAGAAAAATACCAAAGCAACTGACAAGATTGTGTTTTCGTTTCTTTTCTCCTGTACTTCTCCCTACTGGATGATTATCTGTTAAAATAGGTAACGTTATCTTTCAACTATTTCTGCCCAGCTTTTGGTTTACCTGCTTTAACTGTTTTTCAGTTAAATGCCTGAGTACTAAAGCATGCTAGCAAATGAATATACGTATGAACATCTTTCTGCTTCCACAGTCAGCCTTTGAGCAAATCTTCACTTCAATTCATACACACGCACTGTGGTGGCTCCAGAGCATCCCCAAAAAAAGGTAGAATCACATGGAAAGGCTGCAGGACCTGGACTGGAATTTGGCTTCCTTCATACAGCTACACTGTGGGCTATGGGAATTGCTGGCTAGTTTATACCTGCAGCTAGCAACTCAAAGTAAAACTTGTTCAAAAAGCAATACTGAGGTAAAACTTGGAGACATAAAATTGTCCTTCACATTCATGGACTCATTTTACCCTCTTCATCTTCATAAACAAGATAAATAGATTTTTATAGAAAGCATCTTTCTCATTGTTGATAATAAAAAAGGAAAAACAACAAATAAATTCCACAATAAGAAAGTAAGGGTTAAACTAATCATCTCAATGATGGGGATTATGGTCACTTTACATCCTTTATTGCTGTCGGGCGAAACCTTCTGTTTTGGTTGCATCCACTGGACTCGACAGCATGATCTAAAATTAGTGGAACTGTCTGGGAAAGAGAATGCTGGGCAAATACCACAGAATATCAAACCTTGCCAGCTATGTGGCAACTTATATTGAAAAAATATTATATTGAAAAGAATGTTTGCAATCAAACGTCCACAATTTGGAAAACACAGATTTACAGCAGCCAGAGTAACACTCAAAGATATAAAAAGACTTTTGATCAAGCATGGGTCCCAGCCAGGCTCTCCTGCCATCACTTGGATACAAGCATGCTGGCAGCACAGGCCACAGGCTTAGATAAAAGTTCTGGAGCTGTACTGGGGATGAAGATGAAGCTCTTGCATTGTGCTTTAGTATAAACCCAATCTTTCCTCCAACTGATCTCAACGTACTAGGCACAAGCAGGGCTGGTTTCATGCCAGCTCACTTCAACGACACTTATCTCCAGCTGAGCTCTTCCACACACAAAGCTTTAATTTGTTGCTTTGGGAAGGGCAACACTCAAGACATGCTTGAGTACTTGCTCCCTGAAATATACTTATCTAATGTGCTAAAGAATTCCAAAAATGTATGGTCTCTGTGTACAAACTCAGCCCTTTACTGTCTTTGCCTTCGGAAAGTTTTCCTAAAAGCCTAATCTGAATCTTTCTTGCTGCAATTTTAAGCCCAGCACATTTAGCCCTGTCCAATAAGGGTACGATGAACAGAGTTCCCTCCTACCCTGCTGCAGTTTTCACATATGTTAAATCCATTATCACATCTTGCAAGAGCACCAAGTGTTTATTTTTAATATCCAGCAATGTGGATTAACTTGTGTGCTCAGCCTGGTCCCTGTACTGGGCATATGTTAGTAGCACAGACAAAGCAACTCTTAAGTCTCGTGTCTAACCTAGGCACTAAAAGAGAAAATTGTATTTTAGAGAAATATAATTTGCTGCTAAGGGTATTTAAAATCCAAAGGCTATATCATAAAGCATTTTCAGAGGTGACAAGAACTGAGATGCACACACAGGGAATGCACTGGTATTTCCTAAATTGAGGCAGGGGAAAAAACAGATTGTATTAATTGCAAAGTCATCTGTTCTACGGGGGATTTTGGGACAAATTTCCAAGGCTGGTTCTGCTAAAATAAAACAGTAAACCATTAACAATAACATTTGCTTCCTCCCCTCCTCCAGCAGTAGTCTGTACCATGAACTTTTCACATTGCAGCCTGCACGTCAGGAGAGGAAGGCAGTGACCTGGAGCAGATGGACTCAGATCCATGTTCTCAGACCCTCCGAGTATAGCAGATGCTATTCTTGCCACTTTTTCTCTCTAGATATTATTTTAGCATGCTTAAAATATCTCCTGAAGAAAACATTCAACAGAAATTACAGTTTTTACCAGTTCAAAGCACAGCTGATCCTAACAGAATTTAATGAAAAAAAGTTGGGTTTTTTTGTTAAAAAGCTTCCCTTACAGAGTTTGAAGGGCCAGTTACAATGAAGAATGTGTTATTTCACATTATAAAAAGACCATACAAAGAATCTTATACACTGAAAGGTACTAGGAATCATGTGTATATATATATTTATAGGTACACACACAAATGTACGTAGATATATATATATTGATCAATATTGACTCTATTTCATACCTTGTGCATGATCTACTTAGATCATCAGATATAACACATTACTGTACATATATCTATACACAGCACAGAAAATGGGTGAAGGGGAGATGAGAAAGAAACATGAACACATACATACTGCTAAGGAGGAATGGAGCAAGGAGGTTGCTTTAATACAAGCTCTGAGAAGATGAAAACTTCAGAGGCAGTACCTCTGTCCCATCATTACAGCCAAGGAGAAAGGGACAGAAGGCAGAAAAACATCGAGCATGCAGAGAAAAAGGAGTGACAACAATAGGCACTCAATACAAAGAAACGGTGATATACTAACTGTAGACATTTGGGAATTTGTGTATTTTACATTTCTTCCTTTCTATCTGCCTCACTCCATACCCTTACCCACTGCTGCCCAAGTACAACTGTAACTAAGAACAGAGGTTCACAAGGTAACAGGCTTGTAACAGGACAGATCTAAACAATGTCTCAATATTCAACATTATATAAATCATTCTGGCAGTGGGATAGATGCATCACATTGCTCTTGCCTAGGGTAGCTTACAGCAGACTTTATAACAGAGCCATGTCTTCAGTCTGCCAAGGAGTTTTTCTTTCTCCCATCATAATCACTAGCAGCATAAACCCAGCCATCACTTATGAAACACGAAGGCAACAGACACCAGTATTCCCAAAAACGCAAATGTGGAAAACCCATCATGGAATTACAAAAATCCTTTGAGCACCAGAAAGTTCTTAAAAACGAGTTTATTTGCAGGATGTTGCTGCATTTATAGACCTGGAAGAAGCAAAGAACACTATGAAAACAACTACTTCACAAAACTGCCCCAAACTCACTTTGCTCATATGCCCGAGGACTAGGATTTAATACTTTGAGAAATCCCAGATTTTCACTCACTCCAGTAAAACAAGTCTGTGAGCTGGTGCCAGTGCATTGCTGTTCATTCACCAAGATGCATCAACAATAGCAAACTTCAAAGTGCTTCAAAGCTTCACATACTTGAGCACAAATAACTTTACCATCCGATGCAGGTGAATTCTCAACTCAGTGCACTTGCCCTCTTATAGCCAGAGATATGTCACCAGAAGAGAGCCACAGTTGACCACAAATATATTCTTGATTCCCTGAAAAGCATCAGCTGCCCAGTGTTAAACTGATTCATCATTAGCAAACATTGAGGTCTGGACTGAAGCTCAGTATAAGCAGTCCAAGCACTTCCAGAGAACTAAATGATACTCACTTATTCCACGTGCAGAGTCTTCATTACTACAGATTAAAAGATGCTACGTTTAAAACCCAGCCTTACATGCCATGATGCACAATGAAAAAAAGCAATGCACGTTGATTTTGTTTTTTTAAATATTGTCATGTATATGGCCTTAAAGACAGCATCATAATAAAATATTGTAAGTACTTTTAGAAGACAATGAAAGCCACGACGTAGGCTAGATAAAAAGCTCCTATCTCTGAAAGCTGCCATAATTAGAAGCATCAGCATTTAGCTGGAGTATTTCCTGTATTTCATAACACAGCCAGGCAAAACACTGTTCTCTAGTAGATTTTATTTATTACACCACAGTGACCTCAAAAGAAATAGCATATTAGGAAATACACCATCATTGACAAGACACACATTTCCTATTACTATCCTTTCAAACTATTGAAAGCAACAGTTAGATTTCCTTTTTCACATATTCAGAGAGATACATCAGACTGACTTGTAACACCAGGAACATGCCTTGCATGGAGTGCACCCATATCTTCGAGTTGTAGAACTGATTAAAAGGACTGATACAAATGTCTTAAATACTAAAAAAACCCCAATCCACGTACTCCATCTGTTGAGTTTAAGATGCTGGTTTATTATTAGAATTGTATGTTAATTGGAGTCAGTCCCATGCATTTTGTATTCACCTTTATTTCCTTGAGCTTGACCTGTCTGGAAATCTCTCCAATTGAAAAATTCACATCAACCTTGTTTTCTGAATATTAAACCTTCTAAAATACCATGGCTGACTGCCACGAGGGCTGGGAGGCTCTCGGCTCACACTGCAGCTTTTCACATTGTCAGGGAACACACAACCATGCCTTCCTGCACACTGCAGCCTTTACTCAACCATTTCTGAAGCTTCTGCCCTTCCATCAACACTGGGTGATAACATAGGCAGGCACATACACTTTCACAAGATCACTGCACAGGTCTAGCTTACTTTTGGAACCAGATCATTAAAAAGGGACAAACCTGCAGAATGGAACTAAACTAGGGGCACAACAGCAATGATCAAAACATTGCCCTGTCTCATGCAGACTTTTCAAGCACTTTCCTCTGACCAAAGGAAAGTACTTGTGTTAAATTTGTATGTACAATAATTAGCTTTTATGTCCCTGAGGATGTGTGGAGGAAGAACAGTCTATAGCACAGCTGTCAAACCCAACTGAATCTGTGGGCAAGCCCCTAGGCTGCTCCACGGGCCCACGGTGCTACTCTGCAAAGCCAGGAAGGAAAGCAGCAGCTCACGGGACTAAACTAGCCCCATGCAGGCAGGCTCTGAGGAGACCGACAACAGAGGGATGTGCCTTAATGTTATTCTGCAGCATGGGGGGTTGGGAAGATGAAAACATTAAAGAAATACAATAAGCGACAAGGTGCATTTTACCCCACAGTTATACAGGACTAGATTCAGACGGTTCTTGCACCTCAGTGTTATGACAACATAGGCACAAAAGCCTCGACCTGTTAAGATGCATCTGTATATAATATTATAAAATCATCATCTTCCTTAAAGCGAAAATATGGTGAAAATATATATTAATCTTAACACAGCCTCTGAAGAAGATCCAAAAATTTTTAAAAAATGGTTAAAAATCAGTACATATAGGAAATAACAGAGGTACAAAGGAGCACCACACAGATTTAGGATTAATCAGATCTATGCAGGCGATCCGGTCTTGACCCCTTATTTCACTAGGATGTAGAGTAAGGGCCAGAGCAAAACGCAGCTGGGTTTACTTCAGTGCTAACACATTAACTTGCAGAGTGGTGGTCTTCATCGCTGCAAGAGGAGCACAGAGACCACTCTGACCCTTTTGATTCCCTTTTGGTCTAGGGAGTAGTTTAGGCAAATTCTCTGAACTAGAGAAAATAATCTGATCAAGACCTCATTTTTTACCCATTTACTAACATTTGATACATCACTTTCAGGTCAAATGGAATAAGTAAATTATTCCAACGTATACTCACAAATGTTAAAAAGTGCATTTTCTCTGGATAAGAACTGTGCTTACAATCAGGAGAAGTGAATTTTACTTTCTTTGCACTGCTAACCAGTGAGATGATCCTGGCAGACTGTACTCCTTACCAGCTCAGATTACCTATCTGTTAAAATATGTATACTACTGCCTTTGTCCTCTGTGCATGGAAAGCCACCAAAGGAAAACATTTTGTAAGCTAAGTATAGAGTATTATAGGGTATTACTTTCATGTCAGTTAAATTCAATCATTCAGAAAGAGAAACAAAGTAGGAGGTCTGATTGGATGAATTCTAATTTTCTGCTTTGATCAATTTCGTAGTCATCTAAGACCCAATTCAGTACTGCGTCAGTGCCATAGGCACTGCATTCACAATTAGTAAGATATTTCTAGATATAAAAATGTAGCACAAATAGATTAAACAGATGAAAATGTGCAAGAGAAGAACCACCCTCATTAGACAGTTGGAAAAACAAGGCACAGAGGCTAAAAGCCTTGGCTAATGTTGCTCAGGAACCCACAAATAGGTGGGACTTCACAACACCCCAACTCCAGTTCAGTGTCCCAGCCACACAGAGCAAGCTTCAGTTTCTGCATGTGACACGTAGCACGTGCAGAAGCTGCATGGACAGCTCCATCACAGCTCCACCACAGCCTTGGGTCCCCATCCTGCTTCCATAGTTTGCCACCTCCACCAACTGTATTACTTTAATCACTTTTGAAGTAATGCTGCAGACCAGAGGAGTGTAATGATCTTTTCTTCTGGGAAGAACCTTTTAAACCTCTTTTACCACTAAAGTCACATTTGTAGGCACCAGAGATAAAATTCAAAAGTTGGATTCCACAAAATAGCTCTGTAAAGATAATGTGGTTCATTAGGAAATGAAGCTCTGCAGGACAACATCATTCAGCCAAAAAAACAGCAGCTGTGAACTAACATCAACATTTTTCTATTTTCCAAGATATTTATTATAATTAGTAACAATAGGAAAGCCATGATTGCAAGTTAAGCACCACACAGCCTGCATGAAGAAAGTATTGTGTGCCTGAATCAAGGCAACACAAAACAGCAGTTGGAAATTAAGTGCCTTGTGAAATTTACACTGTTTAAACTAATCAGTTCATTGTGTTAACGGATTCATGATAACACCATCCACTTAGTGCCTTGGTAAGTGAGCTCCTCTAATCCTCCTCCTTTTTCACTAGCTAGCACTTTCTCCAGTTTTATGGCATCAAACTGGGATGTCACAAATAAATGACTGAGATCTAATTACAGAGGCAGAGCCTGCCAGGGAAGATGAGCAACATGGGAAAAGACTGTCAGCACTATCACAAAGAGGCGCGTAAGGGGGAGCTGGGTTGGCAGGGAGTGGGACTAGTGGATATCACAAAGCTGCATGAAAAGCACAACACATCCAGTTTTGCTAAATCTTCAGCCTTGAGACTTACAAAGCCTTCACAAGAAATGCTTGAAAATAACTATGCCATCATATACACCAAAGCTTCGGCTTTAGAGTGACGAAAAGTACTGCAGTACGTTAGGTATTGTGAATAAATACAACAGAGTGAAGGCAGACAGCCCATTTAGCTCAGTCCACTTATCTGTTCGAAGACAGATTCTTAAAATTGCTGAAGAGCCACAAAACGAACAGGATCTTCAAAGGCACCCAGATTCCTCTTAGTGATGACAGCAAAGAGGCTGCACTTGCCAAAGGCAGGAGAAGAGCTGCTGGGTGCTCCCCTCCTTTCAAAACCTCATCCTCAGAATTTAAGAGCCAAGATGAAAACTGAGAATTAACGCCTGTCTCTTTTTTTAAATCTAGTCAACACAACGTTTGGGTGATGGTTGATCCTGGAAAGATCTAACATCTACAATGTCACTGAGGCACTTCTTGCTTTACAGAACCAAGGGCTTTTCGCTTTCTCTTAAACAACATTTGCTACACACAAATGCATACATTTTCCACTATTGTTGCCCGTTGAGCTAAAATTAGATTTGTAGCACAGGCTGCCCTTCATCCTATTCTGATTAGGTGCCACTGATATTTTGCATTTCACAAGTGAGAACATAGTGGATAATTAGCACAGCTGCAGAATTCCTTCAGTGTCAGCTTCCCCATCTGTACAGTTAAGTGACAGGACAAAGATACTCATCTCTCTGTGAAAAAGCTGCTTGAGAGAGCACAAATGAAAATCTCAGGCTATGGTAAAATCATAGTAACTTCATTTTGCAGACAAGAGAAATACGGATTATGGAAGATGAAAAGTAGAAAAGCCATTGGTTTATGGAGAGGGCACAAAACTAGAAGTTGAGAGACCCCTGTAATAGCTTTTATTTATTCACTTTGCATTAGCACAAGTGATTAAGTAACATGAAAGACATAGGATGAACCCCAATGTAAAAACTGGCCTTCAGATTGTCCTTGGGACTTTGGGATTATCCTGAGACATCTCTTTTAGACCCCAGGTTATCTTGGGTTCTACCATGACAAAGTAGATATTGTTACTATATATTTATACATTTTTTCCGTGCTTTTAAAATACTAGAGCTTAGGTTTTACAGTGTCTTGTGGATTCCCAGGGTTTGCCTATATCAGAAACTCATACAAAGTAACTAACCCACAGAAAATTCACCGCCTTCCTACCAGCCTTCACTAGGCTGAATTAACTGGTCACAGCTGCTCGCACTTCCAAGGCAGAACTCACAAGCTATGAATTCCTGTGCAGGGAGCTTTCAGGTGAAATCCTCTAACCTACAGGAAATCAGGACAGATGATGATATAAGGTACCTCACACTTACACACATATAGCCGGTGCGGTGAACATCACCAGACAAGATATAAATGAATTTCAGTTAATAGCAACGCTACTCCCTATTTAAAGAGTTTGTGCATGAACATACACGTTGAAGAGGGAAGAGGTTTAGATTAACATTTCATTTATAATTAGACTAAGTTTTATGGTGGAAGAAACTCTTGGATACCAACTTCAAAAGCTGGGATGAAAATGTGTAATCATTGCGTAAACTAGTAATATTATTATTATTATTAATAATAATAATAATAACTCCAAAGAAACCACTAGAATCACTTACAGCCCTCTACTACAGCACTTCCTTGCTATTTCTTGGTATAAGTATTCATGACCGCTAATTTCCATGAGTAATGGCTACAGAATGAGCTCTGTGAAGGTTATCAACAGAACACTTTTGCACTCCTCAGTTCAAGACAGACATGGAGAAAGTGGAGAGGATTCAAGGAGGGCTGCTAGAGAACACATTCTGTAAGGAGACTGAGGGAGCTGGCCTTGTTTAGTCTGGTAAAGAGGCGGCCAAGGAGCGATGCAGCTGTCTGAAGAGCAGTTATAAAGACAGCAGAACACAACTATCCTCAGTCTTGCCAGGGGTACAACAAGGGGCAATGGCCACGTACTGCAGCTTGTGGAATTCAAATTGGGTATTACAACAACCCCTTTTTTACTAGGAAGGTGATGCAGCACTAGAACTGCTGCCCAGGGAGGCATCTCTGTCCTTGGAGATTTTTAAAACTTTGCTAAACAAAGCCACTGCTGATGTGGTGTTAGCAATAACCCTGCTTCAAATGGAAGGTCAGGCTAGATGGATCTTCAACAAACGCTTCCAATGAACGCTTCCATGATTCCAAAATGGTGCAGGTATTATACACTGAGAAAGACCAGAACTGCTGGTAGGAACCTTTCCCAAATGCCAAAGACCTACACACTTTCTCATTCTGTCTTTGTGAATGCCGCATTGAATCCTTGCCTGCATCAATGAGAGGGAGCCCATCGTGCCTGACAGTAAACTGCAGCACCAGACTCACCGTAACAAGCCTGCAGTTATTCATGACCTCACAGTTTCTGTATGGAGTTCAGTCATCATTGCAATTAGAATTTCTATTTAAATATCTTGAAATCAAAAGGAAACATTTGTCAAAGTACACTTTAAAAAAAAAAAAATCTGAAAGCTACACTTTTAAAATCTCAAATTATAAAGAGCACAACAGCCCTAAGAAGTCCTTTAGCCTTAAACATCAGCCATCAGTCACTTTTAAAAATTATTCAGTATAGGAAAAGCAGTTAGTTTAATGCAACAAGGATGCACAGGTTAAGTTTAAAACACTAATACAATCTGCCCCTCAGTCCAGTGTCTTGTCAAAGAACTTCAATTCCTAATGAATTCATTTTCCTGTATTTGATTGTAGAGAATAAACGGTCTTGTGCTTAAAAGCATGAGAATACAAATAGAAGGCCTGGACTCGAAGGTCAATGCTTTTGCATTCAGCTCTGCTACAAGCATCCCATATAACATTTTGCAAGTCACTCAGACCAAACTTTGTGAAACAATCCAGTAAAGTAAATACATCATCAGTTTCTGAGTGTTCAACTCAATGCCAAGGTTTACAATGGAGCTATTGCTGAAGTTTGTTGGAATGGGAGGTCCTCGGACTGAATAATCAAGCTGGCTATCCATCCCACACACAGCTCATCATGCTACTTAGCAAGTTGGTTTGGACCAAAGCAGAATCCATTTGATTCTTCATTTCTCTTTACTAACCTATCAATAAAGCTCCTCCTATGATAAGAAATAAAGTACAGCCTGTAACATTGCTCCCTCCTAATGGTTGTTTAGAAACCATGGCATTATCCCATTCTGAAAAGCAAGACCACAAATGTGGCACCTGGAATTGTAATGGAAGTGTGACTTTTACTTTCAGCATGCTCTGAATAACAAATTTTGTGGAGTTGCATTGCCTACAGTCAGAACTGCTGCATTTGTGTGGTCACTGATTAGATGAACTAATTTGTTATAGAGGCTAGGCTGACAATTACTGAGACGAATGCCTTTGCTAAGCATGGTCAGACTGCCTCAATTTATTTTTCCTGGGGTTGCTGTTACCCACCTAAGAGTACAGATTGTTTTACCTGGATATTTCTATACTTTGTATTTTATACATTATTGTTATAATCTATTATTTGTATTTTCAGCCTGAACTTGGAATTCTTTGGGACTGTAAACACTGTTTGGTTCTCTTATTTAAATCCATACTCATCAGGTCTTTTGGAT
Organism: Falco rusticolus; assembly: GCF_015220075.1. NCBI lineage: Eukaryota > Metazoa > Chordata > Aves > Falconiformes > Falconidae > Falco > Falco rusticolus. The sequence continues at coordinate 36,706,371 of NC_051195.1, forward strand.
TTTGTATAATAATTTCCCTTTTTTAAGTTAAGAAACGATAAAATTTACTAAACATAGGCTATAACACAAACTTTTGAAATGGAAGCCAGAGAAGGAAAAGAAGCAGATAATCTCAAGAGCTCCTGAGCTCTGCGAAGTATTTATTACTCAGGGAAATATGAAGTTCTCCTGGGCAGTAGGAGCCAGGAGAGGACAGAGAACAAGAAATATTGTCAAATCCTTGTACGTGACAATAGCAGAACTGCAGAATATTGCAAGAATACAGTATTCGCTATCTATTATGTTACAAGGATGAAGATCACAATTCTAGTCCAAATGCTTCTTGCAGAAAACGGCAATGGTGACAAAAAGGGGTCCCCTCTGTCAAGCCTTCCAAAATACCATTCTCCTCTCATAGTTAGAGGAAGTCCTTTAACTGGACTGTCTTAATTCAAAAACCTGAGGAAATTTATAATTTAAAAGCATACTGTGACAACTCTGACAGGGGAACGTCACCCTACCCCAAAACCAACAGACATCTTCTATGACTCAAAGAAAGAGGTCTCTGAGACCTGTCAGAAATCACCCAGAAAAGTGTGCAAGCTGTTTATTCTAAAGATATGCTTTCACTGAACAAATGAATCTTTAATTTTTGAAAGGCTGTTGGTCGTTTGTTTACTTCTCAAAGGAAAAGACTGTTCATGCTGAACTCCCCATGGAGGTGATTCCAGGGTTTTACAGGGCCCCACAGAGCTGAGGGCTAACATGGAATTCTGTCCTGACAAAGGTGAGAGATGGAAATCAAGGAGTAGGAAATCAAGAGTAGGAGAACACATGTACTGCAACTGTGGGAGGGTCTGGGAAGAGAGCCAGGAGGAACTGCTACATATCACTGCCTGTTCTACCCCTCAGTCTTTGACTGCCCTCTTCATGCACGTACTCGGGCAACTCATGCGCTTGGGCTCAGATCTGCAGCAGGCACAGCCACAGGAGCGCTGTTGGCACCCTGAGAGTTTGCATCTGGTTTGAATAGACTGTGCAGACGGCAAAGGGCTGCCACATCTCCCAGCAGCATAAGACAGCACCCAAAACTCCAAACATGCTGCTGTCTGAATGCTTTCTGATGCAGTCACAGAGCTTATATCCTTGGCATAAGCCTCCTGCTTTCCTTCTCCCCTGTACTGGAACCTGCACCACCAGCAGGTGCATCCACAGAAGGCTTTCAGCGGAAACAAAGTATTTCAGCTGCCTTTTACCAGCTACTGGGAGGCATGGTGTGAAAATTCAGTTGTCATTTTGCACTGCACGGCAGTCTGCTCCAAACCTCTCACAGTGTAAAAAAAATTCTGCTGTCCTTATTAAGACAGAAAATAAGAGCTGACATACCCCCAGGAGGGATGTCTGTTCTTCACTGCCTTTAGAAGATGCTCGCTGGAACTGAATTTCAAGAAGTGGCTGCTTTCCAGGCAGAAACAGAGATACAGAAGTACCACTTTCACTTTATGGCACGATGAGAGGATTATTCCAGTTGCTATCTTAAATCCAAAAATTTCCTCTTCCAATTACACTTTTCTAGGGAAGAGCTCTGTAGTTTGTGGAGAAATGACACAGGTTTTAACAGTGAGATGGATGAATCCAACACCAGATGCCTGAGCAGAATGGACTGGAAATTAGTATTGTAGCATTTGCTGATGAGCAGGCCTTGAGGAAGTGGAACATAAGGAAGGAAATATCTGAATTACAACCAGTGGCTACCAATCATGAAGCAGCATTAAAACCACTTTTGTTTACAATGCACAGAAAAGGTTCTGCAGTTTACCTGTGTCTATTCCTCAAAAAGCTTCTGTGAACCAATGATAAGAAAGAAAGATAATTTCTTGCAACACACAGACAAGGCACAAGGCTGAGCCATTGTGAGAGAGACAACGATTGCTTGCATTTGTGAGACAGAAAATAATACCAATAATTGCAGCAGACCTTACTTAGGACATCACATCTAGTCTATCACATTCTGGTCTTAGAAGTAATCCCAGATATGTAGACATAGTTTTCTAAGGGGAAGAATCTTGGAAACCTTACAAGGCAAGGAACAACCAGAAGACTCTGAAATCACCAACTTTTTCTTTGCACAGCACGCTACAAAAAGCTCCAAATTGCTTGTTTTGTTGTGTCCCTGCCCTTTCATTCCTCCAAAATTTTCATGGGTATTGGGACCACAAATAAATCCAAATTAGCATTACTAAAGCTAGCTAACTCACATATTGCTAAACAATAACGTGCTAAGGGAGAGGATGTGCTTCTTGACAGGTTGATGGCAAATTGGACCACAGTTGCATTGAGTCCATATTTCCACTAGCATGATGCTGCTGCAGCTCACTCCCAAGTGACTGTTGCCACAGATCACATTTGTGAAGTAAATGAAAGCTTAGCTCCAAGTGGCATTACTAAGAATTTTTTGCTGCATTACATTATATCCCCCAAGGTGCAGGAAGACATTAGTTGCAAGTTTTATGAGTAGTGTGCATTAGAAAAATGAAGCCATTAAATTCTCATAAGCTTTTCAATTTTTCATGTTATATTATTCTAGAAATGCTTTTTGTACCATGGGCATACACCAGTTACCGCAACAGCAAAGCCTGACTCTCTTCCTATTTAAGTAACCTATTTAAGTGTCTCAGGTTTCTCCCCTTTGTTTCAAAATATGCTCATTATAGGTCCTTGTGGCTCAGGCTGACTTTATTAAAGAGACACAAGTGGCCCTGACTGAGAGTAGTTTTGCTGAGAAAACTATATGGTTGCTATTTTCTATTGGTTGCATCTTATTTTGTACCTTGGGCCTTCTGATTTTGCCTTAATATTTTTCACTGTAGTTCCACTTTCAGCTTGTATTTCTTTCCTCTTTGTAATTGAATACTGGCATCTAAGATGTCTTTTAGGCTGATCTATTATCCTCCTTCATCGTCCTTTCTATGAACTTATTACAAACAATCCTATGTACTAGTTTTAGTTCTTGTCCACACTGCTTTAAATTTGTTTGTGGACCTCTATCACTCCCTCCACTGCTCCTGACTGCAGTTCAAAGCCTTTCCAACTATTGTTTTCTTCTTTTGGCTGGAAAACCCCATCTAGCACAGTCTTTCCACCAGGCAGAGGGAAGATTCTAATTTTTGGCTATTTCTGTGTGTTACAGTGACCTTTCAGGCAATTTCTAAGATACTGAGAAACAACTCCCACAGCTTTGTAAGACACACACAGACCCATCAACCTATTCTTACCTAGAATGCTATGAAAACCTCCTATTTTATTTGCTTAGCAAAATAAAAAGAAAACCTCCAAATACGCCAACTTGTGCTGCAGAAGTGGACAAACAGAAATGTACAGAACTGGATGAGCAGATGGCTTTGTCAAATGCCTCTGCTTTCATGTGAACCTGCCTGGGTAATTAAAATGTGTAAACCGAGATCAATTAGTACACGTTCCCCACTGTGCTGAGTTCCCTCTCTCTAATCTTCACTCCTCAGTTAGTTATCCTTTCCTAATTAAATATAGCTACAAGATGCAGAATCCTCCCTAACATATCACTTCATAAATGTTTTAATTCTTATGATTAAAAAGATCCTAATATCACAAAAGTGAAAGTATGGACTCAAGAGAACCCCAGAAGCTACAAATTCTCAGGAAGGCTGATTCATTAGCACACTTCTGCCTCATCTGCCTCCATGAACAAGTACTGTTTCAAAGAAATCACCAGCTTCCCTGTGTTCTTACGGCTGAACATCGCTGCCTTTTTATGTAGTTTAGAGCAGAAGTCTGCTACACTATGCCTAGACAAATACATTTCAGTTGTGTGTGTTTTATGTATAAAAAAAAATACTTACAAAGGAATAAGTTTAGCTCAGCTTCACAGATATCAATCTGGTTAAGTGTCTCTAGCAATCTTTTTAAAAATCAAACATACTTCACATCATGTTTTTATTAGCAAGGAATTTTATGTGTTGTCACATTACTCTTTCACCAAATTTGTTTACTTTTCTCCAAAGGTTTCTACAGAGCAATGTAATGTAATGTAACCCTGGAACACAATGTGTTAAATAACTCTCATCGTGCACATTCCATGATGTGAAGACATTTATAGATATTCAGCATAAGAGCTGGTTAAAAAAAGTTTCTGGAATTCCAGCATCACATGCTTAATCCTATAACCTAGACTGCCTCTGTTTATTTATATGAGCTTATCATACAAATTATTTTACTTGCTATTTGTAATTGAAAAATAGATCTACTTCAGAGCTCTAGAACGCCATTTCAAAATCAACAGTTCATATAAAAAATAAAATAGCCCTCAATATCTCTAAGCAGTTGAGCTGACTGATGTTTGTAAGCCTACAGAATATTTTGGGCAAGCTTATGAAAATGCACTAGCCTTCCCTTTCCTTTGCTCTGCCCTGAGTACATTTGGTATGCCATGTTTTATTTTCTTATTTTATAGCTTCTGCATTCACATACTCCTGTCACACTCCAAACTCTTCCTTAAAACCTTATTCCTATTGGCATGTTCAAGGAATTCCAGCCTGTAGATTCTGCTCTGCGCTTACTGTGCCCAAAGAATGTGTATTGAAAGATGAGCTGGAAAAATGCCTTTACTGTAAAGAAACACTCTGCCAAGAATATTGGATCCTGTGTTCCCTCTAATAAACAATCTACAGCGCCTGAATTTCATTTCGATAAGGGATTAAAAGTGTTGCTTATAGTAATATATTAAGATACCAAAGTGCTGTTAAGACTGAACCAAGTATTCATGCCTACCCAGATTCAATGCATTTCTACACAAATGGTCTTGAACGCTTTCAGAGTTTCATCTTTCCATTAGTGGCCACACGCTTTTTTTTTTTGCTTTTTTTTTGGTCATCAGTAATACAAGACTAACAAAACACTTTCTCGTGTCAGTAGAACCTCAGATGACACAGAGGTGGAATCCTGGTTTTGTATCCACGTTCACACGTCATTCTGATGAGGCTGTAAGTGCCAGGCCACGTTCACGAGCAGGAACTGGCTTGCCTCCACACCTAAGCTATCTGTTCATGTCGGGGTCTAAACCTCAGAGCCACTGCAGGTAGCTGCATCTGGCTGCTTCTGCTATGGCAAGAATAAGGGTAGGTCCCACCACACGAGTGGGATGGAGTCCTTCCACACGCTGTCCAACCAGACCATGCTGCCAAGGTCTCCAGAATAAGCAAATATATGAGCAATTTGAATTTATTACTCACGATGCAAGTTCTTCACGAGAATGGGATTCCTTCTAATACTGGTAAATACAGCACTCCTGACAGAACTATACCAAAGCAAAGAATTTGAAACGGAACAAATAGGACACAGAAACAAGAAAAGTTAATGCTGTTTATGATGCCTTATATTTTACTGGTGGGGACAATGGCAAACCTGACTAATGTATCCTCAGAGTCATTATTCAGGATGTAATGAACACAGATACAATGAACACTTCATTCCAGCAGACATGCTTTGGGAAAGGAAACTTAAACCAAAGTTCGTCCTCCTGAGATAACGCTCTGCTCTCATCACAGAGCTCTCTCCAAGTGTGACCAGACCTCAGCAAGTGTCACACAGCTTTAGAACTACCCCTGGACACATAGAAATTAAGCATGAAGGACAGCAAGAAGTGTCTGTGAACTGTTATTCAGGAATAAAGCAATTATGATTCAGCAAAGTGAAGCTGTAAAGACATGCAGCTTTCTACAGCCTACCAAACCGAGTTCTTCAGGAGGTCCCAGGAAGCAAGGCAAATGAGAATAAACAAATACCTGCTTCAAAGAGGTAGCAGCTCAAGTATAACAAGAGTTAAGGATACAAGCAGCACAACACATGAATACAACTGGGGCAGGCAGGATAACAGCAAGAAGCAGTTTTCACGTATCAGTATGTTAATCACAGTCAAGTTTTTGTAGGCATGAAAAAAACAGCATTTTAGAGAGGGTTTCAAAGGAAGAAAATGAGTTAGCATTACAGATGTTCATCTCCAGGACATGCAGCTTATGTCTGAGATGACACAGATGAAAAAGCCCAATGAGGGTTGTTATCCTGTCAAACATGAGGCTACAAAACCCTTTAGCAGCAATATTCTGAAGAGATACAAAACAGACCAGATTGCAGTTGCCAAAGCCAAGGAAATGATGTTGCAGTAACCAAGATGCAAAACCAGCGACAGCTTTGATGGAAGCTCAGTGGTATGTAGAGACAGGAAAAGCTGTCATGCAGACAGAATTAGCAGGATTTCGATAGGCTGGATGGAAAGAGAGAGGAAGAACTGTGGGCTGAAGGGAACACCCAGATTACTCATTGAAATGAGAAAGCAGCGCAGCAGCTGGAAGGGGCTGTCACAGGAGCCCGTGGGCAAATTAAGAATTCCAGGTTAGCAATGTTTTGTTTAAAGCAAGACAGATATGAGGGGATGTCAGAGATGCACTGAGATTGCAGACTGTACAGAAGCTGATTGACATTGAGTGCAGAAGCAGATCTACAACACTTCTTACTTGTCTCTATTAATTCCGTGCAGTATTTAGCTTTGCCTAGGCAACTACTTAACCATCCCAGAGAGGCTGCGCTTCACATTGTGAACCAGTGGCTGAAGCCATTAGTATTTCTGTTCTCTTAGAGATATGTCACTTGCCACAGATTACTCAAGCAGATTTCCACAGCTCATTAACATTTCCCACTAGTTAACTCTCACCTTGACTAGTGGTTGTACTTCAGTGTCTTTCCCTTAACAAAACTGCCTTTTCACACGTTTCTCTACTCAGTGCCCCGATTACTCTTACAACAAGCTCTGCTTTTCAAGATGCTTGCATGTTCCAATAGCTAGCACCAAGAGCTGCAACTTCTGATCCATCTGTACACACCGGTTTGAGGAACATTTTGGATCCAGCAATAGGAATCTGAAAGACTGAATGGCAGTGCTGAATTCTCAGTTTTCTGCACTTCTTTCTTCATCCCCATTATTTAAAAAAAAATCAACCATGTGTCCAGTAAACATCAATTATTTCCATAAACTCTTGTTTTCCAGTAATTGATCACACACCCCGAGTTAAAAGCCTTGTCAGTCCTTGCTGTTTATCAAGCTTGCTGATAAAAGTACACAACCACAGACACAACCACAGACACAGACACTAATTAACAACATTCCATTGCGCCACAAGTGAGAAATGCCAAGAGATCTACCTTTCCCTGCCCTGCTCCTTACACAGCTCCCAGTTCACGAGCACACATGCACACAGACAGCAGGCAGACAACAATAATACAAAGATAACAAATGGGTCTCTAGTGTTTCAGATTTACCTACAACAGTGTCCTTCCATCAGAACTTTAAGAGTGTTTTGCTTCTGGCACTAGCATTAGCAATCCCAAACAAAGACTGTTAAGAAAAATGTTGCTCAACATTAGAGATAGTTAAAAACAGTGTTAGAAAAAACTGGGTGCTTCCCAGGAGCACTCTGAGAATTACTAATGAACTACTAGATATTTTACAAATTGCCTCGCATAGCTGCTGCCAATGGGTTACGCAAGAGTCTGACCAAAAATAAAATAAAATTAAAAAAAAAAAACAAACAACGGAAGATGGAAATCCTGATGAAAAGAAGAATGTGTACATCTCATGTATTAAAGACACGAACTGTGGCAGTCATAACGAAAGAGCACATACTTGGGGGAGTTTCAGGGGAAAGAGTTAAATGCAGATAAACCCTGTACTGGTGAAAATAACATTTAAATTTAATTTTATATCCAGATTATCCAGTTCACAGTCCTTTCATTCCTACTGTGGGAAAATGGGAACTGGAAAAAAAGTCCCACCGAGGAGGCTCTTTGCTTTCCTTTCTCTTCCTTTTATTTTTTTTTTTTTGCTTTAAAAGTCTGTGATGACCTAAAGAAAATAAAAAAAAAAAACCAAAACCTGCGTCCAGTATTTTAAAATCAGCTTTCCCTTGGGTCTCAAAACTGCATCTGTTCCATGTGCACTGAATTCAGCAGGAATACAGCATACAAGATGACTAAACCATCACAGTCTGCAGTGAGGGACACCAATATATAAAAGCGAACAGAAAGAAAAAGGTATTTAAGAAGTGAGTATGTATGACTTAAAGCTACTGCTTGGTAGAGCTAACTCCTCTTTCAGTGTTTCTAGTCTGACTCTTTTTCTAGCCCATTTCTATACAGTTTATACTAGAGCTAACTGTCCCAAATACATTTTATCATTTAGCCTATCAGCTAGAGCTTTAAAGGGGCATTTTTACATTCAGCCTGCAATCTTACCTTGTAGGCAGCTTGTCTCATAAACTGTTTTGCAGGCTGCTTCCAAATAGCAGGCACTGTAATGACCCATCTTACTTCCGTGTTTTCAAAGTCCGAGCCTCCTTGGTCACTGAGCTCCTAAATAAAAGGAAAAAGAGGTGAATCCAAAATGATGGGCGTCAACTTTAGAAGAAAGCATTATTTTCTGCTGGCTCTAATAACAGTAACTTTCCCATTTTTTTCCTGTTACATCTACGCTACAAATCAGAACTATTGCCAACCTGTCAACAATGCTTTACTATGCCAAAAACTGGGATTAGGGTTGATGCTTTCTCAAGGAGGCCTATAGAAAAGTTTACTGGTGAACATGAAGTAGAAAAGTTAGTTTTTCCAAAAACACCTCATGCACCACTGAATATTACAGAACGTTTATGTACGTTCTTAGTCTTGCTGTTAGCTTGAAGAATTCACACTTGCATCTTGATTAATACACAGAAAAATATTTGAGGTATCACTGATGAATATTATGTTTTACACTCTGGATTTTTCAATGACTTCTTTATACACCATTTACTTTAAATCAAATTTTTACAACTGAGTTAACAAGGGAAAGTGAAACCCTTTCCAAAAAAATGACCAATTGCTCCTTGAAAATTTTGCTTTAAGCAAACATTCAAGACCAGTTTAGTTCTTTTATTGTCCTTTTTTTCCCCCCCTTAAAAAGAGGAAAGTCTGTACTGCATTTGCAAATTAGGTGATATACTGACATGTTTTGGGAAAGGTTCCAAGTAAAATGTCATTACCATATGTCCTATCTAAATCTCCATCCAAACAGGCAAAGGTTCAGAAAGGTGAACAACAGGCCTTTAGAATGTAAAAAAATGTTCCTGCATGTGCTGTGCCAAGGTGTGGTGTTTGTTTAGCTATGCCGCCGTTCAAAATATCCATGCTAGAAAAGTAGTACCTTTATACTGCACGTAGGGCACTAGGAATGGATAGATTATAGTCCAAAGTAATAGTTTGTTTACAGTGCTTGTCTAATTAAATTCAGGAAACACTCAGAAATCACAAGGATTTATTTATTAACATCAAGAAAGGATGTAGCCCTGAACAGGCAACACAGCAAATATACAGGATTCATATTCACCACGAATTTCCCCAAACTATGCACAGGTTCAAGTCTGTGACTCCACAATCAGCCCCAAAATCTAGTTAAAAAAGTCTTTGACAAGATGAGAAATTGGACTTGTAATGGTAGCGTTATTTCTCTGTAGCCATAAAAAATAGACTGAGGTCTCACAGAGATTAAATTAACCCCATTCAAAAGAGGTTAGTTTTTAACAACAAGGCTATTTTAAACAATGCTTGCTTGGATGAATATTCTGATTTGACCCAGCAACTATTATGCTTACGTTGACAATACAGTGGTGCATTTGAACCCAATGGCACTTAGCTCGCATTTGACTGTTTACATGAGATTTTAAATCTCTAAAACTGTTCACTGGAGACAAGTATTTCACAAAAGAATACAAAAAACAATCTTGTGACCCAAGAAGAGCATTACAATAAATGAGCATTGCAACATTTCAAATGGAAAATAAATTGTATTTTCCCTACTAACACCAGCCACAGAAGGAGAAAAAAAAAATGGCAAGATAAATGGTGGTAGTCCACCAGAACACAGTATGAATTTACAAATTAAACCCCTTACAGATGTCTGTCTCACTTATTGGTTCTCCCTAATGCTTGTTAGATTTTCTCCATAAACATGCATTCAGGATCAGGGCAACCAAATAACATAGACAACTCCAAGCTGGGTCAGTGCTGGCCTGCCGGGAGGCAGGGGGCTCTGCAGGGGGGTCTGGGCAGGCCGGGCCGATGTGCCGGGGCCACCTGCATGAGGTTCAACCAGGCTCAGTGCCGGGCCCTGCCCGTGGGTCACACCAGCCCCAGGCAGCGCTGCGGGCTGGGGCAGGGGGCTGGGAGCTGCCTGGGGGGAAAGGGCCTGGGGGGGCTGGCTGACGGCCGGCTGGGCAGGAGCCAGCAGGGTGCCCAGGGGGGCAAGGGGGCCAACAGCACCCTGGCTTGTATCTGAAATAGTGTGGCCAGCAGGACCAGGACAGTGACCGTCCCCCTGTACTCGGCACTGGTGGGGCCGCCCCTCGAACCCTGGGCTCAGTTCTGGGCCCCGCACGACAAGAGGGACATGGAGGGGCTGCAGCGTGTCCAGAGCCGGGCAGCGGGGCTGGGGAAGGGGCTGGAGCACAAGGCTGGTGAGGAGCGGCTGAGGGAACTGGGGGCATTTAACCTGGAGAAAAGGAGGCTCAGGGGGACCTTATTGCTCTCCACAGCTCCGACAGGAGGCTGCAGGCAGGTGGGGGTTGGTCTCTTCTCCCAGACAACAAGCAACACAAGAGGAAACGGCCTCAGGTTGTACTAGAGGAGGTTTAGATTGGATATTAGGAAAAATTTCTTCACCGAATGGGTTGTCAGGCATTGGACCAGGCTGCCCAGGAAGCTGGTTGGGTCACTGTCCCTGGAGGTACTTGAAAGATACGTAGGTGTGACAGTTGGACACAGTTTAGTGATAGACTTGGCAGTGCTGGGTGAATGGTTGGACTCAATGATTTTTAAGGTCTTTTCCAATTTAAATAATTTAATGATTCTATCTCACAGCATAACAACATGAAATTCACCCCTGCAAATTGTCAGCACAGGGCTGAAATACCACAACCTACTTGTGGCTCTTTGGCACATACACTGTAGTTTAACTGTGTAAAACAGAATAAAGGAGTCTTATCCAAAATGTTCCTGTGTTGGTTTGGGGAATGGAGGCTATAGATCTGCACTGGTGCGGAATTCCACACAGGCTAATATACTGAATCTTTCAATGCAATCAAGTGGCCTGCACAGATCATTGCACTGGCATAATTACACTATTTCCACCAGGTTAGCCAGCTTGTACTCCTCAGCAGGGCATCTTTGTACAGACTTACAGTGAAATGCAAGTCGCCAAATTATAAATGAGCTTCTAATACCCTTTTTATTACAAAATAAATCCAGCTCATCTAGCTCTGCTTTGCTTCATCAGTGAAGACAAAGTTACATTGGGGCAGGTGACATCGGTAGGTGCCCATCCTATTTGCATTTCACAGTGCCAACTCATGAACATGAGAGACAACCTTGTGTAAACACAGAAGAATGCATCGTCCCAGCTGCAGCAGTGTAGGGGATGAGGACAGGACCCAGTCTCAAATTTAATTCCTGAGCTTCAGCTCCTGCACTTTTAAATTTCCGTTTCAAATCCACATTTTTTTCATGAAAAAAACAATAGAAAATATTTAAGCTGGTAAGAAGATATTCAGAACTCTGCATCACAGCGATACTGTTAGTGAATCAAGCTTCCCCTGTGTGGTGGTAAATCACTTCAGGCTATTGTGAGCTCTCCAGAGTCCACAGACTGCCTAGCGTTTCTACAGCTGCCTTGCTTTGTTTACATCAAATACTACTGAGGTCAAAGCCTGGAAAGGTTAGAAGTGTTAAGCTCACATTTATACCCATTATAAATCAGAAAATCTAGATAAGGAAGCATTACCTTACCTTTAATGCCTGTTCCTTAAAGAATTGCAGAGCGTAAGCAAATATCTCAAGTGCCTTGACTTTTTTGCCATTTGCAGCTGTCAGGTCTGTCTCCATAGTAAGATTCTACATGAAAGAAAATAACTGAAGGTTATTAAAAGGAAAAGGTAAACATTAAATTAATTCCCACTGCTTGAGGAAAGGGAACTCTTCATTATCCACCTGGTTAGGAAAAAGTGACAAAATTGTTCTGAAGAGGATCCAACTCATCACTTGAATTTCCTGGAGCATGACATTTGCTGCTTATTTTAGACTGTTTTAAACACCTACGATGTCTACGGATAACTTCAGGCAGAAAGCTGTATGGACTAAATATTAAATAATTACAATAGAAGTATCTGTAATTAATTGCAACAAAGCTGCATATACAAGAGATTTAATCCAAGTTCAGAGTTAAAAGCATAGATTTCTGGCTTCCCACCAACACATGAAATCAGAAAATACCTCAATACAGAAAGTACTGGCCAAGTCCCAAAAATCTAGAAAGGATTAAAGACAAAAATATCATCAGTAGGAACAATGTCAAATTAACAACATGATTTGCACTTGCGGTTTTGACAATATCTCTGACTAAATTTGCTCCTGCGTGCTAGAGTTCAGTATGGCTCTTATATTCCATCTCTGCTTTCTAACTAGATTTATAGAACAAACCAACCTCATGCAGATTCCCAAGACAGCTGTGAATTTCAAACAGGAAAATTAGGACGTGAAGATCTAAGCAAATGTGATGGTTTTGGCTGGGGTAGAGTTAATTTTCTTCATAGTAGCTGGAATAGGGCTGTGTTTTGGATTTGTGTTGGAAACAGTGTTGATAATTCAGGGATGTTTTTGTTATCGGTGAGCAGCCCTTGCACAGAGCCAAGGCCTTTTGTGGTACTCACCCCAGCAGCGAGTAGGCTGGAGGGCACAAGAACGTTGGGAGGGGGCACAGCTGGGACAGCTGATCCTGACTGACCGAAGGGATATTCCATACCATATGACATCATGCTCAGCATATAAACTAGGGGGAAGGAGAAGGAAGGGGGGAACGTTCGGAGTGATGGCGTTTGTCTTCCCAAGTAACCATTACCTGTGATGAAGCCCTGCCTCCCTGGGGATGGCTGAACACCTGCCTGCTGATGGGAAGCAGTGAATTAATTCCTTGGTTTGCTTTGCTATGCTTGCATGCGTGGCTTTTGCTTTACCTATTAAACTGCATCTCAACCCATGTGTCTTCTCACTTTTATTCTTCTGATTCTCTCCCCCATCCCACCAGGGTTAGTCAGCGAGCAGCATGGGGCTTAGTTGCTGGCTGGGGTTAAATGACAACAGCAAAGCAGATAATGAACTTAGATCTAGAAAGAAGGCTGACAAAATACACTTGCCAAATGCAGTGAGAGGCAAACCAAATCACAGTGTTAACTGAAGAGTTCATTTCATTTTATTTACTCTTTAAACTTAGAAATAAAGCTGCCTCATATCTATTTGACAATCCTCAGGCAAAAACGTAGTACTGTCCACAGGAAGATAATTCGAGTAGCAAATGCACAATTATCCAGGTAAATTGGTTAATACTTACACCAGTGGTATGTAGCTTCATCTTAAACTTTTCAAAATACAACCAGTGCTTTGATTCGGTGGGATCCAAGTCATGGTAGAAATCTCTTGCTGCATACCCAAAGCTATGAAACTTTCTCTCTGGTGTTAGGAGGATAGTGGTTGGTGTCTTCTGGTTGGATACGCCTGGATCTCCACCTTCCCACCGTCTATCCAACAAGTGAAACAGTTTCAGTAAGTGATACTAATGTTTAGAGCAGCAGAAAAAAATAGCATATCGTGAGAAAAACAAAGTGGTGGCAGATTGCACAGACTGCTTTCCCCTCCAAAGATACTAATTTCAATCCTTATAATACCAAAATCAAGTGGTTTTTTTCACATCAAAGAAAAGAGGACTGTAATTTTCATTTCAGATAACTCAATATATTTTGCAGTTAGTGGTATAATTTTTAAGGACATAATCATACTCTGTCTTTGGTAAGAATACAGGTTCCCTGAAGCCATACACAATTAGCAAGGAAACAGTTTTGCACTTGAATTTGCAAACTAAGTGTATGTATGTAATAAATATTGTGCAGGAAAAAAATCAAGTAATTATCCAAGAACACTATTCATGAAAAACCAAATCTTCAAATTGCGTGGCCTATCCAATCGTCAGTCCAACTCCATGAATGCTTATTTGTACAGGATATTTCCCCCATTTGGATTTAGGGATCTGTTTAAGTAATCTGAACACCACTCTGGAGAAGTTGATTAAATCCCTCTTTTTGTCACAGAACGCTCTATGAAGCAAGACAAGCCAGTTCAACCAACATCTGATCATGTGCCTGTGTCTTCACCTGAAACTCTGAAGACATGTCTGCAGCTGTTGAACTCTCTGCATTCCACTCTCTGCTCACCTGAAGTTGATGGATTTTGTGTTTGAAATGACCAAAATGCTGTAAAAATCTTAGTCTCTCAAAAACGAAGTAGACTCCCCCAATCCCCAAATACGTTACAGGCACCAAAACATTCCCCTCACTACCATCCACTAAAGCAGTGAATAAAGCTATCCTACCTTATCAAGACTGTGAAGTTATCTTCAGGAAGACACAAGAAGCACAAAAGTGTTAAGATGAAAGCAAAACAAAGCTTGTTGCACGGAATGGATAAGGAAATCAGTAAGAACATCAAATATGAGAACATCCAGAAGCAGAAATTGGGGGTGTGGGGGGGGTGTGGGGGGGTGTGCAGGGCACAGTGAGACGAAAGTAGAAAATTGTCAGACAGTAGAAATCACGGTCAGACAGTACACAGTTGTACCACAGAGCCAGCTGTGAGCATTCCTGTCTTCTCACTTTTCAATCACATAAAAAGTAGAATGGAAGAACAAGAAACCTGGGCATGACTGTTAAACCTCACTCTACATAGAAATACTTTCAGCACAGGAAACAATCACCAGAAAACATTTTCTTAAGAAGGCATTGGTGGAAAGATCTGTTTATGCTATCAAACATAACCATAACACCACTCAGAGAGGAGCCAAGTTAAGATCACACGGGCAACTGCATTCATTCATTATTAAACCACATGTTGATTGCTTTCTTCTAAAGATAGCAAAACACACTTAATATACTACTGCCAAAGCCCTTGTTCTGAAGCACAAAAAGGTTGCCTTGTTTCTGTGGTACTTGTTTATGTGACACAGGAAGTTTACAAAGGAAAAAAAAAAAATCTTTTCCATTTCACTCTCAGAAACAGTTGAAGCAATTGACCTCCAGACCAGGGCAGGCAACTGACATGGAAAACTGCAATCTAAGGGCTTAATACTTGGCAAAGGAACAAGGAACAGGATCTTCTAAAGTGCTGGGAGCCCTTCAGACCATTCAACTAGATCAAACAGCGCAAAATCCACCCTTTTTTGTACCACCACCAGCAGCAATGGCAGGGAATCACATATCTGTGAATTTACTTCAGTGTGGAGGACAATTCCTCTGCTCTGAAAGCAGAAACAGCGTGAGAAGTGGAATGATTTCCACCTTCAACCACTTGGAAAAAACTTGCCTAAACCTCCCTAGTACCACTGCTCAGCCCCCAAGCTACTACCAGCTGGCAAGGGCTCTGCTCCAGATCATTTCTTCTAACCTCCTGCTAGAAATGTACTTGGTCAACGTCAAAATCTTTTGAGTAGGTGTCACAGCGAACATACGGTTCCAATGTGAAGAAGTTGGGATCCCACAGCCCCTGAGCAGAAAACACTGCCTATTTCACCAGACTTAAATCCCACACACCTGCTGCAAGCAGAGAGGAGACAGAGTGGTATCATTTTTGCTTGGAAACATTAATTATTCATTGTGAGTCACTGGTGGGAAATTCCATAAATAGGACATGGCTAATAACAATACTACTTTGTTTTTCATTATGGCTAGGTGCATTTTTTCTTTCCGGAATAAGTACACTTAAGGTGCAGTTTAAATGAGGATAAATTGATGCTCAGTGGTATGGGCTGAAATTGTCAAAGCCACCTAGAGAACTGGATTATTTACTTCCTGATGAGTTTCTGACTGAAACTAGACATGGTAATTGCTCAGCACATTCTAAAGTTCTCAGCCTGTACTACAGTTCGATCACCGAAAGAGCAATAAAGAAACAGAAGGGGAAGTCCAACTCTACCATTTGCAGTCAGAGATTTAAAAGTATTCCTGTGTGACATCTCTTCTAGAAAGAAGCAGCTGCAAAGGCACGTGCATAGTAAATCCTGACTGTGACACTCTGCTGAGGTGGAGCCCTAGCCTCACTCCACTTAGTGGAGGCTTCTAGTCAGTAAGGCTAGGATTTCAGCACCTTCATTTGCAGTTTTTGTTCATGGTCCCAATGCAGGCAAAACAATGGTAATAATGCTCTCAGGGAAAAAAAAAAAACCAAACCAAAAACCCAAAATATGGAAATGCCTAGTAAAAGCATGGACTAATACGAGCCAGAAGTACTCTGGCATGTGGGCAATACCTTCTCAAAGCCGAGTCAGAACTAAAAATATTCAAGCAAAACCCAAGGTAGATTTCTGCTCAAATGCAGACATGAGACTAGTTCCTAGGCTGATAAAAAGTGGAGTAGCTCAACAGAGCAGCATAGACCCGTTTATAGCCACAGATGATCTGAATGTATCTAGGAAAAGTGGGAACTGAGACAAGAGAAAAGTTAGTGTGGAAAGGATCGCAAGGTTATGCTAAGGTTAGAGAAATGCCCTTCCTCACACAGGAGTCTGGCTAACAGAGTAAAGAGAGCGATCCTTGCAGAGTGATGAGAATTTGATCCAGAGCTGCAGCATAACAGTCAAGGAAACGAAGCAGTGGGATCATCAAAATGTAGCCAAACGCCACTGCAAGCATGTACACCAAAGAAAGGCAAGCACATGGCTGCCAAGAAGGGAAGAGAAGGATAAAGGAAAACCTGAAGGTTGAAGTAAAGTTACACTGAAAAAAGCCCGCATTCTCCCTCCTTCCAAAGACAGGCTGTGATTTTTTTCATAATCACATGTGGTTTTCCCATTTATTTTTCTCCATTTGTGAAATACTCACATTCAGTTTGTTGCAATTTAACCAGCAGCTGAAACATTTATAACTTCACATAAGTGCATATAAATCAATAGGAGTTTTTAAAAACTCTGCAAGGCCTTGCACATTCCCTCCAAAGGAGTTGTAGTTAACCCATTCTACAGCACCAAACGGGCTTTCATTATGACTCTGGCACTGCCCTGCCTGCTCAAGTGCTTGCTGAACTCATGGCCAGGCTGTTCCTATGCATTTACTCAGCCTCAAGGTAAGCAGAAAATAGCACTCGTTATAACATACACTTCTACTCTGAAACAAGAGCCTGAAGGTAACCACAACTATCTTTACAGAAGTCATTGGGAACTAGCAAGAGTTTACAAGTGGGAAGTATTACCTAGAATTGATAAAACAGTAACTAACATTATGCAATCAAAGTGAAGTCAATCATTACTCATCTAGAAACATACGCCCAACTCCAAACATGTGCTTTAGACTACCGACATGAGTGAGGAGGATACTTACACATTTAAAGCAAAGTGTATGCTTCAAGAACTCTGCTTATAAATTCATTTTTTTTAGTACTGGGCATTACAGCAAATAAACACACAGTCAAAAACATGACTGTCTACTAATCACACTAGAATCATGCCTTTGCTGACTCTACATTCACACTTGGTACTAAAGCCCTGTGTGTTCACTCTTTGCTGAAGCAGGACCTTCCAAATAAACCCATCTTAACCTTCATTGAGCTATTTACAGAAAAGCAGCTTTGTTAAAAGGCAGCCAGAAATCTAAATGTCTGGAAAGGATCAACACTAACAAGGAAAAAATCTTAGGAAGCAAAGAGGACCGTGCATCACTGGAATGCTTTATTTTAATGTAAACATTCTCGAGTGCAGGCGGGAAATTACATTTACTCTGCTGAAATATTTGTAAATTATCCTACATGTAAGCCTCATTATATACAGAGTTTGAATTTCTTAATACCTTCTGAACTACTGAAGCTTTATTTTGATACATACACCACTGAATTTCATGATTTTATGAGTATCGATATATAAATATATATAAAAACATGATATACATTATTTCCTAACTCAGTTTCAGCTATATCTTTCCCAAAATCCTTCCCTGCCAGCAATATTTATTTAAAATATATAATAAAAAATACTATTCTTTGTATTAAAATGTTTTCCATTGTTAGAAATACCTGTTGGAAACCTGAATACATTTCCCCCTCAAAGAGGTATCCTCCCTTCTGTTGGAAATATATATAAATTAATACATTTCATTTCTTTTTACATTACTAAATAATATCTACACAGGTCTGAAATCACAATCATGGTACCATTATTGCATAAGGAAGAAAATACAGTGTTTTGAACCATAAGTAGTAAAATATCAATTAAGATTTGGAATCTCTCAGCTGGCCATACAGCACCTATAGACTTCAGTGTCCCAGTGATCTACAGCAAGAAGCCAGATACTCTGAAAGGAGAATCTAGTCTGTAATTCACTGCAGTATAGTGTGAACCCTGTGGCAAAATCAGGTCCTAAGGTAAAATTTTGAGTCCAAAGCACTGAAAGGACTTCCCTAGAAACAGCAGTGATTTCACCTAGGAAAATCTCCACAGAGATTACAGGAACAACACAGTACACAGGATTTAGGCTTGCTCAGGCACAGCTTCAGAGATATCTTCCCTAATTTTGTAAACTTCTTTAAGAAATCTGATTAATTAATTGCTGTCAAAAGAGAACAGAAATTGATAAACACAGGTTCCAACCCGGCAACTCTGTAACCTGTCTAAGCCAGAAACATGGCCTGTCCTTTGACTCCTGGCCTCGTGCAGCTTCCCATGCCCTTCAGAGAACAATAGATGGATGAGATGCATAAAATACCTTGAAGCATTTACGTGTCCATACTGAAAACGGTAGGTATCTTTGCAACTGGACAGCATAATACCACTCCAAAATTTACCTCCCTTCAGCCGGTATTGCAGATCAGTTGCATTTGACCTCTGAAATACTTTGCAACTCTATACAAACCAAATGTGCACGCTGACTGCACAATTAACACTGCCTGCTGAGATTTAAGAGCTGCCTTCAGCTAGCATCTTTGCTTAGAAAAATGACAGTAAATCACACTGGACTGCAGCAAGTTAGTCTTTTTGCCCTTTTGTTCTCAGTATTACAGTGCTGGAAAAAGTACATCACCTACTGCTACAACAGCAGCTTTGTTCAGAAGAACTTCTATGGGTATGCTTTTTACACATACCTTGTTTATATCTGAAATTAGCTATTATCTTGGTCTTTTTACAATACAGTAGTTTTAAAGATACTTTAATAAGAATTGTACAGGGGTTTAGTTCTAAAAAAAACTTTTCAAAAAGACTATAAAACACTATAAAAATGGTTTGTAGGGCAATCCTTTCAGGTATCTGCCATAATAGGGTTTGCATTTGTGATTGTATTAGATTTATATGCATAAATTCATATTGTGTTGATTTAGTCATGAAATAAAAAACTAAAAAACCCTACATAACAGCATCTAAAGTTTGTTCCTTACATACATATGATACAGTACAGCTTGCACATCTAACCTTAATTTTCAAATTCATGCCTTTTGCTTGCTTATTTCCCAGTATCACTGGTTTGTTACTGGAGATTTTATTCAAATTTAATGCTAAAAAACTTGTATTAGCCAAATGAACTACCAGTTTCTGGGTGCAAGTAACGAAACATTGTACACATAACTGTACACAGGCATGATTCCAGGGGACGGGCAGCTCCTGGGAAATGCCATGACCCTTAAGAAATGTGTAGTTTCTCTCGACCTCTGAGATAAGGGCATCCAGATTTAATAATTAGTACTGCTCCCTGAATAGTTCTAAATACTCACTGATCCCTCCTTTTATTCACGTCATCTTGTAAACTCAGAAAAGAATAGAGAGGATGCATTCACATTGATTATATTAAAGCTAGAATACAGTAAAACATGAAAAAAACCTGTAACTGTGAGAAAGGTGTGGACTGTGGCAATGCTAGACAAATCTAGACACTTTAGACTCCTGTAGAAAATGTCTAGAGCTACTGCAGACAACCCATGTTATCACAATCGAAAACCAAATGCTGCATTGCAGCCCTTACCTCATTACATGAATACATTCTGGCTCCTTGGTGAAGCTGTAGGCGTAGCCACTGGATGTTGTGCCAAAATCAATAGCCACAACAACAAGAAATAACTGTTCTACAGCATCCTCTGCATCAGAGTCCTTCTGTTAAATAGCAGAAGCAAAACAGACACTGAGTCACTGATTAGAATAACTGCAACCTGTCTTACCCTTCAGTATTTCTGCTCCCTGAGACATGCATATCTCTTCAGTGAAAATAAGGACCTCCTTAAGCTGCATTTGTGACCGAAGTTGGTATCAGATAGCTGCACATTCCAATGGCAGTGGAAATTTCATATACAACGCAGCATATTTGCTGGAGCCTTGTATGCATTACCTTCTGAATCAAGAGTTTCCTCATATTCACTTTTTTGGAATAGCTATTATCCTGTATCATTAAAACTTATGGCTGAACACTGGGTTATTGGTTTTGGGCCTGTGTTTTGTTTTTTGTTTGGGTTTTTTCCTTAAATTGATCAAGTGAAGAATATGTTTATATTCGTCAGTGTGGTATATTTGGGACTTATTTGGTGTTTTTAAGAGTTAACTATGTCATAACCTTGAACATGAGGTACTGCCATTTAAAACTAGTGGAGACAGAACAACCCCCAATACAGCAATAAGCTTTTTACCCCGTGGATAAAAGCAATAAGCTTTTTATCCATTTACTCCTGTCTGTACTAGAATGTGGAAAGCTGTTCAGCTGGTTATAGTGAATTTGGATCCTTCTCCCTGCCTTTTACCTGTAATCCTGCAACCCCTGAAAAGCACCATCAAGGGCAACATGGGAATGTTAATTAGAAGAGGTAGAACGGTTATGGCCCAAATCATAACGACATGAAATAAAGCTTGACATAAATAAACAGAGAATTGTACCACTCCCCAGCATGCTGTTGCCTAACATAAATCCTGTATAATAGAGGAATAAGTAACAAACAGCAAGGAACTACTCTTCACATGCTGACGGTGGTTAAAGCACTAACAGCTGAGCAAGACTGGCAGAGAACAAGGTGGAAATGCTGGTGAAAGGGCTGTGCGCTACAGGCAGGTAAGTAATGAAGGCAGGCAATACACCCGCCTGCACACACCGCGTTTTGGCAAAACCACCACGGAGCAGACTCATCAACTTAATACTGTACGGGTCTTGGCTGAATCCTCCACCACTGCTGCTCAGCTTGTACTCTCATTAACATTTTGAAGCAATCGTTATCTTTTACAGAGGAACTGTCAAATGTCCTCACTCTATGAGCAGTGTTCCACCATCTTCCTCGCATATCTCTGTTCCCTCCATGCCTGCTACTTCCAGGACCTTTCTGCTGTACCCTTACATTTCCCAAGATCATCCCATAGGCCTGCTACTTAAAATGGAGAAATGAGAGTAATATAATTTGGTCTCAAGTAATGAAGGACTTGCTTGGATTCTCCTAATAAAAAAGCTTTTCAACTAGGGCAATAGGTTATTTATGTCTTCCTCAAAGAGTTTACAGAGCAAATCTAACCGAAAGAGGACATAAATTTATCAATAGAGAGAAATAAAAGTTCTGGAGTATATAGAGAAAGAAGTGAATAAAAGCAAAAATTTTTTCCAGAGAGAGGACTCTGGAAATCCTGAAGAGGGGTGTTGCACAACTCTGAACTTGATTCAGAAAACCAAGGAAGAAATCCAACAAGTGTAGCAATGTGTTCTGAACATGATTCCTTGCAATATCAAGACATACACTCTGCATATACTGTGTTACACATGATGCAGATGATCTTAAAAACAGATGGGACTTAGTTTTAATGGGAGTTTACCAACAAAATGAGCATGATGTACAAGGGATTAAAACATACTACATTTATGGGACATTTGCTTGCTTTTAAAAGCTTACAGAAGTGGCTATTTTCCTTAAGAAACTAAAGCAGTTCTATTTTGAGTCTCTGTTGGGAGAGAACAGTAAAATTTGTATTTTACTGTTGAGTACCATAGATCTTTTTTTTTTCTGAACAGAATGACACCTTTCAGGGGCTGCCTAAACAAATCACTGATAAAGACAGGGACAGAACTTGGGAACCCGGAGGATCAAGAAGCCCCTGTATTTGATATAAAAATATGCAGAGCAAATCTATGAGCTCAGCAAGTAGACAAATAAAAAAAAGCAAAACCAGGATCCCAATGAAATGAATGAGATCTCTGCCGCCAGCCCCAGTGTGACCAAAATTTAACTTAAAGACTCTGGAGAGCATGAAAGGGATTGTTATGGGAGGAAATTAAAACTTTTTTTAAAAATTATGTTCCACTAAACAGGCAGGAGAAAATAATGTCAACATACAGTATATGTTAAGAATGCATTTCTTACCACAATATGTGACGGAGACAGTGGAGTTATTCCAGGGTCTCCCAAACTTTTGGCTGGTGATGAGTAAGCAGATGTGGAAACTGCATCTGAAAGGAAACAAAAAGTCTTCAGTCTCAGTAAGCAGAATGACTACAACAGGACAGTTGCTTTGCATACTGCTACACTATTTTCCTGTTGAAACAAATCTGCTAAAAAAGAAAGCAAATTCCACAGCCACCACACAAAATGTATTTTTTGCCCTTACAACATGCTAAGACTCAGCAACTGCAGTTTTGGTTTTAAAATGTTTATCTGACCTTCATGACTAATTTTCATTCTTTTGCCTATTAAATTACCATGTCGAATTTTAAGTCTTCCTAAATATATTCAGAAGTCATAGTTGATACAAGCAGCTTGAACACTATACACTCAAGCTAATGGCCTAAGATTTAAATGTATGCATGCAGAGACTAAACACAAGCTGTGAATTCAAAAAAGACAGTCATTTTAAGAGAAAAAGAGGAAATAATATTGATTTGACAACACAGTAAGAATAAGTTGCAATGATCCCATCATGAGCCTTTATTCTGAAACTTTTCCGATACTGTCTCTGTTTTTATTCTTCAATACACTCTGTACTGAAATATCTTGCAGCTGTTAATATTACTGCAGGACAGAATCCAGCTGGGAAAAAGGAAAGTATTATTAACAAATCATCAAAGAAATATTTCTACCCTGCATACAATACTGGAATTTCATTTAAAGGAACATACCAAGTGAGTGACAAATACTGTAAAATGCACCATTTGTATTTTTCCCTCTTGTGTTTACCCCATTGATGACAGAAAAGGAGATAGCTTACTGAAATAATTAATCACTGATGACTCAGATTGATGCATATTTATTATCTTATGAACACTGCAATAGTTTATCAAAATGGAATATAGAAAAGGTACCACATGCCCTGTCCATGCTCATACCTCCCTGCCCCCAAATTTAAGCCTTGAGTTTGCTTAATTCTCTTCTGTAGAATATAAGCTAATTAGATACAATGCAGAATTATTTAATGTCTGTAAAGATTAATAACCATAATAAATATTAAATAATACATTTCAACATATTTTACTACCTACTTGGATGCATCACACAATAAAATGCATATTTATGCACAGCATGTAATTCCTAGACATGACTGACAAGTCAGAGCACTATTCTAAGATGACACAGGAACTGCTGGCCAAGAAACAACCTTAGAGCTACTTAATGAAGAAACCTGTCACTCCTAGTAATCAAATATGTGTTGTTTTCCAGGGAAGATGCAAAAAATTCTGCAGCAGCCAACTACAGGATAATCTTCCCACATGAAAAAAATCTTCCTCCATAGCTCTCGTAACAGTGTTTATTTGTATTCAAGTTATAATATGCATCTTCAGCCTGATCTTCAGAAGCATTTGCAGAAGCAAAATATTCACACTTCCTGTACAAGTTCTTCAAGAATATATTATGTTACTCCTCTTGTGGTGAAGTACAAAAAGCCACAGGTCAAATGTGACAAACTCAGAATCTGCTCTGTTTCTTAAGATATATTTGGATCAGATGCTGTTATCAGCCTCAGATGCTGTTATCAACCTCCTTTGTGCCATTTCATCCTCTTTTCAAAACAGATTAATTTTTGTACCATTGATATGGCATTTTTTGTAGAACTGAAGAGCAATATTTCAGCACAGGAAAAAAAAAAAAAAAAAAAGAGAGAGAGAATTAATAACAAAACATGTTCCTTGAATCCTGCTGCCATTCCTGACTGGACCTGAACCAACACACCCTGAGCAGACCAGGACATCACAATACTGACTCAACATCTTTGGAAACCAGCACATTTTCCCCACTTAGGATGCTGGCTTTGAAGCACAAAAATATAGACATCAAATCACTATCTATGTGGTTTTCAGTGTTTCTCTTTGTTACTAATTCTTTTCACTATTTGTTTCAGCACCCATTGTTCAGCAATCTATTTTCCAGACTGCCTTCACCTATCAGCCTGGGTGTACCTCGAGAAGTTATTCATAGCTCTACATGCAACTCAGAAAATCCTGTGTGACAATATACACATATTTTTTTGTCTCTCAGAGAGCAATGATAAAAAAACCAGTGCAATACTCACATTCATCCAATGAAACTGTGCTAACTTGGGTAGTGTTCTATCAAGAATTTATTCAACTCAATTAACTTGTTGCAATCCAGGGATGTAAAATGTCTACAAGGACACTCACTGTATCCACAAGCATAAAAATATGTGTTAACAAACAACAAATGTTAAGCAGAGATCAGAGGTCTGTCTTAGCCACCTGTAGATATCACTGCTTAAAAATAAAACAGACTTAGATATTTTCATCAGAAATCTTCAAAATAAATTGTCCATTTCAGTTTCAGAATGTTCTTGAAAACTTAAGCATAAAGGCTGGATTTGCGGAAGGGCTAACTTTTCCTGATTCTTATCAGCTGCTCCACTCTGCTGGAAGGTTAAACTCTTGGTGATTATCAGTATTTTTGACCTGAGGAAAAAATCCTTCCAAACCCATGACCATTCTGCACTGTATTCACTGCTGCTCCTGCAAATACCCAGCTAAACAAATTAATTCTACAATGAGTCCTTCATTCCACCAGCCTGGAGTTCTGTTAGATCGAGAGAGGAAAATCATGGAAGGCAATGCTACAACCTCTAAAGGAGCAAACCAAAATTTTAACCAAAATGTACTGTTACAGTGATTTGGTAGAGTTGCTATCCAGTTGACACAAGCAGCAGTGGCACGACATTCCAACTCATTTCATGAGACTACTAACTAATCATGTGCAATAATCAGGGTAGACATAATTGTTATATTCTAACTGTTATAAGAGGCCCTAACACTATCAGAGAGTGCAGAGCTGATAAATGAGTAAGCGCAGTTTAGAATACTGGGAAGTTAAAAAGTTTTTTTATCAGAGCAATTGGCGTTTACAGAAAATGGCTTGCAAGCCAGTCACCCTCGATTTAATGCCAAGAGTTCTAACAAGTAGTGAAACAGTTGTTAAAAGCACATGAAACTGGGAAATTTCTAACATTATACTATCTACCCAATCTAAACTGAAAGGTGTTAAAACAGACTTGTCCATGTGGGAGCTTTAATATTTTGTTGAGTTAGTGTTTGCTTGGGGGAAAAAAAAGTGCACGTCACGATTTTTACAACTGTGTTCTGAACAGCAGTAAATGCATAGATATTCCAGGATATTTAAAAATCCCCTGTTTCTAAAGGAGTATGAGTAGTTTATCTGAAAGAAAAAAAAGCATCTATTCCAAGCCAGAAAATGGAAAAAAGGTTGCAAGGAACCTGATTTGCAATCATGCAACCAAAAAAAGGATGCCTAGCCTTTATGAGTAAATTTCTTCTTTTAACAATTGGAAAAGATGTCCTGCAGAGTATCATGGTATTTGGAACAGTTCTTACAAGCAGGATGACTTCTCAAGGCTTCTGTAATGAAAAAACACAAGTAGTGTCCCACATAGCTCAAGTTCCAGCTTTATCTCCCATGTTTACTAAAGATCTCTGTGTCAAGCAACACACTATGAAAAAACATATAGCTAAACAGCATGCATTAAATAAACATTTAATTCTTGACAATTTGCACACCAAAATAAATGGAGAGATCTGATTTAGCATGCAAATTAAAGTCTTCAAACAAACCAATATTTAAAATAATCTTTTTCTAAATACGATTTAAATTTCTTGAACAGAAATTCTTTAATTTACTTATGAAAGAATAATATGAACTTTAGCCTGAAATATGACTGTCTGTATCAGGGGGTTGGATAATTTAACTAAACATGTATAGAATTTGACCATATCATTACAATTCTGACTTTCGTCCTAACCTAAGCAATTACCAAAGAACACCTTGTGCATTTTCAAGGTGACCAGAAGAAGAAGCAAGAACACAGAAGACTCCCATTTTCAGCAATTTTTTTTAAGGTTCAAAGGGTACCATCTGATTTGCAAACCCCCAAAGAATTCCAGAATTGGTCAAATGATGAGATCAGCAGATACTGTATTAATAACAAATCATGTCCATTACCATATTAGCTGCATTTGCTGATTTAGATTTAATTTAAATTATTCTTCTTTTCATCTAAACACATGCAAGAGTTTCTTTTCTGTGGTTTCCTGCAATAGCTACTCAGCTTAGCTTTTTCTGTTTTTCAGTAAATGATCAGCCACATTCTAGATTTCAACAAAACGCAATGCAACTGATGACAAAATGCAATAAAGGATTAACCTTTAAGTGTCACAGCACACAGAGTAAAATCAAAGTCCACAGCATTTCTAAAAACTTAGCTGACACAGTGTGAACATTTCACTGACAGCATATTCAGCTGAATCTGATCTTCTAATAGATCGAAAGAGAAGGACCAAGCTCGTTATTTAATTAGAGAGATCAGTTAACAGCAGCTGATATCCTCTGGAAGACTATCAGTCCACTCAATATTTGGGAGCCCCTGCTATGCATTCCTATTCAGGACTGGATAAATGAGTTTTAGCAAACCCCTGAGAGTATCAGACATGGACTGCTACAGCCCCAGATCATCGGTTCCAAGCCAGCAAGCTGAGCCCTGCTTTAGGAAAGGTGACTGCTAAACCTCACAGTCACAGGTCACTAAGGTCATACTAAACTTTTTCTTTTTCCAGCAGCTACACAAAATCTCTTTCCTTTTAAATTCAGGTTTCATAAGTATTTTGCTTTCTATAATTCAGCGACACCAGACTTCAGCAAAATATTCTGCTTCACATATTAAGGAAACTGTTCATTCCAACAGCAAAGCAGCATTTTGTAGCAGTGGACTCTCTGCTAACAAAGTTCCCTGCAATCCAAGTAACACAGACAACATAAGCTAGTGGGCATCGTCTCGAAGTAACAATTTACCAAGACAAGTAAAAGCAAGAATTCAGGAAGCAGAGTACGCTGCTCAATGGTATAAAGCACAGAAATGCAGTCATATCAGGGAAGGGGGGAATACCTGAATATGTACCGCATCAGCAGTTTGGCGTACACAAGAGAAACAACTTTAAAAAAAAAAAAAAAAAAAAAAAGGAAGAAATATGGTATCAAGCCCCATGTTTGCCATCAGAAACCCCAACATGGACCTTTTCAGGCACATTCTGCAATACTTTAGAGTCATGCCTACAACAGAGAATGCTCGGTCAGGACAGAACTGCACTTCCCGAAGCTTTGCAGGCCTCCCCTCTGAGCGATGGTGAAAGGGACTCATCATGGTCTGGATCTCCTACAGCTGTTTTGCATATCAGAAAATAGGCAGCATCACTATGGTATCATCTCTCTGCAGGAGCATGCCTGAACACTAGTGTGTATGTTATATCCCAAGCAATGTATCCTAAGTTCATTTCTATTTCTACCCTGCCAGAGTGGCCACAAACTCAACACTTGCTAATTAAAATTCTTCTTGTGATTTGTTGAATCGGCAATAGAATCAATGCTATTCCCTATTTCAGATCATATTTCTAACATTTGAAGAAGTGCTTTCACAATAGAAGTCATTTTTCTTCAATCCATAATGTACAATGCAATGAATTCCATTCGTTGTGCAGAACTGAGCCTCTGGCTGAGCTTAAGGACCCACTGGAAAGACCGAGATACAACACCCTTTTCCAGGCTTTCCCAGACTCCCAACTGGGAATGCCTGCAGTACACCACCTGCCTCAAAAGGAAAGCTGCAGCAACTCTTTTTGATGTGTATAACATATATCCACTGTTACATATGTGAAATCCATTCGGCCTCTCAGTTATTTGCGGGCTGATGAACCACATGCACACGGCAAGTCAGGATGCATTAGACCTACTAAAAACGCCACTATTGCAGCCAATCTTTATGGCTCCAAAAACCCAAGTTCACTGAATTTACTGTGTAGATGCTGATCATTTTCACAGATCAAACATTTGCACATATCTGATGGCTGTTTTTCTGGAATTTCCAGCCATCCAGCAGCTGATGAGAGTGACTGCTATATGTAGCTATGATCTCAGTCAGGTTGCTGGCCATACGAAAATCTTAGCCAAATTCTTCATTTTCCACTCAGACAATATCTCTGGATTGAAAAACAAAAAACAAAAAGGATGTACCAAATCAAATCTGGATACAGGGTAGCCATCAGGCAGTAAAAGAATGGCATTAAAAACATCATTTTTCATTCAAAACATGCATATAATTTTGAGCATCAATAATAATTTTGCCCCAAGGAAAGCTTGTTAATGATGTTTGCACAACAGGAAAAGAAGGGTTTACCATATTGCTTTTAGCTGGCAACTACTGCATTGATGAAGAAAATCTTATTCAGCTTTTCCTATTGCTGAGATTTTGCTTTGCATTAAGCACAAAATGTCACAGCTTCGAAATGTGACATGACAACCTAGAGCATTTCACTGTAAATACAAAGATGGCCTTTGAAAATAATTATAGAACAACAACAAAAAAGAGAGACTGAGAGAAGCAAATACAAAAAAACACTTAAAATATTCTTATGCATAATAAAAGATCCCATATTTCATATTAGAAGTAAGACCCTTCTGTTTCTACTGAAACCAATGACACCAGTGTTATTGCCATCAATGGAATCGGAGTTCTTTGTTTTAAAATGCCGGTAGGCATCCAGCTGGTTTGTTGACGACTGCAATACACTTCCCTTCTACCAATACAGCCATAGCTAATCTCTGATACAAATCCAAGTTTCCTGATACCCTTTCATAATAACCGGTCACCCAAAGAGCTGGTATTCACTGCATTGATACCAATTAGAGCACAGTGATTTCCTAGGTAAAAATCTCCCAATTCTTTGGATAAAATTCTGAAAATAAGACATGTTCCTCATTATAACTTTGACCTTTTTTGTTTATGCTTTTACATTGCCTCCTATTATGATTACAGTTTGACTGGAGGAATTACTTTTCCACTATGCTATCAAGCTAAGATAATTTTTTAATATTAAGGTTAAGAGTATCAAAAAACAACCCCAGGTTCGCCCCACCACTCTGTGAATAATATTAATTTTCCTGAACCTCCAGCAAAGGAAAACCAAAAGACACTACCTATTTTCTGTGAATGAAATTTAAGATGAAAGAAACACAGAAGAACTTTCAATAACCTTCCAAAAATGCCACATGCGTTATTTTCATTTCTCTTTTTGACAAGACATAGGCTAAACTATTTTACCTAGATTTGGTCTGACCTCGCTAATGCTTGGTAAGCTGGACCAAAGCAGAAGCATCACACTCTCTTGCACGCTTCGCAGCTGGGTCTGTAAAGCCTCAGCCAGGTCTTTACCAATAGCTAAGTCTGCCCCAGAGCTGCCTTAAACTCAAACCTATTCACTATCTACACTGTAAAGTCTTAAATCCACCTCCCCCTTTAATGACCTGAGAGCTTTCCAGCTTCTGCGATCAGCCAGCTCCCTCATCCATCCCAGTGCTGATGTAGTGCCAACTTGCTCAGAACCTGCTCGGACCCCAGAACCCGGGGGTTTGGGGAACTTACCAGCGGTGCCTTGCAGTCATCGCTCTCCTCCTAGATTCCAGCTCTTCCAGCACTCATGTACTACTGCCAGGACAGACAGAACTGATCCTGGTTTACATGTTGGAGAGGGCAGGCTGCATGTCGTGATAAAAGTGGGTTAAGAACAGATGTTGTAGTTCAGAGTGGTAGAAGACAACTCTCCAGGATATTTCTAAATATTCCACATACAATTCTGTAATAGACACCTTTAATACACACTAACTAACCTTCTCTTCCTTCAGCAAGCTCTTCCATGAACTTGCTTCCCTGAGGCTTCCTTGCACTATTTGCCCCTGTGCAAGCACTGTTTTCCTGTATGTCTCATCTACTCCCTCCTTGCTTCCACACGGAAAGACATAAGGAACACAAACCAAAACACAGATGTACAGAACCTAGGTTCTGTGAAAAGATACTTTCCTAGAAAAGGTTTCCTGTTGCTGCTCCTCCATCATCATGTCTGTCATCATCTACCTCACCTACCTGGTTCACTGCAAGGTTGTCAGGAATACCACTAGTAAGATTATGTGCTAATGCCCAGGACCACACTCATAACACAGAGCATTTGTGATGCTAATCACTTTCTTTGGGAAAAACACCATGTGCCAGCTGAAGAAGGGCTGGTGAGTTGTTTTTTTTTCTTTTTAAAAAGCAAGATCAAAATATTGCAGAGTTATAAAACCCCTGTTTGATGGCAAGTTCCTATTTAAGAACCTCTTCAAGACACAGCTGTATCCTGAAAACAATGAATATCTTAATCTAGGATTGCAAAGAAATATTATCCGAAGACTGAACAATAATTACTGTTCAGCTTTTCTGGACCATGTAACCAGCACAGAAAAATAAGAACACTTTTGGAGGTATTTGTTTACTTAGAAGGCAAAAAGGTTATTTAGTTATCAAGAATTCCTAGATTCATTAAGTACCCTGCAAAGTCTCAAACCAGATGAATGCAGTGACTTCTTTTTCTTAAAACATGGACTGGAAACAGTACTTGAAAATGTCTGTCTTCATTTTTACACTCTTCAAGAATGCCAAACATGACCCACGTAGGTGTAGAGTCTTGATGATAGAAAACAAACCTCTCTCCCTCCCTAACCCCACTCAAAACAAACAAAAAAAACCAACCCACAAACGAACAAAAAAACCCACCAACAACAAAGAAAGGGGAAGACAGGGCAAAAAGAAGAGCCAAACTAGAATAACTGTTACTTCTCATGGTAGTCAGCACGAGTGATGCTATATATAAATCCCTTGATATTCTGCAAAGCTAATAAACCAGATGTTGTTCAAAGATGGGAAAATAAGAGAGTATTAGTTGTTGTGAAACTGCAAAATTGGTATCACATTTGACAGTTCATTAGCAATCATTTGTGACTATGGCTATTGATTTAGCTCTGAGTGACACTTTATAGCTAAATCAAAACTAAGTCTTTACTTCTTTATTCTTTTTATTTTACAATCTTGAAAACAGATCAGCTATCAGGCTTAAAGGAAAATACCTTATGAGAAGAGAAGCCATGGACAGAAGAAAGTACATGTTTAAGGATTTGTTGAGCAGATCACAAAATCAAGCAGTCACCAACCAAAACCCATGTCCAGAGGTTTTTACAGCAGCATCCACCAAGCCTACACTCAGGTACCATGACTGTGCACACAGATCCCACAGACAGAGACCAACACTGACCAGCCAAAAAGTTCCACTGTCACAGTGGCAAGCCAATGGTACAGCCTGCAAAGGAGTTCTTATGGCTAAAACCAGAACTGGAACATAGCTGAGTAAGCAAGAGAGCTACTACAAAAGGTTGATTTTTGAATGCAGCAGTTCCATAATGACAATACTGAAAGCTTTTGCAAATGGCATGCCCTGCTGTTCTGATTACAGCGTGTGCTCTACTAAGGTATCCATGGAAACTTGAGAAAGAGATGTTAAATTTGTGGGATCTGTTTGACAGCTGGGAATGGGGCTAGTTGCCAGTCAGCCTAGTATGACCACAGGTATTTTGATCTTTAAGCATGGAGAAAGCATCAAGAGTCCTCAAACGATGAAATCCGTAAGATCAAATTGTCAGAGGAATGCATTTCCCAGACAATGACAAGAAGGTGGCAAGGACATAGTAAAGAAACGGTGATTTTAATGTTGTCATTACCTCTTAACAGAGAAAAATAGCCCAATCACTCTAACAAGGAGAGACACACCCAAACACTCACTCTTCAGACCTCATAGGAAAGAGGGGAAAAGCGCGAATCCCAACCCACAGAGCCTCCCGAGGGAAGGCTGCGTGGGGCAGGCGGGCATGGAGTGCTCAGGACTGTAAAACCCTTTGAGAGAAACTGCTTCAGCCCTAGAGAGTAGTCCTGAACAGCACTAAGAGCATAAGACACATTCAGAAATGGACAAATCAAAACAGCGTTCCCAGATTATTCCCTATGGGAAAAAGAAGTAGCATAAGGAGAATATTCATCTCTGCCTCCTTCCCCAAGGAAACCAAGGCAGGTTGGGTAGGCTCCTACAACTGGGACAGTTTTTTTCAGAGAAAGTTAAGTGAATAAACTCCCTCAGATGACATGAAATCGCTATTATGAAATGCCATTCACATCCACACTTCTTTTCGGACTCCAACAGATAAAAATTACTAGAAATGTCTCTCAGTGTTCCCCAGAAACTGCATCTGCAGAGCACTGGCTGAGAGTGTCGACTCGGGCACTGAGGAACTACTGACAGAAGAAACAGCTATAAGTAAAATTCTCTCCACATCCCCTGTTCTTGTAAATTAAGATGCCTTTAGAACCGACCTATGTGCCCAGAGTCCCGCACATCAATCACAGCAGAGATACTGCTTTGGGCCACTGAGCGCCAAATGGCTCTCGCACAGGCCCAGACCCCAGCAGTGTGCCGATGGGGGGGACAGCAATGCGGCTCCTAAAGCTGCTCTCTGATGTCCTTGACACACCCTGATGCAGTCCTGAGTAAGGACATTTATTCAAGTCCTTAGTAAAGAACAAAGGCTTTCTAACTTGAGTGCCGGCCTCCACATTCTGAGTATTTTAGTTCATTTCTTTGCTTTCTTTATTTGAACCAACGGCATTTCCCTTTTCATTTACATAAAAACCTTTCTCAAATCCCCCCGAGACAGACTTTGAAGGAATTTCCTGTTTTAATACCAATTACTTACACAGTTCACCACTGCCATCCTAATTTTAAAATACTGCAAAGTCACTGCTTTGTGTCACTAGTTATGACAAGATCTAAAACTTGCATTTGTTAATTTTAAATGCATACCACTATGTTTCTTAACAGCACAGCACATGAGCCATAGCTGGCATATTCGGAGTAATGAGAGCTTTGGAATCTTCTTTTGAAGATCAAAAATGTGCCTGGTACTAAGGCAGTTTCAATTAAATGACCCAGGAGCCACGACATTTGTCACAGAGAAGAAGACGAAGTCTGCAGGTATGTTACAGGCATTTCAGATCGCTGAAAAGTTCATACTTGGCAGCAGCATTCCCTCACTGCAGCACCAACATCTGTGACCTTACATCATCAAACAGCTGCACACTCTTCAGCAAAACATCTGTGAAGCCAGCGTACCATTTACAGTCACGACCGACGGACTTCAGAGCTCATTCCCGAAAGAGATTCCAAGCCTTCCCTGTACCTCTCTCTTTCACCACTGGAGAAATACAGCTGAACAAGCCTGTGCGACAGCAATGCAGCCTGGAGTTTCATCCATGTCTGTTTTCATCTAGCAAGGCTGATAGGAACATGACAAGTGCTGTACAGAAGCTAAATAAGTAAGCAACTGAAGCCATCTACGGGTAGACAAAAGGCTCTAAAGATTTCTCTAAGCTGCATATAGAAAATGTCAACATCTACTTTACTTTAAAAAACAATAGATCCAAACTCCCCCAAGAGGTCATGGTGCTTCATACCTAATTAAGGCCATGACTGTTCTTGCTCTACTCAGAAGCAGCATCATTTGAGTGAAATGTTTCATCTTACTGTCGTATTTTCCCTTATCATTTGCTGAGAGCAAGCACAGCTTTTTTAAATACCCAAACCAGACAATTTGCTGCTTTGCCATACCTACAGACTAAAACAGCCACAGAGAGAAGTTTCTAAAACCATAAACGGTATGCTCTTTGAAGTCAAACACTTCTGAAATCCCATCTGACACACCATCAAAAGGCAGAACAATTCAGGTACAGAAAGTGGAGGTGATGAGATCCTTTGGATGTTAGCGTTTCAAAATAAAAATTATGTTTTTAAGATTTTTTTTTTAAGAAAGGGACGGTTGTTTGGTGCGATTATAGATAACTGAAATCACAGCAGAGGACTGCAAAAAGGGAACTAGTCACCTAGAACAGCTTAGAAGAACAAGGAACTGAAAATTTTAGAATACTTGACTGGACCTATAGCTTTAACAGAAAAGAAAAAAAGGAAAAAAAAAATCCAGATTTAATTGCAATAGCAGCTACTACATCCAGAAGGGGGCTCAATAATTTCAACAGCATTCCCATGAAACTGGGAGAAGTTGGCCATGGCAGGTCACATCAACTCAACAAAAAAGGAAAAAGAAAAGAGGATTTGGCAGAGAAGAATACAAGATGAGACAACAGTCAACTCATATATAACCACCACCACCAGCAACACAGTCAAAAAGCAAACCATATCCTGAATATTGACATTTACATGCAGGGATCAGGTCTTTTGTAGGTGAGACAACATTCTGCTCTTCCTGCACAGACCTGGCCTCCTGAAGGCTGCTCTGACTGGAGCTGACATGCGAGGCCTCAGCAGCCTCTCCTAGCCGCCAGGGATGGTTGTATTTGACAGCCATCCTGCTCGTTCCCTCTAGACTGGGATAAAGCCCCCTTACACCATACATGCATCAGCTAAATCAGCCTCTGGACAGAACAGACCTCTTGGGGCCTCACTACAGCTGACTGTGGCTTTGGGGGAACTCAGCAGGTACGGAGCCAGGCGGCTCTGCTGAACACCAACTGCTGTCCCAGTGGGAATGAACTAAAGATTCAGACAAAGCTT
Source organism: Falco rusticolus (assembly GCF_015220075.1). Lineage (NCBI taxonomy): Eukaryota > Metazoa > Chordata > Aves > Falconiformes > Falconidae > Falco > Falco rusticolus. The sequence continues at coordinate 36,741,485 of NC_051195.1, forward strand.
ACAGGGTGACAGTACCATAAAGCAAAACCTGTCAGCTGAATCAGCATCACCCAATTACAAGCCAATGGTTTTAAAAATCCCAAAAGTCAGTATAATTAGAAGCTTTACATGCAACAGCTCCTGAGTATGAACAATTTCATCCCGGCTCTTACTAACCAAGCTGCAGATACCGCAATGCTGTGCTAGCCGAAGCTATAAAAATGATTGGCAGGCACTGCATACAACACTTGGCTATTTTACCTATAGACATTTTTTTTTACGCATTGTACTATGCTGCCATAAGTGACTGCAGCTTCAATACTGTCAATAAAACACTCACTAAATCACATTCTATCCCTCAAGCCTTTTTTTCTTCTGACAGCTTCAGCATTCCAGTGCGTGGAAAGAACATCAGGATTTCTGGCATAACAAATCATTGCTTTGCTACATGGTCTTCAGTCTTCTAACAAAATCCCTCCTGCATAGGTTCTCCCTATGTCACAGGTTACTTAATTTCAGTATTGCATTGCACCAACCTTGCAGCTTTGCAGGAGAAAAAAACCGCACGATACCCTATCACCTAAAAGACAAATGAATCTGTCAGTCTGTTTTCCCCCTTGTCAGCTGTGTTCCAGAGAACTGTTACAGGTTACTTCAAACCGATATTAGAGACTTTATTTAGGAAGCACTGAAAGAACATTTAGAAGTCAGGGGTGGGGGGGTGGTGTATGGGAAGGGAATCCAGTAGAGCAGGTCATCTTGAAGATTCAACTACTTTATAAGTACTGTTCCCTGGGGTTTTTACAATGGATACTTTCTGACTCTTTTATTCCACTTGCACTGCAATTAAGCTATTCCATTCAAAATATACCCCAAATCTCATTGTGATCAGTAAAAACTTGACATTTCAAGTTTCTCCATATATTACTGCCAGCACCTTAGGCTCAACATTACAGTTTCCTCAAATCTTTGCAGCATACAGTGAGGAAGAAGGGATAGAAAGAGTGAATGAAATGAGGCAGAGTCTGCATTCCCCTTAGGGTTATTCACCCATATCATTTGTATCCTGGGAACCCTCCTCCCTCCCCCAGTTCCCTTCCCACACAGGGAGAGACCACCCCTGTCCTGCAGAGGCTTGTCTTATTTTATTCGGCACACTGCAAACCGCACACGGACCAAAACCACTGAATCTTGGTTTCAGGCAAAACAAGACTCAGATCGCCTCAGCTCTCATGTCGCATTTGCAAAGTCAGAGACCAGCGGACCCGTCAACGTGGGAAAAGGACCCGCTCGGGTTCTGTCCCAGCCCTGCACCTCGTTGGGCTCCCCGGCCCCCGAGGCTGCGCCAGGATGCTCAGGCTCGCGTCCCTGGCAGCGCTACCGCTGCCACCCACCTGCCCGCTCCTTCTGTTTCAGTGCATCAGGCTACTCAAGTAAGAGCCTGCCTTCATCTCAGCAGCAGCCCGATTTCCAGTCCAAGCCCTCCCCCTTCCCTCCTGGGCCGTTGCGGGGAAAGGGAGATCCCGACCCGGGGGAAGACGGAGCCGCAAAGCCCCCCCGGGAAGGATGCTGCGGGGCCGCGCCCGCCGCAGAGCCCCGGCGACCGGGCAGGGCGCCCGCCCCGGCCCGGCGATGCCGCCGCATTGTTTTTTCCACCTGGATCCCCGCCCGCCGCATCGGCTGCCCCCGGGGACCGCATGCGACGGGCCGCGGCAGCTCCGCAGCGGGCGGGGGGCTCCGTGGGGCCGAGCCCCGCAGAGAGCCCCCCTCCCCCCACCCGCGGGACCCCGCCGGGGGGGCTGACGGGCCCTTCCCTGCCCCTCGCCTGCCACGGCCGGAGCGGCGGGGCCGGGACATTGTCTGCCGCGGGGCCGGGACATTGTCTGCCGCCGGGCCGCCTCCCCCCCTCCGGACGGGGCTCCGGCTCCCGATCACTTCCCCCGATAAGCCGGGGCCGCCCCGCCGCCGGCAGCCGCGCTCCTGCATTGCGGCGGGGGCCTGGCGGCCGCGGAGCAGGACGCTCCCCCTTACCTGCGGCGCCGCTCTCTGCCTCCGACATGGCCCCGCCGCCCGCCGCCGCCGCGGCCCCCTTGCCCCGCTCAGTGCGCACGGCGCGGCATGGGCCGCCGGCGGAGCCGCGCTGCGCTGCGCTGCCCGGGGGCGGCTCCGCTCCTTCCTCTCGCCCCCGCCCCGCCGCGCCTTCCTGCGGCCGGTGCCGGCAGCCAAGGGGACGCCGCGGCCCGGCTCGGCGCTGCCAGCCCTCCCGCGCCGGCTGCGGGGCTGCGCCGCCCCTCCCCGCCCGCTCCCCGCAGCCGCACAAGGGAGCGGCGCTGCGGCTGCGGCTCGGGGGCGGCGGGGCGCTCGGCGGGCAGCCCGGCCCGGCCCAGCCCAGCCCCAGATGCGCATTTCACGGCTGCTGAAGCAGAAACCCGCCGCGGTGCCGGCTGTGGAAAGCGACACCCTGGGTGCGCCAGGACGGGGGTGCGGGAGCGGGGCTGGCGGCGGCAGAGGCTGCGCTGACTGCCCTCAGGTTGTCGGGGGGGGAAGCAGGTACAGCGAACCTCAACAGTCAGCAGTCGTTAACGGGGGCCCCGAAATCAGGAATTGCAGGGTGACGTTTACAGCATGGGATTCTTTTCATTTGCCTTTGGGGAGAACTCTCTCCCGCGCCGTTCTGCAGCGCCATCAGGGCCAGAACCTCTTGTTCCCGGTGATTTTTAGCGAGTTAACTTGTCTCCAGGACGTGCGAGAGAGACACACACCCCTACTGTCACTCGACCCACCACTAAGTTTTAAGAGTTTGCCAAACTAAGAAAGAAGCCTTTACAAATGCAGAATAAAAATAAGGCTGGTAACCTGCCATGAACAATTCTGAAGGCAAAGGAAGTGTTCTTCTGGTTTCCTCCCATGCTTCATGGTCTAATTCTCCTTTACCTTCCAGCCTCAGCAGCCATGCACAACTTGAAAGCACTGCCAGCAGTTCACATGGAGTAAATCAGGGCATTAATGTCAAGCACAGCCTCAGTTACTCACTAACTCCTAAGCTTAGGAAGTCACTAACATTCAGCTCACTGTAAAATTCACCCAAAGCTTCTCCTGAGGCCTTTCACCAAAGCTGCTGCTCACACAAGGCAGGATGCCTGTGAAAACCCCAAGGCCTAGGGAATTTTTAAACAAAACCCTAGACACTGCAGGTGCTTACTCAGCACCTGCCTTTATTTGCTCCCTGATCTCCTCCTCTCACAGCATTAGCCCTGTCCCCTGTAAGTTGTGTTGCCTCTGAGGACAGCAGGTGTGGCACAAAGGTTAAAATTAAAGCAGTAAACTGCATCATGTCTACACAGCTGACTCATCTCACAGGCCTTCACCAATCCTGTACACCCTATAAAGACAACTTCTTCCCAAAATCCACTGTCTATTCCAGGGAAAAAGCTGAACTCAGTTCTCCGCCTCCCAAAACCAGCTGCACAAAGGAGAAGAGAGGGAAGGAGCACGCAGGGATGGAGGAACAGCACCTCGCTCCACTGTTCGCCTCGACTGTAAGCTTATGTTCTCAAAGATGCTCAGTAACACAAGGATCACTCGCACAACCTGCCTAAACCCGAGGAGAAGGTGCACTGGGCCAGCTTCCTCTTCTTCCCTCCACGCCACGCCAGGCAACAAAGGGGAACATCTGGCCAAGAGTTGGCTTTAATTACCTGTTTAGAGTCAGGCTGAATATTTATGCTGTCAGTAAACAGCCTCGGAAATAAGAAACCAAACAACTCTAATACTTGGTTTCCTGACAAGAGACTTAAATAGCAGGAACTTTTGCTTCAAATTAAATGTGCTTCAATGGCAATTAATCACAGGCTTTTAAAATGTATTGAGATAATTAACAAAGGCAGACGGAAAAGAAAAGAAATAATCAAGGAACACACAAACACATATCCAAAGTGTATACTTTTAGGAAAAAAATATTGCATGCAGGCTAATTTTCCATGAACCCTCAAGCAACAAGACAACACACATAAAAATAGCATTTGCTGGGTACAGACATCTCTCTGAATGTCAGCGCAGTGACTACATTATTCAATATCAAGCCAGGTTGCCTAAGTTACACACTCAACTGTAGGTGTTTTGAATAATGCAGAAGGAGAATATCTGAACACATGTGACTGCTGGTTTCAGAAACAAGACCCTTGCCCAGAAAGCTTAGTATCTCCTTTTAAAAATCTAATGAGAGGAACCAAGTTAAAAAAAATGCATTTGAAGTAAAAATTAGATTGTCAATTTGAAGTACAAAATTAAGAACTAAGATCCCTTAAATTTGGTTTTGTTTTATATAGATCAAAATTAATTATATAAGTAAAAATAAATTATATAATAATAAAACTATGCATTATTTTTCCCTTGTGATCTCTCTCCCTTGGAAACAAATACAAAAGTACTTTTCATATGAAAGAAAAAACTTTCTGAAAAGGTCACTGTATCAAATAAGCCTGCTCTGGGGCTGAAGAGTCTATATTTTTGTTACTTACTCCATGGGAAGTTTGTCATTTTTATGGTCATTTTGACAGATTGTTTGGAATTTGTGGTTGTAGTGGTTTATTTTTTTATAAGCATAACAGGAAATGAGTCTAAATATAATTATTAAAATGTAAAAATACTGTGGATGGATAGAATTTGAAAAGGATGGTGCAAGTCAAGTCATCGACACTTGTAAGAACACCTGTTCTTACAAGCACCTAGATGACCTCATTTACTTGTCCCTTACACAAGATTCCGTTTTAGTGTGGGTCTGGAAAGCATTTTTTTTTCATTCTCAGTGAACTAACATCAGCTGGCGCAGTACATTGCAAGGGAGTAGCAGCAGAAAGGAAGAACCTTTTTCTGACTCTGAAACATGGAAGTGTTATTCCGTCAGACAATCAAGGCACCCATCACTGTTAAGTTCAAGCACCAGACCCAGTATTTGTTACGGGTATTACCTTGACTGTGGGGAGAAGCAGGATTCCTGCAGTAGCCCGGGGCAGACGTTTGCTTTAAGTTCCCTCTCAAGCATCTACTTGGGACTAAACACCTCTCGAGCACAATCAAGACCAGTGATTTAATATACAATACAGATACAATACTGTATTTTGCATCTGCAGAACACTTCTTATCCTAGGTGATCCCCAGAAAGCTGCAGCCTCAAACCATTCAATTCATCACAGAAAGGGTTCAGATACACTGCCATTAAAGAAAAAATGCTGTCTAACCTAGCTCTGATTTTAGCAAAGCTACTATATATATGTTATCCATTAGCATCAATCAACATTTCCTAAGAAAACTAAAGACCACCACAGTGCCCTTTCAGAGCCATATTCACATGTTGTGAGAGCTACATAAAACTGTGGCTAGTCAGTGAAAAGAGCTGTGTGCTTCTCACACATGATTGCAAGGGTCTAAGTGAGGCACTGAGAATCAGTGAGCTGTAACTAGGCACAGAGATCTGGAAGGAATACAGGCATTTGAATATTGCTTTCAATGCACCTGACAGCAAGATGTATAGATATTATTACAGACACAGAGATCAGCGTACCACTGAAGTCCAACACCCAGCCCAATACTGCTACCAGGGAGAGCTGTATCTTTAAAAACCACACCATATTATAAATCTAAGAATAGAAAGCATGTAAGTATGCCTTGTATCTTGGTAGCTCAGGAATCCCTCATCAAGCACAGTGTCCATCTGCTCAATTAAAATTCCTTGGACAATGGTTTCATACTTCAGAGTTTCCTCTTACGTACTTTCTGGAGCATCGTTAAACACACAATACCTGATTTTTGTTTGCCACCTGCATAACTGTTATTGCAGTCTCCTCCTTCATTCTAGAGGTATAGTTTTTCAGCTTACAGCACATTAACCTCTCCCATTTGCTTATTGCTTCATGTACTAAAAACCTAGAAATTATTTTTATTACAGAGTCAACTAGCAATATGTATCCCTAGATGCAGTTTTCATCTTGCTCTTTCCTAAAAACAGCCTTTTATATTAATACTGAAGAAATCTCTTAAAGACAGAACAAAAAAGTATTCATTGCTGTTACAGCGTTTCAATAAAGAAGCTTATTGAGCACATAAGGATATGAAGGGTTTCTTCAAAAGGAACGGATCATATAGTTCATATATGATACTTCTTTCATATATTTCATATATTTCATATATTTCTCGTGCCTGGTATCCCAGCATCTGTCGGAAGTGCATCATTCTGGAACAGAGCCTGCATAGAATTCTCCAACATTTCACAGCAGGATGGTTTTTTCAGCAAATCTGCTAGGCTGTACACAAAGTCTGGTTCTGGTGCTCACAAATCTCTGGCAATGCGCTCACTTGAAGAGTACTTTCAAATGCAGATATGGGAGCCCTCCCCACTGCTTGCACTGGGTTTTTTCACCTCTTTTACAAACTATACTATGTAGATATGTTGAACACTGAACAGTGTGTCCAGTGGCCCCATCACAGTAACATTCAATAGTCTCCTTGTGGATCTCAATGCACAGATCGCAAATAGCACAGCAGTGCTAGCTGCTGTGTGCACAGAACTGAAAGATCAGCTCAGTCCCAAAATGTTTCCATTCATACTGTATGTCCTGAACTACTTTTTTTCTTTAAATTTATTGCCCCTCCTCTATCCTGGATGTATTAAAACAAAACAAAAAACCCCAAACAAAACAAACAAACAAACAAACAAAATAACAGAATAAAAAGATTTATCATATAACTTCATGTGATCACACCATCATCTGAGTGTTACTCTCCAAATATGCACCCATCTATCTACAGTAAAAAAATGCTATTCCATCCAGGCATTTTTAAAATATCAACCAGATTGTGCATCCATAGTTGTTTGTTTTACCACACATTTCTTATCACTCCAAAAGAAACAAAGCTGCATGTGCAACAATAAACTTAGTTTTGTTACATGGTTCCTATGAATATATACACTGCTTCTGCAAGTGATGAGCATGTTGGCTCCCACTGAAGTTAAAAAAAGTGGCAAATGGCTCAGCCACCTCTAAACCCAACTACAGCTAGGCAGGACAAAATTCTGCCTCCCTTATTTCTTACGATCCAGAGAATAAATTGTACCCCTTAGATGGCATGTTCAAGTATTATTATTGTTCATACCCTTGCTTTGCAGACTGCTTCACTGAATTAAATAGCATCACCAGAATTTCAATGCTTTTTGCAGTGCAAGTAATAATTCCATCCCTTAAAAATATCCTGTACCAGCCTGAGTGTACTGAATTTGACAATGTAAAGGGGAAAGAACTCAGATATTATCAGACTCAAGTGAAATAGAAGTACATTCTGTCACTGTGCACCTGTGATACATAGATATCATATACATAGAACATATGACAGTTACCAGGCTCCTACCTAACCACTTTCTGAAGCTTCCTGTGGTCCAATTAAATACCAGAAAGAAAAGGCAGCATGCTGAAAGATAAGCAACACATGATTGACATGATACTCAAAACAAATTGCATCCAAGGGGAAAATCTGAATCTAGAATTACATGCAGTTTCCACAGATTGATTACTTACAAGGAACAGACATTTAGGTTTCGAGTAGACATGTCAGCTTAAGGGTTGGTTTTATTTTTTCCTAAGACATTTGAGAAACTGTGGAAAGCACACAAATATAATAAAAATGTCAAGCCAGATCCTCCAGATTAGTACAGAATGAATTGGAAGAGTGGGCACTATAATGCACATTAGATTTCATCCATCTCACCTGGGGTCTAGGAGGTAGAAGTGGTCACACTGAGGCACACACATGTACTGAGAAATAAAAGATTTTTAAAGGCCAACTGAAGAAATGCAGGCTTGCAAAGTCAGAGAAAACAAGAGAAATAACATGATCAGTTTTACAAGAAACTATTTGCAGTATACAGATGAATCTCTACCACCACCTCAACTGATTACTTACCGGAGTAAATCTTAATGGATTCCACTGACCTCCAGCTTCCATTTGACATTTAACAATGCAGCAAGACTGGGACATTTTAGATTCTGAAGAGAAATGAAAAATAACCAAAAGCCCTCTGACACTCTTAAGAAGTGCCTGGTGAATACTGAAAATGTTTTTAACATTTGAAACATATTTTGATAGGTTTTATAACCTTTAACATTTCATGTGTATGAACATTATGTGATTTGATTTATACTTCTAAGAAAAGAAAAGGCTAAATGGTTGTAAAAGATGTTTTACAAAGATAGGCCTTAGAAACGCTCATGAAACAAATCTGCAAATATAAGTGATGCTGGATTTTTTTCAGAGCATTTTTTTTAAAAGAACATTCAATATAAAATTATACTTAGAACATCAAATGGTACCATATTCAATCATGAGTAGACAAAGCATACTAAATCACACAGATGATGAAAAAAACATAAATACTCCTAGACATAGTAGAATTAGATATTTTAGCATGAATCCACTGGTTGAAATATGTTCTTACAAAATGTTTAAGAAAATTCTAATAACTAACATTTTTTCAAAAATTAAAAGTCTATATCATCAGTCAATCACCACTATGAGTCATTTATTTACTTTTTGTTAAAATGTGCGAAATGAATGGTGTCTTGAGCATCACCAACATTTTCTCAAAATCTTGATGTGCCACTCTACATTCTCTGTTAACCACCACATACTTCTATTTTTGGAATCTTTAATGAGGGCACACACATATAAATGAAAGTACATAAGATCCCAAATGAACAGAGTGATATTTTCCACTCAATAGCTAATTTATCTCACCACAGGTTACAAGAGACCTGTGATCATTTTTTTTCTGCCTAATCACTAAGGGGATGCCAATTCCATAAGGTTACACCACTCTTCTCACTTGCTGTAAATTCTTTCTAAAGACAGACCTCCATACCAGGTTTTGACAATTTCTAAACATGGAGCCTAGTATGTTAAAATAAAGGCCATGAATCAGTAAGTCATATTATATCTGCAAAGGTGAGGAATTACCATGAGCAACAGCAAGTAATTAAAAAGTCCAATTATATACTAAGTAACAATCCAACAGTCATTAACAAAGACATGACTATTTTTAAGAGTAGTTCATCTCATACAAGATTAACATCACTGAAATATGTAATATATTTAGCTTCTATAAATTAATACTGACTTAATTACAACAGCTATATAAAAACAAAAGTAAAAATAAGTTATTTCTGCTATTCACACAAATGCAAGCAAGAATACAGTTTGTCCCTGACTTGGGAATTCAATAATAGATAAAGAAAAAAATAAAAATAAGATGGCAGAACTCTACTGACTTAAAAGGTAATTGAAATTAGAAACCATGATTCAAATCTTGCTTTGATGAGTTATAAAGCTGTTGGCTGGAGAAGTCCATTATTTGTCCATTCTCACTTAAATGACAACAAACTTTGCAACCTTTACAACAAACTTTACAACAAACTGCACCTAAATATTTAAACTGGCACATACAATGCAAAAAACATCCTTCCTGTTATTAAATCTGTTAGATTTGCCAGTAGTATTTTCAATAATGATTTATTATTTCATTTGTCTTTGCCAGCAGAAAAAGAATGTTGTTGACATTCCTTTAAGTGTTTAGCCTAAATTATTACTAAACTGCTCCAGTCTGGTAATTCAATAAACCAAGAATTTGTTCAGGAGAAAAACTCATACTCCTTTAAATATTGCCACTTTCCTAACTACCAAAAGATGATGCTTTAATCCCTTGAAGAAGCAAAATGGAATTATATTAATTTGTTTTTTCATTGACAAAAGAAGAATCATGTAACAGTGACCCCATTAGCCGCAATAAGAGATCTGGGTTTTATTTCTTGGTGAAGACTGCCATTTAGAAAAAGACACAGCTGATTATTTTAGCATACTGTGTATGCATGCATATCTTATAAAGCCATTTTCACTGACCACAGAAATATTCCATGCCTTTTTGTACTTAAGACACGATGACAAACTCTGGTTGCAGCTTCTTTCAGCTGCATCCAAAGTCTCTCAAAATCAATGGAAAAATCACCCATTGCTTTCAGTAATTTTAAATCAGGCCTTGAAACACTGAGGTTATGTGACAGCTGCCTTGATGTCTGGGAACTGACAGAGGATGCATCGTATGCCAGTCTTTCTAATACAGATATTCTTCAGCTAGCACTTCATTAACCTGTGCTGGTGATGTGATTGTCTACATCACCAGAATGACTGTCACAGAATTTGGATTCAGATGTTTTAAGGAGTCTGCTAAACAATAGGAGTTTGGATATTATTAAAAAAAAAAAATAAAGAGGACAGAACATGCTGAAAAGGAGACTAGATTGCTTTGAGGATCTTGTAACACCAGCAGACCTCTTCAAGGATGATTGCAAACCCAAACAGAGCAAATGCACTGAGGTTAATGCGTCCACTCAGATGATCTTTGTTCATCCAAGGTCTCTTGGCTTTGAAACATAGGACAGTGAAAGTAAATGTAGGTGCTTCTTTAAAATCAGTTCTGCAGAAAAGGGAGCAAGCACAATAAAAAAAGCCATCTCTGCAGGAAACTCCTTCTGGTTTGTTTAGAATGGCAGCATAACATTTGACACAAAAAGAAGTGCTTGACACCATTTATAAATAGTGAAATATGTGTAAAAATACTGTTCAAATCCATTTGACATCTCTCTTCTAAAGGACTGTATTTTTAGCTGAATCTATATTTTCAATCCTTTGCCTTAAGCTTGCATATGACTGTGCTGTTATTTAGGAAGTAGTGACATTCTTTTACTCATATAACAAATGGGCAATTTGAAATGTGAACATACAAAACTACTGCCATTAAAGTATTATTTAATGCAGTGTCCAGTGCAGGAGCAGTCCTCCTCCTGGAAAAGCCTGCATCCAAAGAAATGGAACAGAGACAGGCACAAGCCTGTATCAAATCAAATGGTTCACAAACATAATTCTTGTACTAGCATAAAGTAGGTCTGCACGTGTTAAATAAAAACGGGTAGTAAACAAAAAAATCCATATGAAGGTACTGCTCAAGAAACAGAAGCAGCACATGGTGAGGAATTCACAGCAAGGAGTGACTGCTGTGAGAGGAATAAGCACGAGGAGATAAGAATAGTGTTTTCTAAAGCAAGGTTGCTGCAGAAAAGGTTTCAGATTCCAGTCTATGTTTATAGCCTTTGGTGTCAAGCTGTCCAAGAACAGATCCGGAATGACTGACTTAGTAAAAGTAAATTTTCTCTGTCATCTTTTTTCTCACCCGAGGTGCTATCTGTCAAGGCCTATAAACTTCACCATAGATAGATTATGTTAATAAGACATGAAATACTGTATATAGCTACAGGGAAAATAGGGTGCTTGTATCAAATACATCTTCCTGTTCACTGATGCAAGATCTGAGGGGTACTTTCTACAGATAAGTGGATTTGGAATAACATTAATTTAAAACTGTATTCCCGGTCATAAATGGACCATGCAGACAATGGACATGTAAGCAATCCAGACATCGCCATGAGTCACTATTTAGTCACCCTTCCTTCTTCAAACTTTTCAGTGCTGGATATTTAATCAATACAAAGGCAGCACACTTCTCTCATCATCTCAATTTTGCACTTAAGGTAACTTAAACAAGAGGTTTTAAAGTCAGCTTTTCACAGGCATCTATAACTCATTTTCTATAGCACTGCATAGATATTGTGAGGGCTCAGGATCTCTCAGCAATGGAGAGGAAAACAATAGTTCAGAAGGGCTTACTAATTCTGAAGGGTTAATTCCAGATTTTCTAGGCGTCTAACTTACTGCCGCTTTCTCTGAGATGCAGCTGCTCAACACTGGGAAGAGCAAATGTCCAGCATTTAGAGCGCTCAGAGATAGCTAGATGTCTATCTGGATCTTCAAATTCAGAGACACCAAATCCTCAGTGAAGATCACAGGAGGTAATTGTAACATTGCTTTACAAAGCCAGTTGGAGAGCTATCTCCATTTCTAGGTCCTTTGACAACCCTACTGGCACAAGTATTTTCCCCTGTAATAGATGTGTCTGTGCATCAATGTGTTTGCAAGATTTTATACTCTGTTTGCAATTATGAGGATTTTTGCTAAGAAGAAGATTGTTTGCTTTGAGGTAGTTCTCTTAGAACCGTGTCTTCCTACAGGTATTTGAAATTCCAAGGACTTTGAATGACTGGATACATACAGTTACGATACACAAAGAAGGGAAGCAGTTGTACTTACATGCGAAATTTTCTTGTGTGTTACATGTGAACAATTTTTATGTGGATACATACCATAATTTCCTCTTGATGTGGTAGAGTTTACAGACAAAAATACAATTTTAGATGAGTAATTACAATCATAATTCCTTTCAATTCACTACTAAATCTCCTCATTATAGGCTCTTCCGTTAGTAGTGTTTCTGTATTTGGCTGGCCCTTCTCAACTGGCACAGCTGAGCAGCGTCACTAGAAACGAGTTAGGGACTGGTCTCTTTCCAGGCCCTCATTCACCAGTTAGAAACCACTGCTTTCTCAAAGTCTACAGCAGCATATTTGTAAGCCTGTAGGTACCTGAGTTACTGCCAACTGGCAGGTTCTGCTGTTCTTTCACAGCTAATAAGCTGCCTGCAGTTTCAGCTCCAGCTGATGCCTCTGGATCTGAAGCAGGATTCTTGAAGTATGCCTTTCCGTGTTTTCACAGCTAGTGCTTTCTGATCCATTCAGATGCTTCGAACACACCTAAGCCAAAAGGTGACTAGCTGTCCAGATGTACATAGTGGAAGAGAGAGGTGCCTGTCTTTCCCTGCTTTCAAACTAACAGGTGTTCTGGTGTTCTACCTAGGAGACTTGAACTTTCTCTTGCAATCAAGATAAGGGAGGTTCAGGTTCTTTCCAAATAATACTCTGGAGATATCAGCATTCTGCAGGCATACCTACCACTTTTATCATGTCTTTTGTTCACACACTCATGGTGTGTGGTTTAGACATGTCTCTAAGTCCAGAAGAAATTTTGTATTTAGGAATCCCAAAGAAAGTACCTGCTTGCTCAAAGACCATCTTAGTCCCATCACAGCTTTTGATGTTCCTGTCTTGGCTAGTAAGATTTTCTCTCCACACAGCTGACATTTGTGGGGCCACTCTGGGTTACTCGGTTCTTCCCTATAAACTGCTTGAGGGAATCCTGGAGCTGAGGACTCTCTTTAGCTGCAAGGCCCACCGGAGGCAGGCAGTGCCAAGTACTGAACCGGTCAAATACCTTTAATGGTCTAGGCCTGAGCCGGCTGGATTTCTTTTTGTTACAGCAAGAGGTCTTTTAAATATCTCTATGTCAGTAATATCATTTGTCACACACACACAAAAAAAAAAAAAACCCAAACAAAAAAACCCAACCAATAAGCCTGGAAAGCATTTAAAATGTTAAACCTTTATGGAAAGCATTTAAAATGTTAAACCTTTAAGGGAAAGATCTCCTAAACTCTCTCTAAAATACAAAATCTACTGAGAATTCATATGAGTTTGTTAGTGGCCCTGTGAGACACCCACCTTGAATTTGGAAAGAGAGGGAGGTAATAGTATGAAATCACTGAGGGATGCATATTTGCCTCGTATCTTTGTTTTCAAGTAAACTGCTATCCAGGCTGTCTTCACTGCTTGGCTCTGCAATGTAACATAATCTGAAATATACACCACAGTATGGCACAAGTGACAGATTTAATGTATATGCCTGAATTAAATAGACTTGTGATGCAAAGCTGAAGCCAAATGTAGATTTATGTTTGAGTAACCAAGGGGGACCTAAAGCATGTGCTTTTGCGGTACAAGACAAGAAGGTTGACCACAACTTCATATTTGTTTGCCTGACAGCCATCGCCACAAACTAGCAGGCATGCCACCACCATGAATCTACAAAATCCTGCTAAAAAGGCCAAAATTAAATTCTTTGCAGAATTTCCCCAGTAGAGATTCCTCACTCCTTCCTACTGAAATCAATAATTTCTGCAGGAAAATCTATGAGAACAGAAAAACATTACGCTCTAATCAAAACCTCAAAAGGTGCAGAAGATGTAAGTTAAACACATGCCCACTGGCTCAAGGCTCCCTAACTCTTTGTATCCAACTCCCTCAAGCTTTAAAGCAGGGAGAGGAGGAATGTGAGGCTATAAGCCTGTACTCCTCCTGTTACATCAACTTCTGCAGTTAGAAGTCATCCAGACAGATGATTTCAAAATCATGCTGGATCAAAACTGTTCAGGACTTTGAACACTTGAATCATTATCTTTAAATAAGGCAGCAACCACTTTACACAGCAGCCAAAGTTTCCAATGATTGCTGTGTATTACTCAGGGTACTATTGTACTACACTAATCTACCCAAGAGGTGGCGGAGGCACAGAAAGCTGTGTGAGGCCAGCATCCGAAAGGAAAGGTTGCAGACTCTTGGGCAAACACAGATGATAAAAGCATTCCTGGTGGCTTTTGCTATCTAAGCCTTCTGGAATAGCCAAGGACATCTTCAGAATGGCACAATATCATCTTCAGAAACTCCACTCTCATCTGTTCCATTTTTGCAGTGTGTGTTTTGTCCCTCAACATCCTTGCATGACCCTCTTCTCTTTAAAGTCAGTGGAAGTTAAACACACTTAGGCAAGAAGAAAATGGAAATCCAACTCTTTACAAAACAACCATATGTAGGCTTTGAATTGACAGACAAAGCCAAACCCAGGAACATTTTTTTTTTTGCTAAATATCACTGTGATTTGCCCCTTCAGGCTCAAACACATAACACAGATCCAATTAGGAGCCAAAACCACAGTTGCTAACGTGTTGGCAATGAACTGAACACATCTTAAAAACGGAAACAAAACCACACAAAACCCAAATGCAGGAACAATCAGCAAATATCTAAAATAAAACCTAAATCAGTCTGAGAGAATGTTAAATCTGTGATTGTGCCCCTACATTTCACAAAAGCAACAAAAGATGCTGCGCTGCTCAGACCAAGCCCTGTTTGCCCCCAGGTCTGAATTTTACAATAAACTTGTATCCTTAGCTTACCTGTTCTTCTTAGGCAGAACTGGGAGTAGCCTGGAGGCTTCATTCAGTGCTCTCTACAAAACCTACAAGCACTCAATCACTGACAAAATATTCATCTCTTTTCAGTGTTATTCTCACTGTACTTGGTTTTTAAACATACCCACGCATGGCATACAACATTAAAAAAAAATCTTATGACATAAGCTCCAGAAACACACAGCCAGTGCTTACTCCATAGATAATGACACTGTCCCAGCTGATTAATTTCTACCCTTTGATGTGACCTTTTTCTTCAACCAAGTTAATATGCAAGCTTCACTTTGTGGAGGAAATCAATCAAGTTCTGCTTACAATTCCAGTAGCATAAATCTGAAGCAAGCTCATTGTTCTATTCCCAATGTTACAGAAACACAAAGACAGTATTTCAGACCAACAGCACTGAAGTGTGATGCATATCTAAAATCAGACACCCGTAATGCAGCAAGATTACATTTTAGATTAGCAACAATGTCCCAACATTGCACAAGAAAAACAAACACAAGCAGCATTAGGAGGAATCATCAAATAGAATAACAGAATCATAGAATCATTTAGATCGTAAAATACCTTTGAGATCAAGTCCAATCATTAAGCCAGGACTGCCAAGTCCATCACTAAACCACGTCCCTAAGCACCGCATCTACACATTTTTTAAATACCTCCAGGGATGGTAATTTCACCACCTACCTGGGCAGCCTGTTCCAATGCTTGACCACCCTTTCAAGGAAAAAAAA
This sequence comes from Falco rusticolus, assembly GCF_015220075.1. Lineage (NCBI taxonomy): Eukaryota > Metazoa > Chordata > Aves > Falconiformes > Falconidae > Falco > Falco rusticolus. The sequence goes on from NC_051195.1 coordinate 36,757,277, forward strand.
ATTCCTAATATCCAATCTAAACCTCCCCTGGTGCAATTTGAGGCCATTTCCTCTTGTCCTGTCACTAGTTATCTGTAAGAAAAGACCGACCCCCACCTGCCTGCAACCTCCTTTCACGTGGCTGTAGAGAGCTAGAAGGTCCCCCCGAGCCTCCTCTTCTCCAGGCTGAACACCTCCAGTTCCCTCAGCCGCTCCTCTTCAGACTTGTTCTCTAGACCCTTCACTGGTTTTATTGCCCTAATATGAATAATTTGAATATTCTTCCCTATATATTCTTCTCATTCCCTAATTTGAATATTCTGTAAACACTGCTAAATTCTTAATTAAAAATAAATCCCAATAAAAAAGCTTGCCGTCTTTGGTGAATATACCATTCAGCAGCTATCAAGAAATGAGCAAAAGTTTTAGTAGTACAGAGGAACACAATTCAAAAATTATTTCCCAGATACAAAGCTATGTTAAACGTGATGCTCTCACCTGGAATACTGTACTCATTCATACCATCATGTAAGGTGCATAAGAACCAAGTAAGGTTCAAAGTGCATTATAGAAGTGATGTAAAGTCATTTGTCCGCATAATAAGAAACTGTTAAGATTGGGATTGCACACAGAGAACATACAACTGTAGGACAAAGCTCTGTTGACACACAACTCTGCCTGATTAGACTCACCAGACGGTGTTCAAAGGCAGGAAAGAGCACCTTAATTCCAACATCTACCAAACGTCTTAAATTAGAAAGAATCCTGAATAATTTTGAACACACTATTTAAGCCAAGAAACTAGAAGAAAAGACATGCTGCAAGAATATCGAACAGTGATACAGCACATTCCAGAAGAGAAGATGGCTAGTAAACCATTGGAATAAACATCTGCCCTACAACGCCTTAGCATGTACACCAAAATCATGCTTTGCAGCCACTACAAGTTAGCACAAAAGGACGCTCAGGCGTGTAAACAAAATCAAGGTTAATACTACTAACATCCTTGTTTCTTAAGGATGTCATCCTAGGTATTTCTGGAAGTACTTTTGTGCAGGCAGGAGATGCCTTTTTGCTCAAGCAAGTAACAGTGAATTCCCACACTCAAACTAACAGGTCCATTGCAGCAGCTGAACAACTCTTGCAGAAAGCTTTGTGAACAAAAAGCAGCCAGGCACGTGAACCAAAAATGCTGGGGATTCAGGGGTAGCAATGTCACAGGCAGGCATCTGCCCTGACATCTTCATTTCTGGATTTTATTGACTAGCTTAAAGTTCTTATTTTAGATTATATATATTTTACTATAATTTTTCTTCCTTTTTCTTTTTTTTATTTTCAACATTAGGATGTGCAAGAGCTATGTGTTGCAACTGTGTCAGGAGATTGCAATTAGGATTAGCAGCACAAACATATCAAAGAAGACAGACAGAAAACATGTCAAAGAAGGCATAATACGGTTGAAATATAACTTAACCACAAAATATAGAATTGCTACCTTGTGACATACATTTATTACAGTTTATATTTAACCTTGTATGTTTTTTCCTGTGCTAAATCTCGATTGTTGCCTTGCTTCTGATAATAATCTAAATCTGATGTCCTAATTACACACTCCAGTAGTCTCTAGGACCTTGGGAAGCAAAAAAAGGACACAGCTGCATCATGTCACTGAAACTATCCACCTTCCCACTCAAAACACTAGCGTCAGCTCAGCAATGCATCAGAAACATGCCACTGCTTTTGCCACCTTCAAACTCTCACCGGTCAGAGAAAATGAGCAAAAGAGTTCTCAAGTAATGGTGGTGAATGAATAGTCTCCAGCTGCACACCAGTGGGAAAAATATGACCTTTCCTAAACTGACCTGGCAGATCCCCTGTGTCTAATATATAAATATGTGTGTAAACATCAGTTAAAACTACATCAACAGCTCCTCATTGCCTTTTCATATAGAAAAGATTTTCAGAAACATTGGGTCAGATGAGCACCAAATTCTCACCTTCTTTTGGAAAATCTCTGTTGAAATATCGTTGCTGGAATTCACAGTTAAATATACTTTGTCCTTACTTTATCCTTACTTTTAAACACAGCACTGTACTAGCTACTAAAAAGAAAAGCAACTCTACCACAGCCAAAACCAGGACACAAATTTTTATTTTTATTTTGCATTTCTCGTTAACTATCCCATAGATTTAGTTTGTTGAAAACTTACTGTTATTTTTCTGCTATGAAATGAACACATCAGCACTAGTGTTTTCTCTGGATGGCTCCTTTAGTGGTTTCTTAGCTGCCCTTCTGGTTGATTTTTTTAAAAAGTTTACAGCTTATTCAGAATCATGCTGCTCTTTTAATTTCTTGCTGGACCTGCTGTTCTCTTTCTGTTACTATGTTACGTCTTGAGCTACATTAAGATGACTTGGAAATTGAGAAATATGATAAAATCCTTGTTACTGAACTTTATGACTGTAATAAAGCCTAATAGGAAATTGAAGGGAATTCAGAGAAGTGTGAAAATTATTAAGGTGCTTGAGCAGTATATATTTAATTACTTTTAGAAAGCAGCGGCTAACTAACGTGTGTAACCAGTGGTACTTAACCTTTGACAAAAATCTGAGGAATATGGGGTCACACTCACAGTAGTGGGAGATAGTTTTTTTACTTTTAAAACAAATCTAACAGGATGGAAGGATTAAAAGGAATGTATATACTAAATACCAGGAAGTATTTTAAAATTGCAAATCTGAGATTCTAAACACATCAGATAAAATTTAGGACAAAAGACCAAAAATATTCTGTAAAGGATTACATGATATTGGCAGAGGGATGGAAATCACCTCATGAAGTATTGCTTTTGTGTGTTTTTCTAGAATTTTATCAGACTATTCTCTATTTTTTTGTGTCAGTGTAAGTCAGTTCTCATGAATCTGTGATTTATTCTTATGGAAAGGAGAAAGCAATCAAGAAGTCAGGAGCTGTTTAGATACAGTCCTAAATCTATTTATCTACAAAGTTCTAAATCAAATTCTGTTCTTCAGAACACAAAAGGATCATACTTTGATTTTTATGGAAGTTTCCTAATCGCATCCCATGTCCTAAGCTAGCTTTTGCTGAGAAAATAGCCAACAATGTCCAGAGGGTTCTACAGCTGGAACATCAATCTTTTTACAAAATTTGGTCAGCTGGTGTGGTGTGCAGGCAGGAAACTGAGTCCTTTGGAGAAGATGACCTTATGGGCATCAGCCACACTGGAAACATGAAAAAAAGTCCTTTGGGAGTGATATGAGGGAAGGCAGGAGTTTAATATTCTTACTACTAGAAAGAAGGGGCCCCAGCCTCATGGCTGCCAAATGCAATCACATTACAATTTTTTGACGCTTAACTCCACCAACCAAAACCACTTCTTGACAGATAACTCCTAAAGATTGAGGTCAAATGACAATGTTTGCAAAATCAGAGGAAATGTACTGCTAAATATTAAGGATAAATCTCTGCTTGATATATGTTTGGAAAAGGTCTTAAAATAATGGGTAAGGATCAAGCGACATAACAGATAGGCAGGAAGTAACTTTCTGAGCTTAGAGAAGAGCTTCATGACAACCTCTTCTGATGGCTTAAAGTATCCAGTCTTTACAGGCGAATAGATCGCATACCTTCTGCCCCTATCACATGGCAGGAGAATGCCATGTGCTGGGACCTTTCTCCTGGCAGTTTGTAGCTGATCACACAGCATGTCTATATCCATGTTCAGCTTCTAGGAATTTATGGTTTCATTGTACCTGTGTGGCTCTATACTTGTCCATGGGAGCTGAGCCTGCCTGAAGCTGCTCTGTATCTGCATTTGCAGAGTTTGGGACAGATGGCAGCAGGGCACTGATGACACTCCCTGAGCACTTTGTGCAACCTGTTTCTGGCTGTTAGGCTTCCTGAATACTGCTCAGGCTCCAGCCCAGAATTACCTGTGGCACACACAAATTGTTTTAGCTTGTGGCATCTTGCTCCTGAAACCATTTTTTCTGGAAGACCCTGAGCTTGCCTGTCACGCATCTTATGAAGTAGTGGGGTACCACTTAGGAAATAACAGCAAATAGAAGCGGGCTGCTGCTGTCAGCTATTGACCCAGCCTGCAGTGTGGGTGAGTATCTAAGGTACTCTCAGGAAAAGACGTGGCCCAAGCAGCTCACCAACTATATGAACTGCTCTGCTGTGCACATCTGATATCCCACTGGCTGGAAATCAGCAGCCAATGTTCACCATGAGATATTGCACATACAGCTAATATTGACTGCACCTCTTACAAGTCCTTCAATTAATGTCTGTGTTTACATAATCATCTGTAAAACCACAAAGCTGGGATTTTTCCACAGCTGAAAAGAAAAGAGAAGCTTTTCTTCTCAGCTAAAGAAAGCTAGGCTCCAAAACCTAACAGGGTATAAAGCTCGAACATTTTACCCACCTTTGAAAATCTCAGCCAAAACGACCAGTTGGGTTTCCTCAGAAACAGCCCCTCTCACCTAGCTGTGTAGCAGCTAAGACTCAGCTCTCCACTCAGAAGGGGGAAGGGAAGGAGTCCTAATGTTGGAATTTGTTTGGCCCCTAATCTACCAGAACTCAACTGACTATCTGCGACACTCCTTCCTTACACACTGGAAGAAAGTTAAATTTCAACAGATGTGAGCTGAGAGGGTGGGCTATCTCCCATCTGAAAAAGCTGTCATGCTTTTTGCTTACTTTGTTTTGCAATAGTTTTAAAACTGTGCTGTGGATTATGGATAGGAACATTTTAGAACAAACGATTTAATGGGCTAGAGCAATCTTGCAGTATCATTCTCACCACCACCACCTTTCTTTTCCTTTATAGGAACAGCCAGGACCAATACAGACAGTGCTTGACTTGGCAGCTAATGACCAAGGCAAAAGGTCATGTACAAAAATTTGGCTTCCAAGAAACACTCAGTTTAGCAGTTATCTATCACTAATTGACACTGAGGAAAGATCAGGCTCAAAGCACTGAGACACTCCATTTCTTCTTATCTGTCACTGAGTTAATTGCTGCCTCTTTATCCATCTCAAGAAAGGCAACAGCACTGAGGAAACCAGTGTCCAGCTTTTCAGAGAGTCACACGCATTGACCCAGACTTTTCCAAGTGACTTTTCAAAGACTTTGGTGCTTCTTACAAAACACATTAGAACTGTGATTTTTCTTTGCTATCCCTAATTATAAGCCTAATCCAATTCTTACTAAATACCTCAACAGTTTTAATATTGGCTTCAGCAGCAGTGGAAACATGGGGTTATATCTGGCATCTAAAGGATATCTACTGTTCACAAGGTCACGGAGTCTGGAATCAAGAAGCTATAACTTCAAGTTATTAATGTTCTAAGGTTTATTGGAAATAAGTTTGTGCTCTTTTTCAAAAATCTTATTTCTGGATATATTGAACCAGATCCTTGGGAAAATCCTTGTGCTAAAATTAGGATTCAATGACCCTAAAAGGCAAAAGTTTCTGTAACACTAGGTAAAAATATCATACACGAAGTTGGTTTTCAGAGTAGTTTAGCAGACTCATCTTTATCCAACAATACACTGCCATCGTGTGGTTCAGTATATCAGCGACAACGTTTATTAAGACCCACGGATGCAAATACTCCTAGGATGTTTCCACAGACCTTTCATAGCTTTAATTTCTATTATGCTAATAATGTACCAACTTTTTGTTTTCAGGGTATTTATTGAAAGTTTCAAATAAAAAAAATGAAACAAATAATGTGATTCCCTCTTCAAATTAGAAGAGTTAAAAAATGTTCAATAACATTATTTGAAATGTTTTGCTTGTTTTAGTTTAGTAGTGGACTGTTTCTAATGCAAACCACAGCCATCCTTTCATTTTCTTTAATTAATCCAAAAGGGGTGAGCTCTTGGAATAATGATATTTTTTTTATATGTGTGTTTATACACATAATTGTATTGATCTCATGTTCAGTTGCTTCTATAACTTGAGTAAGAGCAAACAGCTTTCTAGCCATTCCCTTAGTTCTTTAGCTTCTAATAATAACCTGCTGCCTTAACCCTAAGCATTCAGCTACAGATCCCAATGGGCCAACCCTCTGAAAGCCTCTCATGAACTTCTGTTGCTTTCCTCAGAGCTCTCCAGAATATGAGATTTAGAGGAAATTAATGCAAAGGAAACACTTTGTAGTGCATCTACTGATTGATCTTCCAACATACAGAACAGTGAGACCTCTACCACAGAATAAAAAAAAAAAAAAAAAAAAAAAGCATTATGATTACCATGAGCGTAGCATTTACATGGGGTCAGTCATTTCCTCTCTTTGAAACACTCATGCAAGGTCCTGGATAATCCAATGATAAGCAGTTGGCAGAAGTAATTATTTCTTTTTCTTCCCTGGAATCTTAATAGCTAATCCTGCTTTTAAAAATTCCATCTGACTTCGTAGTACTAAGAAGTCAATACTGTCCAGGAAAGTAAAGAGTTGTAGGTAGCACTTTTAACTAGGATGGTAGGGTAGACTAGACTATGTCGGTTGGAAGGGACTACAGTGATCCTCTAGTCCAACCGCCTGACCAATTCAGAACTGACAAAAATTAAAAGCATGTTGTTAAGGGCATTGCCCAATTGCCTCTTAGATGCTGACAGGCTTGAGGCATTGACCACCTCCCTGGGAAGCCTGTTCCAGTGTTTGACCACCCTCCCCATAAAGAAATGCTTCCTCATGTCCAGTCTAAACCACCCCCCAGCACAGCTTTGAACCATTCCCGCTCGTCCTGTCACTGGGTACCAGGGAGAAGAGATCAGCACGTCTGTCTCCACTTCCCTCCTCAGGAAGCTGTAGAGAGCAATGAGGTCACCCCTCAGGCTCCTTTTCTCCAAACTAGACAACCTCAAAGTCCTTAGCTACTCCTCACAGGAACATTCCTTCCAGCCCTTTCACCAGTTTTATTGCCCTTCTCTGGACGCATTCAAGAACATTCACATCCTTCTTAAATGGTGGGGCCCAGAACTGCACAGAGCATTCAAGGTGAGGCCACACCAACAAGGAATATAGCAGGATGATCACCTCTTTTGGTGGGCTGTGTTTGATGCACCCCAAGATGTGGTTTGCCCCCCTGGCTGCCAGGGCACACTGCTGACTCGTATTGAGACTGCTGTGAACCAGCACCCACAGATCCCTTTCTGCAGTGCTGCTCTCCAGCCACTCATCTCCCAACTTATACTTGTCCCTGGCCTTATTTTGTCCTAGGTGCAGAATCCAGCATTTGGACTTGTTAAATTTCATCCCATTAATCATTGCCCAATGCTCCCATCTATCTAGATCACTCTGCAAGGCGTCTTATCCCTCAAGAGAGTCAAGAGGACCTCCTGGTTTGGTATCATCATCAGACTGGTTAATGGTGCATTCCACTTCTGCATGCAGATTGCTGATAAATACATTGAACAGAACTGGCCCTAGAACTCAGCCCTGAGGAATACTGCTGGTGTTCTGCATCACACTGCTGTGGTACTTTTTAAGAATTTGACCCTGACATGGTAGGCTGCCACAAGCACAGATTCATAGCTGTTACTACCCAGTGAACAAGCAACAGCTTGCTTTAAAAGGCTGGCGTTGTTTTTGTTCACAAAGATAACAGCAGCATCTCTAAGGGACACTCAGTTGTTACTTTCAAATAAGAAACTTGCTTATTTGTAATAAAAGTCATACCAGGTATTTGTTATCACAAGTTCATGAAAAAAGGTCTTCCTGACTTAATCATTAGTGAAACTACATTATGTCCTGGAATGTAGCACTAAATACTTTCCTGATCTAATTTTAATACAAAAAATCAAATCTGCTCTCTTCCTGGCACTTATATATATATATACACCTACATATAAACTTGTAAAACTCATTTATAGGCATAAATTTATATATACAAACATATAAATTTACATTATCTTTATATATTCAGTTTCCTGGTTTTTTTACTGTCATACTAGGAGGACAGATACACTGGAATATCCCACAGGCTGTTCGTGCCCTACGCTTTATTACATGGCTATATATTACGTTCCACAAAATACAATTTATAAAAAGTCGTTCAAAGACCCTCACCCTTCCCCTCTCCCTTGTTTAGACGTTTCTCTTTCCGCATGAAGGTGCGGCCGGACGCAGCGAGCCAGAGGAGGGCGTCCGATGGCTGCGCACGGGACCCGCCTGCGGCCCCCGAGCCGCCACCGCCGCGGGCAGGGGATGGCAGTGAACCAGGGCACCGCGCCGCGGCGTGCAGGTCTAACACTGAGGTAGGACCCCTGCCTCCACCACCTCCTGGGGGAATCGGAGGATTCGCTACATACCTGCCTTAGGCCTGGGACACGGCCACCCACCCGCCCCAGGGCCCCGCAGCCTGCCCCAGGGCCCCGCAGCCTGCCCCAGGGCCTTGCCAGCCTGCCCCAGGGCCCTGCCAGCCTGCCCCAGGGCCCTGCAGCCTGCCCCAGGGCCCCGCAGCCTGCCCCAGGGCCCCGCCAGCCTGCCCCAGGGCCCCGCAGCCTGCCCCAGGGCCCTGCCAGCCTGCCCCAGGGCCCCGCAGCCTGCCCCAGGGCCCTGCCAGCCTGCCCCAGGGCCCCGCAGCCTGCCCCAGGGCCCTGCCAGCCTGCCCCAGGGCCCCGCAGCCTGCCCCAGGGCCCCGCAGCCTGCCCCAGGGCCCTGCCGGCCTGCCCCAGGGCCCTGCAGCCTGCCCCAGGGCCCTGCCGGCCTGCCCCAGGGCCCCGCAGCCTGCCCCAGGGCCCCACGGCCTGCCCCAGGGCCCTGCCGGCCTGCCCCAGGGCCCCGCAGCCTGCCCCAGGGCCCTGCCGGCCTGCCCCAGGGCCCTGCCGGCCTGCCCCAGGGCCCCGCCGGCCTGCCCCAGGGCCCTGCCGGCCTGCCCCAGGGCCCCGCAGCCTGCCCCAGGGCCTTGCCAGCCTGCCCCAGGGCCCCGCCAGCCTGCCCCAGGGCCCCGCCAGCCTGCCCCAGGGCCCCGCAGCCTGCCCCAGGGCCCTGCCAGCCTGCCCCAGGGCCCCGCAGCCTGCCCCAGGGCCCTGCCAGCCTGCCCCAGGGCCCCACGGCCTGCCCCAGGGCCCTGCCGGCCTGCCCCAGGGCCCTGCCAGCCTGCCCCAGGGCCCTGCCGGCCTGCCCCAGACTCCTCCTGTGCTCTGCCTCCCAACACACCAGCCTGACTGTGCAGCCTTTCACTTGCTCTTCCCCTGACTTCTCCAAGAAAATAAACCCGCTGTTCTTCTAAGATTTTCAGGAGGTTTTTGCAGCATGAAAGATCTGGAGTGAAAGGTGGCGATCTTGACCCTAGTCAATTTTCTGAGCTGCGAAACACCAATTGCTTCCGAGAATTTTAGGCCAAACCCACTGCAAACCCATATTTAATAATGAACCTGAGCCAGCTCCTACTGGGAAAGAGCTCCCATATCCCTTGTGAAAAAGATTGTTCAAAATCAGACACTCCATCATCCATCGGTCATGCCATCATTAAAAATAGCTCCTTTGCAAACAGATACCAAAATGAGCAAGAAGAGGCATCCTAAAATATTGTGAAACTTTTGGGACAGCAACCAACATAAAAAGCTTATAAGAGAATTTAGATCTCTGAGTTCCAAAGGAAATGTCTGCAAACTCTGCCCCTTCTCAACAATTTATGAGACTTACTTTACTGATCCTGTGCCTGGGGAAACCCTTAATAAATCATGGATGAAAGAAATTCTGCTTCTGAATAGAAGTTATCTTTTAATCAGAACTTTATTACAAGAAACCGTTCTGTTACATTTAACATTTCTCCTACATTCAAAGAATATTTTTCAAAGGGGAAAAGCTAGCCATGAAAAGAATGCTTCACTAACTTCTGGGAGGAGTATGTTTGCTTAAAATGGAGCAAAACTATTTCAAATCAATGATGAAAATTAAAAAGTACTATAGGAATGGTATATTAAAAGAAAATTATAATGCATATGAGTATCACACTATTTTAATTATAAATTATTTATAATTTTATTGACTGCCATATAACTATTACACAGAAATAACTATTAGAGATATTTAAATTCCGTTACATTTCAATTACTTCATTTGGTAAGGATTTCTATTGAGTGAAAGCTGGGATAGCTTTCATGTCTTCTGCATTCTGCTGCTGTATTGCTGAAGTCAATGGGAGCTTTTTCATTGACTTGAGTAAGAATTGAACTTTACAGCTCTAGTCAAAGGGAGGGATCTTAGATCATCTTGATGAAAGGTAGGCACTTTGAATTGCTAAACACAGTTTTTGACAACTTCTAGTCAATATCTTGAGGCAGTTATCAGAAGGGTACACTCTGCTGCCCTGAAAATATACACTTCTACATTTTCAAGGTCTTTTAAACCTGAATTTCCTGTCTTGATCTGTGCACTGTTACTATACATGGTTGAAGAGTTACAGTGTTTCACTCCTGATTCCTTCAACCTTTCATTCCAGAAGACCTGCTTTCAATACCAGAGATGCTGGTGCTCTATCTGCAATGTAGCCTGCAAAGTGCTTTGAGTTCCTTTCAAACAAAATACAGCATAGATTTAAGATGATCAAGTTGACCAATGTAACACACGATAGAGCCAGCATAGTCAGTTATATCTGACCAATGAAAAATCCTCATTCTTTCCATAATATTCAGCAGGTTCTGCAATTTTTCTCTCAACGGGAGACAAAATGTTAGGTTACAGAACCCTTAAAATTCCCTGCTGTATCTCACAGAATCTGCAAGTCCCACCCTGCAGGGAATGCCACTTTCTGGCAATCTCTACACATTCCCTGAAAGAGTTCAAATTCTTTACACCAATTGAATGCATTTCTCATCTCATTTGAATGGCAGACTGAATGGAGACACTTGAGAGTTCTTGGTCGCAGACATTCTAATTGATCTCTTGGCTGCAGTATACTGTAATTTGTATGGAAATATGCATTTCTCTGTGTAGGCTGTCCTGCAGTGGACTAAGCATAGTCATGTCACCTAACAAGAGCACTTTATGAACCATAATTTTCTCTGTTCAAATTATATCTTTCAACTTAGGAGGTGCATGAAGAACCTTTCCATATACACACACAGGAGAGAACCTGTCAAAACATGTAGCTTTGATAACATTGCCTCAAAACCTGAATGCTTAACAAGAGCTCTCTATGAAATAAATGGGGAAGAGGCTAAAAATCATGTTTTCTTAGGCTAAAGTGCTTTCCACACTATCTGTAATACAAATTTAGCTGTGACATTTGCAGTGCAAATCTCATTAGGTAGGCTGGTAAGTTATGCACGCAGAAACAGACTTCTAAGGATTGTTCTGCAAAGAGGGGGAATTGGCAGTGCACAGAGCACTTCCCTTCCCACTCCCTGTGCTGTGGGATCTGGTGAATCCCCAGCTGTGCTATAAAGCAGACCTGTCAAGTCTCATGCACTGACTCATTCTTTTGTATCACACTCTGTCACTGCCAGCATTGCACATTTTTATATGGCAGTACCATGGCTGCTCTCCCCTTTTTGGATCCCACACATCAGACGCAGGTGGTCAGTCTGCTCTGTGATTATCTGACCAGCTGCATCTGATGTGTGGGTCAAGGAGCAAAAGAAAGGTCATGGTACTGCCATTGCAGCTGGGGAATGGGAATGTGCTGTTTAGCAGGACCCAGTGTGAACAGGAGCCCTGCTAGAAGGCATGCTCCCCTCGTAAGACTATGTGCTGCATGATTCAGCTCTTTAATGACTGGGCATATGCTTATCACCTAACCTTGCATGGAAATGTGCCCCGGCACGTGGAATTTCACATGTCTGAAGACTAGAGACTTAAGAGGTCTGTATTTATAGGCTTAGCTTTCTCACGCAATTTTTGCAAGAGAAAGAAATACAGTAAGAACTCTGAGACCTGGCTGATATTTCCTCAAGGAACTCTTTGCTGACCCTGCCTTTTCCCTTATGCTATCATTGGTCAGCTCCTGACCTGAAGATGTAGAAACAACACATCTTTGTTTTATTTAAGAAGTCTAAGAATTCTTTTTTTTTTTTTTTCTCCTTGATTTACAAAGCATAAAGGCAGTAAGGAAGTACTTATGGTGAAGGTAACACCTGTGAACTGATTAGGCCTACTTACAAGTCTCTCTTTGTAACAATCAAAAATTAAATTTTATAAATACATGTTTGTATGCAGTTACTTAAAATGAAAAAGGTGAGGATTTCATTGCTGAGGTTTTAAATGTCATCCACCCAAAAAAAAAGCACTGTAAAAATTTTAGCTGCTCTCAGTAGAGAAGAGCATTAAAAGCCTCAAGACTGCAGTTATTTATAAACTGTGATTTTCTAGATTCTTCCACATGTTTAATTCCCTCCCTTATCATCAGCCTTCTCACTGCTTATCACTGACAGGCATGTTAACAACTTTGGTTATTCCTAACATTTCTTTATCTGGCCTGATTTTTCATCACCTTCAGAACTATGCCAAGGAAGACCAAGAACTGAGAAATACCTCTATGCAGAGAGCTTCCATATGGTCCTGTGTACCGCTTATTCCACACTAATGGACACAGCAGGCTTCCACCGATGCATATGATCCTCTGTGGGAGTCCCATAAAATCAGGAACAGCACTGCATAAACAGAGGCATAATAAATTAGCACATTTTAACAATTTTCCTCACAAACATAACTAAAAAAAAATCCAGTAAAACAATGCTGAGGAAAAGACAAGGTAGGCTGTGCCTTTACAATAGTTAGGATCTTATGCTTTATTGGACAGAGGAACTCCCTTTGGCAGAATCTCTGTTGACAACCACAATTTGTTTAGAGTATCATACTTGTTGGAACACAGACATCTGTTCTTTAAGAAATTAAATCTTTCACTACACATGAAAACCACAGTCCTTACATGCAAGAAGGACTTCTGATCTTAAAGATGGGTCATTCCTATTACATTGCTTGGCTCCCTATAAGTAATGTGCCATTGCATTTATTCTTTATGTACTGAACCCTAAACATCTGCTATGATAGAAAATCTTTGTCCATTTTTTTTATATCATTACATCTAAAGGTGCAAAGACAAAAAACATATGAAAAAATATACAGTCCACCCTATCCCAAGCAATCAAATACAATTAAAGTAATAATATTATTTTGTATACAACACTGCATAAAATCCAAGCAGACATTCTGTTTAAAGCTAAAGTACTAATTCATTTTAAAACCTTTTAAATGGGATGTGTAAGTTTTTCTATCCATCACACAAGATAGTAAGCAGTGGCAATGTGTCATAGAAAAGACATATAAATGAAAAGAGTCAAATACTTCAAAATTTCAGAGTATGTTTCAAAGACAGATAGGTGTATCAATAACACCACCCCACCTCCAGTGTGTGAGAAAACTGTATGAGTATTCAGAGAAATCATGAATTAACCCCATGCTTAACCTTCTACAGCAGTCCTATCAGCAACACTGTTCTGCAGAACATAACACTTATCTGCTTTCTCTAAGTATTTTCTTCTCTACTTACAGCATTTTCAGCTGCTGTTGTTGACTGCTATTTCTGACCAAAGTGAAATAAAAATTATCCCCTGCATATATTATTCACCCTTTCTTTTTTCCTATGGTCACATGAACCCAGGCATTCATAAGTAAAAACAGCTGCAAAATTCCACACAAGATTTGAATCCCTCTTCCAAATTGCCAGCTTCCACTCGAGAACCTGAGCCTTCCTGTTCCCGTAACCCCTTGATTTAATTTACCACATTTCACCCACTGCCTTTGGAACAATGCAAATACTTTTACACATGCTACTGCCAGCTACAAGCAGCTTTTGCTACAGTTAATTCACTAACCCTAAAGGAACTGAATTCAGTCTTCAAAGTGATTTTACTAGTGGAGTTTTAGGCTGTATCTACCTCCCACAACGTGGCTTCACCAAAACAAGGTGGGAACTAGCTCGCCATTTGACTGTACATAATGTTGTACCCTGCATGCATTAAAAGCTTAGGAAACCTAACCTTAACGAGTTCTCCAGAACATAACTCCCCTTCTATAAACATCCCCACCAGTTCACTTCTCCTTTCTTGGGTTTTGCTCACAGCTCTACCAATACACAATCTTACACATCTACTTTAACATCACGGGAAGAAGGAATGGGATCTACATTTCCAGTCAACCTTTAAGTAATGTATCTACACGCTTCCACTTAGAAGGGGAAATGCTTGGCAGATAAGCCACCTTGTGCAGAAAAAAATCAATGCTTTATATATCAGGTTGCCTGTGTGTCCCCTGCTCTGCACACAATGGAACTAAAAACAAAGGAACACCCTTACTTCCCAGTCCTCAACAATTTTCTTTCCTCTTCCTCCCCTCTCCCTCCAGTATTTCTAGTAGGTTAAGCAGTTCTCCCACACCAGCACAGAGGGCAGCCATAAGAAAATCTCATTATTACACCAGGCAGTACAATACAATGATAATAAAAGGAGTAAATATTTAGCCTTTCCTAGCTTCTAGATTTGCAGTCAAAAAACAGCTTAATTTTAAGGATCAGATTATTATTGTTATTACCTTCCCATCATATAAAAGAATTCAGATATTACATTTCTGTCTTTTTAAACTGATAATCTATGTCATTTTGGATGGCCAATACTTTACTTAGTTACTCCAAAAGAGAATGAAAATTTTCATTCTTGAAAGCTTTCTGATTTTTTGCCTCCACAAAATTTATTTGGTTTCATTCTGCTATTGAATGTAAAACAGCTGGACAAGAGAGAAAAAAAAAAAAGGGAGGGAGAGGGTGCTCTAATGGCGAGGATTAATTAAAGAAAGAGGATATCCGTGCCTCCTACTGGCAGGTTTGCAACTCTGTATTTTGCTTCAGTGGATCCTTAGCAAAATGTAGATATAGACACAGGGCAGGGAAATGAAAAACAAGAAAGCGGAGGCTGCTCTTTGTTTGGGTTTGATTCTAGCTTCCTCCTATTCTATTCCTCAACTCTTTCAAGACAAGAAAAAATACACACCACATGACCAAAATTTATACTTATTTCCATTTTAAAAGAAGATTCACTCCTATAGTGGTTTTTTTTTTTATACTGTAAAGGCTGAACACTCAACTAACCCTCTGTGTTTAGGTTTCCCTGAGTGCTTCACAGAGATTTGTTAAAGATATAAAATAGCATACCAAACAATGAAAGAGCTTGTTTCCCCAACCATTTTTGTTGAAAGCTACTTTGTGTATATTCCTATGCAACAAAAATTAAGTTTATGTGTAGGTGTTCCATGTTTTTACAAACTCTACGCTCCTTAGTTGTTATAAGATTAAAACAATTTTCTCCCTCAGTAAATGCTTCCCTTAAAAACCACTGGAAGCACATAATTCATCTGTCCATTTATAGCTTCTATTTTCTTCTAAGCACTGAGAAACGGCTGATTGTGATTGTTGTTTTCCCTTTTAAGAAGCCGATGTTTAACAAGTGACAGATAAGACAATTTAATGTTTCAGTGACCATACAGATCAATTTTTCATTTATTCTGAAGTTTAAAAGAAAAAAAAAAAAGATAGGCAACCAAGGTACGATTGCAGGGATTTTGTTTAGCAAATTATTCTTCTATACCCAGAAAATTTAACAGGCACTCTCATTAAACCTGCAGGGAGTTTTCAGGTAGCGTTAGTCCTAGTATTTTTCAAAAAATGCATTCAGAGATTTTTCCCCTGAATCATTTTCTTCTCTATGGAATCTATCAGAAAGGTTTGGAGATACAGTACAAGTCTTTAACTGTGAATAATAGAAAAAGAAGAAAGAAAAGAAATGTATTACCACGAACCGCAGAAGATCTCGATAAAAAGATAAGTGAAAAGGGAACATTGTGCAGTTTCTGTATTGGATAGAGGAACAGAAAAACCACACGTATTTGGAAAAGTGTTTGTATGGAAAAGGTACAGGACTCATATCACCTGTTAGCACTTACCCATTCCATACAAGTCATTGTAGGGTGATGGACACCTGATTTGCTCTTTCCACCCACTTCATTTCTTGCTGGTTCTTCTCCCTGTAGACCTCTTCCTTCTGTCCCCGCAGGACCCAAGTGTGCCATCTGATGTGCAACCCTATTAAGCAAGCTAGCATTATAGCATCATATGTGGGCTGGCAAAGTGTGTGTACTCAGCCCATCATGACTGGGTCCTAGCAACATGATGGCAGCACACTTCATACAGGTTCAGACAAGAAGACACTAAACACTGGTGCAATCTGAGTGCAAAATCTACATGCACGCAACCCTTCTGGAGAGAGGAGGGGGCCTTAGGTATCTGACCTGGCTGTCCTCAGGAAGATCAAGGATGAACACCTAAATCAGAATCTCCCTCTTTCCATTTATTCATAAGGAGACTGAACTTAGATGCCAGGACTGTTTACCTGTACCCAATCCTGCTGTCAAATAAGATCACACTCGCAGAAAGTTATGCAGTCTTCATGCTATCATGCCACAAAAACAAAACCTGAAAGATAGCTAATCAACAGTGAATAGTCAACAGTGACATCTAAACTGTGATCAGCAATATTCAGTGTTTTCAGCTTACTGAACACATGCAAGAGATTTAAAACTTATGTTGAGGATTTTACAGTGATATCTCAAGAAATCTTACAAGAGTCTTGGAAATACTGTTTGTTTATATTCACAAGTCTTATTGCCTTTACAGCTTTAAACATCAGGGAATCACTAAAAAACCCCAGAATTTTAAATTCAGAAATGTAAGAAGCAATCTTAGAGATAAGCCTGGTCAGGTGGGGGTTGGGGTTTTTTTGTTGTTGTTGTTTTGGATGGTTTTTTAATATATAAAACATGAAAGCTACTAAAAATAGCAGAAAATTCCCATCTTTATTCCTTAAGAGGCAAAAGGTTTTTCTGCCTTTGGCTCATTTTACAGATAGAAAGTAGAATTTAAAATTCCAGGGATGGATATCTATGAGAATAATTTAGAACATGGGTCTATAGATAGTAATTTTGCCCAAGTATTCACTACAAGATTTTTTCCATGGGCTTAACTGTTATTCTCATGTTTAAAAATGTTCCAGATCTTAAACCATATTAATGAATGTATTTCTATGCAAGTTTCGCAGTACAATAGAATTACATCACTATTAGTACCCTACAAATAGCCTCTGGATCTGCTAAATGCTACAAGCAGACTTTATTGCCTCATATACTACTCTTGACCACTTAATTAACTACCACAAAAGCTAATTAATTAGACATCACAGTCTCTAATCATTCTGGAATTTGCTCTATTATGTTCAGCTGGAATATCCTCTTTCCTCAACAGACCCCCTAAAGTTTAGATGAACACAATGAAGCACTCCGGGTTTTTAATTCTCAGCTTTCCAGATACTCAAGATCAGGGTGGGAATATTTAGACTGATATTATTACAGATTTTCCCTGTTTAACTCTGTCTTTACTACAATGGATGTTTTTGTGAACTTGGAAGACTTCAGCCTGTTTCAGTGTTAGTGTTCTAACATTTTAACCTAACTTGCCAAAAAATCTTTCTTAAGAAGTCAAGAAGAATTCCAGCAGTTTAACTTGGTGACTGCCTACTGCTAATACATCACAACATGCATGTCACATGCACAGGTACTTTATGAAGCAATTTATCAATTAAACTCAAAAGCTTACCTCCAAAATTTTAAACTGTTTTGTCAACAAGATGGAGCCAGTCTGTAAAGTCAGCCTGTGTATCATGGTGGAATGAAAGTACCAATGAGAAACAAGCTGATAAATTGGTTTGACTAATCATTAAAACCCATCTAGTATAATCGTTTTAGCCGATCTCATTTAAGTCATTCCGTGAAGCTGCCAAGAGAGTTCAGGGACAGGTCGATCTTCTATTCGCATCATGCAAGGATCAGGAAGATAAAATCCGATCAGTTACCTGAGCATTGTTGCATTTATATGTAATTATTCCTTGTTGTTTTAAAGCTTCCATCTGGAGGAAAGAAATCTGTTCTGCTCCTGACCTTTTCAGACCTCATGTCACTGTATTTAGCTTTAACAGATGGATTCTACTGATCTGATACGAAGATAGAAATAAAAGATTGAAAACATGAAAAGAGTGGAAAAATATTGAATCATTAAAACCTTGAATCATTGCTAACTGCAGGTCAGTGGGTGAATCTTCACTGGATTCATGGGTCATTGATCAGGCCTCACAGTTTGTTCCTGCCCTAAACTGCAAAGAATTAAAAAGACTCTATTAAGGAGGTGACTGGCACTACCGTCCTCTAATGTGCAAGCTGGTGAAAGCAGGAAGGACTGCTAACACACACTGTAACTCCAAGGCCATGACTACTCCTAACAGACAGATATAATCTAAAAAAAGTACCAGTTTTGAGCAACATTCAGAGCTACCTTGTGGGAGTGAGAGCAATTGCTCTGAGCACTGCAGATTTCTGCAGAAGAGCAGAATTCTTCCTATCTGTACATGTCTTTTCTTCCTGTTGTTGAACAGACCGAGTAAATAAACCATAACTTTCTTGCAGATTCCTGTACAAAACACTTCAATAAAAGGGTTTATTTTTCCTCCAGGGAAAAGAAAATAAAAAATTGAAAAATTGCAACAATCTATAGGAAATAATGAAAGAACTTCTCAGAATGATAAATAAATGAACTAGCTAGTCACAAGGAAAGGAAGCAACTAAACTTTTGCAACAGAAATATTCAGCTTGGGCACACATTTTATGCTCAAGGAGTAAACTGGCGAAGAAAAATTCTGAATCTTACAAATGGAGAGGGAATCCAGAGCAAAACCTGATTCTCTGTTCAACAGTTTGTCTACTTCATGAAGATTAACTTTGAGGCAGGATGCTCAGATTGACATATGCTGCAGGTTAATATAAACCTACGTAGTTTGGAGTAAGCTACAGCAGCATGAGTTTCTGGGCATATTCCCAGAATAGTACAGAGCAGAGGAAATTTGCCTGTAAAAAGCAGCCTTGTCCTCCCCACACCCATCTTAAGATTCATTAATTATACATTTTAGGCTATCTGATGTGCTGGAATATGTGGATATAATAAAACAGGGAGACAAAGACAGTTTTCAGTAACTGTCTTTAAAAAAAAAAAAAACAGCATTACTTTTATGGTGTTCTGCTTTTTACAACTGTTCTCATAATTGGAATAATTTCTCATCACAGCTTCACCTTTCCAGGAACTGTGCTTTAAGATGTTAAAAATTTATGTTTGATATGTACTTTTTTTTCAGTAACTGATTAGTAGGCTATAACAAGAACAGCAAATAAAATTTTTCAGCATGCAACAGAAACCAATTAACTACTCTCAGACATACGTGCATTTCTGAAACCTGCTGAGGGTCTGTGTATTTTATGACAGTAGACACCAAGTCAAACTACATATGAAGACAGAATACAGAAAATTCTGATTTGGTATTATCAAATCGGTAATTGGTATTTTTTGTATTACCAGTGCACATTTGCATAATCATAATGCTCCCATTGGACCTATCTGACAAAAAGTATGTGTACTGTCATTGTCACCAGCTTTCCAAAAGCAGTCAACTAAAAGACTAAAATTCCTTTAGACTGCAGGAAATTAGGAACACAGAAACAGCAAGCATTCTGTTGCACACTCTTTGACTCCAAGTATCAATGAAACAGCTCTACATTCATAAAACAAGGAAAGCTACTTTAAAAAAAAAATCCCATCAAAAGAAAAAAACATCCCATCTGGAAATAACCCTGTGGGCTTGCCACCTAGCCAGTAACTTTTCTGCATGCCAAGTTCATTTTATGACAATGTAATGAAAATTAGATGTACACTACAGAGCCAGAAAGTAGATCAATCAAGATATTGACTAATGTGATTCATTATCTTTTCTAGTTAAGTTTTCTCCTGAAAGAAATGCATGTCCCACCATTACTTTCCTATTTCAATATTAATAACTTTTGAATATTGGTGTAATAAACTATGCAACACAACTTTTAGGTCTCCCTATTTGGAATGTCTTGCTGCTAGTTGTCCTCACTGAAAATTAATTTTCATTAAATTAAAATATTGGAATGGAATTACACTTCAATTGTTCTTGCTCTCATGAAGTATTAATAGCGTCTCAGCTGTCAGTTCCAATTTTCTACTGTTTCAAAGATACAATTTTGTTGAATGCAACAGAAGAATATTTGTTTTCTCCAGAGCAGAATGTCTTTGGGGTTGTCTTTTGGATCAGAGATAAGGGCAAATAATAATAAAAAATTTAAAAGAGCTTAACATCATTAATAAGAAAGGATGCAACTGTTTCCTATTATAGTCTTCCTATTTAAAAAAAAACAACACACCCTATCATTACATTATGACTACAGCTATCAAGTGATAGAATTTCCTTTATTGTTTCCTGTTCTTAATATTATTGAGTATTATTAAGCAGTTGTCTGTTATTATCCAACTGCTACCTTTTACTTCAGCAGTGGCTTCCTTCCATAAAGGCTACAGCCATTCCTGCACATAGTGACTTTTATGTAAATAGGGGACAGTTAAATTCATCAGCTTAAACTGAGGAGTCTGAAATCTAGTTGCAAGATCTGAAAAACATAAAATCTTCTGAAAGTTAGATTAATCTTAGACTGAAGAAATCTAGTAAATTATTTCAACCTTGATCAGTCTAATGCTTTGTGATATTGCTTGGCAAAGCATCTTGAAATTCTGAGTTATCTATACAAAGGTTAGAACTGTGTTTATGTTTTAAGGGCTATTTTCTCAGCTAACACAAACTAGCATAACTCAGCTGAAGTCAAATTGCTATTGCTAAGCCAAATGAAAATACCCATTTAAATAAAGCCAATTCCCAATACATTGATGATCTGATTTTACAGTTGTCAGCTGTCAAGACACCTGAAATTAGCAAACTATCACAAGCGTGTGGCCATATATGAACATGGCCAGTGTGCTACTTAGAAAGAGGTGAGGTCAAAGGAAAACTTTATTTATTCTGGTTTTCTTGTTGTGTTTAAGAAAATACTGCTACTACAGTAGTGATGAAATAAAATTTTGAACATATCCTAAGCTTTTTTTGTGATTGTGGAAGCATTTTATGTTTTTGAGGGTTATTCAGGGTGTTTTGATGGAGATATTTAATATACAAAAAATAATAAGGAACAGGTTTGCAACTGAGAAGTAGAAAAGATTTTATTTATGGAATGATCTGCATTTACTCTTTCTCCTTTTCATATCTGTGACTGCCCAGTGCCTGGTTTCTAGAACCAGTGCTGTTTCTGCACCAGTGCCTAAGGTTTATTTGGGGAGGAAAGGGAGAAGGACTGCTAATGATCTCCCAGAGATAAATGAAATTGCTGATTTAGTCAAGCTCATTCTTGACCTTGACACAAGATGGGACAGGCAAAGGGAAGAGCTCAAAATAGAGCAAGTGAAAGAAAGGAAGATCAAACAAATGCTCAGGTCTGGCCAAGACCCCCCCCACATTCAGCTAACACCTGGCTGAGTTAGAAAACATGACCAGCCCAACCTTCCTGTTGGAACCGATTGAAGCTGTCAGCTCCCGGCTTGTCACCCACTGCATCAGGAGGCCCCTGGGCTGCCACAAGAGCCCTAATTAGGCAGAAATGGCACTTCGGCAACTGACCCGCCAGGACCTTTGGCAAAGCATTTAACATCATTAGTTAACATTTTTATTAAAAAAAGTGTGAATGTAAATGAACAGCCAATGCATTTCAATAGGGTTTGTCGGTGGCTCTGCACGCCCCCCCACTCTCCCAACCACACACACACTTTTTTGCATGAATAGTTCACTTGTTTTCTCTAAAGGGGGATGGGGATGTAGAGAATGTTTTTCCAAGGGAACTAGACATGTTCAAAGCAGAAGCAAGGTCTTAAACAATCAGACACAAACTCTTGCCTTTTGGGGAGTGTGTTGGTGAGTGAACAAACAACTAAATGCAATCTTACCTGCAACATGCCTAAGGGGACATCTGAAAGGGAAAGTACGCATAACCCACACTGGAACAGATACACAATCACATATTCACCTGATTGTTCTAAGTGTATTCATTGTATTTTTGTTCTTTTCTGTTACATCCAAGAATTGGTACCTAATCCAGTAAGACCGCAACCCTTTGCCGGAGCTATCAAAAGCTACAGCAATGTAAAAGGATGAATGTCTATGAGTACACTGTCCTTTTCTTTCCCTGTAATTTTTTTTAATCATTGCACATTGCCTTTGACAGAAGATTATAAAAAAAACCCACACTCACATATTAACAGCCCACCTTAGTTCAGACTTCACTGGCAGCAACTTATGTGTGAAAAGTTATTTATTCATACAGAAGAATGTACAGCCTTGAGATAGTTTATTAGTTCTCAATTTTTTCTGCAGGTTCTTTAACTAAAGAGTTTCTGTAATTTATCAATACTGGAACAAATCTTATCTTTGGAGATAAGAGACACAAGAAAATGAAATAATTGCAAACATACTTTTTTGTTAAAGAACTTTATTAAGT
Organism: Falco rusticolus; assembly: GCF_015220075.1. Taxonomy (NCBI): domain Eukaryota; kingdom Metazoa; phylum Chordata; class Aves; order Falconiformes; family Falconidae; genus Falco; species Falco rusticolus. Next base: position 36,779,787 of record NC_051195.1, read on the forward strand.
TCCTTTGAACAGGACTTGGAAGGGTCCCCAGATATTTTATGTCTGCTTCCCATGTACATGCCCTGATCCATGCTCCTTTTATTTCTTTTGAACCCATTAGCTCCCTCTTCCTCCTACAAAACTTAGCACTGGGGCTGTTTCCTTAGGCCATATAAAGACTGTATATATTATCTTAGGTTTTGGAATTTGCTTCCCCAATCTATAACAGCCATATGTTGCCAGCAACACTTTTGTTCCACCAAAGAAAAGATTTTTTCATTTCTTAGGAAATGGTTCCATTACATTGTAGCTGCATGGACTCTCACTTATACCTTCTAAAGTAAAGTACAAAGATAAGAGATTAAAAGAGATCTTCCACATAAGGTACTTGGGATGAAGGTGCTGAAGGTGTTGGTTCAAAGCCTAAGTTATTAGACTTGCTCTGCAGCCAATGGAAGTCTCAGATCCACATATTAGAAACCAAAATAACAGTATTTTAATTTTCTCAAATATTGGCATATCCAGAGGTTCTGGTCCCTAACTGTTTCCAAGCCACATAAATGCCATATCAGGAGAAAAAAAATACCCTTGGCTGTGCACCTTACTCCTGTTTGTTCAGTTTGTTTAAAAAAAGCCAACCTTCCCCTTCATCTCTGACCTCAGTACAAATGGAGAAGCACTGCATTTCTATACATCACCTGATGGAAACCCAAAAGACCATCTCCTCAGACTACATCAGATGCCTCAAAAATCTCCCATTCTGTGACTGAGATGCAGCAAAGGTTGTATCCAAAAACCCAGAATAAGGCTACACCAGGACATACCTCTACCCCACAGTACAGATGCAACCACCGTTAAGCTGTTCAGTTTCTCTTTAGGAAACTTCTGTCTTGTGTTTGTGCTATGCCTAGTACAAAAAGGCCTGATCAGAACTCCAGGACCTCTGCATTAATAATAACATTCATACACAATGACAAGATTTGTACATGCAGAGAAAACAAAAAGAATGTTACAGACATACATGGTACACATGAATATGCTCACACACACAAGGACTATCTGTTCACAGGATGGGTAAAACCTTCTCCTTTGTAAATGCTTTGGGATCTATGGATTATGTCACATATGTCCTTACTGTCTTTGGGTGGGTGTATATGTACACAAAACAAGTACTTTCATTCTCTTTTCAAAGACATCTAGCATTCTAAGACACTTTAGAAACAGTAAAGCAATATGGACTTCTAAATATAGATTTTTAAAGTACAATACCAAGTCTAGAAATCCATGTGGGAAGCCTGGCTTGATCTTCTGACTCATCTCTGAGAGCAAGCGAGCAGCTAATTTTGGTGCTATTCAAATCATAGTTTACCAGTGAATTAACAAAACCAAAATCCATATATTTCTTTCTAGAGCAGAAATAAGAAGACATAAATATTAAAAAATATGTATTTGCCAACAATATTCACATGGTCACATGCCCATCCAATGATGCAGGTTTTTTAAAGGTCATAAGCTTAAAAGCAGTGTTAGTAAAATGAATAAATGCTCTTTAGGAATCGCCAAAAAAGTTGAACCATAAAAAGCTCGGAAAGCTGGTAACAGTAAGGTGTCTATCTCTGACCCCTTTTCCCACCTCATGACTATTTTCCAGTCTAGTTCTTTATTATGGCTTCTCCTCTCCTGCTAGGAACTAGAGGGGTGGGTGAAGGGAGAGAGGTGACAGATTATTGAAAAGCTCATGCTCCATGCCTAGTTTCGGCACATTTTCTGCAGGTGCCTTGTACTATGGCCACAACAGGCTCTGGAAGAGGGGATTCAGACCTGCCACAGCTACAGGAGGCAACTCCACAGCTTTGTTTTACAGGCTAACTTCATCGGCCGCTGTTCTGAACCCTGCAGCACAGGCACCCATAAATGAGATGAGCCCCTTTTCCCTTTATTTGTTCCTCCCTCTTTTGCCTTTTTTTTTTTCTTTCTTTCTGCAATGATTTAACTTGATCGTATTGGTTCCTTTCTAGTGGGGATTGCTCCAACGATCAGATAAGATAATTGCCTGTAGAATACTGCTCAGCAACAACTATTACATCCTTGGCTGAAAATGTCAGAGCAATTGAAAGCTCTTAGTGAAGTTCAAGAACAAGGAGGCAAAAAAGAAGCAGCTCCTGTGTACGGATGTATCTCTGTATATACAGCAAGTTTGCAGTGGCCAGCTCTCTTGGATGATCTTGCTTTATAAGCACCATTTTCAGCATTTTGTATTTTCATTGCTTTTTTAAGCAACTAAACAAGATAATCATGCTCCCAGCAATTAATGTAAGGAAGCATTTCTCTCATTTACTTTGGATTTGTATGTCATTTACTTCAGCTTTGGAAGAAAATGCTATATAATCACCTGTTTTGCATTTTCCCTGCTTCTTACTCCATTTCTTAGAAACCAAACAAATGCAATTTCTCTTTGATCTTAAAATATTGTCTGCATACAGAAGATGCTGAGGGAAAGCCTGGAATGGCTTGACGAAGTGGGTGGAGTTGCTGAATAGCGCTGAGTCTAATGCCATTCTGATTTAGTCACCTGCTAGCGACAGTGACTTGCCAAATCCTCAAACAAGACAATGTCCTGGGTAGCTCTGCTCTGTAGCTTTATGAAGTGATAGCTGAGAGAAGAACACTAAACCATAAAAGGTCATGTAAATATCAGACTCTGTTTCTAGGTACAATTAAAATAATGGAAACAGTTTGGGACAGTATCTAATTCATTTCTTCATGTGAAACACACGCTGTCACTTCTAACAAACGTGATGTTACACACCAACGAACAATCAAGAGTGCACCCAAAGACATTATGCTTTTTATCACTAAAGTACGTAGGCTCTAAGGATTCTATATGAAATCAAGATCTCCATTTATTTGAATGACAATACAAATAAGCAGGAAAAAATCTACACTTCTAAAAATTTACTCAGAGCAAAATTAGAAGAACCGCACAAAACCTCATCCTTCATATTTTTCCAAATCATATTTTTTCTATACTACATATGCACTGTCACCAATAATACATCATCACAAAGTCAGAAACATCAGGGGTTTTTACCATAAATTCCATAAAGAATAAAGAGCTTTTCAAGCTTTTTAAGAGTTTTGCAAAAAGGATGGAAAGCTGGATCAGCAACTGGATCACTACAAGCTTTTCATATACTGAGTTGCTGAGAAATCACTGTAGGGAAATTCTTTATTCTTTGGTAAAGAACTTCAACACAGGCAAATACAGGATGGTTGTTTAATGTAATATCACCAGATTAAAAGCACTCAAATCAGTGTGACTGATATCTGGAGAGATCCAGGCTCCAATCCTGCAATATAATTGAACAAGGCTTGCACTAGCATAACTACATTAAGCAGAGAACCAGATGCACAACCTGTTTACACACTGAATATTTCACAAACTGAACTACTATTTTAGAGCTAATTCCACAGTTACGTTATATTATATGGAGCTATATGCGGTAGGGCTTGCTCCCTGATAGTCTAAATGAATTGTAGTATAAGTATCCAGTTAAACTAAGCAGTGACTTCTAAAGTCCATTATATAACTTACTCAGAATTACTTTAAAGCTTTTGCTGGATCATATGTTTTACAGCAGTGAAGTAAAAGGATTCAGCAGATGCGAAAGATCATTTCCTCTTACTCTTTTCACAAGTGTAGTTTGAAAACTCAATAATTGCAATAGGCTCAATTTTTTCAAACAGACAGTCCCACAACTTGTTTGTCAAAAATAGAGTGGCAATTCCATTTAAAACTTCAACATCAAGAACTGTGACATGTGAAACTGAGAATAACTGATCTCTCTTTGTGTCTGAAGCTTAGGCTAGGAGTCTGACTCTGGAGCCCTTGACAGAAACTCACACTTCTAGAGAAAAGCTGCAAGTGGTAATTGCTACTGATGCTTGTCCTGAAACAACATGGCCTTTGAATGAACTCCCATTACAGGGCAGACTACTGCAGCAGTTTCACAAACACTTCATGGCAGTCCTGAAAAAAATGACCATTTATAAGTAGGAAACACAAAAGAAAAGCTCTACTATCTTCTGACAAGTAGCCAAGGAATTTAAGATGTTCCTGTGCTCTTTTTCTTGCTTGTTAATATTCAATGCTCGCAGAATATGGGCGGAATTAAAATACAAAATTGCAAATTGAGAGCTCTGCTCTTTATTAGGATATTTTGCTGCAAGCAGGCAGCAATTCATCTCAAGTTAAAACCTAAAAACCTTTCAACTTGTAGATCATATGCAAAAAACAATGCAGTGCTTGGCATACACTGGAGGTCAAGAGTAGATGATCCGATAGTCCTTTGCAGGTTTAAGCTTGTAAGTGCTAGGATACCATTTAACTTTAAAACAGAGTGATAGTAAACACTTCTCAAAATAATTTCATTGTTATTTATTTATACACCGCTTGCACTGCCAGCATGTTCTAGGTTATGTGTGATGGACTGCTTCCCTCCATGTGAATGGAGCAGGTAACCAAGAATTAATAAACTGGCACAGTCAAAAAATGTAAACATTTTACACTCTGACACATACAGACATGTACCTTTGGTACTACTCTCAGATTGATCACTAGGCATCAGCACCTGACAATAAATACATTCTCCTTCTTTGCTGAGAAAAGTGATGAGTTTTATGATGGATGTTTGGACATATAAGGTGTACTGATTGCCTTCTGGTTGGAGCCTGATGTGTTTTACATACTGCCCTCACTGCTTCACAAAACACACAATTGCAGATGCACTATCTTGCTCCACTTCTAGAGGGTTTTCTGACAAAAAAACCTTTCTAACAGTTCCTCCCCTCACCTTGCTTTCATTAGCTATCTGTAAGAAATAGAGACTAGCAAGCAACAGTCCCGTATCATGGTTAAAGGTACATTCTTATCAGTGCAATATACAATGAGTATTTTCAGTGGATACCATGCACGGTTTTTTATAAATATACAAATCCTGACAGAAATCTAGAGTCTGACACTGAATTCTAATCTTAATCACAATTCCAGTTATGGTCCGTCAAACCATAATCTTTCTTACACTAACATCATCAAATACACCATAACCAAACACTGTTATGCAATTCCATCAGTGCAATTAATGCAATTACTGGAGTAAGTCCTGCACAGGACACGAAGATGATTAAGGAACTGGAGTATCTTTCATAATAGAAGAAGCTGAGACTGCTGGAGCTCTTCAGCCCAGAGAAGAGAAGGCTCAGGGGGCTCTCATCAATGTGCAAAAAACCACACGGGAGGGAATGAAGAGGAGGAAGGCAGACTGCTCTCAGTAGCGCCCACTGGCAAAACAAGAGGCAGGCGGCACAAATTTAAAAATAGCACACTCAGTGTAAGATGAGAATACAATTTTTGTTCTGAGTGTGGTCAAACACTGGAGCAGGTGGCCCAGAAAGATTATGGAGTCTCCCTCTGGGAAGATACTCAAAACCTGACTGGGCACATGGTCCTGGGCAACCCACGTGAGCTGACCCTGCCTGAACAGGGCAGATAGAGTAGATGATCTCGGGAGGCCCCTTCCAACCTAAATGATCGTGATTCTGTAATTTACATCATAATATAGCTTCAAGAAAGAAAGATCAAGTTTTGTGAAAACTCGTTTGAGAGCTGTACCCTTGTGCTCTAGGAAACTGAAATATTGGGTTAATATTAAACAGCATTTTCTTCTAAACATCATCATGTTAATTACCTTATTTATTTGGTATAGTACTTGATCATTCTGTAGCACCAAAAATATTTTCCAAAACCAAGTCATATTCAGAAGTAGAATATTTCTACTTTTGCCCATATGTATTTGATTCTTAAAACATGTTTATCAATGTTTACAGAAGAAAATGAAGGGAGGTTTTGTATTAGAAAATGTCACTATGCCTGTATCAGCCACTGCTTAATTTTAGAAAATAGGGCTATCTGAGATCTGAACTAATCTTCTCTGTGCAAATGCACCATCCCTGACTATTTCTCCATCATATTTTTCCAAAACACTGCAAACCCACCAGACTGACTTCATGTTCATAGAACTCTTTAAATTTCAAGCCATTCTGAAAGAAATGCTATGGATTTACAAGTCTCATCGACTTTCAATGGAAGTCAAAGGTATTCAAGCTCACTCAAAATCTGCTGCTTTCAGTCAAGACACGCTAGCTTTTAATAAAATTTTATCAATACACAGAATTTACAAAAACAGTATTTTGTGGATGAACACGCACCCAAGCAGTAATGCCAGTCAACAGACTGTTTTTTTACAAAGTACGGTATATTTCATTGAATCAGCTGGATGTTATTCAAATGTACGGCTGAGTATCTTATATGAAACCACAAATATTATGTATTCTTCAGAAGTCATACTCTGAAAAGCTTTTCAGTTTACAATCACATCTAGTTTCAAAATGTGCATATTTTTTTAAGAATAGGAGCAGTACTTCCTTTTCCTTTTATTTTCACTCATTTTTTAAACTAAATGAGTCTTGAACAGAAGGAAACTATTAAAGATAAAATTATCTATTTTCCTCTACTTCCATTGTTATCTACGTAATTCATGCAGCATTTCCTTAGTCTCAAGGAAACTATTTAAATCTTGTTTATAGCAAAAAGTAGGATCAAAATGTTTATAAATGTAATATAACTTTCATAAAATATCTGAAAATTTGGGGGGGTATGCAAAAAATACTGGCAACAGGAGGCAAGATTTTTGAAAAAAGAACACCATCTTTTTGAATTAATGAAACCTAAATTAGTGCAATGGAAAAAATTAAGTCAGTTATATATTCGTATGATCTTATGGGCTTATCCCAAAATGATAGTCAAGCTTTTGCTCCAGATGGTGCAATAGTGTTTGTGACATCCACTTTGAACTGCAATCTAGTTATGTGTCAAGCAGGAGAGTCTATTATTCACAGCATCAGTGCTGGGGAAAGAAGGTTAAAAGTTCAAGACGTGCCCCAAGTGATTAAGGTTGCAAAAATCAGGAGAGATACCATGGGGAAGAAAAAATGCCATTTGTCCTTTTCTTCCTTACTCAGTTTGTTGCAAAAATATGTGTTTAAGCAAGAAAATCATCACAGGAAAACCCCAATTCTCAGTAGTAACACAAAAATTACCCTTTTAAAAAAAAAAATCCTTAAACCTCTCTGCTACCAGCTTCACTTTTCCTAGAAAGAAACAGAAAGGCTTCTCTTACAATCTGTTGGCAAGTTAGAGGACTTGAGAACTCAATTAAAATGATTTCTCACTCATGATATTCACTTCAACTACTACATACTTGTAAGTTACTCCGATTTCAAACTTTATTTTTCATGTATCCCACAGATCACCACCAGTTCATCTGCACTAGTCAGGTTTCACTTCTCAGTCATGTAAGCTTTTGATCTCCTAACCAGTAACAGACAACCCACAGATTGTTTCCAACCACCCCAAAAGTTTCTGTATTTGGAACTGCAAGTACTGCTTCTCAAATGGTTCAGCAAATTTAAGGGGTTTCTAAGCAAATATAAAAGGAAAGAGGAAGATGCATAGCCTGAAGGGTGAAGCTAAAAAAATTTGGGTTCAAAAATATCTTTTGCAAAGTTCTTTATAGTAAGAGTAATGAATGGAAACATTTACAAAAAAAAAAAGATGCTTTAGTGCTCAGAATCTTTAAAAAGGATATAAAATAATTCTTTTCAGAAAGGTATCTCATTTCAACACACAGGTCAGAAAAGTCGAAAAGAGTGATTCCCTTCTAACTAATACATTACGTTTTCTGCCTGGTGTTTGAACTGCAGGTTCAGACTAAAATATCAAGAAAATCATTCAGACCATAAAAAAAGAGATGGATGAATAAGAAAAAATTCTTCTGATCTATGTAAAATTAAGTTTTTCTTTACCAGTAATTGCCCAGCCTCAGAACTAGAAAACTTAAGTGCAAACTAGATGATCTTTAAGGTCATCTCTGAGTTTGATTGCTGGCTTGTATAAATTGCAATTTTATTATGGCTACATTGCCACGTATCTTTGAAATTATACCAATACCTCATATGCAGCAACTGATGCATAAGCACACATTTTTATTTTCATGTCATGGAAAATATTTAATGTGAATTTCACAGAGCCTTGATAACATTCAGACTGTGTACATACTTGTAAGTGTATTAACATTTCAGAGTATGATATTGATATGCTGACAAAATATGCTGACAAAAGTCCCTATAATCCATCATGTCAGGGTCCCTGAGCAAGGTAGGCTTCAATAATGCCTTAAAGTTCCTAACGGTTACTTCAAAACGCACAGACAAATCATATAGTAAACTCCTGATATCCCAGACTAAACCTTGCATCCATCAATAATCTATGCGTTACATTAAAAAAATCTACACACTACAAAAACCAATTATATCATAGAAATTTGAGGACAATCTTCTGTAAACTCAAAAATCAGCTCAAAAACTTGTCTTTAAATACTGTGCATGCCAAAACACCTTTAGAGTTAGAATGATAAATCAAAGCCTATCAGGTCTCACACTTTAGTTCAACAGGTTCCTTCGGAGAAGACTAGGCTCACCGTCACACAGCAGGAGCTGAACAGACGCACAGGAAGAATCCTCAAACTTTAGAAAGAAATTAGTACTAAAACCCAGTCAACCTGAAGCAACCATTGGAGTGGAGAATAATTACTCAAGGCAATTGAACTCTTATATGAGTACTCTGGAAATTAAAACAATAATACTAGAGGAAAAAGAAAAAAAAAAAAAGAAAAAAAAAGAAGAGCTAAACACTTATTAGAAATTTCCATATCCAGTATATATACTACTCAAGTTCTTGGAAGTTTTGTATCTATACTCAAAGCCCGATCTAAATGTTATATACCAAAGCTTTTGTTTACTCTTGTGCATAAAGTTATATTTAACTTTGTTACTGAGCTTATCGTTCATAGAATACAGAATATAAAGAATTAAAAGAAACACTACAGAAGCATTTTAGGTGTAAAAAGAAAAAAATCAGCAAAAGCCTTTCTTATTTAGGAAATTAAAATGCCTCAAAAACAGTAACACACAAGAGTATTTTTACCACCAACAAAAAAGGCAATTCTGATTTTATTAGAAATGTCACGTAGTTTCTATGTACCCAGACCTGACTTCAAAGAAGACCCTGTCAGTGGAATGAGCACACATTACTCTTCTGTGAAATCCTACAAGAACACAGATGGCAGTGACACCATGATCTTAATTGATTTAAGGGTCAAGTTTATATCTTTAAAGTGACATTTTAGAACAGAAAAAAGCGAATCCTTAATACAACATTTAATTATACTTGTTTTATACTTGTATTATACCTGTTTTTAGAGTGCCCAGGATTAGCACCGCATATAAATACTGAAGTGAGATATAAAGCATCTTGTGAAAAAAAGAACACACACAAAAAAAATACATCATCAGTGAGGAATAGCTGATCATAATTTATTTCCTGGCAGAAAAGTTATAGAAAAGGCAAGAGGTGACAAAAAGATATGTACAGCTGCTTTTGATAGAAACAGAAGACCCATTTCTCTATCCACCCAAAATACTACATGATCTGAAAGATTTGAGGACAAAATTTTCTGAGAAAACATCAAAACACAGTGTTACAGAACACCCCTAGGAAAGTGATAATTGCAAGCTTATACAGATGGTTTTGTACATTTTAATGTAAGTGAAGCATCTTCATTGTTTAAAAACAACAAAAGAACTACTGTAGGGCATAATCTGTACCTGGTCATTTCTCAAAGGCCAGAGTCACACCCATCACAGGCATTTCCTCACTAGGTTTGTTCCTTGGGGCTTGCTACATACATCTTGATTAAGAAAGTTTTTAATTACACCTTAGCCTGTTAGCACCATGGGGCAATAAAACTAAGAGAAATAGAACTGAATTCTTTTAATTCAACACAACTGTTAACTAAACACCAATTAATTACACCCACACAAGCCTAATGAAGATAATGGGGTTGCAGAGAGTTCACCAATGGTGTGAAGTGGCTTGCAGTATCCTAACCTTAATCAGTTAACTATCATAGGATAAGCCATCCTCTTTCTACATGCTTACAATTACTATTCCCGTTAATGGAAATTACGTGGCCATACAGATAATTCATGTAACATTCACTTGATCATGAACCAAAGAGATAAAATACTTGAGAGGAATCCTCACTAGCATTTCAAACAGTTTATTTAAAAAAAAAAAAAAAAAAAAAAAAAAAAGAAAAGAAAAGAAAAAAAGGAGTGCAAAGTTATTATATGAGTATCAATCTTCTTCAACTCATTGCTTCTTTCCTAAAGGCAAAGCTGATGAGTTTCTTTCCCCAGAAGGCTGATCATTATCCACAGAGCAATACGTGAAGCTGTTTCTCCACGGTGCATCTTATTTAGAGCCCTTTCCAAGGCAGAAGGTGGGAAACTGACTTAGAGGCATTGGAAACTTATCAGAAGGTACAGCTCTCGCACCGGCTTGTGTTAGCTAGCGTACACCAGCACCTCTACATCCAGAAGCTTTTTCTTCCAGGAGAATTGAAACTGGAGCCTCCTGAGCCAAGCACATGCCCGCAGCACAGACCTGGGACTGCTCCACTGCTGCCACCAGCCCACCGACCCTGCAAGCCCCCCGAGCACGACCGTGCCCACCGGAGCAGCCCGGGCTGAGAAAACCCAACGAGGTACCCGCCCCCCGCAAGGGACGGGTTAGCGCCACTTCAGAAACTTCTTCCGAGGAAACAGCTTTCAAATACAGAGGGTTTAACTCTCTGGACAGGTACCATACTATTTCTGAAGGATGTGAAAGGAACAGAAAATGATTCAGTAGGGATTTTTCTTCATTATCACCCTGCCTTGAGACGTGCACACACAATGAGCAAAGGTCTGCACATATTGATTTTAGAGCTGAGGAAGTGTGCAGCTAACAGCTTTTTAAGTATCTCCATTTTCAGTTACTTCAACAAAATTACCAGTGAACAGTGTAACAAAGTGAAAGTTTTTGTAGGAAATTGCAGGCTAAAAATGATCATTTAGGTTGCGAAGCGTTTCTTTTCTTTGAAAGTAAAGGGCTTTTGAACCCAGAAGTAGAGCTACTGGGGCATTTTGCAGCATTATCCTCACTAGACATTTCACAAACCATAATCTGTCTCGCTTTCAGGACGATCATCTTACACAATTTTGTTGTTCAGAGACTTTTAAAACTAAAGAGTACCTGCCCGAGGCGTTCTGACTTGGAAGCCCATAACCAGCCTCTAAGGGAAGCACCAGCGCCTCACGGCACTAAGAAAACCGAAGCAAACCGCCCCGCCGCGCCCCAGCCGCTCCCGGCGCCGCAGCGCAGTGCGGGCAGGGTGTCCCTTAGGGGCTCCGTGCGAGCAAAGCGCCATTTACCGGGGAGCTCTGGCACCCCGAGAGGACCGGCGGCGCCCTGAGGGAACGGATCTCCCGCCCTGAGGCACCAGCGGGGCTGGGCGCGGGAGGGGCGGCTCTCGCGAGAGCACGGGCGGCCGCCATTGCCCAGCCGCCAGCCCGGACCCGCAGCCCCCTCGGCCCCGCGATGGAGGCCGGCGGGCGGCGGCAGCAGGAGGAGCGGCGGCGGCTCCGGGAGCTGCGGCAGGAGGCGGTGGAGTACTACCGAGGCCACCGAGTACAACAGCGGGTGGAGGACGCGCTCAACGCCCTCTTCCCCCTGCGCCCCGCGGATCTCTACGGGGAGCTGGTAGCGTGGGGAGGGGGAGCAGCCCGCAGGCGGCCGCCCCGGCTCCTCCTGAGGGAGACCCCCCAGCGCCGGGCTGAGGGACCGCTGCCCCCCGGCGGGGGGAGAGGGGCCGGAGGGGGCTCCCCTCGGCGGGCAGGGACCTTCCTGGCGCCGATTCAGGGCCGAGGAACAGCGGTGGGGGGGAGGCGGCCGTGTGGCGCTCCCCAGGCGCCCGTGGACGCCCCGCAGCCCCCTCAGCTTCCGGGCGTACCCGCAGGCCGGTGCGGTACTGCCCGCCCACCGCCGCCTGCTCGCCCCGAGGGTCTGACAAACCTCACACAGACTGATTCGAAGAGCTTGACGTCTCTGTGGTTACAGTTAAATAAATTCCCGCTGACTCAGGCAAGGACCGCCATGGTTTTGTGTTCGTGGCCAGTGGCACTTTTGACACTGGGCCAGATACATTCCCGCAGCGGCAGGGCTTTTTGTTCTGTGCTGGTTGCTTGTCTGGACACAAAACCAAGGTATGTTGCCTTCGGAGGGCACAGATGGATGTCCCTTACAAAACTGCTGTTCAGCATGGTGATGTGTCAGCCCAGTGGCAACAAGAGACAGTGCTATTCACACTGCAGCTGTTCCTTAACAGCAAATGGGCCTCATGGAAGTGGAAAGGATTCAGACCTTATCTGATCCCAGTTGGGAAAATACTGTAGACAGGAGTCCTAATGAAACCTCTATTAGTGGTGATACCGGAATTGCCAACACTAATAGTGAGCAACTTGGGGGGGGGGGGGGGGGGGGGGGCAGGAATAAAATATCTAGTACGTTCTTTGATGTGAAAGTGGCAGTGGAAATGAAACATTTCATTACATATTACATCATTCCCCATCTCCCAAGTGTTTTGCCATCACCAGTTGGGACTAGAACTGTTCTTGATTTGCTTGGTGTTCGATGTTCCTTCTCTATGTAGCTAGCTGTGTTTCCTAGTTTTCCCATTTGGTAAGTCATTGTTTGGTGACCATCTCTGATACCAGACTAAAGAATGAAACTAGTAGGGGAATATGTAGTAACCCTTAGGCAGCACCTTAATCCTTTTTTTAAAGCAACATCAGTGTTTATTAAATACAGACCCCCAAATATATTCTTATAGTTGAATGATGACAGTTCAACAGGCCTGTTAAAGACTGTGTTGGAAGAAGTACGAGAACTCTGCCTGCCAGAAGTCTAGCTTTTCACCTGTTTCACAGGGGTCAAAGCTTGCTAACCTAAACCCCCAGATTTCCCATGGAGTAGTGACCCCTAGCTGCATCAGTTGCCTTGTGTCTTGTTACTAAGTGTGGCATACCTGCAACTCCTGAAATTTGTGCTAGTCTTAGCTCAGTTCTGTCCAACAAAAGCAACATTTCTAGTCAGGAGAGTTTGGTCATTGTGGTAAATATCTTTACAGCAAGCATGTTCTGTAAGAGAGGAGTGCTTATCATTGTTACTGAGAAGCTTGCTGACAAGCTGCTCTGCCTTCCAAATTAATCTTCTGCTATTAAGATCTTTAATGCTGCATTGGTTGAGTGCTGAGACACATGAGCAACTGTACATATATTTGATGAAGCAACCTTGAAACATTATTAGATATCTGGGACATTAAGTACTTTCTGTAAGCAAGGAGTATATTTTGAAAATACTTTTTGTTTTTCCCTGTCTGCAGCACATACAAAATTTTATGTGTAGCATTTCACATGTGGCTTTGGACTACCATGCTCAGATAGGAATTGGATCTGTTCCCTGGAATCTCATTCTTAAGCAGATAATATAGAAGTAAATGTGCAGTGTAACAGAAGTATTTTGAACCCTGGAACATATAAATGGATTTGCTCAATGGTGGATTTGATTGAAATATATTTAATGGAATAAAAGCATTTTGCATAGAAATTGACTTTAATAAAGTTCTTTCTCTTTCATTTAAGGCTAACTACTTTTCTAAATTTTCAAAAGCTCCAGTAATATGCAGATTAGTTGGAAGAAAAGTTCTTGATGGAGTTGGTCAGCCAACATTAGAAGTGGAAGTATATTGTACAGTTAAAAACTATGAGAAGGTATGAGCTGCTTCTTCCTGGCTTATTTCTTTTAATTAAAAAATAAATTATTACATTTATTAAATCTCTCAGTATCAGGGAGAAGTACTATTCTGCTCGCATCCTAAGGAATGTTTTATTTGTCATCTTTAGTGAAAGGAGATGAAACCCCGTAACTCAACAGTTGAGTGTTGTAACTTAGAAAAAAAGTCATGAAAAGTTAGACAGTGGCAGCAACTCTAAAACCTTTATTTTCCGTGAATTAGGCAATACTACTTTTTATTTTGTTAGTGGGATGTGACAGTGCATCTTTGTATATTAAATTTTTATCGGTCTTAGTGATCATGTAGCTTTTCCTTACACTCTATATCTAGCCCTGTAAGTTCATGTTCCTTTTACTTTTTTCTTTATTTTCAGATCCTTCTATTTCTGTTTGTATGACAGTGTTTCAGAAAAATATAGTACAGGTGAAAATCACAGTAAAGATGAAGGTACATTTTTACACTAAGCTAATAGGCTGATGTGGGCAATGGTTAAGTCAAACATATTCATCTAGCACCTGCAGTGCAAAATTGATGGTGCATTGCCATCTCTCCCCCAACCTGAAATATTCTAGACACTGTCGTTGCAACTCTAGCTATTGTGTAATTATTTCTACTTTCCCTTGGTTAAACTATGGTTCACTTCATTCTTGAATTAAATATAACTTCATAGGTACACAGTATATAAAATTAATACTATTAATGCAGGCAACTCTGTGATATTTTTAAATGATGGTTTCATTGAATTTTCTGAAGTATTTTTCTTCAGCAGTACAGAAAGATAAGTTCGTTACCTAGGTAAGACAAAATGTAACTGATCATGAGGAATGGCATTAAGAATGACTGCTGCTGAATCATGGTAAAAGTCTACCAACAGCTTCAACAGAAGATGTCCTGATGACTGTATGGTCTTCAAAATTACCCCATTCTGTTCTGATAACAAAATATATGCGTAAAGCAGATCTGCCAGGAGGTTTTTGCCTAAGTAGTTATAATTTAGGTCAAGAAACTTGAATAACATTTGTGATTACTTAGTATAAGAGACTAGAAAGAAGGTGCTGGATGAAAAAAGATAAGTACATGGAGCAAACATTAGATTTGGACATAGATACTTGTAGAGTTGGTAAGGACATATAATTCTTAGTCTAGCAAATGACATTTCCAAGTTAGAAATTAAAGAGTGTTTTAAGCCTTTTTACATTTTCTTGCAGAAAATTTGTTCTATTGTAATGTCTTCTCATTCTCAAATACCTGAAAATCCCTTATCTGAAACAACTGAAGCTGATGAGAAAGAAAGAAATGACTCTGTTAACACTGCTGTGGAATGGGTCAATGAATCGCTGAACACAATGTTCAAAAACTTGAAGCCTACTGACCAGTGTGAGGTTGATAAGATGCTTGGGTATGTCTTGCATATTATGTAAATTATTGCATTTGAAATATACACTGTTAGTTTATATTGTAAGTAAAAAAATATATTAAATATTCAATGTTTCCTACTATGATTTTTCTATATATTTTTGGGATGTGATGTCTATCTCAGATACATTGCACTATATTATTGACTGATGGTTTCATAATTACAATTTGAAAATTGTGTGTTTTTTCACAAGTTTTCATACATGGGATGCAAAAATAGGGGTCTCTAAGAAAACAATGCCTGAACACATTCATGAGTTAAAGGCTTCATTTAAGAAACTCATTCAGTGCCAGTTTCATTAAGTGGGGATGTTTTTTCAAATTGCAAGTTCACTTCTGTGCATTGCACTGCAGAACAAAAGTGGTACGAAAGGCTTGTGTGTCTTGTCTTCTGCACTGAGCTAATCCACAGAAAACATGTATGTACATACAATTTTCAGGTTTTGATGGAGTTTTCTTTCTGAGCAAGCTGATCCAAAAGGCTTTTTACTTGGGGCAACTAGTTTATTTGGAAACACAGTTTCTGCAGTAAACATCCATGTTTATTTTTTTCATGCAAATATTTCTTCTTGGGAGCATCCCAGAGTAAAAAAGAATGGCCATTCAAAGAAATGTGTGTGGTTGTTAAAAGAAAAAAAGGTGTAGGTTAAAAGTATCGCAGATGTACCTGAATGTATTTTTACAGTAACGTTAGAGGACCTACCTGGCAACATTGTGGCTTTCTTCATCCTAGAAGCAGTAATGTAGCCTGAAAGTGTTTCTTTCAACTTCACTGCTGAGGGGAGCTACACTTAGCTGGAGGGGTACGGGTAGGGCTGCCACACTTAACACAGACTGTAGCAAACAGACCTAATTGCCTTCCACATGCGTTAGCTTTGGGGAAACCTTGATGAAGGGAATAAGGACTCAATTGGAAAGAAATTCTTCCAACTGAAGTGAATCTAAGTAAGATTTTAACGCATTGTTTATATTACTTTATATATCTTACATACTTGGTTTGCCTGAATTGGGTGACTGCCACCCATGTAGGAAGTTTCCAGTTCATGCATGTAATCGAAAATCATCCACTTCTGAGCTTGCAGGCACTTAGATAAGCAGTGTACAACTGGCCTATTGGATTAGCAACCTGGGCCAGGCTGTTGGGTGTGATGAAGTTACGACAGGGTCCATTACTACCCATGCAAAGCAAATACATCCTTCACGCTAAGACTGTCAGCTCAGAGCTGACTTTCAAACCAGTGTGATGTGAAAAGCATGTGTTAAGGTTTATAATACTTGGTTGTGGGTCTGTTTGTTTAACTAATGCTGCAGGTGACTACCAAAAAATAATGTCATTTATTGACTTATCCAGCTTCACACGAGTCTATGGCAGAAACTCAAAGATGCCCTTAATTCACCTCTTAGCATATTCTTTAGCCTGCTGCATTCTGTGTCTACTTGTCTCATGTCTAAAAATGCTTTGAGCCAGTAATCGTTATGCCCTTTCCCTCAGTGAATACTTCTCAAAAAAAGTAGAAGAAAAGAAAGAAATTCAAAAGCAACAAGAAGAAGTAGCAGAAGCCACTCTTACCCTTACTTCATGCACTCCATCAGCAACAGCACTACCTGGGGAAAAAAAGACAGCAAAACCAGGTTTTACTTTATTTGATTTTAATATCTTCTGCAACACAGATATTGACAAAGGTGCTAAAATACTTTCTGAAATGTTCTGTGGACACTGAATACTTCCGAACACATGACACAGTGTCTTATGTTCAAAGGGTTTGGTTACTTTCTCCTAAATCTTTCTGATCACAGCAGGTTCTCCTGCAGAAATGAGACAGGGGAAAATACAGAGTTTTCTAATCATTCACCTGCATTGGTTGAACAGTTTCTGCCTTTGTTTTACAGTTGGCTTAGACAGGAGGTTATTACTTTTCAGAGTGAGGGGAATAAGAATGGAGGAGGATGCAAATGAAGAATAAAAATTAAAAAGATAGGGAAAGAAAAGGGAATCACAGAACTGAACAGGAGAATGGAGATAGAATTAAGATAGAAGTTGAAAAGAATGGAAAGCGGGAGGAAGGGAAGTTTCTTGCTAACACCGAGAAAAGGAGGAATAAGGTGAAAAGCAAAAGAGAAAGAAGGAAAGGGATGAGGTGGGACTGATGGGCAATTCAGAGTAAAAAGAAATAAGCAAGCAGTCCAACTAAAGGAAAAAATGGTGTGAGAGTAGAGAAACACAGTAAGTATACATGGCCAAAAAAAAACCCCACCACCAAAGCAAAAAAGCACCATACGTTACCTTCATATATGCATTACCTTAATAAAAACAAGATTTGTTACTATTTATTGGAAGGGCAGAAAATTTTGGCAAATTATTATTTCTTCCTAGTTTAGTTTCAGCTGTCATATACTATGAGTAAAACCTCACAATTAATATGTCAGATATGTGCACAGTAAATTCACCTTCGACCTGAAATGTAACATCTGCAGTTGTCAGGTCTATCCAAATACCATCACGTTGTATACTTTTAGACAAGCTTCTGTTGATACAGATATATTACTTGTTTTCACTGATTGTGTTTTCTTTGTGCTTGATTGTGAATTTGACTGTAATGTTATTGTTAGAATCTATACCTGACTATTAGGATCCAATGATAATAAAGCTATTTCTTGTTACAGGAGACCACTAAGAGGTGGTGACTCCCAGTAGCAGGTGCTTTCAGGGGTAGCATCTGTGGTGTAATTTATGCAGGTTACAAAGTAGCATGGTGTAAAGGATCTCTGCAGAACACTGCAGTTTGTTAAGAGATGCTCATTGGTGGATTACTCTTGTCTTACGTATGTAGCTCTTCATCCTCAATTTATGAGGTATAGAATCTGTGTGTAGTATGCAAACGAGGTAGAATCTAATCTGCATATCCAATTAAGGTCCTATTTAAATATCAGTCATATCCTGTAGTATTTATATTTTGTTGAAATCAAAACTCGTATGGCGCTCCCATTAGGAACCAAAGTAGTTGGTCAGATTTACCAAAAAGCCCCCAATGCATATGGTTCTCAAGAATCAGACCACTTATTTTGGTTTCAGATGGGTGCTTACTGTTCATGTTCATGTAAGCACTGTAGGCAATAAATATGTTAGTGGGCACTGCTGGTTTTCAAGCATTTTGGCAGAAGTTACTCCACTTATCTGGAAGGAGGATAGGTTATTTTGAAATTTTGACAAGGCTACGCATATGGAATATTTAAAAGACCTGTTTTCTCATTGGAAAATTCAACAGTAATAGGCCTAAATTTTTTACATACTCATTATTAGAAGAAAACAAGTATGTGTACTTTGCATCAGGTTATAATGTGATCTTCCAAGTTGTTTATGCAAAAGCAGAGCATACAAGGAGGATGATAAAGAATACTGAAATCGTGCTTATGAAAGGAACCTGAAAAATTATATCACATTACTGCATATAAACATAGATAAATAAAAATACATATTTCAGTGCTTGAAATATCTGTAAAAGAAATGGATTTGAAATACATTTGAAACCAGAGTGAGGACAGATGCTTTGCTTACTTGTAAAGTCATTTTGTGTAAAACAACTGACAAGATTAAGAAAAAAAGAACGATTCTTTTGTAATACAGTGAGTAGATACTGAAATGACAATATCATATTTACTCATATAACTGTGATACATAAAGCACATGTTTTAAACCAAGAAAATATTTAGCTATTACTGTCTTGCAGGGAAGAAGGTGGCAGTTGCAGAGAGAAGGATCCCACCCGCAGAGCCATGGGAATCAGTGCTCTGTGGCAGCTTAGCCATTGGGGGGATGTCCCTTGCTATAGCTAAGGCTGCTGCCACCATTAGCCATATCCCATTGTACCTACATATTGCACTGCTGAAACATGATCAGGTACATGTGACACTTGCAATTTTCTTTATTTTATCCCAGTCATTACAATTATTCTAGAATTCTGAAGCCAGTAGTCTATTGTGACAGTGGTATTAAATACACATCATAGAGAAAACCCTTAAGACCATTGCCTGTAGCAGTCTTTGAACCTTGTGCCATAATTAAGATATATAAGAAATTACTCTGGTTTTTAACATTTTTATTTTCACGTGGTACTCCCAATTACAGGATTCACCTAAAGAAATGACTCTGCCACTCCCAATGGTTACTCTGTTGAACTGTGAAAAAATTTTGCCTGCAAAACTGAAATTAGTGAAAGAAGTTATGCTTATACCACCAGTTCAATTATCACTCAAACAGGTACTGTTTCATTTTCATTTTTATGAATGTATTTTATAGATTTTATATGAACATAAGTATATAGATCTTTTCAATATAGTCATTACAAACTGTATTTTTCATTTTTGTTTGGTTGCAAGGCCAAAGTTTTAACAAATGTTAGTGCAGAATTCTAACACTGGGAACATTAAAAGAAGTAAATAGATGAAGATTTAAAAAGAATATACGTGAAGATTTGAAGTTAAAAATGGATGTGTTAGTTAAGAGGGAAAAAATCAGTGCATTGATTGTATTACACAACAGTAAGAGATTTTCATTTTGTTTAAAATGTGCATTTACATTGGTAGATTATAAATAATATCAGATGAGTGATAGAGTGTACAAAACAAAACTTGTAACATTCACAAGAAAGCCTAAAATCTTTGGGAATAAATAGCTTTAAAAATAAAATTGTGAAGATAGAAGGGAATACAAAGCAGAAAAAAATCTATTCAATGAGCAAGAAGGATGGATGAGGCAGACTGGAACAACCTCTTTTATTTTAGCCATGTGTTGCATTAAAGAATGTATCTGCACAAGATGCCTACATTAGGGCTGTGATTTCTACTTTGTGTGCTGGTGACCTGAACAAATAGCTGAGCTCGATTCTCTTTCTTTTTCCTTTAACATTTTAGAATTGTCACCAAGAGCTCTTAATAAGGTTGATAATTCTGTACCTTTCAAAGACATAATGCCTCCTAGTGCTCATGGGAGAGCAGCAAGCTGTTCGCTGCAGTACAAAAAATGTAGCCATTCCTCTTGCGTTGTGTGTTGCCAGCTGTGACTGACTTCTGCCCCCTTCAGTATCCCTTTACTGGCACAGTTTAAGAAAGTCTGAAATGTGGTTTATGAAGTTAGCATTAAACTTACTAACTCAGCTGAAAAGGAAAGAGAGTTTCCTGTTATAAGCAATGGATTCATTTGTTTGGAGTGTTCCTCCATTCCCTGTTTAAAATGAAGACAGTGATTTTTTTTCCCTGCTTTCTGGAAATGTTCTGAAGGTAAACACATTCAATTTTGTCAGTTTCCAGTTAGGAAGTCTTGGAGTCATAGTTGTGAACAGTGATCATCATCTTCCCACTTCTCAGATATTACACAGACCCAGCTTACATGTTAGATTTGGGAAGGGTTCCTTTTGAGGAAGAGACTACTTTTCTTGCCATCCCATTCAGCAACATAATCAAATATTCTTGTTCATTCCACTGCTACTAACCCTTTATTGTTGGCCACTTGACTGCATTTTATGGGTGGGGGGATTGTGTTAAGGAAGTCTTTAATTTTTTCTTTAAAAAATTATATTAAGGTCTGCATTTAGAGTGAGTGTTCTCTCTCTTCTGATTTAAGCTGCTAAAATGAAATAATTTATCTTGCTTTTAAAGGTTACTATTGTTTAATTTCAGGGCATAGAAAGAGTTCTGGATATTCAGAAAGAAGTGATGAGACTGTTGGAGCCTCCAGGCAAAACGGTATGATAAAAATGTGTAATGATAATGCAGTGTACTCCATTTGGTCTTTCTAATAGCATTGTCTTTTTAAGCTTAACCATGGAGCATTTAGCCTGTTATCAGGCTTTAGGCACAGAACAGAAAATGTGTTTCTCTGACAGATGAATAAAACATTGGCCATTTGGTGATATTAAATTAATGAAGATAGAATAAAAAATTGTTGTAAGCATAGTAAGACTTTCTGTTTACCTGAAGAAGTACACTGGGAGTGAATGGTGTCACAGCGAATATACAATATAGGGTTCTGATCTTGCTAGGTCTGACACACCCACAACACGCGTTATTCAAGGTACTGTTATTGTAGTAGTGTATCAATCTCAGTATGGGCATATACTTTTTGCAAAGCAAGGTCGTGGGGTTTCTCCAAGTATGGAGTCTAGGTTCTCATTTCTGAGATCCCCTGTTTTTCTGATAGGCTAGGTAAGAATCTTTTGAAAAAACAAATGATGGTTGGAGTGATGCCCACATAGAAATAGATCTTTGAAATGGGTTACCATCACAAAATAAAACTGGATAGGTGCTGATTAGTATTCAAGACAAAACAGAAGCTATTTCCTAACAGAAATATTTGCAATCTCTTTAGACTGAAATTCAGGCAACTTTTTTTTTTTTTTCTTTTTTAATTCTGATGTCTCCCTGTCATTTTTGCACTTTTCCATGGAATTGATTTCTTTCTTCTTTCACTCCCTACAGACCAGTCCTCAACTAGCAGACAGTAAGAAAGGCAGAGCACATAATACAGGGAAGAAAGCTCTGGTAAGAAAAGAGATTTTCATTTTAAGCCTTCAGCAAGGTATTAACAACAGCAGGGAACCAAAATGTTCTTAAGAAATGGATCATTAATCTACATTACCATTTTGGAAAGGTCAAGGCAAGACTTTAAATATTCCAAATGCTCATATTTTGCATAATAACTTGGATTACACTGACTATACCTTCCCTTCCTGTGGAACAATAACAGAAAGGGGAAATTCTTCTGGAATCTGGTCATTTTTCTTGTATAGAAATCCCAGTAAAGTATCCAAATGAGCATTTTGCAGGCCTGTAGCACCGCCAGAGAACATGCCCTTTTGATCATGTAGGCCATAAAACTATTATCTGTAAGACTTGCCTATTGTGCTCTTTCCTAACTCCATGAGCATAACTCTCCTCTTAATCATGCTGCATTAAGTTTCTAGTTCTTGTTTGAGGTTATAGATAATGGCAAGTATGAACCAGTAGCTAAAGGGCAGCACTCACCGTAGTGTACAGGACATTATTTTATATGACTCAAAATCACTTCAAAACTGGTAGTTACTATAAATGAGTTTCCCAGATAGTAGGATGGAAATGCGATGCTAGTTTTGCTCTCCATTCTGAGACAATTAAATATTATCAAGTGAAAATTGTTACTGTTGTGGTGTGTACAAAAGAGAGGATGATCAAAAGTTTTTTCTATTTTTTTGTGCTTAAATAACAAAACTCATCAGCATTAAGCAGATGACCAATGTTTTTTTCTGGTGCGTAGTTTACATATTCTTATCACAATATGTACTGCAATTGCGAGTTAAAATAATTCCTTAAGATGTGCACAAGGAAACAATGCATCAGATTCTCAGGGGAAAAAAAATCCATTTATTTCAATAGGGGAAAATTAAAGGAGATAGTAGTGGGACTGAAATTTAAACTGATAAAAGCACAATGTTAGTTTGAACTTTTTTTGGGGGGGGAAGAAAAAATGACAAAGTAGGCAGTGAAGAAGAAGAACTTGTTTAGGTTATAGAAGTAAAGACTAGAGAGAAAAAATGTTTTTATAAAGATAAGCAATGCTTTTAATAGAATGTAACAAAGCAACATATGGGTGCCTTGAAGATCACATAAAAATGCAGATTTAGCCTCTATCTCATGTTAAATGCACAAAGACTGCAGCATTTCTTGCTGTGTATTGCTGCAGCTTAGTGCTCGAAAAGCAACAAGTCAAATAGATTGTCTCTCCTTGCAGATTGCTACAAAATAATCTCACAATTTGACCTGGATTTTCTTCCTAACATTTTTTTGTGAAGGAACATTCATATATCTCCTACAGCTAGGCCTGCGTTCTGTCTGCTGTAGTTAGTTCTCCAACTCTTGTCAAAGCCAATGCTTTCCAATTGACTTCTCCAGTCTAACCCAGGATTATATCCTGCTGCTTTCTGGGCAGTTTTTAGTGTCATTCTTTATAATGCAAAATTCACAGACTTTAAAGTTAAAAATTAGTGTTTGAAAAACTTTAAAAAAAAAATGACAACAGAAGGACAGGTGAAATATTTGCTCAATACAACTCTGCTTGTGGCTTATGTCTAGGAACGCAGTTACTGAGGCAGACAACTCCATGCAGTTGTGCTAGAGGTATTCCTTCTTTATGAAATGTGTTCCTCCTAGAAGTCTTAAAAAATTCTAGTGTTTCTTCAGTACTCCATAGAGGCAATATCAAAGTTGTAGTTGAGGATAAATGAGTAAAAGCTGTTTAAAAATGGAGAATCTGGTTTTGTGGCAAGGGGATGGTCCACAGCACTGGAAACTTTTACATAGCACCCATGACAATACAGTGGTTGTTAAGAGTGCCTTTGAAGTCTTTTTTTAAGCCAGTACTGGCCATATAAGAGCAAGAACTGCATTACTAGATGTGTTACTGATGACTATATTAGCTCTCTACTCATTAGCACTTGATTACCCCTTATTGATAGGGAATTGTCCTTAGAATTGCCAATGCGATTTTTGAGAAGAGTCTTGTATTTTGATGACCGAATGCAGAGTGAAATGGCAGTGAAAAATTATATATGTGCTATATATATATATATGTATAAATAAAGTGATTAATTTTGTTTTACTTGCAGCCACAAGCCTTAAAAAGAATATCACACTTAGGTTGCCTAATAACAGGATGCGATAATTTAGAACAACCGCTACTCCTAATGCAAACAGCTTGCAACAATCTAGGTTTGGAGCTAGGAACAGACATGTACTTAGCAATAAATTGTGCTGCTCATGAATTAATGGATTACGTAAGTTATTTTCAATAACTATTTTGTTGGGTTTTAAAGGGAGTGTAGCTACTTGTTAGCAATTTATTACATTGCAAACTCACCTAGAAGCTTCTAACTCCATTTTTTAAAGGTAACAATCAAGCAGAGCAAAAGAATTGTCTCTGCATTTTTAAGGTATGGTTGAATCAGTCCTACAAGCGTAGCAGATGTGTTACTGGATTGTCGGTACAAGGGGACAAGACATGCAGACATCCATCTGGTAGCCTGATGCAGTGGGAACTGTGAGAATGCACGTATTCCTCCTCCCCAGCTGCACCAGCGTACTGGTGGTGCACCTTGAGTGGAATAAGGCTCACTGGACAAAGGCAGACCCCCATTACAGCTTGTGACCTGCCTACAGGAATCTCGGTTCCTTTCGTGATTTAACTTTAATCATTCAAACAGTATAAGCCTGCCTGCATCAGCCAGGTTTAATCCTTTTCTCTGTTTATTTATTTAATAAGAGTTTTCAGATCAATGCGTGTCAAATACAGCAAACTGTTTGAATGGGCAAACACCTACTACATGCCCTGTTTAACAAGCCAGCTTCATTTCGTGTAACATCTCAGACAATTTTGAATGAAAGTATTAATCAACAAATCCTGGTTTGTTTGGCGTTTGGTTTTTGTGGGGTTTTTTTCATTTTATCACAAGGTATAAATGAAATTATTATCTTCTATCCACCTTGCTTTCAAAAATGAAGAACAAGTTATTTACACAAGTATACTTCTGTAACTCCTTCACACCACTAGATGCTTATTTTACCATTATATTACACTACATCTGTTGTTTTCTTCCAACTACCTTGACCTTTCCATGTAGTTTTTCTATGGTATGTTTGTATACCCACTAACATTCATCTCATTGTGTATCAACATTCATTTTTTAACTCTTATTTTTCAATATTTGTATTAGACAAAGTTTATTTATCTCCAGCTGAAGTTCTTGCTCCTCCTTCCAAGATCCATCAGGTGACTCTCTAAGCAGAAAAAGAAACTTCCTGTTCCATTTAATATCTCATGAGATATTGTGTGTTTGGGTGTACTATAGTGACAAAGCTTCCATTAGTAATATCTTCTGTGAAATCAGTTGCTTTCATGATAACCTATGATATCTGTATCCTATACCAGAATGAGCAAAATCTTAACAGATGAATTATCAGTAATTCTGCAACATTCTGTTATTGAAGTGTTATAGTCACTAAAGCAGTGGGTATTCTGGCACAGTCTGACAGTGTGCCCATAATTGTGTGCTGTGGTTTGTGCATTCTGTAATGATGAGACTAGTCTTAAAGTATTTTTTTCTTGTTTTTTTTTAAGAGGAAAGAGGTAAGGAAAAGCAGCATCTTGTTTTTGAGCACTGAGGGGGCACTCCTTTCCCCTAGCAGTATTTTCTTTATGAAAACGAGGACAAAAATCGTGAACTTTTTTTGGAAATGAAAAGTGAGGGTTTTCATGCAATACTGCGTAAATATGTCAATCATTGCTAACTTTATTCATAAATAAAACTGGCAGTGTAAAACTGACAGTGTTGCCTAGAAAATGCTGAAATAGGTCTCCCTGATTTTGGGAGTGGCATCTTTCAGAGACTTTGGCACAAGCCCACTGGAACCCACTGTTACTTCAGGCAGAGTTTTTCCATCACAATGTGCTGAGCGCTTAGCCATACAGCAGCCAAGTGACTGTGTGCTTATTGAAGAACACAATCTGCTGCCTTAATAGAGAACCTGGTGTCACAAGATCTGTATGCTTTCCTTATACTCTGGCTTTCAAAGTATTATTTCCTTATCTTTTATGCTTTTTACTTTACTTTCTAGGTTAAAGGTAAATATGAAATACTCACTGGAACATTCAAAAGTCCTGAGGAAATGGTTGACATATATGTGGAACTGATTAATAAATTTCCTTTTATTATTGCATTAATAGATCCCTTAAGAAAAGAGGTAAGATACCACAGTACAGTCCCTTTTCACATTTTTACAAAACACATAAAACATGAAGCTTCTGGTTTTGGAGTCTTTAAGCTCAAAAATATCACTATAAAAATGTATTTAACAATTCATTTGCATATCTGTAATTGACAATAACTAAAGTTTTCTATACTTTTGACATAATTCCTAACAAGATAATCCTGGCATGAACAGAATACGGTTAGTACAAATATTTAGAGAGTTACAAGAAAATGCTTTTTTTCTGATTCTACTTGCTAAAGTTTTCCTTCTTACATAAACAAATAGTTCAAGTTATAAAAACAAGTTATAACATTTGAGTGATATATGACTGACACTGTATTGTATTATAAGGAAGAAGCTAAAATTTGGACATTTTTATATATTCCTTAAAATCACTCAAAAAAATTATTGCTGCTATTCTTCATGATTGAGATTGACACTCAAAGCATGAACAAACCTGTCACTGGCAGCACTGCTCGGCAGAATTTTTTAAGTGGTAGTAAAATACCATGTATTTACCACTGTGATCAAAGTTAGAGGAGTTAATTTAGTGTGGCAAATATATTACAACAATAAAGTAGAATACTATTAAGCATGTTATGGAGTTATAGATGGATGAAAGAAACAGATTGCATAACCTTACATATTAGCATTTATACATTAAGTTTCCATGCTAAAAACTTAATTGTAGCAGAACCTACAATTGCAGACCTAGATTCTGCAGTTGCAAAACTTAATAAATATCTCTTGCTGTCAAACTGCAGCCTTTATCTTCTGTAAAATATATGGGGTTTGTTTTCATGAACAAAACAGGAAGACTGTGATTGAAGGTGGAAGCAAAGTGACATTGTCTTTGTCAATCTGCCCAGTGCCTGAATCAATAATTCTAAAACAGATGAGCTGCAAAATCCATCTGATTTTGTTCTTAACTGGAACTTTAAAAGTTCATTTTTCTAGTATGTGTTTATTGTTAGCTCGCTCAAATCAGCCTTGCCTCCCTGTGCTGTTTCAGTGTGACTCTGAATTACCCATGTTCCAAAACAGCAGATTATTCCCCACTGCTGCCAGGGCTGCAGAATTCTTTGAGAATTCTTACAAAGGAGCATACTTGCAGTATGGAAATCTGCTGGTGAATTACAACAGATAATTGTACAGATAAGTACAGATAAGGGAAATGCCTCTCCTCCTCCTCCTCCTCCTCCTCCCTCCTCACAAATCTACAAAGTTTACCCATGCCACACCTTTGCCACAGATAATCAGGTCCTTGAGGATTAGCCCTGGTACCAATTCCACAATTCATTGCCAGACAGCAGACCACTTTTGTGCTTAAGTTTGAACATTTGTTCAGATGTCAAAAACTTCATTTTCGTTTACATGCAAGCTTGAAATCCTTACAGGAATGGACCCTTGCACAGATTGCAACTACATAGGTACAAAAGTCTGTCTGATCCACAGACCAAGAATTATTACTGACGGAATTATTAATTGGAAAAGTAATGTTTTTAATGTGAGAACTTTGCATTCTATGGACACAAAGCAAGCAAATTAATTTTAAAATTTGTTCTTTCAAATTATTTACATATCCTTTTCCTTTTTTTGTCCTTAAATCTCAGTACCATGTGGACAGTGCATTAAAATCAAGAAACAAAGACCCTAAAAAATGGAGCTCTGCTGGAAAGACTGTTGTATTCTGCTGTTCCCTCTGGGTCAGTCTTACAGCTCTGATCCTCCTGACTTGATATATGTCACTGAGTCTATGACTGCCTCTTGTTTCATTATTTTATATTCAAACAAATATTAAGACATTTAAAATATTAACACAAGAATTAATCCCCAGAATAAAACAATAGAAAATAAATTTATATTACATTAGAATAGAATACATTTCAGGAAATAAATCAAAACTGCAAAATCCTACAGTTAATTTAATTTGAAATATTTTAAACTATACTTGTATGCAACTAGCTTTGATTAATTCCAGATTAGAATTTATGTTTTCTAGCAAAATCCTGAAATCCAAGTAAAATGGTATGTTCTTCTTAAGTAGACAGATTTTAAAAACAGTATAAAATATAATATGTTAATATGAAGGGTATCTTTAGGATTAAATAATTTTTGTTTTGTTTTGTTTTGTTTTTTACCTCCTCAATTAGGGTTTTCATTCAGTTTAGGTTTTTTAACTTCAATTATTTACTTGATTGTTTATGCAGGACAGACAACAATGGAGTAACATATGTTATGCTCTGGGTTCCAAATGTTACCTGATTGCTGAAGATGCTGCCACATATATTTCCAAACTTAAAATTGACCAAAACATAAACATACCAATGTGCAGTGGTGTTGTCCTGAAATATATTAACCAAACCAAGGTATCAGACCTCATAGAACTTACTGGACTTCTAGATGGTGAGTAGGGGAGGGGGAAAGGCTGACTTTCAAACCCTACAAGTCAATAAGTAGTGTTGTGACACCTGTAAATATTACACGTTTTTATTAAATTAATGCCACTTCTGATTTAGCAAGCCCTTGTCAGAAGAAACTAAAATTCATGTTTTGATTCCCAAATTCCTGTTCAGGAGCTTAAAACAGCATCCAAGGCTTCAACTATAGTAAATTAATACACTGTGGACGGTTTGAATATGGGTGCCCTTTGACACTGCAGCTAAGTCTCATACAGTTAGATATCAGAAGTGAACAAAATAAAAAAAAAGATGTAGCTGAGTAATCTGAATTTTTACTAATACTAGTATTAATAATTAAGAAATCCAAACAAGACCAAAATGTTTAAAATTGCAGTTTACATAATTATTGACTACATATTATTGAGCCTTTGTGGTAACACTACTAAGAACTTCTGCAGTTTCATATGTGAGATTTCTCTTTGTATCAATTTGTCTGTATTCATGTTTATACCCAAGGGATAGGTGAACAAATTTAACATATCTAAGTTCCTTCCTTATTCCTTCAAAGAGCCCAGAATCACCATCTCAAAGCGAGTAAATAGCATCTTAAAGATTTCATTCAGTCAGGATGGTAAACGCTTCTTTTACAGTGAAGAAAAATCATTACTATAGTAAGGAGCACATTTAAAATAAACAGAACAGCCTCCTAGCCTGTAGAACGTGTTACCAGCCAGATCAGCGAGGGACAGAAATTAGGATAGGATGTTAGATATTCCCTTATCCATGCTGAAAATAAAATGTAATGTTAACCTAGCAAACTAATACAGTTTACATTTTTATGAGATGGGTTTCATTGGTTTTACTCCTGTTTGTATTTAAGCTTAGATAGCCCAAGGGTAAAAAAGAATGAGAACTCCAAACAATTTCTGTGTTGAATACATAAAATATACACTAATGAAGGTTTTACACTTCCATTATATATAGGTCAAAGACATATTACCATATTAGGAAGTCCAGATAGAGAATCTTCTGATGACAGCCTTGTGGATCTGGTAAGTATTGAAAGCTGTTCAATTGCAGAATTGCCAAAACACTGCTTTTAACACGAACTATATTTTAAGGAGAAAGCCTGTTTCTGCTTGAGAAAGAAACAACGTTTTACAAAATGGGCTTTTTCTAGAGAGTTACTTTTTTTTTTCTCCACAAGTTTATCTTTGAGTTTAAAGAGAACACACAGGAAATTTGCCAAAGCAGGGAGTATATTCAAAAATGTGTATGATCTATTTGGTTGCATTAGTTTATTAAAAAATGTGAGTTACTTAAAACATTTCTGAGTAGTAATAATATTTTAGGAAAAAATTCTTAATACTAATACATTTAATCTTTTTGTATTAAAGCTCCATTTGCAAATAAAATTTCATTTCATACGCCAGTGAAAATTACTGTTTGCATCTGACAAATCTTTTATTAAGAGATTTAATTTCTAAATAGAGGAGGGTTTTTATCTGTAGAAAGAGTGTTAAATTAGAAGTAGGATACCGTATTTAACAATTAAGAATGACTTCACTTCCCAAACTGTGTAGTTTTAAAATACGCACTTTCTCGTTTGAGGCTGTTGGACTGGGTGCCAGGTTTATCAAGTTGGGAGGTCTTTCCCGCGGAGAAAGGGTGACCAAATACAACCGCCTTCTTGCTATAGAGGAAGAACTGGCCAAGAATGGAACGCTACGTATGAGCTTCTTTCTTACTTTGTTTTCAGCTTGCAATGAATACGAGAACAAAGATTGGAGGGAGAATGATTGAAACTGCACCACAGGAGGGAAGGGAAATCAAAAGACTATAAATAAGCACTGACAAAAAAACCTAGGATAGCACTTGCCACAATGTATATTGTTGTCCTAATGGATTATCTGTTTACTGAATGTTAAAATAGACCCCTTCTTGAGGAGTAGCCTACATTAAGCTTTTTTCCAGAATTAATTGGTTGGCGTCTTGAAGCCTACAGTGCAAAAGGAACAAAACAAAAAACCATGCATATAACACGTCGAAAAGCTGCCAAACCAGAATTTTAGCCCAAAAACCCCACCTCCCTTGAGCCCCTAAACATATATTGCTAACAAACCTTCATTTCACAACCCTCTTTTGTGTGTTACATCTCCAGCAGAATGTATTTGGAAAGCTACAGTTGCACGGGTAAGCACTAAATAAAACCCAAGAAAAAACGAAGTGATGATGCACATTCAGCCTTAGCCACACGTATCATTTCGGGGGCTGCATCTTCTTTTTACACTATAGGCTACACTGTTAAATGCTTAACAGTTCATTAGAGCCAATTCTCACTTGCTCAGGTATCAATCAAGACAGAATAAAGGCATACAGTCTGAAGGGGAAGCAGAGAGACAAGGAGAGGAAGAAAGGAAGGAAAGGGTTTGCAAGAATTATTATGCCTCAGAAAAGGAAACATGAAGGAGACTTCAGTCATTTTACCCTCTTGTCTAATAATTTTCAGTGTTCTATACATTGGATAGCAGCACTTGACATGCACACTATAGAACAAAGTTTTCATTTTAAAAACGTTTTTTATTGAAAATATTCTGAGTTTTCAAAATCTCCCCCTTGCTCATATATAATCATTGTTAAATAATAGGAACATGGACAGAAATTCTTTTTTGCTGAGAAGGTAGTTTCACAGAATGCACTTTTCAAAAACAAGACAGATAATTATAGAACTATGAATTTTAACTGCCTCAGCAGTATTAATATATTCCCTATTCAAATGGTATAGTCTAAACAAAAGAGCTTGAGTTTGACAAATATTTAGACCTGTATCTCATGAAATGAAATAGCAACAATTCCCGATGTCATTAATCGTTTAGCAGAAATAAAATCCAGTAACTAAATCAACAGCGGGGAAATACTGAGAGAGGATGTCTGAGCTGCATACCAAACTCTTCATTTGGCTGGGCCGCGAGCTATGGAATACGCTGGAGGGCTGCAAGTGGAGGGCTCTGTAAGTGGCTCACAGACGGGGGGGTGACACTGACCCCTCAGGAGTCCCCCCAGGAGCGACTGAATGGGGCGTACAGCTGGGCCCAGCAGCACCGTGCCCACAGCCACCCGCGGCTCCTCGCCCCGCGAGCGATGCGGGTTGCACAGAAGTAACTCTTGGCCTAAGCGCAGCCCCGGTGCTGACGCTGCGCTTCAGCCGCTGGATTCACCGGGACAATGCGCTGAGCCACTTGCAAGCTGAAGGGCAGGCTGGCCTTCCCATGCCAGTAACGCGCAGCTGAGGCGTGTTCGGGGATGGGGTGGGCACTGCGTGTCTGTGGCAAAACGGGGAGTTGGGAGGTGAGGTTAGGGAAGAGGAGCATCACAGAACGGGGAACAACAGCGGGGGAGAGAGAGGTGAAGCGTTAGTTACAGAAGCAACGCCTGAACGTGTGCTTACGTGAAGTTGTTACAGGCGGGGGTGGAGGTGCAGAGGAAGACTCAAAAAAAGGACAGCAGGGCGAGATGGTTAGTGAGGAAGGGAATCCAATAAATACTCCGGCTCCAGCTGCTGCGCACCGTGCCCTGATCCTGTAATCAACACACAGGCCTGGTGCTCCTTTGTTCCTAAGGGCCAGGCTTTAGAGGTGTTTAGAGACTCTTGTAAGCATCAGGCGGCATTTTAAAAAAATCTGAGTGCACCAGAGAACATTACAAGAAACCAGATTACAGCAAACATAAGAATGAGTTTCATTTTTCTCTTCTATTTCAGGTGAAGCAAATCTCAAATTTATTGCTTTTGCTGAAGAATCACAGCCAGAAAAACAGCTTTCTGATGTACCTCCTCCCCCCAAAGCCAGAGCCGTCGCCTCCACAGCTCTGCCCGCCAGCCCTGCAGGTTCGCAGCCTGCCTGCTCAGCTCCCAGCAAATAACACACTGACCTGAGTTGTCAACATTAACTTTTGGTTAATTTTTTTTAAAACAACAACTAGTAAGAAACTCATATCTTAACTAGTCCTTAATCCATTTATTTTCAAGCCCTTCAGCAAACATTTTAAAAAGCATTCAAATACTAGCTGCTTTTTTCCCAGGAGACCATCGTTTTCAGCTGAAACCAAGTTAACTGAGCAGCGGCTATAGTTTGAAAATGCCACAGAATTCTGTGCTGTATTTACAAATTGACCAAATAAATACCTCTGTGTTAAGTCCAAAACTAAATGTTTGTTTTGGGAAAGTGGAAATCTCTCTCCCTACAAAGAGCAAGCTATTGACAAACAGTAGAAAAAAAACATTTTACAAAACACAAAGGCCTTGACTGTTATGTGGCTCCATCCCCCCACGCACCCTCAATGCTGCTCTTAGATCTAGCCTACAAGGGAAATTTTGCTCCAGTTCTAGCTCGCTATCAACACAAGTGCATCAGTGCAAACCCCAAATGTAGGGCACAAAGCTGTAATTGGCATCACTAAGAAGCTCGCTTCAGTCAGAGGCAGGGAGTAACAAGTCAATTTCACAAGGTCTGGGAAACTTGTCAGGAGTCTTTTTAATAAGCAACAGTGAAAAGAGAAATAAATAATTTATGTCCTAGGTAACAAACAGTTTGAAATGCTTCTTAAAAAACTTCTGGAGGTTGTATAATTTGAAAATTGGAACATACAATACAGCAGCAGTAATTTGAGGAAAAAGACATATATAAAATGTTGCATTTGAAATTCAGTGTAACAGCCACCTAAGTGAAAGATTCACCACCAGAACCACATGCCCCCCAGAAATGCAGATATCAATGAGACAAATTTCCTCCAGTGTAGGAATTATATGTAGTTCAGCAATTAGATCAAGCCCAAGACCTTCTTAGCAAACATGCAAAAAACACCAAAAAGATGTGAAACTACCACACTCGTTACTATCATTTTATTTTTAGGAAAAGCACCAGACAGTTGCATGCAGAGCCAAACCAACAAACTCAGAACATTCATCCTTCAACACTATCATTGTTTCAAATCATTAAATTAAAAATAATCCAAGTGCATTCAGGTACTTGACCACTCGATTTCAGGTACACCAATCTTTAGGTAAATCCCTGATTACATTTGTTCGTGCGTTATAAAAGAATGAGATACTGTGTTCAGTTTAAAAAGAGGCTACAGTGGAATGTGAATTGGCAGTGGAGCAAATCACTTACGTACCTATCTCACTGTCTTCGTAGGAAATAAGGGCTGAGGGAAACTGGGATTTGTGTTCGCAAATACAGACATCTAAAGTGTTACCTAACAGAGACATCAATGCCACCAGCGTGTACCCGGGTCAAAGCAAAGGCTTATTTGTTTGTGCTGCGAGCTTTCAGCTGGCAGTTCGCAAAACGTTGATTCCAAATAACCTGCAATCCCAGAATGACCGAGTCCCAGATGTAGTCCGTGCTCATGGGAGCCTGGAAGAAGTTGTTTTGGTTTTTTTCAGCAGTAAATGCAGGCTCCAGTTGCAGCAGTTCCAAACCTGGCTGCGTCATGGAAACAAAAACCAGGAGGTGAGTCCTCTGAAAAGCTTTTCATCCAAATGAGAGCACCAGTCTCGACCCACGAGCTACGGACTCTGGCTATCGTTAGACGACATGCTGCACTGCCTCTGCTTTTCAAGTCTTTGGGCTACCTGTCTGCTGGAGAACCTGCAGCAGACAGACGTGTTATGCTTGTGCTTTTAATTTCCTCCAGAAAGCGTGTGTGGAGACAGCAGTAAGGAGACCTAAAAGATCTGGCTTGAAGCAGATACCAAAATGTTTTTAAAGCAATGTGTCTAAAGACCGATTTTTTAATAATTAGTAATACCTCCCATACTAAAGCTGATGTGTGCGTTATCACCTTCACAGGGTCTAACCCAAACCTGCCCGATTCAAGAGGGGTGCGAGGGGCTGCTGGCAAGCTGCAGAGTGGACCTTTTAACAAGGCATTCTTCTCAGTGAAAGAGTAATTAAAAAAGCCTTTTCAAAAACAGTTTTTAAGTA
This sequence comes from Falco rusticolus, assembly GCF_015220075.1. NCBI lineage: Eukaryota > Metazoa > Chordata > Aves > Falconiformes > Falconidae > Falco > Falco rusticolus. The sequence continues at coordinate 36,814,200 of NC_051195.1, forward strand.
AAGGCAACAGACACCATCTAAGAAAATAATAACTGTACCTGCTAAATTAAAATGGGAGGGGGGTTTTGAGTGATACATAGTTATTTAACACTTTAATGCATGTAACTGAACCGCATACAAAAGACCATTTCAATCTATATCATTGAAAACTGTTTGGAGTACAGACTGTAGCCCCTAGTGACACACCTAAGCAACGTACACGTCCAGACAATGATTCCCAAAAGTTACAGCCTTTCAGAATAACAATTAACAGTTAGAACTGTCTGTTTCTTTTATTTTCTCAGCGTTAGTTTCTTTATACAGTGGCTTGTTTTTTTCTTCCTTCATTTTGTTCTGATTCAGAGTGGTGTTGGGCATCTGATCCCCACTGGTGGAAACAGGATCTAAAACTACAACGGATTCTGTCTCTTTTTCATTGCTAGAAGCTTCTCTTCTAAATTCTGTATGACTAGTTGATCTAAAGGAAAAAAGAATAAATATATGAATATGGGTAACAGCTCACACATTTAAAAGAAGGAATATAAATATACAGAAAAGCATTTCTATTACTAGTGGCATGTATGATCAGGACAGGTCTCCTGAACCAGTAAGTAGATTTATAGATTTAACAGCCGTTACACACAGATAGTAGCGCACAAAATGCAACAGTCGCATTACCCCTCCTGAATCCCTTGTTAAGCTAGCCGTGGAAGACACTTAACAGGAAAAATGAACTCACAAAGCACTGAAAAAAATCCTTAGACTACAAAAGGATCAGTTTAAAGATAGTCTTTGAGAATTTGTTTTCTCTCTGCTCATCTCAGATCCGGAATTGGGTTCCCCCATGTCCAACAGAGCCGTTGCACTCAGAGAAAATGCTGCCAGTTCCTGCGGGCTGTAGGCTAACAGCCTGCAGCCTGGACAGAGAACGTGGCTGCTTCTCCACACCTCCACCCCAGAGCAGCTTGCATGGGGCTTCCACTGTGCCACACTCCTCCGTACAACCGGGAGGCAGAGGCAGCGTAACCAGATTTGCCGCTGTGGCTCGGCACCAACAGGCTGCTAGTGGTCTCACTGGGAGCAAGCACCAACGATTTCTGAGAATTCACCGACTGGATGCGCTGAAGTACAGAGGGCGTTAGACCCACGTTCTGTACTGCAGCAATGGGGTTACATCTTGATCGCTCACAGCGCAGGGATCCGCGCCGATAAACAGCCCTCTGCGTGGGGAGAGAGGAAGGAAAGGTCAGAGACACCGGGGTTATTTGTCGAGGCTGGCAACACGCTAGAAACGCTAAAAGCACTTCTCTATATTCAAAAGCTTTGTACTAGTGTTGAAAACGTGCAGGCAAATCCTTAGATTAGCTTGAACGCCCCAGCAGAGAACCAGGCAAAGACTGGGGAAGCGGGAGCGGCCAAGGCAGGGACGGGGCACTTCCCGTGCCGCCCTAACGCCGCTGCGTGGGCAGGGGCTTGGCCTCCCCCGCCGGCTCTCCTGGCCAGCCTGCTGGCCCCTCGCCGGGGGCACGCAACCAGCCGCGCTCGGAGAGGCACTGGGCCCATCTTCAGGCAGGGCCTCACACAGCAGCGTGGACGCGGGGCAGATGTCCACGCCGATACAGCTACAACCCCCACGCTGGGCAGGGGCAAAACCCCTTAGTGCAGGAAGGTCCTACGCAGCGGCAGGTGCGTGGATCCGCTCTCCCAGGCAGCCTAACTGTACCGCTGCTGAATGCAACTGCATTTGCTAGTCTGCAGCCTTTTTTTAATTCTTTTTCTTCTTTTTCTTCTTTTCCTTTTTTTAATTTTTCATGCTTACTCATAAGGAGCAGCCTTCCATCCTGCTACGATAACACCCTTGAAAGGAAAAAGTGGAATCAACTGGAGGCCCGAGAAAGAAATTCAGCTACTGGATCCATCTGCTATGAACCGCCCTTTATTGTGACAGTCTTTGTCCTGGAGAAAATGACAAAGAAAAAAGAGGTCACCCCACTCAACAATTAGAGCACGGGGCGGAGAATGTACTGGCTCCCACCTGATGGGGAGAGAGTAAATGTACAGGTTAAAAACGAATAAATAATCACAGAAACAACAGATGCTGCACTTTCCGTTTCAGAAAGAATTTACTCAGCTTGCTACTGAAGCACTGGATATAACAAATGGAATTCCATGTTCAAGCTTTAATTACAAGCATTGTCTCTAACATTAGAACTTTGGTATAAGTTAATTAATGCAGAAATTGGTGCTAATAGATACAGTTTCAGACTCATTTGATTATCATCAGAAGCTAGTGATTTCATAAGGAAAATAATGCTTATTTTATGCAAAAGTTGCCAATCATTCCAGAAAACACAAGGTGGGGTATTTTAAATGTTACAGCAAATTAAACTTTATAAAGCAGTGTAACCAGAAGAGGGTTATTTTTAAAAGTGCTACCTCTGAAAAGCTGATTGCCCAACTCTATAAAAATGGTCAAAGCCGTAAATGCCAAGTTCATTTTTATTTCACTTTGGAGGTAACTATCTTTCAAATCCCAACAGCTGGACTATTTAATACAATCTGGTGAATCAAAGTATAATTCTTCACTGGGCTCACAGTGGGGAGTCTGCATTAGTGTATGGCAGCATTCCAACAACTGATGCACAGCCAAACACTCTGAAGTCTGTTTCATTTATAACAAAAATGGATAAAACGGCAATCATATTTACCACCTTTAAAGGACAGAAAAATAAAAGATGTCGATATAAAGTAGTTTAATGGAGAAAACCAGTGATTAAATCAGCGTTTCGAGCATAAAAATAAGAATTACTATTCCGACTTCACTGTACTCGCATTCCCTTCTTCAAATGCTTTACGCTGTTGCAGCACCAGCCTGACAGTGCTGCTGTTACAGATGCAGTATTGTTAAAAATTATTAACCCTATTTATCAGGTGTTCAGAGCTCATTTTCAACAGTTTGTCAGGAGCGGACTGCAGGCATAATGAAGTTTCAGTGCAAGAATGAACACAACATCGGTGCTCCCTTTCAGAAAACTTTTTTTTTTTACTGCTACAAATACAGCTGGGAAAAGCAATTAGTACAGATATAGTTAGCCACAGATTTGAACAGTTACGAATTTATCCAGCCAAGGTATTTGCATTTAGTTCTATGCAAAGCTCTTCCCTCATTAAGATTGTTAATGTTGTTATCAGTATTCTTGTTATTTGCCCAACTATATATTTAAGCCAGAAACTGAGAACCTAGTTCTATTGTACTCATTCATACATAATTCTTTATAAGTCTGCATATATTTTTATGACTAAACACATAAAATCTGTGCTGTGAAATCCAGATTTAGATGACAAATGCATTTTAGATTAATTGTACGGGATATGCCAAGTCCCATGCAGTATTGAGGACTGCTTGTGATACAAGAGTATCAAAAGCAATATATTCTATTTAGATAGTTAAAGAAGCTACCAAAGATTTAAACATAAAGGCTTACACCTGACGGGCTGTCTGTGAACTAGTACTGCTGTGCCCTTTGTAAATAATTTACAGTAGGAGCATAAAAAGAAACTAAGGATTGGATGGTCAACTGAGACTTGGATTTTTCTTTGTTTCTTCTGGTTAATATTATAACCTTGGTATTACTTAACCTCACTCGGTGCTCTATTCAGGAAATCACTGTAATATGTTTCCATTTAGAAACCAGAATTTTATGTAAATATCATGGAAAATTTTATTGGATGAAGTCCCATCCAATTTTCTAAAAAGCAGAAGGCTAAAGGAAACCATTCAAGGAAAACGCTGTAGGAAAATCTGTGGGTTTTACAGCATATTTAGAAACTACTAGCAAAAATCTATCCCAACAAAGACTGGTTTTGCAAGTACATGGTATAAGCATGGGAGAATCCATGTAGATCCTCTGCCTGGAATCTGAGATAGTATGAATGAAGTAATTTCTGATACAAAAGCCAACGCTAACATGGCATCAAATTAGTATACTTTGTCCTTCAGTGAGCTCCTTAATCTAGGATGCTGAAATAGCTGTCATCTGCCTTCAAAGCAAAATTGCTTTCAAAACCAAAATAAAACTCAGCTGGTGCTATTCCTTACTCCCCGAAAGGTAAGATCTGAAGCATTAAGCTAATTTGACAGTTGCTCACTACCAGCTGCTTCTTCCTAACAGTTAAAAACCATGCCTGCATGCCAGTTACAGCTTGCTATTCGCCGATCTACCGCCCACCCCGACCCCAGCATTCTCGTTTTCCTATAAGATACCCGTAACCGAGGACAAACATCACTCGTGCAATAAAGCTCAGACTCCAATCTCTGTGTCCTTTCCAAACTACCATGCTAGGAGGGTTTGCCAAACAACAGCAGCTCCGCTGTCCTGCCTCTGACCTGGACTAACCAGCCCACGGTGCCAGGCTGTACAGGACAGGGTCCCAGCTCAGCAGAGCACCACCATGGTCTGTCTGCTGCGTGCCAGACCACAAGAGGTGAGTCAATTTTATCCTCCGTCAAAAACTTTTCTTGAGAATAACTGCAGATGTGTTTATTAAACACCTCAGAATTCTTAAAAAGGCAGGGGAATTCAACAGACAGGGCCAAAGGCTAATGCTGAACAATAGTAAAAAATACACCAATTCCAAGCCTTGAAAGTCTTCAATGAACAAAAAAATCCCAGCACGCTACAGGATTTGTCAACAGGAAATTAGAGGGAATACAAAGAGTGACACTAGTGAATTAGTCGGTTGTTTTCCTCCTCTGATAGTACCAGTTCTATCTATAACACCAGACATCTGTGAAGTGCAAGAAACCTTCTCCGTTTCAGGAATGCCGCTGCTACACCTGGCTAAGTAGAAAGGTCACCAACATAGCAGCAAGCAGAACAGAACTGCAGATAATCTCTAGTACGGAATTTGTTCCCATTCTTAGGCACTGTTTTGAAAATGCTCAGAAAGATTAGCAAATTCATTTAAACGAAGAATCTTGAAGAGCTTCCACCTGCACTGAGGGAGCACAAAAGAAGTACACTAAGAAAAATGTATGACAGTAGCTTTTAAAATACTTAAAATTGAGGAGACCTCAAACTTCCAGGACATCCCATTGTTTTCTTCATTTGTTGTTCAAACTGAATTGCCCATGTTCAAGCTGCACTGGAAAACCTTTGCAGTTCTGTCTAGCTGAGGCTGAGCTACTTCCCGCAGAGCTGGTAGATGATTCAGGGGTACTAAGATTACAGCCAGGGGAAGGAGGACAAATCCTTTAATTGTATAAAATCATCAGATTAAGACTAACCCTCTCTGTGGTTCACTCTGTCAGCGGAGAACTCTGCTGCCCAGAAACAAAATGTTTACAAAGTGCTGGAAAAAAAACACCAAAAAACCCAGGGGCAGAGCCAGACACACCTTCTCCTTCTGTGTCTACACACTGCAGGGAGTCACGGGAACTCGCTTTGCTCCCAAGGTAACTAAATTGTCACCCATTCTCTTCTGAGCAATTGTCACAGAATTACAGTCATGCTGGGTTAAACATTTGGGAAGAGATTTGCAGAGGAAGTTACCTGAATACTGAGGTAAGGCCTCAATTTCTCTATAGGACACACATGATTGATGTCTTCCCCCTCAGCACCACCTGAGCAAAATTTCGCATTCAAACATTCCAAATCATCCTCTTAATGGCTTCAGACCCTTCTTCTAACAATCTCCTATACTGAAGGAACACCTCACCTAGTGGTTCAAAACCCACATTTTTCCTCTGAATTCATTTCTCTGAGCTGTCATCACTTAGTTTGATTACAGGAAAACTTCAGAACCAACCTGTAATTGCTGATGATGTTACAGCCCTTTTCCACAATCCCTCCTTCGGCCACTCACCTGAGTGGCCCAGCAGATTCAGCTGGTGGCCAGTGCTTTGGTAACACTGGCCACAGGAGTAACCATATCACCTGCGGAGTCCTACTACAACCAAAGCCTTTGAAACTCCTGACCCTTTGCATATTTCGGTTAGATTGCCACTGACTTGGGGGCAGGGAGGATCTGGGATTTTACTCAGTAGGCTGACTTCCATCTACGTATTGTTTACAGATACATTTTCAAGACTGGGTCTTTTTCAAAGGCATGACCTTCTTTCTCCGCAAAAACAGGTGTGCTCAACTGTTACTCAGTGTGAATAAAGAACGATGAATAGGGCTGTTCGCATTTAAATGTCTGTAAGTATTACTCCTCCTTCGGATTACAAGCCTCAGTAAATGGATGGCACAGCAAAGAGAAATATCTCATGCACAACTATTCCCAAGGTTTTCTATAGGCAGCTCTACATTAAAATCCACGTGAAGAAAAAAAGAATAAATGCTGCACTGCCAGAGACACCTGGTAATGATGAGACATGCAGTCCTCTACCGTGCTCGAAAAGGCTTGCTTGGCTGCTGCAAACAGGGCACACCTTTGTCCGATTTCAAGGAATTGTGAATGATGAGACAGCTGCATCCTTTTGCCTCAGGTATGAATAATAAGCCGAGCCACAATAAATCTTTTTCATGCCTTTGGCATTTAGGGTATCTGCCCAAAGCAGCGTGCTGCTTGTTTAGTTAACACGGGCTACCTTCGAAAATAGTGTGGTGCAACATCAGCAGATGTGTAAAGGGAAACAGCCTGTGCTTCAGATCAGTGCCCTCACAACACACATTTCAGGGGGGGCGTTCATTGAACTAGCTCTTGGGTGGCTCCTGGGCCAGCCAGTAAAGGCTGGATCACATCTTCTGGTTCAGTTTCACTCATCCAACGAATCCCTAGTTTATGCACTAAGACCACTCCAGGATACGAAGCAAAGCATAGCAAATGGGGACAATAGGGAGATTTGCTTCAGAAGCGCTCTGTTGATCCAAACAAAACTGTTAGTATAGATGTACCCAGGGAAGCCCAGAAAACTGCCTAATTACAGAGCCAAGTAGTCAGATGTGATAGCCAAATGAACTTCCTTCTGATGTCTGCTTTGAATGAGCCTTCTTTCAAAACAACACACACCTAGGAGCGCGGAGGCTGCCTCTACTAACCTTTGCTGCAAACAGTACCCAGGAGGAAAAAGAAAACTAATTGCACTTCAACACGGTATGAAACGTCTAGGTTACTCCTGCTCCTCCCTGCCAGCCCAGCAGTGGAAGTCTGACAGCCCCAGCATCTTCTCGCTTGCTGGAACACCAGCCTCAAAGATGAGCCTAATACGCAGGTTACACCAGTGACGCGGTGCAAAGCAGCCCTGCAGCACTAAGGAATCTGGCCCACTACATTTGTTTTAATGCTTTAAACAGATAAATTAAAGCGAAATGTGTCTTTCAGGATGTCACTGAATAGGCAAGCTGAGAAATAAATTGCGCTTCACATATGCTTTTATAACACATAACAACTGTGACTGTCAACACAAGATCCTTTTCACTGTCAATTCACCACGCGTTCTGCGAGACCTTGGGGCCTGCAATTATTTCATTTCCTTTCTTGTAAATGCAATTTCCACTTAGTTTGGTGGAATAAAGGTAGACAAAAGGTGGTAGGAGTTGCTGTATTTTCTGATAAAGGTTATCTGTTCAAAATTGTAGAAATCCACAAATTACAAACAGTATTTTTCAGGAAAAACCTCACCTTTCCGTCAGGGTAGCAGTTCAAGAAAATGTAATGGCATTATTCATGTCAAATTAACTGTTGAACAAATCTTCATCTTTCTGATTAAATTAAAATGAAGATCATCTTTCTTCTAGGGATACTTAAATTAAATAAAAGGGGAAAACACATATGATTGTAAAAGACATCCTGCTTTTAAAACTCGGTGCGACTTAAATACTGTAGAGCACAAAAGGAAATTGGGCTCTTTATCCATTCAAAAATAAATTATAAAAGTACCTGCAAGAGAGTGAAGTAACTATCAATTCATAAAAATAGATACGAACTGAATTTCCAGCTCATTTGTCATTACTTACTCCTTTGAACCAAGCAATGGATACTTGCTAGAATTGGTACTGGTGATATTTTTTAACTGACAGAGCCGGAAATCAGAGGTTTAATTAGCCATGATTACAATATTCTGCTGATCTGATTTGTCTCAACTATTTCCTTTTCTTGAAGTGACAAACTGACAAACAACCTGGCAAGGGAACTGAAGCAAGTGCACAGCCTAATTTCAAAAGGAGCTTGGTATTGTTGTAAAACAAACCAATCCTCCAGGGGATCTGTCTGAAATAAATATTTCTGAAGCAGGTTTAACTCTTTGATGCTTAACTGGCACCTTGGGTCTTCAATCTGTTGCGACAAAAGATCCTTCTGCCCATATGTGCAAATGCGGCACTAACTATATTTTTTGTAGCTTTTGAAGACTCTTAATCTCGCGATTTCAAGGTAATTCAGAATTTTTACCAACAAACGTTTAAGAGGAATAGGACTTGTTTTGGTCCAACAGAAACTACCCTGAGCACCTGCATACAGACCAATATGACCTACATGACAGTATGTTTTAAAATATTGTGCTAGAATTACCCTATTTTTTACATCAAGAGTTAACTATACAACTATCATCCCTCTTCTCTTCAGGATGTGGAAAGACCCCTCAACTTTGCCATTCCTCAGACTCTTGAGGTCTCTTTTGGCAAAGATGATGAACTTTTTTTTGAAGAACGTTCACAGATTTTACAGGAAATGGGCTTTATTACAGAGAATTCAATTTCTACTTCCACATGAGGCTATAAATTATTTGAAGAGTCAGTGAGTGGTAAACAGCTGCAGACTGTACCTTTATCCTGTTAACCAAAACTGGTATTAAATCACTTTCAAAATGCACCAGCTAAACAGATCTGGTACTAAAATGTATCTAGAAATCCATATTCTACTTACTGTAATGTATGCTTGGAGCCCGTGACGCCCTTAAGCTCATTAGAGATGGGACCCGAGTCAGGTACTTTGGGACTGAATTCTGTCTCCAGGTCTTTCTTGTTCAGCGCTGTTTGTGCGGCACTGGCTCCCGAACCTAGCACAGGCAGAGATTTTGATTCTGATGTGGCCAAGATTCCAGTGGGACCTAAAATCCAAAGAAAGTTTAATGCTTCTGTCGTCTAGATTGACCAGTCTAGAAAACAACACATAAGCATAGCAGAATTCAAGCTAACTAAGGAATCAAAATGGAATTTTAACTAAAAGCCTCCAGTGCATGGAGGCTAGCAAAATGCAGCATTTGCAGCTTCTGCTCTCCCTGCCAAGATTAACCCTTTCTTGTACCCCAGGCAGGGCTTGCTATGTTGACACCGTCATGCACGGAATCCCCCAGCCTCGTGGGATGGCGAGTCCTGCTGCCCATGCAGCGCGTCCACGCCACAACTTGCCAGTGCTCTCCCAGCCCAAAGTACAGCTGGAGCGAGAACCAGCCCACTGACAAAAAAGCCTGTTCTCATACTCCTGAGTGAACTACCCAGCTACAGAGTCCAAGCTAAATCCATACAGTGACATTAAAACCAGCCACATCTGCATCAACTATCACATGGCCTTACACTTGCACAGACTGTTTCTAACTAGGCAGAACATCAACAGTTCCTTACAGATGATGATAATAAAGCACATTTTAAGAACTGCAGACCTTTGCTCTGCAGAAGAGGCTAATTCAAAATATTACTCCTAAATCCTCATTTCTCTGGTTACCATTACTTTAAGGAGTATTTTCTCAGTAGGCTCAGACTATTAACTGCAATAACAATGTCTGAGCTCCAGGCAGGACAGAGGAACCTCTGTGTATATGGCTGTGTGCGCAGAAAATCCCGACAGAGGCATCTCTTGGAGAAAATGGGGATGAAAAGTGACAGGTGCGACAGGGAAGTGAATCACTGTAGAAGTAAGCAGGGCTCTCCATAATGGCTGAAATGGCAATGGTCTGGAAGAGAAAGTAAAGCTTCAAGAGTCACTTAATGCAAGAGAGAGGAAGAGGACTACAAAGGAGTCCAGCCACTTACTGCCACTGTCCTGGTCAGTGGTCACTTTCCGGCGTCGCAGAACTCGTTCCAGCTCTGTTTCACTGCTGTCTGTTTCAAGGGACTTCAAGCTTCGGGAACTAGTGGATTTATTCAGCGTTTCCTACAGCAAGAAATAGGCATGAGAAGCTCTCTGAGGACATAGTATGCCTTGCCAAACATCCCATATGCACAACATGATAACCTTTTAAACCGCAGTTCTAGACCAGTGTGTGAAGCTCTTCCATTAGTACAACAGTGAGCATCTGGGGGCTGGCTCACCACTCCTCCCCTTACTTGGATTTCCTGGTGTAGGGATTAACCATACTTAGCTACACATTACGGTTCTGATATCGGGCTTAAGGGTGATGCTCTGGATCACCAATGAACAAATTCTGCTGTTTGCAGGGAACTGCCAACTTCCTCCATCTTAACGTTTAAAGGATCTTAATAAACTGCTAGAGCATTACCATGCCCATTATCAGCAGAAAGCCAACGACTCATATTTTACTGCTGCATATGTTCTGTGCTGGTCCTGTGTTGCTCCATCCTGGTGTGTACACCTATCTGTAGAAGTCAATAGGTACTAGCAGCAACTGCAGCACATTATTATATTCTGTAATCTAGCTGATCTGCCATAACCCTGACCCTATATCCACATACTTCATGGCTTCTCTTACATACAGAGTTTGATCTCAAGCTTTTTAAACACACAAAATAGAAATGCATGCTACTCGTGCCTTATGCCAAAACCAGTATTTTGTAGCAGCGAAGCTGCAAGTCCAGCAGCGCTTCTCTTAAGGTGTGAGAGGAAAGGCTTTAATCAAAGCCTGAAACCTCACAGACTTGCCCACAGGAATTTTAACACGCACATAGTGCACACTGCATGCATTTCCCAACTGACAAAAGTCAGTTACTGGATCAGCACCCACTTGATTGTAAAATTTCCCTAAAATGTTTACAATGCAACTGAAAACTTGGGACCTATATGGTATTTCATTCTCCCTCTGAGTCTTGCCATCTTTAGGGATGCCCAGGAACCCTGTTCATTCAGCCTTCCACAAATGTCAGACTCACACAGCATTTTTCCAAAGTATAAATAACATACTCTTAACATCTTTTTTTGACAAGCACATATATTCTGAGCAGAAATAGCAAATGACAAAAGGAAATGGCATCACAAGTTGCAAAACCTGTGCTACTTTCAGGTTCCCAGCAAAGTAACTAATTCTTCACCACCACCCAAAAATTAAAGTATTTTCTTTGGCAAATATTTGAAATTTAACTGGGCAGGTACATTATTAATTAGTAGTATGCTCCAGATCTGCACAAATGTACACAACAGAGTCACTCAAGTCTGCAATTTACAGAACATAAATGTGTTTTGTTTGTAACAATTATATGGAGGTCTACATGAAATGCATAATTAGCATAGTAACAACAAATGTTTACTCCATCACATCCCACCCCCGTGTTTGTTGTCTGACTGTGCATAATGACTGGTCTCAAGAATAGATTGGAATTGGATTTTACACAGTTTGTCTTACGCCGCAAATATCCTAAAGGGCTCCAAAGCAACAAGCTAGATACAGCAGTACAGTGACTGTAGGCTTCTCTCTGCTCCCTCTGAAGTACATAATCAAGTCTCCCCTGATGTCAGTGATACAGTGTCAAAGAAATTAAACAGCTATTAGAAAACGAAAGGGCCTTCAGCAGGATTGTTCAGTCCAGCCCTCACTGGTCCAAACAGCACGCCATATGAAATATTCCTATAATTACAGAGTTTCGTTTAAAACATAATCTCCACGTTGCATTTTATTTCTTTTCTATTTACCTCAACATTTAGTTATGTGTCCCTCTAATTACAGCTTAGCATTAAGGTCTGGTGGCCCTGTAGATGATTTCTTCCCTTCTTCCCCTGCTTTCGTGTGACTGGAGAACAGTAAGTTTAACACACTGTTGGTGCCGCACTCATGGTTTTAAATGGCAGCACAGGCTGTGGCTACGCTCCTTGCTGCACCACCCAACACAGCACTGAAGTTATTTTTCATAAGGTCTGTTTAGGTGCTACAATGGATGAGTAGAATGATTAGCCTTACCTTCTGTAGAGTGAATGTGAAGTATTTTGCTTCGGTTCAGGCAGAATTTCACCTTACAAAGGCAAAATTTCACCTGATGTCCCAAAGTCACGCTTCAACTTTAAAAGCTTCAGGGTCACAGAAGTCAGGGAGCAAGCAAGAACTACAGCTCCTTCTGAATGTTTGATACAATTTTAGCACTTGTGCAAAAGAAGCAACCAGTTAAATAAGCAATGCAATGTATGAGCAAAGGATGGAATTGGAACAAACTTAGCACATTGCTCTGAGCAGGACCAAATACACACCTGATGTTTTTATTTAGCGATCAATGGGTATGTGGACAGCTATTCAGAATTATTTTTTTCTACTTATAAAGGCAGAAAGACTAGAGAGCTCTTGCTCTATTTAGGCTACGTCTATGTTAACAAGAAATTCGGTGCCTCAGGAGAGAGCAGGAGTTCAGAGCAGTTGATGAGGAGAACCCTATGTCTACTATATGCGCTGTCTGGGGGCTTCACTTTGGACTAGATATATTCAGCTGCCTCTCACTCCCTAAGCATTCCCACTGTGAGTACTTGGATAGTTTCCAAAAGATCTATGGCAGGTGTGGACCATAACCTCCCCTCTAGTGGCAGGAACATACAAATCTGGGAGCAGAGTTAACAGGCTAGTTTTCTCCAAAATAAATTCTGTTCGCAAGACCAAAACCAATCTTTCAGTCTGACCAAAGTAAAAAGTGGAATCAAGGGATTCACTCCAAAACTGCTCTAAAGCTTCAAACCAAAACACTAATGCAGAAGTTTCAAATACTCGTCTATTTTACACAGAAGGCCCTGTCAGCTCAATGAGAAGAATAAATGAAATATAAACCACAAGTTTTCTTACCAGAATCCCTTTTAATTCTTTCATTGCACTTTCAGAGGGCTTTGGTGTTTCTGGCTGTAAAAACACATGCATGTTAAAAAACACATGAAATGGACCATGACAGACTTTGTACTTGAAGACAGATGTCGCACGAGGGTCCGCCACACAGGCGTACAGTTGTGTGCCGTTCCTCTGCTCTCTCCTCTCCTGGGCACATGGCTAACGTCCAATCTATAGTCTTACACAGATGAGTGGAAGAGTCTGAGCTCTTAAGACTGTGAATCACAGCCTACACACATAAAGAAAAGTCATGCTTTTGTGAAGACTGTAAGCAATATTTTATAGTAGCCACATTCAGGTATTAGTGCTAAGTGTTGCATAAAAGGAAGAAATACTGCTAAATACCATCTACTTCTTTATCACCCCCTTCGGTTCAGGCAGAATCCTGTTTTCTCTCTGTGCTTTTTGTTTCTCAGTAGCTGTTTGTTTACAAGATGTTTGCTTTCAGTTCCTTTCTCTGTCAAAGAAACTGGGCTTCTATTTACTTACTGTTGGCTTCGCTTCCTTTTCTGTTCTTCAGGCATATGCTGCTCTAATTTATTTTATTCAAAATCAAGCAAAGCAAATGAGGTGAGATAAATGTATTCTTTTGAATGTTTCACAGAAACTCTGATTTATTTTCAGTGTAAATTAGTGTACTTGGCTAATATCATTGCTCTGCTATTTATTCCAAACCTTTGTTTTAGGCCTGCTTGACTGGTTGACTGGTCTCAGATGAACTCCCTTTTTAATTCTGTCCATCATTTCTTCAACAGCTTGTCTCTTCAGATCCGTAACTTCTTCACCTGTTCCGAAAATCAAAAAGCATATCATGTTCCAGATATAAATACAGAGAAATAGTACAAAGAAAAAACCACGTTAAACAGATAGCCTACTAATCAGCTTGCTTGCCATAAACAGTTACCATAATCATAAATTAGTTTTAATGATGAAACAGTATTTACGTATACAATGTACTTAGCTATACTCCATGCCTGCATGTGTGGGCATACTGCTCAGGTACTACCCAAATCCATGCTTTTCCTCAGTTTTATTGAAAATGGCAATGATAACCATAAATATATAGGCTTACTTTTCTCCCCGTAAGTGGGCTGTTCACAGGGTCTTTCTTACATGATCACTATCTTATTCTTAATTTTTCCCACCAAAAAGAGGCACTTCACCTGATGTTGCATGCATCTATATACAGTAGCAGAAAGCAGTAACCTCGTCTCTAGTTATCAGGAATTCTAGTTCCTGGATACAGCGCTGTTGGTGATCTTTGCTATCAGCTACACTGTCACAAGCTCTTCAAGGATAATATGCCAATCTACACACGCTGAGGATCCAGCCGTGGACTTTGCAAATGCCTGAAGAAGTTTGGACAGAAGGAGGGCCCAGATCCTGAAAAACGCAAAGCTCCTATAACAGTTTCGGAATTGCAAAAGTTTAGCGCTACAGGCTGAAAATACAGCCCCACTTCCACTGTACCTCTTCACCCTGGCTCAGCAGAAATTTCCCCAGCTTCACTGACACAGGACAAGTGCACAATGCCCCACACACGGCCTGCACGCAGCCCATCACAAGACTGCCGAACATGTCTTGTATTTCACATGGGTTTGAGAACCTTGCTGGAATGATACAGCAACATCTCAGACTGAACTAAAAACACGTTTAAAGAACACTGCATGAAGTCAGAGTGCAAAACTTAAATACCATGAAAGGAAATGGTTGCTTTCTCAAGAGACTGAGTATCAGGACTGCAAAATATTCAGATGAAGTGGGAAGCTGTGTGATGAACCTAAACAATACCTGTTAACTTATCAGTGTTCTGGATAATGTAACAAAAGACATTTAACATGCCATCCCAAAAAGAGGTGGGGGGGGGAAAAGAGTACTTAAAGCAAATACATGGAGAAATACGGCTGATGGTATTCAGAGCTGCAATGTTGTACCTTATATAACAGGAATTTTAAATAGACTTTCGCTCTCTCACTTGTCAGGGTACTATTGATGATTCATAGAAATGCAGTTTCTGTATTCTAAGCCTATTTAATGTCAGGCTTTAATTTCACAAACAGGCTGTTTCAAATATAAAAGCATAATTGGTGGTATGGGATAGAAACCACTCATTCTAAGTCCTTAACAAGGGTCAAAATAAGCCTCAAGTTGGATATAATAACAAGATCAAGACAGAACTTTCCACCTTTTTATATTTTTATTTTAGGAACAGCTCAACTATTAAGAGAAAAAGCAGTTCATATGTGATTGAAGAAAGGTCAGAACTCTTAAAGTTTGCTAATAAATAATGAAAAAATGGGGTGTAGAGAACTTATAGTGAATTTCATAGTATTTCCTGCAATCACCGTTTGTAACGGTCTCAACAAAAAGGTGTAATCAAAACATCTAGGATGCTTCAAGATAAGGAAACCTGATAAATAAAGGCAACATAATTGAACTTTTACTGAAATATAAGAGTGACTCTTCATCAGAGACCTCAGTACAAGGTCACTTCTCTGATTATTTTACCCAGACAAACAACTTTATTTCTCTCAGATTGGTAATGAGTTCCCAAAGGTCCCCGCCAGGACCTGCCCAAGTCACCTGATTCCTCAGTTCTTCACCTGAAAATGGGAGGGGTAATACTTCTTGTCCTTCACATCCTGCCTGTTGGTCCCATCCAACAATCCAGCAATAGTTACAGACCATGACAGTCTGCTAGCAGCAATTTTTTCTTTAACAGTTATATCCTATACCTACAATTTCAGCCAGGTTCCCTCCTGCAGCCCCCTTTGTTTAAGTGGCAGCAAATGAGTTAAGCAATTGACTACAAACTCCTGTTTCAGAAGGAAAGAGAGAAACAGCCAGAAAAACCTTAGTTATTTTACTGGCAATGCTTGTCTAACTGGCTTTGATTCTTCAGGCACTCATGTTCATTTGTAAATCTGTACTTGACTCCTGTTCTCAACCTACTAGGTTTCCAGCTTCCATTAACAACAATAAAATGCAATTTCAGCTGTTACTTTGCACGCAGAGTCACCTTAGTGCAAGATCCTGTTTTGTTTTAGGTTTTCAGTATTATTAAAGGATTAGCATTACAGTCAACTCTGAGTGGTAATTTCACAAGATATGAATAGAGGGATGAAAACTGAAGCATTTAACAAACTAGCTCTGTGGAGAGGCTTGGGACAGAAGAAATCACAAACAAGAAGCCATTTGAAAGTTGGAAACTTCCCTGTGTTATGCTGCATATAACCTGTTCTCTGCTTAATGCTTGTTGGATTTGTTCTTCTGCCTCTTCCAGATAACCTATGGTAGTGCAAAGTCCTGGACGTACTGTAGGTGCAGCTACATGCTATATTGTGTCCAGTTTAAAGCCACAGGCTGAGCCTCTAAACGCTGCTATAGTGCAACTACTACTGCCAGGGCGCAACTCAAGCTGCATGGAGTTGGTGTAACAGCATGGGGCCTAAATTGGACCATGCTGTTCTCCCCATCCATTTATATCACCCAGCACACCACCATACCCAACTAAGTGCTTATCTTTACCCTCTCCCCAAGGGAAAAAACAGGAAAGATAACTTTTTCTGCCACATCAGTGAGGAAGATCAGCTCAGTAACTTATCTGATAAGCATTAGAGCCAGAAGCAGGAAGATCAGAACTCTTCAGTTACAGCAAGTGCTAGATCTTCCTTTAAGGTTTTTGATCTGCAGCTTCAAAGACTGTTCATACTAAAATCCATTTGGAAAAAGTATATTGGATGCTGATGAACAGCTCAGCTGTGGAGGCACAGGTGGCTACAGGGGCTGCATAAGTTTGCTGGGTATCCTGAGGCAGCTCGCAGTAGAATAGAATAAAATATTTCAGTTAGAAGGGTCCTACAACAATTATCTAGTTCATCTGCCTAACCACTTCAAGGCTGAACAGAAGTTAACGCATGCTATTAAGGGCATTGCCCAAATGCCTCAAATGCTGGCAGGCTTGGGGCATTGACCACCTCCCTGGGAAGCCTGTTCCAGTGTTTGACCACCCTCCCCATAAAGAAATGCTTCCTCATGTCCAGTCTGAACCACCCCCCGGCACAGCTTTGAACCATTCCCGCTCGTCCTATCAGCAATGAGGTCACCCCTCAGCCTCCTTTTCTCCAAAGTAGACAAACTCAAAGTCCTTAGCTACTCCTTACCAAAGCTACCACACATGTACCTGGGCTGCAACCACATTTCTAACCGCAAGGCAGATGAATATGCTGGGACATGGATAGCAGTAGTTAATGTTGACAGTTATAAGCATTTGTATCACTAGCTGTACGCACGGTTCATTTTCACTAGTTTTATCTGCAGTACCTAGTGAATAATCTGCACGACTTGAGAAAGGACAAGCCATACCTGACTCTTGCTGAGGAGGTTTCTCCTTCTTGCTCACGTTGGTGTTGGAGTGAGATCTCTTGCGAATCATTGACATAAGAGACCTTTGGGAAAAATGAAACTGCAGACTGTCATTCTGTCCTGTATTACACACTGTTAGAATGAACTTGAACATGACATACACAACAGCTTGCTTATACCTGATTATACAGCTAGTTACAAAAGACTCATTTAACAGTTCTTGAATGCAGATGTACGTTCTGAATTACCCCCCACAATGCCTCCCATCAAAATGCACCAGAGAAATCTATTTCTTTTTAACAGGCATTAGGCACAAATCAAAACACTCCAGATTTGAATATTAAATGACAGTGTCTCATTGTAACACATGACAAATTGAAGCTGCTCCAGCATAATAAGAGGAAAGAAGAGCTTTCTTCTTTTGAATATTGATAGCAAAGTATTAGGTATTCTAATAGATAGATATCGACATGAAGATATTGAATCTTCAGATATTGAAGTGAAGTATTATTCTTCAGAGGACACTTAAATATGGTCATCAGTATCTCCTCACCAACTACAAGTTTGTAATCTTCTTACGGTATCAAATAACTATCCTTTCACTATAGTCAAAATGTAAAAGTCCAGGCATAGAAATGATTCATCTTAAAGCCCAAGTATAAGCTCCTATGCATATCTGATGTGTCAGTGGGGCATATCACTCCCAGCTGAACATTGCTCCTTACAGAGCAGAGTGACCTCCCTGACAGAAAGGGTCAGAACTCTGTCCCAGAAAAAAGCAGCATTCAGCGCCTAGGCTCTGAAACAACCTCTACGCACATCAACATCACAGTGCATGAAGGAAATATTCTGATGTAGCTACTACAGGGCTTAAAATGAATTGTGTTACCGGTTTCAAAAATAAAAAAAAATAAAACAAAACACAAAAAACCAAACCCATACCACCACCACCCCAAGTTAATTCATGCTACACATTAGCAAGAAAGAAGCAAACAAGCCAAGTGAGTTAGCGGACAGAAAAGGAGCAAAAGGCGAAACACAATTGTTCAGAACATGTTTAGTTTAGATTTCTAAAAATAAAGCAAGATGCCCAAAGGGATGAATTCTCCCTACTAATCATCTCTATCCATATATTAACACAGTAGTTAACAAGATTCCTATATGTAATTTCTATTAGGTTAGAAAGTGTCAAAGTCCATTTATTTTTAAAACCAAGCAGACAACATGAAGATCAGCTGAGTTCCTAAAATTAGCCAAACACACCTTAGGGCTTAGTTAATTAATTCAGGTCTAATGCCTGATACATCCTATATTGGTCATCCTCTTTTACAGTCCTTTGCAAAAATCAGACTTAATTTTGATAATTTCACCCAAAGCTGCTTGACGATGGGGTGGTGATTTTCTGGGATTTTTTTTTTCTTTTTAACTTAGGAAAGCAATTGTGGGAACTCAATGGAGTCTGCATTTTCATCACCAGTATCTGACAGGAAGGGACACACAGTAACCCAACATAACCTTTGGTTCAAAGGCGTTTTCTTAGCAGTAGATTCAGACAAGCATTTCACAAATCTGCAATTACAGCTATCAGGTGAATAGAAAAAAATAACCTCTGAAATTAGAGAAGACAGGTATCCCTCCTACTGCAAAGTCACAGCCTAGACAACTGGTTGGGCTTGGCAAGGCAGACACTGTTCAGAATTGGTCAGGGTGTTCGTCTGTTGGCAGGTGGGGCACAGAGCCCGTCCTGCCAGTAAAAAGCCCAAGACAGATGGAGAAAGCCTTTTTTTTCTTTAAAGACCCTCTTCCTGCTTGGATGCAAGCTCGTGTAATGTATTCTGCTTCAGCAAAGCATTAAAGCTGTGACCTTTGATTTAAGCACTTACCGTATAGGGTTAGGAGGAGGAGGAGGAGGAAGAGGAGGAGGGGGTGGTGGTGGTGGAGGTGGTGGAGGATTTTCAGACTGCTGTATTCGTTTTTGAAGTTCATCAACTGCACAAAAGCAACAAAACAAACTACAGTAAGTTCTTGGTTTCTCACATCTGCTCTAAAACTCTGATGGTTTAAACAAAGCAGCTACTAATTAACTAAAAAACAAACAACAAGAATAAACCATACAACTTCTAGGATATCACATTTTTGATTTCCTACCAAGAACAATGTCCTAGATGCACAGGATTCTCATTAAACCAGGTAGCTTCAATATGAGTTACTTTTGAAACTAAAATGACACTCTCCCTCGTACAGGATCCTTCATATAAAATGACAGAGCATGGAAAAGTTTATCACATTCCGGCAATGGTCTATTTGAGGTTCCATTTGAGAATGAATTAAGAAGAGATGAAAGAAATGAGCAATTTTGGCTTCCAGCCTTATCTCTGTCTTGCTGATGGTGTGGGTTTTCCCCACAAAAATGGTCAAAACTGGGCAGTGATCAGAATGGATTCCTTCTCTCCTGTTTTCGTGTCAGACCTAAACTGTGAAAATTACTTTTCTGCACTTGAAATATTGTCAAATGCAGTCAACTGGGGAAGAGCAGATACAAAGAAAAAAAAAGGCTTAAATTTCTTTTTGTTAGAACAATTTTTAGCAATTGTTCTGAATTATGGCAGAAGTACAGAATATGATTTCCAAAGTGGATAAGGTTCATTATTCTCATAATGATGGATTCAAATTAAAATTACAATCTTTAACATTTACTTTTAAACTTAAAAAGAAAAAAAATTAAAATCAACTAAATTGCTTTAAATTTCAGGTACAATCTTTATGCTGATGAATTCCTTCTGAAGGACAAACAAGCCTGGAAGAACCTATGTGCTGCCATCCAGCGAGACCTGACCCCAGGCTGGAGAGCTGGGCAGAGAGGAACCTGATGAAGTTCCACAGAGACCAGTGTAGGGTCCTGCCCCTGGGGAGGGACAGCCCCAGGCACCAGCACAGGCTGGGGCTGGCCTGCTGGGGGGCAGCTCTGCGGGGACGGGACTGGGGGTTCTGGGGGCAGCAAGTCGCCCGTGAGCCAGCAGTGGCCCTGTGGCCAAGGAGGCCAGTGGGACCCTGGGGGGCATGAGGAAGAACATGGCCAGCAGGTGGAGGGAGGTGATCCTCCCCCTCTGCTCTGCCCTGCTGAGGCCGCCCCTGGAGTGCCGTGGCCGGTGCTGGGCTCCCCAGTTCGGGAGAGACGGGGACCTGCTGGGGAGGGGCCAGCGGAGGGTACCAAGATGGTGAGGGGACTGGAGCATCCCCCGTATGAGGAAAGGCTGAGGGGGCTGGGGCTGCTCAGCCTGGAGAAGAGAAGGCTGAGGGGAGCTCGTCGATGCCTACAAACATCTCAAGGGCGAGTGCCAAGAGGACGGGGCCAGGCTCCTTTCAGTGGTGCCCAGTGACGGGACAAGGGGCAACGGGCACAGACTGCAGCACAAGAAGTTCCTGTTGAATATGAGGAAGAACAGCTTTACCTGGAGGGTGATGGAGCACTGGCACAGGCTGCCCAGAGAGGCTGCGGGGTCTCCTTCTCTGGAGACATTCAAAACCTGCCTGGACACGACTCTGTGCAACCTGCTCAAGGTGAGCCTGCTTTAGCAGGGGTTGGACTAGATGAGCTCCAGAGGTGCCTTCCAACCCCAGCCACCCTGTGATGCTGTGAAAGAATCTGCTGTGAAGGTTAGATCTTTTCCAAGGCAGCTGAGAATTCATATGCTGCCTAGGCGTATTTTTAAGGCTTGCTAATGTAAAACTCACACAAAGCAGTTCTTCCAAGCAAGACTGCTTAAAGTGAATCCTGCTTTTAAGGGTATGTTTCAGAAAAGTGCGGCTGTACATGGAGTCTTAACTGAAGACAGGGACTTTGGCCTCCTCTGACAGGGGCTTAAATGCTTCTCTGACCAGGTGTCATACTTAAAACTAGCACCTGGTTAGGCCTTCAGCTGAACAAGGACTGAAAGCAAAGGTACATGCAAATACTTAACCAGCCACAGCCCCACACTCCCTATAGCGAAGCCACACACATCAGGTGCTCTTTTTAAAATCCATTTTAAATCAAGAGCATTAGGTCAGAAATATCCTCATTCAATACATGGGATGCTGCAGACAAGCCAGGCACCATCCTGACAGCCATAACTGTGTGAACATCTGCACTGCAACAGTTGTTCTGTCCTCAATATTCTGTGAACCTATTCTTTGGGTGTTAAAGTCAGAGACAAATGCACACAGCAGCTAGCAAGACTGTTCCTTTCCTTTCAGTCACTTGACACGGAACGAAATATTTGACTACACGTAAGAGATTTACATATAGAATTCTCATAGATATGAGCCATAAAATCCCACCAGATTTGTTTAGCTAACTTCTTTTGTAGAGCTCTGAAAGCAGTACTTACCTTTTAAATATCTGGTTTTTGAAAAAAAGAAAAAAAGAAACACCTCCTAGACCCTCTCACATCAGCAGAAATTGTTTTCTCACATGTCAGTATGCAGGGCTAAATCATGTCTTTATTTTCACTGATGTCTTCTATTGCAAGACTGTTAAATGGCTGGGTAAGCTTGATAATTACGGGATGTTTTTGTACAACTGATACAATGTAGACTCCACAGTCTGATAAATCACTGTGCATCTTTGCAAAACAAAAACAACGAAAAAAGGAGGGGAAAAAAAGAGCAGAGTTGTCCCATTTTTTTAATTTTTAAAACTAGGTAAGAGGATACATTTTGATTGGGTACACATTTCGACTGTGTCTTTCACACAGAAACAACAGATATATATCTCCATCTGTAAGACTCAGGGCAATTTAACAGTACCTTACAGAAGTTTTGCAAGGTTATTCTTTCACAGACATTCTAGACAACCGTAGTTGAAGGCAGTTACTGTATTTTGTCTTGTAAAGCACAGGTCTGGATCTCAGCTACAAAAGCTGTTGCTTCTGGGGTCTCAAATGTAACATGTATAATTCTATTAGATGTGCACTCACCACTCACACCCCCCTCAATTTTCCCTCTAAAATGAGTTATTATATTATTTTACCTGAATGCTTTAGGTCTCTAGCTTTTTCTTCTGAGTTCTGACACTTAAGCTCTAGTTCCTTTTTATCTTCTTCCAAAAGTTCTAGTTGCTGTTTAAGACGACTAATCTCCTTATGCAGTGCTTGATTCTCTAGCTGCTCCTCCAATTCTTTGATCTGCAGTCAGCAAACAATAGCATTCATTACAATGAAAGGTATTTTCTTCCCTTCCTTTTGAGAAATAACCCATTAGGCACAGTTATTCCCGAAAACATGATTTAGGAGTGAACTGCAAGTCCCAGAAAGAGGACAAATTTTGAATGAGAGCTGGACAGATCTCTCTGAGAGATGTCAGAATTTCTATTATGATCCAAACTTGTTTTATCTCTTCTTCAGAATACGTCTTTAGCTCCAAAGTATTTGAGCTATAAGATGTTCCCTTTTTCTTTTTATAGTTTTTTTATCACGTAATTAGAATTTCAGAACATTTCTTCATTTGAAAGCAGAAGAACATTGACATTTTTGTTCTTTCACTGATTGTTTCCACTGACAGGTTGTTATTTAATCTCCCTTGTCGCAACTCATGCACATGCCAGTAGGTGAACTATGGAACATCTGCAGCACTGAGGCAGCATTCAGGTGCAGAGTAGCAATCACTTCCCCACTCCCTAAATATATACATTTTACTCTAGACTTCAAGAGGCCAAAGATGCAGAGGTTTTCTATAAACTGGCAATTATCCTTCCAAAACACTCATTCAGAAGCAAGTAAGATTACATATAGTCTTAGTATCACTGCGCTGATGAAAGCACTGGAACTGTCTACCTCTTCCTAGCATTACTCTGTTAACAGAGTGGAAAACTAATTTTCAGGCTTTGGAGTGAAGCAATGGTGATTTCTCCCAGTTAGAGACTAATCTAGTCCTGTTTCAAAGAATATATTTGTTTAGATCCTAGTGCTTTAGACCCTATCATACCACTTTGCAGCATTCACCTAACATTTCCCTGCTCTAGTATGTCTGGCTCTTCCCCATGCAGTTCGTTAGCAAGTGGCCAGACTACTAGCGTGAACTGCCCACCTCTCAACTCCTGCTCCTCTTAGCTTATACCCCCCTTAAAACACCCTTTATATTACTCAAAGTCCAAAATATTCTCTTGTCATCTCTTCTTCAATGGAACCAGACTTACTGCTTGTATTGCACTTTACCGGCATCCAGAATAAAATACTTAGCTAAACCAGAGCCCTCAGGCCAAAAAACTTACAGGTTTTGTACTCATGTCTACCAGTGACCCAGAAAAAGGGCATCACAACCTTCTCTGAAGTTCAGGTTTGTATTTTGAATTCTTATGGGGCACAAGAGCTCAAATAATTCCGAACATAAAAAATATGATACTACTTAAATTCAGGAGGGTCTCAAAGACTTCTGCATGAGATGCAAAGTAATCCTGTTTTACCTTTTGTTGGTGTTGAAGCCTCTCTTCTTCTAATGTGTGGGTTAGCTTAGCGTTGTCATCCAAAGCCTTCAAAAGCTGTTGATCAGGAGCAGAATTTTGCAGAAGCAATTGACTTTGCCTTTTCATCTTGTTTTGTTCAATAAACATCTGCCAAAACAAAACGCACCCCCAACAAAAACAACAGTTAAGCACAGTCTAATGCTACCCTGGGAAAAATAGCAACTGAAAAGAAAATGAAGAAATTAACATTGTGTTAATATATGGTAGGGATAGCGAGGAAGAAGGTGAGAAGGAAAGGGAAAAGTAGTTCGAGAATAAAATTTACAAGAGCTAAGCTCACACTGAAAGAAACCAGGTGTTTGCTGATAGAACCACCCACTGCTACACCTCAATTATGCGCATGTTGGTAGCATTCAGAATTTAAACACGTCTCTGAATTTTGTTTCCTGGAAATGGGAACAATCTGGTCCCTATTCTGGGAGTTCCAGAGAGATTAAAAGAACTCTAGGTGGAGGAAAAAAAGGTCTGTGAATTCACAGGCTACCTCCTTAAACACACCTGCAAGCCTTGGCATAAAGCCCACTTCTTGTGAATGTTACTTGGATATGTGAATGATGGAGAGTCTTTGGCAAATGAATTTCAGTCCATGTCTGTGTAATCATTTCAGGGCAATTTCAGTCTTTTAGTTCTGATCCTTGTGTTCTTTCCTCTTCCTCAGTTATATTTTTGACGTGGGGAATGGATACATTGGGTGTGGGGGAAATAATCAAATAGTCTAGAGACCTGATATTTACAAAAATACCACACATTTCTCTAGGATTCACCTAAGAGATGCAGAGGCTGCCAGCACATGCAGTTTCCATAAGAAAGATCTGCTCCTTCCAGACTGTTCAGGAGCTCAGGAAAAAAAAGACTGATTCCTGCCAAAAAAAAAAATTCCTAGTGAATTTGTTCTGCATCTTGGCATCTCTTTCAGGTAGAGGGTTGCCCCCCCGGCAACAGGGGCTTCATCTCGAAAAACTCAGCTGAGCCTGTTCTTACAGCAGAAAGAGGGACCGGGTCATGCTGAGGTTTCAGACGAGTGCACAGATCAGCAAAGCATGCCACTTACAGCAGAAGAACAGAGAACAGCCTGAGAATGCAGACACTCCCTCCGACTGTAAAAACACTGTTGTACGGCACAGCAAAAGCAAGGCAATGCTTTAAGAATAAAGTATTTTAGACATACAAAAGTTCCATGGCTCTTTTCAGGTTCCCATACTATTTATTTACACACCCAAATTACGGATACAACATATGGTTTCTTTTCATCTGGTGCTACTGCAGTGCTACGTGATTTATTTATTTAATACAATTGGATTTTAAAGAAATATCAGCTGATGCAGATTTGTGGCAAGCATTCCATCCAGTGCTTTGCACAGACGCTTCAGTTGAGTCTTCTTAGCAAGCAGCTCTCTAGCTGTACATACAGACTGAGAAGCCTGCTGACCGTGCTGAACTTTTAACTCACAAAGCAGCCTGCTCGACCCTGCGTGCCAAGAAGAGTCAATTGATGCAGCCTTAATACTAAAAAAACCTACAGTGAACACTTCATTGGGCAAAGCTGTGCCATGAGGGCAAGGCAATAAAGGACTGGAAGTATTCGATGAAGAGGAAACGATGAACAGATTCTAGTACCACACTCTGTTATAAAACAAACAAAACCAAATTTATGACAAAACACACAGGCCACTGCGGCATGGTGCAAATGTGCACTGGACATCAGCTCCCTGTCACAAAATTCTGCCAGTCAAACCAATTATGTTTGCGTTACCTTAAATAAGTAGGGCTGTACCAAAAACAATTCAAAGGCAAGAGAAATTCAGAATCAAAGC
The DNA here is from genome assembly GCF_015220075.1 of Falco rusticolus. NCBI lineage: Eukaryota > Metazoa > Chordata > Aves > Falconiformes > Falconidae > Falco > Falco rusticolus. The sequence continues at coordinate 36,839,833 of NC_051195.1, forward strand.
TACCCACCCCAACCCATAAAGGTTTGCCTTTGTATTGCAATCCATCGACTTGTTTAACATTTTCTCTTCTTAAACAAAACAGCATGTTTGAAACATCACACTTTCAAAAGGCCTGTAAATCACTGCTAAAGAACTCAATACTGTCTCAAACCCTTCTGCTTTCCTGTCAAGTGAGTCAAAAGTTATTTAACCCTGATGGAAACATCTCTCTAGAAGCCACCTTCACCAAACGTCACAGTTTACCTATAGCAAACTTTCAACGCAAAGTGAAATCTTGGGTTTCATTTTTTTGGAATTTGAAAAACAGTTTGAGATGATAACTCCAGATTTTTGTTCCCCAAGTTTCTACCACTAAAACCAACAGAACAGAGTTGTTCCAGCCTGAGGGAGCAGAAAGTTGCCAAAACAAGAAGAAATCAAGTAGATCAACTTGATTTCTTCAGCTTGAGCAGATACTTCACCAAATGTAGAAAATTCATATTCACTTTGTTTCATGCTCTTCTGCAACAAAATCAAAAAAAATACTTTTGAAGACCTGGCTGAAAATCTTTTCATTCAGAAGTTTTCACATGAAGTATTTTCAATTGGCTTTATAAATTGCTTTCATGATATTGCAAATACGTTCCTGCTTACAACATATGTAAAAGTGTTTTCACCACCCCAAAAAAATTGTTGTTTATAACTTAATGCTGTCATCAGACACATGGGAATCAGTTTCTCATGGGGAATCCCATCCATTTCAGAAGTTACTTACACACATGTCCTTGAAGTACCAGAATATTTTAAATGGAATGGAAAAAACTAGACAAGATGGCCATGACAGATAAAGCAGAAAGCAAGCTGGTGATGAACTGATTGCAAGTTTTTGAGAGGTTGCTCTGTGTGTTTGACAGGGGACAAAGAACCACCTTAGAAATTAATTCTAACTTAAAATTTAAAAAAATCAGTTCCTGCTTCAGCAGGGCAGAAATCTGTCTGCACAACCCTGAATATTAATTAAAGTGACTGCTGAAAGGGCAAAACAGCTACTAACAGGATTATTTGGACTAGGTGGAATTTAACCAATTGATGGATTAGTTCCGACTTTGCCACCTGCTAGACAATTATCTGCAGAGTATCCCAATCAATGCTAGAAATGTAAGTTGATGCTGAAGGAATCTACTGAAACCATGACTGCAACGAAAGGCAGATCACAAGGGACAATAGTTTGCTTACAGCTACCATTTAAATTTTAAAAATCTCCAAGTGTTGTTCAAAGCAGCTATGTATCTTTCCCCCAAGTTTACAAAAAGAAGCTCCAAAGTGCAGGAGATCTGGGACTTGGCCACTTTCCATCAGCAGAGTTTGCATAAGAATTGAGGAGGGGGAAAGAGAAGGGGGTGAAATCCTGAAAATAACAGACGTTTTTCCCTTGACCTTAATGGGGCCACACCTCATTCTCAGACCACTGCTCTAACCATTACCCTAAAGAGCGCTCGCTGCAGCTGTTTTTTGTTTACACCAGAGCTGGAAAAGGAATTCTTCCTCATTAAAAAAGTTAGAAAGCAACTCCATTAGTGTCAAGTCCCTGGGAACTCTGATCCTCGTTCAAATAATGTTCAGGGTACAACTGGATGCTTTCCAACTAACTCTTCTCCCAGGAGCAAAATGAGGCCAAAGGAAATGCTTTGATATCCATATGTTGCTAAATTTCCACCTATACATCGTTTGGGTACTCGCTATGCGGGATAACTTTTTTGTCTTAGCTACAGTTTGAAGGGAGTAGAATGTCTCAATACAGCCGCACTGTTATAAGAAGGTAATCACTGGGTGCATAAAGTAAAATCTACATCAGTGGCAAATGCTATCCACTATGAATAAAATAGCAAAAGGCATGTTGCAAGGCAGAGTCAAACTCTGGAAGTCTCAAATAGAAAAGAGATTAAGATCAGTCAACTAAACAGTCGGCCCTGATTTCAATCCTTGGCAGCACTGCTCCATCCCCTACACATCCTAGTGAGACATATAGTAAGTCATCCTCATTGAGTGGTAACACGCTCATTTACATCTGTCATAGTTTACAGGAGCTGATGTCTTTCCCATTACGTGTACCCTAAAGCCTTATAGTCTTGTGTTCAGACCTGAAATAAGTCCCAAGAAAGGTAGGGTTAAGGTACTTGTATCTCCACAAAAGAACAGCCTGTTGGGAGGATTGTATGTAAAGGGGAGGACAGAAGTGATCTTGTCTGATTATGGCTTGACAGGGCACTAAATGGCTCTAAATTCAGGAGGTACTCAGTTTAAAATACCAGCTCCAGGTGTGGATTTTAGTTCAATGGCTAATCAGGAAAGATAAACATATATACTCTAACTCTGTAACTGCTTAACTGTACTGTATTATCAAGGACACCTGGGCTTGTGAGCTTCACTGCACATAAATATTACAGCAGGGAACAATAGCTAGTGGGGGTTTTTGATGGAAGAGTTGAGAAACAGATGTATCTTACTAAAGCACATTAACATGCCCATAGTTTGGACATTGACCTAGAAACGCTCCCTCTACACTCAGATTCAATGCTGCACATCAAGCAATGATATCAGCCTCATATGAGTTACAAATTCCTTATGGTTTAGTGGGTTCATAGGTGTCTGAAGAGCTACTCAGGAAAAAAGCTACGACAAATAAATAGGCTCTGCAGTTCGGGCACAATCCAGAAAACGTGCTTCAGCACATGTTTGATTTTAAATGCATGTGGCATTACTTGGATCTGAAAATGTTGTAGCTGGTGCTTATATTCCTCCCTGCCTAGTAACTGCTTCTATGAAAAGTAACTGTCACGTGATGTCAGACAGAAAGAGATTACCCAAATGGCTAATATCAAGGGCATGGAGGGCACAGGACAAGACTCTCTCTAACAAAAAACCAAACAATGCGAAGAGTGGAAAACCACAGCAATGCATTTCTGGCAGTGTACTTCATAGAGCTCCTCCTTCAGAGGAGCCAAAGACTAACCCTAGATAGATTTTCAGACTACTACAGAAAACCAAGCAACAGGATCATGAAAAAGGACACGTGCATAGTAATGGGCAACCAACAGTCACTCCTCTTTCTCCAGATAATTCATAATATTTTATGGTTAGTAGTTTTTGTTCAGCCCTGCATCCATTTTAGACTAATAAAAGATACAATGCAGTTGATTTGGTTACTTGGCTAATAGCCAGACAACTTCTGAAGGGACTGTTCCTAAAGAACTACAAGTTGTAGTATTAGTAAGTTTTGTGGCTCAGAAGACGAGATCTAATTTACTTAGAATGGGGGAACTGGAGTAGATGAGTTAACTGTATTTCCACAAAGGTGCTTAGAGCATGTGTTTTGAGCATGAGAAAACTGAATCCTCATCAGTTTTGTAACTTACTTAAAAACACAGTATTATTTATTTTACCAGCCTGTTCTGTACAAAAGGATTTGTCAAACTACAGCACTCATTTTTCACTTATGAGACATAACTGCCCAAGGCCCAAAATAAAGGGAAAAAAAAATCACTATTGTAATTTATTTCTTTGTTTCCTGTAGAAAACCGTTTTCTTTTTGCCACGGCAGAAGTATATAACACTTCTATAACACTCACAGTCTTACACCATCGAGACACTATCGAATATATTTAGAAACAGATCATATACCACATGAAAAAGGAGGAAAACTCTCCACTTTTTTTCCCAATAGATTAATTGCCTGAACAAAAAAAAGAGAAGGGAGTAGGGGGGGAAAGAGGTAGACCAAAGAGATAGTTTCCTAGAGCGTACATCTGTTACCATTTCACAAGCCTGTTCTTGGGAAAAAGCTTGATGAAATATATTAGTGCTATATCATGCTTCAAAAGTGGTGACATCCAAGCTCAGGAGAATTCACGTACTAACCACTTATCATGTCTCTTTAATTATTATTCACAGTTTAGTCATCTGGAATGCAAATTAATTATCTTCAGATACCAGTCACTGTTGAACTATCCTTGGTAATGCACAGTGTGGTACTTGTAAGCACAGAGTTGCTCCACGAGTGCTGGTTATGCAGTATGCACTCACAGATGTGGCATGCTAATGCAGAAGTCCTCACACATTAACCCTTAATAAAAGGTCACAAACACATCTGAGGAAGAAGAGTTCTTGGGGAGCTCACGTCATTGAGATAACCAAATCCACTGCACACAACCTCATGAGTAGTGTAAACATCTGTTAAGAATGACAATAGTTTTTCCTAAGTCTTCTAAAGTGATAGCCACCTTTTATCTTTCAATAAGGGAAGATTCAGTCCTAGATTAAGTAATGCAGCTGTGCACTGGCCCACGTATGGGATGCAGGCATTTTGAGGTAAACAAATGGCAAACACAATGTTGTGTAATAGTTACTTAGAAACACATAGACATGGTATGCTGGTTTAATGCATCCATAAACACTGAGAGTTGAAGGGAAACTCAAGGAAAAGATGAACGATGCACATTACAGATTCGCTTCCCTTTTTTAATCCATCTGGATCACAGTTCCTTTGAACCTCTCAGACCACAAACTATTTTACAGACAACCATAAACACTTGGGAAACCCTTAATTTTTTTCTCCAGTTGTATGTTTTGAGAGAAAGCCTACACTAGCCTCAAAAGTGAACGGAACCCCAACAAACCTGCTCAGCAGTTTGACACTTCACTTCTATTTATCCAAGATACAGAGGACAGAAAACAAGAGCTCGATACTAACTTTGAGAGCACACTGCCTCTTATCCAGGAGGTTTCCAGAGTAACTTTAGATGCAAAGGTTGTCCCCATGCCAGCACACAAAACAGTAACGAACTGTTCACTTGTAGTGGTTTTGGCTGGGGTAGAGTTAGTTTTCTTCATAGCAGCTGGAATGGGGCTGTGTTTTGGATTTGTGCTGGAAACAGTGTTCATAATTCAGGGATGTTTTCATTATCACTGAGCAGCCCTTGCACAGAGCCAAGGCCTTTTCTGCTCCCCACCCCACCAGCGAGCAGGTTGGGGGGCACAAGAAGTCGGGAGGGGGCACAGATGGGACAGCTGACCCCAAGGATATTCCATGCCGTATGATGTCGTGCTCAGCATATAAACTAGGGTCTCCCCTAGGAAGGGGGGACGGGACGTTTCAGAGTGATGGCATTTGTCTTCCCAAGTAAACGTTACATGTGATGGAGCCCTGCCAGAAGGAATGGAGGTGGCTGAACACCTGTCTGCCCATGGGAAGTGGTGAAAAAATTCCTTGTTTTGTTTGCTTGCACGAACAGCCTTTGCTTCACCTTTTCAACTGCCTTTATCTGAAGCCATGAGTTGTCTCACTTTTACTCTTCTGATTCTCTCCCCCATCCCCCTCACGGGAGGAGTGAGCAAGTGGCTGTGTGGGGCTTAGTTGATGGCTGAGGTTAAACCACAACATCACTTTACAAAATATTGTTGCAAGGCAGGATGTATGCTTAATAAACTATTTATGCCAGATTATTTTGTTAAACTCCTGGGATTTTTACATCCCTAAGACTTTAAATTTACTTCTCTCACTGTGTTCCTCCCCTTTTGGCTTCCTCTGGCTGTATGTATTGTATTTTGCTCATCTTTGTGAAGAGTGCTTTTCAGGGCTAATCTCTATATTACTGCAATGGCCTTCAAGATACTCTCTGCCTTCCTTTGTTTTCTTATAAACTGCTCCACAAAGAGCTGAGAGATCTTAAAGTGTCTCTTAAAACATGACACTAGAATTCTGGTTAAGCTTGCCAAGATTCCTGTGTTAACAACCCTGTTTTATTCAGGTAGGTACAGATTTTTCCATGTCCCCGCCCCTTACACACTCTATTTATTTAGTTCTTTTATGCAGAGTCCTGTACCTTTCACAATGGATTGTGACTCACTTCAAACCTTCTTTCTTTTTCCTTCCCCCTCTCCACACCACGGCTGACAATATTTACTCAGTTTCTTTAGAACCTCTACAGAGCATGAATTCTAATGTTTGAAGTTGGATCATTTTTGATTAATTAAATATATATTATGGTGGTGCCAGCAGCATGACTATAATTAAAGCTGTATTGGATTATTTTTTAATCAAAAGCTCTGATTTTCAAGTGTTCACTCACTCCTATATGTGCTTGCTCCCTCCCTCTTCTTGTCTTTCCTCTCTCCCCCATCTGTGTTCTGCTTCTGCACACACACTCACCCACCCATTATTTCTCACACCTGTACTCCCAATTGCTCACATTCTGTGGCAAATCCTCCTCATTTGTCAGAAGTGCAGGATGCAAAGGGCATCCCTCCAAAAAGCAGCCTGCACCAGTCACTCATCTGGTCTCCTCCCACCACAGCCTCAACGCAACCCCAGGAGGGCAAAGCTAAAAGAGGAAGGCACTCTATCGAGAAAGGGGTTAATCTGAATTCATGGGATAGCCCCCTGTGAAGGCAAGATTCAGATACCTCAGCCCCTTAGAAAGACAAGACATCCACCACCAAACAAGTCCCTTCACAGGCAGTAAGTCTGTATTTCAGGGAGCTGAAAGACACATCTAGGCTGTTTGAGATGTCACAAACACTAATACGAAACACTAAGATGTGAATTCTAAAGTCTTTGCCGTGACGCTGCAGTGACACCCATGTTACTCAGAGCCTATTTCCTTTCTCAAAGTGCTCCAAACAAGTCGAGCACAAAGCACTGAACATGCAGTGTTGCCCTTTACTGAAAGCTACTCCTTCTCTCATTACTGCACAGATTATCACAACCAACTATTGTGGGTTCTGCAAAAAACAAGCAAAAATCCAGCAGGGTTTTTGTTTTTTCAAGAAACATTTTATAGGGACAGAGAAAACACGGCTGATGAAAGCAAGCAGAAAATCCCTGCACATCCTTAGCATAATCCAAACTGTAAGCACATCCTAGAAACCGCAGTTCGCAAAACACAGCTGCAACCTTGTGGCATGATCCATGTGAAAGGACACTCATACAACCTCACCCAAGCCTAAAGCTTTGTTGCTGTGGATGCAGTTGTGGTCTAGAGCCTATCTCTCTAATGTCTCAGGTCACTGAAGGGACACCATCAGTGTGAAACCAGGCAGTGATAGCAGATTTTTAAAGTGATTTGAAATGCTACTAGTTCCCCAAAGACAAATGAGCAATGTCTTTGTTGTCATGTTCCTATATTTTAAAAAACTTCCCAAAAATCTTTCTGAACAGCATGATACCAAAGGAAGAGGAGAAGCAGGTACACAAAAAGAAGACTAATGCAGGCCTGAAGCTCACTGTTGTAGTGACTCTGGTTTAGATGGGAGAACTTCACGGAATGAAAAGCCTCAACTGAAGAGCTAACACTGTCTGTCTACAACAACGGTAGCCCATAGTTTTCATGAGAGACAACTAATGACAAAAACCAAGAAGTACTTTTTTGCGCATAATCAATATTTTGCCTCAGACCTTAATAGCAAGACCAGCTTCCCTTGGGTACTCAGCCCCCTAAGCTGGAAGACAGGGATGAGGAGGAGCAGAATGAAGTCCCCACAGCCCAGGCGGAAACGGTTAGTGACCTGCTGCTCTGTTCACACATGCACAAATCTATGGGGCTAGACGGGATCCACCAAAGGGCACTGAGAGAGCTGGCAGAGGAATTGCCAAGCCTCCCCCCACCATTTATCAACAGTCCTGGCATACTATAGAGGCTGCAGAAGGCTGGAGGTCAGCCAGCGTGACCCCCATTTACAAGAAGGGCAGGAAGGAGGATCTGGGCCACTATGGGCCTGTCAGCCTGACCTCAGTGCTGGGGGAGGTTATGGAGCAGCTCATCCTTAGGGCCGTCATGCAGCACGTGCAGGACAACCGGGAGATCAGGCCCAGCTGGCATGGGTTCATGAAAGGCAGGTCCTGCTTGACAAACCTGATCACCTTCTATGACAAGGTGACCAGCTAAGTGGATGAGGGAAAGGCTATGGATGTTGTTGACCTGGACCTTAGTAAAGCCTTTGACACCATCTCCCACAGCATCTCCTGGAGAAACTGGCTGCTCATGGCTTGGACGGGTGTGCTCTATGCTGCATAAAAAGCTTGCCGGACAGTTGAGCTCAGAGTGGTAGTAAATGGAGTCACCTCTGGCTGGCAGCAGGTCATAAGTGGGCTCAGTGCTGGGCCAATTCTGTTGAATATCTTCATTGACAATCTGGATGAGGGCCTGAGTGCACCCTCAGTCTGCAGACGACACCCCGTTGGGGGTCAGTGCTGACCTGCCGGGGGGCAGGGGGCTCTGCAGGGGGGTCTGGGCAGGCCGGGCCGATGTGCCGGGGCCACCTGCATGAGGTTCAACCAGGCTCAGTGCCGGGCCCTGCCCGTGGGTCACACCAGCCCCAGGCAGCGCTGCGGGCTGGGGCAGGGGGCTGGGAGCTGCCTGGGGGGAAAGGGCCTGGGGGGGCTGGCTGACGGCCGGCTGGGCAGGAGCCGGCAGGGTGCCCAGGGGGGCAAGGGGGCCAACAGCACCCTGGCTTGTATCTGAAATAGTGTGGCCAGCAGGACCAGGACAGTGACCGTCCCCCTGTACTCGGCACTGGTGGGGCCGCCCCTCGAACCCTGGGCTCAGTTCTGGGCCCCGCACGACAAGAGGGACATGGAGGGGCTGCAGCGTGTCCAGAGCCGGGCAGCGGGGCTGGGGAAGGGGCTGGAGCACAAGGCTGGTGAGGAGCGGCTGAGGGAACTGGGGGCATTTAACCTGGAGAAAAGGAGGCTCAGGGGGGACCTTATTGCTCTTTACAACTACCTGACAGGAGGCTGTAGCGAGGTGGGGGTCGGTCTCTTCTCCCAGGTAACCAGTGACAGGACAAAAGGAAATGACCTCAAGTTATGCCAGGGGAGGTTTAGATTGGATATTAGGAAAAAATTCTTCACTGAAAGGGTGGCCAAGCATTGACACAGGCTGCCCAGGGAGGTGGTGGAATCACCATCCTTGGAGGTATTTAAAAAGCACTTAGATGCAGTGCTTAGCAACGTAGTTTAGTGATGGACTTGGCAGTCTTGGGTTAACGGTTGGACTTCAGGATCTCAAAGGTGTTTTCCAATCTAAATGATCCTAGGATTCTATGATTTCTTTGGCATTGTACTTAACAGCTTGCCTGTCAGTTTGTTATTCAAATACAAAAAGTACTTTAAATATCTTTCAAAACATGTAGGTGCCTGACATTACAGTTATGAAACTAAACGGAAGCAACATTCTGGGCCCAGAGTATCAGATTATACTCTTTTTATGATCTGAAAACCAGTTTAACTACGCATCTATAAATTAGTCATTTCTGAGAGACATAAGACCTTTACATACAATCTCCTGTTGTCAGTTAATGAACAGAAGCACATAATTGTTCTATACTTAGAAGATAAAGCAAAGCAACAGTCAGAGATGCAAGACAGTGTAATAATGCAGGCTAAATGAACATGCTTAACTTTCTCAGAATTTTTTTTCCTTAAAAGAAGAGTTCTGCAGATATTACAGTCAACAAACACTGCTAATAAATAATGCCTGCACAATCTCAGGAGGTGAAGAAACAAAACACATTATAAAAATAGTTATCATAAAAAGCATAGGTAATGAAAAAGCCCAGGTTTCCTAAAGTTTACAAATAGTTGCAAGAAAGTAATATTTTACAGCACAGAATGGTAACAGTCTCAAAAAAATCCAAATGAATATTTAACAAACGTAGGCAATATTTTGTTTAACAACTTTCGTGACAAATAATGTCTCTAATAAATTTGAATGGAATTTGCAGATCTCAGTTTTATTTCTGAAAAACCGAAGTGAGCCTTTGAGCAAAATATAAATGGCCCAATGGCACTGAAGCCAAACAAAGGGAGTCATCCAGTTCTGCTCAGCAGAGGAATCTGGGCTCTGTCCCACCAAGCTCTATAAAAGTGCGGTTTGGAAGAGGCTGCATGTGCAGTCTCTGATCTCAGAAATCACTCCTCTTGAGTGATTTCTCTCCCACATCTCTTGACTCTAACAGCACCTTAAAAAGTCCATTTTTATACTTAAAATTTGGGAGTTAACAGGACATTTTAATAAATAGTAAATATTTTCATTTCTATTGTCTCTTATTCCCTTGGGGGTAAAATGTGTCATCAGCTTTAGCTTTGCCAGAAGTACAGTTACATATTCAACTCATGGCAAAAATACTGAAAACAAAAGGCAGGAGACTGCATATATGTGTATATATATATTATATAAATTTATATTTAATTCAATTACAAGTTGACTCATCAAATGATTGAAGCTTTAGTTCCACTGGAACTGATAAGCAGCAGTTTATCTAAAGCTAGGTTATACCATATACCTGTATGAATGAAAGAGAATCTGCCAAAGCTTAATATACTTGAATCTGCAAATACCTTTCTCCTTTAGGATGAGTACCCAGCCCCATTTTTCAAATGAAAATCTTCCTATTAATAGAAATTGTTCTATACCAAGAAGTTATTAGGTTACTGTCAAGGTAGCTCCTTCAATGGATTTCCCAAAGGGTCAACAGGGTGACCTTGCAAAGGAGAGAACAGGAAAGAGTAGCAAAAGGTGGAAGGAGGAGAACACTTGGCCCAGATGCTCTAAAGTTCTCCAGCCTTTGTACACAGTACCATCGGAGACAGAGAGCGAGTGCAATCAACATCTGGGTTGCCTTCTTCACCTCTAGCTTCCAGATGTTCAAATTTACTTACAGTTTATCTCAAATCCCAAGAAATTCTTTTTGTTTACAATGTTGTTATATGATTTTGTTCGTATCCAAAACACTCAAATACTCAGCAAAACCCACAAGATTAACAGAACAAAGTAAGCCTATTCACTGTTTTCTATACAGGTTCAGAATTTATATATGCCCTTGCTTACAACCACTAAGTGAATGCAGTTAGCTATAAAGGAGTTATCAAACATATTTTTAAATTTTGAGAGAGAAACAGCAGCAGCAAAGAGAAAAAGCAAAAGAGCTTTCTACTCAGACAAAGCTGACTTCCTGAAGGCTAAATACCTGCTTTCTGGCAGCCATGATTTCAAAACCAAAAATCCGCTTTGTATCAGGTGTCAGATGTTTCCCTTATTTACAATATTTCAGTACTGATGACTCATGTAGTTTTGATATATATAATGGCTTTCTTCAAACATGAGCTCCCAGAAAAATTATTCCTTAGGAAGCCCAACTTTTAATAAAGAAAATATCGATGCATGGGGGATAGAAAAGCTTGAAAATATAACCCAAGTGCAGAGCTCTAAAAATCCAGAGTGCAAGCAGAAAAAGCACACGAGAAAAAAAATAAAAAAACCCCACACAAAAAACAACAACAAAAAAAACCTAAAGTCATGATTTTATAGGGCTTCAGTCTATCAACAGAATGAAAGAGTTTGTCAGCATTTTCTAAGGCAAACATTGCCAGTCACAAGCCATCAGAGCAACCACCAGCCATTCCATAATGCTACCTGGTAACTCATTTTCCTCTTTGGGAGTTTATACCTTTGCTAGAACACGGACACAGTGTTTTTCAGCTTGAATGCTCCCTGCAATAGCTTATTCGAAAGGCCTATGTTAAACAGCAGCCAAACTTCTACAAACATCAACTAATATTGTATTTCGCAATGCTTTTTCTGTGAGTTCACGTATTTTTCAGGAAAAACACAATGCTTCAAATTATATCACTAGAAAAGCAGCTAATCCTTCCCAGATCCAGCTACTCACATACCACATTGAAATGTTGTAGCTGACTAAGCCCATTATAAATTTAAAGCCTCGCTTTAAAAGGGGAAAGAGGTAAGACTGCATGGATAATTCTGAAGTGCTTTATAAATGCTGTTGAAACAGTAAACCCATTTTACGGATGAAGTACAGATGTTAGCTAAGTAGTGCATAGACATTCAAAGGCATCTTTTGTACAAGAGCTGGGAATTGAAATCAAGTCATCTAAGATGGCAGGGTTTTGCCCAGCTGCAACGTCTCCATTTTACAACATCCCTTCTTCTTGACTACTCACCTCTTGTGCAAATGACTCTGCTTTCTTCCGCAGGTTCTTTTCCAGTTCAAAGTTTACATGAAGCTCTTCATACTCCTCTACTGCCAGCACAGACACTGTTTATAGGAATAAAACAGTATCAGAAGTAAAAGTGGAATAGATCAAAAAAACTACTGCTTGATTTACCCAGATAAACTGTTATTCCCTAGTACCATGAATCCTTGAAAGAAGGTGTAACTTAGTTTTACATTTCTGCATACAGTCTGCTTTGCAATATTTGTCCTGTTTGCTCTAAACCACACTATACATATGCACAATTACTGATCTTCTGAATAGAGTAATACCCCTGCCATCAAGGCTAAAAATCGCCATTAACAGGCATTACGTAGCACAGATCGTATTTTGCCTCTTTGGGTATGAGCCTTGCTGAATCTATCAAACATTACTATGTTATTTTGGAGGCACCTGCATTTGCCTACCTGGTTTGAGTGAGGTTTGATTTGTCCTTTTACAACAACCATTTAAAGGAGCCTCAAGAAGACAGCAGTGCAATTTTGCACTGCCTGTATTTAAACTGTGCTCACAAAAGCGAGGGTGGCTAAAGCTAACCATGGGGCGTGCTCCCCCAAACCATTCTGAGGCCTCAACCCAGGACAGCAAGGATCATTTGTCTCAGCGACCACCTTGATAAGGTTTAGCTCTTACAAGCTGAAGACTAGTTTGCAGGGTGATGACACTGGATTTCTTAACACTCGTACACAAGTTCCTTGCTTTTTTGGAGATGAACCTAACAGTTTTTAAAGCTACGTACAGTAAGTGGTACTTTAGACAGTGAGATACACATCCCAGCTCACCTGACTCTCAAAATGTTTACTAAAAAAAAAAAAATAAACCACACACCAAATTAACAATCAACCCCCACACTTAGATTTAAGATAAATCTGACTATCTGTCAACTCTGACTGAAATGTATTTGATTACATGGCTCCAAGACAGTGACACATAGACACACAGTAGGTATTGAATAGATACTTTGGTAGCTCATTTCAAGTATACAAACAAAAAAATCTTGCTTTATGTTGCCAGGGCACTAGGACCTAGCCTGGCATAACTCCTCCTTCCTGGAAAGCAGGCAAATGTGAAACAAGGGGTTGTTCCTTTGTTCATCTTTAGAACACAGAAAACATTTCAGAAACTTTTCATCTGTCACACTATCCCTGCAAAACCTTCTTCAAGGTGATCTGTCAACCTATCTGAATTTTGGTGTTTTAAGACTCTTCAAGTACTGCCTATCACAGGCTTAAGCCACGCAGACACATGGAAGAGGTAAGAGAGGAACACTTGGTGGAAGCTTACAGGATATGCCCTACTGCACCTTGCCAGACCCGTCGGCTTCCACTTCAGGAAAATGTGAAACAGCCAAGGAGACTTTCAACCAAACAGTTTTTAATTTTACAAGGCTAAATAAGCAACAAGAGAAAAGGGCACAGTACTCCAAGGCATAAAGTCTTTCCTCTTCCCTCTAAATTTCTTTTGGGTCAACTATTTTTCATGTGGAAGCACTCACCTTCATTAAGCAAAAGCTTTCTTTTCTGAGCCATATGTCTTTTCAGATCTTCCTTGCCCTAATTTTACCACTCACTACGTTCCAGGAAAGGAAAGTCCCTGCTTTCCTTCCATAACTTGCAAATCCTATTTATCTCATTCCCAGCATTCTTGCCTTTTTCTCACCATCCTCTGATCATACAAGTTGCTCCCAAGTCTTTAGATATTCAAAATTATTAGCTGTGTCCCAGCTAAAAGGAAAGCTGATGTAATGATTTAGGAAAACAGAAGATTAAGGTTCAAGTTCCATCTCTGTGAAGGACTACCTTCCTGCCCTAGTTTGCCACTTGGGCCACAGAGCAAAAAAAAATTCCGATTCTCACATATAATCTGTTGCTTATACCACCACATTTTGCTGAAGTTGAGATAGTCTAGAATAGTCCATGTGTTCATGCAGCGCCTGCAGCAATGAGGCAGAGTGTCAGATCTGGACCACAGTTGCTCTTCTGTAACCTACTCTTAGTACTACAACATAAAAGCTCTGAAGCTTCTGCAAAGCATGTAGCAAACTGTTAGAGAACCTGCTGAGACCACACACCTCTGTTACATTTCTCCAACAATTGTTGCTGCTTAGTAACTTCTGTTGTCAAAACAGCCTTTTCTTCTTTTACTTTATTCACCTAGAAAAGTATAAAGAACAAATTAAAAAGAAGAGTATTTTAGTTAGTAGTACAAGGCATAGAGCACATACATAATTGCAAGCAATATTTTGCTTTCAGTAATGCTGTTTCTTGAGTTTGGCTCAGTGTTAGGGTTTCCAGCAGGGTGGAAAGCATTTTTACCCCAACTCGGAGACCTCAGAGCATATGTCACAGAAGGGTTATGAAGTAATCCTCCCATGGCCCATTTGCATGGCACGTACCAGTCACAGCTGCAAATATAACACCCTTGGAACATTTCAGGATCAGGTGCCACAGCACCTGGTTGAAAAGTTACTAGCTTGCCCTTGACTGCTTGCATTTCAATATAGTTAGGCTGCTGTTTTGGTTTTTTTCCTGGGCTCTGTTTATTGTCCAAGAGCTGTCAGCTGTGTCTTTCTGAATCCAAGTGTTGCATAGACAGGAAGAGCCACTAAGTCCTGATTTGCATCAGTACATGGCTTATCCAGTTTTAAAGCAGGAATGAAACTCTGCTGGCTCCAAAAGCCAATTTGCTGGTCTAATTACCATGACAGGGCACTGCCAATGGCTAAACTCAAGGATATGCTCAATGAAGTAGCACCAGTGATTAAACTGGACATTCTCCAAAAGTATTTCTTGCACATCTACAGGTTTCAGGAAATCCAAGAACCCCGCAGGCTGTGATGGGTGAAGGGCTGTCAGGAAGGGGGAGATGAGAGTTATAATACGGGCATTAAAACAGATCATTAAAAGTCATTGTGCCAGCCACAGCAGCTGACTGGACTGTGACACAGAAGGCCCCTTACAGGTGTATGCCCTAAGTGGTCTATCATATGGGAAGGCTGGCAGGACTTGCGATTAGATAGTATTCAATTAACTTCACAACTAAGCGTTTTTAGCAAAATTAGACACAAAAAGTACTGACTACACACTAACGTGGTCTCCCCTTCCATGGTACAATACATACTTCTTCAATTACTTCTACAAGTTTGCACCTCAGGTTTTCCAGTTCAATGGCTAAGGTCTTCTTTTCCTCATGAACAGATACGATTTGATCTCGCAGCTCTATGGTTTGAGGAAGGAAATGAAAAATATATTTTATTCTTGGAAGAAAACAACAAAGGAAATGTGATACCAATGCAAGTACAATCAAGTACGAAACACCTTAACTGCATACAAAGCATTAATTGTATTCAAGGCACATCCTCAATAATTCAGGAACTTCATGTAAGTGTCAAGTAACAGATCTATAACTGGGCCACAGTTTCAGATTTACTCTGTTGAGGCAGGCTGCCCTGTTCAGTACTGCTGTCTTTATTTGCATTCTGAATGATTCATTTCCTGCTATAACAGGGCCAATCCTGCCACCACAGAGCGTCCTCAGTCCTATCCAGGGGACTGTCACATCACAGAGATGCTGGTACGGGGGCAGCAGAAAGCATTTTTTAATAGGTGTCCTTTAAAATAAATTAATGCAGTTCAATTATTTTTGGATCATGAATTCTCATCACAAGGGAAATAAACAAAACAACAGGCCGTTAATACTTGGGAGGTTTTCACCAAAGAAATTGTCCTGAATAGCTGCCAATTTATAGGCTTTGTAACGTTATGTGAACAGAGTCACAATATAACCTTTACTGATGAAAGAGTTAACGCTTGTAATTTTCCCCTCAGAAGTTTTGTTCCTTAATTATCAAAATATGAAATAAATGAAATTCACAATGGAATAAAACATTTGATTATAATCACTTCTTAACAGGAGATCAGTTTGCATACATAATATATCAAGGTTTAGGTTAACATAAAACCACCACAAAAATATAAATTTATTTTTATGTATTAGCTTTCAGTAAGTGCTCTCATTCCCCACCTGCTTCCAGTATTTCATAGCACCGCTGTTTGTTAAGTATCAGCCACGAGTTGAGAAAATTGTTGCTAATCAATTGCAGATGATGATGACGATATCATTCTGTTTGGTCTCACATCTTAAAAATGTTGATTCTACCCAAGCATCCCCTTCTCAATTCAGAGGCCTTAGATTTATTTTCCTCCAAATTAAAGGCACACATATTCTAAAGTAAATAGAGAGACCTGTTTTCCCAGAACATTCTTGAACCAAATCATCTCTTTTATGGATTTGTGCTTTCCAGTGAAATTAGTGGGGGAAAAAAGTCTCACTGAAATTTATGCTAGTAATTCAGGTCTTACAATATGTATATCAACCTCATTATCCAGAGAAGAAAGCAAATCCATATATCTAAATCTTTATAAATGTGTTCAGTAAATGTTTCTTTGCAGATACAGGTGTGCACTGTACTGCTCAACTAACACAGTTGAGTTTTCAGTTCTTGTTACATCCAAAAGGACAACTAAAAAGGAAAAGAACACCCAAACCCTATAAATTAATTTCAGGTACTGCTCTGAGACCACCCTATGCTTCCATTAGGAACTACAGCTGTACTATCACCTTCCCCTAATGTATGAGAAAAAAAAGAAGGAGGAAGGTCTGGGAGAGACAAAATTTTATCCCTTTAATAAACAAGACAGTGTTAATCACAGATCCTCAGACTATACCACCATATTTGTATATCCTTACAGAAAATGGTGGGATGGAAGGAATCATTCCAAGAAACATCCAATATTTTGTTGAATGGTGAGAAAGCTAAAAGACTTCCAAGATCCCCAACACAAAACATAAATATTTGAAATCATAAACATGCACAGAAGAGCAAATTTCACCTGAGGCAACACCAGAAAGCAATAAAAAGAATTTTGAATAATACACCTCTTTCATTGCATATGATCTTTCACTTAGGAGGTAATCCAAGATGTAACTTCAGATTCTTCACTGAAGACGAACACCATGCAGCTTTGGCTTAGGCTTGGGACACAGCCCTAACGTATACCTTTTGGTATTGTCAAATCACTCTGCTACCATACACATACACATTTCTCTACAGGCACAGGGATGGAATATCTTCTATAGCAAATGGGATGCCAATGGTTTTTAGAATACTCAGCATTTGTAAAGGTAAGGTCATTAACATTTAATAGTAAGGCCAGAGAGAGGCACAGAAGCCAGGAGTTCTAAATCCTTTACAAAATGCCACATTGTTCTTTAGTGAATTTTTCATCAAGAAAGAAAGCATGTACATCAGAGGCTTTCTAAAATACTTCTCTACTTTGACCCTGCTACCCTCCTAACCATGTTCCTCTGATCCGTAGCCAGAGTCTTTGCTCTCTTTAAATGTATCCTTGATATCTTTCTCCAATAACAGACAGGAGGAACTCCAGAATCGTATTTCCAATTCAGATGGGTTGTTGGTGTGGATCACACCATTGCACTGCCTCTTCCTGCATCTATAGGATTGAAAACTGCTTGCTATAGAAGGGTACTATGGCATGTTATTTCTTGGGTGGGATTTCTGTAAAGCATTTTTACAACACTCATTCTCTTTTCTCAGTGATATTTTGTATTCTCGCTTCATTTTGAGGTTGCTCCATTCAAGAAAAACAATTAACAAGGCTACACTGAAAATTCAGGAAAGCTGTACTTGCAACATCATTTGCTATATTACTATCAGAAAAAAGTGAAGGCTGTTTGGTTTTTTGTTTGTTTGTTGGGTGTGGAGTTTTGGTTGGTTTTAAGTGAGCCACTTAGTCTCCCTCTGTCACCAAAAGCAGAATGTCGGCATTCCCCTTTTCTGGATACTATGATATAATAACATACAGAATCATAATGACTTAATCAGAATTAGACAAGAAAGGAAGGCAGATTTTGGATTGCAGAAATAAAATTTGACTTTCAAAAAAGACCCAGAAATTTCCTAATAAAGCAGATATATCTTATCTGTATATTTCCATGTTACCAAGTTTTGCTGGTTTACCCAGTACAACAGTCCTTTTTTAAGTTGCTTGTTTGGCAACAGCTCCGTAATATGAATGAAGTTTGTGCATACAAAGGTACATAATGGAAACAGAAATGGAGAGTCCTGTTACACCAGCTTTGAAATACTGACATTGCAGTT
This sequence comes from Falco rusticolus, assembly GCF_015220075.1. Taxonomy (NCBI): domain Eukaryota; kingdom Metazoa; phylum Chordata; class Aves; order Falconiformes; family Falconidae; genus Falco; species Falco rusticolus. The sequence goes on from NC_051195.1 coordinate 36,858,063, forward strand.
GGAGCAATACCAAGGTGACCTTATCCTTCTGCTCAACTTTTACTTTGTTAAGGATTTGAGGAAGTACTTCTTTTACCGACTCAGTAACATCAAACTCTCTTAGCTGTGTAGATCTCATTTTCCTATTGCATTATTACTTTGCAGGCTGTATATCCACCATATACATTACACAGTATCACAACAAGGCCACCATGTTCTTAGTCTTTTCTGGAAATCCTTTGATGACCCATCTGACTCGGTCTCGTGCTTCTGAGAGTGATCTCTGGTCCAAACCAATACTGGCATTCTTCAGACAGCTTCTGCTTTGTATGGTGGTGCAGGCTCAACAACACTCACCTTTTATTTGCTGCTGACAATGCAGAGAATTGCAGGATCCAGAGTTAGCTTCTGTATCTGTGGATGAATCATCCTCATCAATGTTAATCTCTTCAGTGATAATTTCTGGGCCCAGTTTTGCCATATAAAGCATACTAATTCTTTTCAAGGTCTTATTTTCTTTGTTCAGCTGAAAGTTAAGAAGCACAAACAGTAATAAGCTAGTCAGTCTGTCTTCAAGCTGCTGTGCAAGAAAATAGAAGTCAATTGTATTTTTTTTCTCCTTTATCATTAAAAGATCTATCAAATGAAGAAGACAAAGTAACATTTGATTAAATGGTCCATTCAACATTAAAAGATGTGAAGATGGGAAACTTGTCCACTTTCTCCCCTGAGGAGGCTTGAATTCAACATGATGCTTCATCCATGCCCTTCTTTCCTCTCTGGTACTTCTGATTAATAAATACCCTGTGTAGGTTCAAATGAAATCAAATCAACTATCAAGCTTACTTAATGCTACGAATTCTTTGTGATAGGTGCTTTAGCTCCTTACCCTTAAGCATGCATTAGCATCAACAGGAGCCCTAACTAAATGACCTGAAGAAGGGCTTGTGTTCCTGAAAGCTCCTGTGGTTTTGCCAGCTCTATCAACTGGTCAAATAAAAGCTCTTACCTTCTCATATGCCCTTCCTTTACTTATAAACTACCAACACCACAACTACTATGCTCCCAGTCATGATAGAATTACCTCAGAATTCTTCTGAATTATTTTCAATTCTCAGGAATTATTAGTGGAGTCAACATATGTAAGATGAAAGCTGTATCATAAACCAATTCTTTATGGGTCAAACCACAAGTCAGAAACCACTCTGAGTTGGATGCTTAAACACATGACTCATTGGTGGATGATACAGAAGAGGTTCTACAAGGCATCTCCATCTTGATCAAAGTGCCAGCAAAAACTGAACAGGGATTACTGCAAATGTTTCACTCTCACCATTTCTTTCACTGTCCTGCATCTAGACAGCCCATGCCAGCAGCTGTCAGCAAGCTCAGCACAGTCTCAGCAGTATTCAGGCATACGTTGAGGTCACTGTCCACCCACCAGCCAAGCATTCCCTGTATTCAGGTCTAAGAATGAGACTCAATTTTCTAGTAATGACGTACAACATGTTGAAGTCAACATGCACTTCAGAAGTCCAATTTTTACCTTCAAATAAAACATATACTGTGCAGTTAAGCTGACCCTGAATTTTTACCCAAGCAATCATCTTTGATCCCCCTTTTCCTCAGCCCCCCAGCTACAGGAGATTTACTTAAGAACTGCTTCATCTCATTCCCAAAGAATGAAACTGAGCAAGCGGGAAAGGTGGTGTGAGGAACCTTACATGGTCAGCTCACAGCAACAAAAAAAATCAGCTTTGGCAAAGCAGCCCCATGGGATAAACCTATCCTTTGAACTGCTCCTCTACATGCATTACAGGAAAAGTGCAGGAAAGAAGAAAAGTTGCATAAATGCGTTCATTTTCTTACTTATATGCTGATTGTCTATCTTATGAATTCTAATACAGTGCCATTATGCAAACAATTAAGTAAATACCTCCAGAAAGTACATTGCTAATGCATCTAAATTAAAGTGATTTCTTGCTGGTGTGATTTTTGCCATATCTAAGGATGTACTTTGGGCAGGGGATGGGAGGGAGGGGTGGGGGGACAGAAAAAAAAAAAAAAGGCAGTCAGCATTGCTAATGAAATTTGGTTCAAAATTGCTGTAATCCATTTTCTGATGAAGTGGCTCAGATGCATTTTACACAACCAAAAATATATAAGGGAGATAAAAACATTCTTTAATAATAATGCACTTCTGATGAGATGGAATATAGAAAATTACACACTTGCTAAATTCATCAGACTAGGCGCAATCAACAGAGCAGTGGAGGTCACCTTTCCCCTGCCCTTGCTTTGCTTTCATAAACAATCACCTGAAATGTAATGCAGTGGTTGACTTTTTCCATTTCATTTAGACACTGAAATGCTCATTACTGTTTTATATCTCACACAGGACAGTTCTAAAACTTGTTTTCCATTTAACCTAAATGCATATAAAAACTAGATATCAAGATGCTGATCCATAGCTTAGTCTTCCAAAGTAGAAACTAAATTAAAATGGCAGGAATTGTATTTTGCATCTCGCATATGGCTTATAGTTTTTGCTACTTCAAAACAATTTCACAGATCCACAAGATTATACCAAACACATACCTGGGACATGCATACAATCTCAAGTTAAAAAAAAAAAAAAAAAAGAAATTGGATGAAATAGAATCACCATAATTCTTCTCACCTTAGAAGCCAAAGCTTCAGCACTTTCACGGCACGTCTTCTCAATTTCAAGATGGTTCTGAATGCAGTTTACTTCCTCAATAACCATGTGAGAAACTAGGGGAAGAGTTTAGTCATTATTTTCCTGAATTTGACACGTGCATTTGACACATGCATCCCATGATGAGAAATATTACACCTTTTCCTGTTAACTTTCATGTAAGCATTTCAAATACAGAGAAGTACATACTTAGCTAATCTCCATGGATAGGAACGGTTTTGAACATTGACTATTTGGTTCATTGCTTTAAGCAAATCTTTCAAGCCATGTCTGCAGCACCAGAGGGGGAACTGGAGAATTGAGCATAAACTTATGGAAGTAGAAAGCCAGCAGAAGCCTACTTGACCATCATCATTCGTCATCTTTACTTCATTACCACTTAAGGAATCACAGTGAGAACATTAGGATTGTCCCTTAAGATTGACATTCTTCTGAAAACTTGCTATGGATGCCATTTTCAGAAGATTAGAACCTCAGAATTTTTAAACAGCAAGATTAACTGGACAGCAAGTCGCCCGTGAGCCAGCAGTGGCCCTGTGGCCAAGGAGGCCAGTGGGACCCTGGGGGGCATGAGGAAGAACATGGCCAGCAGGTGGAGGGAGGTGATCCTCCCCCTCTGCTCTGCCCTGCTGAGGCCGCCCCTGGAGTGCCATGGCCGGTGCTGGGCTCCCCAGTTCGGGAGAGACGGGGACCTGCTGGGGAGGGGCCAGCGGAGGGTACCAAGATGGTGAGGGGACTGGAGCATCCCCCGTATGAGGAAAGGCTGAGGGGGCTGGGGCTGCTTAGCCTGGAGAAGAGAAGGCTGAGGGGAGCTCGTCGATGCCTACAAACATCTCAAGGGCGAGTGCCAAGAGGACGGGGCCAGGCTCCTTTCAGTGGTGCCCAGTGACGGGACAAGGGGCAACGGGCACAAACTGCCGCACAAGAAGTTATTTCTGAACATGAGGAAGAACTTATTTACCTGGAGCATGACAGAGCACTGGCACAGGCTGCCCAAAGAGGCTGGGGAGTCTCCTTCTCTAGAGACATTCAAAATCTGCCTGGATGCAACTCTGTGCAACCTGCTCTAGAGGAACCTGCTTTAGCAGTGGGTTGGGCTAGACAATCTCCACAGGTCCCTTCCAACCCTGACCATTCTGTGAACTCAGGTATGTTATGAAGTTTATTTTCATCTTCCAGTCTCCAGGTTTATACAGTATTTTAAGTATCAACACACTTGCTGACCACACTGTACAAGAACAGCTGCAGGATGGACATACAGCACAGGTCTGGGGCAAGTTTGCCAGGAAATGGAGAAAGGAGTTAAGTGACTGAAGCCTCCATATTCACTGTGTCTCCTACAGCGCATGCTCCAATGAAGTCAAATCATTACCACAGCACAGTTCCTTCACCTTGTTCTGCCCATCAGCTCTGAAGCCGCCTGCAGTAGTACATCCTGATGGAGGCAGTCCTGATGGAAACTCAACACTGCTTGCAATGCCTGATTTCTGACAGCCTCAGCTGAAAAACTCAAGATCTGTATTACTATATGGCTGTAGTGTCTGAACTGTTTCTTGTTTGAAGTCTTTCTGTGCTTGAGAGTGCCCTAAAACAAGCACCTTGGTCTCAAAACCCACCTTCACAGTCCTCAATAAAGATTCAGGCCCCAGCATGTACACACACAAACTTCCATGAGACCAGGGCCAAGAGCAAGCTGCCTGACTGTGTCTGAAATCACGGCTGTGCTACTACATTTGATGTCACATTTGTCCTTTGCACTTATAGGATCCCTATTACCACAGTGGGTACACACCACTGTGTCAAAGATACACAATATTCTTAAGAGTGACCAAAAAGTTATGGAACAAATCTTATTTGTAACATAGGATACCAATGCAAGTTAGAGGAAAGTTAAAAGCATAGATACATTTTGGCTTGCCATTCCCCTGAATTTCCAGCAGTACTGTAGGTACTTCAATATACTAGTGTTGAAGGCTGTCTTCTAAGTAACAAGCTTCCAGTCACACGGGGGATCTGGAGCAAAGCAGAAAACCCAACAAGTTTCCCATTTCTCAGGCTAGCACCTTGCTCACTGATGCAGCTCCTCCTTGGCTCCTGGCACCTTTATCCATCCTAAGCAGCAGCCTGGACCCTAATTCTGCAAGTTATTTTATGGGGCAGATTCCTTCTCAGCCCACTGTCAGGATTTCAATGTGCAGAAAGGACTACTTGCAGCTGAACAATACTTTGGAGCAGGAGCAAGGCTAAAAGAAGATAGTGTAAATATGGAGGACTTCTTCCAGTATCTCCTTTCATTTTCATAAGAACAAGCTTTAAAACCTAGAGTTTTTACACCACTGCTTAGAAAATCCCACTCGGCCTCTTCCAAGACTTTTGCCTAAATACTGAAGAGACTTACTTAAGTCCTCTTTGATATCCAGAGGTCATCCTAATTACTAGAAAAATAGGACTTAGGATAGGAAAAAGAAGGCCATTAACAAGTATTTACGCAGCTTTATAGATACTTAGTCAATATTGACTAATGTCATTAATAACATACGTAACAAGAAATACATTGGAGTTTGTTGCCAAATGTGTAGCTGCGTGTAAGAAACAAGTTCGAGAAAATATGAGCAGACAAAGAAAAAAATCAGGGCAGAGTATTGGGAAATGTTGGTCCAAAAACCATTGACGTGAAGTCTTCTAACAGCAGAGCAACCACACCTCTTTCTTTGGTTGTCTTTTTGTTTCCATTTTTTCTGACTTTGGAGAAACTACCTGCTCCATGTGTGCTGTACCAGCTGCTACATTTAATTTGAAAGAGGAAAAGCTTCAGGTAGTACACGTCTATACCTCTTCTGGTGTTATTTTGCCTAGCTTTGGGAATTTGGAGCAACGAAATGCAGGATGAGGGAGCAGTGGAAATACAGAGCTGCTTCCCTTTTACAGACAGGAACCTAATGGCCTCAAGCAAGGCTAAAGTTAGGAAACAAGGATCGGGCTCACATGGCAGAACTGGGGATTACTCTTGGTTCATTTAAACTTAATTAACCTGCAATTATGATTAACTCAGGGGAAAAAATCTTTCCAAATTAAATACAAAAAAAAATGTATTATTTCCTAAGTCTGTCCAAAGTTCTTATTATGTCAATATTAATATTCATAAAGCAGCACTAAGTGGCCTGAAACATCTCTAACCTTGACAGTTTTTTTCAGGGGTAATAATAATCCGCAGCAAATGCAGGCCAACCAAAAACCACTTAACTAATTAGTAGTTGCAGTCACCGAGAAAACATGAATCAACACTGTTATTACAAGTGGCACATTTGAGTGGCATCTAATTATGACTTGATGAGCACGATACTTGCATTATCAACATTACTACTGCATCCCATCAGGGACTAAAAGCGGCTGATGGCATTGACTGCGAGAAACTCCCACTCAATGGTACTGCAGCACCCAACAATCTCCTTGGCAGGGGCACCCTCACTAAATGACATGTTAAGCATAATTACTGGTAGACATTGTAAATAAACAGGATTGGAAGTGAAAATTGTACCAAGTACATAAGACACAATCTGACACATTGGAAGTGGCAGCCTTAATTGAGAGTTTCTTTGACTGCTCAAGATCATTTCAACTGCATTTCTCGGAGGACAGTGATTATAACTGTGGAGACAGACGGCATAATGGTATCAGCACTGCTGACAGAGCAGTGAATTAAATTGTATCTGCTGTTGTGTGAAAGCCTTGATGAGAGGTACAGATCCTTAGTGGTCTTATCATTATAACACAATGGTCATGTTGTCATCAACCTTGCTGGCTCCAATTGAAAAGAAATGATTGTGTGTTGAAGCTTTCCCCCCCACCACCACCTTCTATCTCTTGTGCTCAATAGAACCAATTTTCAGAGAGCTATGAAATCACGCAATAGGGCCTAAAATGCAGCTGCTTGGCATACAAACGGGGCCCCATTAAACTGGAATCACACACAATATGTGTTTATGCCAGGAGAACAAATAGAAGCTGAGTACAGGCCAAGTTTATTCACAGACACAAAGCCAATGTAGCTCTTCATCAATATAATTGCCTTTTATATTGTCGTTTAAATAATGGGCTCTATTATTGCCTTAAAATCCTAATATTCCTGGCATTTTATCACTATGTTTACAAGGTATGTCCTTTAAAAATGTGAAAGGAAGATAAAAGAAACCTATAAAATTTTACAACATCAAATATTACTTCAAATTTTAAGTCTTAACTACTTGACATTTTTTGCCACACTCTGGTATTCCTCGTATCATAACAAAAACAAAACAGGCTGCAGTTTTTTCCAGAGGAATTAGACTTCTAAGAGAACATTCTTACCTCGCAGAACAGTTATCTAAGATCATTTAAGGCAGTAGGTGTTTGATTTTTAAATTATTTTCCATAATTGTGTCATATGAACAATTATAAAATAGAAGTGAGCAAATTCCTCTATTATACAGTCAAACAGAAGTATAGACAGTGTGATTTCCTCCTGCATTAACTTCATCCACATTTCTGATGCTTCGTTGTGCAGTTCACCATACTGGCATAAACCAGACATAACAGACCACAATCCTATTGTAACTGTCTCTTCTAAGGAGCTATTCCACTAGGATACTTCCACTCCCATTAGATGTGCTTTGTTGCTTCCAGACACCACACAGTTTCAATAGAACCATTACCATAAAAGTGTAAAACTGAATATTGACATTCTCACAGCCCAGACAAGATATACTTTGCTCTAAAAATTATCAACAGACAGCAGTTCATCCTAAAAACCTTTACTGGTGTGTTTATGCTTAAAGTAATTTTACTTCGTCACAAAAAAATTACCATTATTATTACTAGCAATGTCAGCAAAAGGGTTAAATCCCACTCAACCCAAGCATATATCATTCCAAAAGTCACTTGCAGAATCCAGGTGAGACAGAGCTGCATTTGTATTTTCACCACTTTGCACCTTAAGAATGGCTACCTGTGTCAGAGCGTATAAAAGCCATGACAGCAGTTAGTCTGACAATGGTCAGTCTCACCAGATTAGCTCCTTAAAACAAGGTTTTGAAGGAGAAACAGCAAGTGGGCCTGAATCTCAGTCTTAACACCGCTGCAGAGTATGCAGAGCTATGTTCATAACTCTCTATACCAAAAAAAAAAACACTCCACACTAATATTAACAGCTTACTTTTCTGAAACTCCTCCAGTTTTTTGACAGCCTCATCTCGTTCTTGCTTGATTTTGTCACACTGTAGAAAAGAAAATTGAAATGAAATACTGATCCCAGTTATTTAATTAGCAGACAGTCACAACATGCAAAATCAACAAAGATCCACTGCCAGCACAATAACGCACGGAAGCTTATCAAGGCATCGTTTCTTTTTGCTCTCAGTCATGTAAGATCGATGAAAACTATGCATAAAAAATTCATTACCCAGCGCATTTCCTAACCAAACTAGCAAGTTCTACTTGATTTTAGGTTCCAATTCAGAGCTACTCTGAAAACATTTTAGAAAAGTTACATTATCCTAAACTGATTTAAGTCATCCATGTTCCACACAACAGTAAAAGCAACACTTTGCATGTCAAGAATCTCCTTTTTATCTCTAGTTTAACACAAATAGACTCGGAAAAGAGGCCTACATTTCTATACCTACCATGTGCACGGAAAACCTCAAAGCCAATAAACAGGGACATGCTGTTCAGTTTCATAACATCATGATAAAAGCTTCAGCCTTAAAGAGAGGAGGACACTCATTTTCACACTTTGAGGATTTCCCATCAACCCAATTTTAATAATTTTGGGGTTAATGCTAACACTGCATAGGGCTACAATCACTGATCTTTTGATGGAAAAGTTTCTTCAAAGAGAAAGAATAAAACAGATGTTACATAGACTTGTCTAAGAAACCCCTTTCTATACGCAAATGAAAGGACTCAAAGAAATGAGTAAAATTCACAAGAGAGACAGTCAGTGATTAACCACACTGTGAAAAACACATGACTCGGGGGGAAGTATGACTGGCACACAACAGGTCTTACACTCACAGTGTACCAGACATCCTTCCTCACATGCGGTTGTGTATGTTCACAGTAATAAATCAACGCCAAGACCATGAGTTAACTTCTGGAAGAGATCTGTGTGACTGAGCTCCTTACAGTGTAACTGCAATTACAAGGATACTGACCATTGGAACAGAACTGGAGAAAAAAAAAAAACTGAAATGATTTTGCTCGATTTTCAGTTTTTCCACATGAGGACTCACTTTGAGTTAGCTGGGAAAGGAGCCTGCTGTTTAGTAACAAGAAGCGGGAGAGCCCGATTCAAAGGCAGCCAAATTCAAGACAGCCCTTCTGTCAGCTCCGGAGGACCCTGGATGAGGCCCAAAGAAGGATCTGTTCTTGGGCAAGGAGAGGATGCCATTGGTGTCACCTCAGGGGCAGCCTTCACGCAGGTTTTGGAAGCTGCTGCTGATGGCTATGAGCGGGAGCAAAAGCAGCTGCACTCAACAAGCAACCTCTCTTCTCGTGGCACTGGGGTGATGAGGCAAGGGACAGCGGCTGAGTAGCGGGGACAGGTCAGTCACCAGCTGCTGTAAAGGTCTGTGAAAAAAGGCAGAGCTGCAGAAGGAGCAAGACATGCTGAGCAAGCAGCACAGGACAAAGACTCACCATTTCATCTGGCCCTGTTAACAAAGAAGCTGTTTAGAGAATCTTGCATAGGAGAGGCGGGGAAGGGAAATCTGTGCATGAATCTTGCTGCTTGCCGCCCTCCCTCTCAATTTTCTCAGCAAAAATGTGTGTTACCTTACTGGCAGAAGTGCAGTCTAAGAACAGCAGCAGTAAAAGACACAGAAGAATTTCCGATCGTTCGTGCAAGAGTGCAGCTCCACTGCAAAAGGGGGATCAGCGTGAGCTGCTGCCTCTTTGTATTTTACAAGAGAGACACTGTAATCACACTGGCATACTTCACCCACAGATTTTTCTGCACTCTGCAAGCTTTCAGCCCACTGCACATTAAGTGAGCAAGCCGTTTTAATGCTCAGTTTAAAAACCAGGAAGATTAACATTTTAAGGATCTGATCTGTTGCCTGTGGAAGTCACCAAGACACTTTTGTACTGATGAAAACCTTGATGTAGAAGATGTGGTACACTCCCTATCCCAGTGATGGGAAAAACTCCTTTTGAAATCCTCCAGCAACATGCTCTAAGGCGTAACAGCTTTCCCTGTGCAGCAAAAGGGGAAGTGAAATGACCTATTCCACTTCACCTTGAGTGCTGTTTGCACAGAGAGCTCCATTTGGACCACGGCAAGCGGACTATTCTGATAGCTATGCATGTTTCTCTGCACAATCAGGGTCTGTAGGTTTGGGTCTCTGCTGAGCAATTCCTGCTCCCAGTTGCAGTTTCCTCAATATTTTCCCTTTGCTGCTACTGTGCTTCAGAATGGAAAAACAGGAAAAAAAGGAAAGCAGGAGATTGTTGCCCTTGCTGAAATGATCAATGGAAAGCACTTTGCCTTTTGTCTTGCAATCAGACCCGTGCAAGCAGAGCTGTTGCAAGTCCTACCAAAAAAAAATAGTTTATCTCAAATTTAGCTAAGGATTAGAAAAAGCTGAGATTGTCTTAAATGTTTCAGACTGGAAAGTTATACAAACAAAATATTCCTGTAAAGTAATGAAGTTTCATAATAAAAAACGCTGTCATCCCTTAAAATACATCGAACACACCTTTAAAACAGGAAAGTTTAAAAATACCAAAATTTAGAAATGTTAGCTGCTCTCAAAAAGCTGCACAGAAGCCTTCAAAATTCACAACCACCTCACTTTTCAAAAAGGCAATTTCAGGCAGATATGGTAGAATTCTTAGTTGACAGGAATATCAATAACGTTAAATGTTAAAAGCTAAATAAATACCATAACATCACTATAAAAATCTACTATTCACTTTTCACATTCAAGCACGTGCAACTGTTGAGGAGAAACAGCTTTCAAGTATTCAATAAGTCTTCCCTTGTCAGTATTAACAGATAGCTCCATACGCAAGTACCCTCAAATAAAAAAAAAAAAAAAAAGTCAATGATACCTGCATTGTTGGTCAATTTTATGGTCTTAACTTTATTTTGTTAAGAGTTCCAGCTTCTCTTCAGAAGAAAATAAGCATTTATACTATCTAATATTTATAGCACCATTATCCCAATAAAAAACTGAAGGTAACAGGCAACATTCCCGTTCCAGTCCTGAACTAGTGATAGGACTCAACAATAATTACTTGGCAATAAACAGGTATTGCATCTGTATTTTTAGAAACAAATTAAGAGCTCAGTTTCCAAAATTCATTTTGTGAATAACTCCTTACTTTGCAGAAGCAAGTTCAGGAGCTTTGCCAATCCCACTCAATTTCAGATTTTTGCCTTCTAGGTACACAAGATAAGAGGAAACACTTTCATTTCTAGCACAGGGAATTGATACGCTGACTACTTACAAGTAAACCACATACACATCAAAGGCTGATGTTCAAACCAAGACTGCATATAAAGCAAGGAGAACAGCAGTGCATAAATTTGGCGTGTACTTGGAGCTAGCACAGTACCAGGATAGTACCATGCTATCAAGGGAACCCGACAATACAACAGGATGTTGGAAGTCAATGCACACAACCACCTGGCAGCCTGTGGGTACATTCTCTGTACACCCGCTCCCACCAGCCTGATGACTCTTTGCCACTAATTCCAGGGAGGCCTGGGTTTCTTGTCTATTCTCTTTTAATAGGCTTCATTTTTGCCAACTATTTTGCACATAAGCTCCTACTGACTTCAGTAGAAAGCCTTCAAATGGCAAAAAACAAGAAAGAGATTGTTCAGTTCAGAAATTAAGATGCAAGAAGTTCACGTACTAGCCATATAGTCAATTAAAGCCATTGCTAAGCAACTCAAGATACATTCTTTCCCATTTACACAGATTATGAAATTTATGTAAATTTAATGCTTGTTCTAAAATTATGAGTTTGGTACAGTGCTCAAAAGTATCCTATGACATTTGCTACACTCAACTTACAGAAAGAATAAGCATGTCATCAGGGCAGAATCCCTTCTCCATTCCCATTTGGTGACAAAACATATAATCCACCCTATGGATTATATGCTTTAACAGAGCAACTATGAACGATGCATCAGAGATACAGTATTACACCTACTGTTTTGGATAGCTGTCTTGCTTTTTCTTTCCCCCCACTGGCAGCATGACAAAACACTGTCAAAACCAGTGTTCAGAGTCATTTCTGTCTGATTAGCAAGTAGTCAAATATTTATTCATGATCTGACTCTGAATACATCAGCACTGCATATTAAGTTATCTACATTTGTGTGCAACTGAACATTAGTTATCTGTTTTTTGGGGACTGGTACGCATGTTTAGTCGGTTCAATTAAAAGGATGACCTAAGAGAAGTAATCTGCCAATGTCATTTTTGTTCCAGTTTTTAAAAGTATTTAAAAATACTAATAACAAAATTCCTGCACCAGTTTTGTCAGAGACCCCACCAGAGGTCTCAAAATCGGCAGTTTAGCAAGGCAATGAGGAAGAGATGTTGCAGATAAAAGATCTTATATTTTGCTCCTAAATTTTCACGGTTATTAGCAGCAGTGCTTTGAATAAAGTAACCTATGACAACTCAGTTTCTAATCCTAAGAATACATATGGAACAAAAAGCGCACATTTTCAAAAATTTAAATTACATCTTATTTTAAGTTAGCTGCTCATTATCCACTGAGTTCCATGTTTCTAATATAAACTAGGATCATTTCTCCATGACACAGCTCATCTTTCAGAGCCATACAAGCATAGTGGTGACTTAGAAAAAGATTCCACTGAGTGCATCTAAAGCACATACATCAGACTGCTATCTAACTCCTGTGTGGTACTTTCCACAAATAATCTCCAAGCCTTATTCTAGAATTTCTCTCTTCTTTTCCTCCTATCTATGCAATTACATGAGCACAACTGATATGTGGATAATGGAGGAAGCTATTTGCTTACACTTATACTGACGAAGAGTGGCAGAAACTGGAACAGAAGCCACCCACAACTCCCCAGACCCACAGGCAGAGATAGCCTGTGCTAAATTCCTCCAACATCAGGTCTGATCCTGCAGAGCATAAACTAAGATACAAAGTTAGAAAGATGCTAATGAGTTTTCAGGATTACCCAGCCCTGCAATAATGCAAGGAATAGTTTCTTTCAGTATTGGCACTGGAAGCAAAAATAACCATGAACTCTGTACCAGCAGATTCTTTTTTTTTGTAGAATAAATGGACTTAGGGCCTCACACTTAACCACTTGAGTCCAAGCACTTAAACAGTTAAGCACAAATGCTTACACAAGCACACCAGTTTGCAGGATGGAGGTTCTTGGATGGAGAATACTTGCATAACAACTGAAAATCCTCCAACCCTGAGCACCTGCTTAACTAATTTGTTGGACTGGGAATGTAATCCCCATGTGCTCAGAGTTGGAGGATTTTCAGTTTTATGCAAGTATTCTGAAAAACGTCATACCAGCCTTCAGAACAAACACACAGGAGTGGCTGGAGATAGGCAGTTATAGGAAAGAAGTCTTGTGTGAGAGAGGAGCAAGGAAGAAGAGCAGAATGCAAGAAACATCAGAACATCTCATTTCATCTCAATTTTGGCTACAATGTTTTTCACTGGAATTGCCTTTGAAGAAGAAAAATTTCTAAATAAAAACGCACCTCGAGAAAATCCTCCCCAATCCCCACCCCCAAAACCTCAACAAAGCTTTGTTGAAGCAACAGCAAAAGCCAGCAGGACTTGGGTTCAGGGCAAAGCTGGGGAGCCTGTTTTTCATGTGGTAGACAGTCCTGGTGTGGAACCCCTCACATGATGGAAGCCAACAAGCAGCACAAGCTTGGAGGGGACAGGGCAAATTCAAGAAAGAGCACTGTGAAGGGCAGAACACACTGAAACCACATGCAGCTGAGGAAGTCCCCAGGCCGCAAGTGGTTTGGAAACTATAAGAGTACTCTGCAGAGGTGTTTTATACACGCTGTTACTCCTCCCTCTCCGCTGCTGTCAGAGGCAGGACGCCAGGCTACTGGACTCTTGGTTTAACTCAGTTTCATTCTCCTTTTCCTCTGAGCACTAGGAGATGAACTGCTGCAGTCTTCTGAACAGCAAAAATTGAGGACCGATTTCCTGGGATATCTGAGGCTCTTGTGTAGGACAGCAGAACAGGAATGCAGCAACAAGCACAGTATAAAAGACAAGGAGGTCAACGGGTAGGAGGGAGTGAAGTGCAATGCGCTGAGCTCAGTGGAAATACACATAATCATTGCTGAAGCATAATGTGAAGATAAGCTTAAAGTTTTCTTTAATAATGAGAAAGTAGCTAAGAACAAGGTCTTCCCAATACAGCCTTGGCATTGCAACATTTATAGCAACCAGACTAAAAGTGACCCTTCAGAAATTACTTCACAGAAAGCTAAATTAAACCTACATGCCTTGGCAGCTAATAGGGATTTGAAAACTAACATGTCTCTTGCACTTTCAGTTCACTAATACTGAAGAAAGGATAATTTTTTGTTTATCATACAGAGTAGCACTGACTCCTCCTCTACCTTCCTCGCTATCTAGAACCGGTATGAGTCTTTTAAAGGCCACAGTTTCTTTCGGCAGATATCTGCTAAAGACTTTTGCACATTGACACGGATTTATGCAGCGCAACACTCCCATCTAATCTCTCGCAGGAGTTCTCTGTTCCCATTGGCTTCCTTGCAGAAAGCAGGTGTGTTGAATGAACAACAGTGCTGGGTGGAAAGAGCTACCTTACCGAATGTGCTTAATTTAACTACTAAACAGTTCATCATAATTACAATAAACAATCTAGAAAGCAGTCATTTTTTACTCTAGTATGTCTGAACATTAAAAAAATTAATCCTGCAGTGATGTATGAAATTCAGCTCAAACATTAAAAGCTTCTTTTTCAAGTTGGACAGGCACACAGATTTCACAGAAAGATGTGTGATACGCTGCCATTCCATTTTATGCTGCAGTACCATTCTCCAAATTGAGATAAGATATTTTGCTCTCCTATTAAAAATTGGGTTGGTTTGTTTTTTAGGGTGACAGGGTGGGGCCAAGGGAGGGGAGAAGACTTTAAAGACCTTCAGAAATCATATTCCAACTTTCAGAAGGGCTGGGTACTTTTTTTTTTCAGTAAGTCCCATTACGCAAATCTATTTGTAATAAAACAAGGTTTAGAACCAAAAGAAACAAGAATATCTACACACTTGAGTTGTCTACATTTCCCATTGTAATCCTAGGCAAGCTGTCTATTTCAGCAATCAGTTAAAACAAATTATAGATAAAAATCATACATAAAATCAAAATATACATTTAGAACAACTTTTCTGGAGCGGGACAGCTGGAATAGTTGATGGGAGTTGCACTCTGCTCCTCAATACTTACATGTGATAAGTATCACTTGCATCTATACGTAATCAGCTGAGCTCACAAAAGCAGACAACAACCCACCGTAGCAAATAAGGTATACTGATATTTAGCATTTTAGTATTAAAGAAATAATCAACAGATACAAACCTCTTCTTTCGTTTTCTTATTTTCTGCTCTAAGCTCTTCATATTCGCCAATAGCTATGCAAGAAAAAAGAAAAGTAAGTTAATATTGCAGCACTTCCTTTGCCCAAATCAGCTCTCCATTTCATTCATTTTAAAGCTCTTCTGGCTATCTGCACAGACTTCTTAAATAACACGGGTCATAAACTTCATTAATAGTGGATGAACTGGATATCCTTGTAGAATTGAAGTAATTGGAAAGTGTCTGAAAAAGATGGTGGCTCCCAAAACAATCAATTTTTGATCAATGGAGAGTTAAACAACCTTATTGATTGAGTTCAAAAATTACAAAGTGAATGTACTGGCTTGCACTCACTATTTTATACCCACACTGGCTCAGGTTACAGATCAATCCTAGAAAGCACGGTTAATACAATACTGTTACACATATGTAACTCCAGAGTAGCTGAGCGCCTTTATTTATTTATTTATTTATTTACTAACATTTTCTTCCAACAAGAGTCCTAGGACAGACCTTTTTCTTTAAACTCCACACTGGAGTCATGAAATGACTGTATGATTTACTTGGAATCACACAAGAATTCAGCTGCAGGGATCAGCAGGGAAGGGATCAACCTCCAGGATGCTAGAGATCCACAGTTTCAAACCAGTAAATAATATGCAGAAACAATCGATCAGCTACCAATTAAACTTCCAGTTTACTGTGTATTTTTATGTGTCTTCTTACATCTTTTATTTTACTACCTTAGAGACATGCCATTGTTACCACAACTTCCCAATTCTGTTGTCCTTTCAGTGTGTCCCATATGGGTTGTTTTGCTTCCAAGACCATAGAAATTTTATTGTCGCTAGAAAGAAGCTGAATACACCTCCAAACCTTAGAACAACAAACCTCGCTAGAAAGCAACACTGTTCAGTCTTCAAGATGCATGCTGCAAGAATAAAATGAGAGGGCTCCCGACATCACTATGCACTTTATCCCAGCCCTGTGGCATCTTCTCAAATTTTTTCTTATACCTAAGAGAAGCTATACTAGCATACAGGTTTTATTTCAATCCAACTTAATTAAAACTGGATAAAGGATGTGAATATATGGTTTTCAGCTGACAATAGCAGAGATGTTGGAGTTTCATCTTAAACTTAACATGTCTTACCCTACATCTGAAGACATGAACATGTACAATCTGGCAGATTAGCCACCCGAAAACCCGCTAGCCCTTTCTAGCTTTAGATAGTTAAACTTTTTCAAACAAGAAGCTCTTACAAATGAAAGTTACACTTTACACTGTTGTGACAGCCTCTTCTGCTTCTCCAGAGTTTAAAAATCTGTTGAAATAAAACTAATCCAACTCACTCCTGAAAGCTAGGTCCATGGCATCACTGTTCTGCTTGCCTTCAGCATGCCTATTACTCTCAGCAGCAGCACAGAAGTACCTCCGATGTAAAAAACTCAAATTATCCTAATTCCTCTTTTCTGCAAGACCACTTCATTTCATAGATGCAGGACTGACGTACATGAAGTCTGGGATACAGAAAGCAGTATTAGCTCCTGGGCTAGTAACTCAAAACACAGGACTCTGCTCCTTGTGTGCCCTGACCAGCAATGGGGAAATGGCAAGACCTTGCTGACTGTATTAACTAGAAAGGGAAATGAAGGAACACTAGAAATCTCTTAGCCAGAATCTCAGCTTTGCTGTGATCAGCAGCATTGAAAAATTTGCAGGGCTCTCAAAGAGGAAAAAGTTAAATAAAACCACTGAAAACAAAGTCACGGTCCACATGCAAACTCACAGAAAATCTGATTATTTGAACAGATGGAAAAAAATCCTCACTCCTGCTCATCCAAGTAAAAAGATATATCTGAAGAGCAGAACAAACAAAATCAGGTTTCTTAAAAATGTGCCATGCATCCCCCTGCCAGTAAAACCAAGGTTTCCCATCCATCCCTTTACTTTGTCCCCACTCCTCCTTACCTAGCCCGGAGACCCCTACCCACCTCCCATAGTCAAGAAGCACACAAAACCAACAGGTAGATGAACAAGGAAGAAACCACACTGATGCAGTTGCTCTAAGAAAGAGCGCCTTTAGTGAAACAACACATTTCCTGCACATGAACATGGAACAGAAAAGCTATGCCTCTTGATCAGTGTTCCACTTCTAATTTCCCTGTTCCCTTTAAGAAAACAAGGAAAGAGATTCCTAGCACCCAGATGCAAGAAAAGGAATGAAGGCTGTATCAACAGATATAGTTTCTTCATACTTGAAAACTGCTAGTGTTTGCTTGCCTGGAACTCATACTTGCTATGCAATGCTTTAAAAATGACTGAAAAATGTAAATATAGATTTGCCCCACCCTTAGCTCTCCTCACATGCTCCATGAACAGAGAACTCTGAATCAGCTGCCCTGAAGGCATGGATACAGGAACAAGTTACCAAAAGACAAGGAGACAATTTACACAACGCTCCAGTAATTCCAGTGAGGGCTCACCTGTGAGAGACTGGGAATTAAACCGTCTGTTATGGGTAGCCCTTCCCTCTTTTGCTGCTGACTGTTATCCACAGCACATTCATTGTGGAATTTCATTGCGGAACACAAACACAAAATCATCAGCTACTTCATGCTGCACTCACATGGCAACTTTCTGCAGTGCCTTTTTACCATGCCCACCCCCTTACAGTCACTGCAAAACTGTTAGTTCTGCCTTGAATACAGCTAATGCATAGCAAGGATCTGGTATCTTAAAACAAGATTGTTCTTCGTGGATGGCAACCTCTAGATAAAGCTCCAATACAGATCCCATCATTCAGATTTTCAGTTTTGGATTTATTATACACTAAGTCTAATGAAGAAATTGCTGTTTTTATCAGGCCTGGAAACAGAAATAATAATTTTAAAATGACTACACCATTTTCTGCTGTATATCAGATTCTCTGCAAAGGCAGAAGATGGAAATTGGCGGGCTTTTTTTTTTCTGAACATTGGAGGGGGTATTGGGAAGGTTTTATACAAAGTTTTTCAAGTGTTTTACATACAATAAGTTTTGAGGCCATCTAAAATAAACTCAAAGTCTACATAACCTTCACTGAACAACTAAATGCCATAAAGGTGACAATCATCTCTTTACTCTAAAATGACCCTAAAACAATTAATACCAGCAGCACTAGGCAACACTTTACATGTTCCAAATCTCATATAGCTTATTTAGCCTTAAAACGCACTTTGGTAGATCAAAAGTTATCATTATCACCCATTTATAAATCAACAAGCAATAAATCCTGTTGTATGAGGACCTCCCTAAACCTTCTCTGTGAGACAGGACTATTTTTTCACCTTAACCTATGAAGGTGCTCACACAATATGACAATGGCACTTGAGCATCTCAAAACTTCTTACATCTCACCTTGACTCACTCAGATTGTGCTATACATAATTTAACCCTGGAATAAAAACTCTTTCCAATAAATCAGTGGTGAATGAAACAGACTAAAATGCTTTACTAAAGGTGCTAGTAAAATTCCGTAACTGTACATCATTTTATCAAAGCATCAGTACTGTAGTATATATTGATAGTAAAATGCCTATGTTGTACTCATTAGCCTTCAGTGAATCCTGAAGAACTATAATAAATAAGTATCAGAGACAACTCCAGAAACTATTGCTGTCCGACACTAACTCTAAGTTTACCTTAATAGAACTATTCCTGATACACAACAGTATTATAGGAAAAAAATATCAGGATACAAACCCTATTTCTTTGCTTCAGGCTATCTTCACGCAGTACAAGGGCAACATTACAACTTTACTCCAAGACTAAGGAGAGAAAAGAGCTGGAAAAAGAGCTCTTAGCCCACCCAAAACATTCCCAGCCTTACTTGCTTTTACTGTAAAACACTCAAACCACAAAACAGCCAACATGAGTGAACACAGCATGTTCCTTCATAGCATGACCATGCTCATTCAGCAGCTACTTATTCCACAGCTCAGTGGGCCAGAAAGAACTGTCCTGTCAAGATATATCAATGTACTTTATCTGTATTAAATTAAGGAGGTAACTTTGTATGCAGAAGGTCCTTTAACTATATCTCAGTCTTTTGATTTTTAGTTGTGAACCTGAGTCTTCTGAACCTGGATTTGCTACCAGCAGATACACATTATCTAAATTAAATGTTTTATATATTAGATACTTATTGTGGCTAAAAAGCACTTGTTAGTAAAATGAGGTCACAAGGATAAAAGTATGTAATGACTATAATTCATAGTGAACAACAGAAAAGACACCTTCACTTACACAGAGCAAGGTGGTGAGAGACTTCCTACTCTTTTTATTTAAAAATTCATTAACTCTTTTTCTAATGCTGTACATTGAAAATACAAATTAAAAAAACAACCTTTAAAAGCTACATGAACTTCTTTTTTATTTATATTTATATTGCATTTATATTGCAAACCAGGGTAGTCTTTAAGTAGGCTGAAAGCCCTTCCATGCCAAATCAACAAGTAATGACACTTCAGCATTTCAAATCTACTTATTTAATCAAAAAGTATGTAGAGCTGTCAAAGGAAGCAAGTGTCATTCCGCTATTTATTCTTCTAGACTATGGAACAGGCATGTCTTTGCTGGTACAGGCAAGAGAAAGAGCTTACAGTGTGAGAAGGCCTTCACTCCAGATAAAACAAGCTATCCCAGTGAAGTCATCTTTTGTTGGTAGAAGCAAACTAACAACCAGCATTTTGCAGGTTCAGATGTATCATTAGAGAGAGAATTACCCCTGACAGCAACACTGCACCAGACACTTTAGTGGGACTGCTGCCACCACCCACCTCATCCCAGCGTACTTGGAACAGGGAGTCAGGCTAAGTCTTTTCTACAAAACACCTCTCAAATAGCAATGGTCTCCCTACAAGCACAGCATGCGTAAGACCTGTGAATTGCTGTCAAAAGTGTAAACAAAAGTCAAAAGGGCTCAACTTTTCTCTTGTTTCCTATTTTAGGCTCAAAGATCCCCTTCACTTAACCGGGTGATCTCTATTTCAACAGGACACGGTGTGACATCAGTAGTGCCAGCCATGTGCAAACTACTTCAAACTGATGCCTGGAAAGCATTTCTAACATCTCCTGGGCCTCCATGAAAGAGAGATGGAGCTGAGGAACAAGCACTTACAGGCTTGTGTAATGGTTAATATGTGTAATGGTTAATATATGTAATGGCATTATACTCGTTACTTCACAATGACTCCAAATCCTGAGTCAGCATATATAAATATATTATTGGGCCTAAAGTTTACAGAGCCAAACTAAGCTTTTGGTCACATGTCAGTTGCATTAGCTGATACCTACAAGATTCCATTACCAAACAGTTCTTTAAAAAATAAACAAATAAAAATCAGGTGTGTAAGTATACAAAGGTAAGCATTAAGTACAAATACTGTAAGTCAGATCCTGCATCTGGGTTCCCACATGCTTTGATTTTACTCAAATCTGTAGAAATGTGTACAAAAAATTTTTTTCATGAGATCCCAAGTTTGCATCCTGCAGTCTTACAGCTTCCTGGAACCTGGACAGAGAAATTAAATACACCACTACCTGACAAAGCCCAACCACTAAGCTCACACCAAAAGACTTGCCTTCACAAGTTTCTGAAAGGCAGGTAGGGTTCCACACAAGAAACTAAAGTGGAAAACACTTTTAAACATTAATACATGAAAAAAAACATTCAGGCAGGGTGGGTTCTGCTGGTGAACGATGACTGCTGTGTACGAACACCCACATACATGGGTATATGGGGGAGGAACAACTATAGAGAAGATGACAACAGAGAAACATAGCAGCCAACAATATATCCTAAACAAAGAAATTCCTCTGGCCATATAAATTATTCCTCTGCCACAAAGAAGAACAAATTTGTCAAACCACATTAAGAGCTTATCAATAACAGATACTTAAAAAGTATTACCCTGAGATATCACTGTTAGATTGGTAGTCTGTTTCTTAGAATATTTCCTTATTCAAAGATTCTGACATAAAAAAAAAAAATAAAGAGATTGCATAGATCTTAAAAAAAAAAAAATCATAGAGCCATAGTGCTTGAGACTAGAAATCACCACACTTCATCAAATCCAGCCAACAAACACAGAGCAAGACCTTCAAAACTGACAAAGAAAACCCAGGCAATGTAACCATGCTTAGTATATGTATAGTTAACAGGAGTTGTTAACCACTGTAATTTAACCAAGTGACCAGAAATGTGACTGTGATAGTGGCAGCTGAAGTGTAATTTTACCTAGTTTTAACTCTAGATGTTTTGGTTGCTGACTCTTGTTTTCGAGTAAACAAAAGTGACCGCAGCGGAAAATGACTCTGTCTTTAAGGGCAAAGTACGAGCAGTGCAAATAAAAGGAAAGACAAACAAGGCAATCTTCCAGGCAGGTAATCAACTACTGTTACAACATAGCTGTTAGCTTGCTACAGTTCCTCAGGTTCTACAACCAACCACTAATAATGCAAGGCTTTGCCCACTTGATTGGGTTTGTTTCAGTTCTAAGTCTTACCCATAGGAATTATAAGGGCCAGCTGAATAGAAAAGTACACTGCTAGAAATACCACTTGAAAGTACGGTTAGGTAATACTAATATTTATAGTGGATCTGCTTTATCAAACCAAGCCATCTCAGAAAGCTATTCACAGGATTAAAAGTCAAACAATACTTTTACGTCCTAAATATCATCAATACAGAGATCATGTTTCTTCATGATGCTCGCCTTAAACTTGGTAATGGAGCAAGCCAAAGGACGATCAGTATCAGGTATCTCAGTCTAACACACAGGACTTGGAAAATTCAGCATGGGAGAAAGATAAATGTATCTTGCACACAGACAGCTGCAGTGCCCTTGTTGCTGTTCAGAGCACTGCCAAACAGCCACACGAGTTTGCGCAGACACCAGTCAGCATCACAGCTGCCATTGAGAATTGAGCAGGCAGCTACACAACACCTGCCTCAGGTTCAATGTATTGACCTTGATTAGGAAAAGTATAAGCAGTAGCTGAAATGTGACAGCAATCAGCCACCTACGCTGCTATTTGCCTTCCCCTCTACCTTTTGCCTCATTTCTCAGACACTTTAGTTAGCTGGTGTCAGGCAAGTTTCTCAAGACTAGAAAAACACATCCTGAAAGAGAAACCAAACAACAGCTACTGAACAAATGTTCTCTGAAACCCCTCCAAATCAATGGGTGTTTACCAGAAATCTGACTACAGACCATAATGTTACAGTAGTCTGAAGCCATATGCCACTCTGAAGGCGTTAAAGACAAGACATGATAAGTACATACACCCATTACCCCAAATATTCAGAGACAGCAGATCCTTCCACCAACAGCATTTACTTACCGAGTAATACTGCTATCTACACCTGGAAGCAGTAAAGAGGAAAAATAAAAGGCTGCTCTTCCTCCTCTTTTCACGCTGCCCCTGTTTAATGGAGCATCCTAAAATTACTTGAGGAAAGTTGTTAGTATCTAAAATAGTCTTGTTATCAATATGATTGGAGGGGAAATGATATATTCAAAATTCCATTATATAAAGAGGGAAAAAAATTTACTTACCTACAGCAACAATATTTAGGTCATTACTGTTAGGACAATTTTATGCATCTCATTACCTTTTCATCACTTGAATTCTTTTCTTTGGGCACCTCAGACTTGTCAGTTAACATAATGTAACTATTAATTTAACTGTGGTGTGCTGCCATAATTTTGCATTGGTTTAGATGTGAAACAGCATATAGGAGAGTATTTTCAAAAGTTTTCCAGTGGCTAAAACTTTCTCACCAGCCATACAATTACAAAAACATCTGTTAGCCTCACAACAACACTCTACAACTCCTGCATTTGGGGATGAACATCCACCAAAAAATGCCTTACAGGACAAGGTGTGCCGAGTACAGTTTCTGTTTCAACAGCTTAAGTGGATCTGGGACAGCCAGTCCTCAAGTTACAGTAACTTTCCCTTGAACTAATTCCTGCAGTCCTGTAAAATTTCATTAGACCTTAAAAGATACTCAGCCTACTGGAGCAGAAGACTTTCAGACATCAGATCTGAAGCCTCAACCTAACCAAGTTCAAGAGGCTAGGATTTCTCTAAAGAACAACCCAAACCTGCCTTTTTGCAACTAATTATTGCCATTTTAGCAACTGTCTTTTTTGCACAGGCAGCTCCTCTGATACTGGAGCTGGTACCATCCAACAGTACCGGCAAGAAGCAGTCGGCAAAAAAACCCAGATTTTTAGCCTTATTTTTTGGTCTCGTGTTATCAAAATGCACAGCTAAAAGATTATCATAAATTTTATACCCACTGAAATCCTTTTAAGTCAGAATCTACCCAGTCCAGCCAGTAATCATGAATTTACAATGCTGAGTGTACAGGAACAACCAAAAAAAGAAGTGTCAAAGCAGGTCATAAACAGTTCATAAAAATCCAGCTGAAATTTGGTTAAGAAAAGCTTCTGCTATACAGCAATAGTGACCAAGCACATTGATGGCCAAGAAAAAATGACAGAAAAAGGGCACTGATCACACCCCCATAATTTCACTCTTTTACACAACTTTGTCCAACAGGTCCTTTCCAAACAGCTCCTCCCAGGCTCATGGGAGACCAGGAGAACACAGTTATGGGAATTAACAGCTGCAAGTTACAGGCTTGGTACTCTGCACCTACTGCACATGGTGCTGTGAGACAGGAGCCACACCAATTGTTTGAAGCATGTTCACAAGCAGATGTCCACAATTCAAACAGCTGGTAATGCCCATTTTTCAAGTGTTGCCTACCTATCTAACCAAAGTAGAAACTTTGCTAGACCAACCTGGTTTGGGGATTGACTGACCAGGGAAGTTAAAAAATGGGCTGTCTTTTGAGCATCCAAGCTCTTTTCCATTCCCTTTCTTACAGAAGAACTGTTTACAATGCATCAGCTTCCGAGCCGAACTATTCACTCACAAAGCTGAATATCTATAAAGTTGAAGTACTGGACTTTTCTCCAAAAGCACCGAGAGTGACTCACACAGGAATCCAAACCAGTCCAACACAACTGCTCCCTTTCATTTACACTGGCACTACAAAGGCCCTACAGAAACGTCTGGCGTACCAAGGCGAGCCCCAAGCCACGGGTAGGAAGTTTGCACACTGACAGGGAGAGGGATGGATGGTGTTGGCTGGGCTGGGTTAGCACCAGATCCTGCAGCGCAGGGTGGGAGATGGGACACGATGCCAGGTTCGGCACAGCCAGGCACACCACGTGAAGCTCGAGAGACAGCAAGGCAGACTTCCACCTCCTGCAGCCGGCCAGACATCTGGGCTCACCAGTACCGCTGGCCGGGGACCCATTGCCCACCGTGAGCCATGCCCACCACCAGCCCACGGGCCAGACCGAGCACAGGGCGGCAAGGCCCGGGCTGCGGGCAGTCCATGTGCCACCAGCACCGCAGCCTCTGCCCTCAGCCCGCCCGCCATGGGCCGCCGCGACGCCCACGCCCGCCCCGCCTCAGCCGAGCCCACCTGCGGGCGGCGAGGCAGCTGCGGCGGGCACTGGCAAGGGGTACCACCGAAACGTTTTGCTCCCCCGATTTATTTTGTTCAGGCTTTTTTCTCCTCTGCGTGGAGGGAGGGAGAAAGGGGCCTCGGAAGGAGGGACCTGGCCGCCGGGCGGGGGACGCTCAGGCCGCAGCCGCCCCCCCTCCCCGGCACAGGCCGCGCCCGCCCCGCCGCGCCCCGACCCCCCGCGGGGCCGGGCACGGAGCCCCCGCCTCACGCCGCCGCCTCTCGCCGCCGCCCGGCAGCCGCTCCCGCCGGCCGAGCCAGGGCCCGCGGCGGCGGAGGGGGAGCCGCGCTCCCCAGCGCCGGAGGCGGCGACGGCGCCGCCCGCCCCTACCTTGGTCCTTCAGGCTGGCAAGGAGCTCCAGCTGCTTCTCTTCGTCGGAGCTGTTCATCTTGCCCCGCCGCCGCCGGCCAGCGGCTGCCCCGCTCCGCCTCACCTAGCGCGGCTTCACCTGGCAGCGGGGGCAGGGACGGCGGAGCCCCGGGGCGCGGCGGGCGCGGCGAGCGGCCCGGCCCGCTCTGCACATGCCCAGACTCCCGCGGCGTCCCAGTGAGCATGTGCGAGGTGCGGGCACGGCGGCACCTCGGCCCGCGGGCGGGCACCGGCCGGCAGGATGGCACTCGGCCCGCACGCCCGCCGGCCGGCCGCGGCTACACCCCAGGGCCGCTCGGCTTGTGGACGAGGGGGCAGGGGGCACAACAGCCACCAGCTGTTGCGGAGACGGGCGTCCTCACTGCCCTGTTGGGGCGGCCGGCGTGCCAGCCCCACGTAGGCACTGATGGGCCCTGAAGGCCCTTCCCGCCAGCCCCCTAGGGTGTCCCCCCACGGGTCTCCCGTGGGCCGGGCAGAAGCCCTCCTGAACCGCTCCCCGCGCCGCTGCGGGTCCACATGTGTTTAATAAGCCCTTTTGTGCCCTTTCCATAGGGCAATGTTCCACATGGGATTCATGTGCTGCCCCGAGGAGGGGTGGGAGGGCATAAAACTGTGATTCAAGCGCTGTGGTACAAAGAAAGCTAAAAAGTTTTTTTAAAAAATATCATAATAATTGGAGGGTCGCTTTACTGTTCGTGAGGATTGGGGGGAAACAACTGCATGCCGGTTCCAGTGCCCAGCAATTAATTGCAGCTTTGGAACAACATGAGGGCAGAGCGCTTCGATGGGGACCCCACCATGTTCGCCTCAGAGGAGCACAGTTGTCCTCTGCTGATGGCTTTTTGGAAAAGGAGGGGGCCTAGTGGTGATTCCTGTATTAAAACAGTTACCTTACCTGGCTTATCCCAAGGCTGACACTGCACTGCAGAATCTGGTTCTGCCTCTTATCTGCTGAGCTTCGGTAGCAGCCAGCTAAGCAGCAACTGTCTTCAGATTTGCATGGACAAAGGTACTGTTGATACACCTCCCTCCCGCCGCCTTTGGCAATCACCTATCGTTCACCACGCCGAGCAGGTCAGAAAACACAGCACTGCCACAGACATGGCAACATTAGTTAGAAATACCTGGGAAGGAAAGGAAAAATCTGATTACAAAGAGTTGCTTAGTCCTCACACCTCTGTCCTCCCAGACTGTATCCTGTAGTTTTTCCATCCTGACCTAGGAAACCTTTAAAACATGAAGAGACTCCATATTGATGCTTTACAGCATTGTCTGTCCCACAGGTAGTTAATAACACGTGTACCATCCTGGAAAGAAGCCGAGAGATCCAGGAGATCCACCATGAGATGGTGTCTCATAAGCATGTAACACTCACGGAAAGCAAAGGAGGCCATACAGGGAAGTTCACAAGCTAGTCAGCTTATTTTGAACTAGTCAGCACAAAACACATTTAACTGCACCAAATGCAAAGTTAAAAATTTGTGCTCCTGGAAGTGGAGTTGTATGCAGAGGATGGAAAATTATCGTGGAAAACGAAGGGTCTGTAAAGGAAGTGGGAGGCAAAGTACAGGTAATTACGTATGTGCTGCCAGTAAGGTACTACAGCAAAAGAAGGAGATGTATGCTGACAGCAGTGGAAAAATTTCTTCTATGACATTGACAAGACCAAAACAAAGTTACTGTCTCCAGTTCTTCAAAAGATGGTACAGAGACATTTACAGTGAAAGCACAAGAGAAAAAAAATGACCTAAGTTTTCAGGAGAGTGCTTTGCAATGAGAGACCTCAAACCCTTGATCTTTTTAATTGAGAAAAAAGGAAAGAAATTATTTAGTTATGTTAATTTCACAGGAAAAAATTCTCAATACTTGAGGGCTTTTCAGCCTACTGGAAAAAGAGTCAACCAGTATCTGTCTGTAACAAGAAGCTGAATGTAAAAACTACAAATAAAGCCACACATTAATAAATCTCTCCCTTTGAAGGAACACAGGGGTGCTATTTAGGTCTTTAGAGTTCTGGGCTGACCTCAGTTTTGAATAGCCCCCACTCTAAGTCAGAGCAGTTTTGCCAGGGTTTTGCTTTTTAGCATCCTTTCTTGGGTTGCCTGTTGGCTCACCTTCAGCCACAGGTCCCATTCCAAGCCCCTCTTCCCATTGCTGATATCGCTCCCCTCCATTTCCAAATCAATTTCTTTCACGCAGCGCAATAGCAGGATTTGCAAAAGAGTCATTGTAGGGTCGGTTATCCCTGTGCTGTGCCAAGACACCGGACATCTTCATCTTGCAACAATGTTCTGTCTGTTGTATGCAGCCAAAACAGGGCATAAAATGTCTTTGATATCTGCAGAGACAGTAAGCCGATTCTTCCATTATTTTATTTATTTATTCAAATTTAAGTATTATGGCTCTGTCAAAAGAATTCCCTTCCATAATTTCTATATTGCAGCTTCATCATTGTTCTTATTGTTATTATTCACTTAGACCTACATCAGGTTACAATACCTTGGAACCTAAGTATTTAAAACAAGAATGTTCCTGTTGCAAACCCTTTTGATTGCAACAGTAGGATGAGTGCCCCTACAGCATTACTCTTCGAAGACATTAATTGTTAATCAAGTGTTGCTTTTCTTTTTCTAAGTTAGCAGAAAACAGAAAAATTAACTCCATTACTAAATTTGCTAATGGATCCCCCTACGCTCTAATGATTTAACATCCACAGAAATGTTTCCCTGCATCGTTAATTCGTTTCATTGTTTCAGGGATATTTTAAATAACAGCCCGTAACACCTATTTCTATGTAATGTAATGTCGACATTGTGATTTGATAACCAATGCTGTAAACCACTAAGACCATAAAAGGCCGAAGCAGGCAATACAAGCACGCAACATGAGATTTCTTAATATTTGAATAGGGACTGGGCAGCAATTGCTTCCTCTGTCAAAGAAAAGCAACATTGTACTTTGAACACACATAACCAGTTTCTAGTGGTAGCATTGCAAGAACACTATCTCTTCTTTGTTAAATGGCAAAGCTAAGAATAAAAGGGGCTCTTAAAACTTGTCCAGTACACAGTCGGTACCAGTGCTGGGGAAAAAAATCAAAGATTTGGTCACTTTTGACTGGACATGACATGTCATGGATGATCCACATCCTTTTGGAGATGAAAATTCAGATGGATTCACCATATCTTTAGGTTCCACCCATATATGCCTATTCTTCCAAGACCAGGAGTAGCTTCGTCACAGAGCGTGCAGTGTTTTGAGAACTGCAAATTATACTTGGTAGGAAAATGGAAGACAGACATGATGGGGAAGGCTAGAAGCACTACAGAAAGTGGGATTGCAATTCAACTCTTGCCCAAGCGGAGCAGTGATTTAAGCTGGGTACTACTGTTCTACACAATGCTCTGTTATGCTACATGGAAACAGTGTGCCGGTTTTGGCTGAGATGGAGTAAATTTTCTTCTTAGCAGCTGGAATGGGGCTGTGTTTTGGATTTGTGCTGGAAACAGTGTTCATAATTCAGGGATGTTTTCATTATCACTGAGCAGCCCTTGCACAGAGCCAAGGCCTTTTCTGCTCCCCACCCCACCAGCGAGCATGTTGGGGGGCACAAGAAGTCGGGAGGGGGCACAGATGGGACAGCTGACCCCAGCTGACCCCAAGGATATTCCATGCCATATGATGTCGTGCTCAGCATATAAACTAGGGTCTCCCCTAGGAAGGGGGGACGGGGACGGGACGTTTCAGAGTGATGGCATTTGTCTTCCCAAGTAAACGTTACATGTGATGGAGCCCTGCCAGAAGGAATGGAGGTGGCTGAACACCTGTCTGCCCATGGGAAGTGGTGAAAAAATTCCTTGTTTTGTTTGCTTGCACACGCAGCTTTTGCTTTACTTTTTGAACTGTCTTTATCTGAAGCCATGAGTTGTCTCACTTTTACTCTTCTGATTCTCTCCCCCATCCCCCAGGTGAGAGGGAACAAGCAGCTGTGTGGGGCTTCATTGCTGGCTGGGGTCAAACCCTGACAAACAGTGATAGTCAGTAAAAATAAATGCATCAGTAAAATAAGCGCATCATCTCTGAAAGTTTGAGCAAATTAAGGTGGCTGTGAAAAAAGACAAAATCTGGAATATAAATTAGTACATAAGACACGCTATGGTTTGTTCCTGATGTGCTTGACTTTGGTGAGACAACAGGCAGAATAGCATGCCAGCTCCTACTACCACGCATCAAACAGAAATGCAGACCTGCTAGGGAGAGCCTGCAACAAGAGCAGTCAGTTCTAAACGTAACCTGGGCCTGTCAGAAGAAAAAAGCGTGTGTTTAGGGGGATCATTCCCTATAATGAAAACCCAAGGAAAAAATAATGAAGGTCTTGATATCAATTAAGGACTATCACAAAGTTGTCCTCAGTAACCACTGGGTTGAAGAACCAGTGCAAGGTTTAAACTGTAAGTGGGGAGAAAGGTTAGGTATTAGTAAAGGATTTATTAGTGGAAGCACTGGAATAGGCGACAGAGAAGAGGAAAGGTGAAATCTTCAGAAGTTTCTGACAGGTCTAGGTAACCTCTGAGGGTCCGCCCTTCCAAACATCTGTGTAGGCAACAGGACTGAGAGCAAATGCACCACTCCTGCTCCTCTCTCCCTCCAGTTCCCCATCATCCACACCAAGGCTAGCTTCACAAGGAGTCCCCCCTGCCACCTTTCCAACTCGTCACAGTCTCACAACTCTTCCCACTATGCACAGAAGCGGGTGATGGACTCTAAGTTCTAAGAAGGATGGGAGAGAAAATCAGAGCTGAATGGCAATACCTCTGAATCTCTCAATACAGTAAAGCAAACCAGACATCCCATATCTCTGCTCCCACCCCTGTTGTTCATGGATGATTATGTTTATGAGCTTTATTGGAAATAATGCTCTGACACATTAAATGAAATAAGGAAAGACCTTCATTGCTGTTATTGTCCTTGCAGCAGGACAGATTTATTCTTGCTGTTGGCTGCCCCTGAGCTGCAGACAGGCCTGTGAAGGCTCACCCATAGCGGTGGGGTATGGGCACAGCTCTACCACTCCTGGACTGAATGGAGAGAGGCACCAATCAACAGAGGGTCACAACCTAGGCACAATGTCCAGGGCAGTATCCCTGAGCAACAGTAGGGGAGGGCAACATCTCCAGGCGTTATCTTTGAAATGAAACGTGGCTGCTGTCTTTCCATTTGCCTCTTTGGCTCCGTGCACTGACTCTCACCTGCTGGCAGCTGCCCACGTGGTGCAGCTCATATGCTCTTATATTCAGTTCTTCCATAGGATTTCCAGAAGGAGAGCTGATGCCAATAAGCAAGTGAAAGAGCAGGTGATATGCAAGATAGCCTCAAACTCTTGAAAACAGACTAGTCACAAGCCTGTCCCTGACCCTGCTCATGTAAGAACAGAGCAGGTCTTATGTTCATCTCCAGAGAGGCTAGGAGGGGCAGTGCCAAAGAGCTGGGTACTTCTGAAATGATGACACCATTCCTGGAGAGGCAATTTCTTTTATGCCTGTATATGAACTCTCCTAATGGCCAGGTAGTTTGGGACCATCATTGTTCATTATTTCTTCCTGCTACTATCAGGTTTTGGTAATTTTTCAGGAGGCATTTGCTTACCCTCTTTTGGAATTTTTCCAAATGTTCATTTTGCTGACTGCAGATTTGTACCACCTTGTTCCTACTGATGATGTAGTTAATACATAAACGTGTATATCTTTTCACTAGGGCTGCTCCCCATCTAAACAATACAAATATTTGTTTACTTGTTAAAACTTACATTGCTTGTTAAAATTTATATAGCATTCCTGCACTTTTTATGACCAGAGGTTTCCAGTATCCTTACAAGGATGATGAAAATGAACAAAAGCTAAAGGGGAAAAAAAACACTTAAAGCATTCAGAATTTGCCTAAGATCAATATTCGATATTAGAGTGGCTTCAGTCTTGTGGGAGAGCTTTATAAAATCACATCCATCCACATCAAAGCGTATCTGCAGGCAAATAACCAGTGCACAGGGTGGAACAAGAATAATGTTCATAGTTTCAAGGAGCTACAAAAATAGCCAAAAATTAAAGGAATCATTGTTTTCACTGTATCCTCTGCTCCAGACACATTCCTTTAGTATCTATTCCTGTAGGTATTATAAGGTGAGCATGAAAATATATTTATAGCAGACAACATGAAGGGAACCATGCAGTTGGAGCCCTATCGAACAGTGAGAGAAAGATGAGTAACAAAGAACTCAGAGCTGCAATGAATGAGAATCTAACTGGTATTGTCAATTTCACAGTAGCCAACAATAGTATAAAATAGGATAATTATATAGAAAATGAAAGATAAAGGAAAAAACAAAAGGTTTAACTTTGTCTTTCCTTGAGATAGATCTTTGTGAGATGTTGGACACCTCTTGTTAATAGCTTGCATATCATTTTTGCATTTTTTTTCATTATTAAGAGCATGCTTTATGCCTGTTCTCCTCTTGGATGGGACTTTGATGAGTATTCACACAGACGGACTTTGTAAGTTGAAAATATCACAGAATGACAAACTGAAGCAAATGCAAGTGTTGTGGTTTAACTCCAGCTGGCAACTAAGTACCATGCAGCTTATTCCCCCCACCTGGTGGGATGGGGAGGAGAATTGGAAAAAGGAAAAAACTGTGGGTTGAGATAAGAACAGTTTAATTATTGAAATAAAGTGAAAGGTAATAATAACAACAACAACAATAAAAATAACGTAACAAAAAGAGAAAGAGGAATAAAATCCAATAAAAACAAGTGATGCACAGTACAGTTGCTCACCACCTGCTGACCAATGCCCAGCCAGTCCCTGAGCAGCGATCACCCCCCTGGCCCTGGCCACCACCCCCCAGTTTATATACTGAGCACGATGCTCTATGGTATGGAATATCCCTTTGGCTGGTTTGGGTCAGCTGTCCTGGCTCTGCTTCCTTCCCGGCTCCTTGCGCACCTCCTCACTGGCAGAGCACTGGAAACTGAAAAGTCCTTGACTTAGGGTAAGCACCACTTAGCCAGAACTAAAACATCAGTGTATGATCAACATTATTCTCATGTTATATCAAAAACACAGCACTGTACCAGCTACTAGGAAAAAAAAAATAACTCTATCACAGCCGAAACCAGGACAGCTAGTAATTACTCACAAATTCCTACATTCAAAGAATCTAGAGTGGAGCGCTAGGAATTGACATCATGATTGTTTCCAATTAATGATTTTAGCCTGGAATCTTCTCAAGACAGTAGATTGTGAACCTTATCTATTCATCCTTATAGAATTTACTTTTTTTTTCCCCTCATAGATTAGCTGTTTAACAGAACACTGCACATGATTGTAATTGCAGAATTGAAGAGGCTGGTACCTTATCAAATAGGTACTGCAATCAGAAATTTGATCTAATTGTTATCGATCCTAGAATGTTCATGTTCCTATTCCTCATTGGGGTTAAAGGTTACTTGGACCTTTTAATGGACACAGAGAAATCTTACCTCATATTTAAATAAAACCCCAACATTTCCAACAAGTGACAAAGAAGGGAGCAGCGGACCTCCTCTGGCTGGGAGAGAAGGGTGTTCTCTTCTGAAGCAGTGGCATCCATCAGTCCTTGCCAAACCTAGATTATCTCGAGGGGTCATCGTCCTCCTGTTGAGGAGAGCTACCCTGTGGATACCACAGTGACTACAGACTGAAGTTACCCTCAGGGCATGACTAAAGCCATATGTTCACCACTTTCAGAGCAGACATATTTTGAGGGGCGGAAGGGGGGGGACACAAGGAAAAATAAACTACATAATCACTGAACAGATAAACAACTATTTAAAAACTCAAAAAAAAATTAAAAGGCAATAGCTATTTGAGTATATAATTAACACCATGAATAAGACTAAACAGCTTATGTGCTGAGGTAATGTATATTTTTCCATCAAACCAATCAGTGCTGAATAACGACTAGCGTAGTATAGCTGGGTAAATATAAGCACTTCTTGTTTTCCTGAGATGACAACTAACTAATCAACACACATTCAAACTGGAGTATAAGTATGATTAAAAATAAAAAAATCAGATAATATGGGCTCATTTGAAAAATTTAACCATTTGATTAGAGACACTGGCATGATCTTTGCTAGTTATCCCTATCTAGGGTGACAAACGCGTCTATTTGCACAAAAAAAAGGCACAAACTGATTGGGGAATAAATCAGAAGAAGATTAAGTATTTAGCATGGCATTTTAAAATGCTGTAATTATACTGCAATTAACAACCCTGCATATTAAATCTGCAACTATAAAATAGAACTAGGCAAATCATACCTACCTGCCCTTCATAGCAGTACATCGTACATTATGGATGCTCACCTTGTTCAATTTGGTTGAAATAGATGTCTGCTCACCCCCAAGATGGGAACACCTGCCAACACATGCAAGGACACGTATTTAGAGATAAGAAATAGCTCAGGAGTGACTCACTATGTTCCTACCAGCAAAATAGAAGAACTCCTTTGCTTCCAACCTGGCAGGGACAAATGCCATGCTCTTGGAAAGCTGAAAGCTGAGTTGCTCTCCAGATCTCCCTCCTGAAGTGGGGGACCCTGTTTCACCACTATCGCACTGGGCAGGCTGTGCTTTACCCGTTGTTGCAGTGGCTTGTATGTGCTACTCTGGTTTATTTTGTAGCTCTTTGGATAAAATGGGCTGCCAGGGCAGAGAAGAGGGTTTGTATCGGAATGTCCTTGCAAGAAACATTTTCATGTGCCCTGTTTCTTCTTAGACATTACATTACTGTCTTCACTCAGAGTATCTGAGAGTTGTTTTGTCCAGTCTGGAGGAAGGAATAAGCTGCTGACTGATGCACCACATCACTTTGTTAAAGCAGTTGTAACACTTTTTTTCTGGTAGATGTTACACCAGTGACCAGAGTCATTGAAAACACAAATGCTACAGTGGCTCTGCCAGTAACAGCTCTGCAGCCCAAGAGCCAGCAGTCCCTCTTACAGCTCCCAGATTAATTCCCTTGGTTTCAGATGGAAAATTTTGCATAATTTAACGATCAGTTATTGATTCTTAAGTTTTCAAGTATTTCTTTTTAGGTATAAAAGAGAGAGCTCAGCAAAGGGCCTCTGAGGCGATCAAGGGACCAGAGCACATCACACATGAGGGAAGGCTGGGAGAGCTGGGACTGTTCAGCCCAGAGAAGAGAAGGCTCAAGGGGGGAATCTCATCAATGTGTGTAAGTACTTGATGGGAGGGTGCAAAAAGGATGGAGCCAGGCTCCTTCCAGTGGTGCCCAGTGACAGGACAAGAGGCAACAGGCACAAACTGGAACACCCCAAGTTCCCTCTGAACATCAGGAAACACTTTTTTACTGTGAGGGTGACTGAGCACTGGCACATGCTGCCTGGAAAGGTTGTAGAGTCTCCATCCTTGGGGACAGTCAGAAACTATCTGGATGTGGCAATGGGCAAACTGCTCTAGCTAGCCCTGTTGGAGCAGGGAGGTTGGACAAGATGACCCCCAAATGTTCCTTCCAACCTCAGCCAGTCTGTGAAAGACACTCTCACCCCACTGATACCTCTGGTCAGATGCTCTTTCTTCTGTGGTATTCTGCAAAGAGAAGAGATGAGCTGGTAAGACTGCATGTGAACGTAGCTTGGAAGAGAATCTGATGTTCCCCACTACAGAAGGAGTAACTCCACACAGTCTTATCAACACTGAGAATTTCATAAGTTGCCTATGAACAGGTATCTGGCTTGCATATTGCTCAGCTGCAAGTATTGTAACAGCATTTACTCCAATAGTCCCTACTCTAATATTTTTTTTAAATTACCATGTGTTATGTGATGATAAATGACAATAGCAAATAAGCTTCCCCCCCCAGGAAGAAGAGAAGATCCATCAGATTAGGTGAAAAATACAAATCTTAGCCATGTGGCATCAAGTATCTCTGTGATCATAATTTCATTATGAAACACAGACATTATCAGATTTTGGTGTGAACAGAGGTTTATCATGGGAGAAACCTGAGGGAAAGAACACACTGAAATCTAACAAAGTGTCACTGAATAAAAAAAGTTATTCCTTGGTAAATTGTTCCTGGAACTCACAGTGCTATTTTAGACCTTGTTCTTTGGTAAACAACTAACATCATGTCAAACTAAACAATAAAATCAATTAGCTAGAAACCTAAGTATGTTATTACACAACAGTCAAGGTCTCTTGGTACTGATCATAGGCATGTTAATAGACCATTCATAATGCCGAGATTCTGAATTCAATGCCACTCTTATTTTGCCTACATCTTTATTACGCTGCTCTGTAAAGTTGTCTTCATAATTAATTTCCTCAAGAAGGGCAAATCATTTCACTTATATTAAGCAATTTTGCAGCTTCTGAGAAATAACCCATTGCCCTGCTTTCTCAACACACTTTCTATCAAGTGTTCAGTGCGAGTGCAACTGGAGCTGCTTTGTCTGTCTGTCTGTCTCTCAGTTGAACTTTGAATGCAGCTCAACAGCAGTTTCTGGTTTTGTTCCTGTTGTGGACTTGTCCATTTTCTGGTGCTTGTACTACCACCATTTTCACTACATAATTAGGGTCAGATGCTAGTTCCTTGAATTAAAAGGCATTTGGGCTCTCCTCCCAACAAGCACTTCCACTCCCTTCTTGCAAAACAAAGCTGTCACATGCATTCTTTAGCTGATATTGGATTAAATTACACCACTCGACCACACTGCTATGCCAAGATAATTATGCCAGGTATTTTGCTGATAAAAATCACCATGGTTTTATCGT
Source organism: Falco rusticolus (assembly GCF_015220075.1). NCBI lineage: Eukaryota > Metazoa > Chordata > Aves > Falconiformes > Falconidae > Falco > Falco rusticolus. The sequence goes on from NC_051195.1 coordinate 36,894,174, forward strand.
ATGCTGTGGAGTTCCATCAATTCATGCCAACAGAAAACTGCGCTCTTTAGGGACAGCGACAAAGCTCAGAGTTGCCATAAGGATTCTCACCAGGTTAACCGGCATTTCTGGAAGTCCTTCAACAAGGCAGAAGTAAAGGGACCAAGGAGTAAGCAAATTTACTCCCATAAAAATATAAGAAAACTTTCTCCCACTTGCCCAACTGTTCATCACCAGGTACTGAAGAAATACATCCTTTGCAACACACTTCATTTTGCTGACCTGCCATACCACAGGGCAGCTCCTACAGCTCACGCGAGCACTGTTACTGGCCATACTAGAAACAGAGATAAAGAAATTATGTCATGAACCTTGTGGTAGCAATTCCAAGAAGCTCATAAAGGGCTGTTCAGGAGACAGAAAAAACTGTTTGCCGTGGAGTTTTACCAGGAATAAACTTGGCCCAAAGTATTTGTTGACATTTAAGAGGACTCCCTGCTCTTGGAGCCTATGCAGAGCAACTCATTTCTGTGAGCCCGTGGCCACCCAAACGATCTTATGGGTTGGCTGGAGCCAGGGTTTGCCCTGTAGCTTCTCAGCATTAGTTACAAGTTCTCACTAGAGTCTGAAACAGAGAATCACAGACAGTGAAAATGGAGAAGAACCTTGCAGAGCAGCACACCCACCAGTGATCGTCCCCGCAGAGCATTCTGGCCAACAGGACACTCCACTGTGTCTTCCCTATTGAAACAGGTCGTACCAAGAGCTCCTTAGAGTGAATATTGGGGGATAAAAATCCTGCTCGCCACACTAAAGTTAGTTTTCAGTAACCGTCTTGACTTCAAAATTGTTCTTAGTTCATGCCATTTCGACAAAGTGAAGTTTGCTTTATTTGTTGGATGAGACTATATACTATTTCTATTGCCACAAGAAGTACATATCATCTTCTCACTATTTCTATCACCAGGAGTGATAGATACCATACTTTTACTCCACCAGTGCTTTTTATTTGTATACTGATTCTACATTAAGGCTTGTTAGTTAAAGGAGATGGCAAATAGTGTATTAACTACATCTCTGGGTCTGACCAGAAGATTATTTCGCAGCTTAATTACATTCTTTTTTAGTAACTTCCTTCACATTCCAAATACCAAGCATATCATTACTCATATAGTATAAAAAAACATAAACCTATGTAAAAATACTGCTTTAGTGCAAAAAAAAAATGGGGGAAATCTCCACATTGTACAAAACTAGTGCAATGCAACAATCTAATAAATCAGAGTGTTCTCACAAGGTGAGTTGTTGTGTCACTTGAGTGCTTGAAATGCTATCTAATGTCTCTGTGGAAATGGCTGAAAGAAACAACAGATGTCTCAGCTTTTTGCCTTTCATGTCTTGTTAAAAATCAAGAGAAGATGGAAAGGCAAACAAAGGGTTACTCATCATTTTCTCTCCCAGGAAAAAGTTCCTAAGAACACCGCCTACAAGAAGAGGCAGTGGTAACTGAAAGACAAAAAGCAATTTAGAAAATGATGAGCATTAATAACCGAAAAGGTTCATCAAGAACAAGGTAGAAAGGAGCAGAGAAATTCTGCAAGCTGCTCATCTGAATAATGTAGCAGTGTCACTGCAGCCTTCAGCACAGACATCTTGTATTATTCCCCACCAAATGCATTCATCCGAGAAACTCTGAATGAGATGCTTGTGATTTGATTTGTGCTGGATACTTTTGACTTCACTCTCTTGTTCAGACTTGCAGCTCTGGCCTCTGAGCAGCATCCCTGCTCTGCAGGGACTGAAAAGCGGTTAACTAGGTAAGAGTCAAGTGACTTGGAGCACCTAGCTCAATGCTTACAGCAGAGCTTTCCACAGCCATCATCTAAGATGTCTCCATGTCCTACTTTCATCAGCCCCCTGCACTGCCTTGTATGTGAAACAGCAATGTATGCCATTGTTGTTTATCTGCTAAACAACACGGCATATCAAAGTCTGCTTCACATTGCTATGGAAGCCACTTATGCTTTGTACTACAAGCCAAAGCAAATGCCCGATCTCTTATTCTACTATTTCATCCTTCTGTTCCTGGAAGAAGATGGATTTGTAATTTGCATTGGCTATACTAAGCATCTCCTGATAAGATGAAAACACTTAGAAAAAATGCATATGCAAAGTGTGACCCAAGCAGTATTTCTAAGCCTGTGTTTCAGCTCTGGGAAGAGTGAGTGAGCACACTCTGGGGATCAGATGTTCAACCAACACCCCTATTGCATGTCACTGTGCATTTGGCATCACACAGCTCACTGGAATGGCTGGTGGTTGCAGGCAGTGTGCCATGATGCTGCGGGCAAGGGCAAGGACCGCTGCACTACTCACACCATGGCTCCCTGAGGATGCCTTTTCCACTGCTCCTGCACCTTTGTAGGCAAAGGGCCAAGCATTAAACTCTGAATCATCCCAGGCTGCATACAGCCACCCTCGACAAAACATTACAGATGCCAGAGCAGGAGATCAGGCTGTTCTGCCCTATAAGCCACTTAAACAGGATACGCAGAATGCCAGCTGAGATACTTTAAAAAATAAATTAATAATCCTGCTTTTGCATTCCTGAGCTGAAATTCTGTAGAGGAGTTCACACAGAATAGGTTAGCTTTGATCTTAAATATGTTACACTTCAAATAAAGAAACTGAAGAGACAGCATTTCTTTCCTTAGTTGTTTTCATTTAAGACCTCAATCCCAAGGTGCTGACGCTGATGGGCTGTACTGATGCCAAGTGCTGCTGAAAATTGATGAAAAGCAGTCTTTAAACCATTCAGTGAACGATCTCATATTTAATACCAAAGGCTACAGGCACTGAAAAAGGTTTGGTTGGTGAGTGGTGTATGTGAGCATGTCATTAAAGAAAGCTGTCCTCAATTATCCGTGGAACAATTTAAAAAAAAACCAAAACACTTTATTTACTAATTTTTGGATACACCCTACGAAGATACAGCCTTATGTATTTATATAGAAATGCAGGGGAATCAAAACACTTCTATACCTACTGTAAAATGTTTCAGACTGACTGTAAAACTGGTCTAGTGTCACATACATCTTGTTATAAGGACTGCTTTTGCTTTTGTTCATAGCATTGCCAAAAGTATAATGATATGGACTAAAGAACGCAGTGGCAAATTTCTGGCTAAAGCCAAATTTTGGGATTGTTTTCATGGTTACACTGCACTGATTTTAGTTACCTTAAGTGTGTGGAGGGCGGGGGGGGCAGGAAAAAAAAGGTATTGCCACTTTATTGGGAAGCTGTAGCACCTTACCACCTTGTGGCAGCTCTAAAAGCCCAGCCATGGATCTCTGTGGTGGCCACACAGTTGGTTTTGCCAAAGCAGAAGGCTGGGAGAGATGGGGTAGGGACATCCTGGAGAGGGTGGCCTCTGCATAGCCTGGGCTGGAGCAACCTGGAGATGGGCAGTGCCAGCCTTTTTGCCTTGGAAGGATGAGGGGGGCTTATGATGAGAGGAGATGGCATACACTGAGGCTGCGGTAAGAATGAGGAGGTGAAGTTGGTGGGAGTGACAGTCACAGAGGACAGTATGGAAAGAGGAGGAAAGAGGAGGAGAAAGCAGCCGGCAAAACAGGTGACCAGGGGGTCAAAGAGGGTCAGTGGGGTCCCTAAGACTGGAATGCATCATCCAGCTGGAGTGGATCCCCTTACTTCTGAGTGTCAGATTCCTTCCTGTCCCCACAACTGATGAGGGACCCTGTTGGTAAAGTGTCTCTATCACCTCTGCTGGGGTGTCCACATTGCAGTGAGCCCCCTCCTCCAGCTACCCACCCCTCCAGACAGAAGCTCTGAAAAACTCATCCTCAGTGATCACTCATATTGGGGGGAAGCTCAAGACCATTCCTACCTGCCTCCTGTCCCTCCCCGCCCCCCCCAGGTTTTAATATGCTAAAACCTGAGAAACAGCATCCAGAGATATAACATGAAGGATTACCCACCCATGAAGCACTTGCAGGTTTGTTCCCACAGCAAACCTGGCTTGTCTTACCTTATCTGTATGCTTGAGAATGCAGTCTTTAGTATGTAATCATATAATCATTTTCCCTGTGGGACCGATACTACTCCTTTCACTGCCATTATTAATAGCAACCTTGCCCATCTTGTTGCAGGAGCTGGAAGATGTACAACTAAACACCAGAGCCCGTTACAGGTAGTTAAGGCAACATTCTGTTAAAGACAGTATTTATATTTTTTAAAGTTAGAATTACTCTTCGTATTATCTAAGAAACTTTATATATTTTGTTAACAATTTAGTTCTGTTTTCTACAGTGAATGTGTGTTTTGGGAAGGGGGTGTCCAGAATGTGGGGAGTTGAGGTTTAATTTTAGGCCTGGGTTTATGGCACAAGGTAAAATCTTCTTTCCTCTTTGTGGTGAGCAGTCATGTGCATGGATTTAAAACAAGACCTTTGAGTAATTCAGGTGTTTCTGTTATTCTTGCACTTTTCAAAAGAAAGCATGTCAACTCAAGAAACTGCAAGTAGAATAAAAGATGACCATTCCTTACAGAACACCCATCCTGCTTCCTAAAACATTAAGAAGAAATACCAGAAGGAACCTCATTTCTACAAGAGCTACTTGAGCTTGGGCATGGCACCATGATGCCCTAATGTGAACAAGCTATATTTGAGTGCTTGAAACCACAGCATCAGCTAAGCGGGTGACTCCCCTGGGATATGATAGGAAACGGTCCCACTCTCTGCTGCTGGCTACCCTGCAAGAGTACTCTCTAGAAGAGTGCTCCATGCTTTTCTGTACGTCCTGATACACCGCTTCAGCACATTTTCATTCTCCATTAAGGTTTTCCGATACTTACATGAGATACCCTCAAATTTAATGCCTAGGTAGATTGCATTCCCAAAGTCTTTGACTCTGAACCATACAGGAACGGTAGCCAGAGGGGTGTAATGGTCACGTTCCCTCTGATTCTTGAAGTAACTTGCATCTGGACCAGAACATTTGCAAAGTTGCCGCCACAGAAAAAGTAGTCCCTGCAGGAAAAGTAATCCCTGTTCTGAGAAGTCTGCACAGCTCAGTAATACTGGCGAAACTGCTCTGATGTCTGCTGGGAAGAAAACACCACAGCTCCTGTGTGACTTTTCTTCCTGGGGCTTTCATTTCTGGAGCATCCAGTTAGAAAAAAAAGCTTTAAAGACTGCAGTTTTCAGAAAAAAAGCTGAACGTTTATCAACCCAAAGTCAGCTGAGGCCTCTAGGTGGTATTATAAGACAAATACAAAATAACTACCCTTTTGAGGGTGGCAAGTTAGGCGCTAGTCTTTGCAAAGAAGAGATTTGGGTCTAAGTGCCCTAAACAAAGGCTCTAATCTTGACAGTTCTGCATTGGAGCAGGAATTTACAGCAGCAGGTGTGAGAGGATGGAAGGGAAAAGGGAACCCTGCGAAGGGGGCACTAACCCCACTGTCAGTCCAGGCTGCTGTAACACACATTCCTGTCTCACAACAGGTTTACAACTACAAGTCTGAGCAGCTCCATCCCCTCCAGAGAAGGAAAGATACAGAGCCTCTTCATTCCCTGCTGCCACTGAAACCAGGTCATCCATGCCTGTGGCACTGCTCCAGTGAGACTAGAGTCAGGGGAGTCTTCCCTGCATTTTGAACAATACTACCAGCTCCAAAGGGTTTGCAGACTAGCTCTTGAGATAGATACAGCATGGCTTTGTAGCAGAAGCATCACACCAACACTTCTGACCTGGCCCTGGGTCCCCACACCAAATGAACCGACCCTACAGCCTCACCAGCTTCTGCAGAAGCCACTCTCCCCTCCGCCAACACACACACACGCCTCTGAGCTGTGCTGGAGGCAGCAGAAGAGACAGGCAGTATTTACTGAACAGATTTCTTTGGAACAAATGCTTGGCAAAATAATAATTTTACATTTATGCTTCCTACAGTGCCTCAAGAATTATGTCTGTTTAACTAGCATGTGCTTATTAAACTGGTAAAGAAGGCATTCTGGTGTGGTTAGTAAAAAACACAGGCAGTTGTGTATTGCATGGGACACAAGCTCGCCTAGCTCATCTGAACAACCTGTTCTGACCTGTCATAAACATTTGATTTTTGTAAAGGAACCAGATGTATTTAGTGGAAGTAAGGGTAGATTCTCTGACCAAACCCATTGGCAGGAAGAGTCTGGAACTGAAGTCGGCTTGCGGAGGGGAATCACTGCCTGTCTGGCGAGAGCTGGCACCACAGGTCATTGAGATCTCCACTTCTGGCTTGGGCGTAAGCATCAGAGTTAGTAATGAGTCTCAAGCCCATCTAGGTCTGATAAAGTCCTTGGCACGCACCAATGGTGATTTAGTCTCTATTCTTACTCTTTCTGCTGAACAACAACAGACTGCAGTCCAAAACCACTACAGATTGTTTCACACACAACTAATTCCTACAATACACCAGTGCTGACACATGCTAACACCTTTCTGTCTCTTTCTAGCAGCTATTTATATTAGTAAATAAATCTTGACCCAGTGTGAGCTGGCAACTAAAAGATGAACAGTTTGAATTTCAATCTCCTCTTTTATGCTGTCTCACCGGAACACATTCCCACACATCCAGAACTACTAAAAGCCAGCCACACTTTCCATAAATATAAATTTTCTAGCTGTTGTGCTTCTAATGCTGAACTGCCTTTGTCTCCGATCTGAACAGTTAGTATCCCAGTAATGCTTTTGAAATGTGTCTTAGCCTTGAGTTCCAGGTTAAGAAACAAGTGGCTTTTGTCAGAAAATCAGCAGAAAAATCAAGAGTACAGAAGGAAAATATCTTCAAAATACTCAGTACTTTCCAGTTCTCTTATGTCTAGGATGAAGCCAGCTGCCTCAGTGGGACTACATCAGGTTCAAGGTGTCTACAAATGGTCAAGTAGTACAAGCCAGACAGAAAAGTATGAAGAAGGGAAGCAGAGGGAATATCCAACAAACAGAAGACCAGATCAGATCACAGTAGGAATGGGAGTTCAGCTGGGTGGACATTTAGTGTAGGAAGAATCAGTCTTCTAGTGTGTACTTTGTCTCCCTCTGCCTTTCTGCCCTCTTCATTTCCTTCACCTGCCCAGCAGATTGAAAGCATTGCACTGATCAGGTATTTTCCAAGTCCTTTCAGGTTCCAGGTTCATTCTGTTCATGATACCAATCACCCACCCTCTGGAGCTGTGAGAGGGATACCTCATCTGGAATTGCTCAGGGTTCTACTTTGTTTGTTTGCATTGCAATGGCACGTAACCAGCTCTAGCTAAACCTTTTGCTTGTCATCCTAGCTGTCATAAAAAATCCTGGAGACAGAATCCACCCCCATTCCTCCCCCCAAAAAGGATCAGCTTCACCAGATAATGCAAACAGAGACTGGTAGAAAGGAGGTGTTACCAGTGCCACCATTAGACAGCCCCTGTTGCTGTTGCTCCTTCTCCTTTTGCCTATCAGCAGCCCCTGGGCTCAAGGCTCTGAGCCTTTTGTCCCTGCTTTGGCACATTCAACATGTGGGATTCATCTCCCTCGTAAGGGTGCCATCTGCTTTTAACTGTGCAGGAATTCTATAAATCATTGTTATCGTTGCTGCAAGAGAGGAAAGCTATCAGCACAAATCATACAGATGAACGGAAAGGTTTTCAGGATTAATAGGTCTGAAATATTTCTGACAGATCAGTTAAAAGATGCATTAAGGCAGAATATAACACTCATCAAGCTCAAGATTTGCTTTTCTTTCCTTGACATCTACCCATTGGAGCAAATCCTGAGCCACTAAGTCAGCTTGTTGACATACTGGGGCAGGAAAAACTGAAAAACACTAGTAAAAGCACTTCACAAAAGCTCCATAAGAACGTTCTATACCTTAACTCAAATTACTGATGTTGACAACTGTCATTCTGCACAGGGTTGCTCAGTATTCTGGGCAGCCAGGAATCGCATTAATTTTAGATTATTCTTAGTTAAGGTACAAGGGTATCTCTAATGACATAAACTTGGAGAACTATACCCAAGGAACAAAAGTCAGCTCTGCCTTCCATGAAATTAAAACAAGAAAGATGACTGCAACAGAGGACGGTGACAGAGAGCCTGCTGTTGAAATATCGGTGTTATAACCGGAATGATTGCCTTCCCACTTTGTTTTGATATAGATCAGGAAAGAATCTAAAACTGTGTTTTCAAGTGAGGAGAGGGGAAGTGGACACCTTGGAGAAGTCACCAAACCTCTCCTTGTGAAGTCACCAGCAGTGGTGGAGTTGCGAGACCTTCCCACCTGGGGACAAGGAGTGACCCAAAGCTGCTTTAACTAAAACAACTGCATCTTAGCAGCTGCTCCAAACAGGAGCCACCTCCTAGCAAGTGTCTCTACGTAGGCAGGGACACTCAGCACTTTGCTCACAGGCAGAGTACACAGTCATGCTTGACCTGGCCAAGTTGTTAATACTCCAACCCCCCTAAATAACACCACTTACCCTATGCAGCCGAGTTTACTTTTACAGCGTTACAGAATCCACAGACACCTACAAATATAAAGACTGCATTGACTAATGCTTAGGTCAATATTATGAGTATATAGTTCAAAGTTAACGGCATGACCGATTCACACTGAAGGAGGACGGCTCATTACCCATCCTGGGAATAAATATAGCAGCTGCATAAACACACTTAGCTGCCAAATACAAACTGGATTATGGCTTTATTCTTATATAAAACACTAGCTCCCTCCCATAATGGTAAACAGAAACAACATTTAAAGGACCTAAAGTACATGATGAGCTGTCTCACCCATTTTACAAAAGCAAATATAATAGAGGAAGAGAGGGGTCTTATAAAAATATGATAATGAAAATGGCATTCAGAAATCCATTAGCAAGTGACTGTGCTTCATCACAGCAGTGGGGAAGTATTTTAAATGTAAGCAAAGATCTTTGCTTTTAAAATCCTTAATGAAGATGTAAAGTACTAAAAGCAACCAGGAAGTCTTAAAAAATAAAACAAGACTATGCAACAAAGCTAACACCTTAGTTCATAATGGATTACAAGTCGATACCATTGTTCCTGCCTACCTTATTGCAGACTACCGTTCACCAGAGTGAATGATACTACAAAACTCACCTACGTTTTTTTTCCTTGGCCTCCTTATCTCTAGTAAGGTTTGCTTCGTTTATTGATCTCCCTGATGGGTACCATAGCAATGGATGAAACAGGACCATTTATTCAAACTATCTTTAATTAAGGTAAATGAAATTCATTCAGGTGAAAACTCAGAATACTAAGAAAAGGTAAAATAGGACTGAAAAAAGTTGCAAAGGATTGGTTTTCGGAACCTAGCTTAAAGTCTGTAGTTTTGGAAGGAAATGCATTGTAACGTGTATATTGGAAAACTGCCATCTGTTTTTAAGGAGAAAGTTAGGATTTACTAGGTGCAGAAGCTCCTAGCTGGGCAAAGGGATCCTGTATTCTGTAGCAACATCTGGAGTTCAGAGCCTCCCAATGCAGGTGGTGAAGACACTGCTACTTAAGGACTTCTTCAAAATGTCTTGCACCAAAAATGAGCCTTTTCCCAGACAAAACCAGTGATTTTTATGTGATCACTTTTTTTTTTTTTGACAAGTGCTCACTCTCTGTCATTTTGTTGTCAGATATGGCTATAACAGGGTACACTGTGCAGCCACTGGATGTCTTTGAGGAACGCAAGGGTAGTTTATAAGGGCAGAACTTCACTTCAAACAACTCATTCAGTAGTGCATTGCTTTCTCTGCCACATCAAGAAAGAGAAAGTGCCCTGGAAGTTGCAAAGCCATGTAGTTTACCTTTTGCCAATAAATGAAGTGACGAAAACCAAGCTGATACCTCCTATTTGTTAATGCAAACCACGATTAAAGGGAGAATGCCTTTCAAGATAGGTGGTATCTGAGAAAAGGGTATTTCTAAGTCTGCATCCTTTGCTTTCGTATTTGGAGTGTCTTCTGCAGCAAGAACAAATGTCACTCCTGGGCTAGTAATACTGTGCCACTCTCCTCAAAGGCCATCTCCCACTGCTGTGCTTGAAACGGTGCTTTTCTGCTGCAAGTCCTGCTTAAGCCACATTTCATATGCAGGAAGGTGTGCTGAGAAGCACCAGGGAGGGTGGGGATGTCCCACGGCCAGACAGCAGCAAGGCACATCCCTCCACATGGGCAAGTATTTCTGGCATATGGCAAGTTCCATCTCTCATCACTGGCCTGTACAAGAAACATATCTAGTGGAAGTCTTGTATCATTCACTTACTGATGCAATGGCACTGTCTCAGCATCTCTGGATATTGTATTTTTATTTGCAGGCATGCTCAGCCTGCAATATATTATACTGTTGGAAATGTCGAGAAAAGCAGTCATACAACCAATAACTGAAAATTAACTGCTTGGCTAGGACTGAACTCCAGCACCTTTATAATAGAAAATAAAAACCCTGAAAATAATCAGCTGTAAAACAGTCCCCAAGGTCCCACCTTTGGCCATCAATTCCATCAGAAGTCTGACATACCCCTGGACTCCTGGGTTGCTTCCTGCTACAGGCAGCATCTACTTTCTGAGTAGGTATGCGAGTAGCACAGCTTCCTTGTACCTCCTTTGCAGTACAGAAAAGGTTACTGCTCAACCCTACATTGAAGCAACTGGCTTTGAGCTCTTAATTATCTTAGATACAACCAAGTACACTTTTCTAAAGTGAGATAATCTGATGTAAGAGCACACAGCTGCATAAAGGATGAGTGATTCACTTTCTTATGCCTGATGAAAAAGTCAATGTCTTAGGTGTAACAAAGTTGATGAACTACAGGATTAAAGAGGTGGATCTTGCTTGCAATAAAAGAGAATGGAGCAGGCATTCAGGGTCGTGAAACTACTGTTTATGCACTCCATAGCTTAACAAATAGCATAACAATATATAGACATTGATTTTGTAAGTTAACATAATGATTTCGTACACATGTAGCTATTATAAAGCGATGTATTTTTTTGTTCTGTCAATGCCCAGCAATAACTGGTTATTTGTGTCTCCCTGCACAACAGAGGAGTTGGCAGGAGTCTTACCCTGGAGTCAGTCATAAGGCTTATTTTTAAAAGGTTGGTAAGAGGCCCTTAAATGTGCTACTTCAATTAAGCCTTATGAATGTCAGTACACATTTCTTCAGAGATCTGAATTAGTGCAGTTAATTTTAATCTCTCCAAGAGTCAGTTTACCTTTAGAATCCAGATTCTGGAGGCAGGGCAGGAGGATGACTCCTTTTTGTCATGCACCAAAGTTCTCTGGACACAGCCACCTCTGGCATGGTCTTTTACTGCTCAAGGAACTCGAGCCAACAGAGAACCTCCAGGACATTGCTGTTCAGCCCCATGCTTCATCTCACACAATACCTCTCGTACATTTACCAAGCTCCCTTTTATGACTAGGTAGACACTGCTCATACTTACTCTGATTGCAAGGCTACTCAGATGCTAAACTAGAAGTCAGACAATCTCTACCTACCTATTTATAGCATCAACCTTACCTTATAGCTTTTCTCCCTACATGCTTGTAAAGGGTAATAATTTTTGCTTTTTCATGTTCATTTTGACAGGATGAGCAAAGCTCTGTCAGTTGCTCTGAATAAAAGGCTCTCGTCATTTCCCAAACTTCTAGCTCTTTGCTCACTTACCCCACTCCCCTCCTCCTTCACTCTACACAATTAGTTGCTTTCTTAGCAGTCAAACATAACTCAAGTGTAACTTCTTCCATTAACTCTACACAGGCATGGTGACTGCCATGGCTAGTAAGTTTTGAGGAGGAGGTGCTCAAAGTTTGGCTTAAATGCTTAAGCTTAAACAGCTGTGTTTTATTAGGATCACTATGGCACGAAGTACAGGCTTCATCTTTTGTCTTTATGCCTGGTTTCCAGAAAGGCCTCTGCTCAGACGAGGGAGTCCACCCAATTCTCTAAACCCAGGACCAAGGGGAATATCATGATTTGAGCCATCCTTTCCAGTGCTTGCTCTCCAGGTACCCTGCAGTTTAGCTCTACAAGGATTCACAGAGCCAACAGCAGAAATCCCCTAAAGTTTCTTTTAGACAAAAAATTGCTACTAGAGATAGCACCAGAGTATAAAAGGCTAAGGTGCAACAAGCCAGCCCAATAGCTAATATCAAAACTTACCTCCAGGGCCACACACCAGTGACACAAGTTAGACAGAAAGTAGCCAGTCAGCCCAGCACACAGGGGACAAACTGGAGACACATTCAAATCAAATAGAGATGAACCGCACAAAAGTATTCCCCATCTGTGGGGCTGCTTTAAACAGAGTTAGGGCTCTCAGCAGGGTGACCACAGGTGGAGTTAGGAGCTAGTAATTACTTGGTGGCCTCAGCTGGGACAGCTCAGGTCCCAGCCCAGGGGCCTGGTGCTTGTCAGCTGGGGAACACAACCACATGAGGACAGCGTGGCTCTGCCCCCCTTCTAGATCTCCCTCTGCCTTTTCTTTTAACTTCTCTCTCTCACACTACTCACTCTTTTTCTTTTTTCCCCTTTTCAGAATTTTTCCATTCTTTCCACAAAGTGGACAGGGATGAGGTTATTTGGGATACAGTGACCTGCTTTTCTAAGCCAGGTTAGTCACTTGTTGATGGTTTCTCATGGTTGCCCATTCAGAAGGTGTTACAAAGGCTGTATCTGTGTTGATATCAAAAGAAGTCCAGAGAGAAATCACTGTCCCCAGGATTAACAGGCTCAGCCTGACTTATATCCTTGCTGCTCAGTGCTAGTTCCTCTTGATGGGCCATGTTTGCACTGCGCTGGAGGTGGCTCTCAGTATTTCCTAGGCACACTGTGGCTGTAGACAGAAATAACTGTAGGTTTTGGGCTTCTTTTTAGCTTTCAAAATACATGAAATAACATAAGGACTGTGTTGCAGCTCACTAGATTTATTTTTTTTTTTTAATTAGCATAAACCAAGACTATCTGTGTGCACTGTGGTTGAGACACAGGAGTCTGTGAGAACGTTTGGGACTGCAAAGCCTGGTGGAGTAACACCGGATTGCATGGTATCACAAAACATGCTACCTTCTGGGAGCAATCCCTGCAACAACCTGTCCTTAATGTTACCTGGAGACTTAGCTAGAGCCTTGAGAGCAAGCTGAGGAGTGATCTATGCAATACAGTCAGTGGAAGGCCCAGGTGTCCAGCCTGCTCTTTCCCTCCTTTTATTTAACTGTGTAGATGCACCCAAAAATGCCAGTTCCCCTCTCCCTGGCAAACAAGGAGCACCTCCCCTGCTCTCTGGTCACCTTGTGAGGCTCTCTGAGTCCACTCAGCAGCAGCAAACTCACCTGGAAGCCCACTAGTTCCTTTTCCATCCCTCTGTCACCCATGGTGGCTATCCTGAGTTGTTTAGGCACCCTGACCTCCCAGTGACTGGGACATGCACAGGCCTAATAGGGAGTCTGGCACCGTGCTTTTGTCACAGACAATTTTTAATGATTATACTGCTATATGGTTAGAAGTGGAGAAAAAGTCTTCCTTGTTAGAAATAGGAGGGAAGGAGCTGCGTACCTCTACTCTTCCTTTTTAAGCCATTTCAGGAGACATCTTCATTTAGGAAACTCCCACAATGAGCCATGGGATGCGGTAGATAAGACACGTTTGAATATTTAGAGAAGAAAGATGGCCCCGTTCCCCTAGCTATCACCCAGCCCTCCCACCTCTGTCCTGCACTGAGATTTTAGGCACTCGGTGTCACTTTGCTGACAGAGGATTTCCAAGTGGCTGTGCCTGATGATTTGGGGTCAGGAGGGAGAGGGAAGGAAGCATTGCCCTGCAAAGCCAAGAAGGGCGCTGAGGGGGCAAAGGGTTGGGAAGGGAAAGCAAAGCTGATGCTAAGCATGAAAGCCTGGACATGCATGTTTTGAATCCTGGCTTCACAGGGACTTACTAAATTGTGTTAGGGTCTGATGAGATTGCTGGCTATTTCTCATAGGTCGCACACATATCCAGACCCAATCCTTTCCTGAACTGGGTTATGCACAGTCCCATTATTTAGTGGGAGTTGTGCATCTCTCTGAGGATGGTGGCTGTGTGGTGGGACAAAGACTTGCCATCCTCTGAGTGGGAGAGGTGCTGGGAAAATAAACATTCAAAGAGTGAAATGGCTCGTGCAGACAAGTACGCTCTGTGTGTGTGCGGAGAGATGCAGCATCTGTGGGCATATGCACCAGCTGGTTCTCTCTGATGCGTTTAATGGTTTACGTTACACTTGCCAAACCCTAGGCCTGATCCTTTTTCCTTCTCTGAACAGCACTTGTCCTTTTTCTTCTGATTTGCAATGACTTACTGCTCTTGGATAGTGGCAGAGAGGGTTCACCATTCCAAAGCATCTTTATCTGTATGATTTACTGTACTATACATCAGGCTGCCTACTCTTCTAGGCACTGGCAGAATCAGAGCCATTTCTTTTCCCCCTCTGTGGTACCAGGGAATTCAGATGTCTAGATGAGATCTCGGGACCAAAAGCCTTTTAGCTATGCTGGTGTCAGTGGAGATGTTCTGGCTTGTAGCTACTGAAGCTCTGGTCTGGTATTACTGGGTTAGCGAGGAGTTTAGCGTTGCACCCTCAATGGACCCTTTTTATCCTTATTATTTTTTCTGCAAGAAAATAAAGCTCTGAAACTGCTCAAATACTGTCGGACTTGTCTTATTGTGTGTAATTTTGAAGCATTTGTTCCAGACACACTACAATTTTTGCCATTTAGTGATTACCTTTAAATTCTGTGAAGCCTTTTCTCCTGTGCCCTTGTGCAGCGCTTTGGGAGATTGTCTGATCTGAAAAGGCACTATTACATATTGAACTGATTATTGTTGTTTGTTGCTGTTAACACAGACAAGAAACCCTCCTGGCAGGCAAACAACTTCTTTGCTAATAAGTATTCATAATTTGTATCTCGGCAAAAGATGTAAACATATATTATCATTAAATAGGCTGTAATTTTAATTGCCTATAAATGTTATTAATTCTGATTGTGATTATTCAATAGGTAATAAAGATAAAGGCTGTCAAAATTAATTAAGTACATATTCATTAAATTCAAGGTAGCTTCAGTTTCTTTATTGCACAAATACAATTAACACTTAATCTGAATCTCAGTAAGTTACATAATCATGTGACTCAAAATAAAGGGAGGATACAACCTTGGCCTTTTACTTTTTACATGGGAAAACATTAATGATGCTGACATTGGAGACAATTAGACAGTGTCGGCCAATTGTTTTTAGTCAGCTTTCTCTCACATCTGTGGTGTCTACAAGCAAGAAGGGCCATTGTTTCTGCAGGCCTCCGTCGCGCTTTGGCTCTTTGTGCTAACCGTCAATCTCTTGCTGAATATCAAAGCTGTGAGGAAATTAGAACAGACCAGCTCTACTGCACCACACTAAAGCTTAGCAGGGTGCATCCACTATGCTACTAATTAGGCAGTGGCCAACAAAATAACCTGTCAATGTGTGCTTGCCATTTCCCACACACCTGCATTTCATACACTAATAAGCGTACAGCCAGGGAGAGAAAGGGATAACTGCTGAAGTGTGAAAAATGAACAAAATATAACAATGTTTCTCTCCCCACCTATACTACTGCCAATTACCATTTAGCATTAGGTAGAATCAACATGTCGGAAGAAATACAATACAGTATCTGAAACTAAAGAGGGGGTAGGAAGGGGCAAAGCCACACATAGCGAGTGTATTAATGTTTGCTGCAGAACGGCGCGCTAAGTGGAATCTCTCCTTATTTATATAAAGCAGGAGGTTGAAAATGATCATGATTAGGGTTTTTCTAGTCACGTCAACCTGCAAAGAAATCCATATTTTTGTTGCTTACCAAAAATAGGTGAATAAACACAGTAGCAAATGACGTCCAGTGCCCTTCCAGCAGACCGCATCCTTCATGTGTACCGGTGCAGCAAAGCCAAAGCAGAGAGACCAAAATTCTGATCTCCTCTCATTTACTTGCAGCCAGTTGGTTGCAAGCTTCTCGGAAACTTCTGTGCACCGTCCTTCCACCTTATAATTCCTTCGTTTGAAATCATGTCAATCAGGATGTCAGTACCAACTTCCTGGTGGACTTACTTCTGCTAGTATTTCCTATCATGGATCTTTTCCCTATCAAATACATGGTTAGAAAACTTCTAGAAATGACTTTTCAGTCCGAGTAATAAATATATACAAAACTGCCCTGTTATTACTATTATGAAAGGGGGAGGAGGAATGCTTATGCAGTGATCACAAATATTGTGTTTGAAAATGGCTCATCCTTAAAATACAGAAATCAGTTTCATTACAATCGTTACAACATAGCATCGCCGAGAATTCACACAACTCCCACTTACAAGCCTTTGTAAATTGCTAGGTTTTGTACAATAGTAATTCTCACACCATATATTTCTTTCCCTTTCCCTTTGCTTTAATGCCTGATCAGATTGCAAGAGTGATGATTTAGAAGTGATATGCACTGAAAACAAAGCAGAGCAGAAGTAAAGATATTAAGTCAGCTGCAAAATACATGGGGCCAAGCTGCTAAGGCCATTACCTCCACTGAGGATCTGGCTTGGCTGAATTCAGCACTTCAGACCTGGAGCTCTTTATTTTTTTTTCCTCTTTGCACAAACCCAAGGAGTATAAATGCAAATTTACTCATATGAAACACAGTGATTCCCTTGTAGGACTCCCTCCCCCTGCATCCTGATGCATATACTCAGATTTTCTCTCTCTCTTTTTTTTTTCCCCACCCTGGGCTTGAGCTTTGGTGGATCAGGTAGGTGAACAGCAGAATTTCCCTCAAAAAGAGATTTATGGGTGTATATCACTCCTGAGCAGCCATCCTACTGGGTGCCTTTAATGTACAGCTGAATTTAAAACAAGAAATGAAAACCAGAAGGGTTGATGCAATATGTGGATGAAGCTGTTTTCCTTTACAAGAAAAATCACTTCATCTCAATATGTAGGAGAAATGACTATATTGTTACGCTATCCTTGATGGAAATCACACAATGAAGGCCAATATTCAAATGGTATTTGTTAGATACTTTTGAACACCACTCTGCCTTTCATTAGACTTTATCCAGGAGCAGCATTTTCAATTATAAATAAAAACTTTCTCCGCCTCTTCCCACTTGAGCTCAAGTACAGAAGGCCCCTATTTAAAATGCAGCTCCCGAGCAGGCCACCAGGCCGCCTGTTCAGCTGCCAGTGGCTTTTGTGTACAAAGATGTTAATTGGTCCTAATCCCCTCCTAGAAGCTGTTTTGGTAGCCTGACCTGGCACCCCAAAGGACACCTTGGTGTGAAAAACTAAAGGGCCCATTGAAAAGAGAGTGAAAAGCAGCACTGAGCATTCCAACACATTTTAATTTCAGGAATTAAAAAAAAAAAAAAAAAAAAAGGGAGGGTGTAGCCAGAGGGGTTACGGTGGAGGGGGGGACGGCACACATCATCTTGCTGATTCTGAATTGGTTGTACAAAGCTTTAGTAACCGTGAAGTAAGTTCTACAAACACCTTTTACACACACACACACAAAATAAAGCCAGGGGCTGCTTATATTTCAGCTTTGAGTTCAGATCCTTCTTGTATTTTGTTATCTTTAATGCACCAGCTGTGTTTAGGAGGGCTGAAGGAACCCAAATGCAGCCCAAGGGTCCAACATGCCTTCTTCCGTCTCTCTGGGGAGGAGGTGACTAAGTCCAGGCCAAAGTCCATTTCCCTGAGTATTCTGCTTGTCCATTATGTAGCACAAATAAACATCCAGAATCCGAAGTAGAGAAGACATTTTTATTAGGCACTTCCCCAGCAGCTGCGGGAGGGGTGGGGGGGAGGGGGGAAAAGGACAGGAAAAGGGGAAAAAAGGCAGCTATTATGGCAAACTTATAATCAAATGTGCTCAAGAAATGTTAGATATAAACACTCCCCCTTAGGAAGTTGTAAAATGCTGTCTGTTCAGCAAGCCATTGTATAAAGTGTACATTTACAGCTTGGGTGGTAAATTATGCTAATAGAATTCACAAACCTCAACCGTGAGGTTTTGAATTTTTTGACACAGTTCACAGATCAACTTCATAGGTCAAAGGAGTTTGCCTCCCACAGCCTGCTAAAGTAGAAAGATATAGTGTGTGTATTATTATAATCTTGCTGAATGCAAGTTTTTAGGTAGAACAGATTTGTTACATTTTTATCCCCGCATTTGCTCATAATGAGTATTTTTCACTAGACGCTGCCCTAGGCAAGGGCAAAACACATAGGAGACTCTTTTCATGGAAGTGTTTCAAGGTGTTGAGTGTAAAAACCCAGTAACAGAAGCTTCCATAGCACATCAATGTACACAGAAAGGAAACTACAGTAGCATTTCTTTCACCAAAGAACAACCACTCAGATATACTTTTTTGTGAGCATTTGCAATATAAGAAAAAAAATAAGGCGTGTGAAATGATAGATTCCTCAGCCAGCAGAGACTTCCTGCTCAGAAAACAAGGATCTATCGTTAGAGATGGAAGGTGAGAAAGACACGAAGCTTGTGCAATTACTGTAAAACAAACAAACCAACCCTTTGAATACAAAGCACCGAAGAACTGTGGAGTATCCGTTTGGAGGGAACAGCAAAAAGAGGTGCGCTTTCCCATCCATCTCCTAAAGCACTTTTGGTGATGGAAGGATTGCAAATGAGATTGTCAGCATTTTCTGGACTCATTAAAAAAAACACTGTTTTTTTTAGACAGATAAAGAAAGGGTAGCTACCAGAAGTTAATCTTCTTCAGTTATCTCAAGGTGCATTTTTTATATGAATGACTGATTCACTGCTCTCCTCATGATAACAGTAACTCTTTCTTTGGCTTGGCGCTTTCTGGGTCAACTGCTTAAAAATGCCAAGGTATACCTCAGAGACAAGGCAGGACCACTAAAGCACCTTAAGAGATGGATGGAAAAGCAGATGATCGAGCTGGAGAAAGAATTTCCTCAGAAGCTGAAAAGTTAAATGAACGGAAATTGGCAAAACTTCAATGCATGGGTAAAGCAGCTGATAACATTCCTTTTTCCACAATATATTTCTCGTTTTAAAGCATACAGATGGATTTTAATTATTTGGGATGTTTTGCAGGTTTATTCCTTTTCAGTTTACTACTTAGTAAGCAAAGGTAAGAAGAAAGAATTCAAAAGTACTTAAGGAGCTAGAGTGTGAGTAAGTGGCAGGGTGTTCCCACATGCGTCCCTCTGTGATGTGCTGGAGGAGCTGCTCAGCAAGCATAAAGCATCTGCTGGTGGAAAAGGTGACAGATTTGTGGAGTTTCAATTAAAAAAAAACCAAAACAAAAAAAAAAAAAAAAAAAAACAGAATCAGTTCTGCAGACCTAGACCTCAGTGTCTGAGTTGTCTGCAGGTGGATCGTGCTCTGTCTCCTGAACTGAACTGATTATTTACATGTGTAAGGTGAGCAGGGCTTGTTCCAGGGTCATCCATGTACAATCCTCATTATAAAACAGGCCTGAAGTTACACAAGGTGAGGCAGCAGAAGAGACTGAACAAAGTAACCCAAGAAATCCTGCTACAAACCCTTCTATGTCTCCCTGGGATTCTGCAGGCTTCTCTAGAGCTGCACAGGATCAGAGCAGAGGACAAAGTTTATCTCAGAGCAAGGGCTTTCCCTGAGAACCGTAGCAGATCATTAGGAAAAGAAAAAGTAGTATTTATTTTCATGGTGAATGAGAAGTAACTGCCCTGGAACACCAAATGATTCTCACTTTTCATTGAACTGCTCAGAGAAAGAGCTTTCAGATGAAGCCATACTTCTGAACTGCTGCTGGTGTTTGTGAAATTGTGCTTTCCTCTCAGTATTACTGCACTAAAAAAAAAAAAAAAAATAACCAGGAGAAAAGTAGCCTCTGCAAACCACTCCAGCCTCTTTGGGGAGGTGAGTGCACAGTGAATTATGTTGAACTTTTTTTCTCCCATTCCAATCATTTCCCTCCACTCCCCCTCACATTTACAGCTCTAGTGGTATTTCAATCCAGTTAATGTATGTGTGTTGTAAATGTCACAGGGGTTAATCTCTGCCAAGCTTTTAAGAAAATAAATCAGCATTTTGACTGATTTGATACTTTTAAAAAGTTTCCACCCACTCCTCCTTTCTTCTCTTGACATGGCAGGAGGGGTATTAAACTCTGGGTGAGCCTATAAGAAACTGTTGGGTATTTTCTGTTATCCCTGCCAGGTGGCAAAGAACCACAAAAGTATACAAGTCCTTTTTGCATTAGATTAGTAAAATAGAAGGACTGCTAAATGAGGGCCTGATCCTGCTGGGTACTGTCTGTCCCTCTTGATTTCTGTAGTAACTTCAAAAAAAAAAATGAAGTGAAAAATTTAAATTAAAGGGGGAAAAAAGGAGTCAGAGCATGGGGTGGGATTCCTCGCCCCTGTTGTTGCACCGATGAAACTTTCAGCTGTGTGCTGCACAGCCTCCGGGAATTTCTAAAGTTGTATTTTTTCCCTTTGAACTTACATGTGTGGCTTTTCAGGGGCATTGGTGAAAACCGCAGCCGCACTCACACCTGCTTATATCAGTCCTTAAAGAGTGCCGCTGGCTCTAAATGTAGCTATGGCAGCAGAGCTGGCTGAAAGCATGGGCAGAATAGGCTTGTGGAGGGCAGCACATTTCCAGGGGGCAAAAAACATCCTCATTCCCATTTTTGTGAGTGTCAGCAACCAGCAAAACCAGGCAGCTGGGAAGGAGGGGTGATGGTGTGCGCGATGGCAGCTGCTGGGGTGGAGGGAAGAAAAGTACACCGTGACCAGCAGCCACAGAAGCAGCAAGCACAGCTCCTGGAAGGTCCTCCTCCATCCTGGGCTAGGGACCACCGCACCCCATCCCTCCCCAGGGGCCTTGGCTCAGCTCTGGAGAGCAATGGCAGGGACTGAAATGGAGCCGGCAGAACTGCAAAACTAACCTGATCTCTTCAGAAGGATGCAGAATATTACTCCCGTGATTTTATTGAGAGAAATGCCTAGAGTCATCAAACAGGTAAATAATACAGGTGTTCTCTGCATAGTCCATGTACATCCATGAGACAGACTTCCCATTATCCTACTCTAAAAGGAAAGTATTAGTATCTGCATTTTAGAAATGGGGAGTTTTAATAAACGACCTGGCACATGATGTTCAGAGATAATCTGTCACAATCAGGAACAGAACATAAACATAATGTTTAAAACTTGAGGGCTTGACACTATGTACAGCATGCCCTCTGAAACCTGCTGGCATTGAACCCAGAGCTAAGAAACCCTGTTTAAGGACGTGTTACAAAATCCAGTGTTTAACCTCTCACATGTGGTACGCTGTCCCCCCAGCTCAGACTCAGATGATAAAAGTGGTTTCTATGAATCAATTAATTCCTTCTCTAAAATCTCCATTCACTTTACCTTTTTCTGCAAAAGTCTGGCAGTATCAAAACGTGTTGTTTTTCTAAAATGGATTAAGAATGATGTGCCAAAAAAATCCCTTGTTCTCTCTAAATACCCTACTTGCCTAGAAAACAGTGAATACACAGTGAATACACAATTTAAGGAAAATGAATCTACATCTGCCCCCAAAAGCACAGCAAAGGTAGCGGATGTAGATTGGCTTCCTGTATTTGCATTTCCTTCACACAATGAGTGGATCTAGTTACATTTGTTTCAGCTTTCAGCTATTTCTCCAATTTTCCTTTCTGAATGGAGGAATTTATCCCTTTTTTTTCTCCCAGAGTCAATGCTGGGGAGGGAAGCAAGGAAGTTATCAAAGGAGGGAGGGTGGGGAGAACAGCCTAGCCAGAGCTAAGGCTGTAATTACTTTAGAAACATAAAGGTCTATTCTCTCATTGCTGAAAAAGGGGAATTACACACATAACTTCCATTAACATTAATGGGACTCACCTACATAAATCCCTGGTACATCAATGGGAGAATAGATCCTGTAAAACTATAGGTAATGTTTACTCAAAGGAAATGTGTACCAAAGCATACTGCCTAAATCAGGATAGAGTGGGTGAAAGCTCTACCTTACTCATTTCATTGTCATTTGCTCTTGAAGGGCAATTATCAAGAAATTATTAGGTAGTGGCATCTTAATATCATGCTCTCCTGCCTTTTTACTTCTTGTCTGACAAAGGCAAAAGCTGACAGAATATAAAATATTTTCATAATGGAGTTTTTCTTAGTTGTTTTTCTGGTACTCCCCCAGGTTAGTTTTCTGCAAACAGAGAAATACATCATTTGTGTTTATGCTCCTCGGCTCTGTCTCTGTGCATGCTTAGGAAGGCTGGGCTGGTTTATAGCCAGTAATGTATTCAAGGACTTTATCTCTTTTTCTTTTCATGGATATATGAAGGAATTTGCTTGCTTCCCCCCCACCCCCAACTGATCTGCTATTCAGAATGGTTAGGTGAATGTCTTACATGAATGTCATGCCAGAGAATGCACGTAGCAAGGGATTTAGTGTTCACTATTACTGTTACACACAGGGCAACAACATATTGGATCAGTGTAATCACAACGAAGAAAACTGGGAGCACCAGCTACCCGCAATGCTTTGTATTGCACCAGATTTTGGAGCAGTAGAACAAGAATAAAGAATATTTAGAGCAATTCTGGAACTACAAATCACTGTCTGAAACTTTATGGCTATAAAAGTTGCACTGCCAGCACCAGCATGCTGACAGTGGGTTAAATGCAGAGCCCAGGCAGTGGTCTTGCTACCAAACAGAATGTCCCATTTCCTGTATTCCTGAAGTATAGGTCTCAAAGTACTGAGCGGTTAGTCCTTACTTAAATCTCACATAACTTAAGGGGTTTTTTTTTATTTCAGTAATTCTGTAAAATTCATCACAGAAAAGCATTCATCCTTGGCAGAGGCAGGTATCACCCTCACCCAGGAATTCAGTGAGGGGGAAATACCATTCAGCGCATGCAGAGCAGGACCCCAGATGAGCCCTAACCAGCAGGCTTCCTGGGCTGCCCACACCTCCCTTCGCTTGCTTGCTCTTCCCTAGTTTGCAGGGGGCTTGCTGGCCGCTCAGATGGCTGTATGGGTTTGGGAGGGAATGCCTTTACCTGCTCTTCCAAGGGAACTTTCTCTCTATGGTGGTGCTATGCATCCCATTCATTGCCAACACAAAATTCAAAACTAAAGCAAAATATTATGTGGGAGAACTTAGCTGAGAAAAATGCAGATGATGCTTCATCAGAGCCACCAACTTTACATCCAGAAACACTGCAGCAAAACCATCCTTTGCTCTAGGAGTTATCAGTTTCTACTGCTAAATGCAAGGATAAAAGCAGGAGGAACAGAAAATAAAATCCAGAGCCATTCAGGTCTGATATACATGCCAGGGACCAGACTAGCTGGAAAGATTGGATTTATAAAGCAACACAGCTAATGTGAGTGGTATGAGTCAGCTCAATATATCATACTCGGAGAGGGAAATCACTTGTGATGGTCTTGCAGGTCTTCCAGGCATCTGCAGAGATCATATCAAATCTATTTAAAATGTTAAATTCCTGGTTCTGTAAGTCAAAGTCAGTTATGTCCCTGACTTTGATGAGGGCATGATGAGGTTTCACTCCCTGTAAAGACAGAGGGTGCAGGGATGGGAGTTCTCGCTGTTGGCTTGTTTTGTTCTTTGGAGCTGTTCCTTTGATCATTCCCCTTTTAATCAGACTTATCACTCTGGCTGTGAGGGAAGGCCAGGTTCTGCAGTCCTTATTTCTATAAAAGTAGGGTTGAGTCAATATGAGTTTTTCTCAAGTAAGGACTGCAAGTGTGACTCTGTATGTCAGCAAGCCAGCCTCCTGGGAGGCAATTAATTCTGTAAGCAACAAAGGTGGGGAGAGTGGGACCAGCCGGTTGGGGTGGGTGGGTATAACTTTAGAAAACTGGTGAAACAAGGGGAGAGATTTTAAAACCAAAAAGCTCTTTTAGTTAGAAACAAGTGTCCTGTAAAGCTCTTTTTTTTTACAGATTAATCTTACAATTTACAATACAATCACAGAATGCAGCCAGTTGAAGCATGATGTATTGACTTATCTTGGAAAGATTAACTTCCCTTTCGTACTTAGCTGCTTATTTTTATGCTGAAATTCTGCCTCTCCTGGAAGCTCCTCATATAAGCGCTTGTAGCCAGATTTTGTCTATGTGTGTGGTGATCAGGCAGGATAAATACACTAGGTATGCTATTTTCTTCCTTGCGTGTCTTAAGTATAGAAGACTTCTGTATCAGAATAAGCCCTGGATACAAAGTAAACTAAGGTTAATAAAAAGCAGTGCTTTAGCTAGTTCAGCATCATATAAATGTATTTCCTAGTAAAAAAGCAGCTAACCTACCTCCTCTCCTCCACAAAAAAAAAAAATTAAAAAAATAAAAAATCTGGGCATTCACAATTTGGTCCAAAAATGATGCAATCCTTTCAGAGTGTGTCAGGTCCAGGAAACCTCCCAGTAACTGGTAATTGAGATTGGTTTTGTTGGTGACACATGCAACAACTGGGCACAACTGTCGTAGATGCTCCTTGTCTCAAAGAGGTTATATATGTAGCATCATGGAACCATAGAATCATTTAGGTTGGAGAAGACCTTTAAGATCATTGAGTCCAACTGTTAACCCAGGAATGCCAAGTCCATCACTAAAACTTGTCCCTAAGCGCCACATCTACATGTCCTTTAAATATTTCCAGGGATGGTGACTGAACCCTGGGCAGTGCTTGCCAACCCTTCTGGTGAAGAAATTTTTCCTAATATCCAATCTAAACCTCCCCTGACGTAAGTTGAGGTCATTTCCTCTTGTCCTGTCACTTGTTACTTGGGAGAAGCGACTGACCCCACCTCACTACAACCTCCTTTCAGGTGGCTGTAGAGAGCTGTAAAGTCTCCCCTGAGCCTCCTTTTCTCCATATAAACACCCCCAGTTCCCTCAGTCACCTTTCACAGGACTTGTTCTTCAGACCCTGCCCCAGCCCCGCTGCCTGGCTCTGGACATGCTGCAGCACCTCCATGTCCCTTTTGTAGTGAGAGACCCAGAACTGAACACAGTGTTCGAGGTGCCACCTCCCCAACAGCTAGTACAGGGGGACAATCACTTCCCAGGGTGCTGTTGGCCCCCTTGCCCCCCTGGGCACCCTGCTGGCTCCTGCCCAGCCAGCCGTCAGCCAGCCCCCCCAGGCCCTTTCCCCCCAGGCAGCTCCCAGCCCCCTGCCCCAGCCCGCAGCGCTGCCTGGGGCTGGTGTGACCCACGGGCAGGGCCCGGCACTGAGCCTGGTTGAACCTCATGCAGGTGGCCCCGGCACATCGGCCCGGCCTGCCCAGACCCCCCTGCAGAGCCCCCTGCCCCCCGGCAGGCCAGCACTGACCCTCAACGGGGTGTCGTCTGCAGACTGAGGGTGCACTCAAGCCCCCCGTGCAGAAAGGAAGCTGTTGGAAATGGGATTTGAGCCCCCGCCTCCGAGGGAGGCTGCAGCCCGAGTGCAGTGCCTTAGACTTCTTGGCCATCCTGACCCAACGCCATCTATCAAATTCTATTGATAGAAATAAATCATGAACGTAACTGCTAGTAAGTCTCTAAGAATAGCTCCTGCCACCAGACTTCTCACTGTTGGCAGCTTGCAGCTTTTGATTCCTCCTCAACATGCATGTTTGTGCCCTGTGCATGCTGCTAACGCTTCTTAACGTTTCTTCCAAGAGAGCAGAACTACCTCAGTTTGGGGGTTTAACTTGTACAGGCAAAGAAAAGGTTCCCCACTTTAGCAATATTCCTCAGTCAACAAAGACTGGGATGCCAGTTGCGGATCTTAGCCATAATTATTGAACCATTTTTCCTTTAGAAACACACAATTATCGAATTCATTGTAGACATACTGTATGTACTAACTTAATTTTAGCCGTATAATCTCATAATGGACATCAATGAATAGAGGATTAGTCAAAACCTATTAATAAAGAGATATAACAGGCCCGCCAATATTTTCTTTCAAAAGGCACAGTAAGCTTCCAGTTCTGCTTCTAGAGCCAAGCCTAAGTACCCAGCTTGCATAGTGGGCATCACAGTAGGGACAAGAGGAAGAAATCACTTCCTTTAAATTGTGGATTATAAGCAAATCTACCTTTCAGATCTGACTGTAGTTTTCATTTTGCAGCAACTACCTTGTCTTAACATCTCCCTCCTTTGAGGTCCCTGAGATCCTTTCAGGGGGTGGTGCCCCAATTGTATTCCAAGCCCTCGAGAGTGCCTGTTTGCTTTTGCATGGAAATACGGGCTCTGTAAGGTTGTAGGGACTGTGAAGTGTTGGGCTGAGCTGGGGCTAGTATGGCACACCACCAGCAAGGGAGCAGAGCAACCTCCATCCCGCACATTAGTTGTGTATTTGCATTCCTAGTTGCAGCAGAGAGAGGCTACACAAGTGTGCAAAATGTTCAAATGTGATCTGTTCTAAGATGGAGCAGACACAGAAAAGGATACTTCTTTTATGCATGTGTGAACACACATTTTTGTGTTTAAACCTTAGGAGAAATAAAAGCTTCAAGTAGTTCTCGTGGTAACTCCTTCCTGATGGCCTGATTCAACAGATTTGAAGTTGATAGAAACTTTCTCCTGCCATCAGAGAAGGCTGGATTGGAGTTTCGGTGAGCTGTATTTGAAAATTTATTTCAACATAGATTGGAAAATTGTTTGGGAAATGTGGGCTAGAAGTAACTAGAGCAGAGAAGTAGATAGAAGGAGAGGTTAGCTGAACATCATCGCTGTGCCACTGGAAGAAGTTTAGCTGCTTCGCTTTTAAAAGTTAGCCAAGAAGAGAGTGACACATCCTGAGAACTACCCAGCAGCTTTTTGTGAATATATTGCTATATAAAAAAAAAAACAAACCCCAGAACTATTTTATATAGAGTTCATTGACCTTCCTTCCCAGCGCTGAATGAATGACTTCTGACATCCTCAGGGTCCCTCACACCCTCCATGTCTATAAAGTCATTCCAAACACAGACCAGGGAATTCTTTGGGAAGGTCACATACTGCTGAGGAAACTGTCTGCCCTATCCAGCCAGACTGCAAGTATCCAGCAGGTCCCTCCCAGCCTCGAAGACACAGTCCGGCACCTGCAGGCAGTGGACCCTAACCTGTATCCTCAGGGCAGTGATGCTCTGCAGTGCACATCAGGCCCCAGCTGGCGCAGAGGCACCCACAGCAGAGCTGTCCAAGGCAGCTCCAGTCACCCCTTCCATGTGCATCCGTAGAAAAGCAGGGACAAGATGTTGATAAAGGGACAATGAAAAGGAAGATGGATCCTCCAAAAGTCTGTGCCATTAGTTTCACAGGACTTTCAGTGGATCACTAGTAATTTCCTTTACTGCCTAGAGAGCAAGCAGACTATCTGAAGGCTGTTCCTTCAGGGTCTGTAATTGCCTTCTCTGAAGCCAGAGGGGTAATGGACAATGTTGCCAAAAGGACAAAAAAACATACCAATCCCCTCCCCCCAAAAAAACCAAAAACATGAGGTGGGTGGGACACAGGACTGCCATGGTAGTCCTATGCCATATGTTGTCTGTGGCTTTCTTAGCTGAAAAATTTCAAGGCCATTTTCCAGGTCACCCAAATCCAATTTTTAGCACCATTTTCAATTTCAAACTTATGCCAAAGAATCACTACCCTGAAAAATGCACAAGCATGCCACAATTATACTATTATTATTATTATCATTATCACTATCACTATCATTGCTTTCATGTTACAATAGGTGATAGCCAGATAAGGAAGGTAGGAACCTTAAAACACACTACGTAAGGTCAGAGCATATGGGTTGTGCTGTTTCCGGAGGTCCAGCGGTAGCTTTTGCATTGGGATTGAGGCAGCTGTGTGTAGCACAGGGAAGTGCTGGGTGGACCACGGCAGTACTTAAGAGCTGCTGGCAGAGCTGAGGGGCAATAGCTGTCACTTTATTCTGCACACTTAACTCCTATTAGTATTAATAGAGCTGCACATAAACAGTGAGAGCAGATCATGGCCCGCAGCTATTTATATATTTCTGTCTCATGTCTTGTATTTTATGGCATTGTTCAGTAGTGTCACCCATAAGCTTGCAGTCATTGTGTTTCTATTTTGACGTATATAGGAGTGTGTATGTGGAATTTATAAAGGCAAAAGGGAGGCATACATTTTGAACTGAAGTGTATTCTTCCATAAGGGAAGCAAATTTCCTTAAGTAAGTGCTCCTGCTCCTGCTGCACAGCCCCCCACTCCAAGTCGTCATGTGGCCCCAAGAGCTGCTTTTTGTAGGCTGCTGGTGCCCTCACCATCTTGTGTGGAACTTGTTTATTTGTACTGCGGTAGCACTTAGCGCTTCCCAAGGAGTGAGGTCCATTGTGTTAGATGCTGGGTACAGAGCTGAATTGGAACAAGCGCAGCTTTCTATGTGAGTGCTCTAGAGAGAGAATAGATCATTAAGGTCACTTGTTTTCCTTACAGAGGCCAAGGCAGGATTGATTCCTACATTATATTCTATCTGTGTATGTATTTTTCCTTCCTAGTTTCAAATAGCCAGGGTGCCAAGATATCACTCACTTCCCTTAGGAGAGTCTTCTCTTACCCAGACTTCTTGTTCAAAGTTAGGCTTGAATTTTTAAAACCCTCATTTTTTAAATTTCATTCTGTTATTTGCAGATGGGGAATATTCACACAGAGAAGGAAGCTTGTCACAGAGGGAAAGGGGAAGGAAACCTCAGCCCCTGGCAGAGCAAAGAAAGGATTGGTGAAGGCAGCCTGAGTCAACCATAAGAAGGGTCCCACCCGCTCTTTCTACCTCCACCCACTTCTAGGCACTCCTGGCCATGTTTGAGGCAGCACCATTGAATCCATTCAGCACTACAGCATTATATCTATTCAGAGAAATGCACTTCAACAGGGCAACCGCCCTTAAAAACAGCCCCATTGTTTCTCCTAAAAGCCTCATTGAAATCTGCCTATATAACTAGCTGCTGTTTTGTGAGTTAGCTATACTTGCACGTTACTGATTTGAAAGTGAATGCTCCTTGGAGGGTTATTTTACTTGAAATACAGCTTCTCGGCAAAATGTTCCTCCTTTCTTCAACAATGTCATCGCAGAGATTCCTCCCTTTAGAAGGGTGATCAAACTTGCTTTGTGAGCCAGGATCTGGTAGGAATTTGTGTTGTTAGGGGCATCGGATCAGTGGTCTAACGAATCACAGGGTTCTGTGTCTCTGTGTTTGTACGTTTACTGAGAAGCAGTTTTACCTGGCTTGCCCACCAGAGAGAGACACAATCACTTGCACAAGCACGCAGACATACACACACCCCTCAAAATGCTCCTCTTGCATGCTGTCAATGAGACAGTAACGGCAGTTGGACTAAAAAGAGTTGCTTCTCAAGGGCAAGGAGGAGTTAGTCTACATACTGCATCTTTTGCTCTCAAGGTAGCTTGCAGTAGCAGATTTGGTTGAAGGCTTAACAATGCAAGCACAGAGTGAGAGTGCTGGCAGAGCCGGCAGCCAGGCCCCATGACACCCATTCCTCCAGACGACAGTGCAAAGCAGGGCAGGATGAAAAGGTATGATAGATCTGTGAGGCGTAGCTCATGTCTGGGTTTGCCGAAATTCTCGTGTTTCATTAATTATACCTAGAAATGCCCCAAACTAGAAAAAGACATTATCGGAAGTTGTCAGTGAAACCCAGCAAATACATCTCATGCCTAAATATCTAAAGCAGTGTGCCAGCCTTCACCTCTTTTGCAAGCCTCATACTGATGATCATAAACTTACCAGCTTGCTTGGACCTTTGTCAGTGTAGGTCCCTCATTCAAGATGCAGCTGTAGTCTGGAGATTTACCCATCCTCTGACCACCGATGCACCACCCAGCAATCACAGAATCGTAGAGTAGTTTGGGGTGGAAGGGACCTTTAAAGGTCATCTAGTCCAACCCCCCTGCAATGTGCAGGGACATCTTCAACCAGATCAGGTTGCTCAGAGCCCAGTCCAGCCTGACCTTGAATGTGTCCAGGGATGGGGCATCTGCCACTCTCTGGGCAACCTGTGCCAATGTTTCACCACCCTCACTGTAAAAAGTTTCTTCCTTACATCTAGTCTGAGTCTTACCCCTTCTAAAACCATTACCCTTTGTCCTGTCACTACAGGCCCTATTAAAATGTCTGTCCCCATCTTTCGTATAAGCCCCCTTTAAGATCAGGTACATCTGCATCCCCACTCCATATGGCTCCTGGCTCTATAGGTTTTTTCTGCAGAGCTATTTGTGCGTTGCACTGAGATGCATGCTCAGACTGGTTTCCCAGGTGCATTAGGAAAGGCATATCCAGCCCTCACTTTCAAATGCAGGGTTAAACAAACCTGTGGCAAATTTGACTGCTTCACAGAATGTGGTAATGGAGTTGCTGCCATGTAGATGGCAGAAAGTGTACACGATATTGGCCAGTTGTTTGATACTGCCACTCTAAAGGCCCCAAGAATTAGACCAATTTCACACTAGAAGAGGTGCCTGTTTCTCACATTTTCTTTCACAGTTGGAGTCCTGGTCACTTGTTGATCTTCTGTCCTCATAAAATCTTTCCAGTTCATTTAAAAGTTGGCTCTCTTGTGCATTTCTTAAATTCTTTTTGAAGCTCAAGGTTTGAAATGCTTCCTTACTTCTGAGACCAAAAGGGCAAAACTGTAAACCGAGCACACTGACCCCAAAGGCCTTATGCTGCCAAATACACACAGCAAGAATTTGTGGTAAATGGGGCTGCAGGATCATGGTCCAGTATTAAGTACTAGCTAAATGGTAATTTGTACTCGAAGGCTTCGAAGTCTTATGTTTTTCCTTCAGCTGTCTCCAATGCATCTCTATGATACAGGCTCAAAGTTCTCCACTGAGAGATTTCCAAACTTCTCTTTCTAAAATTTTACTTTCCCTGTAAAAAATGGTTGGCCATATAAGGCTGTTAAGTTATTTGCTTCCAGGTAAGATCTCTTTCTACATCATTTTGGAAAATACTACTGTTGACTCTTTTTAATATGGTTGCAGGATAACCCATGAAAAAATGGTGCTGCCTGTGCTATTCCCTTTCCTTCTCCTAAAGCACGCTGTGCACAGACATGCATGGGGCAGAATATTTATTACACAGCAACACAGGCCAAGTAATATTACATTAACTAGTGATCATCTAGTGAACATGCTGGTTCAGACAGTGTCTAGTGTTTCAGCTGACCTTTAACTAGTCAGCTGTAGAATACTTTGTTTCAGAAGTAGAATCTATTCTACATCTTTTAAAATTATTGTTCATGTGTGAACTAAAGCACATCTCAACTGAATCCTGAGTTCTGGGCTTGAAATAATCCTGAATACAGAGGAAAATTGGTCCATACTCATTATAAAGTTCTAGCTATGGAAAGAGCTGGATTCCAGTCCTGCAAGCACTGTTTTGTGGTACAGAACTCGCCAGTTCTAGAACATTATTTTATGAGTTCACCAGCAGATTAATTCTGACATTAATCAGGACTAAAAATGTTGCTTACTAGCACTGATGCAAGAGGTATTAAAAGGCAAGAAACATTTGGTTGGTATCCCAGACCAGGCTGCCAGGAGTTAATAGACTCAATATTAACCCACACACAGTTTGGTACTCCCCACGCTGTGCTGCCTACACCACCTGCCAAATCATACCCTGCAAGTACAGAACTCCCTCGCCCTGTTAATCTGAAGCTGATAGACAAGAAGCAAATCATATGTAAGAATTTTGTTTTACACAAGTTGAATTGTGTTTTCTCTTTCTTCTGGTACTTGTGACCCCTTGATCTATACGCATCAAGAACTTACAATGGGACATCTAATAGGTCTTCATGAAAATGTCAAAAAAACCTAGCTGAAGGTTTTGTCTACTCTCTGCCTTTAAATCTTAAGCAATAAAGTTCAGAGCAACCAAGGCAAAAAAGACTCTGCTCTCCACCAAAGTTTATCCATCTCAGGATCCTGATCTGAAAGAACCAGTATTTGCCATCTTCCCATCTTCCACTTTAGGAAGCCATGTAATTAGGCAGAAATATTTCCTCGGAGACCCCTCTGTGCTGATGCAGCTTTCAGGAGAGGTCACTTTATGCATTTGTTCCTTTCCTGTTATCAAAATGGCTGCCCTGGATTTGCTTTGCTGTTGGGATTCTCACTGCTTTGGCCAGCATAAATGGACATTGCAGAATCTTCTTCATCTCTGCAGGGGTTTTATTGTGTTACCTGCTTACCCACACCAATCAGCTATGGAGTACGGGCAGTTTCCAGGATTCTTCTTGACAGAAGCCTTCACATGTATAAACATAGCCAGATCCTAAATTTCTTGGAAGCTCTCAAACAGGTGAATTCCATAAATCTTTCTTTCATTTTAATACTTATATAGTCCCACAGGAGCTAGCAGTGGTATTTTATAATGGTGGTGTATCCACATGCATCTAGAAAGTGGTGTATCTGCTCTCTAGGCTGTGAAACCAAATGAATAGGTAGAAAATTATCATTTATCTTGGTTTAGCTATAAACTAGCATTACAGTTCATTAAAGGGCTTGAACTTCTGGCTGTAGAGTTTTCAGCACTTACTATATGCTCAAGGATTGAAAAGCTGTTTATTATTGTTATTCATATTAAAGCAATGTTCACTGACTGGCCTAATTATGCAAACGCATAGCAGGAAAGAGTTTCGACCTGCAAATCTTACAGCATACACTAAGTAAGACTGGGAGCAGAATGAAAAGGGAACGCAAATGGATAAGGTGCTAGTACTGGAGCTCTCTGATTACCAGCCGAGGTCCGCATGTTCTGGCTCCACTGCATCTGTTCTAATGTGATGCTGTCCAGCATAAATTTTCCGGAAATGGATCTGGAAAGAGCAGTAAATGCTGCTAAATAAGGATCCTGGTCATCTGTAAGTCTTAGAAATCTCTTTTAAGTGATGTCAAGGAGATGAGTTTGTTCCTGTTGGCTGCGGTAGGAGAAAACTGTGTTTTGTGTGCATTTGGATCCTGTAGAGGTCAGGGAAGATGGTGATACGGTGAGAGTAGCAAGCAGGGCTGCGTTCAGCTGCTAAGCTGCCTGATGAAGGTGTGCGGTGTGGGAGCAGAAGGGTATTGCAGCAACAGAGTCCTTCAGCTGAAATAATCTTGTCTTTGCTAAATTCCCTTCCCTAATTAAAGAGATTCATGACATGGCATGTCATCCCTGACCTCTGGTTTTGGTTTTCTCAAGAGCTACTTTACAGATACATGTTGAGGTGCCTTCAAATCACGTCCGCCAAAGCCCATCCAACGCTGCTGGCCGAGCCCTGCCGCCGGGCCGCCGGCCTGTCCCGGCCTGTCCCCCGGTGCCCGCATCCCGGGATGCGCCGCGGCCCGGGACAGCCCCGCGGAGGGGCCGCCGCTGTCCGCGGTGCTGAGCGGACCCGGCTTCTACCGCGGTCCCCGGCGGGCCCGACCTGCCGTGGGTGCAGGGCCGGGACGGGGCCCGGTCTGCCGTGGGTGCAGGGACGGGCCCTGCCAGCGTGGAGCGGCTTCTCCCTCCGAGAGAACGGCAAGGTCCGTGCCGGGGTGCTCCTGGCTGGCCACGCATGCGTTGGCAGCTCCCAGCCAAGGAACAGGCTCTGCCTTCGCCGGGCACACCGCGGAGCAAGGCAAGGGAGGTCCTGCAGCAGCACACCCGGGCGTGCCTGGGCTTGCACTGGGAGCGGGTTTCTCTCTGAACATGAGCAGTTTTACGTAAAGAGATCCTACAAATCTTTGTGTTATTGCTGTTAATTTCGTTTTGTAGCATCACTTAGGGCACTCTTGCAGAAGGAGATGATCGCCTTGGTCAAAGATGCTGTGCCTTGAGGCCTCACTGGCTGAGCTGGCACTCTGGAACATCACAGGATCTTTCCACTTGGATTCATGTGTCTGACCGCCCAACAGCAGCATACAGACATTTAGCTACAACATTAGAAAATTTGTCTTAGCTATAAATAACAAGATGAAGATAAAGCTCATAACCTAGGTTTCATGCTAATTATATCCAGATGGATACGAGGTTTGGCTCATGAAGAAGTTTTGAGGTGGTAACACCATCCCATCACAGAAACAGTTCTCACTGTCCCCCAGGGAGGGTAAATACATGCTCAGAACTCCTATTCAGGGGAAGAGTTTCTAGGAGATATATTCTGACTAGCGTGATTTGGGCATCTTCCAACACAATGAAAATATTTCTTCTTTACTTGGTTGTTGTGGTTTATTTTGAAACAGATTTCAAGTAAATACCATATTTATTGAGTTTCATCTTTTCCCCGTTAATCAGTCTCCCTCAAATAACTTTCACATATTTGTTCTCAGCATTGAACATACTTCTTAGGAATTCCAGATTTCTGAAGAAAAGTTTCTGGTGCCTGATTAGATGGCCATTTTTTCTTTTATGTATACATCTTAGAACCCTCCTTCTGTGAAAGTCCATGCATATAAGCCACTTCCCTGGAGGACCTTTGCCACTGTCTGACTATCACAATCCTGGATAGAAATTTCAGGAGCTGAAATGGGAAATGAAACACAAACTAATATATGAACTGGAAATACCGCTTATATGATGGTTCTTTCCCTTTGCAATAGGTAAATTCCATGCTTAAATGTTTAGATCAATTCCTCTGGATTTTTCCCCACTTGGCTCTTCTAATGAAAAAGTTATTCTGAATACCAATGGCCTGCACTAAGACTGAAGTATCAATATGATCTACAGCAGTCAACTACTTACAAAACACCATTTAAACCCTACGTGACAAGGGATCTGATATCATCGAGTAAAAGCAATAGGAGAATTGGCAAGTGGGAAAGAAGCAAACCCAATGAGTTTCATAGACTCATAACTTAATAAAGGGCAACTAATCCATGTATCACACTATTTTCCCTAGGACCATGTTAGAACTGTACCAATGGAAGAAAGTACGAAATATGCATGTGAACACATTTAAGTAGGAGTAACTATCAGTTCTCCTGGTAAATAATAATAATGACAGTAAGAATATCTAAGAAGACACAATGCATTAAGAAATAACAAGCATAATCCCTTTCATTAAAAATGTTTCACTCCGTGGTAATCCAAGACTGTTTCCATAAGGCTCTGTTGTTTTAACATCTGTGGCCACAGTATAAAGTTTCCCATTTGGAACCTGAGCACAATTAAAGTCCCCCTCAACACCTGATGAAATGGGTTCTTATTTACTAATTCATCTCGATAATCTTGAGGATGTTCACAGTGCTGTGTCCAGAGAAGTATAGAGATTATCTTGGAGTGTGCACTCAGGATGCCTTGGATTGTCTATTTATCCCTTCTTAGCTTTGTACGGCAGCATACACTTTATTCTCCTGCCTACTTCTGACTTCCATTTAGGATTTGGTTTATAAAAATATTTAGAGGCCTCAGAAAGATTAGTGGTAGGCATACTTTAGAGGTTTAAATTGATGAGGCCAGGCAGGAAAAGAGAGAGAGGAAGAATGATGAGGGCTAATGGGAGGGAATGACTGCAAGCAGTGGATTGGAGTTGCCTGTGGTGGCCATTAAATTTTTGGTCATGATTTTGCCTCACCTTCGTTGAAACAGGAGTATATACTGATACCTCCTTCTACGTAGATTTAGATGAGTGTCAGTATTCCCATTTCAGAGGAAGAGCAGCAAGAAACTCACTGGCCAGTGATTAACAATGTTCTTAGGACCAGATAGAAATTCTGGTAAAAACAAGAACTAGTCTCCTGCTCTTAGTATCAGGCTGGGGGCTAAGCCGCGAGGACATCCTTCCGTGCTTCTGCATACACATTATTTTGTCCTTCGCTTGCTTCTCTCTCTGCATTTTTGTAACGAGGGTAAGGATTTCTTTCAATTGACCTTTCACATGTTTATCTTCAACTTTTTCCCAGGTGTGGCCTCAGTAACCTTCCTCATCTTTCTCTGTTTCCTGGCTGGCTTGCTTCCCAATATCCAGTCTGAATCCTTGAAGCCACAGCTCCTGACTTGCTAACTTGATGCTTGCCAGCATGAGTTTCTTTCTACCCCTTTGTCTTTTCTGTGCACTAAAATAAGACAAAAAAATTGTGGTAGGAAATCTAAAAGAACAAGAACTCAGTGAGGTTTCCCTTGCAAAATTTTCTCCAGGCTGATCCCTGTACAGCCAGGCTAATAGAAAAAGCAAGGGAATTACTGAATATGTAAGGGATACCCACCTTAGAAATTATTCAAATTCATGTTAACATTAATTATTTTATCTTTTTGGGACAGAATTGAAAAAATCGGTTTCCCTTTGGTTTGCCATCGGTCTCACGGTCTGTTTTTCATGCATCTTCAGTGATGTGCTGCTGGGCTGTAGAAGAGGTCCTATACCAGGTAGATGTACCCTGTTCTGTGACAAACTTTGTGGACCAGGCTTGTGTGGATCAATCTGTTTAATTTGTCCTCTGCTACATCTGGTTCCTTGGCTGGCTGCTTCAGCTGAAAGATGGAAAACACTTTTAATTCACTCAGGCTGCAGCAGCTCAGCAGTTGAGGCCTGTGATCCAGTCTTACTGCATTGACCGCAGCACCACCATGTCCAGTAAGGGTTTGTATTCGGTGTGAATCCTTACTGGTGCGATGTTTTCACCATTGTTCACAGCAACAGCTGAGATCAAACAGAAGAATGGGCTGCAGATAGCCAAAGAGGAAAAGGTTCTGATAATTTGTTACTTTGTTTTTTCATAGGGAGAGTAAGAAGGAAAAGGCAGCACCTTTTGGCAAACAGTTACATTAAGTGCAGTTTGCAAGAACTATGCATGAAAGGAAGTTGAAAGGATTTTGATTGTTCACATAGAAAGGAGACGAAGAAGAGGTAATGTGGTAAAAGAATTAAAAATGATGTGGTTGCAGAAAGTAGCTGGAGAACATCTGTTCTGCTGCTTCTAATGACAGAACTTGGGACTATTCATGTTAACAAAAAGTCAAAAATTAATATGCAGAATATAATAGGTTTTGTTCTATATATGATTGACCGTGGAACTCACTCCACTAGAAATATTTAAGACTTAACATTCAAATTAGAATCAGTCACTCACAGAGATGAACAGCATTAACAGTAAAAACTACATCTAGAAAGACAATAAACACTGTGCTTAAGTTTCTCAGCAATTATTAGAAGCAGCAAGGTGGGGAGTAAACTACTGCTTAGAGAGTTCTTACATCTGAGTCAGAAACGTTTCATGTCAGCTTCTGCCAGCCAGCACTCTGGACCACAGCTGTGGTCCAGGGTCACAGTTTATATTATGGCTGCCACATAAACAGCATTGCATGGATGGATTCCGCTTTAGCTTCCCTGGTAATTTTGTTAAACACTTGCCAGTGACTGTGACTTGATTTTGTTCAAGAGTTATTCTTTTGAAGTATTTTTTCTTTTCTCTAAAGAAATAAAATACTCGAAAGTTAATCAGGGACCTCGTGTGCTTTTTTACATGTCACAAGGTCATGCATCTCGGGCTGATGACAGGGTTGCAAATGGAGACAAAATGGTCAGAAGCTGCACTAATCCCTGGCATGAGGGATATGGAGGAGCAGCAAATAAAGCAGAGCCTATGTTAAGTGGGTGGGCAAATGCTTTTGAAAAAATCCTCTAAATAGACTAGTTCCTCTTCTCCCTACATGGACCCAGCTAACATTGTTTTGTGTTCACCCTGAGTGCTCTGGAGCTGATCCTGAGAGTTTTGCCTTCCTGAAAGCCACAGGACCAGGCACTCTGTCCGTGTACCTGTGAAAATATTCCTCAGGTCCAGCTGAACAAACTGAAATAACCCACACTGCCCTCAGTCTTTGTTATTGCCTGCTCACCCTAAGTCCTACGTGTAGCTGCTGCTAAAGGAAAGTTTGAGGAAGTCTGCCTGCCACAGAAATATTTTCATTATTTCATTTAAAAAAAAAAAATTTTGCTGGAGATAGATTGATATTCTGTTTGTTTGCTTTCCTACTAAGTGTTCCCGCCCCTCACACTCACACATGCTCCTTCTGCATAAGCTAAATATTCCTCACTTTGAGCTCAGATGCTGCAGCGATGGGCACAAATAGCAATACCACATGAAACGCAACAAAACCTTTCAGCTGCAAGTGGCTTCAGGAGGGTGGTTTGTGTTCATTGCTCCAGCAGAATGAAATTCAGCATTTCAATGAAAACAAGCAAGCAGTGTCTCTGGGCAGCACACAGATTCAGAACAGTTTTGGTGTAGTAGGAAAAAAAAAAAAAAAAAAAAAGAAACAGGACTTATTTATAAACAGATTTTTTGATTCAGGCTCACTGTATATATGGATATGCATAATTTTAAACTTGTCCTATGCAGCAACACAGCTACAGGTGGTATTCCCTTCTTCTTTTCCAGAAATCAGATTAACATGTTTTACTTGTTTCTCTTGTAGAAAGAAAGGGGTTTAGCACCCAGGAACCCCATGCATTCAAGATACTGGAAGTTTCAAAGGAAAAAACAAATTGCCTCCCTCCCTGTTGGGGTCCAGGGTTTTGACCTGAGTCACAAGCAGAGACTGGAAGGGGGCTGTGGTAACCCCGCATGGGAGCAGAGAGCCTCCAGCTTTTGCTCTGACCCCAGCCCAGAAGCAGCCTCTGGTACAGAGGTAGGACTGGTGGAACGTGAAGGAAACAGGAGGAAAAAAATGAATAATGTCCTGAAGTATTTATTTTACTTCAATGCTTAGACAAGACGCCTTCACACCACAGGGCACATCCTTATTTTTTAATACTCAGAAATAATTAATAATAATAGTAATAAGAACCAAAATGTCTAGCTCTTCACATGTATACTGAGGGCTGCAAAGCTGTAAAATAAGGATTTCTGGTTTAGCATGGGCAGTTCAGCTTGGCACTGGCTTAAATTGCCTTCGGTGAGGAGCAAAGAGCTTACACTGAGCACGGCTCCAGCCCTGGGACTGCAGGTCAGGCCAGCAACCAGGGAAAAAGGCCTCACAGTACCTGTGTGAGGAGACAGGAACGGCCCCCCACCATTCTCCAGTTAAAAGAATAGCAGAGAAATCCCCTTTTTAGAGGAAGGCACCTGATACAGCTCTGGTTGGACCCCTCTGTGCTGGTGCTCCATGTGGCTCACCGTGCGGCAGTAGATCTGGGCAATGAAGTGGGCTCGTCTCAATGGCAGGGACGTCCCTGTGGGACAGGGCAAATTCATTACCCAGGAGGGCCCTATGCGGGGCAGGGGAGCCCGGGGAAGGTTTGGGCACTGGCGATTGCCTTCTTGGCAAAAGCAACCCAGGCCAGGGCTCATCTCTTTGTCCAGGCTGCGGGTGATGCTCTGCGCTCCACCCAGTCAAGGCAGAAAAGGAAAACTGTCCTCTCCCCCCGGGTCTCCCTGGCAGATCTGTTTTGCCACCCTCAGCTCTTTTCTTTTTCAGCCTGCTTCCCCTCCCCTCCCCTTGAAGTTTTGCAGCCTTGACCAGCAGTTTCAATGTCACCCCTTCAAATGTCACCTGCGATCTCCTGCTTCTCCCGGGCTTGCCCTTCCCCGGATCAGTTCTACACACTTTAAAAGAAGAAGAAGAAGAAGAAGAAGAAGAAGAAGAAGAAGAAGAAGAAGAAGAAGAAGAAGAAGAAGAAGAAGAAGAAGAAGAAGAAGGAGAAAGCAAATCACCATTGCCACCACATCCTTCCCTTTTAACCCTGAGCAAAGCACCTGTCCTGGCCGGGCCAGCTCACGGCAAAGCCCAGCGGAGGTCGTCCCGGGCGCCATGGCCGGGGGAAGCCCCGGGGCAGGCAGGTGCCAGGGGGCTGCAGGGGGATCGGCCGGGGCAGCCGCAGTTTGACGCGCCTGCAGCCCCGGAGGAGCCGGGCCGGGGGGGGGTCCTGAAATTCCGTGGGTTCTGCCCCACGCAGCTTCCCAGCGAAGGGCTCTCGGGCTCTGCTGCCAACCAGCGTGGAAGCGAGAGCTGTTTAGAAGGCTCTTAGAAATATCCGTATTTATGCACACCAGCACATATATATTCATATAAGTATGTATATTTATATATGGTTATACGGATATAGAGACCTGCACACACGTGCGCGCATCCATAAGCACCGGCCCGGCACCCGCGCAGGCAGCGGGTGCGGAGCGCCGACCCCCGCGCCGGGGCGGCGGAGCCGGGCGGTGGCACCGGCGGTGGCACCGGGCAGGCCGGGCACCCGGGTTGCCTCCCCGCGCAGCCCCGGCCAAGGCCACGGCCCCGGCCACGGGCGGGGAATAGGGCCCGCGGGGCGCTGCGGTGGGGGGGCGGGAGCCGGGGAGGGGACCGGGAATGTCCCAGGAAGACGCGATCCCGCTCCACGAAATGGACTTTCTTTGCAACCCCCCGCTTCCGAAATTACAAATAAAATTAAAAAAAATTAAAAATGGGGACCGTTACCTAGGGATAGGATTATATTTTTTTTGGCAGCGCAGGTATTAGATTAAGTATTTGGGTGCTACGAATATAAGACGAAAATACACCTAATTCCGTCATCATATAGATATAATATATTTCACTCTCACCACATAAATACAAAACATCCAAATATCCAAAACATTCAGAACAAAAGTTAGTAGCAAGGGCTCAGCGCTCGATTCATCCATTATTTTTTCCCGACTAATTGCCTAGAAACTTCAGAAGTAAATAATTTACAATAAAATTACTATTTTCTTTCTGTCCAGTTCCTTCTGTCCAGTTCTGGTGTCTATAATTAATTCTATATTCTACAGCAACCATTCCACTTTTTGTAATTTTTTTTTTTTGGTTACAGTTTGGTGGCACGTATTTATACAGTTTGTAAACGCCATGTGTTAAACTTTAAAGAAAAGAAGAGAAACTTAAAAACCAAAGTAAAGATTATTATTTTACCCCAAAGAACTAGCTAAGTACAGCATCCCTTTTCTGGCAAATTCAAGTACCGAAATTGAACAGGAAATATTCGATCCGAAATACTAGAAGGTGAAATACATATGTTTGTGGAGAAAATAGCAGTAAGAATTATGAAGGAAAAAAAAAAAAAGATTGTTACACAGATGTATTTTAAAGTACAAAAATAACAATAAAAGATACGGTTTTAATATTTTACGTTCGAATTAAAGGAAGTATGATCGATATACGAGAGGGTTATTTTAGGAGGAAGGAAGGCTAAAGATTTTTTTTTTTTTCTTATTTAGATGCATATTGAAATTATTTGGAAAAATCAAATAGAAAAAAAAAAGGAAAAGAAAAATTACCATCGCAACAGATCTGGATGCAAATCGAGTCGCGACTTCCATTATTTATCTGCAGATTTGCTATTGCAGATAAGGTCCGCAGGACTGGCCCGTGGGAATGCAAATTAAAAAAAAAAAAAAAAAAAAAAAAAAAAAAGGGGCGTTGTGTTATCTCGAAGGGAGAGACAGTTTTATTCAAAATCTCTGCAGCCCCTGGTTTCTGTCTCCCCGCTCGTCCGTGTATCTCCAAGGCAGTCCGTTCCGGCCCTTCCCACATGCGGGGTTTAAGGTGAAAAAGCGAAGTCGCTGTGTGTTTCCCTGGCTGGTGTTGGGGGCGAGCGGCAGGGCGCTCCGGGGGCTGCGTGCGGGGCGTGCGGGACGAGCGGGGGGCACAGGTGGATCCCCCAGACCCTTGTGCTTGGCAGTCACTGAAGTCTGGGGCGGGGTGGGGACGGGGACGGCCGGGCATCACCTGGCAGCTCCATCCTCCTCCCCGGAATCCTTCTCCCTCGCTCGGCGTTGGCTAAAGCCGCTCAGAAAGAGCCCGGCCACACCGCACCCCGGCCGCTCGCCCTCTCCGTCCCTTTCCTAGCGGCGTCAAAGCAAACGAACAGACAGACAAACACCCCCCCTCCCCCGAACGGATAGACAGACCCCCGGGCCGGCGGGGCAGGGAGAGCTGCGGGGGTTGCCCCGCTCCCGCCCGGCTCCGGGGAGGCGCCCGCAGCCCCTCGCCGCGCCCCGGCCCCGGCCGCCGCCTGGCCTTGCCCCGCGGGCGCCGGGCCCCGCTCCGCCCCGGGCCCCTCTCCGCTCCGCCCCGGCCCGCGGAGGAGCCGCGCCGCGGGACTCGCAGGCGGCGGCGAGGGAGGGGGCTGCGGCAGGCCGCCGCGCCGCCCGTCCCATAAATACCGCCACAAATAGAGACTATAAATATAAATACGGGGAAGTTACTTAGAGTCAGTCCAGTGCTTTTTTCTCAGCGCTTTCTTTATTGTTGGTCCGGGAGTAGGGCTCGAAGGCGGACGAGCTCAGGTAGCGGGCCGACAGTTCCTGCAAGTTGCCCGCCAGCGAGCCGGCCACGGCCAGGGGCGCGGAGGACAGCCGCCCGGCCACCGAGCCCAGCAGCGCGGGCACCGGCAGCCCGAACAGCCCGTGCCCGGCGGCGGCCGCTCCGTGCAGCGCTGCCGGCGGGGGAGGCCCGGCCGCGCTGCTGGCGGCCGGCGGGTGCGGGGAGCCGCCGCCGGGAGCCGCCGCCGCCGCCGCGGTGCCGCTGCCCGCCGTCAGGCCGGGTCCGCGCAGCGCCGAGCCCAGGGCGCCGGTGGCGCAGGGCGGCAGGAGGCCGGGCAGCCCCGGCGGGGAGAGCAGCCGGCCTTGCTCCAGCAGGCGCAGGACGCTGCAGGTGGCGGCGGTCTCGGACACCACCGACCGCAGCTCGGAGTCCTTGCCCTGGTCCTTTTTCTGCTTCGTGCGCCGGTTCTGGAACCAGACCTTGACCTGCAGGCCGGGGAGAGAGGCAGGGTCAGCGGGGCGGGGGGGGGGGGGGGGGGGGGGGGGGGGGGCAACGGGCGGCCCCCGCCAAGCGCCCCGGGACCCCGGCACGGCTCGGCGGGGCGGCGGGGTCCGGCTGCGGCGGAGGGCAGCGGGGCTCCCGCCAGGCGCTCGGTAACGGGGAGCGCTTTAAAAACGCACAAAGCGACCCCTCATACACAGAACCTGGCTGCTCCCGGCTTCGGGGTACGCCCGGGAGGGCAGAGGGGAATCAGGGAGCCCTTGGCTCGTTTTATCGCACTGTATCTTTAACCCGATCCGTCTCACTTTATCCTATTTACTGCACGCCAGCAGCTCCCTGGGAGCAGCATCCAGCCCTTTCCCCACCGCTTTATTCTAAGCCAGCTCAGCCACAGCGCCGGGCACGGCGGCGGGACGGACCGCGGCCCCCAGCACCGCGCACCGCGGTCCGGCCGGCCCCCCCCCCCGCCCAGGTCCAGCCGCCTCCCCGGGGCACTGCCGCAGCAGCCCTTCTCTCCCAATCTCACCTCCGGGGCAGTCTCTCTCCCCTCCCCACCCACTTGAAAAAACGTAACTTTAAAAAGGAATCCTGGAAGCCCCTCAAAAACAAACAAACAAAAAAAATCCCAAACAAAACAAAAAACACCCACGGCGGTTTCTGTAACCTACGAGCTATTGAACTTGTCATTCCTATCCGGAAGGGGAAAGAGAAAAAGTTAATTAGCTTGTCAGGGGAATTTCTTGTTGTGTGATATTTTGCAGAAATATGAAACCGGCTTTCAGAAGTTCGGGCTTTTTAGATGCTTTCCCGCACTCTGCCGCGGTTCTGCCCCTCTGGCCGCCCCCGGCCCCCGGCCGCGCTGCCGGCAGGATGCGGGGCCATTCGCCCCCTCGGAAATACAGGGACTCCAAACAGAGCCCAGGCTGCAGCCCGTCCCCGCACCCCCCGCACTCGGAACAGCGCTCAGACCCAACAGCTCTAACCCAGCAGCCGCCGGGGGAAGGTGCCAGCCCCCCCGCCCCAGGTTTTTGGCGGCTGTGGTCCCGTGCTGCGGGCTGGGGGCGGCTCGGCCTCCCCTCGCTTCTCCCCGGCCGCAGCCGCGCATCTCCGCGCCCAGGGGCAGCCGGCACCGGCGCCGGGCCCCGGCGGGGACAGGGCGGCTCCCCGCGGCCGCCGGTGGGGGCGGGCGCGCCCCGGTCCTGGGGGGGGGGGGTTGGCTTCGTGGTGGAGCTGCCGCGGACCGCTCGGGCCGGGCCGCCGGGCCCTGCGCAGAGCCCTGCGGGCGCGGACCAACCCAGGGGGGTGTGCGCGCCCGCGCAGCCAGCAGCCCCCCTCCGCGGCTCCCCCTCCGCGGCCGCACGTAACCGTAACGGCCCCTCGCCGGGGAGCCTCAGCCACGCACTCCCCGGCTTCCGGACACGCGTGGGCACCTCGGGGACGACCCCAGCCTCTCCAGCGGGCCCGCGCCCCTGCCCGACCGCTGCCGGGGCCTGCGCGGTGGCGCGCAAGAGGCGCGCAGGGCTGCGGGGCCGGCCCACCCTTGGGCCCGGCGCGCAGGGGGGATGCCCGGGCCGGGCCGGGCAGGTCCCGCGGAGGGGCCCGGGGCCGGCGCGGCGCAGGCAGAGCAAGGCAGGGTGGCCGGGGCTCCGGTCCCTCGGGGGCTACCTGAGTCTCGGAGAGATTGAGCTGGCGGGCGAGTTCGGTGCGCTCCCGCCCCACGACGTACTGGCAGCGCTGGAACTCCATCTCCAGGCGGTAGAGCTGCTCGGCCGTGAAGGAGGTGCGGGTCCGCTTGGGACGGTCCAGATCAAGCCCCTTAGGCAGAATAATCTCTCTGATTGAACCTTTGGCATCTGGCAAAGAAAGGCGCAAGCAGCTTTACACGCAGGCAACCCT
The DNA here is from genome assembly GCF_015220075.1 of Falco rusticolus. Classification (NCBI taxonomy): domain Eukaryota; kingdom Metazoa; phylum Chordata; class Aves; order Falconiformes; family Falconidae; genus Falco; species Falco rusticolus. The sequence continues at coordinate 36,938,905 of NC_051195.1, forward strand.
CCTTTCTTCCTCCCACCCCACCCCCCCCCCTTTTTTTTTTTAATTTTTCCGAGGGAAAGAGCCGTCGCCAGCGCCTTCAAGATCGAGACCCGAGTCACGACGGTGCAGGGTCCCTGAGATTGCGGCACTGCACCTGGCCACTACAGCCAAGGAAGGAAAAAATTAAAGCCAAACCAGGAGAGGACGAAGGAGGGAGCGATGGGGGTCCAGGTCTCTGGAAATAATCCCCTCAGCCCGTTTAAAAATCGGTTTGGATGTATGGCATTGACAGTTAGGACACTGCGGCTTCACCCACGGCTCCTCTGGGAAGCTGAGGAGGGATCCCCCAGGCCGGGCTTTGTGCCTGGAGCGCAGGACTACTCTTTGTTCACCCTGGGCTCCGGGTTAGGGCTTGTTGGAAGCCGTCACACGCAGCGCACCACTCCTCAAAATACAAAATCTCATTTTTTTTTAATAAAGATTTTCAGAACAAGTTTCCGATGATGATGATGATGATGATGATAATAATAATAATAATAATAATTAAAAGGCAGGCAGGAGTTTTCTGGGCATAGGCAGCTCTTCCCCCGAGCTGGCTGCCTGCCCGCCGTGGGGACACCTCCAGCCCACCCAGCATCCCGGGAAAGCCTCGCCGCCGCCGCTGCTTTGGGATTTTGGCAAACAGGAGGGGTTGGGGTGAACAGCCTTAAACCAGGGCACCAAACAGCCAGCAGAAACCTCACTTTTCTGGTAGCTCCGACCGAAGGAGAGCGGGACAAATCTTATTAGCGTGACTGTCAAGCTAGAGCCAGATTCATGTTACATTAAAGCCTTCCCAACTTTGCTTTCCGTAATTTTACCTCCTCGGTACGTTTTTAATCGGAGACCACCACATCATTTTAGTCTGACCCCTCTCTAGGTCAGTCAGTCTCGCAAGGATTAATTATTGTTTACAAGGCCTGCTTCGCACTCATTTTGTTCCGATTCGGTTCTCTCCCTCCTCCCCCAAAACGCACCTTCATAAAACTGAAACGCCTTCAATTTCTTTAGGTTGTTTGGTTGCTTTTTTTTTTTTTTTTGAGGGGGTAGGAATAGAGTGATTTAATTAGTTTAGCCTGGAGAGGAGACGAGGGCTGGGGAAAACTAAACGTATAACTATAAGAAAAATAAAATTAAAAAGCCCTTCGTCATTCTTCCATTGATTTTAAGGCTGATGGTTATTTAAAAATAGCCCTTTCTGCTGGGCGTTGGGAGAGGGGGGAAGCGGGAGCCCCTGCCCTCCGGAGAGCCCCCTCCTGCCCGCCCCGGCAGCCGGCGGGACCTGCAGCCCCGCGCCACCGTACGCGGCCGCGGCCGGCGGATGCGCGGGCGCGGAAGGAGCGCGCCCGGCCGGCGGGCAGAGCCGTGGCTCCTCCGGGGGAGCGCGGGCCCCGGCGGGCTCCCTTCGGGGACGGGCACCCCGGGAAAGCTGCAAAGCAGGGGCGGGGGGGTGGGGGATGAGGAAAAAAAAAAAAAAAAGCGGGGCTGGCCCGGTGCGGGGCGAAGCCGGGGAGGAACCTCCGCGGCTTAACTTTTCCCCCAGGCGCTGGCGGAGGTTGACCGAAAGCAAGGCGGGCTGGAGCGGGGCTGCAGGCAGAGCCCGGCCGGGGGGGCCACCCCTGCCCCGGAGCTGCAGGAAGGTGCAAAGCACCCAGGGACGGACCGAAGCGAAGCAACAAAATCACCCGTCCCCCGGCGTGAGCACCGCTCACCTTCCCCACCCTGCAAACACCTCGAGCTCATACCTCTGACTAGGATCCTCCTGCAATAGTCCGGGTCAGCCGAACTAGATTTACTTTTATTACAGTCTTCCGTAGCTGCAGAGGCAGAAAAAGTCCCTTGCTGATCCTTCAAAAAAGAAGTAGAAATATTTCCTTCAGACCCTTTGCTTTCTTTGCCCTCTTTATGTCCGTTCTTCGAGACCCGGTTAGCTTCAGTCTCTGAACTGCATCTAACGTCCATTTTGTCTTGTTTCCCAAACATGTAGTGCAATAAAACCAAACCAAAACAACAACAACAACAACGAAAAAATATAGACGAGTAGAAGAAGAAGAAGACGAAGTCTATGCTGGATATTGCACGGCTTAGGGTCAGATCGGTGGGGATCTGTAAAGCACCTTGAGTTAGGAAGATCGGGTTTTATCCCACTGGAAAAGCAGCGGCTTCCTCAGTCCCAGCGTCCTAATGTGACTGTCCAGCTTCCCAGAGCGCCCAGTGATCAGGTACTCAACGGTACAACTCTAAAATGATTTAATGTCTGCCTTATTACAGAGACATGTAGTTGTTAGACACACAGAGGGACGCGCACTCGCTGTTTCAATTGATTACGGGTAATTTTGCAACCTCCACATTTAGGTTACCTCATGAATACACTAAATTGTTTGGATAATATATCAGATCGTAATGGATGGTTTGTGTGCTTGTCCCCAATCAAGTAGAGTTTAGCCAGTGAATAAACTGAAATGATTGGTCTTGCTTTCAGGAAACACACAATCAAAAGACTGAGACTTCCAGAAAAAAAAAAAAAAAAAAAAAAAAAAAAAAAAAAAAAAAGAGGAGAGAGGAAAAAAAAGGGGGGGGAGAAGGGAAAAAAAAAAAACTTTTGACAAGATTCACCCTGAATTGTTAGCACCATTAGCAGCCATTATTAACTTTCTTCAGTATGCCTTTGACCTCCCGATTATATAGTGGCTTTCTCCAAAGCACGCCAAATAAATCTGAATAAAGCTGCTAGGAAGAGCTGGAAAAATGCAGTTGCAGGGGGGTGGAGGAAAAAAAAAAAAAGCCCCCTGAATTCTAAACAAACAAACAGATCCCAGCACGCACACACACAAAAAGTTCTTCCTTCAAGCAGATCTCTCCAAGGAAGCAGGTTATCTTGGCCAGCAGAAATCCTCGTTAACACATCTCCCCACAGACAGCCATCTTAAACTCCTACCTCTCCTTATTTCAGTCCCGATACTTGCTTTTTGTGCTTCTCCCTCTGTGTCTGTGTGTATGTGTGCGTGCATGTGTGTGTGCGCTAATTCTGCACCTTCGCAAACACTGAACCTATTCGCAGAGCCTGCTCTGTGAAAAAAAAAAAAAAAAAAAAGAAAGGGAAAAAAAAAAAGCCAGCTTTGTGTGCAGTGGATCCAGGAGGGGGGAGAAAGGGAGAGGGGGGGAAAGAGGGAGAGAGGGAGGGAGGGAGGGAAGCAGGGAGGGGGAGAGAGAGATAGCCCGTGAAAAATCTCAACTGTGTGATCCACTAAAGGAGAAAAAAGTTTTACTCTAGCTATTTCATTGTCTCTGCTACAATATCTTTGAGAACCGCAACAGCCAGTAATCCAATAAGACCGTTGATTAGGCTACAATGATTCAATTCAAGCAAATGGCCTTGTGCAAAGAGCATGCTCCAGTCCTTCTTGTCACCTTGCAGGGCAGAAGCCCTCTTCATGCTGCTCTCCTTATTCATTCCTTTATGGGAAATGTAGAGCAAAAGGAGTGAAAGATGGCAATTATCTAATTGGACTATTAACAAACAATTCTCTGAGTGTGGCTGTCTGGCAGTGGTTCTTGGGCGAGGTGAAAGGCCACATGTTGCACTGGCCCCATTCACAAAGAGTTTAGGGGCCTGAGAGGGAGAGAAAGAATTTTCCCTGAGAATTTTTCACACAAACGACGGAGTATCCATCAGGCGTGCTCCTCTCGTCCTCGTCCTCTGCCTGCCCGGGCTGCTGTCTGGAAATGTTACCCACCTGGAGCGGGCTGTGGAGCCCTGCCTTTTGCTGCAGCTGAGGTCGGTGGGTAAAGATGGAATGCGACGCCCTTGCCCAGCCTGCTCAGCCCCACGGCTCTCATCCTGCTCCCGCTGCAGGAGCAACAGCCCTCGCCCCATGGGATCCACGCTTTGTCCAAGGCACTGTAATGGAGTGGTGGGTCTGGCGCTAGGGCCTAATCGTCATAAATAGGAAATTCAGGGGAGACAAAAAAAGAAAGGGCAAAAAAGGAAAAGAAAGGAAGGGAAAGGAAGGGAAAATAAGGGAAAGAAGAAAAGGAAAGGAAGGGAAAAGAAAGGAAAAGAAAAGAGAAAAGAGAGGAAAAGGTAAGAAAAGAAAAGAGAAGAAAAAAGAGAAGAGAACAGAAGAAAAAAAAGAGAAGAAATGAATAAAATAAAATAAAAGAAAAGAAAAGAAAAGAGAGAAGAAAAGAAAAAAAGAAAAAGAGGAAAGAGATTATAGTTGTTCACAGACACATTTCCATGAGTTGTCTTTAGTGGAAATCTTAAATCTTGGTAATTTTTCCACAAATCATAGCATAATTTATTTTTATTACCATTGTCTGAGAAGTCAGATTGAGATTGAAGAGGTGCCCCTAGGATTTTCATCAAGCCCTATCATTTCAACTATATTTATACATACAACAAGATGTAAAATGCCCTTATTATGGAGCAGGTTTTATTTTTTCCTTACAGCCAATGCATCTCAGCCATCTCTGGTGATCTGTTGTTATTAGTTACTACTTGTATGGCAGTCATACCCAGGGGCCCCAAATAAATTGCAGCCCCATTGTGCAAGGCTTCATGCAGATATATAGAGTGGATGGAATGAGTTCATTTCCTCCATGAATTTGCAATGCTGTGCAAAGGCCGGTTGTGTGAAGAGATGCTCATGAAACAGTACTTTTAAGAGAGATTTGGTCCTTTCGGAGGAGGTGCAACAAGTGGATGCTGATTAGTGAGGATGTTTTTCATGTAGCTGAAGTATAGGTTTGCGTTTAGCAAGTAAACTTTGTTGTGTAATATACATAAACATATACATCAGTATGTATGCATAGGCAAGGTAGTATCAACAGTCCTGGCTGGACGTGTTTGTTTAATGCTAAATAAAAGAAAGTTCTATTTCAAACATTTTTTACATAACAGATATTTTTTAGACATATTAGGCATAATGATTCCCACAAAAGGTCTACTGTGAAATACAGAGAGCAATTATAATTATATTTGCATAGGTGTGGGGGAGTATGTATGACATTTCCCCCCATGTTTTCTATTATGCTAATGTCTAGGCATAGGCCATAATAATAAACATGGAGCTATTGAACCCAATTACACTGTTTGAAGCAGAATAGCTGGAGATTAAATATTGTATTTGTGTGGTAATCTGGCTTTTTTTTTTTTTTTCCCCAAGAAGGACCTGATCCAAGGCTCAGTAAAGGCCAGGGGAATTTTAATTTTGTTCTACATGTGTAATATCTGAACAAATGCATTGCAAACCCCTTTTTGTCCATAGAAGTCAGTGCTATAAAAAGGCTTTCCTCTATTCAATCAGTTAAATTTGCTTTCACATATCATGAAAACAGTACTGTTGAAGATCTGGAAATTCAAATAATGAGTCTTATCCTGCAGCAAACTTGTAGTGAGCAGACAAGTCTATCCACAGACAGCTCAGTTACTTTAACTGAGGCCCACAATAGCAAAGTTCAGAACTGCATTGGGAAATTCAAATTTTCGCCGTTTATAAAGTCCACATTTTCATTAGTCTATCAGTCATTAGACTTCTTTTCTCCTATTCTCATTTATTTTTTTCCCCAACAGACTTAAAAGAAAACATTCTTGAATATTATGTTCTTTCAGGACATAATGTGTCCCCTTCTTACTGTCGGAACTCCAGGGATCTCCCTAGCTTCAGCACACCTACATCCACACTCATGTGCCACTGGATAAGCAGATTAGGGGTGTTGTGGTATCCCAGCCAAAACCAGGACCAGGAGTTACCTCTTTTACCTTCAAATAGTGCTTCAAAATCACTTGGCACAGGGAGCCCCTCGCCGTATTTGCTATGTAGCTGCTCTGTCGCTTTTCAAATAGTTTTATTAGTTTGTATTAGCATGTAGAAGACTGAAAAAATTGTTTCTGATTGACTGCCACTATGTATATTATTTTTATCTCTGTTTGATTGGTAGGGAAGATACCCAGTGTTGCTACTACTTCCTAAACTCTGCTTTGTCAAAGAAAGGTTTCCGCTCTAAATTCTTTTTAAGGCCCGCATGCCAGGTTGGTTATTGCAGTCTGGGCATGGTGCTGAATTGCTATTGAGCTTCAGTGCATGTGCATGAAGCTAAAAGATTCATCCAAAGGGTTCTGTGTTTAATTCACTTCATTTATTGTATAACATTGATTCACATCCAAGTAATATTCTTTATGAGTACAAGTTTTGTCCCCTTGGAGAGTTGGCTCTTGCCCTTCTTTGCTGTCTCTGCATTGCAGAGTCATCCTAGTAGACTTTGGCTTTGGTTGTGTTTACAGGTCTCAGCTGAAGGGGCAGACAGAGCCAGCCCAGCACTCCCAGACAGGCAGGTTATTGTAAAACCCTCACAACCTGCTCCGCTCTCTGCAATGGGCACACATCCCTGCCCAGCCAGGGGGAATGTAAGAGAAGGAGTAAAAGGTTTCCCTAGCACCCTCCCAACCCTGAGTTAAAAAGGCACAGCTCAGGGATCTTCTGAATCAAAAGACTTATCTCTGTGTTTTATAGCTATAAGTAGATTTTTCTTCTATTAATTTGCCTAATTATTTTGATTCAGACTCTTTGCTTTTGAATTTATAGACGTGTTTGGCAAGCAGTTGCTAGGCACATTTTTTGGATGCGTGTCTAGCAGAGGAGATATGTTCAGCCTTGGGGCTGAAGGTCTTCCTAGCTGTTTCCTATTAACAGAGGATATGGTAGTTATAGCAATATATGTGGAAATGTCAAAGAGGTCCTCCCACACATTCAACACCCTTGGTCACTGTTAAAGACAAAATGAAGGAGAAACAGAAAACCTCATTATTATGTGCACAGGTGCTACATTTCTCTTGGACAGGACATTTCTGTTCAGCATGAGTGACACTCTGTGAGCAGAGAAGACGATTTTCATGAAGACAGGAGGTTCACCAGAAGGTTCTCCTTTCATACAGGTCTCAGGGCTGTGCTAATCATCGAGAACATTGAGCACCTTCTTGAAACAAAGTCCACAGTCTAACAACTATGTTGCTTTACATTTATTCTCTGCTAGGGAAGAAATTGCCATACAATTTAATATGAACACTGGAAATTTCAGCCTATACATACTACCGTGTATTCAGGGGACATTTAAGAGGCATATGATAAGCCCTTAGTTGAAGATGGTAATTTGTTCTAGTGGGAACTGGCTCCATCTCTTGCCAGTTAGCCAAGAAAATGGTCCTCTTCCCACACATGTGAGCAGTATCCTTGAAGAGCAGGACTGTGTCTCATCTTCATCAGGAAGCTTTACACTGTCTTTGACAAAAAGGATTGAAGTCTCTGACTCAGTTCACCTTTCTGTGTGAAGCAGAAGGTAAGGCTGTCATGTTTACAGTAGTCTACATGGCTAGAAACAGTACTAATTCCACTTTCCCAAGGACTGATGCCCAGGTATATTTGCGTTGTTCAATGGCATGTGAGTCCCCGGAACATGATATAAAAAACATCACATGGTGTGTTTTATGGGAAACTAAATGTCACAGGCTCATAAGAACTCTAACAGGTACAACACCAAGACAAAGACAGTTTCTCTCTCTTAAAAGGGCAACACCATCATGCATGGCTATGAAATAGATAGGGGTGTAGCTCTGTTTCCAAATAGGCTTCATCAGCTCTTATGCAGGCGTTGTGTCCTTCATGCCAGTGCACTATATATTCCTCTTCAAGCAAGAATTCTGCAAGTCAACCGTTTAAAATAAATGAGCATATACAGACACCTATTTAAAATAAAGTATCAAATCAAGGTAATATATGATATTCCTTGTAGCTTTTACATTCCCATGCTTTGCTACACTCCTGCTTACTAGCCTGATACAGAACACAGAACTAGCTGCTCCTTAATTTTCCTGCATACTTTGCCAGCAATTGCAGTATTGTCTCTTGCAGATACTAAACTGAGCGTATTGGCAGGACTTAGCAGTGCTGTTCTGGAGGCCAGTAATAATGAGCATGGGTATCACATGTGTATCATGATTAATCACGTTGAGGTCATTATGAGCTGCCCCTTACAGTTATCAATCTGGACAGTAGATTAATACAAAGCTTCATTGCCTGTATCATGCCCGTGGCATATGCGAGCCATCTGAACGGTGGTGAGATATGATTCTTTTCAGGAAGGAAGACTGTGAATTAAGAGGAAATACTGTTTGTTCACTGACAGCAGAGTGAGAGCCTTTGGTTTCAGCCTCAGCCGTGTCACTACCTCCCACCATAACCACCAGCACCAGAACCCTCAAACTCCCTCCCTTCATTTCACCCTCTCCTGACAGGGGTATTAACTTTACTACCTTTGCCTGAGCACTCATGAGTATTTGCTACCTCAGAAGCTGTTAGCCCATGAGCCTTTACTATCAGTGGTAAAGCTCTTGCAATCCCAATCATTCCCATAGTCAATGCAAGCAAGGTTAAGGTTTAAACAGCACAAGAGAAGAAGTTTGCAAAGGTGACATGTTCAGGGTTGTAGATGTGACCCCGGTGTGACTTTTCAGTACTTGGAGTTTTAACATTGAAGACCTATGCACCAAAACAGCAACAACAAAATGTCAGATTTTGGGTTTAAAAAATTCAGTTCTTTCATTTTGAAAGCTTAAGTCAGACCAGATTGATCACAAAGCATGTCTCAAATACTGATAGTCATGGTCTCCAGGAGACAGGGGAAGGCTGTACAGGAGACTCTTGCTGAGATGAGCCTGTTTCTTAGGTACCATCTGGTAACCAGAATGATGTGAGAGATCAGAAGCCGTCCCTTCACTCTGGGGTGAGATAAACTTTGCCATCATCCCAAGGCTGGTGTAGTATGGTAGCCAGTAGACTTGGTGAAAATCTTTAAATGTTATCTTCTGATTTTTTTTATTGCTGGTTTTACCTTACTGTCAAGTACTTCTCCCATGTGAAAATGGGAAATGTCAAGGGAAGCTGCAAGTACAAACCATAACCAAAATCAAATCTGTTTTGGAAAGGTTTGTTTACCTGGGTGCTTTGGTTGCATCCAACAAACAGGAGGCTAAAAAGGAAATTCTTTAACTATAGGTCTTGAAGGTTAACTTACACCATAACAAGAAATGTGGTCACCTTTATGGGAAGTTTTTGGACTGAATGTGGAGCTTGAATACTGGCAGGATTTTGTGACCCGGAATATAGCAGTATTTCAGACAGACACTTGAAGTAATGTTTCGATATATTTCCTAACACTTTGTCAGGGAAAATGATGGAAAAGGTACGCAAAAAAATCCAGGTGGTTTGGTTTGTTAAAACCTGTCGGAGATTGTGGTCGGTTTAGGGCGACTTCACTTTATGGTGAACATGTTACCTGATGGATTTAAACACCCTGGGAGGCTGAGCATCACGGTGGCAGGCAGCTCTGAACATGGTGAAGTGCAAGGCAATGCAAATCATCAGTGATCAGCTGTATAGCTTGAATAATCTGAAAAGCCTTGAATTTCCAGGAATCTCTGAGGAAAAAGAACCTGCAGCAGCAGTCATCAGTGTCTGATTTACCGCAATGTATAGCAGCAGCTTACAAAAAAAAAAAAAAAAAAAAAAAAAAAAAAAGATTATTTGGATTTATTAAATAGAGATAGAGCAGAATGCAAAAAAAAAAAATATCAGGATAACACAGGATTATGCCATAAATCCACATTAACTCTATGTTCATTCTTTTTATCCTCTTGTCTCACGAGGTAGATAGAAGAGTCTGAAAATGTTCAATAAATGAGAATAAAAAGAATATAGAGCTGCTAAGGCTTACATGAGAGATGGCAAAGACTAGAATTATTTTTCTGGGAAGAAGAACATGAAAGTGGAGCTGATTGTGGAAGTCAAAATTCTCAAGCAGATAGCACAGGACTTTCTTTTTATTTTATCACATGAGAACAAATATCAGGTTAAATTAAAAAGCAGCAAATTTAGAATAAGAAGTCTGAAGACACATGTCTCACGACCTATGGGAGTTGCCGTTGCAGGAGGTTACCAAGGCAAATACCTTGGCTTGATTTTAAAGTGAGTTGGACGTTGTTAGGACTACCTCATTACACAAGGTTGCAAGCAGAGATCAGCATGATTGAATCTTACACCCCAGGCTGGACACTCATTGCACAAAGGAGTGATACAGAAGCAGAAGCATATCAGTTTGGGATTTAGCTTGTTCTTCCTTGAAGTACCAGGAGTAGGGTACTCTGTAGTAGATCAGAAATATTGGTGGTATCGGCAAAAAAACCTAGAGTAGTACATTGCAGATAGCATTTAACATTAATACTTATTACTATGTAACTTGTGCCTCTGGTAAGAAAAAAAGTAAGGGTGTGATCAGTGGATGAGACAAGTCATTTGGCATAACCACATTGTAGGGGGAGTGGGAAAGCATTCAGTGAAATCATTTTGCCTTAAGTGTCCCTTCCTAAGGACAAAAAGGAAATTTTGTGGGAAAGCACAATTTAGCTTGAGCTTCAGCATTAGTAGGAAAGGCAAAGGCACAAGGATTATTTGCTCTAAGACAAGCTCTACCAAGCAAACGGACACCTTGCTACTAGTTTTGTGCAGAGCTGGGACTTTGGAGATGGAAAGGTACAAGACATATCTAACATACTGTGAGGCTAAGGGGACAATCTGTCTTCTGCTGGTACATTACCCAAAACGTGGAGGGCAGCTCAGCAAGTGATGCTCTGTAAAACTGAGTCCACCGAAGTCTGGAGCACTGGCAAACGGTCTGTGCTTTGTGTGTCCACAGAGCACAGGAAAGGAGAAGAAGGGAGGAAAACAACAAGAAGAAATCTTTTGTACTCCAACAGATTTGTACTCCAGCAAAGGGATCTACAAAATTTGGAAACCAAAGTCTATGGGCACCTTTAAGGCAGGAGGCATATTCCCTCTCTGGGTGCAAAAGGACAATTTATTATGTTTTCCAGTTCCTAGAAGGAAATGGTCTGCAGAAGAGAAGAAGAGGTTCTGGAGTCCAGCTCCATGCTGACCAAATTCTAAGACTTGCTTTTGCATGAAAGAAGTAGTGCTGGGCACATAGTAGTTGCATGGTCAGGAAGAAATAATTTGGCCAGAAATATGGCAATAGCAGTCTTTTTACCATATCCCTCAGTTTCCTATTAACGGATATAAAGGTGTTTATACATTGTTATTGTTTTGCTTATTCATTTACATAACAGAGAGATACAAATCTCAAATAGTATGTTTCTAAAGGCTGGGATATTCCTAGGATATTATTTGGCTGTTTTTATTGCTAGGATGTTTCTACTACCCAAGAACAGAAGAAAAGTGAGGTTATGTTAACAATATCTAGAATCCCCATATCTGTTTATGCTCCCGATGGATTAGATGCTGTGCAAAAAGACTGAGCATGCTTTAAGATATTTACAACCTGAACAAGACTAATTGGATAAAAGAATAAATATGGTTTATTTTATTTTTATAGATGGAAGAATTTTTTTAAAAATTATTTTATAGATGGAAAAAAATGAAGCACAGAAAATGCTGTGCTTTCCCGGTGGTGCCAGAGGGACTGAATGAGATCCTCAAGGCAGTGATGTAAGACCATTCCCCAAGAAAAGAAAAAAAAATATTCAGGACGCAGACGGGTTATTCAGCAGGGAAGCTGAGTAACTAACTGCCAAGCCCTCATTGTTGAATTCTAAGGTGTGGAAATGATGCTGCCTACTCCTTGCCTTTTATTATGGCGCACACAAGGTCCATGTGATGGCTAGCTGTGAAGGACAAATGTCTGGCATGTCTTCGAAGGGCACGCTCTTGAAACGCTTACTCAGATCCTCATGTACCAGGTAAGAGAAGCAGAGGTCCAGCCGTAGCAGCCTTCTTGAGTTCAGGAGGACGCACAGCTCTGAGTACTGGTTCTAAGCTCTTCCGTGGAGACACAGTGCTACTAATGTTATTAAAATTGCTCTTGATTTAGGCTCCTGCCAGATTAGGGTCAACTCCAATGACTACTCAGTTAGCAACCTACTGCCTGGTTAGTACGAAGCTGTTCCATGCAAATTTTTCTCTTAGTTTTATCTTGTTGTCTGTTACTCCTTCATTTTCTCCTCAAGAGGAACTGAATTGGACCTTTTGGGGTCTGCCTCCTTTCATCATGGGAACTAATTCACCATTACGTTGGCAGCGCTCCCACTGCTGTTAATGGGAATTATGTACTTTGAATGAAGGAGAATGAGGCCATAACTCTTTAAGAATTATGCTATTAAGACAGAACAATGTGTTTTATTTTTATATAGAGAATTACATATGAAGAGTCAAAACCACTTTGTGGAGAAAAGGGATAATAGACTGTACTTCGCAGAGCTGTGTGGAGTGGTGCTCTGATTCAGAAGGAAAAGGACAAATGACAGTACAGATGTGCAGAGAATAGCAGAAAAGCTGGACCTTCAAGGTGATAAAGCAGGCAGCAAGTTTCCTGACAGAACAGACATGGCAAAGGGGAAATGGAAAGATGAGCTACTGAAAAGAGCTAAATGTCAGCTGGGAGAAAATAAAAAGATGTTTTAGAACTTCAGGCTGGAGTAACCCCTCAGTCCTCCTGCTGCCAAACAGAGGCCAGTGGTTAGCCTTGAATTAATCGCCGCAGGTCAGTGGCCATTGAAGTGGAACATATTTTCTCCCTGTTCACCTGCCTCTGTCACCTCAGGACACGAGATGTGTTGGGGAGATGCTGTGTGACACATGGGGCCGTGTTGTCCCATTTGTTCCTGCAAAGTCTTTCCAGTTAGGCAAAAGAGCATCGCCCACTTGCCCAAGTTTGTTTTTATCGGCAGGTTGCTATCGAGTTATGCTGCAAACCTGAGTGCAATGAACAGCCATGCGCTATGTGGTGGGGAGGCTGCTCAATGTGAATAGCTGCCTCCTTGTCAGATGGAGTGTCAGTTGTGCTGTGTGGGAAGGCCAAGGCAATGGTCCTTTCAGGAAAATGAATGCCACATCTGGATTTCTTTTCATTTCATTATGTTCCTAACCTTTGTGTCCTTCCATCTTCTTCCTTTTTAACAGGATCCATGCAGTTGCCTGCAGTCTGACAGGGATAAAAGGGACATATGCTCATGTTGCAGCCCTTTCTGCAGCAGGATGTGAGCCCACTGCCAGGTAGCTCCGGCCCTGCCAGCAGCATGGCGCTCAGTACCCTGCCTGCCCTGCCGTCAGAGGCCTTGGGAGCTGCAGGGAAACTCTGTGGTCTGCAGGGAAGCTGCAGTCACTGAAGTAGCTGAAATATAGATGAGCCCACAGGCTGTCTCTTCCTCCAGGAGGAAGTCTCTGGAGGATCTGGATGCATGTGCTGCATCTCCCGGCCTGCCTTCCGCCCCACTGCCCACCAGGTGCCTCCTATAGCTGCTCTGCATGGCTGGGTGCCGGCACTTCTGCTTTGGCGGGGGCTTTTCAGCTGTGGTTGAAACCCTGCCTGCAGCAGGGCAGGGGGGCCATGCACAGAAGGCAGCACGGACCCTGCCAAAGGAGTCTTTAAAGATGAAATGTCCAAACAAAATGGTCCAACCCAAATATGCTTCACAGAAAAGGCCATACAGATGATAGTCCCAAACATCCCCCTCACACTCAACTGTGCTAGAAAGCTCAGCTTGCTTAGTTTAGTTCAAGGGGATGATTTTGTTGCTGCCCATTAGTCTGGAGCTCAGTCATACAGGACAGTGGGGCTCATTCTCAGAAATGCTAAGAAATGTTCATACAAAGTTGCTGTTTGATTAATTTGATCCCCAGGACATGCGGAAAACTCAGAGAAACATGTTTTACCCAAGTACATTTGCAGTCAATAATGTCTTCCAGTTTTATTTTTTGCATAGAAACAGTTTTTGGCATTATCAAATCCCTGTCCAAGCATTTACTAGGCAGCTGCAGTGAGGTAAAGGAAACGTTAATGGTCTTCAGTTTTGCAGAGGTGAGATGGAGCGTGAGCAGGTGAAGCAACTTCCCTAAAGTGGGATATTGATCTTGTAGCAGTGGAGTGGAGCCTTGCAGGGCTTTGCGGCTCCATTCCATGTTTGCAGCACTTCTGTCCCAATTAAAACAAGCCAAATAATATAGACTCATAACATTTGAAATAACTCGTCTGAATCATTAAAAAATATTTTTTAGATGTTAGGATTTCCCTTTTCACCACCCTCTTTTAAAATAAATGTTTAATATAATGTCCAGGAAGAATCCTCTTCTGCTATATACAAAATGTAAAGTCTGCTGTTGAAATGAAATGCAAATAAAACATTCAACGAGTTCCAATATAGCAAAGCACTCAAGTATGTGTTTATCTTTAAACACATCTGGAGCGCCATTGAGTTTGACAGGACTACTCATATGCCTAAAGATAAGCCTGCTTTTGTTGGATTGTGGCCCGGAGGATGTAAGGGCTAGGGGAATCATTTTCATGCTCTCTAGAAAGGGCTTTAAATCACTTTTGTTTAAGGCGAGCTAACAGGTCGGATGTAAACATACCTAACAAACCAATAGATCAAGATTAACTTTTATGCCGAGCCACTTGACATCTCTAGAAATTGCTTACTATTGAAGTTTGGTTCTTAAAGAAAATAACGATCCAATTATTTTTTAAATGAAATAGAGCTGTAGGAAAACCTTGATATCTCCACGTGGGAATTTTGTTTTTAAAAAAAACAAATAGGAGAAGAGTGACATAGCCATGTTAAAGGGAATGCCGTGTGTGTGCCTGAAGGGCAGGAGAGTTAGGTGGATTATTAGATTTCAGCACTTGAAAGGAGAAGCAGTGTGGTACATAATAAGACTTTGACAGATCATCTGCCGTTGGTTTTGCTGTTTAGCTGGTGATGCTCTGAGATTAACAAAACAGACAGGCAGCAGGGCAATGCAGCCCTAAAAAATAACAGGTGGACCTAACACAATATCTTTCATTTGTGGATGTTAAAGAATCTAAGCCGAAGTCCTTGAAATCAATGGAAACGCTCTCATTGACTTCAAGGGGCTTTGCATGAAGCCCAGCATTTCTGTCCCATTTCTGTTTTCACTTGCTCCCAATCCACTGCAGGTCGTGGGGACTCTGCCACACCAGTGTGGTACCCACAAGTGGGGCAGCAGTGCAGTCTCCCGCCTCTCCATCACTTCCCACAGTCCCCGTGTGCCACTGCTGCCTGGGGGACTGCATTGCAGGTGCAGCCTGTGCACTTCAATTTAATTCCTTCCCAATGGGGCTTGAAATCATAATAATAAAGAGCAGTTGTTGGTGTTGTTTTTTAAAGAAAAAAACAGAATTGCTAATGCTCCAGGAAAACATTGCTTTTTAAGTGTTGCCACCTCTGCTCTGTGCCTCATCGGGAGTCTAGGTCTGAAAAGCAATGGGAAATGCAAGATAAGAAAGCCCTACCATCTAGGCCAAGCACAGCAATATAACATCGCTTCAGCGGTAATGACAATGGAGAAGGAACAGAATGCAGTCAGGGGATAATGGTGTCCTGCTGGCAGCTAAATATGAAAGCTAAAGCAGAGACATTTATAAAATAAACAAGCATCAGGGAAGATGAGACATTTATTACAGAGCAGGAAATAGTGATCTTTAACAATGGTCCATTCCATTTGCTCTCATTGTTAAAGAAATAAAGTGGTGTAAATTAATGCTTTGTCTCATGTATGTTTTATTGTTCCTCAGGCCATTACGTGACTGTACTCGGTTTAGTCTAGGGGAGGGAATTGCACAACATCTGATCGGAGGGCTGCTTACGGGTGCAAGCAGGCCAGGAGGAGACATGCTTGTTCCATGTCTAACTCTGTATAGTCTTCTGATCGCCACCAAAAGTGATAGGCCAGGCTGTATGACACCGACGTATGATGTAAGCGGTTTCACATGATGACAGAAAGATGCGCTGCAGCGTGGTGACATCATCTTGGTGGCAGAGGCTGTAGTTTCTGCACCCCACCCCTGCACATCATGATGCTGTGGCTGCTTCTCCCAGTGGTGCCCGCTACAGCACAAAGTAACTACATGATGATGCAGGTGGAATAAAGGAAGGCTGAGAAAATGGCTGCTTCCCCCTCAGTTAGAGCTCTCTATGTCTCTGTCGTATCCGCTGCACAGACGGGGCGTGTGCTGGAGGGTGGCAGTGAAGATGGAGAAGTGGGTAGGAGAGCCCTATGGCAGGAGTTCTGCCAAGGAGAGGGTAAGGGGAACCATACCCTTCGTCAGAGGGTAAAATTGTATTGAGATGGTGACATGAAATGCATTGCCGTGACACAGAAAGCTCCCATGTGCTGCCATACCATACATTCATTCTCTATGGGGTACCAGCTCCGTGTTTCATAGAAAAAACAGCAGTTAATGCAGATCAGGGTCAAAGCAAAGCAAAATCCAACTTCTTCTACCATTTCAGAGAGAAAAAACAATATCTGCAAGAAAGGTTATGCTGCTTGCCATCAATGTGCCAAATAGGGGGGGGAAAAAGCAGAAGAATTTGGACATAATTAAGTAGTCAAGTTCCTGTCTGGAATGAGGCCCGAGCCGAACCTCCACTCTTTTATTAACCTTCTGTAGGGGAAAAAAAAAAAAAAAGACATTAAAAACATGGTAGGGTCACAGTGACAGGTGAGGAAGAAAGAAGGCATATTTAAGTTTGGAGACAAATGTGTGACTTAAAGCCATGAGAGAAAATAAAACCTAAAGAAAGAAAACACAGTTGACCATCAGAAGACATTTTCTAGCAATCCTTCTTTTTTTTATATTTCCTCTCTTTTCTGAGCTATCTGGTGGTATAAAAACCTCTCAAGATTGCAGAGTAATTCTCATGGATTGTTTTAAAATTTACATCTGGACTGAAAAATGCAAGAAAATACTACTGAGTGAGGATAGATTAGATAGCCTAATAGAGCGTTTTCCTCTCCAATTTCCATTAAGGTGATTAGCTGGAATGTTGCTTGCAGCATATTACTGAAAAAAAACCTAGAAACACAGACATATAGTGGATCAAATATCTCAAAATAATAATTTATTTTGAGATATTTATATGTGTAGTAATAACAGTGATATAGAAATCCATCTCAGATATTTTATAACTCTAATTAATGCCTGAGTGAATCACAGTCTTTAATGTATGCGTTTTGCAACACTCCCCAGGAGAAGAGATTTGATTCAACTGTTTAAAAGAAAAGAAGCAGATATAAACAGGGACTTGGTTGTCTGGTGTGCAAGGGCAATCAGGAAAATTAATCTGAATTAACTAAAGCATGAATTTAATTTGGATCCTTCTGCCAAGTTATATTTTGCACATAATCCTCATTCAGAAGGAAAGTGTCTTCCATTGAGTGGGGAGTATTAGGCTCTCGCTGCATACCTGTTGACATCGGTATCCATTACCAGTTTAGAATGGATTAGTTGCACTGTCCAGGGACCATTAAATAGAGAATTTGTTTGCATTTTTCTGTGCTCAGTTTGACGGGCAAGCTGCCAAGCATTTTAGAATTAACTGCAGGAAAACATCACCTCCTTTACGGTGGAGAAAGCGGAACTGGCAGGGCTCGGTCGTGTCCTGGGGAACCGTAACTCGCATCGCATCACCAGGGTGGCACGAGTGGTACAGCACAGCTGGACCACGGGTCAGGGCGAAGGGCCACCGAGCCCAAAACCCGGTGTCGGGTCGGTGTATTAAATAGATCACGGATGGGGAAAAAAAATAAATAAATTATTAACAGCCTTGGGAAGACGGGAGGAGGTAGTGCTTTCCAATAACTGCTTTTTTTAAAGATAACACTTTCATAATTTCAACTATCTGCCACATAACCCCCGCCAGTTTACCTTCTCCCGTGGCCGCACACTCATCCCGGTGCTCCCTGCTCTGCACGGCAGAAGCATCTTCCTCTCCCTGCATCCAGGCACCAGCCAAAGGTTGGGGGGGGGGGGGGGCAGTATTTTAAGTAAGTGGTTCATCGGGAAATTGGTGTTTGACGCTTGGTGTTTCTAGCTTTATTTGAAACTGTGGTAAAATAGCGCCAGCGGGAATAAAGGGAAAAGGGAAAAAAAGAAAAAGAAAAGAAAATTAAAAAACAGAAGGGGGAAGCAGACAAAAAGCTCTTCTGAAACGTGGGCGATGCTGACGCCCAGCCTAACGCCGCAGCCCCCCGGCCGGGCAGGGAGCGACCCCCCACCCCGCCGGCCCGGGCAGCCTCCCCCCCCGCCCCGCTCCCGGCCCGGGCAGCCCCGCGGCGGTCCCGGGGCAGTGGCCGCAGCGGAGGGAGAGCGGCGGGGCCCCGGGACCCTCCGAGGCCAGGGAGGCCATTTACCTGCCAGGAGCGGCCGCAGGCGCCGGGTGGGCCGCCGCAGGGACGGGCGGCACCGGAGCGCCGCCAACACCGCCGCCTGTGCGGTACCTTGACCGGCGGCGGGGAGGCTGCGGGCGAGAGCCTAGCGCGGCCGCACCGAGGGCGGCCCCGGACGCTCACCGTCCCGCAGCGCAGCGCGCACCCGGCGCCGTGCGGCCGGCGCGGGAGGCACCGACGCCCACCCCAGGCCGCCCCCCCGCCGTCCCACGCGGGACGCCGCTCGGCCGCCGGGCTGCTCTCCCGCCGGGAAGCCTCGCCCGCCCCGCAGCGCGGCCCGGGAAGGGGCCCCGGCCCGGGGAATCCCGCCCGCCGGCGCCCTCCGGGACCCGGCCCCGGGACGGCGGCGCGGCCGCTGCGTGGGGCGGGGCGGGCACCTCCGGGCCCTCCCCACAGGGCTGCCCCCCCCCAACGCCCGCCCACGCGCGCTCCGCCCCCCCGCAGCTCCGCCTCCCCCGCTGCCCGCTCCCACGCGCGTCCCCCCCGCGCGCTCCGCCCCCCCGTTGAGAACATCCCACGCACGCCCCGCCCGGCCACCGCCCACGCGCAGTGGCCCCACGCGCGTCCCTCCCTTCCCCCCGGAACGGGGGGCTCCCCGCTCTCCTGCCCCTCCGAGGGGAGCGGCGGGTCCCGCCGGCCCCAGGGCGGGCGGAGGAAGCCCCCGCCGCCGCCGCCGCCACCGGGAATTGCCGGCCCCGGTGCCCGGTCCCTCGGCGCCCCCTCCGCCCGCCGGTCCCGGGGGCAGCTGGGAGGCACCAGGCCAAGCCCCCCGCCCGCCTCCTCCGGCCCAGATGCTCCCGGGGCGGGCGGGAGCCGCAGAGGTTTCTATTCAGGACATAATGCGGGAACAAACTCCTTCTTTATTTCTATTTTTTCCTTCTTTTTTTTCAGTGCGTGCCACGTCCCAGAGCGGAGCAGGACCCGAGCTGCGAGCCCCGGCGCACGGCGATGGGCTCACGCCTCTGCCCGGCCGGGCTCGCCCGCAGCCCGGGGTACCCCGCTCGCCCGCAGCGCGGCCGCAGCCGCCGAGAACAGCGGGGAACGCAACTTACAGCATCCTGGAAAGAGCGGGGGCTTGGGGTTTGTTCTGCTGAGGAGAAACTAGGAAAGAAAAGATAAATGTCAGGCTGAGTTCGTAATTTTTCCTTTATCCCGTCGTACAGTAGAAAGCGTGGGTTTTACGACAGGAAAAAGGAAAAATAAGAAGAAAAAAAAAGGAAATAGTGCGGTAAGAGGCAGATACCGAAAACGAGAAATACTGCTTTAACACGCTCTTTGACATCCGAAACAAATTCATTTATCTTGAGTAAACACAAGGTTGGAGAGATTTGCAAACCTCCACGACACATTTTCTTGAGTCAGTGATGTGCCTCGCACGTGGAAGCGCCCCTGCAATCGTTTCAGGTGCCGGCAGTATGCTCTTTGGAAGTCCTGCCTCGCATCTGAACATCCACTTCGATATTAAACAGCTTAGAAGCACTGAACAATTAAACGGAAGTTCGTTGTTGTGTTTGGTTGTTTTGTGGTTTTTTTTTTAAATAAACTGAGTCATTTGGCAGTTCATCGGTTGCTTGAAAACCTCTCCCGGTAGCGGCTGGTCGATTTTTATCTTCATTGAGAGACGATTTTGCAAATTTGCGTGTCAGGTGTCAGGGCTTGTTTCTGAAAAGCAAAACCCACTTAAATATTGCCCCCGCCCCCAATTTTGTCCATAAAATTGTTTTCTTCTCTGTCGTCGACGGTGTCTGGGTACCACAGCAGCAAGGGCAGCACGGCAGGAACGACCGGACGGAATAAACGAGTAGGTGTCGGGTAGAGGAAGGGAAACTCAAACACAGTACATCGGATCGCGCCATCGGATGTTGCAGATATCTGATTTGCGCCGACCCAGGGGATGGGGGTCCGGCCCCGGGCTGGCGGGGCTGGCGGGGCGCGGCGGGATGCTCCGCTGCCGGCCGGGAGTGCAGCCGCATCGCCCGGCCTCTTCCCCTGCGGTTGCCCCGGCCGATCCCCGGCACCGATTGATGCCTGGAAACGGCCTTTTGTTTTCAGGATCTCAGCCCGGAGCTTCACCCACCTTATTTGTTATTTTAACGGGTGGTTTGGAAACGCAGATTAAAGCGTTAATACCGCGCCCGAGGCGCGCTGGACCGCAGCCTCTCCCCGCAGGCGGCTCCCTGACTCCTTCCACGGGGCAGGCAGTCGTTACAAGGAGGCAACCTGCCAGGGGACACCCACGACAGCCCCCACGCAGGACCTGGCCCGGCTCTATCCCTCTTCGCCGCGCCGCCGGCGGTGGAGCCGCCGCTTCCCAGTCAGCGGCTAACGGCCGGCTGGGGAATAGGGGGGGGGGCACGGGCAAGAGGAGCGTTTGGCTTTGATGTATTTTCTTTATTTTCTCCCCAGGTGCGGGCAGGCATCCTTCGGGTTTGCGGGCCCGCGCAGGTACCCGTCGGGGCCGAGCCGCCGTGCCCCGTCTGCGCGGGGGCAGCATCCCTCGGGGCCCGTGTCCCCAGTTCCGCCCCTCGGACGCCCCTCGGACACCCAGCAGTAGCGCCAAGAGGCAGCGAACCCCTCTTGCGCCCTTCTCCAGCCTTCAGACCTGGAAAACTCAAACTGGGGGACCCAAACTGGGGAATCCCGGCCCTTGCGAGGACGGTCCCTTGCACCACCGCCGGGGCAGCGGGCAGCGGCCCGGGCACGGAGCATTCCGAAGGGCTGGAGCCCCTCTGCACACCCTCGCCGGGGCGAGCGGGGCTGCGGCCCCTCTGGACCCGGCCGGCGGCTCACGGGGCTGCTCCGGGGGACGCCGGGCGGGACCCGACGAGCCGGCACCTTCCTCCTTTCCCGTTCAACGCCGCCATCAGCCCCTCCGCAGGGGCCACAGCCTTATTGCTGCTACCGGCTCCCACCCTCCCTGCTTCTTCCCTCGACGTGCCCCCGAGCGCTGCTCGCCCCCGGCGACCGGCCCTGGACGGCAGCTGCAGGCTGGGGCACCGGCACCCAGCCCGGCCACAGCAGTGGAGAGCGGGGGCAGGGAGAGGGGGGCAAACAGCAGTACGGCATCCCCCGGGATTACATCCTTTCCCTCTGGCTCTCAGGGATCCTTTGGGACCTGTGCTAGGGCATGGGTGGCGAGATTTTATTTTAGCTGCACAAGCGTCTCTCCATGGGGCAGAGCGAGGGTCCTTCCCTCACCTCTCAGTTCAGCACCCGCAGGTCTGTAGGTGCTGGGAACACCTAAACGTAGGAAAAGCCTCTTTCTCCCCGTTAAATGTGCTCTTGGGCTGGGGAAAGGAGGCTCTTTCAGGAGGGATGAAGGTCGTGGAGCCCAGGGATCCAGCAGTAGATCCTTTGCGTAAAGCAGGGCCCTTTTGCCCCCGCCAGCCTGCACCCCCAGCAGTTAGGGTGCCACGCTGCCCTCCGCCCTGTCCAGAGGGTGAATTTGCTGCCTTATCCCTTGCAGCAGAAACAGCCCCCTTGCCCTCCTCCAGCCAGGCTTGGCATTTCCCTGGCACAGACCCTAGGCTTGACAGTTTTGCTCTTGTTAAACTCCCTGTCATCTGAAAAATGGGAAGTTTCCTTCATACCTTTGTGGGGGCACTGGCAAGATTCAGTGACAGCTTAGAGGAGATGGAGCCCCCCCTGCCCTGGCAAGAGGACGCAGAGCTGCAAACACAGCCATAGGCAGGCCTTTCCAATGGCTCAGCAGCAATGCCCACCCACCCCCACCCCTCCCCAACCCATCCACTGAACTTTGCAAGGAAACAGCAGGAAAGAACACCACCCTGCCTTGCACATCTCAGTGTGTGAGGGGAGGGTTCAGCCCTCCAAATCACTTCCCTCCTGCCTTCTCCCACCCCCATCCCTGTAGCTGGGATGTCCTGGTGTCTTCCAATCCTTATACTTCTTGTTCCACATTTGCCTAGGCCAAGCCTGCGAGAGCTCAGATGCTGTTTGAAGGGGAGGAGGCAGGCTTTACTCCCTAGACCCCTGTGGCTTTTCCTGTGGAGCCCACGAGAAAGGATTAACAGGGAAGGGTGGTACCTGCTGTGGCTGCCCATTGCTTGGACATCTGTATCCCAAGTCCCTGTCAGAGTTCTCCCAGGAAGGGCCCACAGCAGAAAATCTCTTGGAGACCTTCATTTCCTTCCCTACTAGGAAGGGCAGCTCCCTCCTTTCCTTCCCCAGTGGATTGTGAGTGACTAGGATGAAAGGAGGAATTGGGCTAATTCTCCCCCACTCTACCTGTCAAAACCCACAACCCTTCCCAGCCCTTCCCACTACTGAGATGTATTGGGATGCTTCACTGCCTGGAGCTGTGCCTGGCTCTGGGAGGAGCCCTCTGGCAGTGCTGGGTGTGCTCCTGGTGATTTCCATGCCCAGCAGTTAAGCTACCGTGGGCCACCTCACCCAGTGCATGAGAAACCTGGCTAAAAGCCTGTGCCGGGTGTTTATAAGCATTGTAAGCACACAAGTGTGCTGGAACTTAAAAGAAGCTGGGAAGAAAAAATAAGGTTGTGATGGGAGCATGGTTTGTGGACTCAGGCGATCATCTACCATGGTAATTTCTTACTGCGAACACCTCTGCTCTTACAGGTGAGGAAGGATGCTGCAGGTGTGCTAACAGCACAGAGCTGTAGAGACTTCCAGCCATCTGAGACACAGCAGTTTCCTGGGAACTGCTGCTGTTCACACTGCTTGGCTCAGGCACCTCTGCGTTCTTTGCATTTAACATTCACAAAGACAGAGGAAAGAAAAGGGCTTGGAAGGGCATGGCGTTTCCTCATGGCCATCACAGATGACTGCCTCACTGATACTTAGTTCATATGAAGTCACTGTATGTGGATTCAACCAACCCTACTGCACACAAAATGCACCCCACGAAACACCTTCTCACAAGGGGTGATGAACCAGAACTCTCTTGTAAAAGAGGCAAAAATACAAAAACATTACAGGAAAAGAAGGGACTAAAGGAATTGCCAGTGTAAGAGGGAATTGTTAAGGTGCCGTTCCCAGAAAAGCCTGGGTAACTGCTCAAGCACAGAGAAATCAAACTCGAACGCCAGTCCTTGCCAGTCTCACATAAGGGAAAATTTCATCCTGATCTCAGCTCTGGTGAGTTTGCAGGTACCAAGGGACTACATGAAATGCATCAGTCATGGTTGTTCTTGGTGTTATCCGTGCCTTTAAGTGCTCATTCCTAAATATATCCAAAGGAATACAGTAGAGGAAAAGAGAGCTTGATCAGGAGCAAGCTAACCTCCACCTGCTCTATTAGGCAAACTGGTATTTTTTTACCAAGCATCAACAGGTTAAGAAATAAAAAGCGTATCAGTGCAGGCTTTAGAGAACTGTATTTAGATTTACAAACAACATTGTAACTGGATCAACAGGCTATAATTAGAATTTAATAATCCAAGTGGAGGAGTAATGCGCCCGCTGCTTGAAAAATTGGAGCCTTTCTTTTGCAGTTCTGAACATTCAGCTCTGCAGATTGGACTCCAACTTGCTTGACACAATTACTGTCCTAGTGAGGCAAACATGTTACAAATAAGAACAATAAGATCAACAATAGTCTAAGTCTAATACTATAAACAAAGGGAATAATCAGAACACCTCCTGCCTCAGCACAATCTGCACAACTGGGACAACCAATTAGTGTGGTTATGGGGGAAAAATATGCAAGAAAATGCTATATTTTATGGACTTTTGAAAAGTCCTTAAGGCTGGCAAATCTGTTACAGGCAATCCCATCAGATGCATTAATGACTATTAGATTCAGTCTGCATTTATTTCTAAAGTCTGCCTAAGCCAGGTGTGACAGAACTGATGAAGGAGAAAAAAAAAAAGGACCTGGGTAAACCAGATTCCCCTCCTATTACATTCAAGTACTTAGTATGAGGTGTGTGATCAAACAAAAGGTTAATCCAAGGGATTCAACACAGGGATTAAACACACATGTGCAGAAATGGACACAGTCCCTGGGCTGTGCTGGTATCACAAGTGCCTCTGGGAGGATGTGGGCACAAAGCAGACCCCTGGCAAAGCTCCTGCTGTGGACTGAATGTTGCAGCTCAGACCAGTTTCCAGTCCTACATATTAAAAGGAGATCTCACCTCTCAGTTTTCTTGCTAAATGCATGTTGAAAGGGATTACCCACCCAGCTTGAGGCAGGACCTCTTTCCAGCCATTGGCCAAGCTGGAAGAAGGCAGACAGAGGCCAACAGAGATGCTGTGGTGCTGCCACCTGTGACATTGGTGGTTTCCTGAGTGCATCTGGGATCTCTTTTAAATGAAGGAAATAGAGGCTCAGGGGAGAGGCAGTAAAATTAGCTCTGATCCCTGGGCGAGGCAGGGGGGCTACAGAAAGGAAAATTCTGCTTAGGAAAATTTTTCCTCCTCCATAGCGAATGAGGAATTCTGCCACAATGATGGATACATTTTCCCATTTTACTTAGAACAGGCTGTGAATCCTATTTTAAAACTCATGCCAAAATCCAAAGAGCAGTTCTGGAGGTATTGCATCTGTCTGAAAATAAACCATACGTTATTAGCTTTCATTTCCCGTGGCTTTATTTCCACAGGACAGGAATAATCTGGAACAGAATCTGGCCTGGATAGAAGGTGATTGGCAGGGATACCCCAAGTCAAAAACTCAGTTGAGAGGAAGAGATCAGCTGATCTTTAATGAAACCCTTGACAGAAAGTATATATTCTCCAGTCTATTTTAAAACGTGTAGTTTGATTTCTTTACATGTGTTGACACATATTTGGCTTCTTGAAGTGCTCGGAGTTTGCTATGAAAGTAATGACACTGGGAAGTATTTAAAGCGACTTCAAGGTGAGAGTCTATGTGTAGCCTACTAGCCAGAGGTGACCAACCCAGACATGGCATGAAGATGAATGTCAGATGTTGGTAGGGCTCTGAGCCCTAAGTGTGTCAGGAGCACCCATGCTGTCTCCGGGTACCGGTACATGCCCTCAGCTTGCTGAGCTAGATGAAGATGTGTGAAAATCAACCCATGTGAAGAAACCCAATTCCCTGTTGAGGGTGTCTCTAAAGAAATTCAGGTGTGCTGCTTACCCCAGCAAGTACCTGGGACATCCTACAGTTTTGAAACTGTCGTGGGAGCTGTTGTTGTACTTGGGAGTGTGAGAGTATGAGGGGACCAGCTGAGTCTGTTTAGCTCCTGCCTCCCAGGGCAGGCAGGATTGTACCATTTCTCACCTGTCTTTTGGGATACAGCTGTGGTGCGATTTAGCTACCTTGTAGTGGAGATCCCTTAGTGCTCATCATTGTTGCACGTGCAGAGCTGAAACCTTCCCTCTCAAAGACATTCCAGCTTTCACTGTTGGGGTACCCAGGCAAGATACACTGTAGCAGCGTGTTACAGCATCTGCCAGTTCCTTTCCCTGATGAAACAGAAGCAGGAGAAGCAGAGAGGCTCTCCACCACTGGTGCTAATGCAGGGCTGCACAGCTTTGCGTGACAGGGAGGCAGCTTGGGGGAACGTCTTGTGCGACAGCGGGGAGAGCTGACGAGGAGGATGTGAGAGCAGAGGCTCTTAAGCGAGGCAAGGGGCAGCAGAAGAGCTTGTAGGCTCTCATGAAGTCTCCATCCTGCTTTCATCTCGTACTGGCCTAGAGATCAGACAGGAATGAGTGAGATCCAGGTGAGATTAATGTTATCCTGGATTTTTTTTTTAATTTTTATTATTATTATTATTATTATTAATGGTTAAAGTGACACTCCTCAGACTAGCCGGATGGCTGCAGGCTGGCTAGGGGGAGACTCGGCGAGTATTTGCCATAGTTACACTTGCAAAACTCTGGAGATTTCCTTTCTTGCTCTCACTCCCTCGCCTGCAAAACCAGAGGCTGCTCTTTCGGTGTTGGTTACCAACAAGAGCTCTTAAAACAGGAGCGCAGATGCACAGGAGAGCAGCAGCGAGGCACATCGGGGCATCGGGCAAGGCGCCCCCGCGGAGCCGGCCCCTCCGGGCCGCCCCCCGCTGCAGCGCACGGGGCCCGCCCGCCAGGAGCCTCAGCCGTTAACCCGTGCGGCAACGCGTAGCGGGAGGTTACGGGTGTGTTTGTGCGTATTCGGTGCCGGGAATTCAGCGGCAAATTCCTGGGAGCCCCCTGCTAATATTCCTGCTGCTGCATTTGCAGACTGGCTTTCCAGGGAAGGGCTTTACCCGAAGCCACGGCCGCGGAACGGGTGTCCCCGCCCCGCGGAGAGGCCGCCCCCCGCCCGGCCGCTGCTCGGAGCCGGGGGCCGGTGCTGACCCACCTCCCGGCGGGTCCCCGGCACCGGGCCCGTTCCCGGCCGCGGGCTTCGAGCCCCCTCTGGCGGCAGCTCGCCGCCGCGCCGCCCCGCCGCCCCCGGCTCCCTGCAGCCTCTGCCTCGGCGGCCGCGCCGCTTCCCTTGCAGGAATCTCTCCTGGAAACCAGTTTAGGAGGTGGATACACAGCCAGCCCCGACCTGAAGGCAGTTTGCCCTGGCAGATGCCTCCTCTCCACGAACTCCTGTTAATTTCAAGGGCTTGGGAATACTTGGAAGGATTCCCTCGTCACAGCGGTGCCGTCTGTGGCTCAGGAAGTCCATGGGCTGCAAATTGCTTGAAGCTAAAAGACCACCCTGGGAAACCATTGCTCCACACCTGCCCTGTCCTCGTACCCCTCCCTGAGCAGCTGCTGGTGGAAGCAGAGGGGGAGATGTCGGGCTCGGTGGGTGCTGCCCCTGCCCTGGTGTAGCTGTTCGACCGCATTGGGCAGGGCCGTCAGCGCTGGCAGATGTGCTGGTTGGGAACCACCTTGCCATGGGGTGCTGCAAACAGGTACCTGTTGCCAGGGGGCATCTCTTCACAGAGGTTTTATTGGCTGTGAATCCAGTGCTCTGGCTACACCACAATTCACCCCTTCTGGGATGCAGCGCAACTATTTGCAGAGATGTGCTGCAACCTGAGCAAAGTGCATCTTAAATTGGTTTTCTTCTTCAGGAAGCTACAGGCTTCCTTTAAAGCAGGTGGATGTGCATTGCAATCTCAGTGGCTCACCTTCCTACATGTCCTATCCTTACAACTCCCCACAAGGCCACGTTACACTTAACTGTTCATAAGAACCTGCTTTCTGTTGCTCACAATATGGAAGGTAACCAGATTTTGCTGCACAGAAACGTTCCCCAGCACAGCAGGGCCATACAACTGATGTTCTTAGCTGGGTCAGTGCTTGCTTGTATGAATAACCTGGGTATATGTCATGGAGCACATGTGCTCAGCTGCATGTGTGCATGTCCCAGACTTGCTTTGGGAAAGAGTTTGGCTGTGAATGGTTTGTTGTTGCACAAAAATTCAGGTTTCCTGTTCCTGACTGACCTCTTTTCTGAGGGCCACTTGGTGGTGACCACAGCCTCCACCTGATCCCCCTGGACCTTCCTTCAGGGGTGTCTTATGTTGGAGGGAGGAATTGCATGGTCCCAGGAAAAGAAGGTGGCCAGAGGCATCCATCCCCAAGGAGAAGCAGACTGTTTTTTCTAGAAGCATG
The DNA here is from genome assembly GCF_015220075.1 of Falco rusticolus. NCBI lineage: Eukaryota > Metazoa > Chordata > Aves > Falconiformes > Falconidae > Falco > Falco rusticolus. The sequence goes on from NC_051195.1 coordinate 36,966,789, forward strand.
CTCATAGCTTGAGCGTTCAGACTGAAATTCTCCGTGTCATACATTTGCTGCAGAGCTTGCTTTTGATAAATAAACCTAAAGGTAAAATAAATATTGCATCGATGTTCACTAAGTGAACTGTACCCTTTTTGTGTACTGATTGAGGCCACAGTCCTGATGAAGATATACGATGACTTCATGTATGCTGAAGACATTAACTCCATGCAAATGCCTAAGGGCATGTGTACAGGTTACAGTCTTAACATAGCTTTTATACTTTTGAGTACGCAGCCATCTTAAACATATCTTTGAAACAGACTATAATTCTGCCCTGGGCTGGGTTGTATGTGTTGCAGGTTTCTCCCACAAGACAGCAGCAGGTTCTGGGACAGGGAAAGCAAGAGAGAAGCAGAGAAGGAGACAGGAGTATGGTTTGAGTGACGAGTTTACTGCTAGGATATCTACAATGGCTTATTAAAGGAAAAAAGCTAATTCTGCTTTCATATCCATTAAAATGGGTTACATGGGTTTAAATGAAAGCAGTTTGACCAAATTCTGCTACAAATCAGCTATATAAAAGCATTAAGTTGAATGCTTAATTGGTATAAATGGCATATTTCTGCTATTAGTGTTGGTCTGCAAACAACCTCAGTCTCAAATTAATGAACAAAAATTATGATCATTTCAGAAGGGTGGAAAAGGTCCAAAACTACAAAGGGCACTTGCCAAGATAATTTACTTTTGTCTACGTAAACATCTGACCGCAAGGAAGGAGGGAGGTTCTCTGTACTGCTGGAACGAACCTTCAGGAAGGAGGGTCTCTGTGTCCTTCGGCAACCCTCGTCTGCATTTGGAAACAAGGCTCAGTTACACCTAGAGCTCCTGGGTTTAAGATGCCTCATCCAGCCTGCAACGTCGTGCAGGTTATAGCAAATCCCTCATTCAATTTGGATATATGTTTAGAACACTGACCTGTAGCAAACCCTGGCAGCTCTCTAGTTCCTATGCAAGGCAGCTGGTAGAAGAATCACTAAATGCAAATAAATCAGTTATTCGCCTGAGAGGAGTATTCAGAGAACCACATCATCAGTTAACACACCAGAAATTGCTGTGTGCCATTTGAGCACTTAGGAGAGGATCTAGTCTCCTCTGGATGAGAGAGGGTTTTGAGCAGTCTGGGTACTAGCAGCTCAGAGGTCGGGTTTGCTGTGTTGTCGCAGCTTGGATTGAACAGTAGCATCCAGGGTCCAGGCTCTAGCATCAGGGAGCAAGCAGCCTGGGGAGAGGGCTATGGAAGAAGATCTTCTCCTCCCATCCAGATGCAGTATGAAATTCAGGTGGAGCAGCCACACACCTGATGTGCTCTGCTTGGTTAGGGAAATGAGAGCAGGGGAGAGGAGGCACACACCTGTGATGGTGCTCAGTGCTGCTGTGGTGGGTGCCCAGCACGGGCTGGCCTTTTTTGACTGTTGCTGTGAGCCCACACCCAGGCCATGTCATGAGTTCCCTCCATGGGCAGAGGCATGCAGGGACAGGGGTGATCCTGCCCTCTGGATGGGGCAGGCTGATCACAGTCACTGGTACCCGGGGTACCACCAGCCTCAGCGTATTCAGAGATGCTTCTCTGCCTTCAAGGTTTGTTAGCAAAGGAGAGTGAGCTAAGGGCTGGTAAGAGACACCACCTACAGCTGGGTGGGTGATGGAAGTATGAATTTATGGGTAAAATAAGGGGAAACTGCTGTTTGGGTCAAACCACTTTTTACATGACACATATATGCAAACAAAAGAATAGATGTCTGGCAGCCCTGGCCCCCATGGTCACTGGTCCTGCCCCAGTACCTGGTGCCACCTGATGCTGCCCAACAGTGGTCCTGGTGCATGGAGCCAGCACTGTCCCCCTGCCTCACCTGTGAAAGGAGGGCCCAGGCCATGCAGAGCTAAGGGTGAGGGCACAGAGCCCCCTTCTATGCTTTTGGACTCTGGAAGTGGGTTGTGATGCTCCCTCCTTATGTTTCCCACTTCTGCGCAGCCATTCCAGCTGCAAGTGCCCCATCACAAATGCTTGCAGCTGCAGGAGGCATGTTCAGAAAAAAAATACAGATCCTTCTTGTTTGGCCTCAGATTTCAGGCTTCCTGCTGGAGTCTCTCTGACCTTTCCAACCTGGCTTCTTGCTGGAGTTTTAAAAAACAACTCTCATAATGCTGCAGGCTTTGCAGCTGCTGTGCTGTGGAAGGTTTGATCTAATGTCTGATTAATTTCTTAGAGATGGCTGTTTTCTAATAGTTGTATCTGAACAAGAAACATAACATACCATGGTGCTAGAATACATAGAATTATAGAAGAATTTAGGTTGGCAAAGCTCCCTGGAGGTCTCTAGTCCTAACTGCAAAGATAGATCAGGCTTTTCATGGCTCTATCCAGCTGAACATTAAAAGTGTCAAAGAAATGAGATTTTACAGCATCTCTGGGCCCCTATTCTGGTCTGTAACCACTGACCTTGTGATTTATTTTTTTTCCCTCTTGTATCTAATTTTTTTTTCCTTGCCATTGCCTCTTGTCCTTCTCCTGTGCACCTCTGGGAAAAGTTTGACTCTATCTTCTCTGTGATCCTCTTCAAATGGTTAAAGGCAGCAATTAGTTAACACATAAAACTTCTTTTCTCTGCACTACCCACCCTGGTTTCTTCAGGGAGTCTCATTTGTTATATGCTCCGGACACCTAAACATCTTAGCAGACCTCCACTGGATTCTCTCCAGGTTGTTGATAAGGTATTTCATCTATCTCAATTCAATGAGGTGTAACAAGCAAGGCAATTGTAACAAAATTTAGGGTTTTTTCTATGTAGTGTTCCTAAAGACTAGCCCATGGTTCAACTGATACATTTTGGTACATGCACCATGCTAAATTGATTTGCTCATCAACCGGTGAAGCACATGAAGATTAGCTAGAAAATCTGAGTAAGAAATGTATCTGACCCTAAAACACAGCATTAACTGCAGGTGTTCATAGAAAAAAGAGATGGAAGAGGCAGAAATACTGCCAAATAAGATCCAAGAAAATCTTTGCAGAGGGTTGTCCCTCTCCAGAGCACAAGTAGAGAGATGCTGGCTCTGAGGCAGCGTGAATGGTCTCTTTCTCAAGAACTATTTGCTTAGATAGAAAAAATTAATTTAAATATCAGCATTTTAAACTCAACACTTCAGTAAAAAAAAGCAAGGCTCACAGCTCTCCACCTTTTCCTCTGTGTGACACCCAGCAAGGAGCTAGGCTTTGGGAGACAAGCAGCTGTGGCTTTCCGCAGCCCCACACCAGGAGCAGTGGGACTGGGGAACACAGTTCCCATGTGTGCCCCACTGAGGGGTAACCAATGCAGTGGTCTTGGTGCCAAAAAGTATGAAAGCTTTAGTTTGGAGGCATCTTGCCCATACAGTTATGACAGCAATATGCTATTCAGGGGACCCTAGTCTGACAGTTTCCTGAAGAAGTTATGCCATGTTTCCAAGCTTTGCATGCAGCTGAGACCCATGACGTGTTGAGATGAAAGGATGGGCTTTGGGAGCTTGCTGTGTGCTGTGCCTCTGAGCTATTTAATGAGTGGTTAATTGGCCAGACAAGCTGATCTGCAGGTGTAATGTGGTGAGGGTCTGTTTTGGGGCAAGCATTTCAGCTGCTAGGGTTGTGCTATTCGGTGTTGTGAGCAAATATCTTTTTCTCAGGGTCTTCTGGGTGCCAGCAGCTCTCTGGAAGGGAAGGAGCTGAGTCGGGGAAAGGATCCCTTTGACCTTTCCTTAAGGATACAGTGATCCAGGGAGAACATACTCAGTTCTGCGTACTACCAAAATTCAGTGTATTATCTGTGTGCCTCCACAGGGAAAGGTATTCTATCATCTGGGAGAAAGTCCTGGCATACAGACAGAGAAATCCTGGCAGGCACAATGTAATACCCAACAGCTAAAGTGAGACGATGCCATTGTACCATTGGGTAGAGATAAGCAGCTGAGCAATAACCTCTTGAAGAGTGCATAAGAGGGCAGCATGAGAATGGCTACCGTTGCAGTTCTCCTCTCATCAGCAGTTAGCCTGAATGAATGAGGAAAAGGCAGCAGTGTCCACAAAGCAGCCTGCCAAGAGCCTGCCTGGCTCCATGCTGAGGACTGCTGACAGCTCTGTTGGAGGGGAGGCAGGGGGAGCACTTTTTTCCAGCCAAACTCCTAGACTTGGACATACCCTTTGGGTGAAACATGGCTGTTGTGCTTCATACCTCCTTCCCACATGTAGCATGAGGAGGGCAGTGGTGGAGCAAAGGTGTAGAGTGCTGTAAGATTCAGGAGGCTGTGCTTCTGCTCCCAACCAGCATTGCCAACATGCATTACTGCATGGGGACATGCAGTCACCTCCAGTCCTGCCTCCTCCCTCCTCCGTGTGTGCAGGACCTTCAGGGTTCATCTGAAATCTCCGGTACAGCATCTATACAAATATTTCTCTCAACTGATCAACCTTTCTTTTCTGATATGTTTCTCAGGTCTTTTAGTTCAGATAAAAGATTAATCCCCCAGTTTCCAGTCCAAGCTTGCACTAGCTAATGCTCTACCCCAAAGCCCCATCTCAGAATATGACACAACCAGCTGGCTTTGGCTGCCTGGCAAGATTCAAGCAATAACTCTCCCTGAATTTATATTCGTCCTGCAGTAGAGCTACTCCATCCATTTATCTCAAGTTCCCAAGTGACTGTGGAGAAGGGCAGTGCCATTTAGACAGCTTTTTGCTACAGCCTGAGCATCAGGCAGCAGTAACAAGTGCTGCTGGCCATGGGCAGCCTAGGTGCCAGGCAGTCTTGGGAAGGGCTCGCAGTCCTGGGGTGCAATGTGGTCTTTGTGAATCTGCCAGGTTCATTACTCAAGGGGCATGTAGCCCAGATGATTCATTACTCAAGGGGCATGTAGCCCAGATGACTCATTCAGAAGTACTACAAAATTTTTCTTTTTTTTATTTTTTGAGAGGTGTGGAAGAAGAGACTTAATTCCACAGCCAATTTTTATAAGAAATTCCTCAGTAAAGATGGGCAATTTTGCGTGCATTCCTTTCAAACCCAAAACATTTTGCAGAAAGCACTTTCATAATGCAGTCTTACTCATCAACCCAGGCAGGATCACATCACCAAGGACTTGTGGTTTAAACTAATTAAACATGTGAAGTTACACTTGACAGTCTAGAGCTTGAAAGAGTGTTCCCCACTAAGGTGGCAAAACGTTGTTTACTGAATCACTAAAAAGCACTTGCGAGCTATTCCCATGACTGCTAAAAACATTTACAGGCCCGGCATTACAAAGGGTAAGCTAACTAATGGTGTATTAGCTTGAAATGGGTGGGACATGGTTTGAAAACTTCATGTATGCCTGCTCAGAGCTGAAGGAAATGAGCAGAACTGAAAGAAACCTGAAGACAAGTGTCAACTCGATGATGTGCCAGGGCACACCCATCTGTAAAAGTATCTTCCACCCCTCTGTCTAATGAGTGGTAGGATAATGGAGTTCAAAATGTTGTAAGAGTACTTCACACAAAAGAGGAAGAGGCATTACTTACAGTGTCATTAGGAAAATTGGGATGAAAATAAGTGATGGAAAATTTAGCCTGATGTTCAAGAAACTCTGAGCCACTGACATTAATCCGTGTCCAGTCCGATTGCCAGTGACGGGAAGCAGAAAAAGCCGTGTCTGATTGTTGGCATCCTACAGACTCCTGCCTGCGGTTTATAAAGTGCCGTGGATGGCTGAGGGCAGAAAATACTGTAAGCAGTGTACTTTGGGTATTAATCATGCTTAATGACCTCAGAGATGCTCCAAAATACAGGTTTGACTTCAACGTTATCAGTAATATTTGGCCAATACCACAGCCTGCAAAGGATGACTGCTTATCTGTGTTCTGTTTAAATGAATATGTATATGACATTGACAATAAGATCAATAGATGTTTTTTTCATTAGTATTTCACATGCTGAGAATTGAGAGGGTCTGTGCTGTTCACGGAGAGTCTCAGATGCATGCTGGTAGATATTTAGAGCTAAAAGCTTGTTCTTGTATTTGAGGTTTTAGATTACCCTCTTTTAAACTGCTTGTATACACATGGTGCCACCTTAATAATAATAAAGAATAAATATAATTTATTTAAAAGGACAAAGTAGATGTGTCATCTTGAATCTAACGGGTTTTTGCCAATTCAAATAGTGTAAAATTGCTCAGTTGACATGAATCATGATGCTTAGCTTTTATGCAGCATATAATCTTACATGCGCTAATGTTAATTAAATTCCAAAGAAGCAGTTTTCCGATCTCTCTACAGGGAGCTTGTTTGCCTTAAAATGAAACTACTGGGCTGAGATAGTCTCCACTATACTGGCATTACGTTCACTACATTAACTCAGTAAAGACTTTGGCATAAGACATGTAGCTGAACCTCAGTAATCCCCTTTGCTTATCTGGAAACCCAGGGCTCCCGCGCCGCCCTGTCTCATTTGCAGTGGGGTCTTACCCTGGTGACTCCCCACGATATTAACCTTTCCGTTTGTTATAACACCCTGAAGCATTATCACATCATTCAAATGAGTCACGCAAATAAATGAGCAACGCAGGCAGCGCTGGGAGGTGAGGATGACGGCCGTTGTTTGCAGAGCCTTCCCCGCGCCGACCAAGGGTTGTGGCGCTGCATCTGTCAGCATTTGATTTCACTTCTCCGTAAAGGGCCTTTAGAAAGGGGCTGGAAGAGTGGTGTCTGTCCAGAAGCAGCTTCCCCTCCCAGTCCCAGATGTATTCTCCCTCAGCACACGGCTCAGATAGCAGAAAGAGCAGACGGAGGGAGAAGCGCCAGCCGCAGAGCTTTGCTGTGCTGAAAACCCCGAGCTTTGCAGCAACCAGACCCGCCGCCCATGCTCGCATCCCAGCTCCGGGGTGCAGTGGCACACAAAGCTCTGGGAGCAAGAAGATGCTGAGGTTATGAGTTCCCTAAGGAGGAAGGGCTGGTATTTCCCCCATTTGGGCTGTTGCCTGAAGGGGCAGCTCGGCTCCTTCTAGACTATTGCTGGTTGCTCAGGCTTGGGGAAGGGGTGAAAGGAAGAGAGGAGAGTTAAGTCTCTCTACCCAGGCAATGATTTGGGGCTGGGGGAGAGGGAATAAAGATGTGGCTGGTTAGTTTGTGAGTGAACAAAGGCTGGTGCTGCTGTTTAGTCACTGGATGAAAAATCCTCCCATCAAAGGTGTTTTCTGGCTGTGTTACTTCACACATCCTAAAAAAACCCTGGAAGGAACAGAGACTAATACCCAAGCCTTTGCTGGTCCTGGGGCATATGAAGTGTGTTTGCCTCCCATAAATTAAATGATGGGACCACTTGCCTGGCTTTGATGTGAACAAAGAGTGAAATAGGAAATGTTCCTATTCAAGGTGAGAGTCCTGGACATCTCTGAATCCACTTAGCATTATGTGCAGTGTCAGGATGCTAGTCCTGAGTGCTCTCAAATATTCCCAGAGGTTACAAGCTCAAGCACTTGACTTAAGCGAAAGCTGAGACTTTTAAGAATGGATACAAAGGAAACTAAGCTTTCCCCTGGGGTATCCGGTAGGCTCTACACAGCCAATTAGTGCATCTCTCTCTCCATCCTAGCAGTGTGAGGTGTAAGGGGACAGTGGGAAGAACAAGAGGTATCAGGGGAATTCACACTCCAGGGGAATAGGGTTGGGGTCAGGAGGAGAAAAATAATTGCAGGGTGCCTGGGAAGCACACGTCGCTCATCGGGAGGGAGGTATATGCTCTGCACAAATGTCATGTGTCTGTGTTGGGGCTGGGCTTGGGCCAGCACTGCTTCTGGGCCCCACTGGGCTCAAATCCCCCAAGGACAGGTCTCAGGAGGCTGAGGGATGGGTGGGATAGGGCTGAGCACGGTGGGTGGGAGGCAAAACGAGTCCTCTGAAAGTGCTCAAGTCCTTCCTTGCCAAGCGGGGTGTCTTTATGCCTGGAGATCAAATCTAATGTTTATACAGCCTTGAGATGGCTTTCTTAATACAACTACTGCTGCTACTTTTTTTTTGTTGTTTTGGGGTGGGTTTTTTTTTTCGCTTGGGGTTGATATCACCTTTATACAGAAACACTCATTTTCTTGGGGAGCTTAGGTATATTAGTGCATTCTGGAACCACTTTCTGGGGGTGTATGCTAAAGCAATGTAACAAATCCTTCATGAACCTTTCTAACATTCAATCTTGAACTTAATGTTTTTAATCCTCATTGTCACGCAGTACTGCCAGGCTTATCTTAGTCCTTTATCAAAATCCTTTATCAAAAAATATTCCCCTCAGAATCAATGCTGGATGCAAATAAAAGCAAACAATGTAGTCTGTAGCCTTTTTTTTTTTTTTTTATGAGGCACTTGCCATCTTTCAAGTCACTTTGGTTCTGTTCAAAAAGGGAGGAGGCGTTACGCTATTGAATATTTGTCAGTACAGAATGCTGAATTCAATGCAGTTTCAGAGAAGGGAGGTAAACGCAGCAGGTCTTTGACAGCATGGTAGATGATGTGATGCAGGAAGAGTTTTACTGATTATGGAAAAACATCTTACTGCCCAGTGACCACCTTGGTTGAAACTCTGTAATCCAGGAACATCAGATAAAGTAGAAATTTTAACATATAAATATTAGTACTGGAATAATTAAACCTTGCAGCTGTGGTCACAAACTTTCCTTTCAAGCAGCACCTTCAGAGCACTCACATTTGCCCTACTCAAAGAAATGGAAGTTAGGAAAAATGCAAGTTTGCTGTCCATTAATGTGAATAGGAAATGCGTACTGCAAAAATCACTTTCAATACGAGTACCAGTAACTCAATTTGGAATAACTTGTGGTTAGTGGCATTTGCTTTTAAGCAACTGAGTTCAAATATTTAATACAGCAATAGTGGAAAATGGTTTACAATTTACAAATAATGTAAAAATCATTTCTGGATATATTTTTATTAAATTTTCTCATTGTCACAAGCTCAGAGCCTGATGCTGCAAATGGCTGAGAAGCTCCTGGGAACTGCTAAATACTTTGCAGTCCTGCCATGTATAGGAGGAGGCTGAGAAAATGTTAAAGCACTTTGGAGGAGAGAGGTTTGTATCTGAGATGTAGATGAAAATATCCGCGGTGCAAATTGTGTCAGCATTATACCGGGCAGTTAAAACCTTTTTTAGAAGAACATAAATGTGAGTATATTGCTTCGGACATAGGGCCTATTTGGCCCAATACCCTGTTTCACTTTTCCGGCTCCAAACTATTTTCAGTGCAGGGGGTTATTGAACCCTGTGTGGTTTGTAGTCAGTATTAATGACTGTTTCTCTGAACATCTCTCCATCCTCTTCTTTAATGTTAGTAAAACCAACATCCTTTGGCAGAGAATTTTCCCGCTATGTGAGAAACCATCTTGTTATATTTGTTTGAAGCAGGTTTCTACTTGCTTCATTTGATGGTCCCCAGTTCTTGTCCCAGAAGAGACTCTAAACACTTGAACCCTCACCTGCTCTCTCCAGGCCACCCGTCAGTTTGAAGACTGCTGCTACATACTCCCTCAGTTCCTGTTTTTATTCCCTTGGCCAAGGACACTAATCAATCATTCCTTGTCTGAAAGCTGTCCATACCTTCAGTCACCCTTCTTGCTCTTTGAAATCTTCCCAGTTTGAATATGTGCTGAGAGCAGGGTACCAGAACCACATTGGCTCCTCCAGGTATGTGCAAACATACATTTGTGCAGTACTATATAGGTGTCCAATATTTTAGTCTCTATTTTTAACTCCTAATTCCCAACATACGCTTTGCCTTTTTACCACAATCAGTTGTTGGGCTGAGGTGTTTGTGGTACTGTATGTGTACCCCCAGACCTTGCTGCTGAGTGATGATGGTCAGCCCAGAGCCCCTTACTTTGTATGCGAAGTTCAGATTGTTTATCCTGTTGTACATGTATCTACATTGCTTTTAGCTGCCATTCCATTGCTAGGCATCCCCAGGTCCTCCTACAATCCCAATCTGCCCTCAGTCTCACTACTCTGAACAACTTTATGTCATCATCAAACATTGCCATTGCCCTGTTTACTTTCTTTCCAGGTCACGTATGACCATGCGGAACAGCAGAGCTCCAGCGCACACCCACGTGTAACTCCACCAGCAATCTCACTCTGCCTTCTATTTCTGCCTTTCATTCCTCTCTATTAACCATTAATTTTGTCCTGTGAAGACTTTGTCTCATATGCCATAGCTGTTTAATTCTCTCAGAGACATTTGGAAAGGGACTTTGATAAGACTTCTTTAGAAATCCAAGTAAACTCTATAAATTTAGGTAATGTTGGTACCCAGTCTCCACAGAACTCCCCAAGAGAAGCCAGCGTTATGCTTCCAGCATGGGGCACCCCACTGCCTACAGCCACTTTGCTCTTCCAGCTGCCCCTTTGACTTCTCTGTGTGCCTTGCTCCACTGGTAAGGACACCAAACCTAAGTACGTTACCTCTAAGTACAACCTCTCAGGAAGTTCTGTTGCTTTTGATTAATTATGAACATCAGCAGTTTTCAATGCTGTGTTTCAGGTCAATGGGGGAAAAAAACCCCACCACCAGAGATTGATTGCACTAAGGGGATTTACAAATCTTTTGTCACAAAGCAAGACTGAGCCAATGAGTCAGATAACCAGAAAAGTAGCAAGCACAGAGGCTTATTTTTGTCTTAGCCCTGAAAGCCTCTTTTCTACAGTGGAAGCTTCTATATGATAATGATGAGCCTATAATATCTTGTGATCCAATTTGCTTAGAGTTTGACCTAGAAGAAATCACTGTAACCATGTAGGATATCTTTGCAGTATGGACATGTTTCTTGTCTACAGCTCAGTAGGTCTAGGCTGCATAAGACTGTTTCAATTTTTCATGAAAGACCCCTAGAGATGAAATATTTAACACCTCTTTCTGTGAAGTCCAACTCCCCTTACTACCACTATTAACACTGTAAAGGGCAGCAATACTGCTCATTGCTCTAAGTGTTTTAGAGCAACAGATGAAAAGAAAGGTTTTATTTTAAAAGTTGGATATAGTTTGCAAAGATGGCTAACTTTGAACTGAATCCTTACTTACTAAGGTCAGTGGGAATTTCAATTAATAGGAAGATTTTAATCAAGTGAGAACTGGGCTGAACTTTATTTACTCTTTTTTGAGAGAAATCCTTTAAAATTCAAAAGCCCCCCCCCCCCTCCCCAAGATTGCATGGTATATATAGAGAGATTCTTTAAGCCATTTGAAGGGGAAATTAATTGTTGTACAGTCTGCCCAGAGGCAACAACAATTAGAGACAACCTCTTCTTTTGAATAATTTTAAATTTCTCTGTTCATTTCTGGGTCAAATCTTTAAAGAAATCCATCTCTTACAGTGTGCATTTTCCCTCCTGGGAGCTGGAAATGTTTCTGCCGTATAAATGGGAAACTGTAGTTCAGAACAAGAAACTTTAGACAAGGGTTGGCTCCAGTAGAAACCCACAGAAGCTGGTAATCTGTGCGCATTACGGCGCTGGCTGATCAATAGTAATTCAGGGACAGAGTGGCATATTGTCAACTGCGAAGTATTTCAAGGGTTGATTAGTTGTGCTCCTTTTCCATTGGGAATGTAGTGCAAGCTTCATTTATAAAGACATGTGATCTGAAAGCCCGAGGCAGAGCAACCCTTGTTTTCACAGGAGAAGCTTTTCTAGGATGCAAAAGCTTTTACAACCTCATCCTCATTTCTAAAAGCTGTGTCTTCTCCACAAAATTAAAAAAAAAAGAAAAAAAAAAAAGAGTAAGCTTAGGATGGCATCAACATCACAGCCTCTGCGAGGTAAAAGGGCATGTAAAAAAATATTTTGGGCAGTATTTCCTCATGCCTGCTTCATTCTGTCTCTTGTCATCTATGCTTTTCTTGGGGCTTTCATGTTTTCCCACATTGAAGGTAACCGGAAGGTCAATTCAAGTGAAGAATATAGAAAATTTCTGCAGAATCTGTGGTACATCTCCAGAAATTTATCAGGTATGTACTGGAATTTCAAAATGACTTAACTGTACAGAGAGTTACTCATTCTTTTGCTTTTTGAATGAGACTTTTGAAGGCATTCTTCAAAATACTGACAGCTGAACCTGCAAACAGAATTTTCCCTCTGCCTAGCTGATGACTGCTGTTGTTTGCTTGTCTTCCTTAGCTGTGATTTTTGGCTGCAAGCTTCCCTGGTCCCTGTGTTCTTGCCTGCAAAGACTTTTCCTGAGGTGCCTGTGTTCTCCCTTTTGCCCAAGTTCCCTAAGGTCCTTAAAGAGCAGCTGAGATTCCCATGCTATTTCCCACTGACTGCTGGGGACCGACTCCTCTGTCGCAGGTCTGTTCCAGCTCCCTCTTCCCAGCTCCAGGCTTCCCTACCAGCCCTCTGGCGATGGGATGCTCAGAGGGATGCAGGTGCAGTGCTGCGTCCCAGACTCAGTGGTGCTGATGGAGAGGGTAGAGGGGAGGAGAAGGGGTAGAAAACTTCCTGGATCTGTGCTGGGGCTCATACACAGGCTTGGAATTTCACTCAGGTAGCTGTGCTAACACGATGATCTGCCTGGGGCAAGCATCCCTGTAGATAATGTCCCCTCCAGCAGGGTTCAACCATGGGGAGGAGGAAGGAGGGACAGGCTCTGGGATCCACAGCAGGGTGCTGAGCACACCCACCCAAGCAGCTCAGGCTCTGGGATCCACAGCAGGGTGCTGAGCACACCCAACCCAAGCAGCTCGTACCAGTCACCTACCGGCTCTGCATTTCAAGTGTTTTTTGATCAAAAGAAGACTAATCTCCTGGGGAGTCCAAAATAAAACAGGATGTTCAGGCTGGAAGCTGCATATCCAATGTTCCTGCCCTGCTTCTTTATGTTTATCTTTGTGTCATATTTTTACTTTGTTGGAGCATAGCTTGTTTATTTGTTCCTCGTTTTTTTGCTCACCAAAGCCACTGGACTCACCTGATTTGTTCTTGGTGCTGGGGGGTGGGGTGGGGGGTTGGGGCGGGGAGGAGGGGGAGGTGAATATTTTTAGCTTCTAAAAGAGTACGAGCAGATTGTCAGCTGGAGAAAACTTGGCTGGAGCAACAGGCTGGCTGCTCTCTGAGTGGCGGTCTGCAAACACTCACCCTATCTCCTGTTGTTACTGTAACAGATAACATGACAGAAAATGAGGAGATGTTTAAGCAAAAAATCCATAAATTGCTCAGCGAAGCTGAACGAGACTGGTTTGTCAATCCAAAAGAGAAATGGACTTTTTTTGGGTCTCTCTTTTTCTGCTGCACAGTCTTCACAACCGTGGGTAAGTTCAGAGGTAAAGTAACCCCCCTGCAGGATCAAGTGCTATTGCTGCTTTCTGCAATGTATTTCTTCTGGGGAATGAAAAAACCCAAACCAACCAAACACAAACCCCAAATCCTTTTGAATTTTTCTCCTGAGTATTGGTGATGGGTCTGAAGGTGGTTTTGCCAACACAAATGGCAGAGACAAAGCTGAGTCTCCGAAGCAAGTCAGGATCTAGTAACTCATGATAGTAACACTAATTAGCTGCATCATTACATGCATACTATAACATGTACTCATATATGACATGTACACAAAACTATTGTATTAAAGTAAAAAGAAAGCTCCATTTTTCAGTCAAACCTTATCCCTCCTGTTATTGTGCAGTATGTTGGGTAATTTATTATTAAATACCTCTATTATAATAGTAAGTACCTCTTATTAAAGAGGTAATTCATTATGCACATATTGTTTTTCAGTTGTTTCCCTCTTATTTATGTCTAACCCAGCTTTGTAAATCTGTAGCTCTATACTTAACCATGCAGCTGCCATTCACACTTCTCTGGGTTAACAGCACATGGCCATGTTTAAGTCACATTTCTGAAATCTTTCATTCTGACTTCACATTTCAGAAGAGGACCCAGATGAAATAGAAACATCTGCTTTGGTTTTGGCTCCCCCTGCATTGCTAAATACAAGTCCTCGTGCCCATTCCCAAAGCTACTTTTGTCCCTTTGCTAACCTTCCTCAAATGCTGGCAAGTACAGACACTGACTATCTGGATTTTTCAGCATCAAAGCTGGATGGGAAATATTCCCACAGCGTTGTATCAAATTGCAAAGGCATTAGGACATACTCAAAATCCCCGCGTGGATATGCATCTTAATGTAAAAGAAAAACCAAACCTTGAATACTTTATATATTAATAATATATTTAATATAGATCTATTTAATATATATATGGGAGTTAATATACTCCCTTGGAGCTTGTAGGACACGCTTGCGTGCTGTTTAAGTCACGGCGGAGGCTTGGCCCTCAGACTGATGGCTTAGGTGACTGTTCAAACTCAGCTTCTTGCAGCCCCTGAGTTTGAAGACAGAGGCAGAGCCTGGAGGTGCAGACCTGAATCCTCACCCCAGTGAGTATTTCCTAGTATAAACACAACAGCTAGGAACGTTTGGAAGAGGACAATTTACCAGAAAGCTTTGACTTCAGCAAACTGATGGAAAACCATATTGTTGAAAACTTCTTGCTGGGGTATATTTACCCATCTCCCTTAACATGGGACTTTACAAATAAACAGTGACCTAACATATTTATTTCTAAACTGTCATTATTTCTGGCCTTTGTAGCACTGAGCATTAACACAGCTTCCTCAGGTTTTGAGCTGAGTTTTGGGATCAGTTAGAAGCCTGGAATATTTGTTGCTAGTAGGAGGCTATTTACATCGCGGTGGGTTTGCTTTTCTGTTTGTTTGTTATTTGCAGTAATAGGAACTGATAAATCACTTCAGGTTAGAGCCAATTTGGCTACCTTTAATTATCTAGGAGAAGTGAGGCATCTAGTCTGAAGATCGGTTGGCTGAACTGCCGTCTCTTTGCCTGTAGAGGTTGCCTAGTGGTCAGCTGGGCTAGAATTCTGCATGGCTAAATTTAAGCTCAGGATAAATTTTAGCCCTTGAAACTGCACTAGGTATTTTTAGTGCCTGGGAATGGAGGAAAAAACCACCCCAAAACTCCATACAATAACTACAATAATTAATCTTCCCCAATTGCTTCAGCAGTAAGGATCAGCATTCCCAGTTAGCCAGTGGGGAGCAGAGTGACAGGGAATAAATGTTTTTTCAGTGCCTCACAGCAAAGGGGGACTCAGGCTGGATGCAGACCAAAAGCCTATGGCAGCTATTAGTGAAAACAAATATGAATGGACAAAGAAATTGAAGGAAACCATGCCTCAGCATATGAGCTAATAGTCTTACAGGCTAAGTACCTCGCCTGGAAGATCATCTAGAAAAGAAAAATGTTTCTGAAGGGAGAGAAGAAAGGCTTTATGTCTTTTCGGAGCATGAGAAGAAAAATGGTTGTTAAAATTTAATACAGTTAATATAATGCTGATGTTTTCTCCCACTGTAATGGAAAAGCACTAATTTACAATTTAAGTTTCATCCGCAGTATGTTAGAGGAAGGAAATACAAACACCCAAATGGAATTTAGGGAAAGGGCATATCTTCTGCTACGTTTTATATATCATAAAGGCCATGTGCCTAGTAGTACCTCCCTATTCATTGTAATTGATATTTGTAAGCTTTAGTACTCTAGAATAAACATGCATTTCCTCATGTGATAAACAACACTTCCTCACTTGACCCTTTGTTTCTCTAGGTGCATTTAAGAATCTCTGAAAACTATGAAGCTGGTCAAACATGCTGTCAGTACAGCAAGAAATGGCGCTAGAGCTCGGCTTGAGGGACTAGGGGCAATCTCACATTCTGTGACCAGCACACCATGTGCCACAAGTAGTTTGGGCAAAGAAATGAAGTTTGAGGTATGGCTGTCACTGTCCCAGCCTGATCCATAGTTTCAAGATTCAGACGGTCATCTGGATCTGAATCTTCCCAGAGCTCAGGGAGCTTCATTCCCAGAAATCCTCCAGTGGTCCTGTGAGGTCTTGGAGGCTGGCCGGGAGGCGATCCCCCACCTCCTGGTGCACAGCCTTCCCCCAGTGCCAGCTGCTGGTCCAGCTCAGCCCTCAGCTCCACCACATGCAGGGACCCAGGGGCCCAACACCTCTCTTGCTTTCTTGCCTTTTGGATCCTTCTTAACCCAGATCCCCAGGTCAGGAAATCTCCCTGATAATACCGTTCTCTCCGGCAGGACAGAGGCTGCACACCAGGCTTGGGCTGGCCCAAACCTTTGGTTTCTCCTCCCTAAACAGCCTCTTGTTGTCAGATGGTTAAGTCAAATGGTCGGTAAGGTGCAGATAAAGCAGGGAGAGTTAATTCAGCAGGACTGGCAGAATCCAAGCCTCCATGTGCTTGAAGAGGTAGGATGCCTGCATTAGTAACGAGCATTTAAGCCTCCAAAATTTTGCTAACTTCAAAGCAAAGGCAAAAAGAACAGTATGCTCTAGACTAAAAATTTACTTTTACAATTGACAGCAACCAAAAGCTCAGAGGACATGAATACCTAATAAATCACAATGTTCTCTCTCTCCTTTTCTCTTCCTCTTCTTATTTTTGTTCAAGGTTATGGTAACACCTACCCTGTGACACGGACTGGAAAATACCTCTGTATGTTGTATGCTTTATTTGGCATCCCTCTGATGTTCTTGGTCCTGACAGACATGGGAGACATCCTTGCAACTGTCTTATCCAAATCTTACAATGAATTCAGAAAACTACAGTCAAAAATTCTAGCCTCTAAACTCTGTTCTGGATCCACATGTAACAAAGAGGTTGAGCTGAAACCCAGGGCGCAGTCTAAAGTAGTCATCAGTGAGCCCTTGACTATTATGGAGGTGCTGAGAAGTCAGCCAGGTGTTAAAAGAAAGCCAATCAAGTACCACAATGCTGAAATTTTTGAAATGTTAATTGCCAGAGAAAATGAACACACAAAACTGACAAGAAATAAAAGCATTGAGAGATGGAGTTCATGTCCTGAACTAGCCAGGGGAAAGACAATGTCCAGGGTAATTGAGAATTTTGACAAGATAGGGAAACAGTTAGAAAAATTAGATGTGCCAATTGTATTAATGGTGCTAGTTATCTTTGTGTACATCTCCTGTGCAGCTGCTATTCTCCCACACTGGGAAACCAGGTTAGATTTTCAGGAAGCTTTTTATTTCTGCTTTATCACCTTGACAACTATTGGATTTGGAGACACACAACTGGAACACCCCAAGTTTTTCTTGTTTTTTTCCCTCTATATTATTATTGGCATGGAAATTGTCTTCATCGCTTTTAAGCTGGGCCAAGACCGCTTGATTGCTTTGTATAAAAAGGTCATTTCATTTTGTGGGGAGAAAAAGATGCCATCAAAGAAGATATATCCAAAATAAGAGCAATCATTTCTCCTTCGCTTGTAAGCACTGGCCACTGCAATGAGATTAAACTGCTCCTGTGCATTTCTGACTTGGGCTGGCAGGAGGCATATTTTATTCTGATTTCCTCTGAGAATCCACTGTAAAATGGCTGAACACCTCAGGAGACACTTGGTGAAGGCATCTCCAGGGAGTACTTCCCAACAAGGTCCCATCTCCTAAATAAAAGAAGATGACACATGATGAAAAAGCAGAAGGCTTTCCCTGCCAGTGCTCCCTAGCACCTTTTGCAAAGCTCTGACTTTCAGCAGCCTTTCTGTCTTCTCTCCCACAGCAAGCCAGTTTAGGATTTTTTATTTTTTATTTTTTCAGCATTTGTCCAAGCAAGGTCCAGATCACTGCCTTGTTCTACCTTGTCTGCAGCCAGGGACAGCTTGGCTGTGGCTGTTGGTACTGAACAGGGACAGCATGCTACTGCAATATGATACATCATCTGAGAGAGCTGAGGAGGAGGAGCATGAACCCAGCTGCCCTTCCATCATGACTGCATGTATTGCAAAAACAGCACCTTTGTGCAAGCCAAAGGAATTTGAAAATTAAAGGAAGGAACACCAAATTGTCCCCTCTTTCTCTGTCCCCTGTCCAGAAATCGGTCAGATATTTGTTCATCTGTTCAGGGCTGAAGCCACTGCTTTCCCATCGTGATTTATCATATCTGTACTCAGCCCAGAGTCGGTATGCATCTCATCGTGCCCAGCTGGAGAAGTGCTTATGACAAGTTCTGCTCTGGAGATGGCCACCTGGGTGAAGGCACACAGTGACCCTGAAGCTGGGACACCAATCCCACAGTCCTCACTCCTAACCCATGTTTTGCTCTGCACAGACTGCTTGACTTCTTGGAGTTCCTTGATGCACTCACAGAAAGAAAGGCCGACCTGTTTCACTGGGGTGTGGTGAGGATCCTGTATTTTTGGAGCACATTAATATGTGAATAACGCTGTTTCTTCAAGATTTTGCTTATATTATTCATAATCTAATTCAAGCTAGCAGTGATAATTTTTTTCTGTCAAAAAAACCCCGTCTATAAAAGAAACCACTGAGTTTAATTAACCACTTCTTAACTTGCAAATGATATGCATGCCCACTGGATGTGGATGACATCTCTAGATATTAACGCATGCTTGGTTATGACAGCTTGTCATTATTCTCCATAGCAAATTTGCCATTTGAAGCTGAGATTTTATATAGCATCTTACCTCTGTTACACTCCATGTACATGGTAATGTGTGTGCAGTCCTTATTAACAATTAGTTATGATTAAGCACTGATGATATGCAAAATATATAATAAATGATGGTATATAGAAAAGTGTTTAATGAGCATAACAATAAAGAATACAGCAGCTGGAAGGATCTCCGGTTAATTTTTTCATGTTTACCACAACTTTGGCTTCACGTACAAAGTCCCTCTGTACAGACTACTCTCATATTACTATATTTCATGCCTTTGGATTAAAATCAGTGTAGAGCTTTGGATCCATGCCAGAGTTTTAAAAATCAATGAAAGGACTCGGATGATTTAAAGGGCTTTGGATCAGAGAACTTCCTGCTCCTCAGGGTTTTCCCTTGTGATATGCCTGACGCTGCCAGCATCAGTCAGAAATAGTCCTTATATCCTTTGACTTGTTACTCTTATATCAGTGAGAACTCATTTATGGAGAGAGATTAATCCTGAATTCATCCCCTATCGATTTTGCATTGACATGGTACCTTGATACCTTCACATTTACTTTATGGACTTAGGGAATTTTGGCTGGACTTGCAATAAGCATTCTGCACCAAATCATTCTAGTTCTGGCCAAGGGATGGCAGTAAACAGCTTTCCTTCATACAGAACCTGTCAGCTGTGGGGGGTGAAAATGTGTTTTATAGAAGGAGAGAGAACAAATCACATCACCATGACCCTCTGTAAAATGACAATGCACCTGCCTCTTGAATACAATGCACAGCTCTTGTCCTTCACATGCCAAAGAATACGCAAAACTGGAAAAAGTTTATAGGCCAGCGTAAAGGATAAATAAAGATAGGGAGCAACTTCCGTATGAGACACAGAGTAGCTCTCCAGTCTGGAAAGAGGCAAGAGACTGAAGGAGAGATGTGCAACACTAGAAGGGCACAAGGAGGGGAAATAGGGAATGATGGAATGATTGTTAAATGTCTTTCATTTTGAGAGCTAAGGCTGCCAAATGAAACTTGCATGTGGCAGGTTTAAGAAAAGAAACAGAAAGAAGAGAAAATGGTACTTCACGCAACATATAATGCAGCTGTGAGTACTCCCTGGCATGGGAGGATGTTGTGGTTGAAAGTTCACACTAGATCCCATGGGAGATGGGACAAAATCATGAAAGATAAATTTGAAAAGCAATTAAATACAAAGATAACACTTCTGGCTCAATAATCACTGACTCCCAAACTGGCAGATGAGGAGGAAGGCTCTCTACAAACTTTCCTGTCCTTGTGTTCTCCCTTTGCAACCCACCGTCTGCACCGCCTTGTGCTGACCTGATTCCAGTGCCTGTAGTGCGTCACAACAGGTTGTGATACAGCTAACAAAATATTCCGTAAATCTAATTTCTGAAGAGATATTTAATTTCAGATTTGCGTGCAAGGTAGACAAATGAGCACATTCTGATTCTGCAAAACGTATCACCAAAAAAATGCGATTTAGCAACACTACACACCCAGCCTGAAGCAAATATAACGTGGTCATTTGTCTTGTGAACCTAAAGGAGGGTGGATAGCTGGACACACACCCAAGTGTCAGGGATAAGAAGGCATTTATGTCTTCTGCTCAGTTGCACTGAAACATTCATCCCACACAAACAGGAATATCTGGCCCTAATTTTCTTATTCCCGAAGCTGGAAGCCAGTTTCCCAGAGGACAGGGCAGTGTGCCGCAGCCTTGCGCTGACAGCGACAGCAGCGCTTTTGTCTGTGCAGCAGGATCAGTAAATTTATTTAAGTATATTTATTTACTGTAGCTCAATAAATACAGCAACATAGTTAATGAAAATGAAACAAGGTAGTGAGTAGCAGCTCATTTAGTGAGCCTCAGGCATAAATATTTATGAGTTGACTGCTCTTGTCATGGTCTAAATCCTAGAAGAATTCACCACCTCTGCCCCCAGAAGATTTTATTCAACAAAATTAAGATGGAAATCCGCTTGTTTGCATCAAAGCAGCACAAAATACTGCTTTTCATAAGTTTTTTCCATCACATGCTGCATGAGGTGGTGGATTAGCTGTGAAGGGTTTCATGGAGGAGCTTTTCTATCAGGAAAGACGTGACTGATGGGGAAAGAGTTGCTTGATGTGTAACCCACAAAGGATATGAGTTATTACAGACCCAGCTGGAGAGCTTTACAGATCAAATGCGCTTGGTGCTGAAGGATGCTGGATCAATCACTCCTGATTGGGCCAAGATGGCAGCTGTCACGAGCACTTGGGAGCAGAGAGGAGGGTATTCCTGGTTTGGGAATTTCAGAGGGAGGGATGGAGGAATGAGTGGAGGGGACAGAAAATCATCTTTGGGCAGAAGGGTTAGAGGGAGAAAATTATAGCAATGGCAGTGGAAGGAGCCATTTACTGTATAGACTTAAATATGGTGAAGAGATGCCTGAAAGACCAAAAAGATGGTGAGGGCTGGTGCCTGTGGCCTGGGGAAGGTTTGTGCAGCCAGCCCACGGTTGGAGAGCCCTTTCTCAAACCAGCACAGTGGTCATGGTTGTTGGGCTCCAGCACAGGTGTCACCATCAGGAGCCACGGGGAGGGCAGAAGCAAGGAAGCCTCCTGAGAGATAAAACAGTGGCAGAAAGAAGATACAGGGACTAGACTGAAAAGCCGTTAATGAAACCGTCAGAACTGTTCCTCTTATCCTCTGCTTTGTCGTTTAAAGAATGACAACCCATTCAGAAGCATCTTTTGCACAAGCAATATGTCTGAGGACTCAGGAAATTCTTAATGGGCTTTAGGACTTGTCATCTGTGTGCCAGTAGTTCAGATGTAGTCCAGATTTTAGCGGGCTCAATGTTAATAACATCTGATAGCACTTTGATGGCCTTTATGCTTTTTCAACTCGTTCCAGGTGGAGATGCACCCACATCACAAAAACACTCTCACATAATGAATGCTAATAGCATGCACGGTGGTGGGCTCAGCACAGGCAAAGGCTGAGACTCCAGCTGAGAGGAGTCCCTGCAGCCCCCTCTGCTTCCAGGTTCCAAACATACCTTGTGACCCTAATTCTTAGACCACAGGGTGCATCAAATAGAGCATGTGTGGCTGTTGCATGCAATGTGAGTGTTTTGTGAAGCCAGAATGATGGCTCTTAATATTTTCCCTGGCTTTCACAAACAAAACATTTTTATTTAGTTGTTGTTTTTGTTATTATTATTATTAAGCACTTCCACAGGCTGTAGTCATCTGTTCTACCAGGACGTATTTTATTCTGAAAGCAACTTAAAGTATTTAGTTAGGCTACCTTTCCCTTTCTTCCTTACCTTATGCACCACATACATATAGAAAAAATATTGGTCAAGCCATCCAAAACAATAGCCTGGATTACATGTAAAGCAAGAGAGATCAGGTTGCTTAGGATAAGTTTCCATTATCTTTGTGGAAGTACATAAGAACAGATGGTGACAGAAATACTGGGAATTTGCTCCATCACTCATAGCAAGTAATAGCTGTGTGAAGACAACAGATCTCTCATATATGACTCCAATATTTTTAGGATAGCAGCCTGAGGTCTAAGTGCAAACCTTCACGGACAAGGAAGTCCATGAATGCGCTGTTTGTGCGTGCCAATAGCTGGTTGTCTGCACGTGGTACTCATTACAGAGTTCTAGGAAATGCTTGGACAAATGTTTGCCGGCTTGTGCACTCAGTATTGCATGTGAATCTGAGCTTTTTTTTTCCCTTCTTTTTTTTCCCTTTGAGTTAAAAAGTCAGTCTCTCAGTAGATAAAATCTAGTTCTTTTGAGGCTGGTTCAGACTTTGTCAAGCTGATGAAGCTCTCAGAGTCTGGGCACAGCCAGAATCCTCCTGACACAGAACTTGTACATAAAACTCCATGTCTGTGTATTTTCAGGATGTACCAATATCCAGAGGAAGTGGAAAGAAATGGGCAAGATGGAAGGGAAGGGAAAGGAAAACAAAGCAAGAAGAAAAGAGTAGACATCTGACAGTGAAAAATGAGCTGCTGTGTTAAGCATCTACTGATGAGAAATCAGTGTAACGATGTTGTCTAACAACATTGACTCACTACATTATCTGCTTCTACAAAGTCCTGTGTGAACAGGGGAACTGAGAGAGAGAAGACACCACAAAATCAGCATGTAAAATTGCCAACATACTTGATGCGCTGCTGGAAGAGAGTTACTTGACCTGCAGATTGATGCAGACTGTCATTGTGCTCTCTGATCAGTGCCCTGGGGGGGAAAGCCACCCGTTCACTGTCTTCTGTCACATGTGACGAAAAGATTTGGGAAGCAGTGCCAGAGTTGGAGGCTGGGTCCCTGGGTGTGGGTATAAGATGCTCACATTCTACAGTTTCCCCAGTTTGCACTTTTCCTGAGGCAAGTAATAGAAGTTGTGGCTGCTAAAGGACTTCGGGGGTGTGGGGAATTCAGTGTATATATAAAGCCTTCTGCCCACCAGCTTGATAATACACTCGGGTTTAGGCTATTTTTCCCCGCACACAACTATACAAAGCCTCAGGAGAACGTCGACTGCCTAGATTTCACTGATGCTTAATGGATGGTTTTCCAAATACACTTGCCAGCCACAAGCAGAGGGCTGCCATGCCTCCTGGATGATAGAACTGGCTGATGCCTGGATGAGAACTTCTAATGACACTTAAAAGAAGTTTGAAGAAAACAGAATTTTTGAATAGATCATAGCGGCATTTTCATAAAATGTTTTCAAAGCAAGTCTGAATTTCTAGGAGGATTTTTAGCTGAACTGCAAAACGGTGGGTTTTAGCCATTTCATCTTTGAATGACCCCCTGACATGAACATGTTCACATGACACAGAAGGGAAGGACCTGAAATATCAAGCTCTTTGTGGTCCCCCCACGCTGTCACTGTAACTCCAGCTTCTCGCACAGAGACGGCAACAGGTCAGGTCACTCTGCTGATGAAAGAGGACTGGCTTTCTCCAGGGCTGATTCCAAGTTTTTTCATATCTCCTGGGAGAACACCAAACTTTGGTATGATCCACTTCAGACCAGGAAATACTTGGTGTTCTTGGTAAAAGATGTTTCTCAAACAGTTTAAATAGTCTTACGTTAAGACAGTTTTGTAGTTACTGGAAAGGGTAAAAAAAGAGCAAATGAAGGTTCATGAACTTTCCTTAGAGTTTAAGAGCAGGACATGATTTGCTGTACTAAGAAGTTTGATTTACTGCCTGGATCTGTAAATAAAAAGTGCATGCTTGGGCTAACATTAGACAGCCAAGAGCACTTTTTTTGTATCTGCTCTGCAAGAAAAGTTATGCTACCAAATGGCTTTTACAGCAATTTGCTATGCTGATGAAACAAACACACTTTGTGTTCAAAAAGATTAAAGACTGGCAGGTATACGTGTTTTTACATTATAGAAAAGCCACCTCCAAATGCTACGTAAGAAGCAAAGGGCTGAATGCTGATCTTGAAATCCATGGCAAAGCTGACAACGCCTTTAGCAAAACCAGGTTTGGAAACAAGGGACAAATGAAACATGTTTTGCCATTAATCCCTTTGATCCTGGTTTTAGAAGAGTTGTTTCATGCCTAAACTGCCATCTCATGGAAGAGGTTTTTTCTACACACAAACTAGCTAAATTCCTGGTGGTTGTTGCTTGTCTTTTCTTTTTCTCATGAAAAGGCTGGCTATTTGTCTTTGCTATCAGCAGTGACCTGCAATCAGGATATGATCACAGACTCTGGAGACAGGGAAACTTCTCCATGAAATAAACCCAAGTTCTTCTTGGTCAAAAATAGAAAAGTATTAGGATGCATCTTCTACTTAGATCAAGCACTCTGTGGTTATTAATTTTTTTCTGTGGCCATGTTTTGGGCAGAGCTCCCCATCTCAGTTCCCATCAGTGGCCCAGCACATCCCTGAACCCTCAGGCAGAACCTGAGACATGTGACGTGCCCCATGGGACATCGAGGCTCACCCCATGATGGGGCAAAGGTTGAATTCTTCCTTGGAGAAGCATGGAGATTTCCTGTTAGCCTTGTTTTCCATTAAAAGAGAATAAGGAGACAGAAGCACCAAAATTAGCAATGCTATAAACTCAGCAACTAAGGAAGTAACTCAGTCTCCAGGTGATTTTAAAATAGGGTTTAGGGTGGATGTTCACTGTTCTCAGTATTTCTATTGTTGGGGAAAAGGTGTCACAAATAAACATTAGGAGGTTTGCTCCGGTAAAAGTCTCCAGCCTGCCACTTCAGACGGAAGGATTTGAAGTTGTTGACTTTGGTAAAAGCTCTTTTGATCTACAAATCTGACCTGCTTTTTAGTCTGAAAAGCATCACCGAGGAGCTATGCAACCTTTCAGAGCAGCTCCATTATAAATGAGGTCAAAAGATTTGGGCCCTGATTCTGATTTAACTTTCAGCAGTTTCAGAGGGAAGCACCTCTGTCAAAGTCAGCAAAACCATTAAATTATAAACCCAGAAGGGGATTAGGGTCAGACTCCTTGAATTCTGTTAATAATTATTATGGCTGGTGTTTATTATTTTTATTATGGCAGCTCTTCGGAGCATCTTAGATAAGGACCTTAAGTAACCATACTTTATCGAAGAGTTTCTAGCTGCCTGCCTGCCACAGCATGCATCTCTGTAACTAAAGCAGACCTTATCACTTCCTGCCCGTGCTGGCGAAGCAAGAAAGCAAAAATCTTCGTGGCAAGTGCACAAATATGTGTCACTGGGTGATTGAGTAGATCTGTGAAGCAGCTGCGGTGTATTTCAAAAAGGCAGAAACCTAGTGAAATAGGAGCCGTGAATGCAGAAGCCTCATGCAACACAAATTTCATTACAAGGAAAGTGTGTGCATTGCCTGCTTGTCCTGTTCCAGCTGTGTCACTTCACCCTGCCAGCTGTGTTCCAGCTCATGGGCACTTGACCTGACCAATCAATCAGTCAATGCCTGACCAACACAGTAGTTTAGGATGTTAGTATTTGTAAGTATTTATGGTGATCACTGCATAAACCTCTTGGATGAGGTTTAAAACCTCCTCTGGATATTGGGAAAAGCATGAATTTGTCAGTCTTCAGTAGTTAATTTAACATTCAGCAACGATCTGGATAGCTCTCATTCAAGGTGCTTGCAGCTGCCTGGAAAGCTGGAAGAGTGGGGTCATCGAACACAGCAAGAATTTGACAAGCAAAGAATGAATAAAACACTTCTCACCTCTCCAGAGTGGGGAAAGAGAAATGCGATAGACTTGCAAAATCTCAAATCATCAAGCACATTTTATGAAACTAGACTAGAAGGCATGTATGTCAGACAAGTGTTTATATAGAAGTGTTTATGGTTGTATTATTATATCTTCAAGATTACGTGATTTACAGTAGAAGATTCTGTATTCATGAGTCCATGAGCATCACTTGTTCACAGACAAGAGCTGCCTTTGAACCAAGCTGGAACAGGTGCAGAAAAGAGATCAGTCGGAAGAGCAACCACACTTGAACGCTTGTTATTTGGCGAGAAGGGGCCGAGAGAGACTGGTAGATGCTCAGAGGAAAAGGCACGTTTAAATTCAGAGCCTGCCTGGCTCACTCTCTGAAACATTTGTTGAAACTGGGCAGAAATACGCTAAGCTGGGAGACAGCTTCACAGCAAAAAGGGTTTGAAACAACAGGATTTAAAGGAAAGGAAAGCAAAGCAGATTGCAATGTCTGAGAGAGAGCTAGGCAAATGCACAAACTGTCTGATGGGTTGTAACTGCCCAGTCTGGCTAGGCAATGAGCTCCTGGGCCTCAGATAGCTCTTACTTCTGCAGTCCCATATAGATCTCTGGAGCACAGCAAGATGTAGCCTGTAGAGGAATGAAGCTGGGTTAATTAGCATTGATAATACACAGCTGTGGGTTGGCTTTAGGGGCAGCAGGTTGGCCGATGTAGACAAGGTGCAGCTGTGGCTGGTTAAGTTAAGTGGTTGAGAGCCAGTGAAGAGAGAGCAGCCGAGGAGGAAGCAAGACAAGGGAGAGTGTGCACTGGATGAGGTGAGGAGAAGGCAGCAGATGGATTGTATGAAGAGTATGACGGTTGAGATGGTGAAAGACCTTGTTGCAGCTGGCTAGCTTGGAGAGTGCTGCGACAGTAGCCTTGCAGTCTGTTAGTTCTACAGAGGTCTCTGGGTCCTTGCAATCTGGAGAATACACCCCAATCCTTCCTGCAAGATTAACGAAGAGATAACCTCTCTGGACTTACTGCCTATTTTAATTTAATTTTTAGTCCCAGTGAGTGAAGGAAAGTTAAACTTGTAGTGCAGCTGGAAAGCCACATACACAAAATATTGCCCACTTGAGTGGAAGTTCTCTTAAAGTCCCAGAGCCTTTTAAACTGAATCTGCTCCTTACTACCTCCTACTTGTACAAGATAAAGAGAAGCCAAAATGCCAATAGAAGAGCAAAACAGAGAAGCTGGCCACAGCCTTAGTCTGCCTGGGCCCTGAGGCACTAACAGGCCATAATGCCCCTGACCAGCCCGCTCGGGGCTTACCCCCACCCTGCCCAGGAGAAGCCCAGGGCCACCAGCAGTTGCCCCAGTGATGGCATATGATGCCAATCTCCGGCTCCCTACAGCCCTGCCCAACCATGGACCTGCTGAGCCAGGCTCCCCAGAGGCTGACATCCCAGCCTGGCTTCTAGTGCTCATGATCTCAGCAATTTCTGTATCTACATGCTAAGTGTATGTTCTACACTCTTGTAGACTTGTGGTCATTATTATATTGGGGGTACTTCCTAATGATTTATCAGCACCCTGTCCTTGTGGGTGCAGGAACTCCTGTCTCTGGTCCATGGAGAAGAAACAGAGGAGCGGAGAGATGAAATGATCTTGCTTAAGGTTTGATGCTAAATGTGGCAGGTGTTCATGCAGGTTTTTCATCATGATGTTCTGAGAGGGGAAGCCTACATGTGTAAATACTCTACAGGAGTATGTGCCTCTGGATCTGGGGTCTTTGATTAGAGGAGGATGCTACTTGCCTGGCGGATGAGTTGCTTCCACACCTTGCCATCACACTCATCTTCATGTGAACTCTGTGAGTCCCCCTGCTTCTGGACATGCAGGGTTTAACTTCTCTGCCCATGGCAATAAAAGCTGAGGTGTCATAATGTACTGTTGATCTATCAAAATATTTCAGCAATGTCAGATTTATTATTCTTTCAGCTGAGAGTCTGTTAGCATGCATGTGCTCTGTTGCCTTTGCTAGGCATAGGGCAGTGTTCAGGACGGTCAGAATAAATAGGTTATGGCAACTAGTTTAAGTGCTTAAATTCCTAGAAAGGCTCTCGAAGTCATTGTGTACTTATGTTTTGGTATGACTCAAAGGCTATTCTGAGTGAAGGCCTATCATTGGCAAAGAATTCCGGCCAGGTGGTTTAGCAGGTCATGTATTTAGCTTGTAAAATAAATGGAGTCATAAATATTAATAAGTACCCTGAGTCCTTACCTAACAACAGTGTGCTAGGAACAATTTTTCTGACTTCAGCTTTTCTTTCTGTTCTGGAGCCAAAGGCCTTTGGCGGAGGCAAACGGCTAGGTGAGGCAGGTAGGCTCTTTGGGGTACCAGGGACCCCGACAGGCTGACAGTGTGCTTGTGTTCATTGGCTACACTTCCAGTCTGATGCCTGGTTCTTGGAAACTCATCTACATGTGGTCATCGTCAAGATGCAAATCACAGCTACTGCATCTGCCCCCTCCCTGCCAAGTTTTTCATATCTAATTGTCCTGAGGGGCATGAACTGTTTCCTAAAGGGTGAAGCTCTATTTTCTATATATGCTACGCTGTCCTGATGGGTGAGTAATTTGTATTTGTGGAAGTATGCAGGCATCCACTAAATATAACCTGGAACTTCACAGCCGAGTGACTGTCTCAATGCTTCCTGGATGCTTTACATCCTCTGACATGATTCAGATGGATCTCTGTGGTGAGAGGACAAGGCACTGCTTGCATAGCTCAAGTAAACTCCCAAACCTGCAGTGACTGACACCAACTGCAAAACTTATTTTCTTCAAACGAAAAGCAAAGACCTTAAATGTGACCCTATCCCTGAATAATGCAGCTCCTGCTATTTTAGTTGCACTGCTAAAGTCCTGGGAGATGCCTCAGTGCATTTCAAAGACAATACCCTCACTCCAGCCAAAGGAAGCATTGACTCAGTAACGCCTGTGGAGTCAAGGCCTTTAATTGCCCTCTTCTCTGTAATTCTGGGTGCAGAAGCTTCCTGGTGATTCCCAGCTGTGGGCACTCCCCACATCTGCCTCAGCATCTATTGCAACAGTAATACGGGAAGTCATTCACTGGGAAAAAATATGTAATGATAATACCCTATATTTCATACAAAGTATAGAAATAATGCTCTATATTTCATGAGTAGATTTCTAAACCTCCTTCTCAGGGCTTGTGCCCATAACAAATCTACATCTTCACTGCTTCTCTTTGGCAGCACT
Organism: Falco rusticolus; assembly: GCF_015220075.1. Taxonomy (NCBI): domain Eukaryota; kingdom Metazoa; phylum Chordata; class Aves; order Falconiformes; family Falconidae; genus Falco; species Falco rusticolus. The sequence goes on from NC_051195.1 coordinate 36,995,875, forward strand.
GACATGACAAAGGTGTGAAGCCAGCACTGACATCAGTGAAATACAGAATTTTTTACACTGTGACAGCACATTTGGAATGGGAAAATGCCCTGGATTTGTGCTAGGCACTTGCTTTTTGTGTGGTGTTACAGGGCAAACTGTGCTGACACAAGGTAGCACTGATTAGTGTCATGTTCCCTACACAGCAGCAGACTTTGAAGGAGCAGAGCTGGGAATTTCTAAAATGCCTTGAGGAGCCCATGGGAAAGAGCTTAGCCAGCTAGAACATCTTGTGTAATGGTCAGATTTTCAGACAACCTCACGGTGGGGGTTAAACATCAAAGGGGTGCATGGGGTGCTTCTTCCTATATCACACAAAAACTCATCTCTCTGGCATAGGGCTGGTCCAGACTGCTCCAGTGGTCCCACTGATGCCAGGACCTGTGATGCCATGCTATGACATGTGCCTCTGGCAGGTCATGCTCTGCCTGTCTGAATGCAGTTGAAGGTTTATAGCTCAGCCAGTGAAGCTTGCAGAAATAAGAGTGAAAGGCTCAGACGTATTTACTTCTGGGAATAATTAGGAAAAAAGCCCAAGTTCTTCGATCACAACACAAGCCATCCTGGGTTTGGATTGTGGTTTTCAACATTATGGTTGCCACTGAAAAATAGTAGAAATGTATTTATGGAAAACAATATTTTTCTTTACCGTTTCTTCCTAGAAACATCCCTTTCCATTCTTCACTCAGCAGAAGCGATGAGATACTTGCTCCAGCGCATCCCTTTCATAGCTCTGCCTCTCCCTGGAGAGAAGTAAAGTTGTTCTTAAGCAACTTCAGAGTGAAGGATGTATGATAACGCTTATGGTCTGACCTCCGTGATCTAGATCCTTGAAGTGAGGTTGGACTTCTTATTTTCTTTCTTATGGTTTCCGCTTCTGGTGTTTTTAATGGTGACAGCACGAAATAGAAATTGGAAAAAAAGAGAAAAACTTATGGTTAAAAAATTCTCACTGTATTAGCGTGAAGTTTGTTTTTTGCATTTGCTATATTCCCTGAGAGTTACCAGTAAGTGCAAATGCCTTGCCTTTATTTTTACTCTTCGGGCTGGGTCGCTCGGAGCACGGCAGACCCCTGTCGCTCGGTACCCGAAGCCACTAGATGGCGCCACGGGACCTGGTTCCTGCGGGGCCGGGCGCCAGCAGGCGGCACGGGCAGGCACAGGGATGCGCTCCCCTTCCCAGCTGATCCAGCACGGACGGACGCCTGACAGCGCCTGGGGATGTGGTCCTGCACGGCTAGCGGGCATCGGCTTTGGTAACCAGAGAATGAGTTAGCAAATGTTACGCAGCTGTGGTTAGGAACAAGGTTCTTTGCGTAGGAATAGTGCATTTGTGAGGACTTCAGAAGCAGATGAATAAAGTTTAGAAAGGAAAGAATAACAAAATACGTAAACTTTACATAGAAAACCCCATTTGTTATTACTTTTAAAGCAAGAAGGGACCACAAAGATCGTTTAGTGTGATGCCCTACCTTTACCTACACAAAGAAAGCATAGATTTTTAGGACGCTTCTCAATCAATTGTTATTTTAACCTTTCTTTTAGACAAAAAATACATAGAATGTATGGAAACATCACAAGTTTCTTAACCACAGCCATATGAATGGGTAAATTGAGGCACAGAAGTCTTCAAGCCATACAGCAGCTCAGGGCCAGAGCCAGAAACAGCAGCTGGGTCTGCTGGCTGTGCCGTGGTGCTGTTCCCCTGCCTCTCTCCAGTTCCTCTCTTGGTCCCCAGGAGGTGAAAGAGAGTTTCCTCCAGTGCTGGCTGCACATTACTGCCCAACGCAGGGACAGAGGAGGTGATGAAATGCCAGTCCCTAAGCCAGAGCCACCCAAACCCATAGGGGAGCCAAAGAAGCTTGAGGTCTCTGCGACCCTCGCTCACGTGCAAGTGCAAAGGGGCACAACCCCTGCCTGTGCAGCTGTGTGTGCCGCTAGGCAGGAGCATGGGCTGCTGGCAGGAGACCATAATCTGGAACTGGGCACATTCTGCTCTGTTTTTTATTTTGTTTTGCTTTGGCTGAATGACCTAAAACAAATTACAACTTTCCTTGGCTTCATTTGCCCTCTTCCATTGAAAAAATAATATCTTTGAGGACTGTGGCAAAGCTTAATATGTTGTTTGTTCAGCAGAGGATAAAAGAGTTAATTAATGCCAAAGGAGGGACTGGATTCTGATTCTTTGTTCTCAGAACTGATCTGTACAGGCCTTTCCAGCATTAGAAAATGAACATATGAAACACCCCAGACAGAAACACTGATTTTGAAGTTTTTCAGTCTTAAAATGCAAAAAAATCACTGGTCAAAAAAAAAAAAAAGGATATAAAAAAGGCAAAAAAACCCCATCACCCATCACACTAAAATTAAAATAATGGTCAACACGAACCTTAACCTAATCAGAACAGTGTTGACTTCAGAGTGTGTTGGAAGGCAGGGGAGCTCTTGGGAGTCATGTCACAAAGCAGATCCCATGTGCAACTGGTGGTGGAAGATGGGTAATCACTTTGGGAGTTCAGTGGGAAGTGTTTGTTACCATTTCAGCATTAGGAACAGAGCAAGAAAGAAGAAATAAATCCTTTGATACTTGATTTTCTTTGAGCAATATCTTTCTTAAAATAAAGAAGTTGCAGGAGCTCTCCCTTTCTGCTTTCTGGAAATAGCTGAGCAACAAGAGCAATGTGAGGTGGGTAGGAGTATAGCTACTCCAGGTGTCTGTGGACCAGGAGTGCATTTGGAAGTGAATCTCTTGCTTGTCCCCACTTGCTGCACTTGGATTTGCACTCCAGAGTGGGCACATGGATCCCTGGGAAACTGCAGGGTGCTCACCAGGAATGTGCCCCAAGCACTTCCATTGCTGATGACTGCTGGGTTGACAGGAGCAAACTAGAGCTAATCCAAAGTAAAAACCCCGAAACACAGATGGTGTGGACAGGAGTCCCCGCTGCCAGCTGTGCCACCCTGCAGGTATGCTCTTACTGTGCTGCTTTGCTTGCTAATGTAGATATGTAGTAACTGATACGAAATCCTCTTGGAGGAAAGGTCCAGGAAACTGCTGAAGGTGATTGTAACTGGTGATATTCATCCTACCTAACTGGAGCTGCTGGAGACAGACAGGCATGCAGTCTGAGTCGTATCAAGACCTCCTCTGTGGTGGGAGAAGAGAAACTGGCATTCCCAACCCATCTCTCAGCACTGATGAGGGAGAGAGCCCAGACATCTTCCTTCTTAATGGATGAAGCCACACAAGTTATTTCTGTGCACACATTCTAGCAACCAGCTATGCTAAGACTTAAGTGGTGAGCATTGATATCATGGCACTTATGGTCTTGCCCTTGCCTTCCTTGTCTTTTCCTCCCTTTCCCTTTCTCCCCATGGACCATCCAGCCCATCCATGCCCTATGCTACCCCACACCACTTGTCATGGCACTTCTGCTTGCGTGGCTTTCCTGGGAGCTGGGTTAGGGAACGGATCCCGCTGAGCGATACCCTGCACACACAGATTTTCTTTCCAGGCAGATCAGTTTCCCCCATCCATTTCACATCATGCCCATGAAAACAGCGTGGGGGAGGATGTTCTCACCACCATTCTTTAAGGCTGTTGTTACCACTGAGCACTTCTAAATATCACCTAGCAGCCTGGGGTGAAATCTGTGTCTCCACCCAGATTTCACACCGAAACAGCATCCCTGAGATAGCCCCCTCAATGCACACAGTGCTTTTTTTCTGCTTTGGAGTTCCAGCCTTTGTTGGAAGCCTCCAAACACCGTTTTTGCTTTACGGGTTATCTCTGAAGCAAACTCCGCCATTTCCATCCCACTGCAAGCAGTGATTTTCCTATTCTGTAGCCAGTCAATATTTGAATTGGCAAGAAGGTGGGTGTTTCAAAGGACAGATAATCTTTTGTTTGTTCTCTTCCAACCTTGCTCATACTCAGCCCAGACTTCTGCTTAAATGTCGCCGGTTTCTCTTATTATTGCTATTTTTAGTGGAATTTATGTTGCAATGGTAGAGGCCATGGGGCTTGAATCATTCCAGCTTATAGCCTTGGTAGCATCGCTGATTATAACTGCATGAGGCAGATCTGATGTAAATACGCCAAATGTCAGCTGCTGCACTGCAGCCCCATCCTGGAATAACACCGACCTTACCAGCCCTTTGAATGCTGCTCCAGCCACTGAACTTTCCCTTTCCTGAACACAGGAGGAAATATAATGCATGGGGAAATAGAACGGCTGCCAGCAACAACAATAAACACACTGTGGGTGAATCTGCTGTAACTGGGAAGGAGAAGGAGATGTTAACCACTGGCGACATGCTCCTGAGTGTCATTCCCAGGCCATGGAGCACAGCGTGTGACCTTGGGGTACCTTTCAGCCAGGAGGGGGGCAGCGGGCGCAGATCCTGCTGCCGGCCCCATGCTGCCTCCTTCACCTTCCCCACAGCCCGCCCGTGCCAGGTGCTCGCAGGGGTTTCTCGGTGTTTGCTTTGGAAGGAGGGGAGCGGGCAGATGCTGAGCGTGCAGAGCAAACACAGCAGCCCCCATGCCCTCCCCCTGCACCCGTCCCCCCCGCCTGCCTTCCCCCCTGTCCCCCCCGCCTTCCCTGGAGCAAATCTCATGGTTCAGACAGAAACCTGGGCGGCAATGGACATTGCTCAGAGCAATGGGGACTTCGGAGAGAGGGAGAGCGGCAGAGACCAGGCAGCATTAGCTGGGTCTGCACCCCAGGCCTGCACAGAAGGGTGGAAACGGACCCAAATTCACCCCCCTGACACAGATTTATCACTGGTCTCCATCACCGGCCCCATTTACATTTGCGCAAGCCGTATCTGTGACTCCATGACTCAGAGCTGCAACAGGCCGTATTTTCCCAGGCGGTGGTTATTGTCAGATAAGGGTAAGAGAAAGCAAAAGTGCAGTTCATACGCAGAGGGATGTGCTGGGTCTGTCTGTACAGAAAATAAGTCCAAGTATTAATTTTGTTATCTGCCCAACGAATGCTGCTTCTTTTATTAGAAAGGAATGACTGGCAATCCCTAAAAAAATGCTCAAGAATTATACTGGAGCAAGCAAATTATTTTGGTGAGTATTTGTTAACATTTGTCAATTAATCTGTTTTGGAGAAACACAGATTTTAAAAAGAGCAAGATCTGTTCCCTAAGGGTACCATCTGAACACCTATCATCAAAGCATTGTGCTTTAAATAATATCATATATCCATAGGAAATTACTGGAAAGACTATGCGACCGAGAATGTAAATGTTTAAGACAAGATATCTTTGCTTCTGTTTATTGATCTCCTCTGTACACTTCAGACCTGGTTCTCTTTCTGATTCCACAAGTTCTGCTTATAGAACTGACAAATAGAAACAGAAACATGTTATCTGTGTAATCTAATAGAATTATACCACACAGGAAACAGTTTCTAATATTACGAGCCATTTACACTGAGTTGCTTGTTGTCTCATAAAGAAATACAAATGAGTTACAACATTTGATAAATACCAAGAAGGTATGCTCTGCTTGTGCAATATCCACAAAGAGAAGTTTCAGCTACAGAATATTGCATCTGCTTTTGTAAAAATTTTAAATTTGGAACTGCTGAATGGTTAATAGAAGTGCTGTTTGGACTTGGGCAGTTGCGTTCAGTCTGCAAAGGAACAAACTGCTCAGCTCGGTGCTAACAGAGGGGTGGTGTTAATAGTAATGATAAATCCCTATTGATGTGTTAGTGTCTGTTTGGAGGCAGCTTGTAGTCCCGGGCCAGGAGTAGAAGCCCTTGATTCTATGCACTGTGTACCTAAATAATATAAAGGTAACGCCTGCCCTGAGTAGCATATAATCTACATCAAAGAGAGGAGAGGCAGGGAGAGCTGCATTACAGAGCACAAAGAGAAAAAAGGCATCACCTAATGATCAATTTCTATGTGCCAGCTGTCCATCTGCTGGCCAAGATTGCTGTACTCTTCATGGGCTGAGGGAGGACAGCAAAATTTCTTTAATTCTCTGGAGAATGCCTTCGGTGTCAAGAATAACAGGAGAAAAAGCACAAGGTATTTTTTAAAAACACAACAGAGTTTGAGCAGTAGCAGCAGCAGAGTGGAAGCATTCTGGTAGCATAGAAGCACCCAAGGACACACCTTCAGGGAGGCTCTGTGTTTATTTGTAGCATCCTGCTTTACTTTGGTATTCATGGACACAGCAACCGCACTTTCCAGCAGGTGCAGTAAGTGCAATTAGTTACTATGGATATTGATCCTGCCTTTAAAGTCTAACTTTGAAGTTATTTTGGGTTATCTAAAAAACAAAGATGTAGCATAATGCTTTGCCTTAACTCTGATTGTGAATTTCTTTTATCCTTGATTCCCCCCTTTATTACTTTGCTTTCTCTGTTTTATTTATCCTTGTGAAGGGAAAGTCTATGCAAATATTATGATTTGAAAACACAGGTGATGGAGGTAGCCTATTGAAAGCCCCTTTCATGTCGATGCAGGCTCTAGCAGAGCTAAATTACAGGTCATTGTTTCCAAAAAGTGGAAGTTGGAGTACCTGATTATTTTTGACAAAAAGAAAGCACATGGAAGCAAAACACAGAGCCTTCAACAATAGGTGAAATCAGAGAAATGTTCAAGCTATGTTTGGATTCAGAATGAGACCGGGATCAGCCCAGAATTCAGAGATGTCCAGCTCATACCAGAAACAAAGGTTATTTACGAGTACCTAGATGTGAGTTTTGAATTTCCAGAACTCCTGAAGGTTACAGGAGCTTGATTCTTAGACCCTTGCCTTGGGTGTCCTCCCTCTGAAAGTACATGGGATCTCCTACAATATACTTACGCAGCAATCTAAGAAGATACAGAAAGAAAACAAAGCTTCTAGATAACAGAGGAGTACTTGTTATGTTAATGGAAGAGGAGATGCAGTGCTCCATGAGACAATTTTGCACTGAACGGCCAGGCCTGCGTTTGAATGACTGCAATCCAAACAAATTTCATTTCACTGTAGCCGGCTGGCTGACAGTGTGTTGTTTAATATTTAACACAAGATATGGCAGAAGGATGTGAGGCCTCTTGCAGTTACAAAAAGGGAAGGAACTTCCAGTGTTTGCTCCAGGCCTGATATATGGTCCTCTAGAAAAAAAGGAAAGCCTCCTCAGAAATTATGCTGCTTCAGGTTTCATCTGATGTACCTCTGTAGGAGTCAATCAGTGGTGTTCAGTAGATAGAAAACGTTTTAAAAATCAATATTTAATTTTGGAAAATTATCAGTTACAGATATACAGTGTTCAACAACTATGTTCTGTTAATATTTTGGTGCTTCTTACTTTTTATCAGAAGCTTCTTCTTATGGTGATTGTTCACAATGTACTATTTCAAGCATCCTTCATTTCCCCAAAAAAGGATTTTTAATAAGACTACCAGGAAAAGTTATTGGGAAATACATCATTATGCAGAAGCCAATTAGCACCTTCATCAGTTCTTCACCTTCTGTACTGGAGGCAATCTAGATAGTTAATTATAATTATAATTACAGTTACAGATACAATATGCAGCCTTCAGCTTTCTAACCTGGATTTGTCATGAAAAAGGCACAGAAAGAGAAGGAAAAAATGAATGAATATATGGACTCCTGTTAAAATCCAGAACCCTTTGTCCCCACGTCGAGGACTTAAATAATGAGCTAGACCAGACTGGGAGAGAAGATATTAATCTGTAGTACAAGTCAGTGTGCTGCTCTGTCCATTTCCATTTAAATCCTGAGTATGCCCTCAAAATGGACAAAATGGGATTTATGCTTTAAATCTGCATACAACTCTGGTGTGAAGTAGCTGTAATGCCTGGATTTCATCCCACTAACTGTAGTAATTTCTGAAAACACAAAGTCTGCTTTCTTTATGTAACAACTTCCTTTGATAATAACCAAAGAAATGCAGCCTCTAAATCTGCAAGGCTATTGTCCATAACTTCACGAATATGATGGGATCCCCTAGAAGCCAAAAATCAAGTGCGTGCAAATATTCACCCATAAAGCTCATTAAAGGGCCTGAAAGTTGAAGAGGTTATGAAAATGATTCTCCCTTAATTTCACCAAATGAAGCAAACAAACCTTTTGAAAATGAAAATGAGGACATCAGATAATGAATAACTATAAAGGCTTATTGGAACTTAGATGTGCTCCCCTCAAATATAATTATGCTTAATATGATTTCATCAAATGTCACTGAAGAGCTGGAAACTCATCATGATGAAACACTTTTCGCTTCTTCTGCCCTTCAGTGAGAAGGTCTCATCGGGCTTTATAAATATTGACAGTGACTGACTGTCCCTGCAGGGAAAATCTGGTGACTAGAGAATGTGGATGCTTAATCTAATACACAGCCCAGCCAGCGTCACACGCCGGGTGCGAGATCGAGCCTCTTGGCCCCGTGCTGCACGGCGCAGCCGTGGTGCCCACGTCCCACACATCTGCAGAAAGCTGCTGCTGCCTGGCTCCTGCTCCATCACCCCACGTCAGCCATAGATGTCTGCAGGTTGACCTGCTATACCTGGCACATGAGGTCCTGGAGCAGAAGAGGGGCAGTGATGCTGCCCTGTGCCTCAGGTAACATGCTGCTGGCAAGCAGTTCAGCAGGTGGGGCCTCTGATGATGCTCAGAGGTGGGAAGGTATGTCACCTCCACTCACATCTCGTGTATCAGGATCCTAAGTGTTTGTTAGATCTGAAGAGCTAACTGTGGAACTTCCCTCCCCTAAAACATCTAAACTTTTCAGCAATGAACTAACCTGTATTGGATCAATATTTCAATTGTAGTGAGTTGCCATGGAAAGCAGAGGAACAAGAGCGATTTGTGAATATTGAAGAGCTGGCCCCACATATTTCATATGTGATTGGCTTTCTTCACACAGAAAAGCTGAAGGAAAAATTATATAAAATTATACAGATTATATAAAGTTATATAAAGCCATTTCATATATGTATATTGTATGACAAAGAAGATATTCCATGTCACAGAATCATGATTTTACATAACTCCTCTCTTTCCTTTTCAGAAAGGTAGAAGTCTTATACAGCAAAAATTTAATACCCTTGACATCATGCACTGAGGAATCCCTTCACCCCCTTTGCAGAAACACTCTCCTACTCACAGGCTCGTCCCTGGATGAAGACAGATGTACTGCAGGTTTTTAAATGCATCATTCAGCAAATCACATTTTTCTATTTCATGGCTTCTGTGGTCTTATCTATTATGTTGCATTCTGCTATATTAAAGGAAAAATCTCTGGTTGCCAAACTGAGCCTTTTTAAGGTTTTGAGGGAAAACTCTTGGGCTCAGCTTAGATTTTACAGTTCATGGCTTCGCAGTTCGAATGAATGCATCTTTTGACTCAGCAGTAGCTCCGTTACTTATAGTTAACTTCTCAGCATAAGAAGGGTGAATCACTCCGTTCCCTGACTCTGTGAAGAAGCTTGGCACCACGCGGCTCCCAATGACTGAATGGGGTCTCTTCTGAGAGATGCTGCAAATTCCCTTCTCCATGAGGCCCCTTCCTCAACTCTTTTCCCACCTGCATTAGGGCTGACAGCATTTTGCTCTCTTGATGCCACCTGCTTCACATCTACACCCCCCTCCTTTCCTACATGCCAGACACAAGTAGTCATGATTCCTTGCCATTATGTCAGTTAATTACTGGTTTGTTAACCATCTGACACCATGCCAGCTCACTTCTCTGTTGTGTTAGTATCAATATTTGAATAAAATGGTAAAAAGAAAGGCATATAAGAAAATACAAGCATAAGAAAGCACTTTATTAAACTGCTTTCCCCTGGAAGATCCATGGAAATCCTCTAGCCCATGTACCACTGAGAGAGCTCATCTCAGGACTCCTGCGGCCCTGAGAAGCTGTCACTGACAGGGGATCTAACACCCTGGGAAAGATATGGTCCTTAAAAGAGGAATCTCACATGAAAACGTGCTGCAAGTTCACCAACAGCCAGAACTTTCTTTACTGCTTGGAACCTTCTGGCTCATATTTCCTTCCTCTTTTCCTGACTGCATTTAACATAGCTTCTGCTCAGTCAGAATCAGAGTCCATTAATACTTTTGCTATTTGTGTCCCCATAGAGAATATCAATAAAGACATCAGGGGAAGCTCAGTCCAATATGCTCCAACAGAAATATGCAGTTGCAGAGCACACATATAAGGCTTCACATCTCTTTGTTAAGTAGGGTTGAAAATAAAACTACAGAGCACACCTGAAGTATCTAATGTACCCACACATACACATACCTATGTTTACATATAAATGTGACATTACATGTCCATGCTCATGGACTCCTGCATGTACAAGGCAAAATTACCTCCCACGTTCAGACTGCACAAGGCTTCCAAAAGCTCAAAACACTGACAGAAAATAGGAAGCAGCACAGCCGATTTTGATGGCTTCCAACATGAAATGACAACCTTTGTTCATGAGTATGGGCAAGCCCTGCTATAGCTAATGGAAATACATCCATTAGCAGCACCGATTTATTCTCTTTTCATTTTTTGGTTCTACCAAGCAAAATAAAATAAGAAGCAAAGCAGGCTTTATGCTAAGGGAAATGCAATTTTGAATTTGAATGCATGGAATACATTTTGGGTACTGATTGGGAAAGAATCATTTGCTCAGTGTTTTGGGGGTCATTAGTCTGTAAGACAGCACAGTCCAATCCAGCACAGACTAAGTTTGCCAGTGATGGCTCTCGTACAGTGTGGAGCTAATTAGCCCCTCTGAAATTTGTGCTCAATCCCTTGTGGATTTCTTTCTGGAAAACCCGTTTTAAAATTCCTTTTAATGCTTTACATCTCCAGCTCACTCTTTCATTTTTCAGTGTAGGACCAGGGAGAGTATGTCAGTCTTGGAGATTATTCACAGCTCATCACACTTGTAAACAGGCACACTGTTCTGATCTGTAGCATTGCTATCATTAATAAGAAAAAAAGTAAAGGGGTTGTCCTGCTTTGATTTTCTATTGCTGAAGTCAATGCTGAAGAAAAGAGGCCGTGAAAGAACCCCAGCACTTGTACCTTCAGGTCCAGGCTGTAAGCACTACCAAGCACATGAACTCCAGCGATGAAAACACCATGGATTTTAGTGGAACTTCAGGGAAACCAACAGCTCTGCCTATGAAAGAGCTAATGGTTAAACATCAGAGTCCTATTTTCTGCTGTTTCCTTCACTTATCACTTCTTCCTTTCCTCCATTCACCTCCTAGCCTGCCCTGCTTGCAACATCCATCGTTTATTTCTGCCCCCACAAAGGCTTTCCGTTAACAACCTGTATGAGATGCCCTCTGCCAAGTGTAGCCCAGGGGTGCTGTCTCACTATCGAGTCCTGTGCCCATGTTATAAAGTCAGACTCCCACAATGATTTTCTCAGCAGACTGACAACATGTTTTCTCTTTGGCTGAGCAGTACCATCAAGCAGCTGCAAAAAATTACAGGCTGTGAAATCTCTCTGTATTGTTCCTTCTGTTAGCAGTAAGGATCTGTTGGAGCTGAGTTTCCATCCAAATGTGTAAACACTGCTTCCCAGGAATACTCCAGCTAACTCTGCTCTAACCAGCCACTGTTGGATTATTTCTAGGCATTAAAGAGATTTTCTTCAAACAAACACATTTAGGATTTTCTAATAGCAATTTAAACCTAATCTGAGAATGTCTGGAAGTGGAAAATGACTTCTACATGCAGAGGAAAGTGTTCCATTACCAGTAATTTATTGTCTTTAAGAGCATCACTGGAACATTTATTGACACAACAAAACACAGACATTTCTGGTTTATTGTAAAATCTCATTGCACTCAGCCATTTGTGACTAAGCACAGCAGTGCAATTTATATTCCTGGCCAGGGCTTCCTATTTTTTCAAGTGCGTTTAGACTCCTGTGAAGATTGTATGATACAAGCAACAAAAAATATCTCATTGAAAATAAATGCAAAAACATAAGCACTCTTGGTGGAAGAAAATTGAGTAAGGTTTTTAAAAAAGAATTTGGCTGAAGACATTTCCTACAGCATTTCCAGTAGTGCATGCAGGTATCTAAGAGATTTTGACAGATTTGATGAAGCAAAGATTTCAGTCATTCTAGATCATAGATCACATTTCTCTGTGTTAAGAATTCAACAAGCTCATGTAAGATATAAACTTGGTTTGTGTCTATTTACTTGACTCTGGAACAGATATTCCAGCGAAACATAATTTCTATCAAAAGGTTACACAAAGAGCACTGTTCAGAGAGCATTTTTTTTAAAAAAAATACTTAAATGGTTATTATTATTGCTAGCACATTTTAGGATCCAGTCTTAGAGTAGAAATCTTCCTTGATTTTCATCCATTAACAAAGGGTGAGGATGGTTTTAAGCTACTCTGGATGCCCTACAACAACCAAGGTTTTGTTCCAGGTGTCTAAGGAGATCTTGAATGAGTTATACGTGTAGCAGAGAGGTAGAGCTCATGCACCCCACATTTCACTGGTATTCTACTGCAACATTCAGAACAAACTCAGAAATTTTGCAAGAATTCAGAGCTGTCCAATGTCAATTTTTAACCTTCAGATCTTTCAGACCTGTGTATTTATGTTGAATGTATTTATTTCTTGGTACTTTTGACCAATTTATCCTTCAACTTGACCTGTATCACCTTTCAAAAGGAAATTGAATTGACATTGCAGGTTTGTCTGGGAAAGCCCCATGGCTCCTACTTGCAGGGTTGCACCTCCCTTGTTTTTTGCTGATATTCATTAGAAATCTTTTGTTGCATTTGTGGCAGATTGTTTTAAATAAAAAAACCCAAGCTGGTTATTTGATGACATCCTTCATGGAAGACTCTCAAACATAACATATATGTTAATGAACAAGACTGTGTGAAGCTACTGGTGATCAGGTAAAGAGCGTTACACACATTATACTGAGGCAGCAAGTGATTATACCAAGGGTTTGTCTCTTCTCCCAAGTCAGATGGGTTAGCACAGAGAGGCAGCTGCAGAGGGCAGTTCAGACTGCAGCAAGGGCAGCCACCCTTGAAAGCGCCAATCACCCTTCCCTGAGCTCTCAGGGAGCTCAGAAGGGAAAGAAGTAGGTGGTACAAAGCTCTCCTCTTCTTCTGTCATCTCACCTTTCCCAAACAAACAGGATATTTTATGTAAGGCCTTTTCCTTTTGCAAAACCATAGCAACTCCCTCCATACCCATGAACTTCTCATTGACTGCATTTATATATAACATATTACATACAGGTCTGAAGAGATTTTATTTACACCAGCAATATAAATAAGGCCACACAAAAGCTTTTCATCTCCAGCTAATCTAGTATCTTTGTTCCTGCATTGCAGTTGTTGGTTTTCTTGCAAGCTCTGAACGTTTCTTTGTGCTATTATCCCATAATTATTTCATTAGGAACCGTAAGGCTGTTGCATCAGCACAGCACATTCAGCCCAGGTGCTGCTAAAATTATAATCTATGGGAAGCAATCACAGCATGCAGCAGTCTGCAAGTCACACCTGCTCTGCATGGTTGGCTTGTTTTTCATTATGAATTTTCCACAGGGTTTAATCCAGGATAATATACTTAGGTGTAGGTCTGACAGGCAATTCAAGGATTTTAGAGTGGATTCACTTTCCACAATAGATGGGATTTGCTCTTAAATGTTAGCAAAGTAAGCCAACTTTTTGGAGCCACTTCCACTAATGATGATTCTGTATTTGGGGGATTCTATTGTAAACTCTTAAACATGTCAAACAAAACATTGTTTTATTTTATTGACACTCAACTCATCCTTTAGAAAGACAAAGTTACAGCTTGGTTTAACCTTTTCACATAAGCAGAAGCCAGCTGTGCTAAAACTGTGTTAAAGAACAAGGAATGACTTCACAAGAAGTCCGAGGCATCCCCCTGCTCGGCACGGCAGCCCTGGCGTGACTGCTGTGCCCTCGTGATGTGGTGCCATCAGGTGCCAACAGCACCCACCCACCACGTAGGTTCCTTTACCGTGGTGCATGGGTATGGCTGAGCCAGCCAGGAGGTCCTGAAACAGTCCACTATGCTCACGTTGTGGGGTTTGCAGTAAGCAGGCTGTCAGCAAGCATGGAAATCCTGGACAGGAGAGATCCTGGACAGGAGAACCCTAACAACTACCTGGACAAGAGTTCAGGTAAGTCAGGACTTGTGGTATGACTTTCAGGGTCTGGGAACACAATGCTTTGTCATGACGGGCCAGCAACTCACCTGAAATGCAACCAAGAGGTAGAAGTGCTTCTTCATGTTTTACCCATTTTTGTCTCTTGGTTTGCACTTCTTTCGTTGTGCTAAACGAAGGTTTACAGATCTACGGGAGGCATGGAGCCACCTCTTCACTGCTGGCTGTTCTGAAAGTGCACAGAAAAAGGAGAGCCTGCCCTGGCCTCCAGCTGCTTCCTCCTATTGGAGGCAAACATTTCCCCCTTCACTAACTCTTGAGTTGTGTCTTGAATGTACAGAGCTACTCGGGTTGAGTTCAAGGAGGATATTCCCCATAACTGATTCAAGACCTGGAAAAAGTATTCCCCTGCCCAGCAGTCCTGCTTTGTATGTTTCCGCCTCTGAAGTTCCGCTTCGTGAACTTTTTTGGCTTCATGACTCTCACTGTCTCTGAGCCTTTCCTTTCTCCTACCATAGCACAGCTGACAGTGAGTGCATGTCATACTTCAAACTCGCCTTGCCTCACTTTCAGGATCTCTTTTGCTGGGGACACCCCTGCATTCATGCACGCAGCGTCGGCCGGTTTCTGCAAAACTCATCAGTGTGAATGCAGGCAGTGTGTTGCACACCAGCAGAAAGAAGAGGCTGAATCCAGTTTTTGATGCACAGCTATGCTGTGGCAAAGGGCTTATGATGCGCACAAACCCCGGCTAATCTTTTAACCAGTCGGCAAATGTTAAAGGTGAACAAGTACTTAAACCAAACGGACCTCAAAGCTTCCTGTACGCTCCAAGTCAGTGCACAGGCTGACGCCTGGGCTAAAGAAGCAGGAAAGTATTTGCCTCTGAAGCCCAGCCACTGAAGGAAAAGCTGTTGCTTCATTTCCCCACAACCTGCTCACCCTCTGCTTTGCCCTTCAGACTTCCCAGGGCATGTGGCTTGTGCACCATTACCTGAGTAACTGATGCACAGTGGCATCTTACACGCATGCACATGCACACATGCAACCATTTATGTGCCTATGTCTGTGTGGGTATAAATACAAACACATACTATATCCTTATTACCAACCATATTTCTTAATACATGGAGAACATGGTTTGTGTCTGGAGGGGACTCTGCTTTCTTGCAAAGACACCTAAAAGGTACCAGTTTAAAAAACCATGTAAGCGGTCAATATAAACACAATTTACATGAAATGACTGAATTCCTCTAAGCTCCAGGGACAGGAGAGGTTTTGTTGTCAGATGCCTTTTAGTTTCAGACAGATTTCTGAAGAAAATAATTAGGTTTGTAAAACTGAGGCCAGCATGTCTTCCCATTGATCGTGAAGCTAACAGTGGGCTGCCCTCAGGGTTCTGTTCAATGCAAACAGAATACCAGCTTGGAAAGAACAGATAAAACAAGGTGTTATTTAGCCTAGTTACTTTCCAGCTTTTAATGTGCTTGGCAGACCCTTTTTTCTTGTCAGAGCAATGAAACGTGTCAGAGCTAGACCTCACCATCACCAACCTGTGGTCAGTAATAATAGTGGCTAGAAAAAGTCTGCCATGGAAAAGGCTAAAAATTGCTTCCCTGGACATCTTGCAGCACGATGGCTCTCCTGACAGAGCCCAAGGACAGGCACACTATATCCTGAGGGTAACGCGGCTCTCAGCGTTCTAGCACTGATATTCTGGGTGCAGCGCGGAAGCGATGGTGTTCTGGGGTGTGGGACCGGAGGGGCTGCCCTTCCCTCCTCTCATGTTGTGGGCAGGCAATAGCAGCATAGTACTGGAAGACAGGAGGAGAAATCAGGGCCAGTGCTGATATGTGGCCCCTCCTCTATCAGTTTTGGGTTTCTTTAGTCTAAATTTTCAAGCACGTCTAAAAGGTGAGGTTATACACCTGAGGCATACCGGGAAACCATTGCACGGATCAAGCATTACTGGTGTTCATTCTACCATTGCTTTAACTACTGTTCCCTTATGTAGCTAAATATTTTCCAATATACAGCTAAATACTGTTTTCATGCTACAACATTTCAGGCTATAAGTTTTCTTCAGGCATTTAAATAGGGAGCAGGGTAAGCAGTGAGTTTCTGCTTAACCACTTCCCCAACTCCAGAGTAGCCAAATATTTTTTCTCATTGTGAATAGCAAAATAGTTTAAAAAGTCAATTTTAGTGGAAAGATGTTGCGCTGTAGAATAAAATTTCCTAGTTCTGAAACACTCTGAAAATTTCAAACCCTCATGGAAACTCTTACAATACTGTTTCCCAACCATATCAGCTTTTGATGGGTTTTTTTTCAGTGTGAATGGTACGGAGAAAACCTGAAGAGATCGCACCTCAGACTGCTGCTACTACTTTGGGTCAAGACTATGTGTGAACAATATTTTAGAATAAGTGCCCTAACTTGAAAAACTTTGCTTTTTAATATGTTAAATTCTTTAGTGCATAGAGATAGCTTATGCCATAATGTATTGTGATCTAGAGTTTTCTCCACGACACACCTGTATGCTGATGTCTATCACTTCCCATGAACATCACAACAGAGCATCAGCTATGTATCTTCATTTCTCCTTCTACTCTTCTTCCACTGCAGCCTTCCTACATCTCTAAAACACGCCTGCACCTCCTGCCACAGTTTCTTGGTGCATGGGGAAATGGCTGCCCTACGTTCCTACGTTAAAATTAATATTGCTGTTTCTGTGCAGAGGGCAGCAAGTGATGTTTTCCTTCTTCTTAGCAGACAGATGAGTTGTGTAATACGCCACCTTCTCCCCATACACCCTTTCTCCACCTGGAGCCTTTCTAGCTTTAAAAATGAACCCCTCACAGTCTCAGACCCGCTTATCACACGCACAGTCGTTCAGCTAAATGTTTAGCATTACAGATTAATTGATAAGTGACCCTCTTAAAAGCAAAATTTCTGCTTTTTTTCCTCTCTCCTCTGAACATTGCATGCCACGGTGAACAATCATATATTGTGTAATCAATCATATATTATATATTTACATATATCTATAAAAATATACACATTCACACATATATTTACTGTAGGCTATATGGCAGAAAATTAAAATACAATGCATATCCTCAATGCCTGCATAAGAGGAGATGCATTATTCAGTGGAACTAACTACCACACAGTCTTACTACCGAGTAATTAGTAGCATGACTGTCGGGCACGAAGAAAAAAAGTCTTGAAAGAGCTACAAAGGTTGAAAAAGCTGACTAAGTATATTACTTGTTATTAGTAAAACATAAGCTGCCAGGTATGTCTTCCAACTTAAATGGTAAGAATTATTTATAGCAGGAATTTTCCCCAATAGCAATAACTGCAAGTGATTAATTCATACAGAAAGCTGAGATAACTATGAATTATTGCAAATTAAACTCCAAGCACTAAAAATAAATGTAAATCTTAAAAAGAGACAGCTTTAAAAGGAATTACTTTTCCCAAAGAAGCCAGCAAGGTAGTGCATTTCTCAGCTTGGATGGTGAGAACCAGAAGTGCTTTTTTCTAAATTTCATCACTTCAGGAACCTGTAGGCAAACCAGCAAAATGTCACTTTTCCCCTGGGCTTGTAAAGACATGGTGCCACTTCCCATGACAGCAGCCAGGACACACTGCCACAGAGGAATTTTTGGCTGGGGTAAAAATTTTGACTGCTAGTAAGTGCTGTTCTCCAACATCATGTCCAGACTGGTGATCATTTGCAGTATCCCTGCCTGTGTGTTTACGGCTATTTTATTTGTCTGCATAGCTCATTTGGTTATGCAGGCCCTATGGCAGAGGTGATTCAGGAGAGTCTACCATTCAGTCTGCCAAAGCCTGAGAGTCAGATACCACATTAAAACATCTTTTATCATCCAGCTTTATGATGCCCTGTGCCTTTAAGCCCATGCCCTAATGACTTAAGGGTGTTTCATTAGGAGAGAAGTATTTATAAGTCCTCGCAATTTTGATTCCTAAATAAATATATGCTTTTGGAACTAATTTCAGAGATTATAATTATTTCTTATTAAAATTAATAAAGTGATAATATGATTAAATATCGGTATAATAAGCACATGTATATTTTAAAGGATAGTTAAAGAAAATAAAAGGTAGAGACTTAACAAAAGAGATGGAGCTGACCAGCATTTCTCAAAGCATGAAATTTTGCTCAATCATTTGGTTGAAACCTCAAATAACACCTGGCAAAAATCCCACAGCTTTTCTTCCCTCCTTTTTGGCCAGTCTTAATTAACAGTTACATAATAGTAAAAAGTTCAATAAGAAAACCAAATCAGCAACAGGTTCCCAAGAGTAACTGCTGATTTGGCTGTGGTCCTACTAGTTTTCTGTTTGTACTCCAGTAGACACAGGTCACAGATTAAAGATAAAGATTAGTGAAAGAATCATTACTTGTTTGAATGCAGTTTACACCTGCAGAGCAGCAAACCTAGCAGGTTCCTGACCTGCTCACTTCCTAGAGGTAACCACAATTTCATCGGCCAGATTAGTAAAGCAATAGTATCTGTGCACGTGTAGGCATCTTTACATGCAAATAAAGGGTTCAAATGCTCTCATGCTTATCCACGCTAATAGTGCAGGCATGATTTTGCATATATATTGTAGCATTACTTATCAATCAATTGGCTGAAGGCGAGAGAAATTAGGACAGCAGGAAGAGTGATGTACAGTCCAGCAGAGCACAATGGCCAGATGCTGTCAGTGTGGGTGTCACTGATAGACGGGTGGAGAGGAGAAATATTCTAGAAGAAAGGCCTGGGAGGGGAGGCGGGGGGAAGGAGACATTCACCTTGTCGTATAGATGATACCGAGAGAGAGGCAAGGCATTTCTACAATCATGTCCCTCATCAGAAATGGCTGGAAAAGCATCTTATTCCTCTCCACATCTGTTTTCTGACAGGTGACAGTCCCAGCAGCACCAATGTCAGTTAACTCCTGTGAACTGCCAGGAATACACAATACTCAAACCCATGTTTTCCTGGCAGAGTTTTGCTATTGGCATTTCACTGACATGCATCCCTTATTAATGCTGCTTCTGTTGCTACCCAGAGCCAGTGCTCCCCATCTCCCACTGCACTCCACACAAGTTCTCAACGAAATGATGTAATTTGCTGTCTAAGTGCCTTCAGGATCTGATACTTGGAGGATAAAGCATTTCTCACCGACCCAGTCCAGTAGGTCGTATTTTTCTGTTTCCTCTGAGTACAGGAGCAGATGCTTCATTTTGGAAATTCAAACACAAATGTGCCCTACTCCTGAAGTTGCCAGTTAAAAAAATTGGAAAATAAAAACCCGTTTATAAGCCATCATTCAAGAATAAATAGCTTATTAATAGCCTTGGGTGATATTTGCCATGTACCAGTGCAATAGGTCCCATATAAAAATAATGGATGGCGGACACATCAAATAAAATCAAAGCTCCTGCATGCAAGCAGAAGAGATGTGTTATCAGCATATCCTCTCCCACTTTCCATTATTTTTAGAAAAACCTGTATAGAGCAAATAACACACTGTGCTGAAAATTTACTCTCATGCCTGAGGCCTGTTAAACTTCATCCAGAGAGGGATTAGGACCTAAGAGAGCAATTTAGACAGTAACCATTTAGCTTCTACTGTTACGTTGGCAAAACTCCACAGTGGAAATGCCTTTTGTTATTCCTGAACCTGGGTGTTTACAGCACGCAACGCCTGCTGCCGCAGCAGCACCAGCCCAAGTTTGGGCACCGCTTCCTAAGCAAGCTGCCCTGGCAATGGGATCACGTTGCGTTGGAAGTGGGCACCACCAGGCTGGTCAGCATGCACAAGGCGTTTAAAGTGGGAGAGGATTTGCATAGTCACGATATCACCAGCTTCAGTCTGATATTTGCTTCTGGGGCCGTGACGCTCATTAAAAGACATCCCCCAGTTCAGTGGGCTTTACCTCGAGCGAAGCTCGGTGAGGACAGCCAAGCAAAGAGCAGCTCGCAAGGTTCAGCACTGGGTGACGAAAGGAAAGCAGTGTGTTACGTGATAGGAAAGATAATGGTTTTTAAAAAATGCAAATCTTGGTCGCTTCAACGCAGTTAATCTCTTGTTGAACATAGACTGGGAAGAAAAGAAATTCATAAAGATGACACCCGGGTCCCAAGGCTGGGTGCAACACTTGGGATTCAGTGCAGGGCAGGCAAGAAAAATGAGCAATTGAAAGGCCAAGCAGTGGAAATTCCTGCTTGTAGGAAAACAGTGAGTGGGTCAGCGCACTGGCGTGTTGGGCCGGCCCGTGGGGCACCCTGCTCGCGTGTTGAGGCACAGAAGCAGTGACATTTTCCCCCGCGGTGTCTGGTTGGGCCCATCTTCGCGGGCACGCAGGGGTTCTGGCGTGACCCAGAGGGGCAAGCAGGAGCTCTGCCTGCAGCCCCCTGCCCACAGCCCCGCTGCCCCCTGCCCACAGTCCCCTACCCACAGCCCACAGCCCCCTGCCCACAGCCCCGCAGCCCCGCTGCCCGCTGCCCGCTGCCCGCTGCCCGCAGCCCGGGGAGGCAGAGGACGGGACCCCCCCCTTCCCCCGGGCCGCTTCCCGCGCTCCCCGCGCTCACACGGGGACCAGCGGTGCCGCCTCCTCCTCCTCCCCCTCTTCGTCCTCCTCCTCTTCCTCCCCGCTCTGCGCTGCCGGCTGGCAGCGTGCGGCTGGACGGGGACCTGCGCCCGGAGCCGGGCCGGGCTGTCGGCGGCCGGGTGCGGGGCGGCGGTGGGCTGCGGGGCGGGGGGCTGCGGGCTGGGGGCTGCGGGGCCGGGGGGCTGCGAGCTGGGGGCTGCGGGCTGCGGGGGCTGCCGGGCTGGGGGGCTCCCGCTGCCGGGGAGTCGCCGGAGCTGCCGCCCGCGGTGCCCCGGTGCCGTCCCCTGACCCGTTGTCCCTGGGCAGGCAGAGCCGGCGGCGCGGGGCCGGGCGGCGGGACCATGGCGTGGGGCGAGCTCAGCCTCCTCCGCTGGCTCCGGGAGAGCCGGCAGTCCAGGAAACTGATCCTGCTGATCGTGTTCATCGCCTTGCTGCTGGATAACATGCTCCTGACCGTGGTCGGTAGGTACAATGGGGTCTGGGTGGGCTTTTTTCCCCTCCTCCCGATTGATGCCAGGAATAACCTCCGGTGACAGCTGCACTCCCTGCCCGCACGATTAACGCTCTCGAAAACATTTTCAAGCACTTATTTTGTTGTTGGTTTGTTGTTTTTTTTTTTTTTTAAACACGAATGATTTTCTAGGTATGGCAAACACCCAGCTGTACACGTCAAAGTCTCGCTTTATTTCTATGTTCATTGCAGGATAAAAAGGTCTTAATAATTTATTTTTTTTTCTGCTAATACTGATACTTTGCAGAACAACAATATTTTTAGCTCATCATCGTTTCTTCTCCTGTGGTCATGCAACTGAAACAGCAGGCTAGATAACATTGGAGATGCCTGTTTCCTTGTGATAGTTCCTCCTTCCCCCACACTGGCCATAAAATGGGGGGTTAAGAAGAAACCCATCTAACTGGGTTTTAAGAAAAGCACTTCTGTGAGCTGGTTTAATAAAATTTTTCAAGTTTTGATCAAAGTCGTAGATGCAGCTTCTACTGGCATCAGTGGCTTAGTGTCAAGTGAGGAATCTACTCAGATCAGGGGCTTGAATATTTTTCACTGGTAGTTTTAGGAGCCCTCATCTTCAGATGTTTATAGGAGTTGAAAGAAAAGGCTTCAGAGAGGCTGCAGCCGGCGGCTGTGTGGGCACACGCGTGAAGGCACATGCTGCTGGCGGCGACGAGCCAGGCTGTGCAGAGCCAGCGCCCGGACCATGCTGCAGCCTCAGCTTCTGAATCACTCCTGAATGTCTGGGGGGACTTCGGCTTAAAAGCTACTGCCATAGGGTAGACCTCAGTTAAACACAGATGTATTTTTAGCAAGTAGATTTTGGATGGTTTTTACATGAATATATTTTCTTAGGAAGTTATTAACATTTAATTATTCAGTGCTAGAAGCCCTAGAAATTATGATAGTTCTCAGACTTACTGAAAGAGTGGCTTTTTCAGGAAGAGATGCAAGATGAGGAAGGGTGGTTCTGTCACTAAGTGTTAAATTGAATGAACCTGACATCTGTTTTGACAAATTCTGAAATGCTGATTTCTGAGATACATATTAATGTAATTAAAATTCATCTATGATTCTAAATAATACAAAGAAAATCCCTTTTGGATGATCTATTCAATGTACATTTTTTAAAAAAATGAGATATGCAAACACCACCACCACACATTAGTTCTGATTACTTAATATAGGAGTGTTATGCTTTTTTCCTTCTTATGGCTGTTATTTGTTGATATTTTTGTGGTTTATTTTAGAAATGTGTTTTATTAGATTTTTTAATATTTTGGTTTAATAATTGTTTCAATGCTTTTCTTATCTTTCATGTTTTCACAATCTAATAAATAGATTTGTGCAGTCAAGTGTAACAGAGACTCTTCAGACATGGGCTTTGATGCTTATATTTTGCTTTCTGGATGATGCCTGTGTAGAAAATCACATATGTGAAAACTGGCAAAAAATAAAAACTAACATAAAAGGATTTGTTTTAAACTGTACTTCTGAGTTACGGGTGTGTTTTTTCCCCTGAGAAAACTTCTATTTCAGTTCTGTGCTTCCATGTTTTAAAATCCTTACTAATGTGCTCTGTAGGAAAGCCTTGCATTTCCTAATCAATGGCAAAGCAAACAAGAAAATTTGGTGACTCCATTTACAAACAACCTGATAGTAAGATGACGATATATTCTATTTGTTTTTCCAGTGCCAATAATTCCCAGTTACCTTTACAGCATCAAACATGCGAAAAATGACACAGAAATCCAGACTACTAAGCCTAACGTAGTCTCAACAACGATGGACAATTTTCAGAGCATCTTCTCCTACTACGATAACTTGACGATGGTTACTGGAAATGAATCTGATCAGACAGGACCCGGCGAGCTGCCTCGTGCTCAGACAGAACAAATGACAGTAAATGTGACTCCTTCCCCGGCTGACTGCCCCAAGGAAGATAAGGACCTGCTGAATGAAAACGTTCAAGTCGGTCTCTTGTTCGCTTCCAAAGCAACAGTGCAGCTCATCACTAACCCCTTCATAGGGCCGCTGACAAACAGGTATGTTATTTCTGCTGCGTTACTCTGTTAGGATCCTGTAGTGATGTTTTAGTCCGGACTGGTATTTCAACAAAGTATTTTTAATTCTATTGTGGCTCTGGCTTACTGGCCTTCTCACTTTATCTGGAGGAAAATTTTAGTGAAATACATTTGGTGAACACTTCTAAACACCTACATCCTTTCCAAAATAAATGGGTAAGCTGCACATGAACCATCTGATACATTCAGTATTGTACGCTTTTCCTCCAGCTCCTCAAACCTCAGGTTCTTATAGAAACTTTTGCTGAAAAAAGTGTCGAAACATCTTCAATAGTTATATGGGGACAAAAGACACTACGATGTACTATTTACGAAGCACTGTAAATTGATGATATGTCTCTTACACCTATATTAGGCAAACATGATATTGAAACTGTAGGTGGGATTCAGATCCCTCCCTTGCTCTCCTAGAGATGCCCAGCTCTTGGTGTGATTTGGTATGCAGTGATCTGGAGTTGCCCAAGGTAAGAATTGGTGGGAAATTGTGTGGACTTCAGTGAAAAATGAACAAGTGTCAAACTTTGCGGATACCATGTTCATCACCAAGTTCAGTGGATCATGGATTTCCATCAGTACGTGATCTAGCCCAGCCTTCAAACTGTTCTTTCTGTCTCTTTGCATATATATGATGTCTGGCATGAAATATGCTTAATTGGTACTTCATGGAAAATCTGTCTGAGCCAGGATCAAGGGTGTAAGCAGCGATATCAATGACTTAGAACACACATACCCCCAAATCTGAGCACTGATGTTTACATTGAGATGTAAAAGTATTTATAATATCATTTCAATTTTTGATCTTTATTTGATTTTATTGGTAGCATTTTGTGTGACCGTTCCCCACAGAAGCAGCTGCAGTCCTCCTAAACAGTATGAGATCAATCTCTGCAGGAAATAAAATCCAAATTGTATTTAGTCAGATCACTAATTTTCATATTTCTTATTTGAGTTGTTTTTATAAAGAAGAATTACTGCTTTCAGACAATATGTGGCAGAAATTTGTCCTTGTAAAACATTTTTAAGTAGTCAATGCCTATTGTATGTGATGATACCCAAAACAACTAACACACTTTAATGTTAGATTTTTGAGGTTTTCAAGCCAAAACTACCTTTCTTAGGTTTTACAGCTTATATATATATATATACACTATCCAACTGAGGGCTAAGCAGTGGTTTGACTCATAGTGTAACGAATTCAAAAGCTGTATTAAATTGGTGGAATTGATCTAAACACAAAAGCTCTAAATGAGACAGACAGTTTCATGTCTCTCTGATTTCACCTTATCTCCTACTGCACACCCCTACACAGATATAAGTATGCCATTGCAAAATCACTTTTCCACAAATACTGCTGCAAGTTGAGGAGGAAAACAGATTTTTGTTGCTTGGATTTTCTGTATTTTGTGAGGCTGTAATAACTTATCCACAGGTAACAATGTCAAGTAATATTTATATAATAGTTCTTTAGGTATTCTTCTAGATTTTCCTAAATGTCTAAATGATTGCCTAATTGATATTTACTTTTCTATGTTAGTATCATCATTCCCACAACCTGCCAAACCAGGAGAAAGGCAATAATACACTCCACATTGCTGATGACTTTTTCAATAGCATGGTTATATCATTCTGTAGATACTATCTCAGACATCTCCTGAGTGAGAGGGCGTGTGTCCCTGCCGATGCCACACTGTGTGCCGGAACATCTCAGGACTGGAGCCTGGTGCTGCTGGTGCCAAGGCATGGGGTAACACCCCTCCCCTGGAGCTGGCTGTGGGATATGCCTGATATATCCTTAGGTCTGTCAATGGGGCAGCGATGTTCCCATACCATCTCCCTTTGCTGTCAGGAGCAGGGCTGGCAACACACCAGTGCCAACATTACTGCAGGGACCTGAGATTTCCTCCCAGAAACATCCTAGAGGTGCTTGCACAGGGCTGAGTGTGTGACTGCAATCACAGGAACAGGTTTGGGGGCTCAGGTGCCCATCCAGTGTGAGAAGAAAAATCAAGGACCGCATCATCCCAGTGTCCTGTGTGACAAAATCTTCTCTCATACAGCAGAAATGAGTACCTAAGTGGCAAAGTGGCCCCAAATTAGATTTAAGGATTACTGGTTTTCTTTCATGCATTATTTGTATCTTGGTACCAGTATCTGCCTTTCTTCTGAGAAATGTTTAGTGGGAAATATTAGTTAACATCAATAGAAGTCATTGGCAAAAAAAAACCCCAAAACAACTAAATTTGAGATTTCCTAATAATAGGGTTTATGATCACATAAAAAGCAGTGTGAAAACTGTGATTATTATAAATGAAGCAGAAAATATCTGGGTTATCGTTATAAAGAGTCTTCCTTACCACTGACAAGCTGTTTAGTGAAAATTGTTACTGCCATTATTACATTTGCAAAACATCACAGCTTAAGGAGAATTGGTTGCTTAGTTCAGTATTAGTGTGCGCAGTTTGTTAAGATGTGAAGTAAGTTTCCTTTCCAAATAGGTAGCGCACTCTGTTCATGGTTTTTATTTTTAAGTCAAACAAATGTTCAAGAGTGGTTTGGATTTTTAATCGAGTATGGCGTTACTGGCTTTTAGTAGGCTCTGGCTTGGAGTGCTTGAGTTTGTACAGGATGCAACAGGATGTTCTGTTTGTGACTCTGCCAATAATTAACTTGGGCTTTTTGGAAGTTTTGTAACTTCCCTTTTTCTGTTCTTCCTTCTGTTCTTCCCTTTTTCTGTAACTACTGGAGGTATAGCTTTTTAAAAAGAAATTTCAAAATTGGTTTTACTCAAGAAGCAAGTTCTGCTAGAAATACTTATTTAAAGCCCAGCTCTTTCCGTTGAGTACCAGAGAAAACCACACCTGGCTTAGTGAACTGGTTTGCAGTCCATGAGACAATACAAGTTACCTTCGGTCTAGCGAAGTCCTAGCGCAGGAAGCGCTCAGTGATGGCTTTGCCGTGGGATGTCAACAACACACTTCCCACCGTGGCATGCTCTTAGAGCAGAGCTGATAACATTTTATGGCTCAGATGGACGTTGTGGTTTTCCTTGTAGGAAATTGGTAAGGAATGATCCAGATAGCACAGCACCTGATACAGGGCATTCGCGAGGAGGGTGCCCTGGCGAGGGGAGGCTGAAGGCTCTGCCTAAGCCTTTCCTGTGAAGGGAGTGGGCAGAAGGCTGCTGTGCCTTCTGTAACTAACTGATTTGCTCTGTTATTTTTTTTAACAAACAGGCATTTTCATCATTTTTACACCAGCCTGGCTACAGCTTTGAACTTAATTGCATGAAAGAATGAGTGGCTAGGAGCATGACATGTTCACAGCCAAGACATATGCAAAGAATAACACAGAGAAATAAATATCACTTGTAACTGCTTAGTTACAGCTCGGTTCCTATGTAAGCTTTCCTCTCAGATTTTGGCAGGTGATTGAAATGCCCAGTTCTGCAGGGTGGACGAAGCCCCTCTGCCTGCCCTATGCTCCACCATGGAGATGGAGAGGTCATGGACCATGCTCCCTGCCCCTGCATGTGTTTCCTTACCTTGACACACATTCAGTGGTTCATAACCTTGAGGAAAATACTCTCTTGCCATATGTCCTCCCCAGTCTGTGAGGAAGCCAGCCAGGACAGACTTAACAAGGGGTGCTCACAGTGGTACCAGTGTAGCTGTATGACAACAAGGCTGAAGTCAGTGGATCTGCAGCACCTTAATGGATCGATAATTAGGCTCTAATCATCCACAGCTGCTAACCTGGTCAGTGTAACCTTTATTTTACTGCTGCACAGGACCCATCGATCAGTTGTCTTATTGTGGGGTAACCTTGTTAATGGGTATAATCCACTTCTAAGCTGTCCTGCAGTCTGGGGCTAATATAAGACTGAAATGGGGTAATTTAGGTGTTCTCTATCAGTGGCAGCCTTTCCTCGCTCTCCTTTGGCTAACGACTCCAGCTTTTTCAGAGGTCAGAAATACTTGCAGGAAGTATTTTTAGCTGCAGGTAGCCTCGGTGAAACATGTTGGACTCTGCTTCAGACAGATTCTCTTAGAGGGTTTTGAAAGGAGTGTCTAAGAAAATTACATGCTTGAGCATGGTAACAAGAAAAAAGAAGAGGGAAGACAGGCTGTAATATTCTTGTTTTGTACACAGAGGAACAAAATGTAGAGATAACTGTCACGGAGTATGCCGTGCCATGACTGAGAAGTAGAAACTGCCTATTCACAGGTTTTTGCATGGCAAGAACATGAATGGCCCAGGACAAAATCACAGACTAGTTGGCTGCTATAGGCAATGCCTCTCCTTTTTGTGATTATTTATGTTGTACAGTTTAACTGTTCAGTAGTGCTTCTGCTTTTTATGATTATTTATGTTATACAGAGTAATTGTTCAGCAAAACTCACAGCCAGCGCTCCCTGATATCTGTTGGATAGATCAGGGAGTGCAGCTGCAGATTAGACAATTGTGGTAGCACAACTGCCAGCTAATTAGTGCTGCTATTTCAGGAGGAGGCAGGGTTTGCTAAGAGGCAGAGTTTGCTAAGATTATGCAGAAAAGGACAATCTGCCTATCTAACTGACAGCTGGGTGTGGGTAAGACTGTCCCCTGAGCAAGAGCAAGCATGACTTCTAGATGCTCAACAGCCTCGTCCAGGGGCAGCACACCAGTGTTGTGCATCTCCAAATGATGGGTGAAGTGCCAGGTAATTTTAGGTTTTTCAGGGGATTATAATGATTTGTTTAATTCAGCACAAAGGCATGTTCGGTGCTGACCTGTATACCTTTGCATCATATTGTATGATGGGTCACTGGCAATGCAGACTTTGGCTGAAATGACTAACTGTGCCCACACAGAGTCTAGTCCAGAAATGATTAATTGCTGTGTGGAGCAAAAGGCAAAAGGTATGTGTTAGACCTTGGTATGTGTGATAAAGCATCGTGGTCAGCTGGGTAGCAAGAGTAGGGCTGAGTTCTGCTCCAGTTCTGCCTTCATCACCCTCTGCTATGTAGCACTTCACAGCTTGCTGTGACCCCCGTTTGTCCAAGATAAAGGAAGAATGGTATCTGTGACTGCAAAACCTAAGAACAATTCTTGAATGGTATTTCATTGAGCATTAAAAGTGATTCCAAAGCACTTGTTTTCTTACAGCTTTCAACCACCAGAAACACTCCACGTATAGGAAGCCTATGGGAAGAATTGAAATCTGCTTTAGCTTGGGAGAGTATCGTTTAGAACTAGTATGATAGCCCTTCTCTTTAACTTATTAATGTTTATGGAAGGTCTCACAGCTTATGTCTGTGATCTAGTGATGGAAATGTGAATGTGGGAGCCAATCCGAATGGATTTGTCTTCATGCAAGTAACCGATTTTTAATTCGGTGTACTGGCAGCACAAATTGCTGTTTCATGGCCCCTGTGTCAAGTCTAAGAATTGCTTGATTTCTGTACTGAAATCTGACTTCTCCCCCTCAGTGTCCATCCTAGATGCCTCTGGGATGTCCTTGACAGACACAACCCTACTTTACTTTGCAGTGGAAGGGGACATAAGGACATTCAACTTTTGCTTTCCTTCCACAGGGGAAGATGATATTGCTCACTATAACTGCAGGTTTGGGGGAATTTTTTTTCTGTACTTCCATTAGTGCTTTCTTCAATTTAAAATTCAAACTTGAAGCAATTATGGTCCTATTCTCTGTGGCCTGTTCTACCCGAGCTCACTGGGAAGTTAAGAGCCCACTTCAGCTCTAAGGCAGGCAAGACGCTGGTAACAGGTAATTTTTTAATTTCTTCATATACACAGAAACACCAGTGGAGATTAGCATCCCATTGTATAGTATCTGCTATACACACAGCAAGAGAAAGGCTTAGGAAAACCATCCATTTTAAGTAAAGCAGACAAAAAAAGGTAGTATTATTCTCTTACAGGCCAGGTATCAAGGTGCTGAGAGATTAAAATTATTATCATAAGTCCACATATAAGCCTGTGACAGTGCCAGGGATTTAATTTGCTTTGGAAACACCAGTCTAGTTAAGTACTCCATGAGTAACTAGCCTCTGCTGGATATTTGCAACACCTACTTACAAATTTCCACTATAAG
Organism: Falco rusticolus; assembly: GCF_015220075.1. Lineage (NCBI taxonomy): Eukaryota > Metazoa > Chordata > Aves > Falconiformes > Falconidae > Falco > Falco rusticolus. Next base: position 37,025,411 of record NC_051195.1, read on the forward strand.
AATCTGCACACTATGTTTTTGTCATATTTTAATGTAGTGATGATATTTAAGGCAAAATTATTCTGCATTAGAGATCTCTCTGTTGTGTAGAAATGCGCATGCTAGATTTCTTTCATTCAGAAAACTCAAACAAGTGTTACAATGAGATATATAATGAATGTTGAACCCTACACTTCAGAGAGTTTTCCATTATCCGAGGTCCTTAATCATATAGAAATTACATAAACAAACGAAGCTCAGAATAATTATTTTAGTTTACCTATGTCACAACTGCTACTATTAAAAATTAAAAGGGCCATTATAGACTCTTCCATTATTTGATTGACTACTTTAGCCAATGCTGCCAATATAAATGCCCAATACTGTCAAATCATCGGAAGCTGAAGTCAGTCAGTACTCCTTGAAAAGTATTACCCATTGTTGAAGAATTTGGCCATTAAATAATGTCTTTGCACATACATTTGAAATGTACAATCCTACAAAAAAAGAAGCCGTGAATAAAGTGTGCTGAATAGAACATATAGACTGACTTCGGAGCTACCTGGGTAGAGCTTTTGATTCTAGGGCAGATTTTTAATGGTGTGAAAAAGAGTTTATTGTGAATTTTTTGGGGTTTTTTTTTCAGTTTTAGTTGCTCAAAAATGTATTTACTTTCCAGACAGAAAATTATTTATTTCCTGGAAACTTGAAAATACTTCTAGCAACCAGGCATTTCTACAGACTGTTCTGAGTCCTAATGAAGAAGTGGGCTGATGAAGAAGGCTTTGATCAGCTCCATTTTTACTCCTAAACCCATGGAAAGCAAAAATATTATTCTCAAGCTCTTTGGGATTCTTCCAGTGCTCCTGGCTGAGGCAGAACTCCCAACAAAGCTGACGACAAATTTTTCCAGTAAAAAAGCCACTGGCACGATTGTGTCTCATTATAGTCATTGTCTCATGAGGATGGAAACAGATGAGCATTAAAACACTACTGGGATATTTCAAAAGTTCAGCATGCTCAGGCAGATCTTTCCCTTCTCATATCCTTGGCAACCCCATGGAGGCCCAGAGGGGCTTTATTGGGAACAATTATGGTGGAACAAGAACAAGGCAATCACATTCTAACGAAAGAAGGATTTCTTCCAGGGATTTCAGATACAAAGTCTGCTGTGCCAGATGAAAAGGCATTTTAACATGGACAGCTTTGACCATGTAGTCTACAGCAAATAGTTCAAAGCCTACCAAGGGGCTACAAGTTGGGTTTTTGCAGTGTGTGCACTCACGTGAGTTAGTCTAACTCAAAATCTCAGTGAGACAATCCCAGAAATGTGAATATTCATTTTGTTTTCCAGAATAGGCTACCAGATCCCACTGTTTGCTGGCTTCTGCATCATGTTTGTGTCAACAATCAGTAAGTGTCCACATCTTATTTGGTCTGGCCCAGATGCAACTTTTAAATAAATTATCTATAATAATTACCACTATGAATTATTCTTGTTGATGTAGAGAGACTGATTTCCAAGGAAAATGTAAGAGTGGCTGCTCCATGTGGATGGCAGTGCTGATGGGATTTGACAAGTGCACTCTTAGGAATGTGCTCTAAGGAATTCACAACCTTCCATCCCACCTCAGCGGGTCTCTTCCTCAGCTGTCTCTCCGGTTCTTGTACTCTGAAGTGGTGCTCAGACAGTTTTAAGCAGATTATCAGCCATGAGAGGGCTATCTTGCAGGCTTCTTAACAGCTGTCTATGTAGGGGCTTATCAGAAGGATTGTGAGTCTGCAGTGGTTCATGAGTAGAATGTGAGTGAGCTGTATCGTAGCGTTACTAACATCGCTGTGGGATGTGGAAACAGGGGCATAGCATGCAAGTCAGCTGAGATAATTTGTCTGCTCTAATGGGATTGATAAGTCTTTAGCTGCTGTTTTATGTTTGGTTTTGGCATGGTGGTTAAAGTAGTGGCCCAGATGACAAGAGTATGGAGGAGAATATTAAGGATTGTTAGAAGCCTGTGAGGAATGGTGAAAGAACTGGGTTTGCCTCAGAAGGCAAATGTCAGAGTTTGATATCGGAGCTGATGATGAAAAGGAAGGGAACAAACAGTTTTCCATGTTCACTGTACATAAGAGAAGGACCAACAAGCTTAAAACTATCCTCAAGGGGACTGAAGCACTGGAGAGGATTACCTGCTCTTAGAGTCTCTGCATTTTAGGAACATGTTAAACAAACTTTGGCTGAGATGAAGATAAGAGTAGTGAGCCTAATTCAAGGCAGAGGGGACTGCTGTTTGTCTACTGACATCCTTCCTTCTTTTATTTTTCTGGATTTTTCACTGTCCATGTAGATAGGGATTTTTGTAAGACCTAGTGAAAAGCCCAAAAGGCACAATGCCACAGGGTGGGTGGGAGAAGTGCATGTGGGATCTTGTGTTCAGTTTGTGCGTTACACCTTCCCACAGCTACAACCAGCCTGGCAAAATTCCTCAGGTGGCCAACAGATAGGAGCTGAAAACAGTTTTTAAAATCTCAGTGCAGATTTAACAACATTGACCGTAACACAGGCTCTACAAGCAGAGATGTGCTTGGGTTACTGGGACACTCCTGCTTCCCCGTGCTGTGGATGGGGTATTGAGCTGGACGGATGAGTGCAGCAGCCAGGGGCTCTGTCCTGAAAGGCAGATAGTGGCCAAGAGTGGGACCTGAGGTTAAATCTCTTGGGGAGATAGAGAGAAGCACCTTCTCTAGTGCAATTTCTCTGGTGCTCTGCTGTTGGGAGGATGAGGAAGGTGCTACAGCCCTGGCATGGGTGCAGCTGGCTTCCCTGCCCCTTCAGCCAGCTGTGCTGCACAGCACCTGGTGTTGAGCTGGCACCACCTGGGTAAAACCTCTGTCCACCCATTTACTTACTGGAGGAAACACCGGTGCATGCATGCAGCTGCGTGAGTTAAAGCTTGGTTTCCCCAAATGCTTGGAGCTTTGGACCGAGCAGCCTTAAAAGAAGCAGCATGGAGAGGCAGGCTGGAAAGAAAGATCTTGTTACTCCTGTGTGCAGCTGAATCAGAGCAGGATGTAATCAAATCCTATGTAATTAGTTAAAACTGCTTGTGCGCTTGCATTCTGTGTCACCAGGAGGCTTAGACAACTGAGAGCAATTCAACACTGACACATCTAAATGCAATAAGAGAAAATAATGCAGTTAGCATTGAAAGCAGCACAAGTCACTGTAAATGCTTGACTCAATTGTATGAAGTTTTTGTGATAGTTTCAAGAAATCTAACTTTTTAACCCAGTTAGAGTTAACCTAATTTTACCTCCGTTTTTTCTGTAGTGTTTGCCTTCTCTGGAAGCTACACATTGCTGTTTATTGCCAGGTCTCTTCAAGGAGTGGGTTCCTCTTGTTCTTCGGTGGCAGGTAAGAGAAGAGACGATAGAGTAAAATGCAGATCACCAATTCTGTCGGTTTTAGTCATTTTCTGAATTGTATTTTGTCTGCAGTTTCAATAATTAATACAAAAATATTCAATTAAATCAATTTCACTTTTTTCCTGTCCCTTTCATATATAGTAGCTCAAAAGCAAATGTCTTTTCAGACTTCCATGGTATTTGGGTTGCAGTAAGGTAGAGCACTAAATGAAGTGCACTCTCCCTGGGATTTCCGCATCTGTGCCTTCAAGATTTTAAATTCATTTTTAGCCATTTTAAAGGTCAGCAGGAACTTATGGTGGTACTTACTATAGCAGAGATAGAGCTCTGTCTGTTACTGAAATTTCTGTTATAAAATGTTGTTTCCAAGGACTTGCCATGCTATCTGCCAGCTTGGACTCAGGTTAGCTGTACCAGATTTCCAATGCAAGATTACAAGTTTTAAATGAGTGGGTGAAATGGAGTATGGGTTTTCACCCCAAATTTTTCAACCATTTCTGAGACTGGAGAAAATAGGTCATGCTCGTTTTGCAGTCTTGTCTTGGAAAAATTTCCCGTGGTGGCAGCAGAAATATAGATTTGGCTTGGGAAGGGAGGTGAATCCAGTGTTTTGTCAAGAATGTGTGTTTTGGCTTCCTCAGAAAAATTCCCCCTTCCAAGCTGGACTGTCCTATAAGCAGGGTTCACATACACTCCATAGAAACTTAACAAGAATTTCTCAGCCTGAGCATTTGAATGGGAGCAAGAGGCACCTGATGCTTCAGATGGGTTTGAAGCTGCACAACAAGCATTAGTTACAGCGAGATTTAAACCTGGATGAGCAGTGGGACGAGTGAGGATGTGGCTGGGGGGCAGGCAGTGGCTGGTGTGAGGAGCCGGGATGGTGAAGGCAAAGACAAGCAGGAGGGGCAGAGACAAGAAAATCCACCTTTTCTCCTCATACCAGTTGAGGTTCCAAGTCAAGCTTTCCAAAGGGAAGATGTGCCAGAACCAAAATTATTGTTCAGCTTTAACTTGGTCCCTGTGCAAGTGTGCACCTTGAGGTATGGCTCTTAGACAAGTACGTGACTTTTTTTCACAGACAACCTACAAAATAGAGCAGAAAAGGCCAGGAGACCACCTCCTTCACCTCCTTCCTGAAGGCAGGACAGCTTTGTATCTGTCATTCCTCATGAGCACTTGGCAGGCATGTTCTTGGAAGCCTCCAGAAATGCCCTCAGCGTCTAGCTTCGTACTTAAGTACCTTTACTGTCAGGAAGCTTTTTCTGACGGCTCATCTAAAGCCTCCTTACTGCCATGTAAACCTGTTTCTGCTTCCAGTGCTTGAGAGAACAGGAAGAACAGTTCCTTTGCTTTATCTTGGTGGCACTTTTTCATATTGCAAGACTACTGCCACATCTCACATCAGTTTTCTCCTCTCTGGTTTTAAATTGCAAGTCCTGCAGTTGTGCTTCAGATATTTTTCTAAGCCTTTGCTCACCCTCATTGCCCTTCTCTGGATGGTCTCCAGTCACCCCTGCCTTTCCTCCTGTGAACACCAGCCCCAGTGCCCAGGAGCAGATCTGACTCCTCACAAGGGCCAGTGGCAGCGAGGGTCACTTCATGGATCTCACAGGCAAAGGAAGTTTTTTGCGGTGTTGCTACCAACCAGTCATTTACTGCCCTGCGTTTGTGCACGTAATCATGCCTACCTACGTGTAACACTTTGTATCATCGTCTTTGTATTCCCTCCTATTTTTTTCCAGAATATTTCTCCAAATCTCACAGAATCATTGTGAATTCAGTTATTGTTCTCTAATTTACTCTTCAAGTGTTCATGCAAACAATTTGATATCATCCACAGTCTTCAATAAGCAGGTTAATCCACACAGGACCTCTGCTCTTTCGATGCACATGATGGGTGGTATTCACTCAGTGATCAATCATGCAGTTTTTTGTCTTCTTTTTCTGTGTAGCCATGGACTTTATTTACTGAGTCCTACTTAAACCTTGATTTGAAAACAGAATTATTCATTTCTGTGAGGACTCTCCTGCAGCATTTACGTCTGCAGTGTCTGAGTGCTTTACAAAACCACAGATGATTTAGGCTTCGTGTTTCCTTTTGTGTAATGAAGGTTCCTCATCAAACGCAGCAGAAGTGAGGCACGTGAAGATAAAGGTCAAAATGATCCTTTAATTTTGGAAGCTGAACTTGAAATACTCATTTCCAAAGGAATCAGCTCTGCATAACACCTCATGCCCAGAGCACAGCTCGCACTGCACACGGTTCTAGCTGTGAGTGGTCGCCAGACCTTTGTGTCAAGTGCCCACAGTACCGATAACACATAGCGAATACTTACCAAAAGCTTTGTTTCTGCTGGGTGAAATGCATCGAAAAGCTCTGTGACAAAGACAGGGATAAAGAATCTAGCAAATCAAGCCGTCATTAAATTACCTGAGCAAGGCTGTACAGTAGAACACGGTCTTGGAGATCATTTACATTGCCAAACCCCCTTTTTGCTTCAAAGTGAATTCTATGGGGAGGAAATGTTTGTATCTATATTTATTTTTATTTATTTACATACATATATATATGTAACTGCTGTCATCTCTGTATAACATTTAGTAGTGCTGGCAAATGATGTCCATAAACTGTAGTACACAGATGCTTAATTTTGTGTTGTGCATTTTGCTTTTTTCTTTCTTTTTTTTATTTTTTTTTCGTTTTAGGGATGGGTATGCTCGCCAGTGTCTATACAGATGATGAAGAGAGAGGCAACGCGATGGGAATTGCACTGGGAGGCCTTGCTATGGGAGTATTAGGTCAGTGAGTTGGAGGCTCTGCTGGCAGGAGATACCACCGCCCAGCTTTCCCAGAGCATGTCCTTGTGATCTATGAAAGCAGCAGCAGAGTCCCATCGAGTGTAACGTTATTGTGCTGTCTCCAAATTACGTTCATGATGCATGTTAAGAACAGTTTTTCCCACAGCAGCATGTTTCTTATACAGATACATGTGCCAGATACGTGTCTTAACCTCTGAGATGTCTGGGGTTTGTTTGTATGGAAGAGTATTTTGGGGAGTAAAGAATATGGTTATTGTCATGAGCAATGAGCTTTGTTGGGATTTTTAAATGGAGCTTTGGGTCCCTGAGTGCCAGTAGCAGGATGCCCAAATGCTTGCAGGGCTGTGGCTTCACCACTGTGTCCTTTCTCTCCCCCTGGCAGTGGGCCCACCTTTTGGGAGCGTCATGTATGAGTTTGTGGGGAAGAGTTCTCCCTTCCTGGTGCTGGCAGCGCTAGCTCTGTTAGATGGAGGTCAGTAAATACAAAGAGTCAATATCACCATGCAGTATCTCCCTTTCCTATTACTACCATCTAACCCCCTTCTTGAAGAAATATTACAGTATTGATTTCTTTTTGCAGCTGTTCAATTATTTGTTCTGCAGCCATCCAGAGCACAAGCAGAAGTAAGTATTAAGGTAAAACCGTCTAGGCGATGGATGACACTTTGTCTTTCCTAATCCCAAGCTTTTGTTTCATAGAGTCAGAAGGGGACACCGTTACTGACACTTTTGAAGGACCCATATATCATTATTGCAGCAGGTACCAGACCCTTTCCCCCCCCCCCCCCTTTAAATCAACTGTTGGTGTTATACATGGCATCCTGGAACACCTCAGGCTGAGCTGGTTTAACAATATTGTCATTTGCTGGTTTCGTTTGCATTGAATTACTGTTGGTGATACAGGATGAATCTACTAGTAGAAGCATAACAGGCAGAAGGTTTGAAATGTAGATGTCTTTCCAGCTGAGAGGACACTTGTGACTTGTGGTTGCTTGCTAAGGCGATGAAGTGTGGCTGTGAAACTCTCTGTGAGGCAAGTGAATAGGACCAAGGCTTTTGGAGGGAGGTGTTGCCAGCATATCATGGGCAGGCACCAGGAATAATGCTGAGATTGGTTTCTGTTTGAAGAGGGAGTGAGCTCGGTCCCTAGAGCGTGGATTCTATTTCAGAAAAGGTCTGGGCTGACTGGTGGATGGCATTTGGTATTACCTGTATCGTTTGTCTAAGGAGTCGCACTGTCTTGAGGGAAGTTTGCTTTCTTGCATTGCGTTTTGTTGAATGTTTATTCTGAAGTCTGTAATCAAGCCTGGCCCTTTTTAATATTGATAAAATAAATGGAAACAGATAATTATTTTTGCAGTTTTGTTTCTTAGTCTTAACCTGTCCCTCAACGCAGTTCTTCCAGGCATTTCTCAGATTCTTTGTTTCTTGGTGATCTCAGGGAATTATCGTAACCGTAACTCTGTGGCTGGACGCTCGGTCAAGCTGTGACTGAAGCTATACAAACACTTCTACTTGAGAAGTTCTTGGAGCGTTAGAAGACCTTTCCATAGAGTAAAAGTATTTGAGGGGAAAAGAGTAGCAAAGACAGTACCTGCCATAAGAGGTCAGATCTCTCATTCATCTAATTCAATACCTTGTCTCTCACAGTGGTTAAAGCAGGTGCTGCAAGGTGAGGGTCATCTAACATTATTCTCTAGCTAATCTACTTTGTATGCAATCCCTGCCAAGGTCTAATATGTAACAGAACTTGGTTTACACTGCAAAATATGACCAGGGGACTGAATTTAAGGGGTACTTTGCTTGACTAAGACTTAACTACTCCTGCCAAGCTTAGTCTTAGCCAACAAAAAGGTAGCAAGGACCATGGATCTCACTATTCTGACCGTGTCCAACGTCTGTGAAGAGCAGGGATGGACTTTGTTCCGATATTCTAACACATTTGCATGGCATTCAATTTCTGCAGCTATTCTCTCCTCTGTAGCTGGTTCAGCTGATGTTTTGGGGCTCTGTAAATCAGGACTGTGCAGGGTTAGAGCCCCAAAGTGGCGAAGAAAACTCAAGGACTGGTAGGCTGGCATTGGGGCAGTGTGCGTTGGAGAGACCTTCCCTTTATTGCCCTGGCTCTCTTTGCCTCTTGCTTCCCTGCACGTGCTCGCAGGCACTGCCAGTGCCTCCTGTTTCCCCTTTCCACCTGCGATCCAGTGCAGCTGGACGCAGCAGGAGGCAGGGAAAGGAAGGATATACAGAGGGGTAGAGACATAAAGATCCTCTCTGTTCTGATCCCTCCTGCTCACCAGCTGCTCTGGATGACCTGTCCTGCTCCCAGCAGGAATCAGCACCCAGGGTAGGAGAAAGTCCCCCCAGCGGGCTGCCGGCAGGGTTAGGTACAGCACCCAGGGGCTCTGCCCCCCGGGATGGAGAAGCCCAGAGCTTTGACAGTACAGTTTGATGATGTTCTCTAACCTCAGCCTCTTCTCCTCCTGCTTTATTTCCCTTGCAGACCAAATCTGGTTTTGTTAGAGCTCAGCACCAAATACCAGCTATAAATTCAGCCAACCTTTTCTCTGGCCTCAGTTTATCCACACCTCAGTCCAAATGCAGCTTTCTTGATGCACCAGGAATACACTGCTTAAATGTTAATTGCTTCAGTTCTGAAGCTGTTGCTTTTTTGCAGTAAAAAGGGTCTGAAAGTTTCATTTGCTTACCCTTACCCCAAGGAGTTCAGTATTTTCCTTGGTTTATTTTCTAAGCTGGGAACTTCTGATCCTGATGCTAACAGGGAAGGGTGGCTAATTGGTTGGTTGGGACGGCGGAGCTGATCTCCCCATGATCTGACACCTTGGGGCTATCAGCCAAGGCACCATGCCACACTGAGGATAATATGTCTTCTCCTTTACCAAGATGCTGTGGATGTAGATGGCGCACACTGTGCATGACATTCAGATACAACAATTAGAGAGGAGAAGGGTAAAAGTCCCACCAGGTTTGCACTGCTCAGGGAGATTAGAGGTTTTGAATGGCTTTTAAGGCAGCTGACTACCTCGTTAAAAAATTGACTGCCTCTCTAGTGGGCTGACTTGGTAACCACCAGTGAAAAGCAGGGACATGCTGCAAACGGGCTAGCAGTTTTGGTGTTTCTTGCACTCTTGATTTAGGTAAACTAATTTCATGCTACAAATTCAGATTCAATCTCCTGAGTGTGCATCATACACTTGAGACATAATTGTCTGTATTCTCAAAGTACAAGCACTTTCTGACCAATTTGGCTTATCTATAGCACAGTATTCCTCTTCAACACAAGGTGTCTTGAACTCTAAGTGTGGAGTTCTTCTCTTTTCTTTGTGAAAGCATAATTTTCTCCCTTGATAAAGCCATGTTGCCTGTGAGTTAATAACATTGACTGTTGCTACAGACAGGAGGCCAGTGCTGTCATTCACTCACTGTCTGTCGCAGTCCCTGTGGCCAGCCCTACTGCCTGGCCAGTGCCAGCAGCAGCTATTGCAGTGTGGGCTGTGGTCATTTCTGCTGAACATGCACTCACCAGTCCAGGTGGGGAGGTCACAAAGATGTGGGCATCAGAGGGATGGGACCAGATGAAGCTGCTCACATGAAAACCCCTGTAGGAGAAAGGAAACGTGAGCAAATACAGATTCTGCCTCCTGTGTGGATTGTGTCAGAGGTGATGCTTCAAAGTCAGTGCCATCAGTGCTCAGTGACCCAGGCAAAAGAAACATTACTGGCATGTTCTGTCAGTGCTAGTAGGAGCTCAGTGAATGATGTCAACAGCATTCTTGCAGCCAGACCTCACTGACAGGGATTAAAGAAACAGGTGCTACTGGCTGACAAAATTGCATGGACAGACACATGAGTTTAAATTACCAAATCCAAAAACCAAAGCTGAGACAGGTATCATCATGACCACATGGGTTCTTGAGAAGGTGTGTGACAGCTTTTCACTGGGTACTCGCTTTTTCACAGAAAAGTACCAGTGATGTCTACAGCACTCAGCCAAAAGCTGAGTGGGATTCTCAGCTGCAGAGATGGAATCCAGCTGGAAGGTTGCAATTTCACACCTTCTGGCCAGTGCAGGATGTTTAATTTAATTTAAAGAAGAAATGATGTAGAATTTATGCCCTTGAGACATGGCTTTTTAGGGAGAGGTCAGCTCCATGCAAGACAGAGGAGGCAAAAAAGGTATCTTCTGGGGAAGCTTTGCTAAGGCGGCAGAGTCTTTGTTGGATTTTGCCCTGAGCTCGCAGAGCACCAGCTCAGGCTCTCACTTTTCTTTTGGGGTACATCCTAAAGATCTGAAGTACCTTTGTCACCATACACTTTGGTAAGCTCTGGTGATGCTTCCTGACCCAATGAGAAGATGCCTCACACATGTGCATGCACACCTGTTTCTCATTTCTTTGTGAAGTTTGTTAAAAGTAGAGTGAGATCTTTGCTATTTAAGCCATCTCTGTTAGAGTGGCCCTCCTTCCTCTGGCTGTGCTTTGTGTGGTCTGAAACGTTTTTCCAGCACCAAGGAAGTTGCTTAAGCGTGGCTGATTTTGGCTTAGAAGAGGGCAGCCCTGAGGTGTTTAACTGTGGCTCCTTGCAGATGCTACGCTAGTGGGAGCTTGCACCGGAGTGGAAAGGTTAGCTTTGCATCTAACCTTTTGTCCTCAGGGTAAAGCACTGCTGAACTGTGGCTCCTTGCCCCGAGAAGGGAGTGAGCCAGCTAGCCTGCAAGTTCATTTGAGGAATGTTGGATACACAGCCTGATATATTCTGACAGGTTTGAGCAAAGAATGACATCAGTGCTCATTTTGTTTTGAACTGTATGATGAGGACCTTGTTCCAGGAGAAATGTTTCTCTGGCCTCAGACAAATTAAGCTTTTTTTTTTTAATTAAAAAAAAAGTAAAATTTGAATGGTAAACAACTGTAAGAGTCTAGAATATTCTCCTGAATTTCAGGGACTGTAAATATTAGGAAGAAAAGTGGGAACATGTGTTTGAGGTTATCACTTGTAGGAATGACTTCCAAACTCCCTTGAAAGCCATTCTGTAATGGATTAGCACAGAGGACGTGTCCTGTTGCCCTGTGTTAGGCTTTGACTGCCTTGGGGTCGTTTGAGTAAGTGGGAAAGGCATTTTGAATTCAAAGAAATACCATGGGGTTTAATAACCCCTGTGCTAAAGCTCAAGTGCACTACTGAGGCTAGATGAACTTGACACAAACCCACCAGAGCCTGGATCTGCAGGCAGTGGTGCAGGGCAGAGCAGAGCCGGTGGGCAAGACTGAATCAGCACTTCCACCGCTTGTTATCCTTTGCATCTGGGTGACTGAAGGTCCAGAAATTCAAAAGAGATTTGGAAGCATTTGAAATTCATAGGGCTGGGCAAGCTCAGCCAGACTCATGCTTTGCTGCACAGGCTTACTGGCTGCTAGCTATAGGATCTTGACACACAATCCCCTTTTGTAGGGGTCGGACATCTCTGTGGCTGTCTCTTGGTATTTTTAGGCTCAAGACCTCCACATCCCATCATAGTTGTCCTCAGATGATGGAGGCACAGGGTCAGAACAGGGCTCCAGTTTTGCCCCGGGAGACTAGATGAAGACCAAAAGACTGTAGTTTTAGCTAATCATTTGTACAACAGTCAGACCTCATGAACTTTCTAAATGTCATCAAGCTCACTGCAAACTTTCACATTATGAAAATAGCTTAACCTTTATTGTAGAATTTCTAGGAGATAGAAACATATAGAAAGTTAGTCTTCACTGATTTTTACATTCTGTTCTACTTAACATTAATCAACATCTGATGCATGGCAAATAGGACTGTAAAAAGCACAATGTTTTATGTAAAAGCATCCATTCTTTGCATGGCTTTTTATTCACAGTCAAAAGAAATAATTGCTACTATTTTTTTCCCTCCCCCTCTTTCTCTAAGGATCAATCTGCTTTGCAAACATGGCTATTGCTATGCTTGAACCAGCTTTACCCATCTGGATGATGGAGACCATGTGTTCAAAAAAATGGCAGCTTGGTAAAGTACAGTATATTATTTACATCTCTATATTTTGTCTAATGACTGTCTCAGTTCTGGTCCTGCTAATGATGCTTTCCTTATATGCTTCAGGGTAATTTTTTTTTTTTTTCTGTCTTTAAATTGTCGGAATTATACCTGCACAATTCCAAACATTGATCTGTAAGAAAAATAAGCAGTGGATTGATGTTATTGCAATAGAGGCTCCAGTAAGGGGCAACACTCCCACTGCAAGGAGAAACAGATGCAGGCAGCCAGGGCACTGTGCTTGTCCCAGCTCCTTGGGGTGGCCCAGCAGCACCTCTGCCAGCGAGTGTTGGCTGGGCCAGCTGCAAGATGCCCATTGAGCTGCAGAGCCAGGCCAGCAGAGAAAAACAGTTTGTTTGGTTTTTTTTTTTTCAGAGGGAATCCATCCTCGGTTACTAGTTTGAATTGCTGGGAGCAGGCAGCCCCAGAAATGTGCAGCCTGTGCGCTGTGTTTGGCGCAGAGCATGCTCATGCCAACACATACACCTGCAGGGGCTGCTCCTGGTAACATGTGGAAGAAGGATGGACTTGACTTAAAATGTGGTCACCAAGGACATGAGCACTTGTCCTTGAATTTGATAGATCTGGCACCCTTTTAGTGGTGGCTTAGTCATCCCATTCAACAGAAAGCAATGGGAGAGCCCCATCTTGGACCACAGTATAATATGCACCAGGGACACAGTCTCAGAAAACCAGTGTCCACAGGCAAACTGGAACTGTGTCCCATGGATCAGGTTAGATTAGAGAGTAAAAGTGGGGCAGTTACTTTCTCTTTGAGGTGAGCAGGAGGGAAAAAGAAAAGAAAATGGACTAATTTGCAGCGAGTGCCAAACTGCGCGTAGGAGGCTGATGCAAATCCTCTCGGGTGGGGGATGTCTGCCCTCCATGTGCCACGACGGATCGTGCTGGTCCTCCGCATCAGCCTGGCCTTTGTGTTAGCTTGTAGGAAAGAGTTACCATTACAAATGCAACATGTATCTATTTGATAAAGTTAATTAAGTATTCTGTGCTGGGACATTTCACAAGGGTATTTTTTTAATATCAATATTGGGTATTTGAAAGGAAAAGAAAAATTCTTTATGAAAATTATGTTCAGCTAGCATCTGACTACTCTATGTTAATGTAAGCATCCCTACACCATACAGAAAGCACAAACCTTAGTTCTAATCATTGCAACTCAGATCTAGGGTGGCCACAGGGAGCAGTCCTTCATGTGCTGCTGTACTGTTGAACACTGCTAGCCTGTGATATAGCAAAGTTATCACACAAACTTAGACATTTTGAACCTCATGAAGAAAAAGAAAGATTGCTTATCTGCCTCCCTCGCTAGTTTCATATTATTGGTGCAACACAAATGAGATTTACAAATCTCTTAGTTGAATAGAGGTTCCTAGAAGGAAAATATCCATTTTAAATTAAGACTAATTTTACCCCTTAATGATATAAGTAATTGACTCCATTACGCTTTGTCTGATTTGACAGCATTAATTAAAGTTTTTAAGCCTCTTAAATTATATCTTGAGCTGCAGGGTTTTAAGCAAATTATTATCTTACGCAATTTGGAGATCCAGCTGTTTGAAGCATTATCTGAAGAAGGTATAAAGAACCTTGATTTGATCAATTAATGTTACTGTGCATAAAAAGCTTATTTAGAAAATTACAGTTCTGCTTCAGTATACCACAGCTTACACACCAACCTGCAAGTCTTATTTAACAAGCCTTTGCAGTATTATTATTTTATTTTTTTTTACATCTGTCAAGGTCTGCTACACATGACCGTTTGGTGCAAGCAGATAGCTCCAGGTGGTACTGAAGCAGCTGCGGTTACGCAGGTGAAAACGTTTCCCCAGCTTCACCATTGTAACCTGCAAGGATTTTAATCACAGGATATTGCTGTGCTAAAAATTACCTCTTGATTTTTTTTTTTTTTTCTTATGAATATCAGAGAGATAGGAAGGAAGATGGATAGGCAGGAAATGAGAAAATCTATGTTGTCTTGGTGAAGGATGAGAAGCGTATACACTTAAAGGAAATGGTATGATTCTGTACCATAATGTCACAGCTGCTTTCTAAATCCAAATTACCTGGCTTAACAGTGACCAAACGTGGTGGCATGCGCTCATTTGTCAGGCTTTCCCAGTTTTGTCAGGTTTCCCAGTTTTATTTTTCTTAAGATGATGCAAAATCTAACAGGAACAGAAAAAAAGTGTAATTTCTTCCAGGATACATGAACCATCCAACACCGTTGCACAAGGATCCAGCTTTAGGCACAGCCACCCTGTTCCTTTGCCTCTCGGATATTTTTTCATACAATGCCTTCCCCTCAAGGGCAGCCCCTGCTCCCACAGCATCCTGCCTGGTGCTCTCCAGGCAGCCGAGGCAATGGCACGCCGCACTCGGCGTTGGTGTTTCTTCCTTTGACATCTCCCCTCCGGCTGGGTCCTGCCCTGCGACTTACGTGTAGGGAGAGGATGAATCCTCAAGTACAGGCTGTAACTGGCTTTTAAATCAGAGGTATTTCTGGCCAGCATGCAGGCAGCACCTGCTTCAGGTACAGCTGCTGCTGTGGAAACCTCGAGACTAGAAACAATTGCTGGTCCCAACAGTATGTTTTTCCTAGTGGATGTGTGGGAGATGGAAGGGTCTGGGTACCCTCCCATCAGGGTCAGAAGGAATTTGCTTGGGTGCCCTCATCTGCAAGTTGCTACAGATAGATTTTTAATTTAAAACAATAACTGGTTTTCTTTAATTAACTTTTACTGTAAATATATTGGCTAAATAATTTCCAAACCATGTATTTAAGGGTTTTCCCCCTTTGCATTATTGATACATGCTTAACTTCAGTGGCTGCTTGACCAAGGACCATATCCCGGCATTGCAAACTTGCCTGTACCCTGAGGCCTCACGGCATTCACAGGCTTGGAAGGGGCCTGTGACTTGCAAAGCCACCGCAGCAGTGCTGTTCCCCCCTCCAGGGAGGGCTTCACCCACCCCTGACCGCTCCAGGCTTGCTGCACGTGTGGAGCATATGCTCCATAAGCCATGCAAGAGCTGCTTTCCTTGACCTATCCCAAAGCTTATTATAGTTAGATATAAACTTTTTGCTCTTTGTTGTTCCATCCCCTCTCCCATACCAGTTCTTTTAGCTGATGCTGAAAAAGTCTTTCCAAAGGCGTCACATCACTCCCGCGTGTCATAGATGGTGCCCTTAGATTTCATGAGAAGGCTGCAACAAACCGGATATTTGATTCTCTGGGCTAGGCACAAAGGCTCTGTGAGATGCATTCAGAACAAAATTGCAGTGTCTGGAATTTATTAGTTTCTTTGAACACTTCACTAAAATCTGTGCTGATAACAGATCTCATTCATATTTTTCAGGCGTTGCTTTTCTTCCAGCCAGTATCTCTTATCTCATTGGGACTAATCTTTTTGGGATACTTGCGCACAAAGTAGGAAGGTATGCTAGATTTAAAAATACTAATAATCTTCCAGCTTGTTCCTGTACCATTTCTAGTGTTTCCCAGGGTAGTTTATTGATAGCAGAAATTATTAAAGTTTTCTCTACAGTAACAGAATCGTTTTTTTGAACATGTTGCGACTTTGGTTGTGTAACTCGGCACTTTAGACGTAACTTTGAAACGTTCAGGATCAGCTCTACCCTCTCCGTATCACTGATTTCTGAATGATGTTTCTTCTTTGATAGGTGGCTTTGTGCTTTGCTTGGGATGCTAATCGTGGGAATAAGTATTTTATGCGTAAGTAGAAGATTATGTATCTTTCAAACCATGTAAATGTTCATCTGTTCATCTTCAAATACGTGCTTTCCCCGTGAGATTTTGCTGAAGTTTCTGCTTTATGATACATTATTAAACAATGTATAGTTAATAGGTTCCAGATCAGAGTTTTGAGTGCTTTCAAATTTCAGTGCTTCAGTTATTTTAAGGAAGAATGGCTCTGAAAGGAGGGTGATCAACATTTTATTCTAAGTGTGTTAGTGGTTTAATGGCACAGGTGTCTGAAACAGTAGCCCAATGCAAGGATCAGACTCCGTAACATCTGTACAAATTGTGCTGTAACTACTTGGAGAATTTATCTTGCAAAAAGAAAACTAACTTCATTAGCATGTGCAGTGTGACATAATTAGCTGCCTGAAATTTCCTTTGCAGGTACCGTTTGCTAAAAACATTTATGGGCTCATAGCACCAAATTTTGGAGTTGGATTTGCCATTGGTAAGACTTCTTACAGTCTGTTGTTTGTGTAAAAATTATTTTATATGAAGTTACGTGGAAAATCAGTTGCGTTACCATTCTGGTCTGACAGTAGTGAAGCCTAAGCTGTGGCCCAAACTGGTAGGTAGAGCAAGAAGGATTAGAGAACGGTGCTCTGGCAGATTGAACCAGGCTGCTGTTAGACAAGCTGGATTCTGAAGTCTGTCCAGAATTGCTCCATCGACCTAAACAGATCTTTCAAATTGTCTAGGAATGCATACGTTGTTTTCACAAATAAAGCCACACATGGCCAAAGCCCCAGTGTTCCCCATCGTGGAAAAAAATTATATAGCCATTTTCATAAAAAGAAGAAAAAACAGTCTTAAATTTTTGTTCATCAGATAGGAATCCCCAAGCCCATGTGCAAGTAGTCTTCTTCAAGTAGAACTTTGCTCATGCTGGACTACGCAGCCAGCCTGGAGTGGGAACCATGGCTTGGTGCCTAGCACTTGGCTGGTCAGCCGATGCTCTGGGGCATCTTCACGCATGAAGGATGTGTAGTTCGGACAGAAGTACAGGCACAACTACAGATCCACAGTATCTCAGCAGTTTTTTCATCTGCCTTGTGCGTGTTTCTTGCTAGTGATGACAGTGTGGCTCAAAAGGCATGTTAAAATCACCATAATAATTTTGATTGACTGGAAGCTAATGCAATCTTTTAGGCCTGCAGTACTTTCCATAAGGGAAAGCTGCTTGGCTGGTAATGGGAGGTGGGAGCCTTTGCATGCACAGTTGCAGGCAAGTGGTTGGTACCGCCTAAGCTTGTATATCTCTTGTCCTCTGACAAGTGTCACCTACACATCTACACATGCCCATACATGACCTCAGACACAGTAAAGTCCATACAAAGCATGAATAATACAGTCTATTTTTATGCAAATCTTTTGCTTATTGAAGAACAAGTATCCTTTTAGTTGCTTTTGCATCTCTTCTTAGCACGTAGTTGGCAAAGACATTAAAATAATTTAAAAAGGCAGTATTTTCCTGAAATATGTTTCCCTCCCTCACAACCAGGAATGGTGGACTCATCCATGATGCCAATTATGGGCTACCTCGTAGATCTGCGTCACGTATCTGTCTATGGCAGTGTGTACGCAATAGCCGATGTTGCCTTTTGCATGGGCTTTGCCATAGGTAAGTCCAGCTTTTTCCTGCCTACAATGCACAGTTAAAAAAAGAGAATATGCTACAATGCCAGGTGTGAATCCCAGTGGCATTCGCAGGCTTTACGAGCAGGGGTTTCTTATTTTCTAATATTTCTAAGAAATAAAAGCAGAGGGAATTGTTTGGCATCTGTTCCCCTCCTCTGCTGTGATGCCATGCTCAGCTTCATCAGCTGTAAGAGGCCTGAAGGTGTCAGGCACTGAACGCAGATAGGATATCGGTAGGAAAGAGGAACATTTGAAACTGCTACTATAGCTATGCTCCTAATAGTCTGCGAGGGGAATAACTCCCCACTGACCCCCTGCCTCCCTGAGCACATGATACAGATGCCTCTAGGAACATTTTTGATTTCTTCAATGAATGTGGAGTATGGAACCAGGAGAGGTTTATGTTATAATTACAAAGATGTCTTTATATTCCTCAAATCAGTTTGTAAAGTGGGATTTTTGTATATAAAATTACTGTTGTCTAAATTGAGTGCTGCAGATTTTGTGTCTGAATGATCTTCAGAAAAGGTTTTTTATTAATATAAGGTCCTTCTGCTGGTGGTGCCATTGCAAAGGCCATTGGATTTCCATGGCTCATGACGATTATAGGGATTGTGGATATCCTCTTTGCTCCCCTGTGCTTTTTCCTTCGAAGTCCACCTGCCAAAGAGGAGAAAATGGTAAGCATAATGTGGTTTCTTTCTTTTGGTTTCAGTTTTCTTTTTTTTTGTGTGGTGGTTTTTTTGTTGTTGTTGTTTTTGTTGTGGGTTTGTGTTTTTTTTTGTGGTGAATCAAATTATAACTTTTTTCTGCATCTTTGTCTCTAATGTCCCCAAAAGGGGACCAGCATAGTTTATTTCCCCCTCATGCATCATTTTTGGAATGAACTCCCCTTTCTTTTTATGTCCAAGATGTATAAAGAAAAGCTTTTTATTACTCACATGTTACAAAGTCACAAATTTTATTATCAGAAAACAGGGTCAGCAGGCATGCATCTGCAACAGCATATGCTGTGGTGCAGGCAGTATGAAAGCTACTTTTGTCTTCCTTGAAGTGTCAGAATTGGCACCCAATTTTGATTTATTCCTTTGTGTGCCTCAACCTGTTTTTTTCCCACAGTCCTCAACAGTGTATTTTTGCACCATATTTTTTCCTACTCCTTCTCCCTCCATACAGATCACTTGCCCTTGCAAACTAATGGCTTCTCTTACCCTATCTGTACCATGGGTCTTATCCTGAATTATTTTTTTTAATATAAATTTGCCAATGACTTAATTTTCTAGAGCAGTCAGTGTTCCCCAGCTGCTGTATGGTGTCTAAGAGTGGTGCTTGGCCAAATCAGCACCTTGCCCAGTCCCCTGCAGCCTGCAGTGGCTATCTAGGGATGAGTCTCAGGGCAGGCAGTAATACAGCTCTAAAATTACGGGCTAAGAGACCAGAGTATAAAATGACCTGTGATTAATAGCCTTTAACAGGCTTTTCCCCTGTTGATGTTCACATTTGCTGAGTAAATGTAAATATCTACTTTCCACAAGACCTGAAGTGAGGAGTTCCCCTACTTAATCCATCAGTTCTACGCCAAGACACCCATGAATGTGCCTGCAGGAATGTTTCTCTCCTTCACTCCCATTGCTCACTGTTTGCTTAGCCTGTCACTCAGAAAAAGATAGATTCCTGCTTTGGTCCTTTCCTTTGTTACCCCGCCTACACCATTCTCCTCCCTTCCTTTCCCATTTCTGTAGCTCATTCTACCCTTTCATATAATGTCATTTATCTGCTCCCCTATGCTGCTGTTGCAGTTGCTGTTCCTACAGATTTATACTGGATCAGGGTCAAAAGCCCTCTTACTGCAGGAGGGGGTCCATTGCCTTGCTCACTAGGCGTCTTCAGCTCCGCAAAAAGACAGGAAGCTCCCAAAGGAATCACAAGGCAGTGCAGTCAGTATACTGAACAATCCCTGTTGTGATTCCAGGGCTGGGAAAATCCTGGAAAACATGTACCAGTCTTTGCTGCAACATCTGTCACCATCTCTGGGTCGAGTCCTCCACCCTTTTTCTTGCTGAGCAAGGTTGACCTGGGGCCAAAATGTAGTTGCTAGCTTTTTACTCAGGTGAAAAGAAAATGTAATTTTGCATGGCCACGGTCATGCTATGCAGCATCACATCTCTGCAAGGTAAGGAGAGAATGAGCTGTGTGTGCTGCTCATGCTTTGTACTGGCATGAGCAGAACAGAAGGCAGAGAAATTAATCTTGATGAAAGAGCAGCATACGTGGGGCCAGAGACCTTTCATTTTGCACATATTTGGACTGCAGAATCCTGGAGATTTCAGTTAATACCTTGTCATGACCTTTGCAGACTGCATTGATGTTTTGGGGTTTTTTTGGTTGGGTTTTTTTTTTTTTTTTTTTTTCAGTGGCCAAGGAATAGAAAGACCAAAGGAAAAAAAAAAAGCTGCTAGTGCTATGAAGTTTATCATGTGCTTCCCTGGTCACTGCCAGGGTTTCACTTGTAGCATGGTAATCACTGAAGGAACAGGATCTCTCCCCTCAGCTTAAGCATTTCCACTGCCTGCCCCCCACACCATGCCTGTAAATGCAAAGGGACATCTGTTCCCAAAGTAGCTTGTGGCAATGACAGATGTGCTGCCACCTCTGGGGCTGGAGAGAGGCAAAGGAAAGCTCCTGCTTTGTGGTCTTGGTGTGATTAATCAAAAAACCAAACTCAATCACCTTCAGCATGAAATGTGCTACACAACTGCTTCAAGGACAGAGACTGATTGATTGTCCTAGGAAAAATTCATCCCAAAGAATGTAGTATTGTAGCTGGCCCTTACATATGATAGCCACTCAGCTTGCCATGGCTGTCAGGTCACAATATTATGGCCACCACTCCCGGCAGAGCCTGGTGATGCTGCTCTGGAGCTCCACAGAAAGGGGTGGGAAAAGAAAAGCCAGTAAGGAAGACTCGGCTGGAGGCAGTAAGGCTTCTCTGGCTCAGCCATCCAGATTTTAATGGATGGAGATTAAATATAGGAGAGGCAAAAAAGTGGAGAGCAGGCAGAAGCATTTCAGTTTAATACATGTGCTGAAATACCAGTTCCAGTACCAGAAATGTGCTGGTGATGCCTTCAGGGCCAAGCTCCCACCTCACACAGAGCTGTGGACTTGACTGGCTCTGAAATCACTCCGGGTTCTGCTTTCAGGGAGGGGAGGCGAATCCCGGACCGATGGACGCAGCAGCATGGCTGTGAGGCAGAGGCAGCTAAGCAGGAACACTTAACAGCTGTACTGTTTTCTTTTAGGCAATACTCATGGATCACAACTGTCCTGTGAAAACAAAAATGTATACCCAGAACAACACCCAGTCCTACCCCATAGGCGATGAAGAAGAATACGAAAGCGATGAGTAACATGAAAAAGCCATATAACATATTTTGGTGTACAAAATGCAGTGTTTCATGTGAAACATCTCATCCTCATAGTTGTACTGTACATCTAATAGTGAAATGGTCAAAAAAACCAAAGCTATATTATTAATTGCCCATGGTTATAAAGCAGACTGCTAACCGCCTTATGGGGGGGTGGGGAAGCTTTTATAGAGGGTTTGTATAGCGTTAATCTTTATTTTGTGTATTTAATTTTATTGAATATTACACTATATTTTTTATTAAATGTGTAGTATAAATCTGTATAAATGTCAGTTTTAACTATTTGGTTTTTAAAGCCAACTCATTGACATACAATGTTTCTTACTTTGGAGTCATAAGTTACTGCCACGAACTCGGATCTTTCTTATTTAATTGGAAGGGGGTAAAAAAGTAGCAAAGCTCAAAGAAAACCTATCTAATTTGCATCCTTTTAAATTGCACCCTTGTAAGTACACTGAGAGGAGCCAACGGCTGGAATTTAGTGTGGACGTCACTATCACTTTTTTGATCAACTTTAGGTCATAATAATATACATAATAAATAAAAGGCACAACTTCATTGCCAATTTAGAAAAAACGAGTTCTCCCTGAAACACTCATGGAATATTGTGGAAAACAGTATTTTAAACAGATGAGTGCATTGCTGTTAGTCAGCAGTATTTAATGAAGTTTTGTTAACCAGTTGTGCAATATGAAGCCCCGAAAACACACTACACCAGGTAAACAAGTAGATACAAATGTGCACTGTTCCCTTCCCTTAAAGGGAATATGAACAGCATAAAGGTACTTTTTATATTTCTATATTTTTAATCTTTTGAGTTTTAACATATCCCAACTTTATTTTAGATGCCTCTTCAGTGACTGGTTAAGAAAAGCTGCAGTATCATAGTATTTAACTTTAGCATGTACCAAAAGTAAGCTAGCAACTTCAGCAGTTCCAACAAAAATCTATTCTGTATTTGCATACACACCTTCAACTTTGCTAAAAATAATGAAAAAAATGACCAGTTTATTGCCAATAGCTCTTACCATTTGGGAATACAGTATAATGCAGGTAAAGCACTGTATTAGGCAGCCCCTTTCTGCAGTGAGAAAAATCAGACTTTGAGAGAACATTTTAAACCAATCCCCATGTCCTCATTAGCAGTGGTGTATCTTTTCATCCATAAAATTAAAATCTTTATGTGCCTTCTTTCATGTACGTGCAGATGTTTTATGTACGACAGCATAGATACTATGTTTACATATAGTTTTGTAAAGCATATATACTATGGTCAGAAAATATGAAAAATATAGTGGACCAGACTTCAAGTATTGCTTTGTCAATAATTATGCGTTCAGACTGCATTAAAATAGTTATCTGAAAGAAGTTCATGATCTATTGTAATAAAGTAAAAATAATAAAGAAAGAAAGAATCCCCCTCATCATTTGCCTTATGCATTCTGTTTTACTGTATCCTGGGGGGAAAAAAAAAAAAACAACAAATATTTTAGGTCTTGGGAAAAACACTTCTCATTTCCAGTCCATTTGTAACTCAGGACAAACGTTTTCACTCCAGGTCATAAATACATGCAACTTGTTTAAGTAACTGCAATAGCTTCCACAGATCAGTCCTGGGCTGCTGCTCAGATTTAGCTTTTGGGAAACAGCTACGGCCAAAATGTGCAGTACCAGCACCACCCCTGTATGTTCCTTAAATAAGGGTGAAGATTCTGAGAAAACATCACAAGCAAGAGGCTTAAATGGTGTGAAAGGCCAAGCAAGACATCCTATGGTTGATTTGAAAACTCCACGTAAAGATTTTTTGTGATGGTGTATTTTCAGTCGCATTCCTTTGAGTACGTAACAGATGGACATCCTTCCTTCAAAGCAGAGAGGTGTTTGGAGACAGACATTAGACAGCATAAACCAAGGTTCTGTCATATGTTGAGTACTTCTCTGCCACTGAATAAGTAACGCTTGTGCAGACTGATGAGTATTTACATTAGGTTCAGATTTTAACACTGTAGATCATTTAGATACTCAAAACTTTGCTCCAAGAGAAGTTATTTTACTTAGCTTCATTGACCTGTTTTGGTCAACACCAAAAATTGTTAATTCAATTAAATTTGAAATTAACATACCAATGTTAGAATTCTAAATTATCATATATGTTCATTTATTTGCCAGATTAACAAAACGTATTGCTTAAATTCACAAGTATGAAAGAAATGCAAAGGTAGCAACCTATATATATACTTTAAAGAAAGCACAGAATGGCTTGCTTTATACTTCATGGCTTGGTTTTACACTTTTGAGAACATCAAAATTAAGGAAAAGTTCACATTAATCTGCAACACAATCGAGTATGAGGGGGAGAGATTAATGGATCACATTCCTCTAATGCAGATAAAGGCAAGTTCCTACTGGGGCATCATGAACCAGCATCTTACCAGTTTGCTCAGCAGATCCACACAGCTCAGTCTGGTTTCCCACGCTCTTCCTCTGCTCCCAGTCCACCAGAAGAAGTTAGAGGAAGGCAGAGTTAAGAGCCACCCAGACATCCATGTTTCCCCCCTAGAAGAGATACTTAGCAGTTGTTCTAAATTTTGGACTTTTGGAGGAGTAAGTAACCAAACCCTTTTTGCTGAGACTCAGGAAGGAACTTTAGTCACAGAAAACATACAAAAACCCCATTCTGTCCTGGAATAGTTTGGGTTCTTTCATATTTTGTATATTTTGATCTGTGTCAATTTAAGTGTGATAAAGTCACTTGGTTAATTCGCTCCCACTACAGAGCCCTTCCCTGTAGTTGTAAACTTCCATACATGTTTCATTTCATATTTAAGGGGAAAAAAAAACAAGGACAGAGAGTTACACAGAAAAGCTGATTAGATAAAAATGAGCTAGTAAACAGTAAGCATTTGTTTAGTTGTTATCCATTAACATTTTCTGAAAGACAGGGCAAGTCAGAAGAATTTTTCTCAGACAATTTTTTCCCCCTAATGTAACTCTGGTGGTAGTCACTATCACCAATGCTGCCACTGTAATTATTATTTGTGCAGTGCTTGGAGGTCTTAAACAGCCATAAACATCCGTAACATTTTATAAGATTCTCTAGCTATACAAAGAATCAGCTGGAAACACCACTTTTAAAAGAAATTTACTATTAAACTGTGAGTAAAACCACATGCATATGCAAATAGAAAGAATACATAAAAGCCCAATTAATCCAGCCATCAGTATTTTATTTAATGCAAAATGTGTTTTTCTCCCAGAGATCTTTCCTTTTAGTGGCTTCAGATGATAAACTGCAATACAAATGTTTAAAAAATATTAACACAATGCAAAGAAGTTGATAATTTAGCAAAACTATTTTATTAAAGCTTATTCTCATGATAAAATAATAGCCAACAAAATCATATTTGGCAGATCTTCTGCAAATGTGTGTAGCTGCCACCTATTCAGATATCATTAAGTCCAGATATTCTTGTTTTCTGTGGTATTCTTTATTTTCAGCTATTTACAGTCAAGCATGAAGCACAGATTACATCAGGAATGTACTATTACAATTTTCCCCTCGAGATTCACCGTTTATTATAATTAATGCCAGATAGGAATTTATGTTTTCCTTCTTATCACTAAAATACAACTGTTTTGCCCTTTTCCCATTCGGTATATTTAAAAATATTGCACTACGTTTAATTTCTCTCTTACAATCATCATTAGCAATACTATATGAGGAAAACTGTATCCAGCTTTTCTTACCCGCTATATTATGCAAGTCAATTTAAAACCATGGATGTGTTTTTGAAATCGGTATTTGCATTGTTCTCACAGCTCCTTCACGTGTACCAGGGTTTAAGTGAAGTACTTGGCTATGTTTGAAAATCTCTATAGTAGTCCCTAAGAGCAAACACTGATGGAGATTGAACGCAGATCACCACCAATGGTAAGCCACCAAGAAAATGGAGTGGGCAAGTCTTAATATACATCTCAAGCAAGTACAGGTTAAATAACTTTTAGTCAATAAGGGAAGCTAATTTTGTGCGATTATTTGCTGAAGCTTAATTTCAGAAGTGTGTCACATGCCTATCGTAGCATGGATAGTGTTTTCCATACATCAGCTAAGTAAGTATCAACTGCCCAGAACTCACAAAAAAGTGCAAGTAGTTGCAAGAGCGGAAGTAACCGTTTTGTTTAGAAGTTACAAGTATGCATTTCCATCTGTGAAAGCCACTGCTTCTTAATTTTGCCCATCACAAAAATAAACTGAGAAGCAAATCTAACGGAGAGGTCCATTACAGACTGCCTGAAAATTTAAAGGCGTTATTTTACCATCTTAGATTCAACTCCATTTCCAAAAGCGTATTTTTTTTTCTACTACCAGTGATGATGATACCAGTACCTAACACAGTACCTAAACCAAAGATGATATTTTATATGGCATTTCAATACACAGAAGATGAAACAAAGACATGTTTACAGGGAAATAAATAACAACAGCCTTAGCCACGCAATGCTAAGATTCACAGTTAACACATAGCACAAAACCAGATTGTTCTTTTCAAAAGCTGCTGGCTGAAATTCTTCCTCATCTCTACTGGACTCACTTATTTTGACTCAAATAAAACATGTTATATACACTCCAGGATATTTTTCTGACAAAGGTGATCCTTCTGCTCCGACTGTCTCTTCTGGCTGAGAAGCTGGATGTAACTTACCACTATATGATTACTGAGAACAGCTGAGAGAACACGTTCACTTATTTTGTAAAGTGTTTTGTACCTTAAGCTTTCTGAAATGATAGTCAGCAGCAAAATATTAATTCATTTTTTAAAAATTACTTAAACCATCATTACATGCTTTTTCATAGAATGCAATGAAACCTCCAACTCTTGTGAAGAACAATCTTCCTCTATCAGGTTATCAGATAATACAACAATACTTAAACATAGAATTTTGTTCTGGAAGGCAACCAGCCTCTTACCTCAAAGATATTCCCAATTAAATTATCACAAGATACTGGTATGTATTTTGATATCTAATATTACCCAATCAGGATACAATAGCCCAAAGTTCTAAGGAAGATTTTTTTTAGGATAGCATTACTATATTTTATGTTAATTACAGACTATGAAAAGTTCTTGTATTTAACAAAAACATGGAAAACAAATGATACGCAACGTTCACTTCAGTAAATATTAATAACAGACAAAACAAAAGACCTTTTGTTTGCTTTCATGATATGTTTGGCCGAAAAAAAAAAAAATGCAACTACTTAGAAGACATACAATAAAACTGTGATCAACATTTTAAAGCCTGGTCCCTCAGTGACTTCTGTGTCAGTCATCAGCTTAGGCATGCAACAAGCTTATAGTTTTTTCATCATACAATGGAAACTACACATTTTGAAAATCTTGCCAGTTTCCTGTTGAAAACACTAGCTCAAAAAAGAAACAACCCCAAACAATCCGGGGAGGGTAGGGGGGCAAGTAATCCATTGGACACCACACACATTAATGTGAAATGGTAAGGTTACATAATTAGAAAAAATAAAAATAAGTTATTAAAAATAAATTTCCAATATAAACCCCAAAATGTAGTTTTAACCAGCCTGTTTAACAAAATGATGGTGCTGTAGCTGGAGAAGAACCATTATTACCTGTACTCTTACACAGGCAAGTAACTGTGGAGAAGCAGGACACGTTATGCCAGTGTTCTAATTTAATTTTTGTGTGTTTTTAATTAAGTGCAAAGTATTCTTTTAGCCCATTCCTGCAAAGACTAAACATGTAAATATCAGTCTGCTGATAGAGGTGGATCAACTGGTTCTTCTGATATGATGTTGAATGTTGGAGCCTCCATCAGACTGACATCTTCATTATCCATTTCTTCTGCTGTACTGGGTTCCTCCGAATCTTTAGTCACCCTTTTGGCCTGCCGCTCTAATGACATGCTCTCCAAAGACTCTATGTCCTCAATGCCTGCCCTGTAGTGGATCATCAGCAGTGTAAGGGCCTGCAGTCTTTCACCCGACTTAGCCAGTGCAGCAGAAATCAAGGCTTTTTTCCTTGCATCGGTTGTCTCCTTTTCTTCTTTAACCAGTGAATTGTTATTTTCCAGCTCCTGGTCTATTTCGTTCTGCAGCTTATCCAACATAAATTCTAATTTCTGAAAACGCTCCTCTGTGGGTAAACTTCTGTAAAGATCACGTCCAATTTCTTTAACAGCAATGAAGACACTGTCATCTAGACCACCCTCTTTTCGGACCAGTTTTATCCCAGTACCTGCTGCACGTTTTGAAGGACTGCTGGGCCCACTGATTTCAGTATCACTGCTTTCATTATCCGAAGTGTTTGGTGTGTGCTTTGGCGAAGGTTCTACCACCTCTGTTCCTTGCTCAGAGAGGCGAGCTTTGGGGACTTGACGAAGGTTTAACAAACGGGTGCTTGTATTGATGATATGCCTGGTCAAACCTGTAGTTCTGTTACCAGATTTAGATTCTGAATCCACACGAGAGGATGCAGCTTGGGGAGCTTCCTGCCCTTCTGCTCTACAACCTCCCGCAGTTCGATCAAGTCGCTTTTCAGCTCCCACACAAAAGGGCGTCTCAGTTAGACATTTTTCTTGACATTTTTTATGGCAAACGTAAGCGCAGAGCATGCACTGCGAAGCCGCTTTAGTCCATACTTTCTTTTTGCAGTAATCACACCAAGTTGGATTCTGAAACTGAGTGTCTTGAAAATTATGCTTGTTCTCTGTAAAAACAACCTGTCCCAAGTAAGGATCCTCTTTCTGAAGTGCACGAGCTTCCTCTTCCAAGTGACATTCCTTTTCTTTCTCCAGGAGAAGATTTGAATCATCTATTTCACCTTCTTTTAAATATTTGAAGTGTAAAGTTACATCGCCATAACAAAATTTTTCATTGAATCCCTTATGGGTTGTCAAATTCCGCAATGCTGTTCTGGTGACTGCTGCTTTAGGTGCAGGAGCATCCAGTTTAAATGTTCTAATATATTCCATTGAGGATGTAGCTATACAATCTAAAGCAATTTCTTCAAGTTTTATGCTTACATATCCTAAGCAGATAAACCCACCTGCTTTAAAAGGGTCTCTGCACCACAGTGCAACATTAAGGTACTTATGGTATCCTTCTACTTCAAATAGACAGGAGGATGTTCTCGTCCTTGGCCATCGACCTTGCCGGACTTTGTAAGGAATTTCTGGCGATTCCCATGTTTGATGATCATCTCCACTATCTTTGTAACTACGTGTATTTTCTGAAAGTCCATCTTTTAATGTATCTTGTTTTGGTGCTGTTATTACTTTTGATACCGCTGGATCTTCTATTTGATCGTTATTCTTTATTACCTTCTCTGTACATTTTTCTCCATTATTTGTAGGTGGAGGCGGCCTCTCTGGTTTTTCAGAAGACACACCTCCAGTTTCTAACAGATTCTGAGTTTCACTAGTAGTTAAAACAGGCTTACTTTGTGGCCTAGGTGGCACAGGAGGCTTCGTACCAGATCCTTGTGATTGTTTACCCAATTGCTGCGATGCATCTGAACTCTCAATAGCTTTGGGTGTTGCCACTTTAGCTCCATCTTTTTGTTGTGTTTTTGATGTTGTCTGATAACTTCCTAAATGTAGCTTTCGATTCAGAATCGGAGATATAGTTCCAAGGGGTTTAGCAGCAAGTATTACTACTGAACGTTTGGGAGACTGAGTTGTTGGCAGATCTTCCTTTTGGTCAGGTGATTCGCAAGCTAAGTCCTCAAATTCTGAATCAAAATCTCTGTTATCAACATCAGCTGATAAACTAGCTTGGTCATCTTCTGGCTGTGTCAAGAAAGCAGTGTCTTCCAATTGTCCAAACCCATCCTGCAGTGCTGAACCATGCTGGTTGTACCCAACGGGCCTTTCATAGAAGACTAAAACTCTGTCCCCAGCCTGTCTAATAAGCTTCAGCACCTGGACAGTTGATGTGATTTTAACACCTAATAAAAAAAAAAAAGGACAAAGTTGTTAAATTTTAATTATGATAACAACCTAAATGGTCAAAAATAGTCAACAAACATGTTTAGCTCTTTAATAGTGGCAATACTGTTGTTGCTCACTAGCAGAGGAAGTCAATTATGACAGAAAAGCTTAATTGAAATGTAACAGATGGACCCTTTCCATTTTATTCATACAAATATATCACTTCAGGAGCTGGAAAAGATACTAACATAAATACTCCAGTTTGCTGTTTGTTATTAATGCTGTTATCTTATAGAATAATGTTGATGTTACATGCTAACTTTTTTAACTTTGGTCTTACTGTAACTTTGGACTTAGTGGCAGGCATTTAACAAATTATTCAAAAGAGAGACATCTCTTTAAACATAGTTTTAATTAAAACAGAAGCAAGCTAACAAACAAAATAGTTCCAATACGTTAATAAAATATAGGCATGACGCTACATTCTCAGTGTGGCTGAACAGTGAACTCAATCACCTTTCTCATCAGAACTTTCAGAGCCATTTGACAGTATTTCCAGCCTATGGTAAGATTCAACAAATTACGCGCAAGCTAAAATATCTTTAATGAGCACATAATCCAAATAAAGTCATGTAGGGTGTCAGGTAAAAATAATCTCTTGTTCTAGAGGAATCACCAATTGCCTGTTCAACGCAAGTCAAAACCCTTTTAAATCACTGGTGCAATGCAATGGGGATTTTGGGCGGTACCTAATCACAATAACTCATTATAGTGGTTAAGCTCTGCTCTGTAAAACCTCTCAGGCAAAAACTTGAAAAAAAAACAAACAAAAAACCAAACACCCACCAATTAATACAACTGTGCTAGCAGGGAGTTTAAGCAGTTCATGTCGTAAATGTATAAAGTTCTATCTTCATAGTATTTTACCACAGTAATTCTGCTATAGCGTATTAATGACAGAAGAACCAAATATAACATTTATTTATCTCTTATTTATATGGTTAATGTTTGGAGAAGACATGTATGCTGTCACATGCAGGGATATCTGGGATACCATATATAGCTCAGAATTATGCAGCTCTCTGCATTTCTTTTTCTACCGACTACATGATGGAGAATATCCAAATTTCACAATATAACCCTAACATAATTTCTTCTACCATTTTCCCCCCCTAGCATGATTTCAGTTTACATTCTATTTTATCAGTGGTACCTATACTTATTTCTAAATTTTTATTAATATACAGTGATATTCCAACTCCTTTTTGGTCTTTATAAATCCCTGGACAGTACACAACCCCCAACAACTTTAAACTACACTACTTATGATTCCTACTTCATAATGTTTTTAGTCACACAACATCCACTGGAAAACATAGCGTTATTTCTTAATTATTAACAGGTTCCTATCTGCTTCTTCCACTAAGTTGACCAGCCACTTTTCTTGCTAATGGTTTACTTGTCCTTCAGTCCATTGCCACATTCTGTAGGTCCCCTCCAATTCTCAAGTTTATAGCAGTAAGATTTTCAGTATCAGTTTCTGATCATGGTTTAGATTATGATCTAGTTCTCTGTTGGCGACAGGGTCCATATAAACTAGAAGTATTCAAGCTATTACCTGGAGATGGTCTAGTTTAAAATTGTAGAATATAAACTGGTATCAATCCAATTCATAATGCCCAGGGATTTCAACAGAATCTTTATTATAAAAAAAACAACCAAACAACCAAAAAACCCACAACAAAAAAACCACAGTGCCCTCCTCCACAAAAGTCAAGGGTAACTGTTTCAACAGAGCACTTATCTGCCAGTTATATTTGAGAACTTTGGACAAATTGTAAGAACTGTAGAATTGATTTCTAAATAATACTTAAGGCTCCTACATGTCAGAGCTAACAAAAATTTATACTACAAGTATAAGAATACTATCAAATGCTCATCAGGTCTTCTTGGGTCATCTTGACATTTCAGACAACTACTCTAAGTCAAAAATATGTTTATGCTACTTGTTCCATACTCTGTTTAGTACTTTTAAGGTTCAAAGCTGAGTATGCAGGCGTAAGGTGTACAATTCTATGATTTTCTTTGTAAACTAAGCACATTTTATAACATCACTGGAAGAGACTAAGTAGAGAACCTCACAGGATCACTGTCAGTTAGAATATATTTATATTCAAATGTTTATTCAACTTCATTTTGAATTTACCTAGCAAAGAGTAAATAAACTGCAAGGAAATTAATCAAGTGCATTATATCGTTAAATGGCCATAAATACATGCGTTAATTTTTATGACTGCCAAGCATAACCGTACTTGTTGAGAAAGGCAGTCTAGTTGAACCATATGCAGACACGTCCTCCCACTTTGCAAGACAACACTTATTTTGAAAGCTGACATATTACTCACTGCCAATGGCTAGAAGTCTGTCTCCCCTCTGTAGATCAGCAGCTGCAGCAGGTGAGTTTGGAGTCACAGTTGCAATGACAACATGCCCTGCATCTTCTTCCTTGGACTGTACAAGGCGGAGCGTGAGCCCAACACTTTGCAGATTGCCTTTCACTAGTTCTGCCTGGAGAGAAAGACGTTAGGAGTATGTTGATTAAGCAGACTGCAAGGATTCATGGTTACTAATGGTTACTAATGGTCATTTAAATGAAATTATACAACTGATATTATTTTTTTAATTACATTAGGACATCCAGTGACTTCATTAAGCAGATATTCACGTCATAGATTAACTGCCTGCTAATCCAGTTTACACCTTTGGAGAAACATGGAACCAAATGTCACCAGTGCTGAAGAGCCAAATATGCCAAAACTAGAGAGCAGTGCAAGAAACTGTCAGCAAAATAATAAAAAAAGCCACAAGTGT
The DNA here is from genome assembly GCF_015220075.1 of Falco rusticolus. Taxonomy (NCBI): domain Eukaryota; kingdom Metazoa; phylum Chordata; class Aves; order Falconiformes; family Falconidae; genus Falco; species Falco rusticolus. Next base: position 37,057,380 of record NC_051195.1, read on the forward strand.
GTATGTGTACACATCTATTCAATAGTTTATATATAATTAGTAACATACCGAGATAACCTACGCAAATACAAATCAGCAAGAAAGGCAACACATGGCTCATCTTCACAAAAAGCACCAGTCCCAACAGAGCTACATCTAAACACAACCTCATCATCGGTTTTATTGGGAAGAAGTTATTATAGAGCACTGTACCTTCAATCTAAGTATCACTTTGAATATACCACGTTTGTGTTCTGCAAGTAGCTCTTCAGTCGTCTATACAAGAATGTGTTTGGAGTAAGAAAACTTATGTACTTCTACATTGCTAAAGCATATTTAGAATAAATCTAAATTAACAATAGCCTAAGATGTTTCTTCAAAGACTCAGAACCCTTTTCTCATATTTATGCTGCAAGATAAATAAAAGATAAGACTTAACACAATCCCAGATATCCTTAAAAAGATAATTACTTAGGTGCAATCTCTGCAGTAAAGTTTCATCCCACATGCACGCACAGATGTCTTATATTCTTCAATGGGGACTTCCAAATTATATCTAGGTAGTAGTCAATTGTTTACATACCTTAGTATCTGAAATATTTGAGAACTTTTATCTTAATGAAGACTGTCCTTTATGAATTTAAAAATATACCTTTTTTTCCCCTAAAGCACATTCTTTCTATACTGTTTCAAATGATCGTCTACAATCATTCCACCAATGCATGTTGTGTCTGTTTGAAAGGGGAACTCATAGTCTATGTTTCAGCTCCAAGGACAAATATGTAATTCGCTTTTTTTGATTCCTAAGAACAGAGACAGACATTGTTTGTAGAAAACCTCCACAGGAAATTTTCTATTTGGTTTCAATTTACTGGGTTTTGGTAGACAGTCTTCTCGTCCATCCTTCTGCATTTACTTTGTTGCTATTCAATTGTCAATGTTTGAACTGTCTGCAGTTGATCCTTCTCTTCTGAGGATGTGTTAGTTTGCTTAATTTTGTACAATGGCTTTCCACAGATGAAGTGGATTACTGAGCTTCAGTACATGACTCTCATTGGCTGCATGGCTTTCACTCCTTTCCTATAGTCTTAATAGCAGCACATCTTGGGTTTTGTATTAATTGTTCAGTTCTTTGTAGAAATAAAAACGCTACAGTATGCAACAATTTGCTTCAGTACAGTATTGAGTTTGAAGGAGCAGACTTGAATTAACTTTCCAAGCTTTGTCAATAATTTTCTGCATTTCTCGCAGTCACTTAAAGATAATTTTCTATCAAACTTTGTTAACATCTATTGTGAATATCCAGTAATGTATATGACAACACAAAATGACATTTACAAAAATGTAAGCTTAATTGCAGTTCCAAGTTTCAAGGTTCTTCTATACAAACAAACAAGTAGTTCCCTGCAGAAACAACTGTGGTAGGGTTTTTGCCTTTTTTTTTTCCCCTGTTGCTTTTAATTAAGGCCTTTCCCATTTACACCAATGAAACTCTCATACTTTTTCTTTGTTTCTTAACTCTTAAGAGGTTTTTTTTAAAATTTAATTACGTATCAGAAATACCTGCAGAAGAAGAGAGAAACATTTTCTAAAGAAAAGAATTACTCTTCTGCTTTAGTCCTTATATATAATATGGCTTTAAGTTAGCAATTCACAAATGTTGCATGTGCTGCAAAGAAACAACGTGAACAATTACTACAATTTCAAACAACACTAGTTGAACATTTTAACTGTCAAAAAACTACAAGTGACATTAATTTGCTGTGCCGGCATACAAACCTCCAACAAAAGCTCCTTCCAGAAATCACTCCCCTATGCTATGTAGCTCTGCATATTATTATCAAATAACAAGGCGATCACTATTTCTGAGATTTGCCACAGAGTCTAAGTAATCAAATATCTTTTCTTATGATGGCTCCTTTGAAAATCTTACTCTAAATGACTATGTAAGCTATCCTAATGAAGATCAGAAAGTTAAACTTCCACTTAAGGAACACCAGCAAACATGAACCACACAAAAGACTGAAAAGCAAGCTATAACTATTTTTTGCCCTTATTTTTGTTAGTCCACTGAAATTTAAAGCTCTTTAGTGATAGAATTTCAGGAAAGAAATGGATGCTTAGACAGAATGATGGAGGGAAAAAAATCCAAAACAGAATAATTTTCCTCTTAACACTAAGTTGTTCTGGACATTTAATTATACTCCTTTATGGACACATCTATTTTGTTGACATATTAGTTCTGGATCTTAATGCCGAGAACTGGAGTTAATTTATAAGATAATACGTTTTAAAGTCATGGCTCATCCAAGATGGACAGTCTGTTAGTTTTGCATCATTGCAGAAGAAACATTGCTGTAAGTTTGTTTGCATGAGAACTCCTCTGCAATCAAGTCTTTGTGCAGATCAGAAAAACATCCAACTTCAGAGGGACACTGGCCTTTGTAACACTTTTACAGGAGTTACATGCAAATTTTTTTTTCTTTTTTACAGTCCAATATTTTCTCATCCATTCAAACAGTGGCACAAACAAGTGATAAAGTTTTGAAAGACCCTTCCTTCAGAATGCAACAAGCCTTATTTGAAAGGGAATGTCAGAAGGGAAACAAGAGCTAGTACTACAACATCTAGTGTTCTGAAGAAAGGCAGCAATGACCTCTAACCACTATTAGTACTTGCAATCACGGCAAACCATGAGGAGCAGACATGGGGAAGGGCATAATTAGACAATAAAAAGGAAAAAGTGTTACCAAAAGCTCCTTCTTACAGAGTTTGTCAGTACCAACCCTCATCCTCTTGAGCTTCTTTTGAATCCAAGGACGACTCTGAGCAGATCTCAACAGTGGATGACTTAACAGTGAAAATATTCTCTACTGGAAAAGACTAGAAACCTCTGAGGTGATTCCCAGCATTACAGGCTTCCCTCCTCCCCCAGGGTGAGACCACATAAAAGAAACTAGGGACAGCTGGGACCAAAGACACTTAGGTATCTCTGAACATTTGGCTCCCATGCAGGGACACCAACCGCAGATTACAACGCGTATGACTCACTGATGGAGACTTCCAATATTCTAGCAGTATCTGATGGAAAGCTGTTTTTGGAAGGGGAGCGCCTTTGAACATAACAAGCAAAGTTCATCTCAACTTTTTATTAACTTTGGCACAGTCACAAGCTTTCTCACGAAGTAAACTGTTTTTATTTATCAACCCAAAGCAGATGAATAGTTTCCTTGATTTTTCTTTCTGGCAGCTCCCACGTTTCATCAAGTAAGCCCACAATATCTCAGGCTAGCTGCAGTGCAGGTAACCCCTGCTTCGAGTTCTCAAACACCCCCCACCCCACAAGTACCTTCACAAACCCAAGCATCTTCATATACCCAGCACAGCTCCTTCATGCCTTTCTGCCTCTCCCTCAAATTGAAACTTGATAATAAATGTGAAGAGACAAGGGTGTCCCAGAACACGAAACATCAGAAGGACAAAAATCAGCTAAATCACACAGAAAAAAACCCACCTCTGCTGATAATGAAAGGACATTTACTATTAAGGAAGCTCACTGCAATGCAGAAAAATTAACAGCTGTACCTAGGAGAAAGGGAAATTTTAACCAACTAGCTATACCATATTAAAGCAAGTTTATTTAAATTTGACCTAATAGCTCTGTTTTACTAGTTCCTGCAACACTTTGTAGTTATTAAATTAGAAGCAATACAAAGCAAATGATACTACTTGCTTGTTAGTGACAGGCATACATTTAGAGAGTTTATATTGAAAAATTTAAATTGTGTCACTGAACTTAGAAAATGTACCTTTTTAAAAAAAAAAAGGTAAGCAACCCTCAGATTATTTATGAAATACTTGTTGAGACTAAGATGCAACAGAGCAGGAATGGCTATCCTGGGAAAAAAGAAAAGTCATTTCCTTAATGTTTTATTATTGAAGAAAAAAAAACCACCAAGAAGAGGGCACAAGATGTCCATTGACTTTCAAATTAATAAAACATTTTGATGTGAGGCTGTGGATGCCTGACTTTTCCAGGACAAAGTCTATAGGCATTGATTTCACAGTACAAACTTTAGTTCATTTATATGCATCAGTGTATGAGAAACTGCGGAGCACAACCCCATCACTACTTTCAGTTCAATATTGGAAGCATGCTCTGCAAATACAATGGAGCAGAAAATTATGTTGTGCCTTACAGCCTTTCCTTACCTCAGCCTCATCATTCTGAAGGCATAGCAGATGTTAGACATCAGTGAAAATCAATTTTTCCAAGCTTTTTTAACACACAGATACTGAACTTCACAGCCACACAGTGATCATTCAGAAGTTTATAGCTTGCTAATATCATTTAAATGCCCAAATATTTACGTGAGTGTTAATACAGGATACAGTTTTAGGCTTCAAATGCTTCATTAAATTATCAGTTTGAAAGAATTTACAAGTGCAAAGGGATAATAAATATCCCTCTTATGGCCAACAGACAAATGTGATGCCATCTCATTTTCTTCCAAAACCATGCCTAAAAAGTCCGGTTATTTTTGAATACAGAAGTAAGAATGTAGTCTCGTAACTACAATGGAAGTTAACGTTAGATACAGCATTTCTAGTCACACTTGCGAAGACATAATAAATAATGTCCATTAATATATATGGAGATTACAACATCTGTAAAAGTATGTATGACAACCTATTACTAGCAGTGCAACATCATTCAGCTAAACACTTTAAAAACTATTTGATGAATACAAAAATAAAAAGTCACAGAATTAAGCCACAGCATGATAATTTAGAGCATGAGAATTTTTTTCCTTTTTAAACAAATCACTTATTTTCAGGAACTGAAAAGGAAATTTTTTTTTTAAAGCTTAATTTTTACTCTAATATTCCACATTTGCTTAACTATTGTAAGCATTAACACAATAAAGCTTTATTAGAGTTTAGTAAGCATGTCAGTTTTGAGTAAATGCCAAGAAAAGCTTGATCACCCAAGCACATGTAAGAAATCTTATTTCATTGACTTTACATCAACTAAAAAATAGTATCTTGAAAATATTTCTTATTCACTATCAGTGGTGTGTAATATGCTATTATGTATCACAAACTGACATCACATCAATGCTGTACTGTAGATAAAAACTTAATTTTTTTTCCAACCTGTCACGGTTGCTACAGTGGATCTTAGGTATTCTTGCTAGGTATGGTCTAATGTGTTTCACGCAAAAATAAGAGATAATGTCTATGAATATGCCTGTAAAGTATTACGTTCTCCTAGACAACTCTGCATGCTGAGAGGAAAGGAAGGAATATTTCATGTCAATAAAAAAATACCCCACCAACATTAAAGTACAAAACTAGGAAGCAGTTCCTTCTATTCTGAAGACTCAGATATTTGCATTATTAAAAAAAGGGGGTTGGCATATATCTTTAAAATATGGACTTTAGCATTATTGCTTTTTTCAACTTTATTATTTATTATACAGTCATCATATATGACCTGCACAGTGAAATGATTGCCAGATTATTTATACCGGCTAAAGACAGTGAAAAGAAACAGGTATCGCCAGTCTTACAACACACTCCTTAGTAACATTAGACTCAAAGGAAAAAAAGAATTATTTTTTTTAATGTTCTGAGAGGATTTCCATCTATGTTTTAACAAAGGAGTAGATGTTTTTCTTCTCCTTGTGACAGCCCTGAAGCCCAAAACTACATGGCCAGAGCAGCAGGAGCCTTTTCCACCCTACCCTCCAGCCCTCCTGTCCACATGGCAGGATAACCCCTGGAAGCATTCTGGGGAAACTGTCAGGAAAACAATCTTGCACGGAAAGTGTCTGATGTAGACCCTGAGCAAGCAGTCTGTGATGACAAAAACACTTTAATTCTCTCAGGCATAGAGAAAACTCCCAATGGACAGAGAAGAAAGTTTTCTGAGCATTTGAGAGCTAGCCTTATTCTTGGGATGCTTAAATAGTTCAATAGGCAATAAAGAATGTACTGATTATAAACGGCGTTCACTATTACTTCTTATACTCACACTGTTGCACAAAAATCCACTAAAAATTTGGTTCAAAAACTTGTCAAACAGATTGGGTTTCCCAAGCAACTCCCTGGTTAGTATGCATTAAAATATACTGTAAAAACATACAGACCCAAGAAGAACAAACTCAGGAGCTGGCTACCTAAAACTGGACATGTGCATTCATCTCCTTAATCTTTATATTTCCTTTAGCAAGTTCAGATGTGTGAAAACATGCTGACAGAAGATTTTAAAAAAGGAAAAATAGATCAAAAGCTACATTCATATTTAACAGAGTAACTAGACTACACCATGTGACAAACTATATAAAGAAAGTAAATAATCTCTGTAATAAAGTTAACTCTACATAGAAAATTGACTCTTCAGTATTTATTTTCCTCCCCACCAGAAACAAGCATTACTTACAAACCACTATTAAGAAAAAGACTGAAGGTAATTAATGCAAAAGATAATATACTGATTCTGAAAACATAAGTATATATCACAGCTAGAAGCAATACTGTACTCCAAGAAACCAACATGTAGCAGAAAACACATTTACAAACTTGGAAGTTTATTTCACCGATTTGTGAATTATTTTTCAAACTTTTTAAAAATGCATTTCCTAAGATAGCTTGAATAAAAATCTGACTTTCATTGTTTCTGTAATTGAAGCTAAATCTTTAAAGTCGTTACTGTTCTAAAACCTGTATCAGTACTTCTACAACAATAATTCACATACTTCCTTGCTATGTGATGCTTCCTCTATACTAAAGAAACATACACCTTTCAGTCGACAAAGTCGATTGAAAATTTTCATAATTTTTTCCTCCCGTTCCCAAGTTTACATTGATTCAGCTAATTTCAAAACATGCCGATTTGGTTTTCCTCCCCAATTTTCTTAAATATGTTGCCCAAATGTACCAGACATATGTTGAATTAACATGTATTTGTTCTAGACATACTAGAATGGGGGTGGGGTGTTTGTTTTTTCAAACTAACATAATATATAAATATATTTAGACCTTTTTAAAATATATATGAATAAAATTTCAATAAGAAATTAAAAAGGAAAATATCATCTACTGCTTATGAAAAAAATAAAATCTTTTGTCAAACAGCAATCCTGAATATCCAAATTATTGTTCTCGCACAATTCATTTTACAGTATACAACTGAGCAATTGCCAAAAAAGATATTCTTCTGCCCATTTTGCTTGGAAGAAGAAATTTGATAGAACAGTTAAAAATTTAACAGACAAAACCAAAAAAAGGACAAGCTAGTAACTACAGAATGAGCTTACAGCATAAGTAGATACCACCAATAAAAATAAGACTTCATGGCAAACAGGACTGAGTTACAGTGACTATAAAAATATGAAAGTTTTATCAGAAATCTGTCTCCACAGGGATATTATGGAATTTATTTAAGTACATAACCTCATTTTCTTCAACTGTCCTATACCACTTAGTTTGACAGTTAATCCCATGCCTCTACCCAGTGTTCACCATAGTGTTTGCAGTGGGTTTCTGGACAAGGCGGATCCTTCAAGTTTTTAAACAATTTTCATTACTTGATTTTTGCTTTGGTGTTCTGCTTTCCTCCACTGCAGCTTACTCTGCTCTGAAAACCCATGACTCTGTAGAGGTTTTCCTGTACTCACACAGCTGTCCTCAGCAGCTGTTCACTTGCCTAGTCTGTTGTCCCCTAAAAAAGTCAACCTTTCACATTGATCACCTCTCACACCAAAAAAACTGAATAATGCACTCTGTCTTGAAAACAGTCTTCATCAGTAAAACAAAGGACTCAGCCAACGCTCAAAGTCATATGAGAATGAATATTCAAACAATTTTTCCAGCACAAGTATCTGCAGTATCAGAAAATATGTTTATCACCTTGTTTAGTTTTGTTCAGTATTGTCAGTCCTGCAATTACAGCATTGATATATAAATATATATATATATTTTGCATTCCATATCATATAAGCTGAAAATGTTTGCAGATTGGAGCACACATAACCAACTGAAACACCAATGTTTAACAGGCAAATCAGGTACCAATAGCACTACTGATCATTCACACTATATGTAACTTTATGGGACTGGCTACACTGTTGTGCCTTTTTGGGTGTCACTGAACAGATACTAAATTATTAGCTTGTGGATTCCTCATTTTTCCTTCAAAGGGATTTTATAAAATTACCCACTTCTAATGTAATGGAATGACTCATGTTCAGCCACCATCACAAAGTATCTCTGCAAGTTTCATGTGACTGCCACTAACTTCTCAAAGGGAGCTCCAAGCACTGATTAAAGCAGACGAATTACATAGCCATTTCAAAAGGACCAGTTTAAGTTCAAACACTAGAAAAGATAGCACTCAATGTTAGGGGAAAAACCCTGCGGTCCTAATAGCACTGGACCATTTAAAGACCTTTTTTAAATTGTGAAAAGCTCAGCTCCAGAAAAATTTTTTTTTTTTTTCTTAAATTGTTGTTACTGTTCTCTCAGTCAGCAGATGATGCATATGACCTACACACCACTTTCCCATTTCTTCTTGCCTTTGCTAAGAGCAATAAAACCCCAAAACAACCAACCACCCAACACACCCCCCCCCCCCGCCCCGAACACACACATGAAACACCTTTGCCTTCAAAAGACTTGTTACATTTACTGGCATCTGGAAACCGCCAGTAAGTAATCAGTTCTCACACTCTCCTGTGACTAAAACATCAAAATGTATATGATGACTTTAAACCGGTTAGTCTGTATTCTGATGTCAAAGTAGCACAAGATTAATTAGCCCATTCTGAGTTTGATGTTGAGACAGCACTACATCTTAGTACAGATAAGTTGGTACTGCTGAGTTATTTCAGGTATATCAATATTACAGTGCTCTACTGCAGTGTGCACCACCATCGGTTGCTTTGAGAGTGTCTAAGATTTTATTATTCTCCACCATTTTTAACCTCCTCTTGTCCATTTCAAGTATCTTTAAGCGTAACAGATTTTTTTCCAAGCTATACTGAAAGCAGTTTTTAAGGGGCAGGTTTCCCCATTAATGGGTATATCACATTTCAGCCACTCTAATAAAATTTAAAAAATTTTAAAGTGCTGTCTACACTTTCATCAATAATGCTATTTGATTGTTTAAATAGAAAGTCTGTAAAGCAAATGGGTCACAGAAAGAAATGAGGCTTATAAACAATGGACTCGCTACCTCTTCTTTCTTAGTAAGGTCTGGAATAGTCACCAGCTTTGCTTTTTGTGGAATATTAGGAGCAACAGATTTTTAATGACAATAAAACAGTGAAAAAATGGAAGTAGGATGGTAGACATTTTGCTGTTAGTTTTTCCAGCTCTGTGACTCGTGGTCTGTGCATGGCGAGACACAACTATCTCAGATGAAGGCTGCAGTTTTCATGCTTGTTTGTTCGGGTTTTTGAAGTGTTAGGAAGAAGCATATTTATGGATAAGTTTCTTGAGATTTTTTTTACTAGTTGTCTTATACACCAAGCTAGTAAGCCTCATTGTTTTCTGTTCTACAGGACATCTTATAAAAACCAAAAAATGTCAGTTACAAAATATGATGGTAATTTCATTCTGAAGTGACTTACATATTGGACCAAGATCATAAAGTAATAATTCATTAATGCCACAATACTGCAAATGTTATGCACATGTCTAATTTCATCATCATGCGCAATTTGTCTGAAATAAATGTGACAATTCATGGTAGTAAAGTCAAACATCTGCATGTCTGCTTGATGAGCACTAAAAACATTTGACATCAGCAAAATCCAGAACAAGCTAGTTACTGAACAAAATAAGGAGCTACATCGTTTTTTCCTCAGTACTTCTGAGACATTGCAGGTACTCTTTGACTAAGCAACTGCTAAAAAAGTGTACCTTCCAACTGTATGGTGAAACAGGTTATGTGACACACAAGAAGTAAACTGTTTAGCAATCATCATGAATTGCTGAGGCATTCTTATTAAACAGCAATTACAGGAGCTGAATGGAGGAGTTAGACAAACAAGGCAGCAGAAAACCTGCATTTAACTTCAAAGTGTCAGAAGCAGGTAAAATGCAGACCTTCGGTTTTACGCAGACCTCTTTGGAGAACAATTTAGTACAAACACCAATGTAGCTCTTCTTTAAGTGCTCTTATTCACTGACATCCTTTTAGCCTTTATTAAACCCAACTGTGACGATTTCCTTTGGCCCTGAAAATATAGAAAAGATTGATTTTTTTTTTTTCTTCCAAATCTTATATCACCATTTATGTCTTTGATAGAAGAAAGGCTTCCTCCAATATTGCTTAAGGATGACTTGGTTATCATACAAGTATTTTGTAAAAACACTCAGGTAGGCTAACAGTAAATACTGAAATAAGGTTACTGAAATCGGGTATTACACAGAACAGATTAAGTTTATAAATAATACCATGTGTGACACCAATAAAAAGTTTACCCAGTTAACAGTTTTCTTTGTATAATTTTATGAATCACTGCAATGCAAATTACAGATAAAGGAGATTAATGAGAACATAAAGAGTTTATGCACTATGAATATGTGCACATGAGAGAGGCCAGCCAAGGGTTTTGTTCATCTCTGAGACGGAAGCAAAAAAGATGAAAGACATTCAAATGTACACAGTAAACGCAAACCCTCTAAACCAGCTAGTATTTATATTTATCCTAGAAGTACCTAATTTATAGTGATAAACCAGCTACTATTAATCTTCATGCAATAAATTCAAAATACTGGACTATCAGATAAAAGTTCTTTATAATGGAAATAATATTAATGGTAAAGGGTCCTCTCCACACAAAGAGACTGCCTGGCGGTTTTGGCTATCACACCCAACAGCATTAACCATCTGATTATTGACATGTATATTGCCATTAAAACAAAATTATGAAAAGTTATTATCCACTATAGTTATGGTAACATCCATCACAGAGGCTAGTTTCCATGGAAATAAAATATGCAATACTATTTTCTAATGCATATAAATCATAACTCTTAGATCTCCTAATGGGCTTAAAAGTCATATTTTAAAGGGCTTAAAAGTTCTATTTCTGATGGAAAGAATAAGCGTATTATTTATAGGCTGATTGTATTCTGGAGCAGAAGTGTTTTCTTTAGAGCAACAGCAATGCTAACTGCAGCTACATCTGGAGTACAGTGAATCATCTGAAATGAGCAGCAGCTCCATAAATCCTTGCCTGGGAATCTTCAGCAAAAGCCCTGGGTTTGGGATGGGAGCAGAATTCCTGCTGCAGCTTTGCTCTGAGGAAAAGGTCAGTGCTGCCAGAGGCAGGGGCAGGGCCAGGGAGCACCAGCAGTGCCAGGAGAGGCCAAAGCACCAGGCACAGCACTGGGCTTCCCAGCTCTCCCACAGCCCCACAGCCGGGCTGACCCCTTCCACTATCCTCAACCCTTAACAAGATTATCAGATTAAGCTTTGTACCAAAGTTGAGGAAATCAAGCAGTGTCATTCGACTTATTAAAGATGCAACATATTTAAAGAGTTACTTACACAAGAATGTGCAGAAAAAAAGAAGTAAAAAACCCTATTCTCTTATAAATAAACCATTACAATTCTGGGTAATACAAATTACACTCTTATCAATAACACAGTCAAAGCCAACAGGGACCCCACATGTACCTAGAACCAACATAATTCTACAATCTGACATATCACAGCACTTAAATGAACAGTGTTTTTATTTCTGCACTGCATAAACATACCATCTTCTTGACAACTGTTGTATTTCTCATCAGCATTAATGGCTAGATGGCTATCAAAGCAAAGCACAAGCCTGAATAATAAATATCCTGCTTGACCCAATCAGTGCTCAGGCTCCTGCATTCCCACAGAACTAGCTAAACCCAAAGGAACTAAAGCAGATGTAGTGAAATGATTCATCATCGTAACAGCTCTTCAGAGATTAAATAGAAGTTCCATCTGAATCAAAACGAAGTTCCTGTTGCATACAACCTCCCAATCCCACCCTTTGCCTGCTAAAAACAGATCACTTTTCTTCTGAAATTCTACGTTACCAAGGTCGGAAGAGACAAGGATTTATATCTAGCTTATTCTGAATAACTGCTGTAAAAAGACCAAGGTTTTGTATACATATATAATAATCTTTCTCTATGTAGAAAGGCACCCAAACCACACTGAGTTGTTTTCAATTAAGTTCTGGACAAAACACTGCAGTATAAACACACAACTATATAACCAGTAAAGTTTTCCACAAACACACATCTATTTCTGGTTATTTTGTTGAGCACAAATCACATCAAATCCATTTGTTTATGGTGATAGGGCACAAGTCGCTGCCAGGCATTGAAACAGCAGCTCAGTGTCACATCTGATTAATAGCACCAAGACAACAGCACACCTAGAAGCCAGATTTTCATACTTTTACTGTTCATCACTTATAAAGATTGTCACAACTATTAAAATGAAAAAGATCTTAAGACCAACCATCAAATGCTGACAATTCACTTTGCAATAGAGATCAATATCCAGCTATATTTGCTTTGCACTTGAAAATATTCTAGATGTTTCCCCCCCCCAAAACATGCATAAGAATCACTTCCCAATATATCCAAAGAATGATTTAGAAACTGAACATTAGCTGTAAACTAAAATCAACATGCTATCCAACTTTGCAACCTTGCCTCTACAAATGCTTCAAGAAAATCCAAAGGCTGGAATTTAGGTTGGAATTTTTCATAGAATAGTTTGGCTTGGAAGGGACCTTCATGTTGCAGCTTTCTCTCCACATAATCAATATGTTCATAACTGACTAACAAAAAATGGGATTATTTTTTTCCCCCCTGTAGTTAGATATCTGAATGACAAGAAAACAGAATTGGTATAACTACTTAAACAAAGAGTCGAATATCCTCTATTTCAGGCTATGAAAAAGCATTATGAGAATGAACAACAAAAAAACCCAAAACAAGCAAAACCCACTTAGCTATGCCACAAGGATTTCTGTTAAACTTTTGAGACCAGGATTGTGCATTATCACAAGATTTAGTCATGACTCTGGCAGAAATCTATCTCATAATTTACCTCCCTTCATTATTTCTGGAGGTAGCAGAACATACGAGTTCTCCAGAAAACAGTTTTAGACCTCAAACCACTAACACTGAAGCATGCAAAAGTGCTGAAAGAAAAAAAAGTCTTCCGGAAACAGTAAAAAAAGAAAAAAAAATATGTATGTAATTACAAAAGAAGCAGGACACTACCCATAATAGAAATAAAGAGTTCATGCATTTTGACAAGAGGTTTTTTTGTTTGTGTTGAAGGATTTTCTGGTTCAGGGAAGTAATATACCAATTCTTCAGCTCCCTGTTGTAAGGTAGATTAAAGAATGGATAGGAAATTACGTCAAGCCTAAAAACTTCTTTTACTTCAGCTCTCACTATAACTTCATATGCTCTATTATTTTTAAATTAGCAACAGATATTATCAGTAGCTGGTGAGATATACAAGAAAAATACCCAGCAGATTTCATAATGCAAGACCTTTCTACTTCTCTTTCTCCTTTCTTCCACCACCAGAAGCAGGACTTGCTTGGGACTGCAACCCAACTACCTTCCCCCAAAAATTTACAGTTCAGTCATTTAAAAACAAACACAGAATTAGTTAACACCTCAGAATTCTTAAGAAATACAAATATCTAAAAAAATAAGTCATACTGAACAATGGCGGGGGGCGAAGACTGGCAAATGCACATGTGACAGAAGCTGTCCTTAAGTAGATCAATACTTGTGTCCTTAAAAGTGGTAATTATTTGTAAGGTGGTAAATATCTTTCCACATATTACAAGGATAGAATCTGCATCAGTAGCAAAACTAAAAAGTTATTTGATTCTTTGACTTCTTAAGTATGAATAATTCAGTTTACTTAATCATTTGAATGAGCTTTATCTAACAAAAAAATTGAAAATTGCATCCAAAAAGTTGATGAAAACATTTTATGTGATATAATTTGGATACTTGATATCAAGCCATGGTACTATACTTTCTTGACCATCACTGTAAGGCTGTGATGACAAAAAAGACACTGTTCATAAATGGCACATTCAGTATTAAATATGTAGCCTAAGGTTTCTCTTTAAACTTACATATTTTTAAATATTTTATTTGAAAACCTACGTGTTTAAGAGATTAGAATTGTACAGAAAAACCAACCGTGCAATTTGATGAATGATGAAATACCTTACAGTAAAAAAAAAAAAGTAAAAAAGATTAAATATCTTGTAGCAAAGCTTCAGAATACAAAATTACAAATTTAATCATCAACTTGCTCGTGATTTGTTATACACTTAACTCCCACCATAGTTCATGAAAGTAAGAGATGTGTTAACTCTAAAAATTTATTTGCTTTTATAACCTCTGCAACACCCTAAAAAGCCTAAGAAAAAAGTACCTGAAAAATTACTAAGAAAAAAGTACCTAAAAAATTACAATAAGTCGGGGGGAGGGGGGTGGGTGGGAAGAAAAAAAAAGTAAAAACATGAGTATATAGAATTGGGCAAGGAAAGGAAGATGGAGAGAAAACAGAATTAGATCTGGATTGGAGGACTGCAGTCTGCAAGTCCGTGGGTGCGGCACCATGGCAAAACATTCCTAATTTTCCTGTTCCCAGGAAATAACCTCTGATTATTAGAACTTCACTAATGTACATCAATTACCAAGAAACCCATAGCTTAAATTCAGATTTTCAGCTACCTATTTGTGTACCATGTCACACTTCGGCAGAGACTGCCATGTGTGTACTACAATGTATTCAGAGAAAAGTATGAAGAATTGTTGTCTTTGTGAGAGAAAAATGACGACAATTTGGAGAGCTAAAAACCCAAACCTATCAGTGCAGTGTTTTATTTATTTATTATTTTTTTTTTTACTTAGGAGTCTGTTAGCCTGCAATGCCAGAAGGAAATCATAATGAATAAACATGTGTGTTCATCATGCACAGCTTGCCCTTCTTGAACTCTTGAAGTTCACAAAAATAGCCTTTGACTTACATACTTTAATACCATTTGAACAAGAGCACTGCAAGATAATTAAGCCTGAGGTAATTCTACCCTGCCAAGTCATACAAATACCCAAATGAACTGTAATTTATATATTTTCAGCAGAAGCATCATTGATTTTTTTTGCCATTTTCATACAAGGACACACTTGAGTAGAACTGGAAACAGTATTTTGCATACAAAGCAGTCCAAGGTCAAAAGCAGTGTGCAAAGATCATAACTTGTATATAATGATGACATCAAGTAATATGGTGCTTATAATTATTGGAAGATCTATGGTTTTATTACATAGAGAGAGAACATGCTTGCTTCCACGGAGAATATGTATGGTTTTTAGTAATGGCCCTTCTCCATGGCAGCTGACAGCACTGTGGTTCACAGGGATAAACATGGTCCTGATGGGAAGGTGGCAAGATCCACCCCAGCTCAAAGGTGAGGGGAGAAGGGCAGGGGTGGTCCCACAGCCCTTGGCACTCCCATGGCAGCAGGACCTTCTCAGTGGCCAGGCTGGGTGTCCCTGCTGTGGTGTGGGGCCTGAGAGCCAATGCACCCCTACAGAAAACTAGATTTTTTTCACCTGGGCATGTTGCAGCTCTGTGTTGTTTGGGGAACGCAACCAGCGAGGCTTTAATGAGGACACAGGGCTAAGGGAGGGACTAGAGCCAAACTGAGCCGCCTCCTTGGTTTAAGTCTCTGCCTAGTTAAATACTCACATTTTTTTCAACAGAAGTTCATGCTCACAGATTTTACAAATTAATTTTCTTTTTTTTCTTTTCTTTTTACTTTACTACTTCTTAAAAAAAAAGCACTATACAGGTATACAGATGCTCATCAGGATATACGATGGAAGACATATCCAAATTAATATGAAGGCGAGACCTTCTGAATGAATAACGAGACACTTTGAAATTGACATCAAACTTGTGTCTCCAGACTTGAGTGATGCTTGCTCAGTTGATGTAACTGCCTTAACACAGCATAACTAAGTATGACTTTCTAAAATTGTTAAATAATGAAAAAATGCCATACTAACAATAACCAATTAAAAATTACTCCTTACACTACATAAGACACCTAACCAACAGTCACGTTATGCCAAGTATTCAAGATAAATGGCAGCAATACTCAGAGAATGGAACTAAAGATATGTGGAGAAAGGGCGAAGTGATAGATACTAAAAAAAAAAGTGCATGTCTGCATGTACAGTGCACTCATTCAAGTTTTGTGTATCAGCCATACTCTCTCTTAGAGAAGGCACTGCTTTAAAGTGTTTCTGGACAACTGGTAGTTACTAGCTGCCTGCCATTCAGCATTCTCAACTGCTTTTATTTCCTTAATTAACGACAGGCAGAAATGTGTGATACCTATAGACAGATAAAAGAATGACTATAAGCTTCAAGCTCATGCTCTATTTGCAGAATCTTCTCTCCAGTAAATGGCAGGTTAACCACTGCTCTCCTATTTTGAGTTTATGCTGTTGCCTCAATAGAAATACCACCTTTAAAAAAAAATTAAAATCTATTCTATTGACAATAGAACTTATACTCCTGCACTTTGCATTTAACAATACGTAATACTTGAAGCTTACCTAGTAATCTGTAGGACTACTAGACACCAGCTACCAGGAAGCACATAGCAAGAAAAAAGAAAAATAGTCTAACTTTCAAAAGGATGAAGAGGAATAATTCCTTTCAGAAGTTGGTAGCTACTCCCCAATAAAAAGTAAAAATAAAAAATGAGTGCCAAGTTTCAATGTCAAAGATTTATTTTCTGATAGAGACAGAAAAGCAGTAAGAGGAAGGAATTAGCTTTCACCTCTCCTGTTCTACTACTGCGTTGATGAAAAGGAGGCCCAGGCCACAATCAGTCAAGACTCATACAGCATCCTTCCCTAAACTCTTCTTCCTGCAGCCACAGGAACATTCCTTGCTTCTCTTCTACTGTAGCTTTAAAAATATTTATTTCAACATTTGGAGAGTTATACAGTGGATTGGGGGTTTGGCAATATCAAAAGAGATCTCTTTGTTCTACTAAATTATTTGTTTGACATGCAGAAGAGAGTCTGTTCTGTCCAGGATGCATTTCCAGTGCCTTTATAGGTTTCTACTTCCAGCTGTCAAAACAGATCCAGAAATGAAACTAACTTCTGTAAAAGTAAATAGTGTGTTCTTAAGATAGAATCAGATTCTTTACTTTCTAGTAAATCTCGTTTACTTTTATTCCAATTATTAGATGAGAGAATATTGCTTTAATAACCTTTCATAAAATTACTTCCTCCCAGCAGTTATTTTTAAAGCTTAGGAATTAATGGCAATTCTTGGTTACCTCAGTCATATGTAACCAAGACTGCGGTTCCTAATGCACTTCTGCACATCAGTTGGCAAGAACCTGAATGCGTTTGCTCACAACGGTGGCCAAAAGTTTGTTCCTAGCTATTACAAGTATATTTTTAGAATATATGTTATTTCAGATTCTCTTCCAATAGCTAAAGTTTCAAGAACAGTAGTGAAAATAGAAACATTTATCAAGCCCAGGAAACAACTGTGTTTAAACAAAGAATTCTTTGCTCAAATATTGTTTGCAAGGAATAAAAACCCATCATAGACATACCCGTGTTGTAGCTAAACACCCTTCGTAGCCAAACTGCAAAAGTTCAATAAATGAAACAAAAACGTTACGTATTTACTACTCTCTCCAGCAGGACTGTAAGCTCAGTCATAGCCTTGAAAGCAGTTTCATAGCCTTGATGCAGAGTTTTAGGCTAAATTAAGACTGCCTACAACACAAAGAAACATAAGAGAGCATATGAGCACCAAGTGCCACCACCTCACTTTTTTAACAAGGATTTTTACTCACAGCCATGGACCCCTTTTACTAGACTTACTACCCACCTCCAGGTTTTCTCTCTTTGTGTTGTTACCACCTAGAAAACACATTTTTATTCAGTAATTAAACATCCAAATGCAGGCTTCCTTCTTCATTATTTTGGGAGATTAAACTGTGCACCAATGGAAGGAAACAGTTTTCCATGTGCCCAACAGTTTACTTGGTGAGGTCCTGATTTGGCAGTGAAACATTACTAAAACCCATACAAATGAGTACATTAGTTTCAACCCAGTTACTACCTCTTCGTAGGAAAAGATCCCAGTCTCTCAACTTGAAAAAAGAAAAGTCTAGTACATTAAGAAGAGGTTGACTTTTATAAGCATGCTCTAAGAAAATGCATTTTAAAAGTAAATTAGAAGACCAAAGATTAAAACATACTACAAATGAACAAGAATCAAAACAGCTTGTTTTTCCAAAGGTGGCTGCGGATATCTGTGTTTTAACAGGTTCCTCCCCTTCCACTCCAACCACGTGCAACAGCCTCCAGCATGAGCTGCTGGCTCATCTGGACATACAACTTTGCAATAGGATGTAATAAAATAGTTTAGAAAGTCATTCCAGAAATATACTGAATTACCCAGAAACCACATTGTTTACTCTGGTTAATAAAACACTGTTATCTCTCTTACAATAAGCCATACTGTTCATACAAACAAGTTAGCTTTCATGCATCAACCATCTATTTATTTAGCAAGATCAGCTATCATTGTAAATCAACCTTTGTAAATGAGAAATACAGCTGCTGTAACACCTACTTAAACTCTTTCCTGCATCCAACATTTGGACATGCAGCAGAACAGATAAGAATAGGGGGGGGAAAAAAAAAAGAAAAAGAAAAAAGGTCATCATCACCACAACTACTAACACACTAAAATTGTGTGCCCACCTTAGTTTTTACAAGCATTTTTAAGGAAAAGATACAAAACCATTAAGTAAACACTGTTATATTTTAAATGCAAAGTTGTAATTTAAAAAGTATGACAAGAGCTTACCATTGCTATTCAAACTGGGAACTATAAGGAGGATATGGAAGATAGGCAACTAAAAGGTAACTCAAAGAATCTGTACTACAGGCTGGTGGTTATATGAGTAAACTGCAAGCAAAAAACACAGCAAAAATGAATGTTGTTCATCGGCTCTATAAAAAGCATCAAAAGAACAGAACTAGTTTCTGATCAAGCTTGAAGTTTTATGTAATTTTTGTCCTAGAACAGCCATGCAGAGAGGTCTTAGGTAGGTGAGTTCACCCAACATAGCTATCTAAAAGACTTGTGTCTCTTCCTGATGAATCAGGAGGTCACTACCACGCTTTCAGAGAATACAACACCCTGCAAAACACCAGCGTGGAAGACCCCAACTGAACAGACAGTATCACCACTGGCACCTGCAATATAACTTGGTTACAAAACCTAGTAGTGATTTAGACTAGAATTAAGCGGCTCCAAACCAGACTTATTTCACTATATGAGACAAGTATCTGGCTGCAGAAGAACTTCTCTTCATAAGTATAAGTACCACGGACAAGTTTCACTGTCAGCTCTTGAAGTACGAGTTGGGGATAGGGAAGTGCAAGCACACACAGAGCATTAAGCCCTACTCACTTCAGATTCTTCCCACTCAAGTTATTTTATCTGTTGATCTTTTATCTGGTACATAAAATCTGAAACTCAGCAAGTCAGATTCATTGCAAGAAGTCAATCTCTGCAGCACTCCAAGGGAGGCTAGGAAGGATCATAAATCCAGGCTTGGACGTAAAAAGAAAGAAGGTGCGTGTAAGGGAAGCTACGGACTTGGCCGCACACAATGCATTTAGTAGTGTCTGCCACCAAATGCACAAGTGTAGCAAGCTCTGCTTTCTCCCTGTCCGTCCCAGGCGAGGGTACGCATGACAGAGGATGCAGTGCATGATAGATACTGAATGATTTATAAGCAGGCAAGAAGTATCAGGTCACACTGTGACTAGAGCGATGACATTCGGTTCTAAACATCTATCTGAATATACACAAACTATAAAATAAAAAATTAATCTAAAAAAGCTGTTAGTGGTTTGGGGTTTTTTAATGTTCATATTCAATAGTCTTGGAGCAGCCAAGATGTACAGTGCATTTTCACAGGTCTCTCATTAAAACACAGAAAAGCTTTCTGAAGCTGCACGTCAAAAGGCTTAAATGTTTAGGATGAGACCAAAAAAATCCTGATGGCCTTCAAGTTTATTTGAAAAACGGATTACAGAATATTATGTAAGGTACAAATCTCAGAACTATTCCCCATTGTATTTACAAATATCAAATTTTACAAGATCATGAATTTTCATAAAAAGTGACATTTTCAAAAAGCTTCTCTTGCTTTAATCTGCCTCCTTTCTTTTGATAGGATTAAATGCTGAAATGGCAGGCTGTTAAATAAGCACACTGAAATGCCAACTGGAAGGCATTTAACTCCATGTATTTACAAATTAACGTTTCACAGTTGCTTTAAATTTTGACATTATTGTTTAGTATCTTCAGGCAACTCATTTCAGAAAGTGCTGGATTTGATTTACTGTATTTCTTACTTTACATTCATATGTTACAGTACTGGAATACCTTTTAAGTTTCCCTTAATCCCTGATAAAGGAAATTCAGTTTTACAAAGGCTGAGAAATATTACTTGGTTTTGATGAACAGGTGCCAACCAGCCTGCCTACAGCAATTTCAAAGTTACCATTAAATTTGCCTACAAAAGGCCATATCCATCAAGATATCCTCACCAAAAGGCCTGGAGATTGTGGCCTACATATGTGAATGTATATACATCCACAAATTCAGAGTGCAAGATTGAAAAGACAGTGTCACTGGTCTTCCCCTTCAGTTACTGCAGTGCTGACCACAATGTTCAGAATGAACTGGAGAAAACATCAGGCAGAATTCCTAAAAAAGTGGTGGGATGTTTAATCTTAAAATTCTTTAATTCTTTCTTTCTATTATTAGTTTACTTCAGAGGATATTTGTGTGCTCAGCTGTTACAAAAGTGAATCCTATGGGCTACTAGATGTGGTGTTTTAGATGGAAATTTTTACTTTGCAGAATATGAAATGCAGTTCCTGTATTGCTAAAGTATTCACAGAAGGGGTTTCCAAAATTAAAAGAAAAACACGCCAACAACAAACATGCCCCAACACTTACTACCTTTAGGAATACAAACTTGTGGCTATTCCTGTAGTACTACCTATTAGTTGAAACCAGACTTTCAAGGTGTTTCCTCATATCTTCTTGGATTATCTAACTTTATTATTTCAAGATCGATAATGAATCTCTTGTACCTCTGAATTTCTATAAAAAAAGAAAGACTTAAGAGAAAACTTGGAACGGATACATTTTGTCATAGTTGAGCACCTCTTCCCCACTACTTCACATTCATACAACCAATAAAAAGCACAAACCATTTAGCGTGTGTACACACTTGCTGGGTATAAGTTTATCTAGGATAGCAATCTATTTGCAATAGTATCTACAACTTGTAGAAAACTAACTTTGTCAGAAAAATCAGTACCTAAAGAAAGGCAATATGACTACTAAAATACACAGAGCAGTTCATAAGAAATAAGATTCAGACCAGCTGAGCACCCATACAGCACTCAAGGCATTGCATGGTCAACGTAAGGGGTACTTCCAGCTGCAAAGCTCCCTCAAGTCTCTGTTACTAATATTTCAAGATCATTTCTATGTCCATTCTTCTGCCACTTTTAAGGCAGACAGATTATATTTTCCTTTTATTCATAAAAGCAAATTCAGTTTCTGGTGAAAAATTAAGTTATTCTTCTACAACACTATGCACAAAGTGCTGGCACAGGTAAAGTCAGCAGCAGGATTCTCACCAAGTGTAACAGGCCAGGGGTCCACTCACTCTCAATAGATGTGCTCCAAGGAGAAACAGAACTATTCTTTTTGTTTGTAGAAATCAATCTGGTATTGTTAACTGGCAGTTCAGTAGATATAACCCCATTTATGGCACAGCCTCCATTTAATAACTACAAACATATATATAATTATTTAGACAACTAATTATTTAGCCACACAACACCTGGCTAGTAATCCAGTGCTGTTAATGCTAATTACTACATCCTATCCATACATAAAGAAGTTTTACATATCAGTGCAGTGATTAATGTTAATTCCAGCTGCATGTACTACTAATTAAGATATTTAGGAATGTTCACATGTCACGTGAGAACATGCCAAATCACCTCTCTGAAGTCTTATTGGTGTTTCAGACTGATTTGATAAAACAGAAGCCTGACATACCTTTGTATTATAACAGACACTTCAATAATGCTCTAGATATGTTCAATAACACAGCATCTTTTTTCAAAACCAATGCTGACACCTACTAATATTCCATAAGTAATATGATCAGATTAAATCCTTGCCAAAATTCATTATGAAGTATTAAATCTGTCTAATCTTTTATCACAACTAACATAATAAAGAATGAAAACACTAGGAAGTATAGGAAGTTATGAGAACTTTCCTCAGGAGTGTTGTAGAACAGTCACAACAATACATCCTCCGATTCAGACTGTGAGACTCTTAGACTTTAGAGCTTTTAAACCAGAACATATCGTTCTACTTTTCACTGCAACTTAGTCTATCATTTCTTCTCCATAGTTTCTGAAGTTGTTATTAATTCTGACTTCATCTCAAATAATTATTGCACATACAAGCATTAAAAGAAGGATTTAATATTAGAAAGATACAAAGTACTGCAGTCAGCTGCCTTGTGGCTAACGCTGCATTAGAGCTAGAAATCACAAAGATACAAGTAAACTTTTTGTTTGAAAATTATCACTTTTTTTCTTTATAACTTCCTATTCCACTATTCACACAGTTACAATTTCTGAGAAAGATAACTAAGTTCATGTTAAGTGTGTCAGCAACACTTCTTACATTGTTGAGGATCTTTGGCAATACTCTTGCCACTCAGTGAAATGTTCTAACATTTTGTAACTTAACTTGCATATTTAACCTGATTTCCTAAGGAAAAGGGACTTCCATGATTTCCCTGCACCTGCTGAATATAAGCAAAAGGTAGTACTGTTAATTTCCAGTTTCCATGTTCTATGATATCAAGATTTTCAAAAGCAGGACCTTAAAATTAGGCCACCTACCTAGTGGCCTTAAGTTCAAGGTAGCTGAGCACAATGAATTCTTCATATTGACAGCAGAGCTAGAGATGCAACAACTCAGATCAAGGAGTCCCCGCACTCCGGCACACACAGTGTTTGAATGATGCTTAATGAAGGACTGCAACATTGATGGACAGAAAACCCTTCTGTACATCACAAGGCCTGACTTCCAAAAGCTTACGAAATTTGAAAAACCTGCCATTTCATTTTAGATGCTGAAAGAGATGATGAGTTCTTGAGAGTTTCACCCCGAGTACTTTTCTGTAGTTTTAAAAACGAGCCATTCCACCCACCATCAGTTTAGTCTTACTGCCATCTGCTGTCACAAACTCACCAGTGCCACACTGACTGTGGAAAGTTGGGGGTTTTTTTCCCCTCTTCTGTTAAGAGTGTAAAAGAATATTCTCCAATATTACTACTCAAAATTATCTAAAAATAACCAAACTCATTTGTCCAGAGAAACGTAATGGTAAATCAGTGTACTGACACCTTCATTGCCAGACCACCAACCCTGCAGTTCTGTGCAAGCTTTCACACACTGTTTATCCCAACAAAAGGGTCATGCCCATGAGTAAGTATTAGCATTATCAGGTCCAGAAGATCCTAAAACTGTTTGGGGTTTTGGGTTTGTTGGTTTTTGGGGGGTTGGTTTTGTTTTGTTTTTGAATGCTAGAAGTATTGCTTGTTTCTTTAAAATTTTGAAATATTTATTATTATTAGGAAGGGGTTAAGACCATAAACTGGCTAGACTACTAAGGCCAAATTGCTCCTACCTTTATGTATCCTTATGCAATCATGCAAAGAGGCTTAAACCTTTAGATTAAAACAAATTTAAAAAGTTTAACACAACTAAAAACTACTGCATAAACCAGATTAAACAAATAGGTCTACAAAAACCACTCAGATCTACCTCCTGCCTCGTGCTTCAAGGAATCTATAGCAACCTCTAGAGTTAAGCAAACCATAATTCTTTCAGGACCACTGGAACACTTCATGCCATCACCTCTGGTGGTGCTGTGCTTCAGCAGCTTAAACTAGCTGAAGTTACTGCCATCCCACACTTCTTTCTCCTTTCCACCAGCACTGGAGCCATCACCCAGCAAGCCAACTCAGGGAGTTGACATGGCTAACTCACAAGCACATAAACACCACTGACTGCATTAGGAGTGAGTAGAGAGGGGGCCAAGACAGAGACAACTCTGGAGAATGTAGTCCCTAGCTGCCATCAGTTTCTATATGATGTCTGGCTGCTGAACCACAGTTCTCTGAAGAGTCTCAGCCTGTGCTGCAGCTGCAGGCTCCCTGCTTGTCATTTCCCGGACGCACTCAGACAGCCATCCAGTATTAGAGGCTACCCTAAGAAAACATAGGTGAACCTGTACCCTTCCTTCAAGTTTTTCAGTTGACTAAGAATACAGCAGCTAAGACAACAAAAAAAAAAAAAAAGGCTTTCTGTCTGTTGCTCAGCCACATAGGGTTTTTTTGCAAACCATAATATACAGTAAGTCAAAAATAAGAATCATAGCATTTGTCACAAGGAGTTTTAAAAACAATGCAAAGTGGAATTTAATTGTCTGAATGAGATGATGAAATTCTGGATTCTTGCTGCTCCAGTGGAAAAACGACACTGCTGTCCAAACACCACCAGTCAGATGTAACAAAAGCACAGAGCTTAAGCTAATGGCACTCAGCAGAAGATAAAATGCAGGATTTTTGTTCCAGTGATTTCTTTGCATGACATCAATTGTTAACATAAAGTCTTTTTAAAGCCTCTGTAGATTGTTCTTCTTTTGATTTGCTTTGGTTTTTAATAAGCACATTACTTACTGCTCACTATAAGCCTAATTCAATTTGATAACTACCACAATATTGCTCTAATGTGAAACTGAAAGGCTCTTGCATACATTGTACCTCTTGTTCAAGGGGCCAGGGAGGAGGTAACTCATTCTCATACACACACACACACAAAAAAAAGGCTATTTGTACGGTGAATGCTCCTAAACTAATGTTACTAAGTATGTTAATTAGTAAAATATTGACTTACAATACCACCAATACTACTACTTTCTGTATTTGCAGACACTTGTAAAAGTATTTTTCTTTAGCAGAGAGGGTAGGATTCATAAGCTGTAAAAAAAGTCAGGGATCTCTGGCAATTGCCTGTATTTTCACAAAATGCAGGGGAAAAGAAGGAAGTCAGTCACATGAGCTGCTCTCTGAGCACACGTGTCTTCAGCCCTCACACCAGAAGGGAACACACTCCTGGCCAGTGAAAGACAGGTGTATCTTACTCAGCATTTTCTGAACACTACCCCACCCAAATATAACAGGGCTATAAAAATGCTTACTTCACACTATTTGTTTTAATGCAGATGGACAGTTGGCAATGTATTCAAACCAGGAACATTTTAAGCATAGTTGTGACAATAGAACATGATATAATCCATACATGTCAGTTTGACAGTGAAATACTTTGGATCAAAAAAAACCCCAATCCCCAAACCAAACCAAAACACTGGTCTATTACGTTTTGGGTTGGTTTTTTCCCCACTATATCACCCATTTGATTGTCCAAAAATACACTCTTTCTAGACAATGTATTAAGAACACAAGATATACTGGAATAGGCAAAGATTATACCCTTTTTTACCATTTTAATAGAACTTCTTGATTTTTCTTCCCAAACATTACTGCTCAGCTCCATTGTGCAATGAACATTTGTTTCTCTTTCATAGGATCCAAACATAAGTAACCTGAAATAGAAAAGCCTATGGTAAGAATTGTCATACTATTACATATATCCCAGATACCATATTATCTTTACCACATTAAACTTACCAATCTTCATTTATACACTCTATTATTATTATCAATGTGTACACCCAGAGAAGTCCATACAGCTTCACACCAAAGGAAAGGCACTGCCACCCTCTAGTGGAAGAACTCCATAAATATCAAATACAACAAAATTTTTAGCTAGGGGTCTTTTTTTTGGTTTTTTTTTTCGTTGGTTGGGCTTGGGTTTTTTTGTTATTGTGTTTCCCTTTTCTTAAATAAAGTGGTCGATTGGCAGACTAGTATTTTTCCAAAAATTTTTTCTTTTTAAAAAAGCAGTAACAGCCACAAGTCTTCCATCTGAGTCTTGAACTTCACAATATACTGGAGCTCTTCTTGGTTCAAGAGAATGTCACTATAGGCTAAGTCAGTTTACTACTGCTTACGTTCCTGTTCCCCTAAACTGGGATCCTCTTATAACTGTAATTTTTTGTAATACTCATAACAAATGAAAGAGCCATTCCTGCATAACTCCCTATTCCAGAAGGCTACAAAGCTTTTCAGATAGGTATCAGTACTGCTATAAAAGAAAACCCAATAACTTTTAAGCTATAAAACAGCAATAAAGTTGTACACAGCTACTCACAGTAGCTGGAAGCAGATAAATATTTTGGAATAAAACTTCAAACAAATCTCACTCTTTCAAAAGAGCTGTTCGAATTTAACACACAAACTTTTCACATACATTTGACAAGGACAGTTTTTAAGCTTTCATCGAAAGCATCTTATTTATGATTCTGATATGTTAAACAACTCTTTAGACGATAAAGACAAAAGCTGACAGAAACCCACGTCAATTTCCTCTGTTTATCTTGTTGTTAAACAATGTTTCTAGGTTAAATATTTATGATCAAAAAGTGCCTAGCCTACCAGGTGGGGAGATATAAAGTAAACATACTTTGAAAAGTAAGTTTCAAGTAAAGCTACTGAAAACTTTCTCCAACAATCCGAAATGGTAAACTAAAGCCAATCCCCAAGGGAAAACACCTCCCTGGCTGCAACAGCTCTCTAGCTTGCACTGCAGCAAGAAGAGGTAAAAAAAAAATATTTCTTCTGTATGTCTCTCCGAAGAATTGTTTAACAGGTCTTTAACTGAGTACATGAATGCATGGAGGAGATGCTAGGGGAAGATCACATTTGGGTTAGTGTCCAGCTTGACCACCAGCACTTGTTTGTCTAGACGCTCTTGATATGATCACCGTAAGCAGAAATCCAGCCTCAGAATCAACTGATTAGGTACTTTGTGAGGACAAGACTAAGTTTGTTCAAGGTTACTTGAACAGATGAACTCACGCCACCTTTGCTTATTTTTAAGCCATCCCTGCCAGCTCGCTGTGGCTTTTCTGTTCTGCTTTTAGTAGTTGCTTTAGAGTAACGCAGGGTTTCATCAGTGCCTCACTGATACCAGACAGTTCATCAAAGCTTTTCCACAGCTGATCACTGGTTGCATACATTTTAGGTTCTGGTCACCTAGACACACCCTCAGGAATTTCCCAGGGGTAATAACTGTCTCTCTAAAATATCAGTACAGTAGCCATTTAGCTGTCCTGTACTAGTGGCAACTAAGAACAACAACAGGAGATACCTCAAAATGGGAATAAAACATAATTTCCAGCCAGAACCGTAACATATGGTTATATGGAAACAATGGAAAAATAACAAGGAAAACAATGAGCCATAACAGGATTTCAGCTTACGATAGGTTACCAATACACAACTTAAAGAATGTATCACAGGACAGCAAAACCACACATTTAAGTTTTAAAGAGCATTTCATGCTGGAGTTTGGAATTCAATTTCCAACTTCAGAAAGACAATGGGGAAATTTTAACAGCTAGTACACTAAGTAAATTTTTGTTTGAATAATACCTCCATTAGCATGCAGAGGTACTGTATTCTGTGACACAGGTGAAGATAAAGGCTGACATTAAGATTGTGTCACAACACATTCAACCAAAACAACCGGACGTTAAGGGGATCTATCCTACAGATTGAAAGTTTATAAAATCTGTATGAAAGACAGCCAGAAACAAAGTTTATAACTCCAGCTATAATTAAATCAATAAAGGAACGTGATTAAATTACCACCTGAGTGATTAAAATATGCATACAGAAAATGAATTTCTACTCCTCCTCCAAGTGCAAAATGGATGATTCCCTGAAGCAAGCATGAGGCAGAAGAACGTAATTCAACAGAGTATCTATCTACAGATATGAACACAGTTGTTTGTAGCTGTCCTACTTAGCCTGAGCACTACAAGAACTTCAAGACATGAAGTGTTTGCCCACTGATACAAAACAATTGAAGTGCATGGAGGCTGTGGGTCACCACAACTCTCGAGCTGAGAGCTTAAAGCGAGTCTTTATAGTCTTCCAGAAAGAAGGATGAATAACAAAGGCTATCAAGTTTCTGCTTTTTGTAGGATGATGATGAATTACTGATCTGCAAATTAACAAGAATCTGGTACAGGCAAAGTACTCACCAACCTTTACGTATGTTTTACATACAACCAGGTACGTAAAAGCAAACGATTTATTTCCTTTACAATCCTCTCCTAAATTTTTAATTTCAACTGTGGCCTTTGTATTTGCAAGTATTCCAGGAGCTAAAAATAAGCAGAATTTTCCCCCAAATTTTAGGAATGTCAAAAGCAGATTCAATATTCACATACTTAAAGGTGACACTGCTGCACACTAAAGTCCACTTGAAGATAAAAGTAAAAGAACACATAAAATTGCAAACTGGAGTCTCAGGTACACTCTATTCTACTAAATAACTATTCTATAATGTTATTCTATTAAATAACTAAAGAAAATTTCCTTGTTCACAACGGTTACCTATTGAAACAAATGCTAATCTAGAAAGCCCACCTGATAAACTCTGATTATATTAGGCGAGAATACTCTTCCAAAACTGTTAAATGCTTTAAGACTTTTTTCACAGTGTATCTTCTCAAAGCAATTAATATAGCAAAATTTAACAGCATGTCACTTTATTTTTCCATTTTCCTTAATAATTTAAGGTAAATGACAGATAACTGCACTTTTGCAATGACTGAATTCTGTGAGGGCATTGCACTTGTTGAAAATACAAGTTTTCTTGTACAGGTCAGATAAAAATTTGCAAAACATATTCCTTATTATTTACACCAAAGTTCCATCTTTTCATTAATTTCATTTTAAATATGTGCAAAATTTAATTTTTCTTTCAATAGCATGACAGCAAGGAAATTAATATGGTCAAGCCTGCAATTAGAAAAGGAAGTAGTGCAAGAAGTGCAGATATTTAGTCATGTGAAGACTATGATGATATTTAAACAGATATTTACAACATTAAAAAAATGTTTGCTAAATGTTTTATTACTATAGTTTCACCACTGTTTTTCAGACCTAAGCAGGAGAAGTAGCAGAACTCTGTTACCAGACTAGACTGGTAGCAGTCAAGAATCCTATTCCAAATTCTGTACAGAATCCAAGGAATGGCTACTGTACTGACAGGGAATATAAAAGCCTTCTGGTGCACTAAGCAAAACTGAAAAAACACACAGAAATGAAAGTAATCTTTCATTCTGCAACAAGAATGATCACCAAGAAAAATTTTCAGGTCCCTGTGGCAGATACGAATGAAAAAGTTCTGTATTTCAGCACGCAGTGCTGCACTGCAAAAGAGCCATTGCGAATGGTCCCAGGCAACCCTCACACCAGCTCACGTATGTACAGTGGTGATTAAAAAGGGAAATTTTGTCATTGTTACTTTTGTATATATGGCATATTTCTTCTTTTACAACAAAAATCCTCTGTGTCTTTCAGCTTCTACCTCATCAGTATCTGCCAATGCAAAGTAATCAAGAATATTTACTCACAGGGGGACTGTACAAACAGCAGTTGTAGTTTAGTTCAAAAAAGGATGAGACACCTGGAAGATCTGAGGAATTACTATGGAACCAAGAGTCAGACATCTAAATTGAGAGGTGTTTGTTCAGACATAATTTTCAACTGTGTGTTGAGAAATTCCAAGCTGCATAAACCAGTCTGATTAAGTCAGACCTGAAGCTTAAAAGACCTGACAAGCCAGTGACTGCATCCTCTCCCAGCCATCTGATAAGCATCTGTGACAGCTGAAAACACTTGAGTGGTCAGAGGATGATATCAAACTGAGCAATCTGGCTTCTAAATGTAGTGGAAAGAAACAACACTAGTGATATGTTGGTGATGTTATACAGCATTTCAGATTCAGGAAAGACATAGTATCTAAAAGATTTCTTTCCAAACCAAGAACCACTGCATACAACTTAAAGTAGTTATTTTGGGCCCTCTTACAACAAAAATGAACACACTGCTGGACTGAAATTGGAGACTGCCTATGAAGAGAGATCATGAGTGCCCTTAGTATGGGTAAAGAGGAAAGGAGCCAAGGATGCAGAGTCACTTAGTGTTCTTGGATCCTTCAACAGAAAACATATCAACAAAGCTAGGCAGACAGGTAAGCAGCAATTGTATTACAAAAAATAACCACTGCTGTGGCCCACACAATCCTCAGAAGCAGAAAAATATCTTCTGGAAATCCATGGCATGGATAAACAATGTTAGTACAGCAAACAGTTCAGACAGTTGTACAAGGCTACAGAAAGAAGTGCAAAGAGGGGCTCATATGGTAGTATAAGCAATGAAAAGAACAAGTTTTTTAAAAAAACGGTCTTGCTGCAAACCAGAACAGAACGACACATGACTAGATCAAAACCTGAGCACTACTTGGATAAGATCCAACATAAACCAAGAACTAAAGTCTGACACACAAAAAAAAACCCAACACACCACACCAAAAAACAAACAAGCAAATGAAGAGTCCACACACCTTTTCTTCAGCTTTCATGAGAATAATTTTCTCTTCAATGAGTGAAGGAAGTAGATTTTATTCCTTCCCATTATTTTGTTCAAAACAAAGGCAACAAATAATGCCTTATAAAAGTTATGTGGATTAATTTAAGTAAGACTGAGTGAAACAATTATTTCCCTTCACTTACAACATAATACAATAGGATAATTACAACACTTATACTGTCCTGGAAAGAGTGTGCTGAACAAAACCAAAAAAACTCAACCACCAAATAACAGGAGGCATAGATTAACTTGTAACCAGGCAAAATTCAGCAGAAAGGCAAATGCACACACCCACACAAAACACAGAAGTGCCTCAGAAACTTACTGCAACTTCATTTGACCATTTTTACTTAAAAAAAATACATTTCCTGATTAGAGTGCAATCACGACACAAAGTTGCTATTTCATGAATCAGAACATGCCTACAGCTAGCAAAAGACCACAAAACATACCTTGTACATTCAATTAATGTGACTTTTAGTCGCCCTTCTGTCAATAGAGAATCCTGTATACAGAGGTCTCTATCTTCATATTCATCGGGTGGCACTACTTGAAATGGAAAAAATGGCTTGAACCTGAAAAATGTAGAACAGACTTATCTTAATTCACATTACATAAATAACACTAACACACAGAAATAAAAAAAAAAGTAACAGGATTACAAAGAATCTTTAAACACACCTAGAGAGAAATACTACCATTCCTACATATTTGTTAGTCAAAAGTCACAAGCAGAAACTACTGAAGATTTTTGAATGCTGAAGACTGGAGAATATATAACAAAGATTACTTCACAGGAATAGATTATTTGAGTTATAGTTCATAGTACTGGTAATTTTGAGAAAGCAGGAAGCTGATCAAGTCACAGAGTGTGTCTACAATTGCAAACGTGATTTAACACAAGAGTCCTTTTGTAGTAGATATCTTACCAGGTTTTTAAACCCATCTGCATAAAACATCACAGCATTGAAAGACAAAAACATACTATGACCCTAAAGTGTAAATTTTTATGACACCGCTGTACTTGGAGAACTGATGCATCAATAAACAGTACACTTTAGTTACACAGGTTGATACTTCTCTCATTTTATGAAAAACATTCAGTTGCTGTTTTCAGCCAGTCTTCTTCAATTAAAATAAAGATACAGGTATTCTAAATATTTGCCCCGAGCTTTATTTCCCTCATCACAGCATGTGATTTACAGGAAAAGCAGTTCATGTTCAAGATACTAAGTGTTTTACACACATTATCTCACCACATAATTCTCTCTCTTTGATTAGAATATGCAGAGTTATAAATACCGATTTCATTTTTAAGTGATAGTGCTTCAGTGTCAGACACAGCCATGATCTGAGGGAAGGAAGGAGGGGGAGAGGCTGCACAGCTGCTGGCCCACCACATGGCAGACACACACATGCAATCCTAACAGTAAGGGCCACAACCCTGCAAATAGAACGATAACATGGGATCTGCGTGAGCATTTTATATAAAAGTATATGAAAAAGCACTTGCAGGGTATTCCTTATTTCTGTTTTCCTGTATTGCTGTCATTTCCAAGCACTGCCCTGTGCCTTGGTTTCCATGCTCCGTTACTGACACGGCCTCCCAATGACTATTTCTGTTGAGAAGACTCAGAAACAGCAGGACACGAGCACCACTGCCTGCAGGATGTATCTGCCATTTCATGAGAAAGAAGTCTTTCATAAGTACTGTTTGCTCAGAGGCATCTGCTTGTCACATTCGGAGATCGCAATATGTTCAGGAAACAGTCACATGGACCTGAACTGAAGAGTTTCAGAAATTCAAATAAATAATTAAGTGCCCTTTAACTGTCAGCACACTCTCTGGGAGGGAGCTCAACACTCTGATTCAAGACACTTCGTTTCTGTATGAGCACCAGCCTCGTACAGAGCCATGAGAAAGACATTTCTTTTGTTCTCCTTGTGAATAAATACAACTCAACACGCCAGCCATTTTCCTGAAATCCAATTCAACTTCTAACTTTCATTTGGTTCCAAGTTTCTCCCTCATTAACTCCTTCAGGAAGGAAACTGTTTTGATATTGGTCAAGTTAAAAAAAAATAAAGAATCAATTTTGAATACTTCATTTTTTTTATTTTTTTTATATCTGTATATGAGAAATATGAAGCTTTTAAGTCACACTGGCCATGGTTTAGGCTTATGAGTATACCATGAACAACCAACTCAAAATATGCCTTTTGCATATACTATCTGGTCTGATATTTTACTCTTAATTTTCCTTTATATTTCTTGAATTATTAAAGAAATAGTAAGCATCACAAGGGTGGGGAAAATAGCACCAAGACAACCCACTGTCTTCACTCCCCAAGACTTACTGCCATCACAGTGCACACCACCCCATGTGTTCCTCACTTTAAGCACAAGCGAGGGTACTCTGTTCCTTTCAGGAATTATTTTACCACCTCAGAGTACAGATTTAGCTCAGATTTTGTTAGGCAAAAATGAGTTAGGCAAGCACACTGGAAAATAATGCCAAATTCTGAATTAAAAAGTACTTGCAGGTTTGGGTTTTTTTCAGCACAAATACACAACTTCTCAATTAATACCAGCAGCTACCCATATACCTTCTCTCAAAATCTATTTTAAAAAAAAAAATATAGTCTTCCACAGGAACCTCAAACTAATGACCACCATCAGAAGCCTCAGTGAGCTACTGTTTCAGTATTTCTGGGAGGCAAGAACAGGCAAAGAGAGAAGATCCAATAGGTTGCCATCATCTCTTTGAATTTCTGCAAATGCCAGGCTTAGAAGTGTTGGTATTGATAAGGTCTTTCCCATATATGTACACCATAAAACAGCCTGCAGGCTATTTAACAAAAAACAAACCTGGACAAATTATTTTCAACACTGAAAATAAGAAAGGAAAAAAAAAAAGCAAAATAACAAGACTAAGATACGTCTGCATCCTTATTGGAATATCTACCTACATACCCAAAACAAGTTTCATCTCTCAAGACTTCGGAACAAAGTCGTAAGTACAACACACACTGCAATTTTTTGCTGCAGCACAGAATGATGAGATAATCCTCAGACAAGCTGTTTGTCTTGGTGAAGACAATGTTTACTATAATTTTGAATTCTATTTTCAAAACAGACTTTTTAATTAATACAACAATGAATAAAAGAGGAAAAAATCCAAAATACTGATGTAGTTATAGACAAGAATATGCAAAGCACTTAAGAGTGTATGCTGGACTTCGTGCTGCACTAGTTAAATTTTCTACAAATATGGGATTAAAAAGCAGTCTCAACATAATTTTTAATTTACAAGCACTTATGTTCAAATTCTTATCACTGCAACTCATTTGCAAAATCCTTAGCAAAAAACTTAACGTGTTACCTGTTTCCATTGGCATTAGCAATATACAAAGAGCTAAATATCCCACGGTAAATGCATTTTTAATATTTAAGTGCTGCTCTGAAGCTTTCTAATTTTTTAACACAGCACTTATCTATTTAAGGTAATTTACTAAGTTTGTACATTTCCAAAATTGAACATCCCACAAATTACTATTTCAAGCAGATTTTAATTACCTATTAGGTAAGTGAACTGTTGACAGACTACTTAAGTACAAGATAACCCAAATTTATTTGGAAAGACTTTTCCACCAGGAACTGGTGAATTAATACAGGCTCAGATGGCAACAGCTGGTAACATGGCGAGACTCTGTTCCCTTGTGTTCTAAACCCACATACAGGCAACGTGCAATCCACAGACATAACCAAGTCAGGCATCACAGGTTCTACCATCTTCCTCCCTGTGGCAGGGAAAGCCTATGAGCTACCCTATCTTTTAAACAAACACAGTCACCAATAACAAACAGCACTCTGAGAACTGCATTCTTAGAGCTACCGCTGCTGCAGTTCTGTTCAGTCTAGCAGAGTGCTGCAGAACAGTGATGGATGTTCTCTGCTCTGCGGAGAGCCAGACTCCCCACCTCTGCAATGTCTGATTTTCCTGCTTGAAAACAATCATGTTGCTAGACAAAATGGAATCGTGAAGTATTTACAGTAGGGACAATAAAACACACTTTTAGTATGAAAGCAGGACTGTATTTCATCATATTAAAGTACCAAAAGTAGGCTTTTACCTAATAGTGCCAACAACACAATTCAGTGAATGAGATTCAAACTCTATTCCCAAGCTCTGCAGACTATGGTACCTTTGATGATTCAGAATCTTCCTGTCCCAAACTTTCCTACGTAAAGGAGAGATAAGTATCCTATCATCTTGGGTTCATCATTATAATGTAGAACTTTATTGTAAATATTGTATAAATAACATTGCTGCAACTTCTGTAATAGCTTTAAGAGTGTATTTTGTTACCCTCTGTTTAGTCCATCTTCAAAAAGCAAAGTCCACCAATAAATGGCTTAGAGAAATTCATGACACTGATGAAGAAAGAAAAGATCGTGTAGCCTACCAGTAAGCCTCTATTCACAAAGTCAACAAAGAAACCTTGAGAGCAAACTTAATCCCTCAGTTAATCTCCACTGGTCTCTGCCCTCATCACAAGAGCCATCCCAGGATCTGGCCAGTTCTGGTAGGTTGCTCTTGTGAATCCAGGGCTCTCACTTTGGAAACCCTGAACAAGAAAAAAAAATAAATGTGGTTTCTATTTGGCAGTCTAGCTCTTTAAACACTCACCCACTATTCTCAGCTACCTTTCTTAACTTCAGCTGGGAACCAAAAAAGTTAGTGGGCCTCCACCAGTGGAGAACAACTGCTTTGCAGTGGGTCCACTCACCCTGCTACAGCCTGAGAAAAAGATTTTAAGCCAGGGCAATGATGTGGGGAT
Source organism: Falco rusticolus (assembly GCF_015220075.1). Lineage (NCBI taxonomy): Eukaryota > Metazoa > Chordata > Aves > Falconiformes > Falconidae > Falco > Falco rusticolus. Next base: position 37,093,050 of record NC_051195.1, read on the forward strand.
ATTGAGGAGCTGCTCCTGACAGTACAACAGTTGAGAAAGTGTTACTAAAAAGGTACTTAAAAGAAATATGGTGTCTTTCTAAACACTGCTGAGCTGTTAGGTTCTCCAAGCCAGATTTTCATTGGACCTATATTAGACACCTTTCAAGTGGGGTCTAATGCTGCCATCTCCTTTCATTCAGCAAGGTCAAAAGACCAAAATTCATGTTCATGTCACAGGATCTTAAGCTGCAATGCAGGATTATACCAACTCAATCCATATATCCAAAAGCTTCCTTTGCAATTCCAAACCTGTGAAATGATACCAAACAACTATCAAAATTAAAGGCAGATTCTGTGCGGGACAGATATTACTGTCTTTAAACTGTATTTGTTAAGCCTTTGTAAACGTTTCATCTTTTCCAAAGGAACATCATTGCTATACAAGAAAACAGACACCTTACACCCCCTGCCCCAAAACCCTGCTTGGATATGGCATGGTATTAAAAAAAAAAGTGGTCTTTAGAAGTGCCTTATGTTAGATGCTTATAGTGTGTTTTCAATTAATTTTTAAGTTACCAGTCTCGCCACTAGAATTTTTCATCTTATTTGTCCAGAAATCTAAAATTCAGATAGCACACTTAGAGAAAATTATAGTTAAAACTGAACATTTTAACTTAATAATATGAAGAGGAATATTCAACAAACTTCATGTGAAATTTTAGCAAGTGAAAAAAAAAACTATAAAAACAATATTTAAAAAGCTGTTAAGTAGCAAAAGTGTTTCTCAAGAAATACCACAAGACACAAATACAAAAAAAAAAAAAAAAGTAATTTCACATGAGGAATTAGGTCAGATGACTACACTGAAAGATAATTAAGATAGTCAATTAATACACAGGATTAAAGTTATACTCTAAAATAGCTTAATACTGAGCTCTTACACATAAAAAGCACAACAAAAATGTTTCCAGACACTGCACAGAGTCAGTATGTCTCCTTCACATAAAAGACTTCTACACCCTATTCATGCTACGACTCACGAGCCACTTCGGTGGCTCATTTGCTCTCATCTCATCATTACCTCACTCAAAGTCCAGATCAAAACTGCATCTAAAAAAAAAAACCAACACAAACGAAAACACACCAAACAAATCAATTTTCTTCCCTTCATTTTGGGTGTTTTCAGTGCCTGAATAATGCTATTCTTCCTTCCCGTTACCACTTCTATGGGGGAGGAACTCACCTACTTGGAACAAGACTGCAGTTCAGTCGTTTAGTTTTAGAAATGTCTGACCTATATTCCTATTATATTGTATTCACTGTTCTGTGATGACTGTTTTGTGGTCCTTTAGCCAAATTTTAACAGAGAAGAGGACAGAAGTTAAATTAACCTATTACCTAAATTAACAGCTCCCACCACTACCTACTTAACTACAACATTTTTAGTTGCATGAGGAACTCTATTTAGTGGGGAAGAAAAATCAATTTACCTGGCCAAAGATAACCATGCGCTTACATGTTTCTGTTCATTGCAGCAGTTAAGAATATCCAGAATGAGTGTAAAAACCAAAAAAAACCCCCAAATTTGTTGAAGAGCTAAACACAGACAGGCACAAACTTCAAAAGCTCTCAGTACTCCATCTCATACTTGAAGAAGCACAAAGACTTACAGCTTCATTTCTAAATGCAGGAGCCTAGGATTTTGCAGAGCTTTTGCCAAGGAGCAAGAACACTTCTCTAGAATAAGTTCTGAGAAAAGTTTTAAATTATTCTCTGGTTTTATAAAGGAAGATTGGTATCTAAAACAGTGGTGTAAAAATTAGTGGCTATCTGTTTAAGACTAGATTAATCACTTGTATTATATGAATTCCAGCACTAATCTACTGCCATAAAGATTAAATATTGTCAGGTTTATAAATTTTTTAATCGTGTTATATTAATTGGGCATTAAATCTTAATAAACAAGGCACAGAGACCTTAAATCTCAGAAGAGCCCAACAGCTAAAAATGCAAATCTCTTTAGCATTGCTAATTTTGTTTACCACTTTAAGCAAAAATTAAGCCAAATCTGAAGTCAGACTGCATTTAGTAAACCATCAGTTTACTTTTGTAAATGCTACTGTATCTGAAGATTCTAGTATCTAAAGTATTTTTGAAGAAGTAACCGCTGAATTTATTTTCAGTTTTGGGAGTACTCAAAAGGTTCAACTATAGAACGGAATTCAGTCATTTTTAGATTTCCTTTATAATCAGATTCACAGAAATACAAGCCAAGCACTTGTAAAGAGTGTATATTTCAAAAAGAGTGATTGACAGCAGATATTTTAAGTCATAGAAAAGTCCTCTACTCTTATATTCTGTGTATTTAAGATGAAGTTTACTTCCACAAAAAGTCTAAAATATTACAATCCACTCCTAAAAAGGTATGACCACATTAGTAAGATTTTAAAAGTATTTATCAGCTAACGTTTAATATTTTTAGCTTTAGGTATTATAATGCAATCTTCATTCTTCACATTAAGATACAAAAATGGAACTCATCTTTATTGTGAAAGAAATCGGTACTTTTTTTTTTTTTTGTAAAAAGAGTGCCTTAAAAAGAAAACTACTGCCACAATAGGTTTTGCTAAAGCAATTCTCCAGCTTCCACTGACTTCACAAGGAACAAAGCTGTAGAACTGTGTCAGTATACATATTCAGGCAAGTTTCATAATTCAAACTATACTCTTATTCACTATAGAAATCTACTGATTTCAGCTTTACACATATCCACGAAAATCTGGCTTACAAACAACCTGAAAAACATTGCAATAAGAGAGTAGATTTATTTTCTAGGAAACGCTATGGAAAACTGCAGATCAGTTCTAGTACTCCACCCACTGCATTACAGGATATTCTGCCACAGGCATGTGGGAGGCTCGTACACATAAGTTCTTAATATATGAACAGTCACTTTTTAAATCAAGACCTCAAAAAAGCGCAAGGATTTTATTATTTGGGTTTTTTCTTCAAAGAAGTTTCACATATTTCCAGATTCTTAAACTACAGTCTTCTTTCTTAGGGTGAAATCAGCACCTCTGAAACATCTCTTGAACCAGACACTCAAGACAAACACTTGTACAATTTTAAGACCCATTCTACAGGAACAAATAAAAAAAACAAATGTAGCTCCTTCCAAAAAGATAGTATTTTTTTCCCTGCTTATATGACAAAAGTAATTGTAAATACAGCTAGGAAAGTCTTAAAGATTTGCCCTTGCTGCCAGTATCAAAATAGCCACAGGTAAAAAAAATCTTGAATCAGGCTTATCAAAACTACTTTCTTATGAGCACAAACAACATCCATTTGACCATGCACAGACTTCTTTGCATTTCAAGAATACTAGTTTCCCTAATTCCAAATTCCATAAGTACTGAAATAGCTTGGTTAACTTAGTGCAGCCAATGCCTTTTTGATCTCCGAATTTTCATGTGTTTTGGCTTTTTTTTTTTTTGTGGGCTGTTTTTTTTTTATATTGTATGTGACCTAGCTAAAGCCAACTGCTGGTTCAAATTGAAAGAGAGATCAAAATCCTACTATATATCAGTCTCAGACAGGATGAAGACAAAACTTCCCTGCCTATCCAGAAAGCCTAAATCGTCATGGCTCTGCTCCAAATGAGACAAGGTGCAGAATATGCTCTTGTTCCATAAAGCTCAAAGAAAAGCAGGTAGGGTTCAACTTTTAGGCATTCAAAGAGAAAAAACACCAAAACCCCAAACAAATAAACCCAAGCCACCTCAAAAATCTACCTTTAGCCAGCTGGATTAGAGATTGGTTCCAGTAACTGATGTTAGCAAAATGCTAGCTTTTTCTCACTTCAGCAATATACTCTCCCATAAAGAGGTCTCAAGTCTCTCTACAGTCCTGATCAGAGGAAAATAATGTTGATTTTCTAATAAAAATGTAAGCTCTGTACACTACTCATTCATTGAACTCAAAAGTTTTAATCCTCTGCTCTAAACCCTAGCTTATGTCCATATGAACACTCATGACATCCTTAGACTGCTTAGACAGAAAATTACTGTCTCACTACTGAAAACAAGTCTCTGACATCTGTAAACCAAAAGTGAAAAAACATTTGTATCTGTTCTAAATTCTAGATATGATAGCTTTCCAAGGTTTATCTTCACTCCTCCAGTCAGGTGTAAAAATGTTCGAACCACAAAGCTCCTCAATCTACATTTATCTGGTCCTTCTGAGAAGACAGAAGATGGTCCAATTCACACGCTTCCAAAGAGGTGGAGCTAGTCCAGCACAGGATTAGTAGTACCATTATCAAAGCTGAGATGACAGTTCACCTTAAAATTGTAAGCAGAAGTAATTTAGGATCTGTTTTTCAGACAGCTCAGCTATTCAGACTGCAGTGGTGGGGAGGGCACTGATGAGAACCGGGGGAAACACTGTGGCATATATTTTCCAACTGTCCCCCAAGCAAAGGTGTCACCGTTTGTGAATCACAGCAACTTATTAATGGGCTTGTACTGTAAACAAACTGGATCAAATACCACAGAAGCTCAGTATGGATGTGACCTGTGGCACCACTCTCGACAGTCAAATACAGCAGGGGCTTGCAAGATTAATTAGCAGGAAGGATTCCTGCACTTGCAAATCCTGCATCACTGATGGCAAATTACAGTCTGGACTTGTGGTTAGATGTGAAAGAAACAGCTGCTCAAATTACCATAATCTTCTCCCACCACCCCCATAACGAATTTGGGTATTTTCTCTAATTTGCCCTTCTTTCAGAGGAACAGGGGGGAGGAAAAAAAAATAGAAATCTGAGTTTTTGTAGTATTGTTTTAAAACAATACCACTGACTAACATTGCTGTTCCCACCCCACCTCCCCTTGTAATCCACTGGGCTTTTTGCTTGGCAACATTAGAATTTGTTTTGTTTATTCTACCATACTGCATTAAGTTTTGTTAGCAAACATGCAGAGTTATTCTTAAAAAAATAAATACATACAAACTGTTGAAGTTTTCAGAGTTACACTGCATCATTCCCACTGTTTAATTACTTAGGAATTATTCACCAAAGGCAGACCATTCACAGTGGTGATTCAAACACCACCAAGAAGCCTTCTACCATGTCACTGCAAGAGTACGAGCTTCAATTTCTACTCTTCCTATTTTAGCTCAAGCAAAGAGCAACAATAGTTTAAGTAATTTACTACACAAAGTGACACTCATGTAAGCATCCATTTTAATTCTTACTACACAGAGGCTTACATATAAAATACTATATAAAAAGTTTATTTGACAGGATATTTCTCAAAGGGTTTAGCATCATTTAAAGTATTTTACATATGTGGTATTAGTTATTTTAAGAATAAGTATCTTCATTTCAGTGACACTGGGAAACAGCACATAATCTTGTACTTAATGTCATCTCACAAGCAGACTAATATTTGTACACATTTCCTTCTGAATGGGCATTTTTCATAACTATGTTGACATTAAAACTGATACAGGAAAATATACTGAAGCTTAGAATTAAGACTAAGTTAAGTCAGGAACAAAGTATGTAAGTATTATGATTTCCATTAGATATCCACAGACAGTTTTAAAATATTGGACAGAAATTAAGCAATAATTTTGTTAATTTACAGCTCAAATTGTAGCAATTTTGTGTTAAGTTAGAGTAAAACTTACAGGGACAAAAAGTATTTCCAAATGATTACCCTAATTTAATTCTATGCTAGTCATATCTGGCAATCAATTACCGTCTTTGCATGTGTGTAACAGTCTGATTAGCTCCATCATCAGCTGATCTCTGTAATACACTCTTTATTGCAGACAGATTTTTATGACATCTGGTTAAGTTTTCAAAAATGTGAAGACTGAATTGCTGTGGCAGAATCCCTGTATTTCCCATTACACGAAATAGCTTTAATGGAAAGGGCTGCTTGCATTGCTTCTCGCAGACCGTTCTGCTGAACTACAGCATAGCTGCAAACTAACAAGGGAATTAAGAAATTATAAAGGTAAATTGTTCCCATTTAGTTTTGAGGCTCAAATGAATTACAACAGCTGGTGAGGAAAAAAATCACAAAGTAGCTCTCCAGAGCCCAACCCAGAGAAAACAATTTCTACCTTTCATCTCACAAAAAAATGAGGTTTTTCCCCTCTTCCTTTTCTTTTCTGCTATACCTAGCACCTCCTTGGCAGTTCTTATAGCTATATATGGCCACAGACAGGTCTAAAATGCTGCTGGGCTCCAGCTGGGTCCTGCAGCAAACAGAGGTGCGCTCCCAAGTCCTGAGAGAGCTTATTAACCCAGACCGGGCTCCACAGGAGTAAGAGTCTTTCCAGAAGGGAGAGTGCTTAGGGAAGCAGATGCACCTAAATGGCTTTGGGCAGGTGTGATGCAGAAGTCTGAGCTATCAAAGCCAACACAGCATATACCCAGCTTGCTGGGTAAAGCAATTCAGGAGCAGCCACATCCAGGCCACCGCATACACAACCATTCCACTGTTGGCTGCGCACTTTGTGCTGTAGGAACTTTTGCAACACAAACCTATCTGTCAACTGAAGTCTTCATTGCAGATTTTTTTTCACTACTTTACTAGATATGCTGCCTGGGATCACTGAACATCTTGGAGGTATGAATTCTAGCCTAGATTTGACTGGCTTGTGACACAACTGTAATTGTTAATAGTTAAACAGGGAAGGTAATTAACAACAGGAAAAAGCTTCCAAAACTTGCGGATCTTACTCGTGTTTCTCAACTAAGATGAGCACCATTCCAAGCAGTAAATTCTTTAGTTTAACCAAAAGCTCAATGACTGCAGCAGAAACTACTCTATAAATTCTGTGTTCAGTGTATTATGTCACAATTAACCTGATAAATGTTTATAAAATAATTACTCCCAAATCTCCTTCACACAAACTGGCATCCACGCTGATTTCCAAAATGAGAATTTATCCACTGTTACAAACAAGCTCTTTTCAACTCTAGAAAATCAAAACAAAGACTTTCAGAAAAGCATTTTTTTCTTAATTGCATAAAATATTGTTATTTGTACATCACACAGAATGGAACCTGCTCAAAAACCTAATTGTTCCCAGCTAACATTTATAATACAGGATCATTGCTTTCTTCTGGACAAAAGCACAGTTTGAGATTGTCATGCAAAGGTTTTCGTAGTTCCACAATTAATGGATTTTAGCAGACTGGGCTGGTACAAGTTATCGATTAAATTAACAAACCACATAGGTATGTAACATTCTCTCCATACTCACTTTAGACAATAAAGCTTATTAATCATAGAAGTTTAAATTGAAAGTCTTTTACTATTCTCTAAACAACAATAACACCAAGAATAACCAAATGTTGAAAAGTTTCAAATCAAACAAGTGTGAACACAAACTGTAAACACAGGAGCATATCTGGTGACTTCAAGCAATCTCTGCAGGAATGCAGAATAAGCAGTTTCCCATAGAAACCCAGTAACATGAAAGGACTAGCTCCAATAGTTAAATCAGCAGCCTGAGACTAAGCTTCACCACCACTGAAGCACCCCACTGTTCTACCACACTGACTACTGAAACCTACTGTCCTTACCCAGGCTGCTTATTTAAGAGCTTTTGATCAAGCATCATTTGCTAATAAAAAGATTATATATATTAAGCATGTGAAATAGTTAAAGTCGGCTCTACAAGAGATTCATACATTCTGATATCAAATGAGCTACTGAGAAATGTATTAGTTACCACTTTACGGGTAAATTCTATGCCTCTGTGCCTTGAAGTAACCTCCTTCAAGGAAAATCCAGTGTTGTTTTGTGTGACAGGTAGGGAACATTAGTCACACTATCTATCCACAAAAACGCAAAAATCATAATACAGCCTGCAGAAGGGGATTCAGAATAGCCTAACTCTAGTGCTTGAACACACCTACCTGCTCCAACAGACAGGCTCAGAGCCAAACAAGACATTTGTTAGATGCCTAGTTTGGTAGTGTGATTAAGTCCTATGTGCCCTGTATTTACTTTTAAATAAGTTACCATTCAAAAACTAAAGAGTACTACTGCTTATTTCATATTTTATTTAAAAGAATTGAAAACTATACAAATTATGACAACTGAATAAAAAAAAGTATTTGTTCCCACTGAACAGACGGATCAGCTTAAATGTTCAAGATCAGAGTTCAGATGAACAGAAATGTGAAATATCAATGCCAGTGCATGCAAAATGCCATGAAGTACTAAATAAATCATTTCAGAGCCTTCATTCACTATCCACATGAAAGAAGTTCACTGCAGGACTCTGATCAAGAAATTTTCAAATACAAAACATCAAAGGTGTTAAATGAGGTAATTTTCATTATTATTGCACAAAGAATCTTTTAAATACTGTTTCAAGTAAGAGAAGTTCAAGGTACTTTCCTGTCAGACCAATTAACCTTAATGCTTATTGTATTGCTATCTGCAGCAAACAAAACCAGCAATCATCAAAACTTATTTTTAGGTCTTTGTCCACCTCTCCCTTCAACTGATATTTTGGGGGGGTTTTGTCCCCAACTATACCTCTGGTCTTCCAGTTTCTTCTCTAATCCATCTCAAGTCAGGGCCATGTTAGTTCCTCACCCTTGCAGATAAGAAAAGAAAATGTAACACTTGTTGACTAATGACAGGAAAAGGCTCACTTCTTAACCTGAAAATAATGCCACATATATTGGGAAATGTCCAATATGTAGCTGGTCATTCATTAAATCTGACTTTGTAATGAACAAGTTTCAAACCAGCATTCTTTCAGAATTAGACTGTCACAGTGTGAAAGCCCACAAAGCGCTGGAGCTGGGGAAGAAGACTAAAAGGTTTCAAAACTTCTAGAACCAATAGGTTTAAAACTTGACATCTACATAAGGATATTTACATACTTTATACCCCATACTTCCATTTATCTGAATGATAACATTTATCTGAAGAAACACGTATGTAGTGACCACCCAGACAAAACGTACGTCTGAGACTGAGCACTCCCAAAATAAAGACAGTAAAAAGCTCTGCACTACAAAAAGCTTCCTTTTACACATATAGCACCCTTGAAAAAAATGAAATAATTTAATGTTCCAAGGTTTGGTATGGTTTACTGTGTGTCAGGTTGCCTACAGATCCATTTATCCAACTCCTGTACGAATAAGAACTACTTGTCCATGCACTACAAAGATAATCTTCCAAGCATGAAATTACTGTCTATGGACAGATCCACTGATTCCAATTATTGCCACTTTGCCATTAGTGGAACAAGTCTTTGTGCTGGCATCATTCAGAGCGTTACTTGTGGAACAGCCTGAAAACTCTCAAGTAACACAGTGCTGGTTTACTATCAAATTTTGCACAGCAGAAAGACTCAGATCCTGGTTTGGTGTTGTTTTGTGTTTTTTTTAATTTATCTGTATACTAGATTATTTTTGCACTTAGAATCGGCATGACATTAAAAAAAAGAAATTGCAAATAAAAGCCTCCTCTTTTTTTTTCAAAAGCAACAGGAATAAGAACTTCAAACAGGAGTGCCTTACAGATGTAACTAGTAGGAGATTCACATCACAACTATGGGAGAAATCCACTCAGGAACAGAATCTTCGTACCCTTTCCCTTTGCAGAAGCTGTAGAGAATGTAGGATCTACTGGCTGCTGATTTCTGAAAGTAAGAAATGCTCACAGTCCCAAACATGACAATTATTTCTGAGTATAACCTCATCATATGAATAATATATACTTTCTTAAATTTTATGCTTTTTCCAATACCTCTACTACCATATTATGAAGTCATTTCTATAATAAAACACGCTTCAAATCAATAGTTACTTACATTACTTCCCAGCCTAAGTTTTGCCAAAAAAAAAAAAAAAAAAAAAAAAAAAGAAACTGCTATGTAACTCTCAAATTGCATTCTATAATGGTAAATTAGAATTGACTTGTCTAATGGTTCTTCCCAGTGAAATTCAATATAGCCTCAGCTTCCAAATAAAGCATAAAACTATTTAACATGACTAACTATATTACGAATTATCAGTTCCAAGGATAATTCTTGTTGGAAGGGAGCTCAGGATGTCATTTAAATATCTGATACAGAAATGTTAGAAGTAATTCTTCGTGAGACTACTCCTGAAGAAAAATGATTCCACTCTGTAGTAGTATGTATTAAAATGAAACAAAGTATAATTTCTCAAACAGCCTAGTATCAATACAAAATATTAGCTTTTTTAAATGTAACAAACTGAGAAACTAAGTGTTCTTAAAATATACAGAACTGACTCACTACTTAGGCAACACCTAATCTGCTTAGAATCTAAACGAATGAACTTGCAAGACCTTAAATTTAGAAAAAAAACCCAGCAGCTATCAGATTTTTTACATCATTGATTACAAAACGCTGGGAAATTAAATTCTGGAAGGAGACTAGACTGCAAGTACTTCCATTTCACCCTTTACATAGGCACAGAGGGCTCTGTATCTTCATTATGGCAAAGTGTATTTTTATTGTCTAGCAAAAGCCCAAAAAACAAAGCTCTCCAAAACCTATGCAAAGCAAGATCAGGATCTGTTCAAAACACCACAACTACAGCTGACCGTTAAAAATAGGCTAGAAAATACAGCATATTTAGCGTACCTATATAATTGACATGATGCAGTTGAATATCAAGGTTGAGACCAATAAGCAACTTACCAATAGGCTAATGATCAAGGTACAGCTCATTAGAGAGCTAACAGACATGAACCAACGACCACTGCAACAGCACAAGCAAGCAAGGAGACAGACATCCGAAACAGTCCTTACTGTGTGTTTTTGAATACTAAACACGCTAAGCCAATGCCGCTAACTACAGCTTAGTGTTAACCACTTTATCCTACTATTAAAAGGACACAATATAGAAAGTTAAAACCAACATAGTGTCTATAGCACTCCTTTTAAAGAACTGTTTGAGTGGACACAATGAAAAACCGAAGGCTGGATTCAGGCTGCTAGATAAACTCCAGTCTGTGCTGCTAATTAGCATCTACCATCCTGCTCTAGTAAATGAAACTTACATGAAAAATACAGTCTCAAGTCAAGCTATGCTGATGGGCAAAACTGACCGCCTATGGTTCCTGAGTGTGCCAGCAGGAGAGATTTCAGGACAGCAAAACACAGCTGGTGGGTCAGTAGCTGCCCTGCAGAACACCAATAGTTGACATCATAACTAACCAATAGGTAAGTCTAGGCTTTCCATGCTCATTCTCAAGCTCCGTACCTGGGCCAACCTGCATTAGAACTAAAGAAAAAGTATTTAAACAACTCATTCAAGTCAAAATAAGAGTTATGAAGTACTTAGAGCCAGATAAATGAAGCCTACAGTTCTTCATGACTTAACTGAGGTTAGGGCTAGTTATAAAAAAGTCCTGACTGACAGTTACCTAGTTTCTCAAGAGTACACCAGAACTCACGTATACTAGAGAAGAAAAAAAACCAAAAAAAACCAAAAAAACAAAAACAAACAAAAAAAAACCCAAAAAAAACCCCCTGCCACTTTAGATCTTCCCCACAACTGAGGAAGAAACTTCTCTGACAGACCACAATGTCTTCAGAAAAGCTGTCTGCATTTCTATTACAAAGCAACAACAAATACATTAAGATTAAAGTTAACTATAAAACAGTAGTAACTCTTGCTACTATTGATTGAATTGCACAAATCCTTTACTAACAATGACTTAAACCAAAAAAGCTTATCATTCACTGAATTTCTACTATGCGAGACAGCAATCACCATTCAATGGCAGAGCGGCTTCAAAATAGGGTGTTTTGCCAGCTGCAAACACATTTCTCAAAGAGCTGAAGAAAAGAGTTTACACACTTTTAGAATAAAACACAAATTACTACTTATTTGTTTAGACAGAGTGCATCCCTCCTTTTTCAATTAGTAGACAATTGCCTTTATGAAGAAAACTGTACATAAAATGCTAGGCAAACTTCAAAATGCACTTACTAGTCTACATTGCCTCTCCTCATAAGAGACTTAAGAGTGCATCAGGAATGCAAGACACCTTCCACTTTCAAGCTACAGTTACACACATCGCACAAAGTCACTCCTAGCAATAGATGATACGGAAGATGATCTCACTAATCACTGCTTTGCTGCATAGAATTATACATGACTGGAAAGAATACAAAAGTATGTGTAGTAATCTGGCTGTACTAACAGATAGTGTACGTGAAGATACAAGACTTTTTTAATACAGTATTTTACAATTAAACAACAAGGGGCGGGCAGGGATCTGCTTTACACAAACTTAGTTATAGGATGTTCAGAACCAGCTATGGGCAAAAGTTCTCTTCTTATGCTATTTTCTAACAAGTAATAACCTCTACAAGTTGCCTAATACACAGACAAAGAAAATGGCACATTTTAATTTTTAATGCTACTTAGCATCTGGAAACAAGATAAAACTCCTTTGTAGGCTTAAATCTGGAAGCTAGTAGGGTAACAAAGTACCCCTTTTAACCAGCTGAAAATAAAACTCTCACACCAAGTGCTTTTGTTCACAAGGTTGTAATTAAGCTATTCAAAGATTTATTTACAAAGTTACTTGAGCAAAAGTAGGGAGACATCAAAAAGGTTTTGAACAACACACAAAAGCAAATACTGACTATGTACTTAAACACAAGGCATATAAGCCATAGGAAAAAGTGGGGAGAGGATAAGCACATTCCCTGGAGATGAGAAATTGCTACGCTTTAAGCAAGGTAACAGGTTATTAAGCAGTTGTGAAACCCTCCTGACTTCTTCCTGTACATTCTTTGCTAAGGAATATATTAACATACCACAATTCCAAAACAATGCATTCTTATAATTTCTATTAAGAATACCAACTTTTGCATCTTATCAGCAGGGGGCTTGATTTCCCAAACCAGCTCTCTATACCATCTAAATGATAACATCTCAATTCTTAACTATGCCATCACGTAAGAGTGATTGTTATTGTTATTGCTCAGCTGTTACCAAGTTTTGCTGTCTAGGGATCTACCTGCATAAAACTCATCTGAGACGTGTTAGTGGAGAAAAAGAGCTTTCAGTCTGTGTTCCACAAAACCTTGGGCAACTGTGGACAGCTGAAGGTTCCCATGCAGGCATCTGTGCTCCCAACTGAAGCTTTAAAGCAAAGGTCTAGACAGTTAGGACACCAGTGACCCAATCTTCCCTTCTTAAGACAGTTTCATTAATTCGCATTAAGCTTAGTGTGCTGCCCTCCTCCTCCACAACTGTGGGTCAGAATGACACATTCAGAACATAGCATAAAACGTAAAGGTCAAAATAATCATATACAGGACTGAATACTGTTTCACTGAACATTTGCCACCCTGTGCTACCAGCCTACTATCTAGTGTGAACACCAGATACAATAGTTTATCTCCCTCTCAAGCATTCAAAAATTCCCAACTCCTTATAACTTAAAGAGAACATTTTAAAATAACAGTTCATTCTTCTTAGTTCTGTAATAATTCATGCTTCCTGTATTGTTCTCTGTGCCAATTACCTTCTGTCCTCACACTTCTACCCATTCCTGTTCCAAACACTATGCTCTGCTTCTTTCTTTATTTTCCCCTCCAGTCCCCTCAGTGTATCAGTGGCTCATACATGGCTCATCCACTACTCCTGGCGCAGAAAGTTTGAGAAATGTGTAGAAAATCCATCACCTCTAACTAAATTACGAGTGTGCCCTACTGCCCAAATGCATCTTCCAGAGGAAAAATGAAGATGTCTGTCTTCATCTGCTGAAGGGGAGGAGCACATCATCACTGGTTCCACAGACACCCTAAAAACTGGTCTAGAGAGTGTGAAGATCACTTGCTCTACTTGCTCTTTCCAGGTATGCCAGAAGTGCTCATCTGCACCACAACTGTGCTATCCCAGCCTATCCTTCCAGCTCTCCTTCACAGCTACAGCTTCAGTCTCTTTCCAACACAGTAAGAGAACAAAAGCAAACTTGCTCTTGACAGCTTCCCTGCCGCCCAGCTGGAAAGCAATTCAGCACCTCAAAATTTGAAAGGGCCACCACATTACTCGAAGAAACTACTTACAGCCCTGTCAGAGCCTTCCAAATCCTGGATATTTTACACATCCACTTTCATGAGAACTCTTATAAATTCAATTGCAGAAAAACCGGCTGAAAAGGCTTTAATAATTACATCACTGCAGAGCTAATTGCACTGCAAAATTCAAATAGGCATTTTCAGTTACTCATCTCCAATGAATTTCAGAGAAAAAGCTTATTGCAAAAGAATGTGGTAAACAAACAAACAAAAAAGTCAAGACAAAAATCCTTACTTAACAATAATACAAGCTACAAAGCATAAACAAAAGAAAAAGGAAACATGGTATCCTAAGAGTGGTGAGACATGACAGAGAGTGAGCATGGTACCTGTACAGTGGTAAGCTATTCAATAGCTTTTCATCAGAAATTAAGGTGGAATCAAACTAAAGACACCACTTGCCATTTCTGCTACACAAGTATCACTAAACATTTCATTGTATTCACTATATCGTGCAGTTTATGCTGTAGCACATGCATCCATATAAGAAAACATGTTATCTTACACAAAAAAAAAACAACCAAAAAACCTTGCGAGGTGCCCCAAAGTTTTATTTACCACAGCAGTGGCAATACTTCTCTTATCAACTTTTAGATTTCCCCCCAGTTATTGAAGAAATTGAGCAAACCCCAAAGGAAGAAGACACCATTTATCATGGGACCTCAAAAATATTCCCTGGAGAATGAACTTTATCCTTTCTCACATTAAATAACAACCACCTTGCCTCTACAGGTAAGCATAAGCCACAAGCCTTGCCCAGGCAGCTCATCAGTGGCAGAAGCTTAAGGACATCCCAAAACCCACATGCTGTCCACAGAGCCATTCATCTACGTTTTCCAAAGGGGGATATCATGGTCCTGTCGTTGGACACCTGACAGGATCCCCAAACTTTTTATACCTACTAATTTGACCATTTAGATATATGTAGTTTGGGACATGTCACTATCTCACTGTGCAATGGTTCTACACCCACTATAAACAGAAAACTTTTGGTATCAGGCAAGATACTGTACAGAACTCTCTCTACCTATTAATAGCAAAACACCAATTCTAAGGCACGTCACCCAAACACTGACAATGCAGGACATCTTACCTGATTTTATAATTGGGTAAGGTGTGCTTGCGCTTAATAACTTTCTTGAACTGGTTCACAATGATGGAGGTGAGCTGAGGCATGGGCCTCCCTTCAAACTGAGATTTCACTTCAAAGAGTATCACAGGGTCATCCATAAAAGAGAAGGACCAGTGAGTAAAGGGCAGGCGCGTGAAGACCAGCTTCAGCTTCCCCATCACCCGGGAGATCTTGACGAAGAGGTAGGCTGACTTGCCAAAGACCAGGTCAGCATCGATGCCCAAGTGGAAGCCACCGTTGTACTCCAGGTCTACCTCAAAGCCCAGCTCCTCAGGGCAGCCCTCATCGTTGCAGGCCACCGGCTGGATGAGCTTGACAGCTTTGAAGACAGGCAGGACGTTGCCGAGGGAGACGTCCCTGAGGCTGAGCCCCTCCAGCACCTTCCCCGTCACCTTGGCCTGGAGCAGCTCCTCAAACTCCACCTTGATCTTCTTGGTGACCCAGTTCCTCACCAGGGCCGTGTCCCTGAGCTCCCTGAAGAGGAAAAGGAAGATAGCATTGAGGAAGTGGCACGTCTCCTGGCGGGAGGAGGGGGCCGGAGGGGGCTCTGGCTGCTGCTGCGGCGGCGGCTGCTTGGTGCTGGGCTCCGGGCCCGGGGAGGCGGCGGCGGTGGGAGCCGCGGCGGCGGCCGGCGCTGAGGCCGGGCCCGGGGCAGGGGCCGGCTCCGGAGACACCTGGCTGCCGGCCGGCTCTGAGCCCTGCAAGTAGTCCCTAAGGCTGTGGTCGGCCGCGACGCGGGCGTAGACGAGGCCGTCGGAGGCTCCGGCCACCCCGGGGGGCTCCGGCTTCTTCCTGTAGAGGAGCAGGAGCTGGAGCAGGAGCGTGAGGAAGCAGCCGGCCAGCGCCGAGAGCAAGATCACGTAGACCAGCAGCATCCTCGCCGCGCCCCGCGCCGCGCCCCGAGCGCGCTGCCCTCACCGCGCCGCCGCCATGGCGGGGGCCGCGCCCGCAGGCCGGCGTTTAACGGCCGCGGCCGCCCGAGGCTGCCTCATCCGGGTCCCCCCTCCGCGGCCGCCGGCAGGGGGCGGGGCCGCCCATTGGCGGAGCCGGGAAGGCGTCGCTGGGTACGTCACAGCGCCGCGCGGCGGGCGCATGCGCAGGAGGAGGGGCCCCTCCCGCGCTGCGGGCTGCCCGGCGGGCTGAGGCGGGGCGGGCGGCGGGGCCGGGCCGGGCCGGCGGGGCTGCCTGTGGCTCCTCTGGGCGGGCCGCTCCCGGGGCACCTGCACAGAGTGTGCGAGCTCCGGAGCGCCGCCCGTAGCCTGTCGCTCGGGAGAGGGCTCCGTGGCGGCTGAGCCGGGCCGGCCTGTGAAGGAGAGGGCCGTGGCGGCGGCTGGGCTCGGGGCTCGGTGCGGCTTGGCAGCAAGCCGGGGGGGGTGGCCTCGGGGCCGTTCGCTGTCGAGGCGAGTGTCAGGGACGGCGGTAGCTACGGCTGAACGGGGGGACGGGGCGGACGAACGCCCGCCTGGGGGAAGGTGACCGGTGTCCCTGGGCGCTTCGTTGCCCGAGGAAGGCGGGAGGCGGGGCGGGAGAGGCGGCGCGCTTGGCCTCGGGGGCAGGCAGGTGGATGCCGGTTGTTTCGGTAAAGCTGCTGTGGAGAGAGAGAGACAAAATCCGTTTCCGTGGGCGTTCTGTGGCCTCTTACAACTTCTCTGTGTCCTGCTGATGAGACATGCTCTCAGCAAATTTTGAAAAGACTACGCTGACAGCATTTTTCAAGCTCTCCTATTATTAGTGATAAGAGACAAGCCTGTTTCCATTTTCTTCACCTGTGTACTAATGCTTAAAAGCTGCCACTGAATAAATGCAGTAAAAAAACCTAACCAAGCATATTCAGGAAAGGAATATGAAGAAAAGAAAGCCGAGACCTTCACGCATCATGATACTTCAGCCTGCAGCGTACGTGAGATAGCTGTTGTGTGTAGGACTGAGCTACTTCGACAAGGACAGCGGTTTCTTTGTGGGACAGGCTGTGGCTTTGCAGAAGTCAGAGAGGTGAGGAGAGGAGGCATCTGGCCTCCCAGACTGCACGTAACCCCTGCAGGGGAGGCAACAGATGTAATCCATGCAGGAGGCAGGGCAAGTGGCAGCTGATCAAACAGGACCAGGAAGAACGGACGTTTATAAAAATTGCTTTAAAAGTAGTGAACAAGGATAGAAGAAATATGACAAGCCAGGACTACAGTGAGTGGGAAGAACATGTGTGGAGACTCCAGAAAGAGTAATTTTGAACATTCTGGGAGTGTTCTTCTCCCAGAAGACTTGTGGTCATCTTTACCCAGAAGACCTATTATATTCAAGTTTGGTTTACAGACATGTCATATAAAATAACCATGTTTTTACTGGAAAATAGAAATATATTTTAAAAAGCCAACACACCTGTCATTCTAATCCAGCAAGCTCATTTAAAGGTCAGATCAAAGCTGTACATAATGCTGGAGAATGTGCTATGACAGCTGCACAATGTTTTTCCAGGTGCTTTCCTCTGTCAGGGGTAGTCTTTTTCTTTCAGTCTTGAAATAGAAGTTTTACAATTTCTGAAAGACAGCCCCAATTAAGACAAAAGTTACCTAAATGATAAAGCTTGTTTTTTACACCTGTTTTCATTTTTAGTTAAATATCTAGCTAAAAGGTTCTTAGATAATTCTTTATTTTAACAGAATAAAAGAAAACTCAGTTAGATGTTGTTTTGTGGTGGGTTTTTTCCAACCTCTAGAACTACTTAAAAATACAAAGAGAAGAAGAAAATGTGAAATTTAAATGCCAGAAAGATAAAAGCCCTCTTTTCCCTCCCCCTTCATAAAGTGTGTGGGGTGGGAGGATTGAAAAGCTCTTAATGATGCAGTGCTGTGGTTTGAAACTAGAGATTCAGAGTATGAATTTTTTATAGGTCTTGTGACTGAAAGTTGAAATGCCTGGGTGTTTAACAAAGCGTTTCTATAGAAATACCAGAGAGGTCATTAGTCCAACATTTGAACTGCTCTGTTACGGGCCTTTACCATGGCTAATACAGGCATATGCGGTAAGAATGGAAAGGTTTTGGATTTGCAACTAAATGGCTTTTCAGATAAGGAGTAATATATTCAGAAAGGCAATAGCAGCCTTGGTTTTGGGTCAGGAGGAACAGCAGGGGAAAAAAAAAAGTCATGTTGCAGATGTCTCAATTGAGTATTTTCTTCTGTTAAACAAGCAGAATAGGAAATGTGGTACATTTTGTGCACCTGATGGCAGCTTAAGAGCCTCTGAAATGTTCAGCTCAGTAATCACTTTTCTGCTCTCCCAGGAACATTTTCAACAGGAGCTGTGTTATCTTAAAGACAGGTTATGAAGCAAGAATCAGGCATGTTTTAGCATTTTCAAGGCGAATGAAAGAATAAAGGGAAATAGCAGCAAATGCGTTAACATGAATACAAAAAGGATGTGCAAAAATGTTACACAACATAAAATAGGATTGAAATAAGAGAGAAAATTATTTAAATTTGTCAGGTAGAGGAATAAGGAAGATTCATCTTAATAGCATCTAAAAAGGGCCTTTAAGAGCATATTTTACTTTGGCTTCAAGTTGCTATTTGCATTTTCTGGAAGTCTGGATAAATAGAATGTGTATGCAATCTCACCAATTTCCACCCTGGTTACATAGAGCTTTGTAAAACTGTGTAGAATATACTCAACTATTTGCACTTTAAACAGCTGGAAATTATTAAATAGGATGCAAGACATGCAAAAAAAAAAAAAAACAAACCCAAAAAACAAAGACCCTATATGTCTATTTTAACTTTTTTTAAAAAAAAAAGCACTAGGGGAGAGTTTATTAAAAGGCATATTTCACCTATATTTAAACAAGGAAAATATTCTTCTTTTGCAAATCAATTTAGAACACGATGACAACAAACCTGTAAGTGTGGAACTTCAAAACCAATTTTCAACAATTTGCAGGAGATTGCAACAGTGCTGGTGTACAAAGATTGCAAAATATGTGGAGCTCAGTAATTTAACAGGTAGCAAGTAGCAAAAATTCACAGAAGGGACATGCGTTTGAGCCAGTACTGCTCTAAGCAAAGAGTAGTGACACCCTGAAAACATTTGTCTTGATTCATCTGATTCATGACTGATCCAAACATCTTTGAGTTTAGGAGCATTTTTAGTTAACCCCAGACCAGATGAAGAGGCATGCTTTAAAGTTCAAGTCATGGCACTGAGGAAAGAAACATCCACGTCACAAGCTTAGAAAAGCAATTACAGGTGGGTTTCTTTTTTTTTTTCAAAACTGCAAAGTAGTCTAGATTATTTTTCAAAGCAGGAGGTGCTGGGTTGTTTTGTAATGAATGGGTTGAGTAATTTTCTTCATCACTGGACTGGAGTCATTGTCTGCTTTCGTAATACCTGTTGGCAAAATTATTTCATTCTTTCCTGGGCCTCCTGTTGTGTTTGTGTTACAACTCTTAGAGACCAAAATTAGATTATCATTGTCATGGTGCTGCATGAAACAGGATTTTGAAAGTGATTAGATAAATTCATGAGGAAAAAAAATATAGAAGGCTATTAAATACAAAGGTTGCTGGAAGTCACACTGGTGACAGACTGCTGGGGGTGGGTCCTTTCCGTTTGACTGTCCTTCAGCATCTACAATTTCAGACAGGCTACACTGCACACAGAGCAGCTGATCTGGTCCGCTTCTGAAGATATGTTTAAAAAAAAGAAATGCAGTGATCAGGACTGCTTCCAGTTCTGTACCAAGCAAAATCATCTTATTATCGGGTGATCCTACATTTTATTGGTGTGAACCTCTTTTAAAAACATTGAGGCTTTAGGTCATGTGAGATTTCCTTTGAGGCTTTAGATCATGTGAGATTTCTTTTGATGCCATGTAAATTTATTTTTTATTTTTTTTAATTCTGCCTTTGAAGGGGCAGGTTGCAGTATGAGTCTGTTCCCAGTGCTGGCAGAAAGGGCTCACACCACTTCCAGCTGCTCCCTGGGGAGACTTCTGTTCAAGTCACTTGGAAGGGCTCTTCTGTCGTGACCTGTCTGAGCCTATTCCTTGAACAGAGGACAGCCCATCTCTTGTGGCTCAATATTCATTTCCAAGTACTTCAAGTACATCTCACTGTTAAAAGCTAACTTCCTCCATGCAGAATTGGAGGGGAAAAAGTAGTTTGGGTGACTCAATCATGTTTAGGCTGTATTGGTGCTATAGAGAACTGCCACCCGATTGTGAGCTTGAATAAATTGTTGGATCCATTGAGCTGAATGCATCCATTTATCCTACTGAAAAATCTGACCCCCCCAGCTTTCAGTTACTTTTAAGGATGGTGACTGAGAATTTTTTAGTTTTTATTCCTAGCCTAGAAATGACTCACCATATGAATTCAGAAAAGGAAGATAGACCCATGTTTTCAGGATTGGAATGCATATTAAATGTTGGTTGGATCCTACCTGAGATGCCTAAACCTCAGTTTTTCAAAGCTGATTAGAAAACTAGAGTTTACTTTAGAATCGTGAATACTTTGTGCAGCAGGAGGAAAAAAAACCAACTCGTTTGGATGCACGAAGATGCAGATACCCCAAAATGACATTCACTTCTGAAAAAGAAGAGGTTTTTAACTTTGTGTCTCAATTTACTGATTTATTATGATCTGCCTCACAGCAGGGATACTTTTGCTGTTCATGAACAGTTTTGCAATCTGACATGTAACAAGTAAAGCACTGGAGCTGGTTAGTAATAGTGGCTTAGAGCCCAACAGTTTGGATCAGAACATGTTCAAACAAAAAGGGAGCAAGGGTTTGCATCCAAGGTTTAGTTTGGCCTAAATACAAATCCAGTATTTTGACTGAAGCTCATCTTTAATTATCATCAAAAGTATGTTCTGCTTGTTTAATCAAGGGCTTAACATTTTGGATGTAAAGGTGCTTTGGATACTTATTTCAAGAGGCTCATGTTCAAGCTTAAAGTATCCTGGCTCTTAATTAGGGATTCTGTTACTATCTCACCCAGACCCTGGCTTTTATTATATCATGAAACAAGATCCTTCACTTAGGAACTGCAGCTCTCAGATAGCTATAACAAATTCCGGCTTTTTATATTGCCAGTATCCAAGGCAAAATGAAGATTTCCTTTATGCCCTGCCTGCTGTTACATCTTAAGTCCAGAAAATGTTCTTTAATTTGCAGGCACAAGTGAGGCTTGTCACACATATTTTGCTTCTTCCTGCATTTGCTTCACTGATTTCTGGTATTCATGTAAATGCTAGCTCCTTAAGCTTTAGAAAGTGATATGTTTAGGGTAGTTATTACCACATTTGTCATTTAGTGTTCATTCAAGAACTTCTTCCTTACGTGCTCTGAAGCAGATTCACCATCCCTCATAAGAACTGCAGGCAGCCTCCCTAAGGCCTTCTTGCATGCTCCCAAATCATCTTTTCCAGAGTGGAGATTGTTTTAGCTACTTCCCCTAATACATTTCATGTATGATTACGCTATGATCAATATGTTATAGATGTTCCACAACCTCACATTATTTTTTTTAATACATAGTTCACTTCCTGGATTAGTCCAAAGCAGCCTCTGGCTGATGGAGAGGCTTCAAGAAACTGCGTTAAAAAGCAATTTTGAGTTTGTATAAGTATTCGATGGCTAGAGTTAATACACACTTCAAGGATGAACATAATATTTGAGATGAGGGTCCCTGTGAGTCTTTGTGCTTCACTTGCCCTTGTAATTCCCTGCATCAGTCTGCAGGTAGCTGGTCACTGGGCAGGGGGTTCTGCCTCGGGTCCCGCCAGCAGCTGGTCACAGAGCATCTGCTCAGGCTTGCCAGCCTCCAGCTAAGCTCGGCCGAATCAGGCCATGGCGAGAAGCTGCCTCCCCTCTGCCCGAGGTTAGCACCCTGCGGTCAGGTCAGGGCTGAACACGTGTCTGCGTCTGCGCTGCAGCCATTTCGGTGCAGAGCCCAGACTCTTTATTAGCCTTTATGGCCGTGACGGGGGCTGGGGGGAGCGAAAGGGAGTGGGAAAGAACCGCCTGGCACTTCAGCAATCTGAGCCTGAGATCCCTGTCCTGGTCTCAAGAGAGTGCTTACTTGTGCAAATACTCGGTAATCCAATTTCACCAGCTACAGTCCTGGGATCAGTGACATGCTGTGGCAGGTCTTGGGTTTCCGTAGCAGCTCACAGCTCCCGTGTAGCCTAACGCTGGCTCAGCTGGAAAGGAAAACTAAATAAGGGGACGGTAGGGGCTTTGAGGGAAATGCTCTAATCATCCAAGCTGGAGGGAGTATCTCAGAAATTTTAGCCCAGGTCTGTGAGTTTTCTTGGAAAAGGAAGATTCTGGGATTTCTCCATTATTCACCTTTGCCTCTCTGCTTCAAAGTTTTGTGCGTGGTATCAAGCCACTAAAAGTGGAAATCACTGGTTAGCTCACCTGCTTACTGGGTCTGTGCAAGTACAGTGGGCAGGCACGCCTGGGTACTGCCACTCCGGGACTTGTTGGGGTTCTCAGTGCTTGTAGGCATCCCCATGGGGCTGTACATAAAAGCTGTCCATCTAAGTATACGTAAACTTGTCTGCGGAGCAGAATCGTTCACAAACGTCTGAAGAGGTCCTTTCATTTTCCCTCCTGTTTGGTCAGCCTGCCCTTCTCCTAGCCTAACAGCGTAAACTGAAATGAAAATAACTTGTTTCAGGCAGTCAAAGCTAGACCAGGCATTTTGTTGTAAATAAATCTGGGGGGGGAAAGTATCTATTTTAGAGATGTCTGACAAGCACTAAGCAAAGAAGCAGTTTCCTCAGTTCCCGCTGCAAAGCTGGAAGATGGCCATTTCAGCTCCATTTCTGGTATGAACTCAAGGCCATTTGAGCATGGGAAAGTAGATCAGCTTTTTCTTGCGTGATCTTTTGGGAAAGGTAAATGGAAACACACACTTACATATTCTCATTTCTGTACTCCCTACTAACAGATTTTCACAACAGTCTTCCCATGGCTGTATTGATGCTTCTTTATTCAGAGAACAAAAAGATGCATGTGGACTTTCATGGCTAATCTGTAAACATGTAGTTTTATTTCCTTCATAACATAGTTTTGCACAAACTCAAGTTTTCTTCAGGAGATGGCCCAAAGACCGTTTTAAATGACAAATAATAATCATTGCACACATATCTGAACTACATATTGTAATACATACACGTATGTATGCGTACATAATACATATACATATCAATCTGGGCTACATATTTGTAATAACATGTTACTCTGTTCAACTGCGTAAGACAAATAGCCGTATTACTGAAATCTCTGTAAATACCATTAGTAGCACGTTTCAGCTAAGAAAGCATAACATTACAATTCCCGTCTTTCTTCTGTTAGAGTTTATTTAATAGTCTGGTTTCATACTACGCGGTCTGCGCTGCTTCTGTTCAGAATCTGCTCAGAGCAAGGCAAACACCAGCCAAATTTAAATTCACCCAGAAACATGACCTCATGTTTCACACTCAAAAGGTGACATTTGAAAGGACAGAAGCAACTTTCTGTTTCACAAACATCTTGCAAGTTGAAAAACTGTATTATCTCTGTAGTAACAGAGAGATCAGCCTTATCCTTTGACACTGAGTCTGGGCCATAAGTTTTTCCACACTTTCTACCTTGTTTCTGCATATGACACTGCAGGTGAATGGGCTAAGTAAACTGCCTACGTAAGGAAAGTATCAAAAATAATTAAGAAAAATAATGAGGGAAAATATTAGGAGTGAGGGGTTGTTCTAATGTTTGGATTATCAGTAAAAATAGATGAAAACCTCTGTCAGAAATGTGAGTTAAACCAGTGTTCTTCATGTTCAATTCCAAACTACTGGCAGGGAAAAAAATTCAAATCTCTGTTAACTGAAGAATAATTTCCCCATTTTCAGACAAACTATAATCTTGTAATTTTATTAACCCAGAAGGCAAAACTCATAGATATTCATATACTTCTGGTTCTGTTCAATTTCCATTCTTTTTTTCCCAGGCATTCAGTGATGCTGAGGATACTGGACTGACTGAGAAGGTGAAATTCCAGTCTGCAGGCTAAAAGAAGTGAGGAACTTGTCTGTTGTCCTCGGTATAGCAGCAAATTAGTAATTCCTCCCACTACCAGCCTACAACTTTTCAGTTATTCCAATAATGTTAGAAGCGTGCCTCTAAAACCACAGCTGCCTGAAATGCAGCCTATGTACTTCTATTTGGATTTACTTACTGAGCTCTCCATCTAACAAATGGAAAAACTGAAGTAAATATTTTCAATGTGAAATTTAAAACTTCTCTGAAATAAGCCCTAAAGAAGCTTGACTTCCTGAGTAATTTCTGCTAAAATTTGTCATCTGTACAAGGTTATTTAATCTGAATAAATATTAAAAAAAAAAGCCGGGAAGATGAAAACTGTCATAAAAAGTGAAACTGAAGTTCTGCGAGGGCTGCATTTCCAAATACCGTTATTTTTATTGGAATGGGTAAAGCTTAGAAAATGGTAATGAAAACTTGGAGGTTTGTTGCCAAGATTTTTACTTAACCGCTTTTGATCAGCAACGTTTTCTCAAAAGCATTTTAAAAAAGCAGCCCATGTAACTACATGAGCACCAGCAATACATTTTCTGCCTTCAATAGTGACCTAATCAACTAGGCTTAAAGACAAACAAAATCTTTAATGCAGTCAATACAGTTTTTGTTTGAATGCCATATGTTGAAACTACTCAGGTTTAACTGCAGGAGTTCCAGATGCATGTGCTGCCAGCCATATGAATGACAGCCCTTATTTTTATAATTATTTTATAATTATAAAACCTGTGTTTATCACACCGATTACAGTGATCCTAAGCACTTCTACTTTAGAAAAGGCAGAATGTATTAAACAAGGGATACCTACAAGGGCAAAAAACTGTTAATGGAGTACTAAAACAGCGCATCTACAAATTTTTAGGAATTGAAAAAACAAATAAACCTCCTCTCAACTGTTGTTTTGTTCCACAACCTGCATGCTCCTACACACCATCTCATACAAGTGGGAGTATTGTCAGCCTCTGCTAGTCTGAGAGAGAAATGTTACCTACGTGGAATATAATCAATGCACATCACGTACAATGGCTATAATAAAGGTCTCCGTAGCAACATTAAGAACAGTTATTTTTAACTGTTCTACCTTTGTCTCAGGTTCATGTTTTTTTTAAATAGAACTATTAACTCTTTCCATTGTAGATGCTGCTTTGAGTTAGTCATCCAACAAAACTCCATTGTCGAGGCTTGAAAAGATGATCACTGCCTTGTTTTTCTGCAGATCACTGCAGGCTTGCTTTCCTTTGCAGTCACTAAATATACACTAAATATTGCATAATTATTTATCAACACACAGCAGGTCTGGAAAATGAACCTGTAAGAGCTCTATCTCCTCTTTGGAGGAGGAGGAAGGAGTGCTGGAGTAGAAAGGATCCAGTGAAGAAAACCCAAGCAGGTTGTGGCTGAAGATCCCCCAGATTGGTAGCATACAAACAATGGAAAAAGGGTAGAAAACAAGAGTCTGGGGAGGCACATTATGCTTGGGAATGGGACTGGGGAGGCAGAATTAGCAGGTAAAGTGGTGAGGAGGAGGAAGAGGAGGGAGCAGAAAGCTGGAAGGCACCTCCCCAAGCCCCTGTGAACACTGCCACAGGCACTGCAGTGGGGAGCTGCTGCAGGAGCAGAGAGCTTGGTTAAGAGAGGAAGAACAACAGAAAACGGTTGTGTTTATCTGGGGGATCATAAATGTCTGCCTCTGGAGGAGAAGCAGGAAGAGCAATATTTTTCTGAGAAATGAGGCAGCATGTGGGTTCTTACCACATACCCCTCCTTCTGACCTGTTTCCCCAGAGCTTCATCCTCTGCTGATTCCAGCACAAAGATCGAGTTAAGGATGGTGTGGGTTCCCAGACCTCCTCGTACCCAGCATTTTTCTACGTTATCTCAGGGTACTCCTGTTGCTTTCCCCTGGTTCCTCACCCCTACAGAAGGCAAAGCAGTTTGCGGGAGGAATGCAGATTTCAGGCAGGTAGAACAGGTAGAAAGCAGGCTAAGCTCAGCCTTGTGTGTGGTAGTGGGACTTCACATTTCTGGAAGAAATAGAAAGCTCTTCCTTTTCACTGTTAACTTCTTAAGAGTTAACCATCTTAAGAGATAAAACATCAAGGGCCAATAACAGGAATAATTTATACACAGCTGTACACAGGAATGATATAGGAGGAATAGAGACATATACTGCAAGTCTTGATTTTCATTAATAATATATATGAGTGCATACTGTGTAAAAAAACCAACCCTCTTAAGTTTGTTGATAGACTTCTGAGAAGCTACTCTTCGTTTCATTGGTTTGAATGCTTAAAACATAGTCTGAAAATACTGCTTCTACCATGCAGAAATGATCTGCCTGAGGGGGAGCACAAGCTAAGAAGCATGAGCATGTACTCATCTGTTACCCACTCTATTAATGTACACACACCTCTGCTCGATCTCTGGAGCAGCTTAGGCACAAAGGATGTCAAAGGCAGGGTAAGAGAATCACAGGTAAACATGTCAAAATTACATGGTAGATAGGATGGCAGAAAAAAAATAAGTGGAGTTTTGACAGCAGGTCTTGTCAAGAGTAGGGTGTTCATAGACAGGTAAAAGGAGTGAGCTCTGTCCCATGCTAAATCTCTTCAAGGGAGAGCAGAGGTTTTTAAAAGATACACAAAGAAATGCATTTGTGCCACAGAATTTGCCTAGGGTGCAGTGAGCTGATATATTTGGGGGTTCCTCTCTTTCCCTTCTATTAGGAAGGGAGCAGAGATTTCTTCACCTAATTACAGCTCTGTTCTGGAGACGATTGTCTAGGAAGTTCTCCTGCTTCAGGACTATATCCCCTTTCACTTATACCCTGTGCTGTTTTACTGGGAAAGCCTGGGAGAGAGCCTGTGGATGGCAATTTGGCCGAGTTGCCCATATCTCTAGGAAAACGGCAGCCATCAGCAGCTCTGTGAATGCTTCATTAATCGGTACGGCTTCTAGCCAAGCAGGTGGGGGAGGAGGAAAGTATCTGAAGATTTAGGACCAACTGCAAGGTCTGTTCAGGATCCATGCCAAAGAGCAGCTGGACAGGCTGCTAGCTGAAGCCTGTTACACCACCGTGGTTCATAACCAAGGTAATTGTCTGTGTTTGATTTTACACAGGAGATTTGTGGGCATTAATACTTCCTCCGCACCAGTTGCTCAGCGTATCTGATGCTGTAACATGAGCTTGCCTGCTTTCCCGTTGGTTAAAAGGGCACCATCAAGGACATTTTCAAAGTATATGCCAAGTTATTTGTGAAACTCTCTCAGAACAGTGAAAATATTTCTTTTCCACCAGGCCAAGTTTTTCTTTGCTGCCTACAGTTACTCCCATCAGCATGACTCTTCCCACAATAACTTTCTCTTTAGCATCTTTTATTGGAAAGATATATTTACCGGGGGAGACTGTTCACTTGACACAAGATAGGTGCCATTAAGAGCAAGCACAGGTTCAAATTTAGGTGAAGCAGTAGGTCACAGATGCAATGAAGATTTAAAAACAAGTTCTTGTTGCTCTACCATGCACCATCGACTTCTCCTTTCTACTTCTCCCACTTTTAACTTTTAATAGCATTAGCAGTAATGTCACGTCCTGCACTTGGTTTGCATTTTGTGTTTCGTTCTGTTGTTTTGATTTTGTTGTTGTTTTGGTTTTTTGACACGTTATCTACAGAAATAGGTTTTGGTCAGAACTCAGCAGCACAACCCTGTCTTCCTTCCCTATTGATCATTGTGGCTCAGCATTCTGCTTGTGTGTTATTCTGTGTCTGGCCTTAACTTGCCCAGTATCCAGGGTGGTTTTGCTTTCAATCTGCCTCGTCCCAACATTCAAGGAGGGTATTGTAGTGATTTGGATACCAAACATGGAGAGAAGGACGGCCCTGTTAGACAGCAGTGCCAGGATTCCTGCCCTAACTCTCACCACAGACATAACCGAGTCACTTCATATCCTCAGAAGGTATGTTGTCACCTGAACCCTATGAGAAGATGGGGCTTAGCTCTTCAAGCCTTGAAGTCACACCTGTAAGATCAGGATAAACATACTTCCTAAAATTATAAGCTGTTTAGATAACATGGTCAGGTAGGCACATTTGGGGCAGCTGGAATAAATACCTTCATCTGCACTAGTGAGCTGAGTATAGCTCTTGTTGGAGGCCGCAGCTGCAGGAAACTGTGTTATGCTCTATCGAAGGACCACAGGGTGAGTGAGGGTGCTGCGGTTGCTCACACTACATTTTGTTTCCCTGTGGCTTGGTGACTCATCTTTCAACTTCCTTATTATCCCATTTACCGACAGTACAAAGTACCCTTTTCAAATAGAGAAGCATTTAGAAGCACTGGGTTTTGGTAAACAATATAAAAATTATTCTTGGTAGCCATTAAGAGTTTCGAGTCACAGCTTTTCTGAGGAATGTTTATTTTCATGCAAACACACCTCCTTTCCAAAGTCTACTGCTTACACACCGGGCCCAACTGTTAATACTTTCAGCAACAGAACTGATGTACTTAATGCTTCTCTAGTCCAGAATCTGTGATCAATGGTGAGAATTTGCAATATCTGGCTCTTAGCATCTGCAGATTTCATGCTCAATAAATCTCATTTTCTTATTTTTGTCTGAGAACAAAACTTCCAATGACTTTTCTGTGATTGCCTTGGTTCATTCTGCTTTAGCTGGCGCCTGTTTGCTGATTAGCTCATCTAAGGAAATGAAGTCCTGCGCTGGTCTGGCAGACAGTGCCTATGATCTTCTGTACTATGGTGAAGTAGCAGGTGGAGAACTTGAAAAACATACCCTGTTATTTGTAAATGTAATAGAGGCCACATGACTTGCAAAATTTTGCTGGACACATAGATCCAAACAGGCTATTGCTAAACAGGTACCACATACTAACACAGCTGAGCGGATAAAAAGCACATGGAGGATGTTCATAATCAAAGCAAATACATTTTTATGTGGGTAAGAAAGGAGGGAACCCGCTGTCCTATCATATTACAGATACTGAGGTTTGTGATTTTCTGTTTTAAGGATGGTTTTGGTTTGGTTTTTTGGGTTTTTTTTGTTTGGTTAGTTGTTTGTTTTTTTTTAATTAAGCATGGGATATATTATTTGAGGACATTACTTAAGCGCTTCAGGAGTTAACCACATAGAGGCTCATAGCTGCATCACTCAGGTTTGCTATGGCATTAAAAGCCTTACTGACTAACTAGCACAATAAAAACACATTATCCTTTTTACAGCTTCTTCTGGAGATAGTCTTGACTTGAAGAAACAAAATAGAGTCTAAAGCTTCATCCTCAGATCTTCTGGGACATGGGGCTCTAAAACTTAGTTCTTTTTGAATAGCTAAAGATGCAAAGCCAGCCCACACTTTCTAAAACAGATCAGCATCTGCACATCAGCGTGCAAAACAGAACAGCAAGGAACATGAGATCATTAGATCTTGCCAAGGTTTGTCCAGTCTGGCTTCCTGTAATGTGATACTAAATCTAGCAACAGAGGAATACTGGAAAACCTAAGTGCAATTCCTTCACAGGCAATAATGTGCCATTATATTGTCTAAATGATTGGGTTTAGTAGTGCTTATTGATGTTAACAGGAAAGCTTGTAGTTGAGTAGGCAAACTCAAGCAATCATTACAATGAAGAAGACTTTCAGCTTCTTCCTTTTTTGTCCCCAGATTGAGCCCCCACTGAACTAGAATCAGCAAAGGAGACATGACCTCATGCATAAAAATATGCAGCAGTCGCAGACTGGTTTTTTATCTATGGCTAATGATGCAGACAAGTGTCTACATTCAGAAGAGCCTGGGAGATGTCCACTTAAAACCAGCATTGAACCCAGTCATTGAATCCACTCCATTTGGGGGATCTACTTGTTGTGTTGCCACCACCACCAAGCAAGTAGCCTATTTCCTGGTTATCTCAATAGCTGAGACTTTTCTGGACAGATGCACTTTTTTTTCTTTAGCACAAGTTAATAGAGAGTTTTGTACATTATTTGTCCCTGTTATTTCTCATGTCTTCACTGGGAGCTGGCTTGATCCCTTTACGTGGGCTGTGGGACACACTTAGGGTCAGTGCTTTATTTGCTCCTTAAAGTATATCTTTATACATTGTTTGGATTTCCTGTGTGTAAAGTGACAGAGCTTTCCAGCACAGGGATGAAGAAATCCTATAGGGAAAAAAAGCAACAGGTCAGATATTGTTTCACCTTCTACAAACATTTTCTTTTTTGGTGGTAGAGTTAGAAGCGTGAGGCAAAGGGTGAGCTCCAGCCTTCCTGAGGTGATTGTGTTGCTAACGATCACACCTGCTTTGGCCTGGTACTTGCCTTCCAAGTGCCTACATGAGACCAAATACAACAGGGTTTTATTGTTTCAACCATGCTCAACACAAGCTGGCCTTGTCAATGGATTCGGGCAACACTGTAACATTAATTTACTTTTTTTTTTTGGGGGGGGGGGGGAGCAGGCAGTGGGAAAGCTGTCAGGAAAGAAATAGAACTTATTTTCCTCCAGCAAAACTTACTTTCTGGGAAGTTTAGGGGATTCCACCTTTATTTCTTGCAACAAGAATTAAACAGCTGCTGGCTATACAAATGGAACTGTTCCCTCTTCCACACGTAGTAAGGACTAAATCTGTATGTCCTGTATCTCCAGAAGCAGGTAGTTGACGTCACTACTTTGCCATGGTGCTAGCAATCTCAAATCTTGAAGAAAGACCAAGGCACCCAAGCAAAAATACATCGTGCTCCAAGACAGTGCAGCACTATATGACCAGTTCACAGCCTTTTTTCTTTTCAACCAGCAGCCACCCACCATACATATTACCTCTTCTGCAAGTGGGTCACCTAAGGACCATATCCATGTCAGGGATTTGAAAGATTATAATAATAAAAATAATAATAATAATGATAACAACAACAATGAATACTCCAACTACCCCTTTTAAGGTTTCATTTCGTAGTGAACTGCCAAACCTCCAAATCTCAAACACCTGAGAAAGCAAATCTCACTATTTGCTCTGAATTCAGCCAAGTTTAATCCTATTACTTTTATGTTAACCCCTGCTAGACTTACGCTGCCTCATAAAGACTCTGCTAGACACAAGTATTCTTATTAGTCCCTTCGTCCTTCCTTTCAACCAACCTGCTCTGTCACCCAAACTAGCACTGATGACATAAAGCTTTCCATTTTTAACTCCTCCCTTGCATACTGATATTTTTCTCAGATGTTATCCTGACATCTGTAATGGCAACCTGTTCACTCTCTTCTGGCTCATAGGAAGTTTCACATCCCACGGCCCAGGGATGCCCAGGTAGAAGCTCAGAGCTACCGTGGAGACTGGCACGACTTACTTTCCCCTTCTGTTTCCTTAACAGGAATCAAACTTCCAGATAATAATGAACTTCTTGGTCTGTTCAGCACTTTAGAAAAGAGGTGGTAATTTTACTGCTGCAGTATTACTAAGTTCCTTGGATATCTTTTGGCAAGTCATCCCAAAATTTTCCGAAAGGAGCAGAATTCAGATTTTCTGAAGATACCAATCTCTCTTAGAAATTAATATGCATGATCTACCATAGGATTGTAAGTACTAGCTAAGTATAAATAGTCATATGTGTTTGGTGCTTTACCATTAAATAATAGGAGCTTGCTGCCATCTGTGTCCTATTTGCAGCCTTAGCATCATTTAATCCCAAAAGAGGACTAAGCATTAACAAGTAAGTAAACAAGCATTACAAGA
This sequence comes from Falco rusticolus, assembly GCF_015220075.1. NCBI lineage: Eukaryota > Metazoa > Chordata > Aves > Falconiformes > Falconidae > Falco > Falco rusticolus. The sequence continues at coordinate 37,125,105 of NC_051195.1, forward strand.
AATGGAAGAAGGAGAGAAGTGGCAGCCATCCTGACAATCACAAAACAAAAAGTGACATGCCAGAAAAGTCAGTCATCATAATGTCCTTAAGCAACCATCCTAAACAGACAAGTAGGATGTTTTATCAGGCTGCTGTCTCAGATAAAACATCAGCAAGACCTGAAAGGCTGGCTTATATGCCTCTGCTTTTTAGTTTTAATACGTATATTTTCAGACACTGTACATTTTGTCAATGCTTGAAACATCCATATTCTAAATGTAAACAATGAGTAATGACCAGGAGGGTTACTGTATTGCTCCCTATAGCTGTGAATTAAAGGTTTGGATCTATGTGCAAAATTTGTTGCTCAGGCACCTGAATATAATACCCTGGTTCAAGTGCAAACCAAGCACACCAGTGCCGTAAACCAGAGCATTACCAAAGCCCAGGGCTCGAAAATGAGTGAGCTCCTGCAGTGTAATGAGTTACTTACTGAGCATCAGTGGAGCCAGATGCTCTTGGCCTGTCACATATTTGAGGAAAAATGTGTTCATTTAAATGTCAGCAAAAAAAGATTTAAGATAATGCATTTTTGCTGTGTGTTTGTGAGGGTCTAGAAGTATGCATGTGGTTGAACCCCCAGCCTCAACGAACACACAGTAACTCTCCCACCAACAGTAACTTGATTATCTCTCTCAACCCTGAACTGAACCGCAGCAGTCGCTTCAGATTAGAATTGAGTGAGAGGCATGAGGCTGTCAGAAAGGGTGTAAATTTAACTTCTTAAATTGCAAGTGAGAAACAGTATTTTTCTGAGGATTTACTTTACAGAGTCACAGCGTCAGCACTTTACTGAAGAAAAGCCTATTGTCTCTGAGGGAGAGCTGAGCATTTCCTAGTGCATATTTAATCAGTTAAAAATATTCCGTGCCTGGCTCCCACTGGGCTGTTCCTGTGACTGCGTGCTGGGCTGGTCGGTATTTTTCTAACCAAACAAGAAAGAGAAACAGGGTCTTCTCCAAGTCTCCTGAATCGTACAAACCAGCTGATTCACTTGTCAGTGGCCTGGTATGTATTCCCCATCAGGAGCTAAGTCATTCTGCAACCCTGGATCAGAAAGAAGTGAAGCAGGGTGGCTGCAATCCAAGACAGTGCTCTGGTGTCTGCTTGCTCAAGGTCAGGGAGCTATCTGGGCACTTGAAGTATGTGCTTTGCTGTATTTAGCATATCGTGGGTTGGAATACCATGATAACATGATAAGGAAAGAAAAAATAATGATGTAGAAAAAAAATCATTCATAGTGCTGGATTGCCAAATTGGACTTGGACTATCTAGACCTAGCGGCCATTTCTAAATCTCTGGGAATAATACTATGAAAGTTTTAATTGGTGTCTGTGCTAGGAAACTCTGTATTTCATATACATTTCCCTTAAAAAAAAAAAAAAAAAGAAGTATTATTAGCAGTTCCCTCACCCATCTTATAGAACATCATGTACGACATCCGTAAGACTCTGGGCAGTGCAGATAGCCCCTTTGTTCAGACAGCATTGCAAGAAGACATACAAGAAGCCAAGCAGATAAATAGAAACCATCTAAAAGGCACTAAGCCCTTTGAAAAAACTGATAAAACAAGCTGCAACCTGCAAAGGCAACCCAAGTTCATCTGTAAGACCTTTACCTTTAACTCACTTTAAAACACCTTATTGAGTCAAGCTGCTTCCAAAGGCCGGCCCCAATGGGAGGCAACATACTTCATTGTGTGGGTCAGAGCAGAACAGTAACTCCAAGGGCAAGAAGTTGTTGCACTAGCCCTCGAAAAGATATCTGGGTGGATCTGATGTTTTTCTTAACTCCCTGGACAGTGGTGCTTATAAAACCTATATACATTTATTTTTTTGCATGCAGAATACTTTTAGGATACATGTACATAGTGATAAAGCCTGTTACAACCCATGCTGTTACAACCCAAAATGACTATAGCTGTCTCAGTTTGTGGCCACTGGATGTCACTACTGATCCATTTCAGAGGACCAGCAGATTTTTATGAGAGCAAAACAAAAACCCTCCTAATTTGGAGAAAATGAAATATTATTTTACTTATTATTATTGTTTGTGAGAACTTGTCAGCTCATTTTCTTAAGTCAGCATAGCACACCCATCACCTTGTCTGTAACTGCAAAGGAGCAGACACAGAGACTATTTTCTTGCAGTGCCAGACAACTTCTCATCAGGGAAGAGACCTTGGGATCCAGGGGGGGATAAAATGAAACTTTTAGAGTGATGACACTATGTCAAGGCCACTGTGGAGCAGTAGCACCTCCGTGCAGTCTTGGTTCATGAGCTGGGGAACCCCAGGAGGCAGGACAGCATGGGTGCTGGGGCTGGTGCTAAGTGCCAGCTCATCACCACCCTCTTTCCCTGCCTTTTCTATGGAAACAATGCAGGTCTGCTTATTTTCTTGGGAATAAAAGGCCAATCCTATCTGTTATAAATTTTAAAAAGCAGTAGAGACAAAGCACCTGCCAAGTCACTAAAGTTAAGTTCACTATAGGTCCATCCCACCTGTGTTGGACACTTACATAGACATCTGGTGAGAGGTGGGTCTGCGTCTGAAGCCTTGCAATGAAGGAGGCAGCAGAGATGAGAGGGCAAAAGGGTTCTTTTCTGTGATATCTTTGCTCTGCTCTGCTGGCATCCCTACAGACAAGAGAGGCAATCCGATAGGAACAGATGAAATGGGGCACTAGGGATGGAAGAGAGAAGATGACATCAAGATTTGGATGAGAGACTGGGGTTTTACAGCAAGGGAGGGGAAGCTGGGGAGATTCTGAAACAATGACATAGAAAACATCATGAAACCAGGAATCAGCCTTGCTTCCCTGAGACCTCAGGGCAGATCGTATGCATTTACACACTCGGTGCAATGCTCTGCAGGGTCTGGCAGCACTCACCAGCCTTACTGGTGAAGTGCTTTGCTGAACACTCTACCAGCCCACCCTGTACCGCCTGAGTCCCACCTCATGCCAAGGTTGCTCAGCACTTCCCAGGAGAAGGTCCTATTTCCCATTCAGTATAGCTTCACTAAACTTTCATCATTCAGGCTGAAAATTCCTGTTAGATTTTCTGCCTTGAGCTGAAAAACAAGAGAATAAAACTATTAATCTATTTTTAAGAGAGAAAATTGAAAGAGAAATCATATATACTCAGTAGAGACTTCTAGAGATTAATAATTGGACTCTTCCAAGATTTACCACCTCTAGGCAGGCTGGGGTCTCCAAGCCATTTAAAGACTGGGTGACAGCCTGGGAGAAGAAGGAGGACCAGAGAGCTAGAGGGATGGAGACTTGATTGTATGCACAAGGTGGAATTAAATTGTTACAGGCAATCCAAAATTATTGCCTTTGAGCTCCTCCTTGCCACCTTGAAGTGTTTTGATTGTAAATTTTGGAATGAGTATCTTCCCTTTGTGAAGCCCCTTGTGAGGGGTTTTATTCAGGGTGGTTTCGGTATTTTCCAAAGCAGAGGACTTCTGAATTCTGGGGTTCCTGAGCTCCATTACAGGCTCTCGAGGAGCAGAGCATGGCCTTAGAGCCTCATTACCGAACCCAAGCTTGGTCCAGTGCAGATTACATCAGCTTGATGAATTTCTTGCAGTGACATAGCCAGATAGAGATAGTGGTGACTAACACCCAGTTATCTAACGGAGCTGTGGATCTAACGGGACTGAGCTGGGGCTCTCCCCATCACCAGGCTCTGCAGCAGCCTGCCAGCCCACTGAGCTCATTGGAAACCTGAGACACTTGGCTGATTTCTGCTGGGAGGTTTTTTGATTTAATCAGTGTGGCATTTTGCCAGCATTAAAATTTCCTCTCTGAAATTTCCAACCAGTTTCAGTGACAGCTAAAAGATAATCCAAGGAAGTCTTCTGCACAGCTCCTCTTTGCCTCCTATTTCCTTACATGCAGAGCCATATTAATGCCACGGGGAAAATGGCATTAATATCATGGGAAATGTAAGAAGTAAATACATGTAACAGCAGAGAGGGTATACAGAGCAGGTACTTCACTTAATCCGCTGACTGCTCAGAAAAAGAAACAGCAAGACCATGCAGATGGGATCTGTCTTCTTTCTCTGCCAGTGGAAAAGCTACTTTCTTATTAAAGACAGGATATCCAGTGGAGTACAGCTCACTTTGCAGTGTGGGGATTTGGCTGGAGAAAGGAAAAAAAGCAAAAACTAAACAAAAAATCCAACCAGAAGAAATAAAATGCCATTTTGGCCAGAACTGCTCCATCCTTCCATACCCTGGATTTCTTTACATACCCCAGCAGAGTGCAGCAGGCAGCAAAGCTCAGCCATTGCACTTCAGTCCCAATATATTGCAATGCCTGTAGGGTTAAAAGCTTTTTAATACAGAAATAAGCAAACAAGGTGAATGGACATTTGGAACCTAAGCCAGCGATCTTTACACCATGCCAGTACTTCTTTCAACAGCATTGTAGTCCCATTGGTTTCAGTACGATTACTTGCAGAGTAAGAATCCACTCAGCCTGAGGGAGGGAACCTGATCCCTTGTTTTCAGCTGAAGATGTAAACCTTGGGGCAAGGATCATTTCAATTTCACAGAGGCATAGTCTGGCTCTCACTCAAGCTAGGGGAAAAGCTGACCATTCTGTAAAGCAGTATATTGCAGGAAAGCCATTTATCAGTCCAAACCAGGGGATTGAATATCAGATTTAAGTTGCCTTTCTGAATCATAGAATCATGGGCTTGTTTAGGTTGGAAAAGACCTTTAAGATCATTGAGTCCAACCATTAACCCAGCACTGCCAAGTTCACCACTAAACCATATCCCTAAGTGCCACACCTACACATCTTTTAAATACCTCCAGGGATGGTTACTCAACTACTTCCCTGGGCAGCCTGTTCCAATGCTTGACAACCCTTTCAGTGAAGAATTTTTTCCTAATATCCAATCTAAACCTCCCCCAGTGCAACCTGAGGCCATTTCCTCTTGTCCTGTTGCTTGTTATCTGGGAGAAAAGACCGACCCCCACCTCACTACAACCTCCTTTCAGGGAGCTGCAAAGAGCAGTAAAGGTCTTCCCTCAACCTCCTTTTCTCCATATAAACACTTGCAGTTCCCTCAGTCGCCTTTCACAGGACTTGTGCTCCAGACCCTTCCCCAGCCCTGGACAAGCTCCAGCCCCTCCATGTCCCTCTTGTCGTGCGGGGCCCAGAACTGAGCCCAGGGTTCGAGGGGCGGCCCCACCAGTGCCGAGTACAGGGGGACGGTCACTGTCCTGGTCCTGCTGGCCACACTATTTCAGATACAAGCCAGGGTGCTGTTGGCCCCCTTGCCCCCCTGGGCACCCTGCTGGCTCCTGCCCAGCCGGCCGTCAGCCAGCCCCCCCAGGCCCTTTCCCCCCAGGCAGCTCCCAGCCCCCTGCCCCAGCCCGCAGCGCTGCCTGGGGCTGGTGTGACCCACGGGCAGGGCCCGGCACTGAGCCTGGTTGAACCTCATGCAGGTGGCCCCGGCACATCGGCCCGGCCTGCCCAGACCCCCCTGCAGAGCCCCCTGCCCCCCGGCAGGTCAGCACTGACCCAACTTGGAGTTGTCTGCAGACTGACTGAGGGTGCACTCACTCCCCTCGTAGATCATTGCGAAAGATTCTAAACAGAATTGGCCACAATACTGAGCCCTGGGGAACACCACTTGTGACCGGCTGCCAGCCTCCATTCACTACCACTCTTTGGGCCTGGCCATCCAGCCAGTTTTTTTACATAACAAACAGTACACCCGTCCAAGCCATGAGCAGCCAGTTTCTCCAGGAGATGCTGTGGGAGATGATGTCAAAGGCTTTACTAAGGTCCAGGTCAACAACAGCCACAGTGGGTCACCTTGTTATAGAAGGAGATCAGGTTTGTCAAGCAGGACCTGCCTTTCATGAACCCATGCCGGCTGGGCCTGATCCCCCAGTTGTCCTGCATGTGCCCCAATGGCCCTCAGGATGAGCTGCTCCATAACCTCCTCCAGCACTGAGGTCAGGCAGACAGACCCGTAGTGTCCCACATTCTCCTTCCTGCCATTCTTGTAGATGGGGGTCACACAGGCTGACCTCCAGTCCACTGGGATCTCCCTGGTCAGCCAGGACTGATGATAAATGATGGAGAGCCGCTCGGTGAGCACTGGGATGGGATCCACCCATCTGGGCCCATAGACTGGTGTGTGTCTCTGTGGTGGAACAGATCACTGACCATTTCACCTTGGGTTATGGGGGCTTCATTCTGCTCCCCATCCCTGTCTTCCAGCTCAAGGGCTGGGTACCCTGAGATCAACTGATCTTACTATTAAAGACTGAGGCAAAGAAGGCACCAAGTACCTCAGCCTTTTCCTCATCCTTTGTCACTACGTTTCCCCCTGCACCCAATAAAGGATGGAGATTTTCCTTAGCCCTCCTTTTATTGCTGACGTATTTACAAAAACATTTTTTATTGTCTTTCACAGCAGTAGCCAGATTAAGTTCTAGCTGGGCTTTGGCCTTTCTAATTTCTCCCTGCATAACCTCTCCTTGCAGTCCCCCTGAGTGGCCTGCCGCCCCTTCTTCCAAAGGCCGTAAACTCTCCTTTATCCCAGAGCTCCAGCCAAAGCTCTCCATTCGGCCAGGCTGGCCTCCTTCCCCGCCAGCGCAGGGGACGGGCTGCTCCCGTGCCTGGAAGGTTTCCATCTGGAAGACCACCCAGCCCTCCTGGTGCCCCGTGCCCCTCAGGACTGCCTCGCAAGGGGCTCTGCCAGCCCGGCCCCTCAGCAGGCCACTGCCGGCCCTCCGGGAGCTCTGCTGACCCCCCCCTTGCTTCTCCCAGAATCAAACCCTCCACCATTTCATATCCCGCAGCCGTCACAGCGCCCACGGGTCCTTCCCTGTCCCCACACCACAGGTCCAGCGGGCGCCTTCCCTGGCTGGCACTGACCGGCTGTCGGGGGGGTCCCCGCCGCACGCCCCAAGAACCCCTCGGCGGCCTCCTCCCCGCTGGGTTCGTTTCCAGCAGACGTCTGGTAAGTTGAAGTCCCTCACAGAAGGGGGGCTAGTGATCTCGAGGCTTCTCCCAGCTACTTATAGAATATTTCATCTGCCTCTTAACCCTGGTCAGGTGGTCTGTAACAAACTCCCACCAGGATATCTGTCTTGTTGGCCTTCCCCCAGATTCTTGCCCATAAATGCTTAACCCTATCATCACTATCGTTAATCTCCAGACAACCAAAAGAAGCTCTAACACGCAGGGCTCTCCTTCCTTGCCTATCCCTTCTGAAGAGCTTAGAGTCATCCATTGCACCCCTCCAGTGGTCAATGTGTGAGTCATCCCACCATGTTTCCATGATGGCTGCTATGCCGTGGTTTTCCTGTTGCACAATGGCTTCCATCTCCTCCTGTTTGTTGCCCATGCTGTGTGCATTGGTATAGATGCACTTCAGTTGGGCTACTGATCCTGTCACCTTTTTTGGGGGAGAAGCCTAATTCCTAGATGACCATTCTCAAGTGCTTCCATGGTTTCTAACACATCAATAATCCTTGCATCTTTGCTGCTGCATGGATCTCCATCCCCTACTTCCACTAGGATGGCAGACCAAAGGACCTCACTAACACAGTCTCTCAAACATTGGCATGCTGCATTCAAGCTTATCTCTGGCAAGCCTGATTTTAACCCTTTCCCCCTTCAAATCTAGCTTAAAGCTCTTTCAGTGAGCCCTTTAACTCCTGTGCAAAGATCCTTTTCCTCCTTTGAGACAGGTGTACCCTGTCTGCTGCCAGCAGGCCTGCTGTCGTGTAAATGGACCTGTGATCAAAAAACCCAAAATTCTGCCGGTGTCACCAGGCTTGGAGCCAGGTATTGATCTGCTGGCTCTTTCTTTTTCTTCCCTCATCATTCCCTGTAACTGGAAAGCCAGAGGAGAACACGACTAGTGCTCCTGATCCCTTAACCAGTCATCCTAAGGTCCTGAAGTAGATCAATAATGGGTAATAACCTGAGGGCTGTACCAGAGTAGGAAACTTTCCTTTTGCATCTTTAACGCAGGCCCCAGGGAGGCAGCAGACTTCCCTAAGAAGTCGGTCCAGTCTGCATATTGGGCCTTCTGTTCCCTTCTGAAGGGAGCCTCCTATTCCTCTATGACAGTGGCCTGTTTTCATCAGCTTCACTTCACAATTACACTGTGTATTAGGCTAGTAAAGTTGAATTTTCCTAACAAGAAAGCAAAGAGGGAAGTTGCTGGCCAGAGCTTTCCAAGACACATTGGCAGGACCCTTCCTTCGCCACTCCATCAGCTCCCATCACAGATGACTCCTTGAGCACTGTAGCACCTACTGCATGCTTTCTTCCTCCATTCCTGGAAGTGTTGCTTTGTCCTGTGGAAACTCAAATACATATGATAATATGTAAGGAGTTCTCACCAGCTCTTTTTATGAGTGTTATGAAAGTTGCCAGATGATTATCTGAGGCCTTCCCACCAAACCCACAGCTTCAGGGAGATGCAGGGAGGCTGGCAAGATAGGGAAATCCTGTGGCCAAAAGCTTTTGGAGAGAGCAGTTTCTCCTCCCACTTACAGAGGCCACACTTAAATATTTGTGGTATCATAAATATGTTCTTTAGTGTGTGAACTAATAGGTCTCTGGAACACATCTGGGATTGGTGGCTCTGGACCCTCGGGCTTAGTAAGGCAAGGTAAGAAGTGTCCAGTGTGTGTGTGGGTGTGCTGGGGGTGTTGGGTGGCTGTCTGCTGGGCTCAGTCCCATTCCGTTTGACCCCATCCTGGTACTAATGCAACCTGCCACCACTACAGCTGTGGGAGTTTGAAAATAACAGTTTTCTGTCACTAACCTGGATGACTATAGCTTAAATGCTACATATAGGAAGAAAAAGTTATTATAGGGAGAAAACTCAGCAAAACAGACCTCTAGTGCCTTACTGGTTATGTAGCCAGTTACAGTTATGTGAAATGGATATGAGATATTCTCAGATTTGATTATATAAACACAGCTGATAATGCCCTACTTTCCCTCAATACAGTGATTTTATGCTAAAGGGTGTCACTTATACAACATGGTGCTAAAGCCTCGATCTGAAGTCTTAATTCCCTTCTTCAGGCTTATTAAAACTCCTCCTTAGGGAGAAGAACTTCTCTTTTCCCCATGCCCTTGCTCTCCCATGCTGCTCATGGCTTCAGAGAAGTCTCTTCAGTCTCAAAAGCTTAGGTCCTTCCTAAGAAAAGCAAAGTTAAAGACATGCTATAGGCTTTACTTGTACAGGTTTGGTGTAACAAGACAGCAGTCCCTGAGGGGGAGAGGGATTTGGGTTGATTTTAATGATTTCCTTCATGTCGAAAGGAAGGTTTAAATAGATTCCTGTGCCCTGAATGTGAGAGCAGAAGAAGTGATTTCTGTTTAAGTAGGTGTTAGGAGGTAGGAAAGAGTGTTGTAATAACAACCTGTCTCATAAGCTGAGGAAGTGAGATGTTGAATCAGTACCCAAACAAAGAGTGAACCTGAGTCACAAGAACACTTTGTATTTATAAGGCAGCTTTCATCAGAGAATTTCAGATTGTTTTACCAACCCGAGAGCCAGGGGTAAACATACGAACTTACACTGAGTCCGGCTTTCCTCGGTAATGTCATGGAGCCAAACAGTTAAGGAGCACAGAGCCAGGGACTGTTTCAGTATGAGGGCAGAATCTGGCCCCACATGCTTAACTTTCACATCTCTTTTTTTCTCTTGTAAAGTAAGCTTTCACTCTGCTTTATAGATGGGTAACTGATGCACAGAGATCCCAGGGAGTTTGTCCAAAGTCACAAATTAAGGAAGTTAATGAAAAAGGACCCAAGAGTTTTGACTTTGTGCTCTAACCCCAAGGAAAACTTAATTTGGCACTAACAGCTGCTTGATCTTTAGGGCTTCTGCATGAACAGGGAGTAGTTTGCTTAATGAAATAATATCCCAGGCACATATGAAGAGCAATTACTTGCTCTCATATAAACTCTCATGTATTCATCTAGAAAAAATGTTCATGACTCAGTCATCTGGGATGGTTCAAGCTACTCACCCTCCAGCATGAGGCGTAGGCATTACAGTGGTGAAGTTAAAAAGGAAGACACATGACCTCAATTACTCACGAGGAGTCAAATTATGATCTCAGATACAGTGGTATAAATCCAGAGCCATTCCCCCCTGAAGTAATTGGCATCATACTGTATTTCTTTTTAACATACGGGAAATCAGAACACAGTCTATAATCTCAGTATGTCTGTAGAACTTTATTCAGAGAAAGGCTGTGCTCTCCAGCAATGGATGTTAGTGATGGAGAAAAATAAGGTTGGAAAACATGCAAGGTAGAAAAATGTGCCAAGCTTCCCTGTAGGAAGAGCAACAAATTATTACCTAGTTTTAACAGCGCACTTAATTATTTCATTTTTTTTAGCAGGTTTTCTCCATTTTTTATAAACAATATAAATTCACTGATATGCAGAAAGACTTCATAAGGGCCTGTCCAGTTGAACACTATCTTTAATTCCTCATTTTTGCTCTGGATACCGTAAACAATGAGGAAGGACGGGTTCAAACTGTTAAGAAAGGTGAAGAAAATTACAAACTTAGAAATTTACAGATGGAGTGTGACTACAAACACAGACCTAGAATTAGGGACATTGCAAGTTCAGATAAAAGAATGATTAACGTGACAACCACAATGAACTGTCCCGGTGGGACATCTGAAATTGTATGAAACTGTTTCCATCAGTGCAGAACAAAGGACCTATGGCTTGAAGAGACGCGACACTGGATTCAGCTCAGCAGGAGACCACATAGCAAAGTATTATAAATAGACCCTCCATTTAGAGTTTCTGAGCTTTCAGTAACTGTGATATTTTCAACCTTACAGTTCCAGTAATTTGGAACTGATAGATGAAGACTTTGGCCCTCTGGGATTATGGAAAACCTGGCAGAAATGACCAGGGAAAAGATTCAGTTTGACAGGAAACACATTATAGGCACCTAACAAGTTTCCAGCACATCAGGCAACCCAGAGTTCTTACAAATACATGTGGTTTTAACATTTCCTAAGCCTACAGAACCAGTCCAAAATATTTAATTATACTATAGGCAAATTGTACCAGTAGCATACAGAGGGACAACCAGGAGACCTTCCATAAAAACTTCCGGGTGTGCAGGAGGACTGCCGGGGTGCCACCACAAAGCATCCTGCCTGCTTCCGCTGCCAGCACTAGAAGGAACACAACATTGGCTCCAGTGTGTGTAGCAATACTTTATGGGCATATATCACAATTTCTGGCTTCTCTTCCAGCTGTTACCCAATTCAGATTCCTTCCTGAAAAATCTTGGCACATACATCTTGCTGATACAATTTCTAAGTATGCAGAAGACATGCATATACACAGGTAAAGCTACAGATCTTGTAGACTTAGGAAAGTAACACCCATATTACACGCATGAATGCAAAGTAGGTATATTTATATATGCATAAAATGTAGATGTTTTTGAAATATGTGACAGCAGATGTGTACTGGAGTGCAACGCAAGCTCCAGGAGTATCATTAGGAGACACTTGAGTGAAGGTGATGAAGAAACTGTTTGCACTGGCACTGCTGAAATACTGAAGCCTTCTGCCGCTTTGCAGAGAGGCATTGCAGCAACTTGAAATGTTTTTCTGACAGATCCAAGGAAAGTAATCTTTTCTTAGCACTAAGTTGAAATGATAGTTTGCAGTGAACTTGCTGTGTGTGATTAATGGCTCTCCCTGTCTGCATCAGTGAAGACGTTTGCTGTGGAACTTCCACATATCTGGTAACCCTGACAGAGAAGAATTGGTGAAGTGGCACCTAAACAGCACCCAGCCCAGTGTAGCTGAGTGCAACCATCTGCTCCGTGACATTTCAGAATCACAGCTGTGTCCTGATCTCATTTGGGCACTGTACATACACAAATGTGTAGACCAAAAAGCAAAGTACTTTAGCTAAATATCCTGTGCTACTAAAGTAACGAGTCTTTTTGAAGCCCAGTCTACATGAGATTTTACACAATTTCAGTGCAGGGGTGATGTTTTACTTAAATAGTACACCAGCCCATCCCTGCACATCTGCAGTGTGTGTAATGTTATCAGCAGAGAAGGTGCTGTACACCAGAACAGCACACACCAACCTCCCACGTTAAGCTCATCTTCACTCTGGTGAGGCAGTTCTGCTTTTCTGATGGAGAGGCAGGCAAGATGGTACAACTTGGTAGTGCAAACATATCAATAATCAGGAATTTTCATGGAGTGTTCTCCTTAAGCCTGACTGTGTTGCTGCTAACTTGTTACAGTGCTGATTGTGCAGCTGAGAGAGCCACATGCAGCATGTACACTGTTGTGTTAATATTGCTCAGAAACCTCCACGGGCTCCTCGGAGCAGCCTCAGGTAGGAGGGAGGTTGCCATTAAGATAATTACCTTTGTCTGGATCTGTTTTCAATGAGATGGGAAGGAACTGAAAAATCACATCAAATATTTCTACTTAAAAATTCCTGGGTGCGAGAGTGAAAGATGGTTAAGATGCAGGTGGTGACTGAGGAACATGCTGATGTCTGATCCTGTTACTGAGAAGCTACCCCACAAGACTCCCATGTCACATTGCTTGGTGGCCATGGGCATCCCTGAAGGGGCACAGGTGGCATGGGGGTGGTCACAGGGTGAGGGTGGGTCAGAGCATATGGGATGAGGTAGAAAGAGTGGGTACATGTTGGTAACCTGCTGCTTGGTTAGATGACCACTTTCAGGCACAGTCTCTCGGCTGCCCCTCAGAGTGCTCTTCTTCTGGCCTGAGACCCCAGTGGGAAGTGACCACTGGTCCTGTGGCTAACCAGCAGCATCCAGGTCTCTGAGCCAGGGAGAGATGGTAAGACACCTGTCACGTTCATGAGATGAAGGTGACTGTGAGGTGTGGGAACACCTAAAGGACCCTGAGAAATTAAAATTTATCCTGTGAACACCAAAAGCTTGCTGAGAGTTGTGGCTTTGAGGCTAGGAGAGAGTCAGGCAATATGAGACAATCTCCACAGAGGGGAGGCTCTGATCTTTGAAAAGCTTTAAGGAAAGGGGTTCTAGCTAGTGTTGCATGAAAAGACAGTGTCATCTCTGGAGGTGATACAGCTCCCTTGCTTTTGCTTAGGGAGCTTGAGACTGCTCATCACAGCCACCATCCCTTATCGGCTGCGATGGGAGCACAGGACTGCTTTCCTGCAGCACCATCCCAGGCCCTGGCCAGGACTGAGTGTGCAAGGCTACATTCTGGGCAAGTTAAATCCTTGAAATTACATAAAGATCATTCTGCAGCCCTGTTTTCCAGAGGCTTGGTATTGATAGAACTTGTCTCCATCTGAAAGCTATCTAAAACACTTCGGTGAGAGATGTAGGGCTGCAGCAGAGCACATTGAACTGCATTTTCCTCATACTCAGTGAACAGAGAAATGCTTAATTGGGTTTTTATTTAATGTGCCAGAGCCAACAGGTGTAGATAATTTGGAGCTGCTGAGGACAAATCACCATGTGTAATGTTAAGACAGTTACTCCAGGGAGGAGAGAGGGAGGCAGAAAATGTCGTATATTAGCATAACTATCTCCTCACACATCCTCTCTTGCCTTTGCATAATATCCTGGTCCTGTGGGCCCCTGCCAGCAAAATAAAACAATGATCCTAGCCCTGTGGGGCCATTATTACTGATTTCTAAAATACTTACAGCTAGTTGTGTTAAATGTGTCCTTCCATTGCAAGAGGACATACAGCGGTGTAAGACTGCAGTGTCATTATTATGCTATTTAAGTTACACATAAAAGCATCTTCAAAATGTCTTTTTTTAGGCATTTCAACCACTTTATAGAAGCCCATCTGGAAATAAATGTAGCTGGCTTAATGTATGTAATGAATTTAATGTGCTGTTCTTCCACATTAAGGAAAAATCTAATAGGATGATTGAGTGGGTCCAAACTTCTCCAGGAAATTCCTTTATAATACATGATTGAATTATTGTTTTTCTATTAGGGCAGCCAAAATATTCAGTGTCCTCGACAATACAGGATGTGTGCCATAACTTTTTTGCCACTAAGCTAGGCATACTGTATCTGGACATATGCCCAGCTATTTGAGTATTTCCATTTGAATGATTTATTTATTTTCCAAAGAAAGACTACATAAGTTATACAAAACTCGGCAAATTTCTTTCAGGTCAGATGACAGAACGGGGTGCCTGGCTGCCAAATGAATGAAATCTCAGGAATCCAGAGGCATTTACAGCAAAGCTGAAATTTTCCTAATGGATACCTAAAAGTTATGCTCATGAAAGTCTTAAACCTTTTCTCAATAGAAATTGGGCACATAACTCCCTTTGCAAATCCTCATCTCAAGTCTGCATTCAAGCCCCTAAATATCCCGATTTTCAAAAATGTTGGCCAGCTGCAGTCACGTAAGCTAGGAGACGCTGCTGAATGTAGCACATGTGAAAACTGGATTATTATTTATAAGCCTAAATATGAGCCTAGAACCCTAACTTTAAATGTCTTTTAAAACCTAGGACCAGATTAGATGGTCTTAAAGGTCTTTTCCAACTTAAATGATTCTATGATTCTGTAATTTGAATGTTTTTTTTTCTGGAAAGATATTGTGTATTTGAGACATCTACCTGTACTCCCAGGGATTACAGCCATAAAATGTATGTAATTATTAGCACACATTATGAGAACATGCTAGTGACTGAGATATCCTGGAAACCCATATGTAAGTGTATGGCTATATACAAGAGGAGACAGGGAGAACTCTGGATTTTTCAAACTGTAGCTTGGGAAAAGGTGGTGTATATTAGTGCAGTGTCCTAACCTTGTCTACAAGATCTCATGGCTCATTTCCCATAGCAGTAGAGCCTCTTCCCTTCTGTCTTCTTAATAGGGGAGGACAATTATTTTTCATCTGTGAATAAAATATTTGCCCCAAAAAAATAGTAGTCCCAGGCCAAATTAGTCATATAGTTGCAGCTGGAAACTCTTTTTGGCCTGAGTTTACGATGCTGCGGAGGATATCCAGATACTTTACCAAAAATTTAAGGCACTCAGCCAGGGTGTGGCAGATGCAGGTTCAGACCTCTCTGGGGAAGTGGATTTGAATCCACCCCCTGGGAGGTAACTCTCATCAGCATCTTTCTGTATAGGGAATGATGGCGTGAAGGAGAATGATTCAAGCAACCTGAGGTTTGACCAGCTACTTGTCTCACTGAGCTATGTGGCCTTCCACAGCTTCTGAGCTGCAGGGGAGCTGGGACAGGGTACCAAACCAAGCAGGAGGCTCAGTTTGACCTCACAAGTTAAACCAGGCCACTTTTACATTCAACCATCATCTGTATCAGCTGTGCAGAGGCAAGGTTGGGCTTGCCTTCCCCCACCCCCTCCCAGAGAAATCATTGTTTGATTTCTGTGTTTGATTTCCTAGTAATCCTCCTTAAACTGAAACTCAGAGGTTATCTACCACTAAGCCAGGATCCTTACTCATCCTGGCAGAGATCATGTTCTGACCTCTGGGACATCAAATAAAAGCAAAGAAGGGGGTAATATTTATTGGCTTTATTAGTAACACAAAGTGAAAGACACCCAAGTGGGTAAAACTGGAGTGACTCACTACCTGCTCTATGCACAGAAAAGGCTTGACCTCTCCTTGTGATAATATTTCACTACATGTGCCCCACAGCCTTGCTCCTCAAGTTTATCTGGAGTCAAACAGCTCACCAAGTTAACCCATACTTTTTGTGCAGGAGTCTGAAGCCAGCCGAGCGTTTATCATCCTTGAGGAATCTAGCCCGTAGAGGTTTGATTAATTTTTTTCATACACACATAAACAGATTCAAGATGTTCTTGTTCAGCTAGAGGATAAAGGTTTCTCCTGCTATCTCAGTTCTGCATCAGAAAAACCGTCAGTCCCAATGTGCCAAGATTCTCCCAAAGGCATAACTGTCGTCATCTGTGTTTACTAATGCAGGCTTACAGGCATCCTGAAAAACAAGGATGGTGTCCATTCCCACCAAGAACTCCAAAGTCCAGATAGTTCCAGGCTTGAACTGCTTCTTAAGCATGCCTGCAGCCAGGATGTCTCTCAGATAAGACCAGATCTCATCCACGTTGCAGAAGTAATGCTGGTCAGCTTCAATCAGTGGCCCAGCCTCTCAAAAACAGAAATGTTAAACCTGTGGTTCCAGTTTGGCCAAGTACAGAGTATGACCTAAACCTCCTTGGTTCACTCAGAGTCTTCACTTTCCCTCCTATGTTGGCAAATCACATTGTTAGACACTGCATAACTGCTGCTGTAGTTTTGCACTGTTAGTGCCACGTGATGCTAGAAACTGTCGTTATCATTAGTGAATCCCCATTTGCTATGGAAAAAGCGCTACAGCATCATTGAAACCTCATCAGAGGATTGAGCCATATACATCCCCACAGAGCTCCCTGGGGTGCCCCAGACCCACTTCTTTCCCCCGAGGCAGAGGGCAGGCTGTTTGTCCAGTGCAAATCCAACAAAACTAACAGTCTCTGAGTGATTTCACTGATCTTAAATGAAAAAAAGATTATTGGGTCTAGGATTCAAAGAAGTGAAAAATTTCCACCCTTCCGCCCTTCCCTGCCAAACCCCAGATATTTAAATGGAATGCAACTGCAACTGGACAAAAAAACCCAAAACCTGAATAATTTGATTATCTGGGATCTCAGCCTTGTTACTGAAAAATCAGGTTACAGAAGATGGGAAAGAAAGTACATCTTAGAAAACTCTTGATCCCAATGCTACAGACTTGCCCTTATGTCAGTGTCCTAAAAGAACAGGAGGTTGTCATCTGAGGATGAAAGGCTTTTCTGCCCAGTTCTTTTTTAATTCTTTGTGGGAGCAGGAGGTACATGCCTATACAGTCTAGTACAGCCTGCCTACACTATCTCATTTACAGTCTAATCATCAGCACAGCTGTATTTCAAGCTGACAGCATGTGTATCCAGGTTCAGGATCTCTGCTCTTTTCGTTCTTTTTTTTTCCTCCTAGCTTGCAGGCATGCATGCCCACACTTCAGATATACCCAGTTATATCAGGTTTTGAACTTTCCCCATCATGTGTTATCCCAAGGAATTGTGCAAACTAAAATTCTTACTTCTGAAAGCATGGAGCTTGTCAAAGCACTCTACACAACTTTCTACTGACATGTTTTCATGCTAAAAAAAAAGCAAAATGCCAAATCAAAAAGAATTTGGCATTCTCTGTAGTATGTCATCAGCTTTCCAAAGCAGTCTGGGGAAGGAGCTTGTACACTGATCGCTAGAGCTATACAATGTTAATAAATGTCATTATTAACATATTTGCCTTATTAAGCAAAATAATATTAATTCTTCCCTCGTAAATTTTTACAGCAACTCCTCCCTGCACCATGCTCTAGCAGATGAGGATTTTAAGTCTAATTATTGGAACGTGTGCTTTAATATGTTTTAACGTCATGTTTTCCTTTAATTGTATATGTAAGCCTGCTCTAGAAATAACACTATTAAAGTTTCCTTTCAAAACAAAGATCAATCAAAGAGACAAGCAATTATTTCATTATCCTTAAGAAGCTCATAACATAATCAAAGGAATGTTAAAAATAAACTAAATGGGTGTACTTGATTGAAAGAATAGATCAGTCCTAGCAACTTTTCTTGAAGAGTAAAAAATTATCCGGGATTAAGTTTTCACAGCTCTGAGTATATTATGGATTCTCTGTTTCTAATAATTAAATAGGAAAGCCTTTCTCCAATAATAAGCTAAGAGTGAAATTAGCAACAGTTGTATCTGAATAGAAGCAAACACTCAGGATTAAAAGCCAAAACTGTAGTTCTGCAGAGCAGGCGGGGTTGGATGATATTTGGGTTGACTGAGTCCTCTGCAGCCTGGCTTGGAGGAGACCACATGTGAGACCTTGGCCCACTGTGCTGGAGATGCCATCCCTGCCAGTGGGTCCTGGGCAGCCTCAGCCCTGCAGGCTGAGGTGGCAGGTCTAGGTGGCATGGCCTGAAGCAGTGTTCAGCTCCTGCCAGCAGGTCTCTGGCCTTTGGACACCTTCAGCATGGCTTGGGAGGGAGCTCAAGGTGCAACACAAGGGGAGGCTGCAGTGGAGGAAGCCCTGCTGGGGTGACGGCCCTGTGGTTGTGTAGCCAGGGAAGGAAGAAGGGGTTCTGCCATCAGTACAGTGAGACATGTCTCCAGATAACACCAACAATGGATGTGGTCCTCCCTGCCCTGCACGACACAGCATCTGTTTCTTTTGAAGAGGGAGTGAGTGAGGTTCCCTTCCTAGAGGAACCCCTTTGAAGGGAATTTTGCAGAGCTTGATTTATGGGCCCCACTTCGATTTTTTTTGCAACTTATTGTAATATTGGAGCCTTTCAGAAGCTCAGATACTGAAGGAAGAGGCAGTGTGGGAGGACATCGGGGAACTTTTGTAACAGATAAACTTTCCCAGGAAGCTGAAAGAAGAAAAATCTAGGCAGGTGGGAAATGGATCACAGGAGGAGTTTATCTCTCCTCTCAGTCCTCTATCCGAATGTGACTTCTCTGGCCAGTAATCTAAAATTGATAGCATCTAGTAACCGTGAGGCAGCCTGTTTGCAGAAGGCGAAGGTATCTTAGCAAAGGAATACGTCCCACATAGCGGTGGTGGCCAGATGGACCTGGCAGCACAGGAAGCAAAGTTTGAAAGAGCCAGAAAGAGCAAACTTCTCATTTCACGGGCAGAGCAAAATGCCTTGCCTCCTGTCTCCCTTGCTCAGTGGAGGGGAAAACAAGATGGAAGAAGAGGGATCTCAATTCACCCTCTGTGCCATGGGACAGGCCAGGTGAGCTTCATTGCTACCCCTGTGCTCCCTGCCCAGCAGCCATCCAGGAGCAGGGGGGCCATCAGTAATGGCTTGCAGTTGGGTCTCTGAACAAGCTGCGCTGGAAGCAGCTGTTTGGACGTCAGCTCTACCTGCATGGCCATTTTTACCAGTGTAACTATCCCAGAGAGATATGCATTTTTTTCTCCTCACAGCAGAATTGGGCTGGCAGTGCCTCCATGCGATCGGTTGGACTTGAGCTTGGAGTTGGAAATAGTCCAGCCAATACTGCTTACACTGAGAAATATTACATAAATTACAGTATTTTCAGGGATATTTCTTTTTGTAGAACCATATATGCCAGCCGCTGAGATAAATTCCAGAACAGATGACTCTGCATGTTACATATATTTGGATGTCTCTTCTAGGCTGGCCAAATTTGTTTAGCTCCCATTGCTCCCATTTCCCTGAGCAAGGTGAGGAGTGGGAGCAGCTGCCCGAGGCCGTGACGCCAGGTGTGGGAGCAGTCTGCAGACAGGTATGAGGGCTTCGTTCTGCTTGCAGGTGGCAATGACAGGGGTTTCAACAGGACTGAACTGGGCCCTGGCTTCTAGAAACAAAATCCTGCTCAGCATCACTGATTCCCAACATGGCACCATTGTTGGTTTAACCAGTTTGTCAATCTATATAACCAGTTCACCCTACCTGAGGTGTGTGGATTAGTATTAATTAAAGTAGACTCTCTTGCGTCCTGTGTTTGCTGAGGCAAACCCTCTTCCTGACCCTTTGCACCCTCTTTTTGTTGTCTCTTTCTCTTGAGGAGGCCTTGCTGTGGCAATTTCTTTCACATGTTGAGACTGTTGTTTTTCTAACACAAAATACTACACATTTTCAAAAGCTTACTATGGAAGATATATTTCTAAGCCATATTTCTTGCCAGAGGAGTAGTGAACACTAAATGTTGGCTGTAGACAGTGGTAGACTTGGGATTTGGTAGTTAACCAGTAAAAATATTAAAACAGGCAAAGTCTGTCATCATATAAGAGACAGCTTTCAACTTTACTAAATGTCTTTCTACTTACAAAGTTAATAGAAACCAGTCACAATGATAAAATCTGTGACTGTCTTAAATAGAAAGAATTTTTGGTTCCTTGTGGTAGAAAGAAGACTGGAATTTAAATTCTTGGGCTTTCCCTCCTCATTTTTAATTCTTTTCGTTTGATTAAAAGAAACCTTTAAAAATGAACAGTCCAACACAGGAAGAAAAAAGAAACATATATCTTAGCAAGATAAAACCCCAAACGTGAAAAAAAAAAAACCAACCCAAACCTTGCAATTATGAGAAATCCAACAGTCTCAAAACATGCAGACCCAGAGCAGACAGAGAAGGTAAACAAAACCTTAGGCAAAAAAGGGCAAATGCAGGAATGTTGCTGGAGGATGTCTGAAAAAAAAAACGTGACAGGAGAAACCACCACGCAAACCACTTGCAGCTCAGGAAAAAGAATAGCAACGAGGCAGAGACGACAGTTGCAGATAACAATGTGTATAAAATCACTGAGAGAAATCAGGGAGAAAGATGGGTGATATTCACATAAAGAGAAATCAAAGGGATCCAGATGTGCTGAAAAGCCAGCAGGGAGGAGAAAATCATGAAGGAAATAAGTTGTGAGAACATGGAGTTGCAATAGCTCTGGAGAACCTCACTGATTACTGAGCATTATGAAAGGAGGAAAAACACGGCAGATGTTCTGCCTCACCTCAAACATCTCTGCCTGAAGAAGGAAGCTGGACTACAACACGGTGTTGCTGTTGCAGCCTTACTACAGGTCAGCTCTGGAAGCAAACCTCAGCTCTTGCAAGCACTTTGTGAGAGAGGCTGTCTTTTTAGTTGGTTTTGCCAGATGCTGCACACTGGTATTTAGTGCAGATTTCTGTCTGCCCTCTGGAATACTCTTTCAGAGTGGTGAAAGGGGAACTAATATTTTCTAGCCTATGAAAACTTCTATTGTAAAAATGGCATGGTCTGGTCTATGCTAGAATGAAGCCATGACTCCCTTTTGTTTTACAGGAACAACCAAAGAAAAAGAAAGACTCTCACCACAGCATGTATTAGCTCAGTGACCTCAACACCTGCCTGTTAAGACCTATTGTTAAGGTCAGTTCTCCCCTGTCTCAAGTTGAACACCCCAAGGTTATCTTGTGTTTGGGGTCTTTTCTTCTTTTTGGTAACAAATTCTAGTCCAGACCAGAAAATCTTCCCCAGTCACTGTTAGAACCAACATCATCCCCCCACCCTGACAAAAAAGTTCTAATTTGGACAAACAGCCATGCAGACATTTCTCCAAATAAAAGGGCTTAAATGATTTTTTCCCAGCAAACTCTACTGCCAAATGCACATGCCCTTGTAGGATCTGACCCAAACATGTCAAAGCCAACTGGATGGATTCTTCTAACCAAGCATTAACCATGTGCAAGCTGGATGTTTAAGCTAAGCAAATCCTTAGGTTGCTGTTCTGGTCTATGGAGCAGGAGAGAAGTAACCATGCGTACTGATCCACCGGTTTGAGGTACCTGTATCAGAGTGGCATGAATCATTCACTGCAATTTCTCGTAGTCTGATTTTCTGGAGACTTACTTCTCCATGAGTGAAAGAAGGCCCCTAACTGGCTACCTGCTGGTTATCTACTTGGTAAACTACACTGCCAAAGGTCATAGAGATTAATTCCAGTCTGTTTTGCCATAGACTTGGTTAGACTCGGGATCCTTCAAGTTCTATTATAAACAGCCTTTCATACATCAAATTAAGACATAAGAACTGAAAGCTACTGCAGGCGTAACTGTTCTTGTTGGAGGAGCCTGAGCTTCATTTGGGAGGCCAAAACATCATCCGAAAGCTGTAGGTGTGAACCAGTCAAAATGGCATTCACTAAACATGCAGCTCATCCTTGCCTCTCCTCTTCCCCATGTTTGCCTCTACTGATAGACCTGTATCTTTGCAATGTTAATATTAAAATGTTAAAAAATGCTGCTTACCTGTGCAAAAGCTTATAATTTCACTTAAAAAAAGATCCCAGCAAATGGCCAAGTGTAGCAGAGACACACAGGCATTTATGCCACAATGTAGCTCTTAAATGATTGCTCTTTAATGTTTAAACTTTGTAATTCCAGTCAATTTTGAGAAATATTGATAGCTTTTCTAGTTTTTAGTAGTAATGGACAGTACGTAATTACTAAAAATGTAATATTTTTACACCTGGGCTCTTTTATGATAGTGTTACTCCTGTGCAAAATTAAATGTCAGCAAAAGAGTGATTCTAAAATGAAATTTTAAATAAATGTATTATTTCACTGAGGAGGTAGTATGGTGATTTAATATGGTGACTAGTCACACCTGAATAACTAAAGAGTTTGTTTTTACAGGGAAGCGCTAAGTTTACTAAAGTGAAGGGAAAGTATTTTATTACAAATAGATTATCTTAGCACTTTCACTCAGTTAGGTGCAAAACTTCATGTGGAAACTGGGATTTGACAGAAGTGTAGCTGGGGGGGGGAAAAAAAGCAAAGGAAAAACAAGTAAAAAGTTATCAAAGCAAGGTTACTAAACACGAAATGCTATGGAAGAAATCTAGAGCAGCCAAGGTCCTTCTTTCACAGCTGTGAGTCCAGGCTCTGCAATAAGACCCCGTGGGGTCTCACATGATTACTGCAGTGATCCAGTCAGCACTGGGATCAGGGCGAGCTGAGATGTGCAGCTGTTCAGAGCTAGAGCATCTCCCTGTCCACCACTGTAAACTGCTGCCAAAAGCTACTCTTCACCCACTATAATTGATAGGACTGGAGGATTTATGGTTGCTCTTTTTTAATTCTGCTTACCCACCGTACACCAGGTGCTGAAGGAATGCAAAAGAATGTTGTAATTTTTTGTCTAGAAATTTCTGGAAGGAACATTATTTGTTGACAATGCAAATTCATAAAATGTATTTCATGAGTACATGGTTAATCAGACTTCAGGGCTCTGCACTGCAGGAGGTTGTTCTTATTCTGACTGGGAAAGGGCCTGTTTGCCATGTGGGTCTTCTTGGAGCTGGAAGGCAGGTTTGTCCTCAGACACATCCACTGTGTCACCCTGCAGGGAGGAGAGAGGTGTGGGAGGGCACACGGCTGAGCCGTTAGCAAGGGCCAGAGGATGCTTACCTGCTTCTCTGACAACAGACCAGAGTGTGCCACTTACGCATCCTGGATTTTTAACGTTTTGGTTTCTATTTCAGCAGCACAGAAGCTGTGCAGGAGGTATTTGAGAGCCTCAGCCCAATGACAGCAGAAAGATTCTGAATATCTTTCAGAAGAGGAGTCTGCATTTGTTCTGCCACCTGCTGTCCCCCCATCTCCCCTTACCTCCATCACTCAAAGAAAGATGCAAACCATTAGGGGAAAAGTCTACAGCTTACAGAAAGTTTTCCTGCTTTCTCCTGAAATGGCCTCTGTAATTTTTTGTGGCTTCCTTATTTTCCATCAGTGCAGTTTCCCCTCTTTGCTGATTTCTTGCATCAGTCTATTCATTAGATAGGAGGATGTAAGAGAATTAAAAAATATAGCAAAAATAAGGATCTGTTCCCAAAGCCAGTGAAAACAATGGGAATCAAAGAAACTGGCATTGACAAAACATTTTATTTTTCTCAGGAGAGTAAGAATGATCCTAGCCAAAGTTTTATAGAACAAAGATTCCAGTAATACGTCCAACAGAGGAAAACATAAATTGACATCACATTTAGGCTCTTCCATCCCTGCTAATAATGCCACTCACCTCAGATTATATTTGTTGAGTACAGTGAATTGTCATTATTGTATTGACTGCATGCAGCATGGTCTTAATCTTCCTATGGAATTTTAAGTTTACTACTGTTCATATAGTTTCTGACTGCTGATCGCTGAGGGTAACCCCTAAAAAAGATACAATCTCTTTATTTTAGCTTTGGAAATTACAAACAGAAAAGCCTGTGATGTAGAGACACACACAGAAGGAAATGATCTGAGAGAGGAGACTTTAATAAACTGAATAGGTTCAGCCTAATGTACATCCATTTCTTCATTAATTTAGTGGGTGATTTTCAGAAAAGTGAGCCTCTCTTCCCCTGGTGTAGGCAAAACGCAGCTTAAACTCACCCCCTGCTGATTTGCTATGGGTAAAATCATATAGAAATCACTTAATCTGAAAGCAAAAATCCTCTTAGGTATTTTCCCAAAGACTTCCTTGAATAGGCTAAGCATAGGCAATCATATATGGAAGAGAACAGTTTAGCTGAAGATTTTCCTACAGCACAGTCCCTGCGTTGCTTCGCCTCCTCTCGGCTGCAGATGATGGCTCTCCCTCCTCTAGCTTTGAGAAGGGAGCACTAGCACTCTGTGCCCCAAGTAGCTTTCAGCTGGAATTCAGATTTAAGAAATCCAATTAGAGGAAATCTCATGAGAAGGAGCCATCACATGGGGCCACATGATGAAAAAGCAGATCTCAAGAAGCAAATGTATCTCAGGATATTGGTGCCAAAACACCACTCATGAGGACCTGACTGAATGGCAAAAACATCTCTATTTCTACTCCACCTGCTCCATGGCACTCATTCATCAACAGAGAGCCACCACGTGCTACCTTCTCCCGTGACACACCGAATAAGACAGGCAGGGAGTGAACTAGAGCTCCACTCCAGCAACCTGCGTGCAGTGGAGGGCGCCTGGAACTGCAGATGGAGATTTAGAGTTCTGTAAAGCTCCTAGGTCAAAAAAAAATATTTTTTATATATATATATATATATATGTATGTATGTATGTATATGTATATACTAGTATGAGAATAATCCACTTTGGCCGAGGAAAAATTAATGCAAAATAACAGTTTCCTCAGTCGCTTTTATTTTTTTTTAAAGTTATTCGGATTTGGGGAAAGAGCTGCCTCACCACCATATTAGCTTTAAGGTAGCTGTGTTTTTGTCCAGAGGTGGTAGTCAAGAAGCTTTCATTTGCAGGTGCTGTACCATAGGTCTGGAGGGAATCCTCTAGATAGGGTACTTCATTCTCCTTATTATACTTTAGGCATAGAAAATAGACTAAGCCACATGAATTAACTTAAATAAACAGGGCCCTTTATCTCAGTGGTAATCTAAGTGCTACGAACTCTATTGCTAAACACCATACTATGACCTACTTTCTTTTGGGAAGCCAGGTTTCAGAAATGGATTTCAACTTCCCAAGTACCAAATATTGCTCTTGCAATTAAACACTCCATTTTTCTTTTCTTTTTCTTTTTTTTTTTTCCCAAGGCTGTTCAAAAGATCCCCTGATTAAAAGGCATCCCATTTCAGTATTGATTGTCCATGCAGCTTGTAACTGATATTATTATTTTGCTTTGTGGTTTTAATAGTATGCTTGACCTCTGCATTTGGAGGCTCACTTAATGCTTACAGTTTTGTGTTTGAGTACCGTGATCTTTTTTCTGATTTCTTATTCACTGAATGTGACCAAAAATCATTTAACTCTAGTACTTGCCTACAATGAGATAAAAATATTTTGCTGTGCAATGCATACCCCTGTGATGGCTTTGCTAGATGACAATAGGGCAGAGATCTTTGGTGGGTTCTGATATGGTAATCTGCATAAGCTGATTTGTTTTTTGGTCTCAATTGATCAGGCTAAATCATTTTGGGAGAGACTTTTTACCCTTCGGTGGCTCATTCACCCCTAGAAACTCTGTATATGTTGGCAGCATTGTTGGTTGCATAGATTGACTAGTGGATTAGTATTAGGCTTCAGCAGTGAAAAGATGTGACATTCTTCCTCCTCTCCCAGTCTTTAAGTGGTGTTGCTGGTCCAAACCCATTAAAGTTTTTTCTACCATCCTCCAGCAATGTGGGAAAACAAAAGACAAAGACTATTCATGTCAACAAGAAATCTTGGGGGGAAAAAAACAAAACAGGCTTTCATAATCTAATGTCTCTGTCTTTATACAGTGTAAAGCAGGAGTGAAAAATGAAGCATATTTATGATTCCCCAACAATCAACATGGCTGTAGTCTGAAAAGCAGCATCGATATACACAGAGATAACTGACATGCCATTTTGACTGTGCATATTTCAATTGAAAAACAAACGGCTTTGAGAAGTCACCGAAAAAACCTCCCAATCTGAGGCATGCAGACCATGCGTTCACATTGCCAGATGATAGATGCATAATGGTTTCCTCCAGACAACCAGCCTTAAAATATCTTAGACCTTATTGTGTTATTGGCATTTATAGTTTCTACTGCAGTCAAGCCTAAGAGCCCTAGGGCCCCAGCTGTGCTGCGGATGGCATAAACAGAGCAAAAAGACAGACCCTGTGCCCCAGATTCTGCAGCCTGAATGAAACCCCATCTGTCACCTGCTCTTCCCTCTAGCCTTTGGTTTGTGTTTTCTCTAGCCTAAACCTCCAGTGCGTAATCTCTCTGAGGTAGGAACGATGGGTTGCTAACATGTCTTGGATGGCACTGGGTTTTGAAGGGTTGCTGAATGAAACAACAGAACACTGAGTAAAGCATTATGTCTGCCTCTCTTTCTTTTTTTCTTCATTTTTCTTTATTTGAGAATCGACTCCAATGGGTTTTAGATATTTACACTGAGATTGGTTTTTTTGAACCCACAGAAATACAAGCCATA
This sequence comes from Falco rusticolus, assembly GCF_015220075.1. NCBI lineage: Eukaryota > Metazoa > Chordata > Aves > Falconiformes > Falconidae > Falco > Falco rusticolus. The sequence goes on from NC_051195.1 coordinate 37,151,682, forward strand.
ATAACCAACAATTTTTTTTTCTGTGCTGTTGTGTAATTCCATTGTAATTCTCTGGAATTCTATTGAAATTCTTGGAGATGCCTCTGTCCTTTGCTGGCTATGACCAAGGAATTGAATGTGGGCTAGTGAGGAGCCTTAATGCGATGGTGGAACATGTCCATCCACACTATTGTGATTCCAGGCAGCCAGCTTTTCAATGCCTTTCTTAAAAGCTGTGGCACTGAATGAACCAGCACTAGAGTCAAGCAGGGCATTAGAAGCCAATACATTTTCTGTTAATCTGATTTGCAAAAAAGCATTTTCTTATGGTGCCTTTTGCCACTGTCTGTGTTTAAGGAATCAAAGGTCTAGGCAAGTAGTGATCCTACTACTATGGATCAGTTAAGGGTTAAATTTACCCAATCAATACTAAAACCTATTTTCATTTCCTAGGCAGATCCACCTGAAAACTAAATTATGTCAGCTGTGTTTTAGCTGATCCACACTTTGAATCAAACTTTTCTCCTCACTGCTTTGCACCTTCTCCAGCGCTCTGAGGACAGTGGGTGGTTATAAATCTCCACCATCCATGGCCTTCCTTAAGCCCCTTCACTTTTACATTTGCCATTTCTCTCCATTCAGCTTCTCACAGCCTGTATGGTCGCCTGAAACTTCTTGCTAGATTCCCCCTGCAAGAAAGCGTCTTCCAGTGAACATTCCTTTGAGAGCATAATTAGTGATCCGCAATAAAAGATACATCTCCTTCCCTGGACAAGCCTGGATGGCGTTGCTGTGCCGTTGCTGCTCAGCTAGCACCTGTGCAACTCTGCCCGCCTGCACGAAACCTCCCCTGGCCACTGGAGCTGCTGGTTATAATGAGGAGGTTGAGTCTCACCTGGTATTGGAGGTGTTCACCCTGTTCCCGCCAACACACCATCAACTAGCTACTCCAGGCAGAGGCTGCTGGACTCAACATCTCTCTGCTGCTCCCTGAGCAGGGCTGGGAACCCCATCACCAGGGCTGGGAACCCCACCACCATCGCTCTCCTCCCAGCGTGGCTCAAGCGGTCAAGCACTGCAGTGAGGTACACTCCTTTGAAAATGTGACCCAGGCATGTCTTAACCGAGTACCTGAAAAATCAAGGCATGAGACAGCCCTCTTACTAACTGTCATCTGAGGCTAGGGCTGGCATTTGTTACTGACTGTGAGCTGGGTTGGGCGTTAGTCCCCTTGGATAATCCCTTGCATGAAGCCCCAGCCCTGCTGCTGGCCTGGCCAGCCCCACGTCCCTAGCTCTCCCCTGCCTGATTCATAGAACTGCCCTGATTTTTGCTGCCTGGTTTTGCCCCTGCCCACTCTGACTTTTACTAAAACTGCCTGTGAGTCGTTCAAACCCACAAAAGTCTGCTTCGCTTCTTCACCCAGCCCTGTCATGATCAATTGTTTCAGCCACTTTGAGATTTCTGCAGAACGTGTGCCAGTTTTATTTCCAAGAATGCAGCATCACCAACATTTTTCAATTATTCAGATAGGTTTTAGCTTGTCATCGTCTCCATCTCACTGAAAGGAATTACACACGCTTGCCCTACCTCTGATCTCACTGACACTAATGTGATGACATTGACTCTGCAGAGGTTACTTCCAGTTTCAGCGGGAAGGAGAGAGCAGGATCCGTCCTTAGCATGCTGCCTCTCCTGCCATGTGGAGCAACGCTGAGCTTCTCAGTGCATCTGGTTTCAAAATAAACCCTCTACAACAGACAAATATGTCAAACCTTTGAAAGCCTCATTTCCAGGTTTCAACAACATTCTCTACAGAAATGAGCACTTAATGGAGTTCATTTAAGGTTGTTTAAGCCACAACTTGCTGTCAGCACTATTTACCACTTCAGTGGCTGGGCTAGAGCCTCAGCTGTTGTGAGCCAGTTCAGCGCTAACAACGGAGTCCTCCTGATTTACATCAGCTGAAAATCTGACCGAGCTTCTGCCAGGCTGACAGCCTTCCTCTGCTGGGTTCCAGTAGCTGTTTATACACTCACTCGGTGCAGACAGTAGTAAAAGCAGTTTTTCTTCTGACACTCCTGTCTGTGCCCTATTTTTAATGCAAGACTAAACACACATGGCAGATGTTCCAGCATGGTGTCCTCCATTGACTGGGCACTTCCAGGCAGACGCCAGGATTTGCTTTCACAACCCCCGAACGTGGCTGGATCAATTCTTCAGTGGTCACTTGTGCTCCTCTTTCAGGGTCTGCATTCAGGGTATTTTCTCCCCAGTACTGGTTTCTCCTTTGAGAACTGATAGAAGCAAATTTCAGGACACTGCAGTCTCTCACTCCTTCTGCATCCTTGGCTTTGCTCATCTGAGCTGAAGGGACCAACCTCCCTTTTTCCAACCATTACTTTTTAAATCTCTCTGCTTTTTGCAGGCAGAACAGCTCAGGTCCTTTACAGCCACTGGGCTTCTTACTTCTTGCTGCTGTAATTTCTGCTCCTGCTCCTTTTTGACCTCTCTAAACTCAACTTCCACAGAGTCAAATTAAAGAGCCGCAAATCTTCCCAAAGCTGTGGTGCCGACCCATCTCCACTTATGCAGGTTAAAATAATCAACGTGTTTTACTTCAAAGCATTTAACATCTCCCAGGGCTCTGCACTGGTTCATATTGTACCTGGAGGCCGTGGAAACCATACCGCCAACTCACATGGCCAAAGTCCCACAAGATGGCATCTGTCTGCTTCATGGTAAACTGGCAACACAACACGAACTTTCAGTAAGCAGGGAAGTGAGTGATTTTAGTGAATAAAACCACAACACCTTCTGTCTTTTATTTTGATAGTAAATTTAATTTTATTATCTTTCCCCCAGTTCACCACAGAATTTTGCTGAGAGCCATCACGACTGAATTGCAACATGGGAGGGTTTGACCCTCCAAGTTATTAGGTTGATAAAATCGCAGTTTTCACCTCCTGCAGAAGCCCAGCTTTTTTAACAGTAGGAAACAGCCAGTTGCAGTCAGATCAAGACACCCTGTTTTGAAAGCTGCCAAGGGAATGCTGACTTCCATAGTCAATCCCCGTTATTTGCTAGATGGAGAATGGTGACTTCACCCAGCAGGTCATGCTGAGGGACTGGGCTGGAGCAGAGGGCACTGGGAGCTGGGGGACATCACACCAGTAGCTCTGAGGACACGTGGTGATGTACTGTTTGGGAGACAGTGCCAATAACTTACTTGGGGGCTAACCCAGCTCTTGGGGAGGAGAAACCAGGATGTAAGGGGGTGTGGGGACTTGTCAATCCACCACATGGCCCCAAAGTGAAATGCTGAGAGGCAATTTTTGAGATTGCCAGAACTGAAATGTTTTGAAGATAGAAGAGTCAAGCACCCAAATGTGTGGGATTTTCTTAATAATAAAAGCACTATATTTGAGCCTGTGTCTTGATTCCCCTTCTGAACCTGAAACCGTAAGGGTGCATTTTTACCATATTTGAAAGATACTTTTCTCAAAAAATATAATTTTAGAAACAAAAATCTGAAACTCTCTCCTTATTGTGTGCTTTCAGCACCTGGAGCATGAAAGGAAAGTGTCATAAATGGCATGAAACAATTGTGAGAGCTGACAACAAGAAATCTTGCTTAAGAGACAGTTGTTCCTATCAGAACATTTGTGATTTCTGAATTTAATCTTAATGTACAGATCTTACATTTTTGTGTCTTTATGAGCTAATTTTAAAGGGCACATCAGGATGTTGTGCCCCAGCACTGTATGTTAATGGTTTCCTGCCTCCCTCCAGGAAAATTGGAATATTTCTTCTCTGAGTTTTCACACACTCTTCTGCCAAGTCAAAGCAGAAAGGAAAAACTGTGTACAATATTTTATTAGGCCAAATGTTAATTTGTTTTTCTGAAATCTTTACCAATCTTCCTGGCATTTAATATTCAAACAGAGAAGAAAAAAAAAAAAAGGCAGAAAAACAATAAGGCTTTCATTTCATGAAGCAGTGCCTGAGACATCCAACAGGCCATGATACAGAGCGCCACATTTCTGCCATACGTAGGAAAGGGGGCAGTTAAACACACTAGGGGTTAAACACACTAGGGAAGATGGATAGCATCTGGGTAAAAAGGAAAGGGATGGAATCACTTTGTGTTTGTGAGCCTTTTAAATCAGTTTTCATTAATCTCTGCTGAGCCTGGCTAAAGACACTGTACCTCCCATTTTGTTGGACCTTGGTCTTGCCCACAAAAGACGAGTTTTTTCCACGTGTAAGAAAGATTTCAGTTTCCATGCCACTCAGAAAACTTCCCACATTTCCAGCTCAGTTCAGTGTTGTTTCACTTGACAACACAACACCAATGTAGGCTGAACCTCTTTGCATATCAGCATCATTTGGTACTTGATATATGACATAAATCAGCACAGACGCCTTGGTCAGCCAGGACAGCCAGGCTGAGTCAGGCATTATGTCTAATGTAAGAGCCCAAGAGTCTGTCAGCTTCATTTCCAGTGCAGAGGCCAGTGCTTGATCATGCCACGGAGAGACGCTCCCACCTCTTGAATCCCAGCCTCCCACAGCAGCGCTCCCGGCCATGTCCAAGCTGAACCCTCGCCATACCCTTGTATTACATGTGGGCATCTCAGACGTGTCACTCTGCCCCTTGTAAATCTTTGCTGTACCCCAATGAACCCCAATGCACACAGGGCAGGGGCAGAGCCTGGGCAGACCCCTGCTGGATGGCTGGAGGTGCAGAGGCTCTCCGTGTGTGTCCATGCGCCTCTAGGATCCAGCCTTCGGCTCCACGGAAAACACTTGCTGTCTGCCCAGAGAGTCCATTCTATAGAAGAGGGACAGAAACGGGTGTGCTGTTCTGCTTCCTGAGGGCTGTGGAGAGACTTGGATCAGCAGTGTTCCTAAGCATTTGACACAAGAACTAGTTTTTAATCCAGATTTGGTTTTGACAGGGGAAGTTCTGTATCCACAATTGCCTGTTGGCAGAGTTTGTGTCGTGTTAAAAGTATGTCCAGCAAGGCTCAGGGGTATCAACTGCACATTTAAATGACTTCTATGAGGTGGAACTCTTTTGTGTTTTCAGTTCCACAACTTTTGTGCCAGAAAAGGAGCTTGGATTTTACTTAGAAGGTCTTTACTCCAATGGCTCAGTGTGCTAGCAGCCTCTGGGAACACTTTTGTCCCCCGGCTATTACAAAGGGATTCAGTCTGGGACCTTATTCCATGTCAGGAATGTGTCTGGGAAACAGAACCCATCCTGGTCCACCTTGAGCATGACAGAGGTTTGGTCATTTCTGGGCATTAATGCCATGCCCAGAAGAGGGGATTCTCCCCAAAGCCCCATTGGCAATGGACTATTGGCATCAGCCGATCTGAAAATAGGCTCCCGTTACCTACTGAGCCTAACCACCATCCTCCTGTTGGACTGTGAATTCCTGCTGCTGTAGCAGAAGTTCTTTCCTCTGCTCTGGGAAAATGGGGCCTCACTGCTTCGCCTCTTGGTTTCCCATGCTGTCAAGAGGGCACTGAGGTGTGTCAGGGACACCACAATAAAACAGGACGGCAACTAGCATATCTATTCACATGCCCACGTGTTATTCCTTCCAATGCACAGGAACATTTTTCCCATTGAGCTCCAGTCAAATGTCTACAGGACTCTTGCACTGAAATCCCAAAGACACCTGCCCTCATGGATCATCATCTTAATTTGTGTGCAGGGCTGTACAAGCAATAACTCACCAGAGGGAAGTAAGAGGTACTGAAAGTAAGAGATTCACCCAAGAGTACAGAGGGAGTCAGTAGCAGAGCCCACATGCTGGCTTGAAATCTCCTTCAACATATTTATTATTTGTATAATATCATATATCAACAATTATGTAGGAATACATTTGTGAGTGTTAATATTCATCCAGTTAATACAAAAATAGTAATTCCATCAAGTAATGCAGTTGGCTTGGGAATGTTAAGGGATTCATTCCTCAGATTGACTGTCAGCATCCATAAATCTATAAACCACCCAAGTTTACCAAGGCTGGCATGCCAGGGCTGCTGCGTAGTGTTCTCATGTCACTGTAGCAGTCCTCATTCTGCCATAATAGCTATTTCTGCATCCTGCCCATCTGAAGTAGCAACCCGTGGTAGGTCCCGAAAGACCTTGTCTAAAATCAGCCCCCAGCCTGGAGGGAGGGCAGAGGCAGTCACCTCTCTGCAAGCACTGACCTGAAGGCATTTCCCTTGATAGCATAGAGGGCATTTCACCAGCTTGCCAGGAGGATCCACTGACCCACAGGACCAAACCTCATTGGAAAAGGAAGTTTGACAGCATGCTAGAAGGAATATACACCATAAGTAAGAATTTACAACTTTTCTTTTGAAGTTCCACAAAAATGTGTCCAAAGCGTGAGATGCTCCTACGCCTGACGCTCTACCCTTGTGAAAAGATTTTACTTAAAAGTACAACTTTCAACAAAGAGCTTTTTGCCCAGCTCAGATCCTTTCCATCCGGTATGGTCTGTGCAGGATCCATTAATATTTAAACCTTCTTGGCTATTAGCCCATTGAAGTGACCTGGCTAGGATAAAAAGAAAATGGTGAGATTACATTTTCGCCTTCTGGCATCCTCACACTCTTCTGTTTTCAGTAATAATCCTGTTTACAGCAGAGAGGTTCCTAAGGAGCTACTACTGTACACTAGGCACAACCAAAAACTTAGCTACAGGGAAAACATTGCCTTGAAATATATTTTAGCAAAAATGTATATTTTATTGAACTCAAAAGCTTCTCAGAAAATACCTGCTTTCCTCTACTTGCTTTGGCAGGGAGAAATCACTTTCGGGAAAAAATTAATTTCAGCTAAAATATTTTTTGTTTTCTGCTAAAAAAAATACCTGGATTTGGCCAAAAGAAATAGATATTTTCAACAGAATGTCAGTGAGCTCTCCTGTACAATTAATAAAAGGATGGCACATGGCCCAAACAATGTGCAATCAAAGTGATCTTTAGGCATTTTTAAAGCCTTAGCTACCACAGAAGTCAGCGTTGATTCAGGCTCCCTTTTATCTTTTCTTTTTTCTATGCCTGCAGCCCCCAGCTAAAGGATTATCACGGATTATTTGGGGTAGAGGAAGGAAAGGTACAGCTCACTGGGCTTTGGTAGTGCTCTCCACTGTCGCCCCGAGAAGAGCTTTTCTGGAATGTCACATTCCTGCAGGAGATTAAGAACAACCAGGCAGGAGGTGGGGTCAAGCCACTGCCTTCTCAAGACTTCAAGGTTCACACGAAAGTTTGTGGTCTTCATTCTGCCTTCTGCAAAGACACCAGCTTTGGGTCTCTGTTCAGCATGTGGACCTCTCCAGGACCCGGAAACGTGAGAATCCCGTGCTTTGGTTGAGTCTCCCCCCGTTTAAAACCTACTGTCATTGCCTTTGGTAAATTGTGATCAATGGATATTTTTATAAGCCGCAGGGAATATTGCAGCTATCCAGTACCTTTCACCAGAGGCTCTCAAAGTACTTCACAAATACATAGCCAAGTTTTACAGTGACTTTGTATTCCAGGTTTTCTAGGTAGTAGAAAAGCTGACGTGGCTCTCCCACAGTCACACAACAAAACTGCACCAGCTTATGAACAGAACTCAGAAGTCCCAATTCCAGCTCTGGTTTCATCGCTCAAACAAGATTTATTTCTGCACTTCTTATTCATCCAAGGTCCCCTTCACTGCTAGCCAGAGATAGATGTGATCATTTACACCACTGCACTTTTCCTCAAAATTTCCCCCCCTCTTTAACATGAATAAATAAATGCATAAATTTGAGCAATCACAAGAGATCATGAGGGCGACAAGGAGCAACAGATCCGAATACCAATGGCACATACCAAATCAGCCTCAGCTGCTCCTGAGCTGGCGCATCGCCTTTGAGAACTCCCTTGGAGGTCACCTGCAGATGCTCACCTCCTTCCTATGCCCTATGAATATATAGGTATGTAAACGCGCATGTATTTAGTTGTTTTTATCACTAACTGGCACAGGGTATTTGCTGAGTGATGGCTACTGCCGTGCTAATGGTAAAGCTGAGACGAAGAGCAGAGAAATGGTGGAAAACAATAGGCTGCATCTGGAAAAACTGGAGACTAATCCAGTCCTGGTCAAAGCAGATGCAATTTGGAGTGAGAGGAGCAAAGCTGAGCCCTTGCACAGCAAATTCATTTTGTTGTTGTTGTTTGGGTGGTGTCCTGAATTCCTGCCCTGCTGTGGCAGAAAGATGTCTGAGGCCAAATACTTATTAATAATACTTATGAATTAATAGTAACAATAGCACTAGTGGAAAATTTCAGGTCCCATACTCACAATTTGCTGCCAAGCTAGTCATTTCCCAAACTTACTTCTAAAATTAGAAACAAACAGGCCCCTTCTAAAGGCAATAAACAGCATTTTAATCGGACTAAAACCTATAAATCTGTCAGCAACTAGTTACTCTGGCTGCCTTGTGTGATCAGCAGCTTTGAATACCCTTCTGGATCTTTTCCAGAGGGTAATGATGTGATCTGATGTCATTGCAACAAAGGTGTGATCAAACAAGGTGGCGTGGCCTGGCAGCTCAGTGCTGGGCTGCTGGGACCAGCACCTCCAACTGGGCATGCTGGAGGGAGGGTGGTCCTGCAGCCTGGGGTGGACATCATCAACAGGGCAGGAAGCAGAGACTTGTGCTGCAGCCCTCTGACTGTGTGTGGCCCATGAACACATCAACATGAAATAATACCCTAAGTACCTCTCAAATCAGGGCCACACAAAATGCATATTACAATGTGCTTTCCTTAGCAAAAAGGGCACATTTTAATCTCTTTTTTTGTGTGATAGAAGACACTTAAAGTAATTCTCACTTGGCTGAAAAAGATACCGCGTTAGCATCACGATGCAGGATCCCATCCAGAGAATGGGCAGGGGTTCCCTGGTAGCATCTTCCCTGGCAAGAACCTTCGCATAGGAATAAAAGACCAAATAAGTAGAGTAGCTGGTATTTCAGATATTCTGATGATTTTGGAGGAGAGGAGTAGATGGTAGCCTGTGGCAAAGAGCAGAACCAGGACCTTCAGGATTTTCTCTGCTTCAAGAGGAATTCATCCCGAATGGGGACTGTGTGATGGACAGAAATGCATCCCAGGTGACACAGGGCTGCCTGTGAGATCAGGGCTGCAGCACTCTTGGGCTTAGATGACCTCCTGGGATCCAAATGGCTGTAATTGTCCAGCAGAAACAAAACTGTACCAGAGACAAAATCAGCCCTATGGTCAGCAAGTAGGGGAATGAGGCTAGGACATGCAGGTGACACAGATCTTCCTGCCCCCTCATGCAAGACTAGCTGCAGGGTGAAAAATAAAAATGCCTCTTTAAAAAAGGGCTTCAGGGGAGGGAAAGAAAAAGCTGGGTTTAGTACCAGCTTGAGAACAAATCATAAAAACTTGCAGAATATTGTTGTTATTAATAAGTAAAAAATACAGGATGCTCACATTCTAGAACAGAGTATACTTGCCTCATGAGGAGGGCATGAACCTCTTATGGGCAGAGTTCCTGAAACTGTGGGAATAATCCCCAGGTCTCAGAGGACCTGCAGGTGGTCTGCAACTCCACATTACCGTGTGACACACTTTGTTCACCACGATGGCATTAACCTCCTTGGAGGCATCTGCCCAGTCCTCCACTGCAATTGTGGGGGCTTACAGGGAGCATGAGCATCTTACTACCGTAAGTAGGGAAATCCCTGGTGGATCTGAGAAGCAGGTGAGCAGTATCACACAGTATCACCCAGAACCACACTCTGGATGCCCGGAGTACCAAGACCTGAAGCACAGATGCCATGGGGCTGAACAGGGCAAGACAGAGCATTGTCTGCCTTGTCCCATTCCCCACCGCATGTGGCTTGGGTAGGACTCAGGAGGTTTCATATCTGCAGTAGCAGAGGACATGATCGTGTCCCAGATAGTGTGAGCATTTCACATAAACAAGGAACACGACAAGTGAGAGTCGACATAGCAATAGCTATTCAGTGCCACCTAGCCTTCCCCAAATAAACACTAGGAATCAGCAATAAATACACATTAGAAATACACACACACAGACACTGTATATAGACACTAATTCAATGTATGTAATGCCGTCTCCCCTAAGAAGAAATTGCTGGCAGTCTTTCAGCAAGCTATCCTTAACTGCTAGTGACAAGCAGGTACTGCCTTTCTTGAGGTGTGTGGCACTTTGCACATATGTCCAAGCCATTCCTGTGGAGTGATTGCTCTCAAAATCCTTCGGACGCCTTCCTACCCAGATAAAATATTACCACAAACTTCATGTGCTGAGGGTAGAGAAGGGCAGTCAATGCCACCACTGTAACAGCTGCAGCGTTTTTAGTTCTAGAAATCAAGAACTGCCTACTTAAAATCAAAAGTCTGGCTTAAATAATGGCAAGATTTTAAAAGAAATCATACATTCAGGACCTTCTTTTTTTTTGTTGTCCCTCTGGTTTTGGACTTACTTGTATCTGCAAGTATTTTCTCTATTTTTCTTGCTGCTGTGACCATTACAGCAGTTTCCAAAGCTCAGAGTTTCCTAAATACAAAAAATAATGAGGGTAATGTTGTCATTCCCTCCCACCTTTTGACTCTCAGAGCTTTATAAAAAAGAAATTCAATATCCATCCCAGGACACCCTGGATAAAATCTAGAGCCAGCAGCAACTTCAGTCTTCCTTTGGTTGGCAGAGAGCACCCCAGGGAGCCGCTCAGTCCCTGCATAACGGATCAGGCTCACCCTCCCTATGGAAAACCTAAAGAAAGAGAAATCAGAGCAGGACATGCTAGGAAAGACCTTCTAGAGGAGGCTTCCCCACTCCGTCAATGCATCAGAGACTCATTTTTCTTTTCCTGTTTCAGCAATAGGGGAGCAGGAGCTGGACAAGCTCTGTAGCTGCTCCAGGCCCCAGTGTGGTGCCAGGGTTTCCAGGACAGCTCAGCTGCTGCTTCCCAGGTGAGGGTCTGCTCCGGAGGTGGTACAGGTCCTCGTGGGCTGCAAGAGCTCCTGTGGGGGAGGCACATGGGGACTGACCGTTCAGGTGGTGGGAAGAAGAGTAGCCAGGCCATCTCCATGCCTGGATCCCAGGAAGGGAGGGGGGGTGTGTCTGTGTGTCTGTGTGTCTGTGTGTCTGTGTGTCTGTGTGTGGATGAACTGTTCAACCTTCCAAACACAAACCTGAAGAGAGGAGGGAACAATCCCGTTCTGCTAGAGCAAAACTGGGAAAAATCATCATATAATTTCCAGAACACTAGAAATAATCAGCAGCAGCTACAGATCCATGCTACTGTTTACACTTTACTCACTTCTTATTGTTTTAATTTTTACTCTTGAAAGAAAAAAAGTATTTAACTACATGAAACTGAGTGTTTTACTCTAAACTATCCTGGTCTGAGGCTCTGGCATAGTGCAGGAGGTGGCAGCCCTTTTGGTGCTTCCCACCAGGTGCACAGCATCACCTGTCCCAGCCCCGGGACAGGCTGGGGGGAGCTGGGTGACCTCCACCGCTCTGTGGCTGTTCTCACTGCTGCAGAGCTGATCCACAACTGCAGATGTGCTCATTGCCTGGCTTGAAAGAAAAATAATAATAAATTTCAGCAGCGTGCCTGTGAAAACAGCTGATTCTCTGGACCATTAAAATGTCCCGTATTTATAAACAAAGGAGGGCTTTAGTTTTTCTTGTCCTAGAAAAACACACTGGAACATTTCACCACCGTTTTCTTTCACTTTAATTAGCAAGGAAAGGGGGAATGTCAAGGAGCAATTATACAAAATATATACTGTGCTGATTAGGGATTTCTATTCTGCACCGTGGAGAAGGCAGCTTGAAGTTCACATTAAATCTCTCTCCCCCTCTAATGAGATATGCCTTATCCAATCCAGAAAGATACAATTAACACAGGAAAGAATGCAGCCACTTTCTCAAGGGAAAAAGAAAAGAGAGGAGGAAGGAAGAATTCATGTTAAAAGGTGAAGTATGAAGGGCTGATCCTCCAGATTCTGAGTATGAACCTGACTCAAAAGAAACATCCTGGACCAATCCAGAGCTTTAAACAAGCCTACAGCCTAACAGGGCCCAATCCTGGCCCTGAACACTTGCGGGATCCAGCCTGAAACCAGCTCTCCTTCCCCCTGGAAGGGCTGAGCCCACCTGCCTCCCCTTGCCCGGGTGGTGGTTGTTGTGGGACTGGGGAATTGAAGGGTGAGGAGCCTGGAGGTTGGGTGGGAGGGCTTAAAAGCACCTCGTAAGGCCAGCACCATGGCAGGCTGTGCTGTCTGGGGGCTGCAGAGCCAGGGGCAGTCCTGGCCAGACCTTGGCTACCCCACGGGGACATATGTGCTCTGGGGCCATGAGCCTTGCATCACAGCCCAGCCTTTACTGCTCATTTACATTACGTCAGGGTATTTTGGGTTTTTTCCCCCCACATTTGTTATTATTTTCATTTGCAGAGGCAGGGCATCCCCCACCTCCCCTTGCCCCTCTCCCCTCCGCGCAGCCCAGGGGTGGGCAGAGGGTCCCGCTGGGGCCGGCTGGAGCGTGCACTCCTCCAAATCCTTCCTCAACGTATAGTGGGGTCGGGGGGGGGATAAAAAAAAAAAAAACCAGCCCAGGAACATAAATTGGACACAGAAGGGCAGATGCAGACTGAACAGGAAGCGCTGGCCCGAGGCGAAATGAAACAGCTGTTGCCATTGTTCTGCCTTTGCAAACTCCACACGGCTGGGGCTGCGGGAGCAGCTGTTAGCAATTACCGCACATGAAAAGAAGGGCACAGGATTAGGCAAGTGACGAAAAAGCAAGGGGACCACTAGATTTATCACTGGCGGAGCAAGGCAGCCCCTCTCTGGAGAGCACTGCGACCCACAGGCCAAGGCCTGCCTGCCCCACAATGGCTGCCCTGCCGCCCCCAGCCCCCTGGCGCGGAGCAGGGCCCATGGGGGATGTTCCTGCCAGGAGGTGTTGGGCGAAGGCGATGGGATCCAGCCACAGGGATCAACCCGCAGGGTGCCATGGGGAGCCCAGCTCGGCCACCCAGCATTGCGGGGGTCCACCGCACACCTTCACTGCTCCTTGGCGGTGGCAGCTTGATCCCCTCCCGAGGGATCCCACCGGGAGTGGAGGGAGCCGGGCTAAACCTACGGACAAATTCCATCTCCTCCCTTTGTACGAGCAGGAAAAAAATAAGCAAATGAGACACAAGCTTCACATTCCTTGTGAAATTTCTTCGGCTCTTCCATATAACCAGTCTTTTAAAATAAATAAAATAAATCAAAATAAAATAAAAACTCTCACAGCTTTCTCTTTGCAAGGAGTGATGAGTATAAGAAAGGTCTGTCAGAAGGTAAAGCATGTGTTTGCCATCTTAGCCCCTGATATGGAAACCATATGCTTAAATACACTACCAAACATACTCAATATAACACTCTTTTTTATTAAAGGTGGTTTCTAATCTATCCACCTTCCATCCACTGGTGAGTCTCAAAGAGGTCACGTATTCCTCATTGCAACTATCAATACATATTTGGGGTAAATTAAACTCCAAATAGACTGTTTCTGATTAATATTGCAAGGGGAGCAAGAGGCCATCTTATTTTCCCTTACTGATAAATTAAAAGAACTGTAATGGGTGATTTCTGCAACCTGTAAAAGGGCAATACCATCTGTGACTCATTTAGTGTCACTTTAAAGAAAATTTATTTGATTAATTTGGGCAAAGCATAGAAAGAATATAGATTTATTTTTTTTAACTCTACCACTAAGGAGAAAGAAGCAGCAGAAGAAGAAAGCCCTGACCCAGAATTCTGGGAATGAAAAATGCCTGAAGCATTATTAGAAGTGCAGAGGTTGCTGGCTTGCTCTTGAGGTAGCTGGGGTTTGCCCTGCCAACTGTAAGACCTCAACATGAGAGAGCTCTAACAGGGCCCACGTCACAGGAGGAGGAACAGGCCAGAAGCAAAACATGAAAACATGCAGAACCAAGATTTAGGCTGCTCCATTGCTCCGCTCTTTGAGAGTCAAAAGGAGCCAACCAGCCATCCCACTGGAGTGACAGTAGCAAAGGTGCACACAAGAATATCTCCTTCAGGTTGTGCAGCCAAATGGGTTATGTTAAATGGGCTGTTAGTTAATTCAGCACCTGAAAGCACCGATGAAGAAGAGTAGGGAGAAAAAAGAGGGAGAAAGGATGGCAGTTTCTCATCCTTCAAACTGGGGGTGATGGTAGCAACCACAATGTTACCACCTCTGTCTGGTCTGACAAGCAGGGAGTGGAGGAAAGATCAAAAGCAAGTGGAAATCAAAAGGATTAAGATATTGAAATTCTTCTGTTTTGCCACAGGCTGTCACCCTAGCTCCACGTATTGCTCAGCCAGGCAGGAACACTCTGTGCTAAGCAAAGAGGAACAGCTCTAGAAGTCCAGAAGTTTGCTCTTCTTGAAATTTAATTTGTCTGCAGGTTACCCACAACCTCAACTCCCCTGCCTGCAATTTGGAGAATAATATTAAATAGTAATGATAATAAATACTAATAAATTAATCTTTATAAGTGATGCCAAATTCCACGGGGGCTGGGCTTGGCAAGAGCAGTCTGCCTCAGATGTGGAGTATCTAATGACATCTTTACTGTTGCAGGGTTTGCACATGGCAGATGGAGATGTCGTTTGCACTTTGACACAGGCTAAGTTACTTAGAACTGCTGATCTAACCAGAGGCTCACTTTGGGCCAGCCTGAGCCTGGCCAAACCTCATTTAAATCAAAGGATGAATTTGCCTTAAAGTCTCTGGACTGCTTTCCATTCACCCTGGGAAGAGGCAGGAGGCAGGCCCGCTCAGCTGAAGGTAAAGCACCAGGGCTGATCTGCTGAAATCGTGAAGGATCTCTCATTGACTTCAGCGAGTCGTACAGTGGGACCTTGGCAAGCCTGGTGCTCTGCTTGGTTATTTGTACTTGATGATCCCTTACCATTCCTCCTTCCTCTCTTCTGGGCTATCCTAAAGTCACTCATTTTGTTTTGTAGAGGTTGGATTCTGAGGTCTCTGCTGGCTTCTCAAATCCTTCACGAAGGTTGTTAAAGTGCTTAACCTCTCTGCAATCAAAGGGGATTATATAGCCGTACTGGTCCAAGGATCTGGGCCCAAAAGAGTTAGGTACCTCTGAGGATCTGGATATTCCTTACAAGCTGTGACTCATCCAATTGTGTTTTCATCATCACTAACATCAGCCCTGGGACAATCCCATGGGAAGTTCTCCATCACTCATACCTAGCATGTGCTGCCTCTTCCTCTGCTGAACTCTTCATGAGTCGGTTGGAATGCATCCCTAAAGATACTCAAGTGGCTCACTCCCCTTTGAATATCTTGGACAAAACCACCCTTTCCAGATGGAAAGAGGATAAGGCTAGTACCGGTTTCGTAACTTGCTGTGGAAAACATAGATGGACCTTCAAGCTGCAAATGAGAAGAGAAGAAAATGGGTGAATTTTTTCAGGGTGTTTTTGGAACAAAGCAGTAAGAATTTCTAAAACACGATAATGCAATGTTTGCTCTTCTAAGAAAAGGGCAGAAACCTGAGCAACACTCATCAGGGTATCTTACTGTTGAAGATCTATTTTGTTTTAAAATACTGCTCATCACATAGGTTGGGTTTTCTGGTTAATAGTAGCTTAATTTGTGCCTAGCTTACTAACAACTAACACCCATTCTAACTTATCCAAATACCCTTACTTGACTTAATGGTCAAATCTCCACAGTTGTCTGGCCTTCCTGTGATTTACGCAAAGAAAGATCTGATGAGTCCGTCATGCTTTTCAGTTCCTTTCACCACTGACTTCAGGAACCTCAGTGTTGAAGAAGCTGAGAACCTGAAGCTGCTCAAGCCATTCAGTTATGTCTTTCATACACAAACTGCTCAGACTTGTTTTGTTTTTCCCAGTGGCTCTTTACTCTGAACTGGTCTGGCTTTTTCAAGTGGAAGCTGGGTACAGGGACCTAGGATTGTTACTGGATGTGTTTCTCTAAACTTGATATTTAAAAATGGGGTCTGCTGGTGCAGGAGAAAATAATTTTCATAGTACTTGGCTAATTAGACTTTTTTAAAACACTGGAGTTAAAAAAAGAAAAAAAGAAAAGAAAAAGAAATAAAGAAAAAGAGAAAACCACCCAGAATTAAATTTGACTTTATGGTAAATTACTTTCACCTGGGAACTATGTATTGTTAAATACGTACATGCTACCAGTACAGGCTCCTGACCTTTGAGTATGATGTGTATTTCTTTGTGCTATTGCAACACACCACACACAGGCAAACCTCCTGTCTAACTGCGTCTCCAGTGGAAGACTTGCAGGTAGCGTAGTGGCTTGGGAATTAAATCTTAGTTTTTCCTTCCTCTTCACTTCTCTTTCCTTTCTTCTATTTCCTTTATTTTGTTTTCTGCTATGTGAGCCTTTAGTCAGCTATCCCACATATACAGTCATCACTGGGACAGCTTTAAGCACAATACATGGGCATGTCTGGGCACTGCGTTAATACATCTTGTTGTCTCTCTAGATTATCCTCTGTTACTGTAATTCATAAATCCAGCCCTTTGTGTACTTGCTTCCATTCTGAAAATGTAATATCACTGCTAATTAAACAGTGTTTTAAGAAGTTGGCTGATAGCTCCTTGCAGCATCTAGGAATTAACCTTGCCTGGGAGCAAGCTGCTGGTTGAGGCTCCAGTGAAGCTTAGATAAAGGCGGGGAAAGGAAAAGACATCAAAGAACTAGTCACCACCAAAACCTCATCCTCCACAAATTCTAGGTGTGGAAATGTTTTTCAGCCATAGGGATCCTCCCTCCACTGGATTTCCAAATAACTATAATCATCAGAATTCCCTTTCTCACCTCCCCCTGGCCTGATTATCCCATCTTTCTCATTTGAACTTGCTTGTTATGAGCAATACATTCATGTCCTCCATGCTTTATTACCTTGGTCCCAAAAAGGCTTAATTTGGTTCAGATGCTGCTAATTTAACAATGCAAGGCTTTGGGACAGCATTGTCCTGGTGGGCTGCTTTCACCCATGAACAAGGTTTTGTTCCTAACCTTAAAAGGTCTCCTTGGGATTTGTTTCATGTGTCCTTTCCTGGAGCTCCCCCAGATACCATGGGGCAATGCTGGTGCACGCAGAGGACAGAGCTGTCTTGGTGGCTGACCAGTGCTTGAAATCCATGTCAGCTTTGAGAATCTACCATTCAGCAGCTTCTGATTATTTTTCTCCCACAATGAAATATGCTTCTTAGCAGAAAGCATGAAATAAACAAAGAAATCACAACCCAAATCCAGCTCTCTCTGAGGAGCCTCATGTCAAAATCCAGATACCAAAATCACTAATCATTCTGGCTATAACTTTTAGGATGTTGACAGAGCATATAATCTGTGATAAAGAGTGCAGTATGGTTATACAGTTGAGATAAGGAAATGATTTAATTCTGAAACAGATAAGAAGGGTAAATTTCAAGGGCTACACAGGGAGTTCATCCAGCTCTGAGGGTGGAAAAGTATCACTCCTGAGTATTATTAATGCACCTGGATTCTTTGTTCTCTCTGCTTTTTTTTTCCTTTTTTTTCTTTCTTTTTTTTTCTCCCCAAATTCTTAATAATATGTGTGGAAACTTATTAAACTTACAAATCAAGACTTGGGGTTAAAGGCAACCCTGTCTAACTATCTTATTATTTATAAAAAGATTATTATTAAACATCTTACAGAGAAATTCTGAACCAGTGCAGAATCTGAAAAAAAAGTGCAGAAAAAAATGGCTAATGTGTCTACTTTTTAATTAAATGTAAATATAATTTGTAAGGCTTAGGGGTTTTAAACAGAGAAAATTTACTCTGCATAATTTCCTTTCTGGTTAACCTTCTAGACAGAAGTGTAAGTAGGGTTATTCAGAAGAATTTTGTAGCTATTAAGCCAGTTACTGCCTCCGGATCCGTTGTTGCAGATGACTTCGACACATCCAAGGTTTCACCTGAAGTTCCTAATTTACAGTGACGACACAGCAATTTTAAGCACTAAACCAAACTTTGTTAAACGACCTAGTTTACAGCTTGTTTGGCATGTCAGCAGACTTTTCATCTTTATTACTGCAGACAGATAGCAAGGCTCTTATCTGTACATACCTCATCAGAATGGCTCAAACATGCAAAAGTGAATTCTTGCTTATTTTAATGTGACAAGTAAATATAGAGCAGTTACAAATACAAAGGCAGGATAAATATGCCTGACAATACAGCAATGCCTAAATTACTGCCAGCTTAGTATTAAAAGTTCTGTCGTGGTTTCTGGTTCAAAGAGTCCCATAAAAATCAGAGTTAATTTAAAACTTAGCCATCCATGGGAGTATTTCTCATTCGCACAATACAGGCTCTCTTGTACAGGTCTCTTTGTATGTTTCAGCTATGGAGCAATTTTGAATTTCAGTTCAAGAAAGTACCCATATTCATTCCAGAAAAGTAATTAAGCATGTGCTTAGCTATGTGCCCATAGCCTATCATTATTTCACCTGTCACAGCTTTTTGGGCCAGTTATTTCATTATTTGCATTCATTTTTTTTGAAGGCAACTAATTCCTAACAAGACTGTGATACCAGGTTACGCTAGATCAAATGTTGTAAAACACTATTGATTTTCATA
Source organism: Falco rusticolus (assembly GCF_015220075.1). Taxonomy (NCBI): domain Eukaryota; kingdom Metazoa; phylum Chordata; class Aves; order Falconiformes; family Falconidae; genus Falco; species Falco rusticolus. The sequence goes on from NC_051195.1 coordinate 37,170,403, forward strand.
CCAGATCATGATGCAGCCAATATGAAGAGTCCACCAAGCATCACTGCTCAGAGAGACTTGAAAGTCCTGACCCACCTATGAAAATCCATGGAAATCTTTCCATAATTTCGTCAGAAGAGTCACCCACCAGCCCTTAACAGGCAAGAGGAAGGAAGGAAGGGAAGGAGGCAGGGAGGCAGGGAGGCAGGGAGGAAGGAAGGAAGGAAGGAAGGAAGGGAGGGAGGGAGGGAGGGAGGAAGGAAGGAAGGAAGCGGGGGAGGGAGGGAGGGAGGAAGGAAGGAAGGAAGGAAGGAAGGAAGGAAGGAAGGAAGGAAGGAAGGAAGGAAGGAAGGAAGGAAGGAAGGAAGGAAGGAAGGAAGGAAGGAGGGAGGGAAGGAAGGAAGGAAGGAAGGAAGGAAGGAAGGAAGCGAGGGAGGGAGGGAGGAAGGAAGGAAGGGAGGGAGGGAGGGAGGGAGGGAGGGAGGGAGGAAGGACTGAAGGCTATGGCTACCAGCATGCTCATGGTCCCCAACCCTACAGAGGCCCTGCAGGAGATCAGATACAAAGGATCACCAAGCTGATCTACAGGTTTGCAGGCTGGCTGTCCAGTGAGCATGGGGACCACCAGTACCCCAGGGACAATACCCTCCCCCATGGGCAGGTTTCTCTGAACACCGCACAGTTCCAGTAATGGAAGAGATTCTTCAGTCAATGCTGTCAGAAATAAAAGGTATTTTCACCAAATGGAGAGAGCAAAATAGCTGTTCCCAACTCATATTCAGTTGTACAATTACTGTCAGAAGGGACCTCTGGGGATCTCCAATCTAAGCTCCTACTCAGAGTAGGGTCAACACTGAATTCAGACCAGGATGCTCAGGGCTTTGTTCATCTGAGTCTTGAGAACCTCCAAGGATGGGAATTTTGCAACCTTTCTGCCCTGTTCCACTGCCCAATTAGCCCAGCACTTTTGTGCCATGGGTGCCACCGTTCTCCTCTCAGAACAGCAGGACCGATCCTAGCCCAGCTTTCAGGCAGCTTGGTCCCAGCTTTTGGTTGCCTGCTATTCTGCAGCTGCCTGCTGTTACCATCTACTTCCCCAGCTTTTTCCAAAACCCTGCTGCGGCTTACATGCCGTTTCTAGCTCACCCTCCAGAGCCCTGCAGAAGCCAAATAGTTCCTAAGTAGGAACTGCTGGCCCTTCCCTTTCCCACACCAGAGAGACCTTTCCTGGCGCGCCGTCATACGGCTAACACATGCTGTGTCTACACTGCCAGGAAGCTGTGATCCAGAGCGCTGCTCTCAGCTTGATCCCGGTGGCGGGGAAGTGGCTGGAGTACGTCTCAGGTCCCCACTGCCCACCTGCTGGGTTCCTTCCCACCGCAGTGGGGTGGGAAGGGCAGAAGGTGTAGGCTTGTGTCTGGTCCTGGCACAGAGCAGGCTGTGCCTAGGTGCATACCCAGCGCAGAGCAGGAGAACTTCCCTACATTGCACATTTTACTGTAGCCTCTGTGCCCAGAAACAGGACAGGGCTGGCACCAGATTAGTCGGAAAAGGAGGAAGGGAGGTCTGGCAGAGATGAATGCTTGTGGCCTTCTCTTTTCTAAAAAAATATCTTGTGCTGCTCCTTCTCTTAACCTAATGAGCTGGGGCTCCAGGCAATAGTTTTGGATGCCTTTCCCTGAAACCAGTGTCTTTCTCAATGGGATGTTTCCTCCTCAGCCCTCTCCCAGTTTTAAGCCAGGTCCTCCAGTCTCAGTGCACCCTTGCTTAACTGGAACTTAACCCATGGAGGGAAACCAGGACTTGCCAGCCTGGAAAAGCAATCCCAGGGCTGTGCTCCAGCCCTCTGCATGGCAAAAGGGACTCCATGGTGGGTGCTCTTTCTCTGGACCTCCTACCACCAGGGGAAGAAAGGAGAACCTCGTTCCCAGGTTGCCGCAAAGTCTTGAAGAAGTCCTTTCCCATATCCTCCCCTCTGAAGAAGGCAAGCAGGAGCCCACTGTGAGGAGTCACCAAAAGCCTCTGTCAGGCTTGTGGAGGCTCTGCTGCAAAAGAAAACACCTTTTCTCTGCAAGGGGCAGGGAGTCAGGACACAGAAAGACATGTTCCCAGATGCTCGTCTGGAGAGACCGGCAGGGCTGTTAGGAGGAGGAGGCGGAGGAGGAGGAGGAGGAGGAGGGTGTGGGAGAGACGGAGGCTAGCCTGTGATCTGAGTGTGAAAGAATCCACAGTTGAGTAGGATCAATAAAACAGTGCCAAGGCTTGCGATGAAGGGAGCAGAGAATAGGATGGTGGCGAGTAAAAGAGAAGGAGCCCCCCTACAGCTCCTGAGAAGAGAGGGGTAGGTAAAAAGGGAGCTCTGATACCACCAGGCCCACAGGAGACTCAATGGGTTGTCTCATTATTATGGTGAACAGAGAGAGCTCATGAGCTGGGAAAGATAGGAAGCTTTTATTTATTTTTTTTTTTAAAGACTGCAGCCTCTAGGAGGGTTTTTGCAGCTCAAACGCTTTTATTTAGTGCCAATTACTTATACAGGGTCTGCATTATTCCCGTAATCAGTCTAAATGAAAGTCAAACATGAAAGATTCCTAACAATGAGCTAATTGGAATGCCATTACCATTTAGATTTAATAAGGTATTTGTAATAATAAACTTGCCTCAGTCTATAGAGTTGTCTTATTCCTGCTCAGATCTTGCAAGAGTGTAAGAGTTGATATTTGTCATTCGTTCTGCAGGACACTGGGTATAACCTTCAAAATGTTTTAGTCTTGCAGTGCTTAGAAAATGTCAGGGATGGAAACAAAATCTATAGCCTGCTATTGTTCTGGCTCTGTCTAGCTCAGAGTTAACAGGAATTGTGTTAAAACTCAACAGTAGATTATATCCCACATATCTTTCTTTATTTGAAGCCCAAACATCTTGTGGCTTAAAATGAGTCACTCGGTGTCCTCTTATGTAGTTTCATTCATTATTTGCATTGAGGTCTTGCTGAGGAACTTCAGTTTGGTTCCAGCGCTGCTAGGTACTACAAAAGCACAGCCTTGCATAGCTTAAGATCTAAGCAATTAAGTCAACGCAAGCTCTATCTTGAAGCCAAGATGTCCCATCTACAGAGGTAAAAGCTAATTAGAGCTCCATGCATACTTACTTTTGAGAACAGTTCACACAAAAAAGAAAAAATTCTTGCTTTACCTTTATGGGCAAGTTGTTTTCACATAAAGCATATGTGGGCTCAAAGACCTGGTCTCACTGTGCAACAGGGAAGTTTTATCAACTGTAGTTCATACTACAAAAGCAAGGCATAATCTTGGTAAACATTTCTTCTATTATGAAGGTAAAGAGCTTGGTATGAGCACTTTGTGCAGGCTGGGGAATAGACTGAAAAGGCAGAGGTCGAGCAGGTGTGTGTGTACATGTAGGAAGTAGAACGATAAAGCTAAATCAGCCAAAAGCCAACAAAGACTTGAGGCAGCACGGACGATATGGAAAACAGCGTGCTGGAGGCATCCTTTAAAATCAACATATTGCTTCTCCCTCCCTCTTCTCACCCCAGGAAGGTGCTACAGGGATTTCTCCTCCTAAAGAGATCCAACAAACAGCCAAAGGGGCAACAGAATTCTTAATTCCTGTTTTAATAGGGGGGAAAAAAAAACCCCCATCAAATTTCCTAGTGGCATATCTCAGCATGAAGAAGCATTACCTATCCGATAAACTGTGCTGCCGTTAGCTGCAGATGAATTATGTTCTGCTGACACTCTGTGGTCTCAGCAACTAGTCCTGAATGATCTGACTCAACAGAAAACTTTGCACAATAGCTCAAATAAACGTCAAATAGTTGGAAACTGGCAAAGATAATGGAAATTTGGAATGTTCCTTTATGAGGACAGTCTTTTAATGCAATCTGACACTGGAGATTCAGCTGAACATTCATAACGTCCAGGAAATTCTAGGCACAGTTGGTAAAATGACTGATACTCTTTTAAACCTACTTTTTTTGCTCAAAACTGTATGCACTTCATGCCAAAAAGTTTTTCAGAAACATAGGCCTACAATCAATGGCCTTAAGTTAACCATATGCCTGAGCACTGTGCTGGATTGCTGGAGAAGGGCAAGGAAGCATGAAAATCAATAGTTTCCCTGGATGTTTTCAGAGAAGTCAGTTCGTCTAAGAGTTAAAACGTAAGCCTAAAATTCAAACATTCTTGCTCTTGATGTTCTCGTTAAATTACCTCGTCTTTTTCTGATTCACTTTGCACATTAGAAAAAAACGATGCTTGATATTTAGATCACAGCAACGCTGTGAAGCTTAATTTTTTTGAGAGGTGTTTTGGGATCTTTGTATGAAAAGTGCTATAAATATATACATTCTTAGTAGTATTTAATTTACTTCCTTTACAATTCCTTTGAGCCAACACATGTTGCCAAAAATGCAATATTCTCTAAGATGTCTTTTATTCTTATATCTGTCTGGAGTCCAGGACACATCCCAGCCTTATAAAGCATCCGATATTGATGTATCTGTATGCAGTATATATATATATATATAGCTAACACGATCAGATGCTTTTTTCCCCCCTGCAGGAACCCAGGCTTGCTCAATGTACAAGATGGACGTGCTTAGCAACTGAGGCAGCTGTTCAGTTTTTATTTTTATGCTCATTGTTTGCTGTGCGACCACATGTCTCATAGCATACCATCCAACCTTTGTAGTGAATCAGACAAGGCTCCACCATAACTCACTCACTTGGAGTATCCAACTCCGCCTCACTCCCTGTTCAACATACATAAGTGATCACGTAATCAGGGACTGGATCATAAGAAAACTTAACTTTGTCATTTCCGAACTTCATTTTCCAGCCTCAGATTTTCTTTCCATGGGAGTTTTTATTGAGAATACCGTTGAGCTTATTAAGATCAAAATAACCCCCTGAAGAATCGCATCACATGACACGATCCACCACTGTCCTGCAGAAAGGAGAACATCTGCAGCCGAGCACCAGCCAGGCCCCTTCCCTGAGTTACTGACACAACCAATGTACCTCCAGGGCCACTCATTCTTCTCTTTTGCATCGTGTTACAGAGTACATGCCAAATAGACTTTCATTAAGTTTCCTAATGAAGTTTGCAGCAGATGTGCCTGTGCAATAAGATGTCGACTTTTCAGTGTTTGATAATAACAAGATTATCACCTCTGCTTCCCCTGTTTGGGGGAGTTGGGGGGCAGATGTATAAGGTATCGCTATTTTTTAAATTCCCTGGATGTTTGAAGTAATGGATTTTCACCCATTTTACAAAAGGACTTTGTTAATTGTTTCTACCACTGGAGCTAGTATAGACACCTTTTAAGCTCATTAAGTTAGGCTGGCTCACAACTCAGTAGTTGAATCTTTCCTGTAGTTTCTAAATAGAATAACCCAAATAGCTTTCACTGGTTAACCAAGCAATGTGGGACTAGACCAGAAGAATAGAGAAATTTTAGTTTGGGAGCAGACTGGAGAAGAACAGAGAAATCACAGCACTGAATGCAGAACCTTTTGCATCTTCAAAGCCAAACACATACAAGGAGGTGGCAAGAAAGCAACAATTTGCATATAGGCAGAACAAAAGGCCGAGGGCTGTAGCCTGCAAAAGTTTACACACACTTATCTTTACACTTATGATTAGGCCCAGTAGTTTCGGCAGTGCCTTGTCTTCAGGATGCTTCTGAGCAACATTAGACTGTTGCATTAGCACGCACTGTGTTAAACTGCTGCAGAGAGCAAACTCCAGGAGTGACTGAAGCATGCTGCCGAGGGTCGCACGCTCAGCTATTACTGCAGGTAATGCTCTGCAGGCAGGAGAGACTCTTGTCCCCCACTTGGTAGAAGCTGTGGTATTATATAATGAGCATTTACGCAAGCATGGGTGGTATTTTTACATCTCAGAGCCCCGAGTTTAAATCACGTAGATGGAGGGGACTGGTGCTGGAGAAGAGAGGGGAGAAGGGGGTAAGTCCCTCGCAAGTCAGGGCAGGGAAGCACCTAGAGAATGATATCTGCAACAGCTGACCGGGCACGAATAGCCTGAGAGCTGGAAGCCGCTGGAGTCAGGCAGTGCTTGTCACAGTATCCCATCTTGCATCCCGTCTCGCCCAAGCACCAGGAGATCCATAGGAGCAGACAGTATTTTTGCTGACATTGCAGCTGCAGGTCCTTTGTCTACACTGTAACCGTCACTTTGTGTTTCCCGTGTTGTTGTCCCGTTGCCATTCCCCAAGGTACCGTCCGCCTTTTGACACCCCGTTCCTGAAAGGACTGCATACCTCCATGCACACCCTGCGTGATGCCCTGCCACAAAATGCATATTGCATTAAGCAAAGGCAGTGCTCGGATCTGGAGGTTCTGGGTCCTTGACCACGGTCCCCATGTCATTGGGGTGCCCCTAACCATCTGTCTTTACCGTATGAAGCACAATGGGGCCCACTATTCTGACTGGGGCCTCTAGGATCTCTTCTAATGTAAATAGTAATGACTATAATTATTAATCATTACTGTGATTATACGATTATAATTAATAATCATAATAATGAATCATTATAATTACTCTACTAAATGACAAGCCCTGCTTCCTCCAGCGAGCTTCGGAAGCACAAAGAATGAGCAGTTGTGTATATTTAGTGAATCTCAGACACTTCTGTACTTACAAGTCCAAGTGTCTCTGTTTGTTTTAAGGACTTCCACATTGTATTTCATTTAGAAATCTGCAGCTGCCTTGAAATGTGACCAGTGGAGTGCTGCTACCATATGCAAGGTCCTTCACTTCAAATCCAGCAGAGTCATGAGCAAACAGAGATTGGCAAGGGGAAGGAATGTGCATATGGCTATTACTTGAGGGGTGGAGAGCCAGATATGCCTAATACTGCATTTTTCCATCTTAGATTTACAACTGAAAGTAATTCAGTTCATTGAAGAGCATTTTCAGAAAGCCCAAATAAAACAGCAAATGTCAAGGCTGCAGACGCTCAAGAGAGAGACAGTTTGTCGTGCCCCATCGCTCGGCTCTTGGAGGCATTGGGCATGACTACTTCGGTGCTATTAGCTCAGGACTGGGGAGGGGAATGTATAAAAAACATTGATGCAATTTTTAAACTGCACTGAAGGTGCAGGGGTTTTCTCCCTTGATGATGAGCATGCCCCAAGCCCAGGTGGCTAAGACATGCTATCTGTGAGGCTCGGTATTTTACATGAAATATCTGAAATCTGGTGAGCAGCACATGGCTGCTTCGTGACTCGTGGCAGAGGGTGTGGGACGAGTGCCCTTGGGGAACCTGCTGGAGTCACTGTGTATATTGCATAGTTACCTTCAGTTACTGGGCTGGTGTGAGTCACCAAACTCCTTCCCAAGCATAAAGAAACAGATCTTGCAGAATGTAATATCCACCCAGGAGATGTCATTGTTTAGGATTAACATTTCATTCCAGCATGCTCAGAAGGGGGACCCCACAAGCATAGTGGCAAAGTAGAGGAATCCTGTCAGGTTTTTAAGGCAAAATGTTTGCTAAGGGTTAGTTGATATGATTAGGTTCAGTGCTGGTGTCTTTAAAATCTTATTATCTCTTGGCATAACTGGGCATGTGTATTTCTGAGTTATTGTGGTAATTGCTGTAACAAGAAGGGTGCAGTTAGCAAAAGAACTGCTGTTGCCATTTCCATGTTACTGAGTACAACGATAGTGTAGGAAAACTTTCTCATTGCCTTCTAAGTTGTTGACCTCTTCATATCTGTGATATGTTTTGGAAGGAAAGGAGTAGGAAAAGGGCCTATATCTGTTTCTGTATCAGGAATGAGCCTGCACACAGCTCTCCAAATTTAGCTACACTAGTGGAAAATGAGAACATATGTGCAGCAGCTCCTCTGTAAGCAAAGTAAAGAAAAAAACAAAGCTGATTGTTAAGAACATTAAAGAGTGATCATTTGAGCTACTCATAATCAACAAAGTCTACTTTAAGTGTGCATTGTTTTAAGATCAATATGTGGGTCTAGGATTAGGCAAGCAGAAAAATGAAGGTTTGATTTTATTTTAATATCTTTGCTATGTAAATATTGAAAGGTTAGACTTTCCAGAGAGGGTACATGCAGGGTACCACTGGGATACTGAGCGGTCTGATGCTGACTGTAATCCCCTTCCAGTGATAACCTGTCCAGTGGCAGGGGGACACCTGAGGGGCAGAGTGCAAGTGCATCCTCAGCCACTTTGTGCAGTGGCACCAGCCATCACCCCATGTGAGGCAGGGCCATTCCTGCTGTTGTTTACACCTCTATTCAGAGAAAATAAAATCTTGTGAGCTTAGAAAAAGAAACAAAAAAGATAAATAACTGATATGGCTTAGTTATAACAACCCCTCTCGGGTCTGAACTTGGAGCAGAATTTAGCCATTACTTACCATATTCCTATTTGCAATGGTTGATAGGCACTAGGTATTTTAAGTGAGGAATAAAAAGATGAAGACATAAATCCTGAAGGTTTTTTAGTGTCTAATTCCATCAGCTAGTGGCTGGAGCCAGGGACCAAAATAACTGCCTTGGCCTGGGCTCAGGAGTCTCCACTGAGAAAGCAGTATTCCTTCAGGGAGAGGTCCTGAGAAATCCCAAATGAACAGCCAATAGTGGGGCAAACACCCAGTGCCTTCAGGCAGGATGGATTTTTTATAGCACATGCTCTGAGGTGGTGGGAGCATGAAGGAGATGGGGCCTCGGGCAGTCAGAGCTTCTTCAACCAAATATGTGGATGTACAGATGATTTAATTACCAGACTGTTTAGGAGAATTTCTAATCTCTCTTCAACCACTCATACTGACATCTCTGATGTGTGATACCATTTAGATTGAAAAGAGAATCCATTTAAAGCCTAAATACTCCAATTACTTTTTTAGATGCCTGGGAGCAGCTCAGAGTTCAAGCACATGATGCTCTTAAAACCTTACTAAATTAGAGGCCATGGGGTGGGGGGTGAGGAAAAGAATGTTAAAGTACATTATGTTTTGAAGGATGTGGTTTTCAAACTGACATGAATGATTTTTTAACAAGAAGTGTAACCTAATATGGGTCAAGGTTTCCAAACTGAGGTGTATGTCATGCCAGATAGATGCAAGAAAAAAAAAAAAAAAAAGAAAAGAAAAAAACGAACAGGATAGCTCAGCTCCTACCCTGACTGTGTGACAACCTCCTGTCAACATCTGGCAGTTCCTTGCAGGACGCAGGAGCTCCCAAACACTGCTCGCAACCTCCCTTCAGAGCTCCAGCTTGCAGAGCGCTGTGTGGGCGCCTTAGCCTGCAACTGCAGCTTGAATACAGCGAGGAGGGGGGAAAGGCTTTCAGACTGATTCTTCCAAACCACTTGAGGCTGCCAGTTAGGTTTTGTGATTCACAAATTTGCTCTCTTGTTATAAATAAACATTTCTTTTCATGATAGTGTCACAGGGACTGGGCTTGAGAGCCTTGCTAATTTTTTTTTTCTTTATTCTTGGCATATCAGTACAGTTGAAAGACACACGCTCTTGCCTCCTTATACTTTTTGCCAAGCCACAACCACAAACCATCCTTACAACCCCAAAGCGCTTTTGGCAGTTGTGACATAGAACGTATGGCTCATGTGGTAAAATGTGCTGGCAAGTTCCCGATGGGCCCCATCCAGCCATCACTTATGCAAAGAATTTGATGCCAGATAGCAGCTGTTGTGCTGAGGCTGCTCAGTATCACACTAATCGGTCCTGTCTCATCCTTTCTTTTCCCTTCCCTGTCTCCACCTGCTGTTTTCTTTCCCTTTTTATTTTTTCCCCACTCTGTTTTTTGCATTTTATCTTAATACTGGAAGTGCTCTGGGGCAGGGACCATCCTTTTGTTCTGTGTTTGTCTCTTGCCGCTGAGTCTGCTTGCCTAGCACAACAGCCGTGCAAACGGTAATGCCAAAGGGTCCAGCTGGCGCTCGATGATCTCTGGCAGGTTGCGTGGTGAGTGACCTGAAAGCTGACTGCTGTGGGTAAAAAACACAGCTCCAGGGAACCTTTTAATGAACTTTTTGAAGGTAGGGTAGCACTGCTTTACCTAACTGAAAGTATTTGCATAGCAGAGGCCTGACCGGTTTCTATTTTGGCTGCCTGCGTGTGTTGCATGTTTTTGTTTGGTAGTTGCTAATGTTTCTGATCTAAATTGCAGAACATGTTTTTGGCTCAGGAAAGTTGCCCGACAGACAGCCTTAAGGGAATAGTTTGCTCAGAAACAATGGCAGTCTGCATCTTCTCCAGAACATGTCTGACGGCAAGAAAGGTGCTTGGAGCTGAAGGTGGAGTTCGTCGCTGGTTCAGGTGCAGTCTCCAGTCTGACACGGCTGAAAAGGAAGGCTACGTGTGAGCAGATGTGTATCTGCAAGCACTTTAACTTTCCCATTCTTTTCAGCAAGCTTCCCTGGCTACTGGCAGGTTTTGATGAAGGGTAAGTAGGAATCTGTAGCTAGAGCTATAGTTCCTTACGCCTTGTCTGAGCCTCTCCAATCGAAGGATAATAGATGAGGGATCAGTGTCTATTAAAAGAGTTGGAAAAATCAGGAAAAATAAATCTGATGTGATTGAATCCCTCTGAAGCCTCCGTTTTCTTCCTTCATTTTGACCGCAGGTACAGGTTATATGGCATTGTTGTCGGAAAAGGAATCTGGTAGTCAACTCCCTCCTCCGAGCTCACATGGCCATTTTTTGATGACTTACTAACTATTTAATTGTTCTAAGTATGGAAGGAGGTTTTCTATAGGAAGTATTAATGAAGCATTGTTCATAGTGACGCAGTAGCTCAGAGACTAAGTATTGCAATGTAATTCCTAAATTGCGTACGCGAGACACCTCCACTGTGACTGCACATCCTGCTTCTGCAGCTTGTCCTGGGATTTGCTTTCTGACACTCTTGATGGTTCTGCCTCTATACCAAATAATGTATAGCACTGCATGGTGATACACTTTTTAAGACTGTAGAAAAGCACAAGATGAGAAACACTATTTGAAAGCTAAACGCGATCATTAGATCATCATGCACTAAGGTTTAAGATTGCACTCTAAGAGACATTTTACCACTTACATTAGCCAAAGCAGAAAACAGGTCATAATAGTCAGTACGCAGCAGTTAGGAGTGTCATTTTGTCCTTGGCTTCACCATTTCTCACCTATTGCTTCCTGTAGTTTTGGCACTTTCTCTTCTTGCTTTATTCAAGACACAGACACTTACTCTGCTCTCTTAGACCCCTGCGCCAGGGGTTGTCAACTGTGCACTTAAGAGGAGCCTGGCATAACTGAGCCTTAATCCTTGACAGGGTCTGCTAAATGTTATGGCAAGGCAAATGAATAATCCATAACCAAACGCTCCTCCAGGAAGGCTTTTAGATGCCAGAGTATCAGAGTTCTGTTGAAGTGTACATGGCTGCCGTGAACAGTGTAGCGATGGGATTCAGGAGAGCTGGGGTTCCTCCAGGATCCTGGACGTTCAAGTGCAGCTCTGATGCAGAGTGGATACGCAGGTGCCCGTAATTCCCTTCTTCCTCCCTCCCTGTCCGTTTCGGGGGGCCCAAAGCAAGCAAGATTCAGCACTGTATTTTGCACGAGCCCTCTGGCTGGCCTCCCTGCAGGGACTTGTTGCATCTCGTGCTCCCGACGAGGCCAGCCACAAGTGGGCACTGTCCGGCCGCCGCAGCCCCCCGCGCCGGGGAGCGCGGGGGCAGGAGCAGCCCAGGGCACCCGGGGCTGGGGGAGCTGCCCCCAGCCTCTGGGGGATCTGCCCCCCGCCCCAGGAGCAGCGCTTTCCTCCACCAGCACTAAACCCCAAGGCGCTGGGGGCGACTCGAGGGTGGCCACCTCGGTTCCTGCTTGACGAAACGTATTTTTATAGGAAATGTTCCACCCGTGGTTAGCAGCGGCAATGAAAAGGTATTTAAACATAAGCGATGCTCATTTCTTTGTCAGCGTCAATTTGAAAAGCAGTTGTCTCTGGATCTGCTTCTCCCAGGCACACACCCTGCGTGCTACGCTGGATGGCTCTGCTTTTATCCTGACTGCCTTCCAAGTGCTCATTCCTCTGCGCTTCCAAGTGTGCCACTCGAAGCTAATGCTTCTGTTGCTTTCTGCCCATATAGGCTATACTGTTTACGCTTCCTGGGAAGCCTCCCATTTACCAAAGCTGTAATATTCTAGCCATTACTAACATTTCTAGCAATTAAAACCGCCACATAGTTTAGTCAAAAGCGTGATTGTCCTGTTTGCTGCTGTCTCCCATTAGGAACTGAGTTGCCTAAAACTTTCCGTGCTGTCCAGCAGAGCAGAATGGGCTGTTGACGGCTCTGTGCTATTTTTTCAACTGCAATGGGATAGAAATGGGTTTGGTAGAATATTTTCACACTGCATTACAAATGATCCCATGCAGCTATTCTTTTCTTCTCAGCAAATATTTTCCATCTCTGGTCTCCAAACGGTTAAATGAAAGACAGCCAGTAAAATGGAGATCTCTTTAATCCTGGGATAGGCAATTGCAAACAGAATAGAGGACACCAACCTCCTTCTTATTTCCCATTTAGGACCTGGAGGTGAAAAGCCAATATTCCTCTGCGAGACGCATCTAGCTGAACAGATGCTGAACCGCATGTGTTCATTTTGGTCCACTCTGCCAGTTTATGGAGAGCAGAAATATTTACACACCAAAATAAGTCTCTTACCCCCTCCAAACCCACCAACATGACTTCCAAACCAGGAGGCTCCACTGCAAACTGCCTGTACCACCGGTTTTGGAGGGTTTACCTGTCTGGCCAGGGCCTCTCAGTGCAGCAAAGTGAGACCTGCGGCCCGTGGGCCCGAGCCCCACTGCTGCAAGGGACCCCGGCCTCCTCCGTGACTCTGGGGGGCTGCGTGGGGGAGCAGTGGCCCGGTGCCAGGGGTGCTGAGGCTGGAGGGGGTGTGCTGCCAGGGGAAGGGGGGAGGGAGAGCCGAGGTGCGGGGGGGTGGGCGGTGGGGAGGGGTGCCGCGGGCAGGGAGAAAGAAGGCACAATTTTGCAAAATAGCCTCAGATCGAGGGAGACGACGGGGGGGACAGACGGGGCGGGGGGGGACGCGGACACAAAGCCTGCGGTTGAAGGTACTTGCAAATGGGTTCTGCCCGAAAAGAACGTGTCAGTGGTGTTTCTTTGTGAGGAGCAGAGCTGAGGGTGCTGGGGGACGGCGCTACGGGAGGGCAGGATCGGCCCCTCGCACCGGAGGGACCCCCCTCCACATGTGCAGTAAACGGCGACTGGGCCACGCACCCCCCCGCCGGGGCTGAGCTGGGGCCCGCCCGGGCGCCCAGGGAGCCCGCAGGGGCTGGGGGCAGCGACCCTGCTCCCGGGGGGGACAGGGGGCGCGGCTGCCCTCGGGGACCTCGTGAGGCAGCTCGTTCGTCCGTCACCGGCGGGGGTCGCGGCTGCGTTTAATACCGAAGGTTTTAATCATTACTACCAGTTTCTGTCCTTTAGCCCTTTAGCTCTGTGGCTTTGCTCCGCTTAGCTCTAAGGAGCCTCTCCTGCTCCCTCCGGGTCCTCGCTGCTGAGCTTTGTTGTAGCGAACCCCGCGCAGCCCCCGCGCAGCCCCCGCGCAGCCGTGCACGTCCCGGGCCGGGGTCCCCGCCAACGCCGGCTCCGCGCCCGCGGGGGATGCGAAGCCCGGCGCTGCCCGGCGGCCCCGGGGAGGGTCGCGGGGGACAACGGCGAAGGCTTCCAGCACTGTCTGCTGGGGAAGCACAGCCGGGTGCTCGTACAATGGGCTATTTTCCATCCCTCGTGTAAAGAATGATTAGCTGATGGCTCGAAAATTCAATTGAATACCTGCACGGACCTAAGTATAAATATTATTTTTTAGAAGAACAATATGTAATTAAAAACTAATATTTAACAACTTAAACGCCTATCCTCTAGGAAATAACAGCCTTTCTTCGCAAAACCTCCGAGATTGACTTCGCTTCCTCCTGTAAAATGAGGCCAGATTTAATTCTCCAAAGATCAGTAAGATCAAGTATTTCAGCGCTCAATTTACAGCTCCGGGGTATGTGGGACCCTTTCCCAGTTATCTGGGTAGGCTAGGAAATAACTCCGGGAAGGAGGACGGGGGGGAAGGAAGGAAAATTAATTCCCAAACACCGCAGGAACACCTGTAGTATTTCCTTAACTCAACGTCACCCGGCGATCGCCGGGAGCTGGCTTCGCTGCAGCAGCGCGCAGTTAAACTGCGAGCAGGCAAACGGCGCAACTCTCGCAAACAAACAAATGAACAAACAAATAAAGACTTCGGGTTTGCTCGTTTGTGAGGAACCGCCCTAATTTTGGAAGATCGCTTCGTGGAGTAACGCGGTCCCGCAGTGATACGAGCGGGGAACCACGCGAGGTACCATCTGCCATCTCAATAAACATCCTCGCCTGTTGACGCGTGGAGTTGTTCGCTGGGCTGGAAGGAGCGGACTACAAATACCTGTGTTAGTTTCACTGATAAATTAAAAAAAAAACATGATACCAACTGCGAGGGTCCCCGCTGCCCGAGAGGGTCACGGGCTGCGCCCCGCTCCGCTGCCCCCAGCAGCGGCTCGGCTCCTCTCCGCAATTCCGCACCGCGGCCCGGCCGCAGACTTCCCCAAAACCTCCGCGAGCTTCTCCTCTTTCTCCCCCGCTCCCAGCTCCTGAAATAACAGCGAAAGGGGAGACAACCCTCCCATGCTGACCTCCCGGGGAGGTGGGAAGCGGAGACCGGGCGGCCCTTCTCCCCGCCGCCGGCCGCCCCCGCCCCCCGGCGGCCCCGGGCGCGCTGCCTCGCCGCCGCCCTGCCCGCAGCGGTGCGTGGCTGCCCGCTTTTTGCTCTACTTGTGCGGAGAGGGACTGCGGGCAGCGCTGCGCGGGGCTGCGCTGCGCTGGGGCGCGGGGAAGCTGCAGAGCAGATTTTCAGCAGCCAGGCTCTGCGGCGGCACTGCGTGTGAGCAGACCCCTCGCAGCCTCACGCACTCCTTCCTACAGGGAGGTCCCGGCTCCTGCTCTGCTTTCGCGGCCCCTTTTGCCTTTATCTGTGTGGAGCTCTCCCTCCGCGGGACCCCCGCGCCCCCCGCCCGGAGGCCGCTGCTGCGCGGCGCGGCGTGCGCCTTCCCCCGGCGGGGCGCGAGGCAGGTCGCCTGCTCCGCCCGGGGCTCTGGCTGCCTCCTCCAACCTGCCATCAAAAATACCCCACTTTCTTTACCGTAATTTTTGTTTGTTTGGTTTTTTGTTTTCTTTTTTCTTTTTTTTTTTTTTTTAGTTCCCCCTGTAACTGTGGAAAAGGAAAAACAATTGGAGGTAGGCGAGTTCCGGAGACAACCGCCGTGTGCGCGCTCGCTTGCCCATATGGAGAAAATTATCCCTCGAGTTCAGACTTTCGTTGGGTCGCTGCCGCCGGCAGCCCCGGCCCGAACCCGGCGAGCCTCGGCCCGGGGCAAAGCCGTGCCCGGGCAGGCGTTGCCGGCGCTCGGTGCCGCCACCCCGCTCGCTGCTCGTACCCTGCTCCCTGGCACCGGCTACTCCAGCGCGGCCCTGCTCCCGGGTCCGTGTGGCTAGGGGCTTGGGGAGAGGGCTGGCGGCGGCGCAGGGGACGACCGAGCACCGCGGTCGACGTCCCCTGGCAACCCGGTTGCGTGCCCGCGGAGCAGGGTGCGCGCAGGCGGGCGCCGCACTTCTGCGGTGACTCCCCGCAGCGACCTGACTTTCCCTTTTGCTCCTGCGGCGAAAAAACCCGGACAAGCCGCGAGCGAGCCACATCCCCCCGAGGGGCACGGCCAGCGATGCGACCCGGGCAAGGGCAGGCACCTCCGCTCCAGGTAAACCCCTCGTCAGTGCGCTGCACCGAGGTGAAGTTTTCTGAAACTCCGAAACAAGGTTTTCCCTTATTTTTTCCCTTCTAGGAAAGAAGAAGAAGAAGAAAAGAAAAAAAGACTGTAAAAGCGCCTTTAGTTCAGAACTACCCTAGGGCTGACTGCTGTTGTTGGATGGGAGCATCCAATACAACGCAACGGAGCGATAGCCCGATGGAATCACACACACAGTTTAAGCTAAAGCCCCCACGTATATGTTTGACATACATTATGCATGTAGAAAAAAATCACCCCGGGCCTCGGGGGCCTGAAACATCCACGGAAACCTCTGATTTTGCTTTAGGAGCTCTGTTTTATTACACTCCGTATTCCACCGCGCACGAATCCCTGCAAGCCTGAATATTTGGGAACACACATCAGCTGGGGAAGGAATTCAGCGAGGTTCTGCGCGTCAGAGCAGGACACTTAGGTTTCTATTCCAAGATGCCACTGAAAGCAATTATGTACTTCAAGTCCACAAAAAAAGGCATGATTTAAAATTAAATACATATTAATTAGTGTCCTAAATTACACTGTAACGTGCTAATACTGAATCGCTACACTTTAGAAGCTTGGAAAATTGAGAGTTGTTCCCTCTCTTTCACTGCAAACTCCTTCTGCCTCATGCAGGTCACCGGGAGATAGATGTCTCGGGTGGGTGGAGGAAGATGATGGAGGGGTGCAGAGTGAATCCCCCCGAAAAACCCTCTGCTCTTTGCAAGCTCGAATTTCCCCAAACGATGGGCGAAAATGAACAGACACACAAAATCCAAAAAAAACCAAACAAACAAAACCCCGACCAAAAGCAAAAACAAAACCGATCGGCCATTGAGCAGAGGGAGGAGAGCGAGCTGGCTCCCAGCAGAGCCAACTTTGCTCCAGGCTTGACCCAAGCTCCGGGTCCATGGCTGCCAGGTGAGAAGGCACCGGCAGCCCCCGGCTTCTGTGTTTTCTCGGGAACTTCCCCCTGCAGGGCCGGGCAAGGGCTTCCCGCTGCCGGAGGCCAGCACGGGTCTGTTACATTAGAAGTCCTCCATCCTACAGAAAATAGCGACGACCCTCCCTGTTGCCCAGCGAAAGGCTTCCTGAAATGAAAAGCAAACGTGCTTTGGCGGGACGGCAGGATCGGGCCCTCTAGAAGCAAGTTTAAAAGGAATAATTAACAAAATTGAATGTTTGACTGAGAAACTAGAAGTACTCCAGTAGTAACGAAAAGTGCCGAACAGAACTAGTGGCAAACAATAGTGTGATTTCCTATTTTCCCTTAGAAACAAAGCTTTTGAAGATTTTGAATTTGCTACCCCACACCCCCCCGGCCCAGTACAGACAGCGGTGCGCTCAGTCCAGAGGAAAGTTTAGCGAAGTTTGTAACTACAGCCCCGTCCTCGGACGTGATCCCCCCGCCGGGAAGTGCCTCGGGCCCCTCCGGCCCCGGCCAGGGCTACGGTGTGGGACCCCCGGGGCTGCTGTGTGGGATCTGCCGGGGCTGCGGTGTGGGACCCGCCGGGGCTGCGGTGTGGGACATGCCGGCACCCAGGCAGGGTGGCAGCTCCGCTCCTTCTTGCCGGCTGCGGAAGAAAAGCCGGGCTGCGCTGCACAGGACCGGCACTGATGGGGAACACTAGCCGGGGGTCGGGTGGGAACGAGAAGACCAGAGCCGGTGAGATAAGGGAGTTCCGCGCCGCACCGCGCAGAGCGGCGGATGCTGTGCACCCCCGGGGGTCCATCCGTGTCCCTCACTCGGAGCAGTTAACGTCCAGCCCAGGTGGAGAGCGGGGACTGATATGGCGGACGATGAGTTTCTGCTTTGCGGATGCACCGTCTCCCACCAAGAGCGATAAGCACCAGGTGCAGGCACATCCCCCGCACGCTCTTCCCCCGCAAACGCGACCTCGGCCCCGTCGGTGGCTGCTCGGGCACCTTCCCGCTCGCATGGGACGGGCGGTTTCCCGTGGGATGTCCGGAGCCCGGACACCTGCAGCCCCTGGCTGGCCTACAGCTCTGCCTCTCTTTTAGTTTTGGGGCTTTTTTGTTTGGGTTTGTTTGGGTTTGGCTATGGATTTTTTTTGAGTCTGGCCGAGTTTTCATCCAGGGAGAGCCCTCGCGGCAGCCCCGGGCTTTAACAGAGATCAGAACCCCAGGGTTTCAGGGGCTCCCCAGTCGCTGGTGCCGGGCAAAGCCTGTGCATCTGCCAGTTTAGCACCTGGCTGCTGGGAACGGGCCGGAACGCCCCGGCGTGCGGGACCCTAGCGTGCGGGACCCTGGCGTGCGGGACCCCGGCGTGCGGGACCCCGGCTCCCGGCGCGCTCCCGAGGCCAGGAGACCCCCACGCCGGACGCGTCCCCCCGAGCTGGCAACCAGCCCGCCGGGCGGGCAGGGAAGTCAGCGCCTTTAAAAACGCCTCTCGGCCATATCGCACCACGCACGACTGCGACAAGTAGCCGTACGTGGCGTGTAGCAAGCCACGGATTTGAACGAGGTGTGAAAGCAAGGGCAGGGGCTGGATCCGTCCTTCGGGAGCTGTGACGGCGGCTTCCCCGCAGCGACGGTTTTTAGACGTGCAACGCGTCTGCTGGGGAGTATCAGAACGGCGGGGCTTAAAAGGAGCTCTGTGCCAGCGGTACCGCACCGGGGAGGATTTAAAGTGCGTTTGCGGACACGTGTGCGTGCGTCCACGAGTGTGCAGGGGCGTGCGTGCCCACTCTGCGCCGTTCCAAAGAAACCTCGAAAGCCCTTATGGGCTTATACATACATACATACATACATACATACATACATACATACATACATACATACATACGTACATATATATGAAGGGGTCATAAGGCTCCTGGCGTCTTTTTCTCGGGGTTGGCGAGCGCAGGACCCCAGGGACAACTGCCTGCGCGCCCCGGGGCGGCCGCCGGACCCGGCCCAAAGCCGCTGCCGGCGGCGGGGCCTCGGGGCGGGAGGGGGCTGCCCGGAGGCCGGCAGGGGGCGCTGCCGCCCCGCGGATGCGCGCCTGGGCCCCCGCTGGGGCTGCCGCCACCGCGCCCCGCGCAGCGGGCGGGACCGGGCCGGGCGGGCGCCGGGCAGCAGACTTGTGCGGGGATGCGCGGCGGGGCCCAGCGTTCCCTCCTGGCGAGGTGCGCTGTCGTTACCGCGCTGCTCGCTGCGCCTGCACGCAGCTCCGGTATTTCTCCCGCTTCCACCGCACGCGTTGACCTTTACAATGAGCCGCAGTCTGGCGCGGACGGGTGCACATTACGGCTTCGTGTGTAAACGCGGCGATTTGCTCTTTTTCCTGATGTCCCGCGTTACTAACGTCATTTCAGAACCGCAAGTCCGACCTTCCCGAGACGAAAATAGACGTCCGAGACAAAGCCGGGGCTGCCCGCGGCTGGCGAGCGCCGGGCCGGGCTTGTGCAGCGCCGAGCGCAGGCAGCCGGCCAGGGGTGCGCGGCCAGGCGGGGGGGTTCGGGAGCGAGGGAGGACGATACTCTGAATTAGCGTCGAAAAGAAAAAAACTAAAGCCAGGGTCCCGGATTGCTGTTCCCCGGGGCCAGCGGAGGGAACCCGGGCAGCGAGGCCATTTCCCGGTCCCCCGCGGCCGCTGCAGCCCCCGCCCGCCGGTGAGATGGGCCCCGGTGGCACCAGCGCTGGCCCGGCTTTGCAGGGCCGAAATAGGGTGTGTGAAGATTTTTAGGGCTCCTCGATGGGGAGGCCCACGGACAGCAACCCCGTGCGTCCGTCCCACTCGGGAGCCCTGGCTGCGTGGGGAGCGAGGCCCTGTTCGCGCGGGGCTCCGGGTGCTGGGGCGAGCCGGGGCCGCCAGCGACCCCACACACACACCTCGGACGAAATCCACCTGCTCGGCGGAGCCGCCCGGGGTGCCCCGGCGGGGCGGGACCTCGGGCGCTCCCGGAGCCCCCCGGCCCGGCTCGGCGGAGGGCTGCGCTCTGCGGCCCGGGCTGCCGTCCTTCCCGCTGAGGGTTGCGCTGCTGTGGAGGGCTCGCATCACGCTCGGACGTACTGGCTCGGGTTTAGGGCGTCCAGAAACGAATTAAATCAGGCATTTCACCCGCTCCTTAAACTCACGCGGCCCCCCGCCAGGCACGACCTGCCTGGGCCACCTCTCCTCCCCGCTGTAGGTACGGTCCCCGGGACCGGAGAGAGAATGGGGAGACGGATCCCGCCTGGAAAAGAAAGTTACGGGGAGGCTGAAACTTCCCTCGCCGCCATCCCCCCACCCACGAAAGTTCAGCCTGGATCAGCCCGTAAACAACCGTCTTACCCCGAGGTCTCCCGCATCTGAGGCCTTCCTCGCATTTTCTTCTTGGCTCGGCTTTTAAAAGATGAGTATTAGTTTGGAAATCCGAAGCTAGTGCCTTTGAGGCCAGCCATGTA
The DNA here is from genome assembly GCF_015220075.1 of Falco rusticolus. Lineage (NCBI taxonomy): Eukaryota > Metazoa > Chordata > Aves > Falconiformes > Falconidae > Falco > Falco rusticolus. The sequence continues at coordinate 37,190,673 of NC_051195.1, forward strand.
ATTTGACTGCGAATGTAGCGCACCCCTCCCTCCGAGAGAGGCTGCCTCTAAGTGCGCTTGGAGCAGATCGGGGATTGCTGGGAAGGGAGCCCCTGCCAGATTTTCTCCTTGTAGACGCCAAGAGGACAGCGAGAGCAGCCTGTCAAGACGCTGGGTAGGAAAAGTTCAAGAGAGGAGCTTCGGGAGATGCTCCCGGGGCAGCCCGGGCTGGAGCGCAGCAGCCCCGGCCGAGGTAGCTCGGGCGCCGGGTCCGCACGGGCCGTGGGCTGCGCAGGAGGCGCTCACAGGAAACGGCCACGGCGACGAGTGGGAGAGTGACACAGAAATTTAGGGGGAAGCAGAAAATCCTGGGAAATCCCATCCCGAGTCCCCCTGTTATTTGTTCTGCCTGTGCCGGGCCTGTTGTCTCCCTGACAAAATCCAGAGAGAGCTGGACCTCCCCAGGCTCTGCTTGCGATTTCTCTGCCTGTATGTACCCACGCACGCACACACATATATCTACATAGATCTGCATGTGTCTGCGTGCAGCACAGGGAGCGAACAGGGCTCGGTGCGGTGCGGGGACCTCCCAGCTGCTGCGGCCGGGGTCACCCGCCTTCCCGGGGACGCGGGACTCGGCAGGGGAGAGCTCCCCGCTGCAGTGCAGCCTCCTCCGCTGAGCTCCGGAGCGACGGGACCCCCGCTTCGGGAAGGGATTTTAGGCTAGGGGATATTTCCCCGGCGATAAAGAGGGTCGAGGGAAATTTATGGAGCGTTTTGGAGGGTTATCTCCGCTCCAAGCGTGTGACGGTTTTTCCACACGGACATAATTCCTCCCTCCTCAACTGCTGAATTACTTGATGCAGTTTTCAAAGGAGCCCTGTGATTATGTCAGGATGTCTGGAGAGGAAAAAAAAAAAAAAAAAAAAAAAAAAAAAAAAGGAGGAAAAAGGAGTTGAATTTTTTTTCCAATTCAGATTCATTCTGCAGTCCCGGAGAAGTGTAAATACGCAGATGCAGAACACGGCTTTTCTTAGGAGAAGTTTCGCTTTTTTTCCTTTTCAGTGCTCAGGAACCAAGACCCCAGTCGAAACCAGCACATCAGACCCCCGTCGTAATTAGGGCACTTTCTCAGCCTCGCTCATGTCAGTAACCCCAGGTCTCTGCGAGAAGAGCGTTACCGCCGGTTGAGGGGAATAAAGTTGCACGGTAAGGGGGCGAGGGGCTTAAGAAGTTGAAATACTAGCGAGTCACGGGGGACACGAGTGGGGCTGGAGGCAAATCCGTCTCTCCCCTCCGCAGCTAGCTCAGCTCAGCGGGGCCGGAGCCCTGCGCCCGTGTCTGCCCGGGTGTCTGCGGGCAGGAGAGCTTTTCCCAAACGTGTGAGACCTGGGAGAACGGCACCTCGCTGCAAAATCTGTCGGAAGACTTGAGTTACGCCGTACAAACATCTCTCTCACTTTGTCTCTGCAATCGTATGCACGTGTGGAGATGGATGTCTATACGTACAGCCGCCCAACGCCTGCAGAACAGATTTACATTTCATACGGAAAGTGAACTTGTCCCTCCACAAAGTACGCGCAGCGCGGGGTGCACAACGGAAAACGCGTCCCCGAACAAAGGCGTGCAAACGCCGGCATCCGTGCGTGCCCTGCACCGGCCTGTCACTTATATTGGGTCCGCTGCTTTGGTGTTGTGTTAAAAATACTGGCTAGCTGCAAACAGGCGCTTTCAGGAGGGAGAGAGGAAGGCGAAGAGAGTTCACCTCGCCCTTTACTGGAAAGAAGCGAGGACCGTTTAGACAGCGATTTTTTTTTTTAGCATATTTTAATGCAGCGGAGTAACGGATTCTTTGTGTATGAAGTGGAAAGAAAACAGAAAACAAAGTCCGGGAACGAAGGAAAGAAACGCTAGACTGGTTTTAAGACACACACACACACTCCCATCCCTTGGTTCAACAGAAACATTCATTTACATTAGCAATTCCGCATCTTCAAGATAAATTACACAGCGGCGTAATAGATTTAAAGTACGCCAGATTTTTTATCATTAATTGTAAATGTGCAAAATACCTGCTGGTACTTCACTTTAGAAGAATGTAATTGGCAAAAATGGGAGGCTGATGAATAGATAATAGATCCTTAACTACCAATAAACAGTAAGCACCAGCCAAGAGTATTAGGATGTGATCATAATTATTCTGCAGCCCCAGCCAATGGGAGGAGGAGAACTCAGCCCTAAAATCATCCCCGGACCCAAAGGTAATCGCGAAAATACGGACAAGCCTGGAACCGGAGACTTGCTCCCCTGTCCCGTCTGCGAGAGCCCGGCGTGCCCCAGCTTTGCATAATGCAACTGCCCTCCGCTTTGTTTTCCGCACCGCGCGGTGCGGGGAGTGCGGAGCAGCGAAGGGGGGAATAAATAAGTTCGGAGGAGGAGGAGGGCGACCCGTTCTCTCACCGGGACGAAACCTTTCCCAAGCGGGGCATCTCTCCCGGACGCCCCGGGGCTGATCAAGGTAACCTCGCCGGGCTGTGAGCACCCGAGAGGTGGCAGGGAGAGGGGTGTCACGCCAGCCGAGCAGCTCTAACTCCCCCTCCACCGACCCCGAGAGGTGATGCGGCGCCCCCCTCCCCGCGCACCCCCCTGAGCTCCCCCCCCCCCCCGCTCTAGCCCCGGTCCCCCTACCTTGGTCGCCGGGCGGCGGCGGCAGGGGAGGGAGGCAGCGCGGCTGCGGAGGGAGCGGAGCGGGGCCGGGCGCGGCGCTGCGCGGGGGCGGCGGCGGCGCGGGCGAGGCTGCGCGGGGCGCCGCGCTCCCCCCCTCTGACGGGCGCGCTCCCGCCGCACTCCGATCCGCGCCGCGCCGCGGCTCCATCCCTCCCGATGGCGCTGCCCGGCGCTCGCCTCCCCTCTGACGCACTTTAAAGAGTCTCCCCCTTCAACCTCAAGGCGAGTAATAGCGACCAATCATCAAGCCATTTACCAGGCTTCAGAGGAAGCTGTTTATGTGATCCCAGCACTAATTAGGCTCATGAACTAACAAATCGTTTGCACAACTTGTGAAGGGGCCGATCACATCCATGGATTGTCTTTGGACTTAGGGGGGGGGGGCGGGGGGGGCGACCGCCTTTTCCTTGCAGGAGGGAAACTTCTCCCAGCAACTTTTTTTTGTGCGTGTGTGTGTGTGTGCGTGCGTGGTGCGTGTGTGTGTCTCCCTTTTGGGTACCGCTGGCTGCCGCTGCCTCCTTTTCCTCCAGCCCCTGTCTATTTATGTGTGTATCTATCCCTCCTCAAGTCACTCCCTGCTGCAAACTTCCCCGGATCGTCTCCCGCGCACCAGAGAGAGCCAGGCAGAGATTTGGTCGGGGACTCTCGCCGCGGCAGCATGTTTCAGCCCACACCCAAGCGGTGTTTCACCATCGAGTCGCTGGTGGCCAAAGACAGCCCCTTGCCCGCGTCTCGCTCCGAGGATCCTATCCGGCCGGCGGCGCTCAGCTATGCCAATTCCAGCCCGATGAACCCTTTTCTCAACGGCTTCCACTCCACTGGCAGGGGGGTCTACTCCAACCCGGACTTGGTCTTTGCAGAGGCCGTCTCCCACCCGCCTAACCCGGCCGTGCCGGTCCATCCCGTGCCCCCTCCCCACGCCCTGGCCGCCCACCCGCTGCCCGCTTCGCACTCCACGCACCCGCTCTTCGCCTCGCAGCAAAGGGACCCCTCCACCTTCTACCCTTGGCTAATACACCGCTACCGGTATCTGGGCCACAGGTTCCAAGGTACGTGCAACTTTTCTTCTCCCTCCGCTCCCCCCCTCCATCCTCCGGCGGGCCCCGGGCCGGTCCCCGCGGCGCGGATGCGGGGGAACCGCGGGCGGCCGCTGCCCGGAGCCGCGGGCTCGGCTAGGCTGGGCCGAGGGTCTTTTGTCCCTGCCCTCCCGCCGCCGAACTTGAGGAGCTGTCAGAGCCGAGGGGCTCGGGCTTGGGTTTGCTTTGCAGCTCTCCCCGGTTTGTTTTGGTTTCCCTAGGCGGAGGGGGGCAGGCGGGAAGGCAAGGCCGGCCGAGACTTCTGCGGCTTCCTCGCCCCCGTTAAAAGCAGGGGGAAAGGTGGATATTTTTTGTGCCGGTGGCTTAAAAGCTACGGAGGAGTCCCCAAAGGAAGCCGCCCCGCAGAGAGGGGAATGGCGGGTCCGGGGTGTAGGTTCCCCCCAGGAAGACGGCGCTGCTCGCCGGGCTGCCGGGGCCGCGGGGAGACGCCGCCGCCGCCCCAAATCCAGCCTCTGCCCTTGTCAGAGGGGACGGGGGAGAAATGAAACGAACCCGAGAAAGGAGAAAGGGGGGGAAATAAAATCCCAGCGCCGGAGCTGCGCGGGGAGCTGGGGTTGCGAAGGAAAGCCAGGACTGGGGGCAGAGGGGGCGATTCCGTCCGTGCGGGCAGGGAAGGGCTCTCAAAGCCAAGCGATTAGTAACCGGCTTGAAGGAAAATAACCAAATCCAATGGCGCACAATCAATAACCCCCCCCTCGATTAACCCTTTGCAACCGGCAGCGTCTTCTCCGAAGGGCGAACCGATTTTTCCCGTAATGGGTCCAGCTCCTGCCTCTTTCCTTATACACACACATTAAAAAAAAAAAAAATCAGCATCCTCTCTGAGGGATCCATCTGCCTTTTTTTTTTTCCTGGTATTTTTATTTATTAATTCCGAACAAAACCAAACCACCTGCAATATCCGTGTCCCCGGCCTTCTGCAGCCGAGCCGTTGCACCCGGGTTGGAAAAGAAGCCGCTCTCTCCGAAGCCAGGCGAACAGAGATACAAAATGGATTATTACCCTCTCAGAATAAAATTACAGGTTTCGCTTACCAGATTATTTGTCGCAGTCATCAGGCGATTGGTAAAGAGCGGTAGATGAAAGGCGGAAATGTCCTGGTGTTGAGCCACAGCCTGATTTCAAACACACCCTCCTCCTGCACCCATTTTTAATGCACTTACGGAGAGACCCTCGGCGGCCTCCCCCCGCGGCAGGACCCACCCGGGGAAGAGGCACAGGGCCAGCCTGGGGGGAGAGACCCACCGACCGCCCCCCCCCCGGCCCCGCTCGGCACCAGGCCGGCTGTCCGGGCGCCCCGTGTCCTCCCCGAAGTTTGTTTCTTTTATTTCCCCGCCGGGGCAGCGGGCAGGGGCACGGCGGCAGCCCCCGCTCCGGGGAGCGCAGCGGCAGAACCGGAGCGGGGGGAGAAGGGCCCCGGCCGGAGCGGGGGGCCGGGGAAGCGGGCTGCCGGCTGCCGGGGCTGGGGGGGCTCGGCCGGGGCCCCGCCGAGCCGCTGCCCCGCCGCCCGCGCCGGGGGATGTGAATAACCAACAAACAAGGGAAGATGTGAGGCTGCCGGTGGGCCAGGGGAAGGGGGGCAGCTGCGGGGTGAAGCCGCAGACACCGCAGCCGGGCTCTGGCTAATTCTGTTGCTTTTATTTTTTCTGCTGTTTTTTCCATATTTTTTTTTCGTCGTGCTCCCCTGGTTATGTTTTAGTATTTGAATTTCTCCCAGTCCTCTCCTTCTGTTGCCTCTACCTCTTTATAAAAGGCAAATTCAATACAACAAATACAACAAAAAGGCGCTGAAAATTAAAAAACAAGCTATAGTCGGATTTCTCCTGCGGGTAATGGTGTGAAACAAAAATTCTTGCGCTAAAAAGTCTTCTCGAGTGCGCTTGGGAAGGTGTTTTACTAATCTCTGTTTTACCCTGTTGCCCAGGGAATGAAACCAGCCCGGAGAGCTTCCTATTGCACAATGCACTGGCCAGGAAACCCAAACGGATCCGTACAGCTTTCTCCCCATCCCAATTACTGAGACTGGAACATGCCTTCGAGAAGAACCATTATGTAGTAGGAGCAGAGAGAAAACAGCTGGCACACAGCCTCAGCCTCACGGAAACTCAGGTAAGGGGGAGGCTGGGAGCGGGCAGTCGGGAAAGCGAAAGTACCGGGATCTCCTTGGGAAAACCCACCCGGCCGGCCCGGAGATGCGGGGAAAAATATGAACAAATTCTGGGAGTGTTTAGGCCTTCAGCCCCGAACTGCTGGAGCGGAGTGAGGGTTCCCCCCTCGCCTGGGCGTAATAAAATCCTCCCCCGTTCGTGAGAGCCAGCGCCAGTGCCGGGGGTCGCGGTGCCTCGGCCGGGCGCGGGCAGCCGCAGCGCCCGGGGCTGGTCGGGTCCCGCCGGAGAGCCCCGGCCCGAGCGGGGCGGCAGCGGCGACATCTGCCATCTGCAGTGGAAAAGGCGGTCCTGGACGTTTTTCTGCGGGCCTGGTGTGACCCTCAAGAAGTAGTCGAATGTTAGGGAAAAAGCTCCCCCCCAAAAAAAGGCGAAGGGGAGAACCCCCCTTTGGACACTACAGCAAAGATAGAATTTCTTGGATGATTTTTCACTCGTTTCCAGCCGCGCGTCCGGCAGCGGGGATATGAGAAGCCGGTTCAGGAGGGCATAAAGATGGAAAATAAAAGCAGAGAAATTATTAACTACAAGGAATCCCTCCCCCCCCCCCGCCCCCCGCCCCCCGCTAGCTGGCTGCGGGCCAGAACCGCACCGGAGACTTATTTCGGTCGTCTATCTGGAGGGACGATTAGCGACGTTTCTGTTCCTGCTGTCCCGGGGCGAGGGTCTCGGCGGGTACCGAGGCCGGGGACCCGTTGGGCGGCGGGGAGCGGCGGCGGCGCGGGGGTGGGCGTGGGGTGCCCCCCGACGGCGGGCACCCACGGGCGGCGGGCCCGCTGCGAGGGCGTTTTCACGCGGTTTTCTCCTCGTCGGAAGAAAGGCTGGGGTTTGGGGGGTTGTTTGTTGTGTCGGGCTTTTGTTTTGTGCCCTTCTAGGAGACTCGTGGAGAGAGGGCCCAGATGGAGATTGTCTCTGCTACAGTATGTGGCACTGTACTTAAAAAAAAAAAAAAAAAAAAAAAAAAAAGCCAAAATACCCAGCCGCAGCCTAGTTCAAAGTTCCCAGTAAACACAGCGTTCTCTGGGCGGATTAAGTTGTAACACTTTTTTTTTTTTTTTTTTTTTAACTCCTTTTCGTGGGGGAAGCAATAAAGAGGTTGGAGCTTTTGTTTTAAAATGTCTCCCTAACAAAACAATAAAAAGGGATCGCCACTTTTATGAGGTTCTCCGAACAAGGGACCGGTCACAGGCTTATTTCCACTGGAAAGCTGTATTTAAGGTGGTCTTTGTGCTGCTTGATTCCGAAGCTGGTTGGGGTCTTTTGTCCGGATGTCAAACCCCCAGTCCCCTACAAATGAGCTCCCTTTTGGGAGATCAGCGTGCAGAAATGAACCGTCCTCCCCTTCAATTAGCAAACTAAAAGCAAATTAAACTCACCCCTTGTTCCCCGCTCAGCTTTTTAATGGGGGACTTTTGGAGAATATGAAAATGCAGCAGAGATGTGTGTCCGGCCAGGCAGGTCTCTGTTCTGAAGAGGCAGCGAAGCGGGTTAAACCAGCTTATTAAAATGCTCCAGTTCCCTTTTCCCCCCTTGCTGGGGCCTTTATCAGGCACTTTCAGACAGAACCAGAGTTTAAACTGCTTCAAAAAAAAAAAAATATGTTTACCTTTGGCCGCTACAAGGAGTGTGGCCAGCCCTGGAGATAGCTCTCAGATCAATACTATCTGTAATTAAAGCACTGAAGTCAGCTGCCGGATGGTTAAGTCAGATTTATTCGGCGCTGAACAAATTCAGAGGCATATTTACGATGGCACTTACAGGTTTCGCCTCACTACGATCGCTCCCGGACGGCGCGTCCCGGCGAGACGCTGCGGGAAAGCGCCGGACGATTTTCTTTTCGGGTCTTTTTCTTTCATCTTATTCGGTTTTCCAAGAGGAAAAGACCTCGTCCCGCCGCCCCTCGCCCCCGTCCCGCCGCCCCGTTCCGAGGGACGAGGCCCCCGCTCTGCTTTGCCCCGCCGGCCGGGCCAGGGGGTGCCGGTCGGGGGGCGCCTCGCCGCCGGCCCTGCTGTCCCCGCCGCAGCCCCGGTTCGCTTTCCCGACGCTGGAGGCCGCGGGACACCTCGCCAGTCACAAGAGCCGCCCCGGCGGCTACCCGGACGGCGAGGCCGGCGTGCTGACAGCCCACCGCCGTGCAGCCACGCTTGCTTTTCCCCGCGTGGGGGGCCTGGCGGGCGCTGCGCGGGGCTACTCGTGCGCGGAGGGTCCCCGCCCCCGCGCCAGGTGCGCGCACGGTGCCTTCCACCTGCGGCGCTGCCCGCTGCGCGCCCGGGGGCCGCGGACGCGCACCGGTGCGGCTGCCCACTCCTACACTCGTGGATCCTCTGGAGGCAGCTGGTGGGTGTGGGTCAGCGTGCCTGTGCCTTTGCCGGGGGGGTTTAGGTGGCACAGGGGTCCCGGCTCCTCTTGCACCCCTCCAGGCTGGGTAGCGGCGCGGGCAGGGCACGGAGCAGGCAGGACACGGCATTGGCAGGGCATGGGGCAGGCAAGACATGGAGAGAGCAGGGCATGGAGCGAGCAGAACCCAGAGCCCGGGCAGGCGTCGAACTAACGCCCGGTGCCTTTCCTCCCGCAGGTAAAAGTGTGGTTTCAGAACAGACGGACAAAGTTCAAGCGGCAAAAGTTGGAAGAGGAAGGTTCAGACTCACAACAGAAGAAAAAAGGGACTCATCACATTAACCGGTGGAGAATCGCCACCAAACAAGCCAGTCCAGAGGAAATCGACGTCACGTCGGACGATTAAAAACTGGCACCTTTGGATTTTTCAAAGCCAGGCACCTCACCAACAGAAAGTGTTAAAGGCTCACACCCCCCCGGGGTGGCGGTGCAGGGAAGGGACACGAAGATCTTTCATCAAAACGGCGAATCCCGCCTGGAAGGGCAGCTGGGAGCGAGCGAGGGCGAGACCGCGAGAGGTCCGAACTGTGGCACTGCCGGCACCGCTCTGGCAAGGGGGGATCTGTCAATCAAAGCCAAAACACCGGGACGAGGTGATTGACAGGTATTCCGTTTCTCGCAGTCCACTTTTAAAAGCATAACGTCAAAAAATAATAAAAAAAAATATTGAAAAAATCTTAAAAAGAAAGGAAAAAAAAGAAACAAAAAACCCCCAACCAAACCAGAAAAATTACCACCCTACAGGACATTTTGCACTTCACAGTTTTTTCCGTCTTTGAAAGAAAAATTTCCATAAGCAGCCAAAACCCACACCTGTTTCAGAAACTTGAATTGCATGTGTAAAGCCGTCTGGGCAAAAAAAGAAAAAAAAAAAAGGAAAAAAAAAAGAAAAAAATGGAAAAAAATTACCCCGGTTCCTAAAGACAGAAATGAATTGTAATTTTTTTCCCTTTAAGACAGGTTCTGTGTGCTTTTTAATTTTATTTTACGAGAAATGTGCAGTCTGTAAACATTTTATGATAACTTCTGGCGTCAAAGTGTTTGTGAAAGCTAAATGAAGTAGCAGTAACAAAGCATAGTGTTCCTTCCGGATGGACAAACACGGTGGGGCAGGGGAGGGATGGGAGGGAAAGCGGAGGGGCGGGAGGGGGGAAGGTTGGGGCCGGTCATAACTTTTGCTGCCAAAAAAAAAATTCTAATGAAATTAATCCCCCCCCCCCCCCAGTTGCATCCCCATTGCAAAACCGGATGACGATTATTTTTTAAGATAAATAAACCGCAAACCCAGCGACCAGGTTTGGCGGTGGGGACACCTCCCAGCCTGGGAGGATCCAGAGAAAAGGGACTTAAAATCGCAGATTGATTTTTTTTCATTTTTTTTTTTAATGGCCATTTTCATTGGGGCAATTTTCAAGCACTGACCTTATAATATTCCGAGATCATAGAGCTACTAAAAAAAGTGACAAATGTTTCCTTCATGTGTCCTATACCAGAATGTAAATATTTTTGTGTTTTGTGTTTAATTTGTTAGAATTCTAACACACTATATACTTCCAAGAAGTATGTCATTGTCAATATTTTGTCAATAAAGATTTATCAATATGCCCTAAATTTTTAAGCAATATATATTCCTCTTCCCCCCAAATTTCCGGGAAACCGGTGGTGGTTTCCCCCACCCCCCCACCCCCTTGTTTTTAGCTGCCGAACCCCCGCGGTCGGAACCTGCGCTCCTGCGGCCGCGCCGCGCATTCCTGCTGCCATAGGCGCGTTTTCTTAATGAATCCACCGGCTGATAAACAGACCTCTAAAAATAAGCCGCAGAGACCCACTTGCTGTAAATAAATACCTTTAAAACAACAACAACAACAACAAAGCCAACCCCTTCCCTGGTTAGAAACTGAAGTGCGAACCGGCGCGTAAATGGGAGGTGAAACTGATCCGCAGCAGCGGCGCTCCGCAGAGGGGGATTGTCCTTGGCAAAAATATGTATTTTATTTAGCGGGAGAGGATTTTTTTCTTTTTTTTCTTTTTTTTTTCTTTTTTTTTTTCTTTTTTTTTTTTTTTTCTTCTTATTCCCCGTCTTTTAAATTCCCTCGCCAGGTCGCGGCGGTGAGGAGCAGGTCCGGGTGGGCAGAGGCTGCGCCCCAGCTGCTGCTGTCCCCGCTGCTCTAAGGGAGCGATCCTGGGCACAGAGTAAAACTCTGACATTAAAGACGTGGAGAAGGAAAAAAAAAAAAAAGTTGCTCTGGGTCCTTGAGGAAACTAGCTGGTTTTCTGGGGGTACACAGTTGTTTTTTCATGCTTCATTTGCTCCTTAGCCTGATAGACTGCATTAATCAGTTTTATTTCCATTGATAGAGAAACCTCGTCTGCTCTGTTCGAGCTACAAAGAATCCTGCGAGCTTTTGTGAAAGTGCAAATCAGTTTAGGCAATTATCATACCAGGAATATGAAGGGGAAAGAGGAGGCATTGCCCAGTGGTCTCCTTTAATCTCTTAATCCGTGGATCCAGGGGGGCTAGTTGGACATAATTTAGGACAATCTGACTACCCTTTACACTGTGATAAGGCGAAGTTACAATGCATCGCGAAAATACGAGCTTTGTTAAACATCCTGCCTTGAAAAGTTAAGATTAGACATTCTGTGCTCATGTTGGCTCTATCGGGTACTATGTAAATTTAAAAAAAAAAAAATATCCTATCTTCTTGGGGTTTTTAACATTGCTTCTTATACAATCCCGGTGACTTTCCATTCACCAGTGCTACAAATATGAGAGAGGCCCAGGCAGGGTTAGGACGCATGTCGCAATGCAGTCCTTTCCATTTAAACCTAGGCTAATTATTTAGTAGAGCTATTCCCAAGGTAAACTTCTCGTTGCCTTTCGCCCCTCCTCGAACAGCTGATGGTGCAGATCTTGAAACCAAGCAGGGAGCGCATTTCACCTTAACTCGCCCAAGTTGGCTTGCGCTCTGCTTCAAACCCATGCAAATGGGCAAACATTAAACGCATCGCGGCTGAACAGCAGACTTGGGCCTTTCGAGAAATTGTTTCCTATCTTGATAAAAGGCTTATTTCTGCAGGAACCATATACTTTTTCCCCCTTCCTCTTTTTTTTTTTTTTTTTTTTCCTTCACCGTGAGGGAAGAGAGGGAGAGAGGGGAAAAAATTAAGCGTCCTATGTAGCGTAACAGCAATAAAATCTTCAGAGAATGCCATTAGCTTTGAAAAAAAAACCCTAAAAGCTTTATTACAAACCAAGCTTTGAAAATAGGGGGGATTAGGAGTCTGAAAGGGTCCCACAATGGTTAGAAGAAAAGGTTTCATGCTAATGAGGTTAATGCCCTTTGTATCTCAGGACTCCACAACTTCATTACTCCCTATCTCCGGCTGCACCAAGCGGCTCAGAACACTGCAATCCACTCCAGCTCTCCCCTGCCTTGCCTAGAGAAGGATTTGATAGCAGCTCTGTTCAAACTAGATAATTATATCTTTTCAAGTCGGAATTAAGATAAAGAAAGTGAAGCAAAGGCGGCTAGCCTTGATCCACTGCAAACAAATTTGGCGCACTTTCTAGTCTCTCTCCCCCTGCCTCAATAGGCAGGACAGTCAGCTTATTAGACCCTCATTTGCTTTATTAATTCATCTATTTAAAGTGGCAGGATTAGAGAGAGGGAGAGAGAGGCAGAGTCTAATGTGGGACAGTGGATGCCAGGCAACGTGGAAATATAAATATTGGCGAGATGCTATCGGAGCGGGTGTTTAAAAATATATTTTATATTAAATAACTGAGGGGGGTGGGGGAGGGAGGGTGTATTTCGGGTGGCGAATTGCAGTCTCGGGCGGATTTTTACTGCTCTTTCGAAGGAAATCTGGGGGCCGGCGGCCTGCTGCCCTCCCGGGGGGCGGCCGGCCCCGCGCAATCTCCGCGCCTCGCCGGGGATTTGGCCAGGTGGGCCCACGGGCTGGGCAGGGGGCTGCAGGGCAAGGCGAGACACCCCCCCTACGCCCCCACCCGCCCGGGGCCGCCCCCCGGTCCTGCCCGCCGGCGGCGCTGCACAGGGGCGGCCCAGGGGCGCGGAGCGGTGCGCGCTTCCCCGCATACGGGCTCTGGCAAGTGTCCGCAAAACGGCCCAGCTCCTTCCTCCGCCCTGTGCTCTGCCCATCAATCAAGGGCGGTGCAACCTGCCCCCCCGCCCCCGCCGGCCCTGCTCCGACGTGTCGCCGCCGAGCAGCGGTTCCCAGGACGGGGGGTTCCCGCCGGTGCCCCCCCGCCGGCGGCGAGGCGAGGGGGGCGAGGGCCTGATCCTGAGCTCACCCCGGCGCTGCGCCTTCCCGGCTCAGCTCCGCGCCCGGGATGTGGCCCCTCCGGCCTGGGATTTTTAACCCTTTCCCTTCGAACAAAGCCGGCGCCTCCAAGCGCCTCCGTGGCCGCTTCCCAGCGGCTGCCGCGGCCTGCGCCTTGCACCCCCAGGCCGGCGCAGACACGCACCCACGCACCCCCGTCCTCACCACTCGACCTGAACGAGGCCAGAGGCCTTTGGAGTCCTCGCTTTGTTGTGTTTCGAAACGCTATTTATTTACATCCCCTTTGATGGATCGCGCTGTTACTTATGAGGGCTTGGCGGAAATTAGCGGTCCCCCCTCATTAGCACGGAGCCCATCTGCCTGCCACGTAGGAAATAGGCAAAGCAGCTCCGGGCAGACCGGATTCCCTGATAAACAGGATTCTCCCAATCCCTGCTCCCGTGTCCACCAGCGGTTCATAACTGCTCGGAGCTAACGCAGCGACTGATTTACTCCTCCAAAGGGTCCCGCTGCGAGGGGGAAGCGGGAGTTTAGAGAACCTCCTGACCCCGGCCGTAACCTCTCTCCTCACCATCCCTGCTCCTGGTGGGACGCTCAGCCGGGGGAGTCCGGGCCCTGGTCCACGCTTGAAAGCGAAAGGGCCATTAATCACCTTCCCTTGCTCGCTTTTAATTGGCCTTTTGCAATTAGCGCCTGTTGCAGGGAAGGCGACCCGTCCGCTGTGAGCGACCCCCCCCCCCCGGTAGCCCCCTCGGTCCCCTCTTCCCCGAGGGGGCCGCGGCCGCCCCAGCTCTGGGGCTCCCGGGCACCACTCCCGGCCGGCCTCGCAGGTGGCTTCCCCGGCCCGGGAGCCGGCAAAACGGGCTGGGATGGGGCGGGATGCGGTGGGATGGGATGCGCCTCCTCCCCTCCGCGGGGCCGCTCGGCCCGCTGCCCCTGTGCCCCGCACGGCCCGGGCGGCCTTGGCTGCTGCGGGGGCTCCGGGCGAGCATTTATAGACCCGCTCTCCATCGCCCACGGCTGGACCTGACGTCAGGAAGAACTTGATCTCGCCCGCTTTGCTCCTGCTTCTGAAACTGATCCTTGAAATGAGAGAACAGACTCTACACAATTCCCATGGCCTTGACATAAGGTACAGCGATAAATATACACCACTAATGAGCAATTACCATATAATCACCTTCCAATTAGCTCGCATAATGATGAATTAAACATTCTAGCCTGCTGGATTAGGTTTCTTACTTTGTATATTATTTACGAAGGCTAGCTTCTGCTGAGCACCAAATATCAAATTAGATAGGGAATTTTCAGTTGGGGGTAATTACGCATTCAGTGCATGCCCGGAGTTTTTGTCACCAGCTAACTAAAGTGTTTTGGAAGGTAGTGTCCATCCTTCTCTCTCTTTCCTTTTTGATGTCTTAAAACAAAGTCCATGCTTTTCCACCCGCACGCCGCCTCCCCCGTGTTAATCCTTCTTCCTTCCCTAAGGCTGGACAGACGGAAAACCTGACCGATTTCCACCCCCCCACCCCCTCGGGACAGTTAAATAGCGCGGAGCAGGCAGAGGCAGGCGCTGGGGAAAGCAGAGGAGCTCTCAGGCACACAGTCCTCTTGCTCACGGTTGCACCATCCCTGGGAGATGGAAAGAAACCCGGACAGGTAGAACCGCCCTGGTCCTCCGCTCGGGGTGGTGGGGACCGGGGGGGCAGAGGCGGGGACATCACCCCCCACCCCCACCCCCCCGCGATGCTCTCCAGGCGGATCCGATGGCATCTCCCCGCGGGTGGCTGTTTGCTTGGCCGTTCTGGGGAAGGTGCTGCAAAAAACCATCAGGTCTCGGCTGGGTTTGGTGCGGGGCGGGGGGGAGGGAGGGAGCGGGGAGGGCTTTGGACGCTGGGTGCCGATTCCCCCTGGAAGGGGAGGAGAGGAGGAGCAGCCCCGTGAGAGGAGCGCGGGGTGGGAAGGGCTGGCAGGAGGAGGTCAGGCGCTCGGGCGGTCCCAGCTCCGGGAGGGGACGGGGGGACGGCGGCCCCGGGCTGGGAGGGGGGCTGGCAGCCGCCGTGTGGCGAGTGGGAGCCCGGCTCGGAGCTGCCTGGCTTTTGTTGGTTTAAGCTGGACCCTTAATATTTTCTTAATTAACCGTTTGAGTGTGAGTAAACCTCCGCGAGGCGTTTACAACCTGGCTGTAAAGTGGAAGCGGAGGATCTCCCTGCCTCCCGCCTTGCCTGGAAGCATTCGTTGGGGACTTGAAAGGGGGCAGAAAGTCGCCCCACAGCCCCACCAGGAAACCACGGTCTTAGCCAGCCTCTCGCTTGGGATTACCTTTTAAAAAGCGAAAGGAGAGGACAAACTGGTGGCCCCTCTTTTCCCACTCCGCTCTCCCCCGCCTGACACATGGAGCTCTGGAAAGTCTCAGCGATTCCCAGGCAGGGAAGGGACAGCCCGAGAGAGCAGCGATGCTCGGCTTCACCGGCTATTTTTTTATTCCCCCCCGCCCCGCCCCCATATAATTATGTTTTTTATTTAAAAAGTTAGAAAAAAAAAAGCTGGAGGAATTAAAAACAATTTCTCCCCCCGAGCGAAAGTGTTGACTGAATGAGTGTTGGTGACCTAGCCCCGAATAAACTCAGATAAGATGTGGAAACTCATCTGTCAAGTCCCGAACGTCTGGAAGAGCAGCTGATCCGAACCTCTGAGTAGTGAGAAGCTGCCGAATTCCCGTGTTTTGTGGGGTCTCACTCCAAGCTTTCTCAGGATTTGAACAACCTTTTTGTGGTTCTGCTGTGTTCACAGAAAGCGCCAAGCCCTGACTTCCTCCATAAGGCCGGAGAATCCAGCCGCAGTGTTGTTTTATCTCTAGATCAGCAAGTTGGTATCGGAGGCAGGGAAGAAAGTGCATTCTTGTGGGTTGCGAGAGCGAGATATTCCCAGATAAACTCTTCTGTGATCTCATTTATAATCTACACGATCACGGCTATTTTATTTGGCATGCGCACGTCGACGGGAGATGTTTGCTCTAACGGGATGTTTAGGATCCAAATATGATTATAAAGCCTGTTTCAGGGAGTTGTCTCCTGTCTCACTCTCCTTGTCCCGGCAAACACGTTGCCCTTTTGAAGCGGTCTGGGAGCCCGACCCGTACCTGCTTCCCCCTGGGCTCCAAATGTCACCGCTCAGAGCCACGGAAAAGGGACGAAAGAGGAAGAAAGGATTTGGAAGGGTAACGGCTGTTCAAATAAAACGTGAAAAGGTCTTGTAATAAGAATAACGTTATTTTATTTTAATTCCCGGGGAATGTAAAATAATATGAAGCCAGACCGATGCTAAAGCACTGGCCAAAATCTGTAAGGAAGAAAGAGAGAGAAAAAGAACGAGAAAAAGAAACAGAGAGCGAAAGAATGAGAGAGATGGAGATAGGGAAGAAGGAGAGAAAGAGGGACAGAGCAAGCAAGAAAGAAAGAAAAGAAGAAAAAAGGAAAGAAAGAAAGAGAAAGAGAACAGGAAGGAAAAAGAAGAAAGAGGAAGGAAGGAGGGAGGGAAGGAGGGAAGGAAGAGAAGGAAATGTCATGTGTGGACAGAGAAGGCAAGGTCGCAGTGTGGGACAGAATGGAAGTGTCTCAGGGACATTGTCAGAGGAAGCATAGGGAAGGGTCGTGAGTTCAGCGTCGGACCGGCTGGGAAATTCACGCCAATTTGCCTTTGGGAGAGTCAAGGGCTTTCGGAAATCCTCTTTCTTCCCACCATTGTGGCAGTCCTGAGAGGCTGGGGTCGGTCTGTTCTGTCGGTTTTCCCTAGCAAACCAAGGCCACCCCCGAAGAACCCCTCTATGCAAAGCGGAGAGCCCTGGCCGGGCAGGAGCCGTTCCGCCTGTGCAGCGGCGGGCAGGGAGGGCAGGGCAGGCAGGGAAAGTAGGGCAGGGCGGGCAGGGCAGGCAGGGAAGGTAGGGCAGGGCGGGCAGGGCAGGCAGGGCGGGCAGGGCGGCCCCACGGCGGTGGGGCACTTTCCTTTCCATGGTGGGTGTTTCTCTTGGCCAAGGACCCGATCCTCGGCTGGGGAGGGCAGGAAGGGAGGCAGGGGGCTGCCCGGGGTGGGCAGCCGTCTCCTTCGTGGCGGGGACCACCCTCCCGCTGCCACCCCGCGCATTGCCATGGAAACCGCTGCAGCTGCAGATCAAAGTTCCCCGCGGCTCGGTCCGGGTGCCCGGCCGGGGACCCGCCAGCCGCCCCCCTCGCCACGCTGCTGCCGGCAAAGGGGCGCAGTCCCCCGAAACGACCCTCCCCGGCTTCGACCGTCGGTGGCCAGAAGCGCAGCTTGCGGGCAGCTGTGCTGAGAAGAGCCATTCTGGTTTCTTTTCCACCCTGGGCATGGGGGTGAAAGATGGGCGAAAGGTGGCCCTGAGCTGGGCGGCAGCAAACGGGGGAGGAACAACGCCAGCCCCCTCTTGTCCCCCCGC
This sequence comes from Falco rusticolus, assembly GCF_015220075.1. Classification (NCBI taxonomy): domain Eukaryota; kingdom Metazoa; phylum Chordata; class Aves; order Falconiformes; family Falconidae; genus Falco; species Falco rusticolus. Next base: position 37,207,796 of record NC_051195.1, read on the forward strand.
TTGCTGAGGAGCCCGCGGGGAAGGGATGGAGATGAGCGGCGGTAGGACGCGGGGCCGGCAGATGCCGGAGCAGAGCAGGTCCCAGCCCTCCTCTGTCCCCCCCGTGAGTCCCGGTCATCGGCCCCCGCACCCCCTCGGGCTCCCGGGTCCCTGCTACCGGCCCCGCCAATGCGCCCAGCGCTGCGGGACCCGCAGCCCCGGGCGAACCCCCTCCCGCTGCTTCTCTTTGGGGTAGAAGGGTGGGACACGGGCAGGCTCCCCACTCGTCCCTGTGACTTAAATGAAAAAGGAGTAAAAGCCAACGTTTACGCCAGTTTAATTAAGCAGGGCTCTTGTACCTTCGGGGGGATCGCATCATTTCACATGAAATATTCATACAGGAGGTTTCCCGAGCCGCTCCGTTTAATCATTCCTGCTGCCAACGACGGGCTCTGTCTTTATACACGTGTGTAATTTGATTTTAACGTCCCCACTTTTCCATCTGCACATGTCCCGAAGGTAAGGCCCCGTGAGGAAGCCAGGGGTGGGAAACGCTGCCCATGTCCCGGCCGTCCCCCGGCCTCTGCCCGGCCGGGGAAGCGTCGCTGCGGGGGGAGCGGGGACCCGTCCGCCCCCCGTCCGCCCACCGCCAGCCTTCCCCGGGGGATGCGCGGGCTGGGCCGGGGGCTGCCGCCCCGGCCCGGTGGAGACCGCACCGACGCCTTCCGCACCTGCGGAGCCCCTCGCAGCCTCCCGCGGAAGGTGGGGAGCGGGGGTCCGGGGTGCGCACCTCCCTTGCCCAGCCCCAGCCGTGCCCTCGGTTTCTTTCTCTCCCCCGCTCCCCCACTGGGCTGTTTCGCATTCAGCTGGGTGAATTACTGCAATTATATATCCCTATTTAAAAGAAAAAAAAAGGCAGAAAACAAAACACACAGGAGGAAAAGAATGTGGCGTCGGCTAATTTAAACCAGTTCAAGTGGAAGGGCTGTCAATTCTTTAAGTAAATGATGCTGTGTTGATTCAGATGTTTCTCCCCGTAATTGCTGTCTGAGGGGGAACAGAGGAGGCTCAAACTCAGCGACTCGCAGCCTGTGCGGGAGGGAAGGCACCGGGTCGGGGCCGCATCCCCCCGGCGGCCCGGCTGATGGCCGGGGGGCTTGACCCCCCCATCCTCCACAGCAAGCAGCCTTTGCAGGCTCCTGGTCATGCTGCCTGCATGGGGAAGAAGCTAAGAGGAGAAAGGTCATTTACCCTGAACTGATGAGCCCGCTCCCCCCTGGATGTACACAGGCAAATTTATCTATCTATCACACTTGTTATTGGGTGTCACCAGCTGGGGTGCTGGGAGAGAAGTGCATGTTAAATGATGCCATTAGACTGTAGTGCAACAAGCAGGGACGAGGTAATTGGCAGCAATTCTCAGACCCAGTCCGGTGACCTGTTAATCTGTTGCCACCAGCACTCAGCCAAGGGGGAAAAGGAAAAAAAAAAAAAAAGCTGCAGAATGGAGGCACAATCTTGGACTCACTTTGGACCCAGTCAGCTTGTTAATTTTCCACTCATCAAGAAAGAAGTGTTTCTGGGGGAACTCCATCTCCGTTCAGTCAGGGAGCACCGTTCCGCAGCTCTGCCTTTGCACTTCCCGGCCAGAAAGCAGATGTGTGATCGGAAAGTTCGGGAGGTACATGCAGGCCTTCACCCCTTCAGAAACCTGGCTCACATAAGCCTCCCTCCTTCATTCATAATAAAGCATGGAAGGAGCTGCTGTCCCGCTCGCCCAGGCAGGACTGTTTGGGTGGAAGGCTATGTACAATCCTTGGATCCCGGACTAAACATACACAGTGGCTGGAGGTATAAAAAAAGACACTTAAACAGGCTGAAATCAACTGTTTAAAAACAATTCCTTCACAAGGTTGCTTCGCATCTGAAAGAAGAGATAGGCCCTTGGGGAGCTTAAAGGAAAACAGATTTTTAACAGGTGACTTGGAATCAGTGGTGTTTTGAAGAGCTCAGGGTAGAAACTCTGACTCCCCTCAAGTTAAAATTATTTTACAGAAAGTGGTAATCAGATGGGACCCACAGAACTAACATCACGATGTATTTTTTCAGCACTAATCAGGGGACATAAAGCATGTTTAAGTTTGCTTTGTTTTTCAGCTTCTCAGCTTTCCTTGATTTTTTCTTTTCTTTTTTTTTTTTAAACTGAAAGGATTATCAAGAGATCTCCCTAAAAAAAGATTTTGTGATTTTACCACAAATATAGTGCTGAGACTGGTGGCCCTTACTCAACAGTAAAGAATTTCTGCAAAGGCTGTGGGGTTGCACACAAGGAGATTCAGGGTATTTTTGATTATTCATAAATATTTCAAGCAGGTAAGTTTAATACTTTTTTTGTTGTTGATGAGCCATTCTCTCTCACACACGCACACAGACAAGAGCTACTTAGAACACACTTGGATTTGAGTCCCCATCAATGAATAAATTACACAGATGGGTTTCATTGCTTCTATATTTGCTACATATAACAAGTCAGCAAAAATGTTCAGCTCATTAGTAGGGACAATACAATGTTGGAGGGGTCAAATGCAAGAATGAAAGAAGTGTTCATTTTTTCCTGTTATGTGACCGATGGCTGGCTGAACAACTGTGATTTATACCAGACCTTTCCCTTAATATAACATACTTCTGTGAATCTTGTGAGAAAGCCCAAAACATTAATACATGACAGAATTAAAAATAACTCCCTTAAAAAGACTAAACTACATGTTTTGGAACGTTCCAGCTATGTGCATCTCATGACAATATTTTAATGCTGAAGAACTGTCTTTTTTTACAAGAAATAACTGCAGTCCAGTAGCAGCTAAACTGCTCCAGTGGGTGCATCTAGCATGTTTGGGCTATACATTAAGGACCAGTAAATGTACATGCTCTAAAATCAGGGTTTTACATTTTATCTTAATTTTACAAATGAAGATAAGTAAATTGTGGAAAAGCTGTGCACATATTTATAGCCCTTGTTCCATACTGGCACTTTTTCTTAGTTTTTTAGGGTGACACAAATATCTGTCTTTGCCTGCCTATCCATTGGCTCCACAGTTATTAATTCAAGGTAAGATTGCTCCTCGGACCGGAGCCATCAGGTCAAATGTTGGAAACCTTCCCACTTCTGGCCCAGGGATGAGGTATGATTGAAAGGCAGTGAGTGAGCTTTGCTTGGAAAAGGATGCAGGAATCTGTGCAAAGTTTTTTAGCTGTCATGCCGAGATGGGTGGAAGAAGTCTCCTTTTTTGATTTTTTCATTGACTAGGACATTGCGATAAATGAGGCTGCCTTGTGCCATGACTGGTGTCAGAAGCTTTTACCCTCGCTGCTGGGATGCCATGCAGGTGCCATAGCGAGAGCTCGTTCATCTAACCTTTCAGCAGCCCTGCCAGCTGGTGAGTCTAAGGTGCTCAGGGTACAGGTGTGTCCTCCTCCTGATTCTACATTTCTATGGCTGTTTGAGTCCAGGTCTCTTTATTTTTGTGCTGCTGGCTGATGCAGACTCTGTGATCCATACATGGCCCAGAAAATCTGTACACCACGAAGACCGTTACCAATTATGCATCTCTTGGACTGTTTCCATTTAAGGAGAACCTTTTCCAGAGATAGGGATCCACTGCTGGTTTGTACAGCTCGTGATTTACCCTGGGAAGGTTGGTGTGGCTCCTGCGTTTCTCTGTAAGTGACCATTCCTAAAGCCTGCCACTGTCTCAGAGACACACGCTCACTCATGTGCACTGCTTTTGCAGCACATGCAGCCCAATATTAAACTCATTTCCTTAGCGCATGCAAAGCTCCTTTCAGAACCTGAAATTTCTGATCTCTTCCTTACTTAAACTCAGCATCTAAGTGAGATGTAGATAGCAAGTTGGCAGGCTGGAACTAACATGGCCTTTCTTCCAGTGAGTAACAACTGCATGTAATGGGAAAGGTGAGGGCTTCCCGTAGGAACCTGAGTCACAGCCCACTCAATAAAACATGAAAATAGTTACCAGGTTCTGGATCAACTCAGAGTATGGCAAGGAGGAGAACACGAGCACTGGCCCCCATGTGTGCACTGTATTTTGATGTGACCTGTGATAAAGATCCAAGTGGCAGCTGAAGTCCCACCACAGCACTGAGCCCTGCTGAGGCTGATGCTCTCAGGGAGTACTGCTGAGCTGGCCAAATCCCCAGCTGCCAGCCTCAGTCTGGCTGGGAAATTTGGTTTACACCAGTTGAAAAGTGGGCCCCAGGGTATAAAAACTGGGAATACGAGCTTCAGAGTTAGAACACCTCTTAATGAAAAGAGCCCCTTTGCCCTTGAGAAGAGGGGACCAAGTAGATGACCCTGCTACTGCCTGCCCTCCAGTACCCTCTGGCAGAGAGCGTTACTCTCTCATTTGAGTAAGATGAGTGGAGGAGATGAATATCTGCTCACAGGTATTTTCAGGCCAGCTTGGCAAAGCCAAAAGACCAATCCTTTTGCTCTGTATTTGTGCAGCACCTAACACGGCGGAGTCCTGGTCCATTACTGGAGCTGCCAGGGACTTCTACAATACAAATAACAAGTATATAATGCATCTGCTAGAGAGCTCACAAACCTTTCATGTTATTTATGTACTAATCTGAACAGCGTGGGCCAGATTTTGATCTTAGTTATTCTGGAGTAAATGAGATACGGGTTTGGCCTTACATCCATAAGATCTATAGTCAATCAGTGTTTCTAATGTGCTCATCATGGAAATATCTTGGCATTGTGCGGCTGGCCCACTTCAGTGTGACTAGAATAGCAAAGCATTATATTAAGCAAACAGAACAGTTTGATTTATAGATTTGTGGTAAGAATAGTTCAGTTTTCCAGGGTGTTCAATTTAATTAACATTCTCCAGGGAAAAAACTGCTATTGTTTCCCTAACCACATGCCTTCCAATACAAAATAAACTCTTGCTGGTGTGTATGTGCTGCTTAATTATCCTAAATGGTTCCTTTTGAAAGTTGTCTATTGACCTGCTTCTACACTTCACAAGTGGAGCATATCCTATTCACTCAAGAGTGTGTATCTACCTGCACTTAGGAAGGAAGAGATACCAGATGAATTTTAACGCTGCTGCAACGAGAATACAACCTGCTGCATGCAGCATTCCCAAGTGGTATGTGTGAGTAAGGCTGCAAGGAGAATTTATAAAGCCAAGTAAACTGAGACGATACCTGTAAGTCCTAATTCCAGCCACAGTTAGATGTCTGCAGATGTGTGGGGACAAATCTACAGCGAGGGGCCATGCCTGGATGCTACTGGAGCACCAGCAGGAGAGTAGGGGACAGTCTGTCTGTCTGGTCCACTGAAGACCAAATCCAGCTGTCAGAATTCACTCCGAGCTACTCCATGGTTTCAACGTGCCAGTTTGCAGAGGGGCAAGCTGTAGTAAAAGCAGATCCCAGGCACTTGGGTCACCCCTTGCACCCGGGGCTGTGTAAATCACGCTGCCTTTTGCACCGATGCCATGCCTGACCTGCCGTCTCCATCTTCCAGGCACCCTTGTTGATTTTCAAGAGTGCCAGGATTCAGAAGGAGATGGTGGATCTGTCTTGACTCCATTTATTCCAGCGCTTAAGTGGAAACAGAACTGGGCCCAGTGAGCATTGCAGTATGGGATGACAGGAGGGTGAGTTTTCGTGTAGTTGAGTCAGTAGTGAGAGCTGGCTGTAGCCGGCTCTGACTGAACACAATAAACAATTCCACTTGCAACATACTGTACTATTTAAGGGCTCATAGATGCCAGTGGGAGCTTTGCCTGAATAGCAGGCAAATAACAGGTCCTTATTCTCTATCATGTCTCATGAAATATCACAGCCCCACATGTGTTGCAGAGGCAGGTAATGAAGTGGCGGCGATAAGAGGGAGTTGGGGAGAGGTGAGCAGCGCAGCAGGGCTGTGCCGCTGCCTCCCCACTTCTGGAGAGCCGTCACCCTCTGGCTGGCAAGTTCCCATCCATGCTGGAGCCGTCTGGAAGATGCTGTACGGACGGCACTGCATGGGCCAGGGAAACTGTGCAATTAGGCCTAGAAACTATGGGTTAACTCTGTAAAGTAAATGACATGATTGCAATGATTCCCTTTAGATTTAACATCTATTATTCTCTGCCACTGTCTCTCCATTACTTTTGCTTTCCAATGACACCATCCCATTTTTTTCTCCTCTTGTGTAAAAAACAGGAATCCAAATTTTAGGGAAAGATTAGAAATATTTTGTTCTGCTGTGCAATGTGCAAGCAATTTATTGAATGGTCTCAGAAGACAAGCTATGTTGCTCTCCTCCTGCAGTACCGCCAATTCAAACGTAGAGCAACAGGTTAAAATATGTTCATATGCCCATTCATAAGATGTTAAAAAATAAAACTTGTCAAAACAAGTGGCAGATTTCTTCCTAATATTATGGTCTATAGTTTTCATAAATGTGGAGGCAGCTTTTCTGAGAAGCATATTTTAAACACATCTAAATTATATTAAGAGTCAAGGCCCAATTTGGTAACAAGCTGTGAGACATCAAGGGTTCTTTTAATGAAGAATTCACGCTGGAAAAATGTATGTCATAAGACATATGAATAGATGCCTCCATGATTACTAACCCTTTGCTCCCTGTGCATTGATTTATGGTTAAATGCAAATCCACGGAAAGTGATTCAGATTGAAGCCCTTGACTCCAAATAGCCATTTGGGTCCCTTCGCCAGTACACAGCACTCTGAAACAAAGCGGCATCAGCAAAGATGCCTGAGGTTTGATTTGAATTTTGCTCTAGTTGACTGATACTATTTATACCCTGGGCTAATCAGAACCAGGGCTGTTTCATCATACTAAATGTCAGGAAAAATATATCATGTGCATCAAGGGAGAAATCTTGGCCCCACTGAAGTCAATGGCAAAACTCCCATTGATTTCATTGGGGCCAGGATTTCACCCTGAATAAAAACTCATGTTTTATATGCAGTTTAAATGGCAATGGTTTTATCTGTGAGTGTTTTTAAGAAATGTTTTGGAGAAAAATGTATTACTGCAATGCAATTATGTGTTTATTTAGCCTTTACAAAGCAATTGATGTTTTCGTGAGCAGTGCAAAGGCATTTAAGTGGAGTAGCTCAAAGCTGAAGTTGTATGATTTGCAACTGGACAACCATTAGAAGATGTAACTGAATGTGATTCAACATCTTCAAACACAGTTTCACTAATAAGCTCCTGGGTTTGCATCTGGATGATCCAAATGTGAATATTTTTCCTTCTGGATGACGTAATAGCTCACCAGGGCTCCAGTGCAACGGATGTAACATATTTGACTTGACGAGCCTGTTGGACACGAGAAGGAGCTTGCAGTTGTCTCTCTGTCTTGCTCTCACACTAATTGAACACAGCCCTGTGGCCTACCAAGGCACTCCGGGCTTGAGCAGCCCTGGAGAAGACCGGCTGTCTTTGGTACCGTCCCCAGCACAGGAGGTGGACAGCGTGTTATGCAGGCTTTGAGCATCAGCAGAAAAGTCTGGGCAAGCTCTCCGCTCCAGCCTTATTGTTCTTTTAAATCAAAGGATTCTTGTCTTTCCTTCTTAGCACAGTAAGTGAGCAAAGCGTTAGGATTTGTAAGCTTCCATATTTGTAGAAGTCACATTCTGCTGAGACAATTCACAAGCAGAAATATAGGCTTGTTTTTACTGGCTAATTAGTTCATGGTGCATATTTCTTCAGCTGTGTACTTAATGCTTTGAAAAGTATCATGGGATCAAGAAACTAGCTTTGCATTTCAGTCAAAAGAAGAGCCAGTGGGAAAAAAACCCAACCCATACGTGAACAACGTTCAGTGATTGGGAAGCACCATGTCCCTGCTTAAAAGCACTTTGAAAAGATATGTTGTAGTTAATGAATCTTGCTGCTTCTAACTGAAACCAGAAATCTGTTGTACAAAATGTTCCCTCATTTTGACCAGATCTATCCAAACCGATTAATTTTTCACAATTTTGTTTGAAAACCACACTGTGGCATCACTTCAGCACCAACTGCCCGTCTTGGACAGACGTTCCTGGTTCCTGAAATACTTAGGTTTCCTGTGAGTTTAGAATGGGTCCCTTCCAAGTATTCATTTAGTCTGATCTTGTTTAGATTATGTGAATGGACAAAATTATAGCCTTTGATGCTATGTTGCGAAAACATTTAATCTATTTTGTTTTTAGCTTTCCTTTGACTGGTACAAGAAACAAAGCATGGGAAAACAGGCAAATCATGACTTATGGGTGAGTGGCTAGTCACATTTGGAGCTAATTTGTTTTCCAAACATTTATAGAATCATAGAATCACTTCCTAAGAAACAGTTTCTCCAAAAGAATAGCTCCTGGAAGTGGGTACAGTGCCGATCGGAGAAGAGGAAAACATGACATTTGATGTAGTCACCTCGATTAAGGTCCTGTCCAATTAAGTTTAACAAGACAGGATTAGAGAACCATCCTAAAATATACTGAGGAGAGGAAAATATTAAAGAACAAAGAAGCCTCTAGTCTCAAAGGACCAGGGAAAAGAATTTCAAACCATCTTGACGAATCAGTGTAACCACAGTGATGGAGAGACAAAAATGGGATAGCTCTGGCTCTGAGGTTTGGTGTTGAGATTAAAAAAGCAAACAAAAAACTAAATCCTTTCACTTCTAGTCCACTAACTTGACTCCATAAATGAGTTAGTCATGATCATCTGATAGTTATTGAACATGTCGTCTCTGGAACAAACTGGTGGTCTCAATACCAGCTTTAGGAGACATGTGATAGCATTCAAACAGAACAACAATTTTCTGCTTGGTGTTATTGGCGGCCATCTCCATAGGAAGGCCAAAAGACTGATGGAGCAAGCAATTAATAACTGTAAAACCCCCCAACAATAGTTAATGTTGTTTATTATTATTATTAATTCACAAGAGGAAATTATACAATTGTCTGAGGCTGGCAGCAATTATACAGCCAAATGGGATTCCCGTAAAGCAGGGCTGAGATGTGGGATGCAAGCTGTAGTTGGATTAGGAAAGCATCTGTGGCCGCTGCTAACTTGGCTGACAGAGACGGGATTGAAATAGAGTTGTCAGTGCTTCAGAGCTGAGAGCACCAGCTACTATTGCACGAACAAAAAGAGCCCTACATTTGTAGCCAGGGGCTGTGGCAGCTCCCACCCTGCCTGGAGATGCTCTGTGGTGGGGAGGACACATGCTCACCCATGGGGTGCACCCTTCCTTCTGGCTTGCCCCCAGCAGATCAAATCCCTTTTGCAGGATGACTCCTCCAGAGGGTGACTCACCAGCTAGGAAACTGATGCCTTTCCCAGGTGAAAGTGTGAGCTGCACTAAGGCTGAGCAAACATGGTGTAGCGTGCAGTAGCCACAGCTCTTCCCCTCTGCCCTGCCAGGCAGGGGTAACTTCCCCTCAGCAGTGAGCTGCTGTGCACCAGCCTGCCTTTGCTTTCCTGTCCTCTCTGGATGAGCAGAATGAAACCGTCACATCACTCCTAACACCCTTGTGATCACTTCACCCATGTTTAAAAAGAGGATTGTCACCAAATCTGCGGTAAGGCTTGGAACATAGCACTTCATCATTCCTATGTTGGCCTTAAGGTGGTAATTTGAACGAGTTTTGTATTCTGTGCTGATTTATGGTGGCTAAATTAATGTAATAAAACTTCCCAGGCCCTTTTCATGTGTATTATTGATAAAAACACTCACTAAAAGAAATGTGAAAATCCATCTTTGTGAGCTTTAATACTTGATGGTGGCATCTGTTATCCATTTAACAAGATGACTGAAATGAATGTAACTACAAAAAACTCAAACAGCCAAATGTGTACATATCATTGGGCAAAAATGGTGATTTCATCACTCACTGATAATCAGCCCTGATTTATTTGAACAGACTTTGAGGGTCTGACTTCACTTCTCACCCAGGGCTTGAGTTCAGCAGTTTTCCTTAGGCAGGGTCTTCAAGATCTGACCCAGACATATCCATTTGCAACAACATCCACTGGAAAGGGCTTTGTACATTGTAACAGCAGAGTGAAAAAGAAGAATTTAAGTATCCATTCGGTCACTGTCTTCTGTGCTTCGATGTACCTTTAGGACATTTACTAAGTGAGTGCGAGTATCTTTTACACTATCTTATGGAAAAATGGCCTGTTAATGGAATGAAACCATTTATGGATATGGAAAAACTACCTTTTATCATACATCAGGTGTAAAGAAGGCATGAAAGATTAAAGAATGAAAATATCTGAAAACAAGAGAGTGTGCAGTGCATTATTCAGCACCACAGGCACACAGTGTTCAGGAAAAGCAGAGTCTCTGGAGACCGGCTTGATTGTTAGTATCACTAAGAACAGTTGAGCTGTGATGCTGGACTGGTGTTTGTGGCCAGGAAGGACTTACAAGAGATGCTGCACTTACTATGTGCTGCACAGAGCTGCACAGAGCTTTGTATGGAAATCCATCGCCCCCACACAAATAGGACAGCACAAGTGTAAGGTAAATAATCTCTCTTGGTGCATGGTGATGGAATACTTACAATTCCATGGGCAAATCCAGCTGGTTATATCCCCATATACAGAGATTCCCAGAAAAAGAACTGGTGCAGCTCCACTGTATCTGATCCCACTGGGTAGGGATCAGATTTAAAGCATGAGCAGGTAAAGCCAAGGCAAATATTGCTGCTACCCCTTTTTCCCTGGCACAGCACTCCAGGTATACTATGGCTTGAGCTGAGACTTTGCTGTTGCGTTGGGTTCCCTTTGCTCTCCTGCACAGTCATTGAAATTTCCTGTGGAGCGATGGGAGACGTCAGCAGCTTTCCAGCATAAACCCACCTAAATGCCCAACAACACAGGCTGAATGCTTGCTTGGAATAATTTCTTCCTGTAATTTGCACAAAATTGTCCTGACTTTGTATTCATGAATAATGGGATAACCACAATGATGCAAACAGGACAAACTTTATGCCAAATTAATCAGTCAGGTGATGGCAGTAACATCATTTCTGGGTGCCACAGTGACAGCCGGTCACCACCTCAGAACAGGGCTAGGAAGTCTGGGCCAGTTACTAAGGTGTTTGGTTAGGATGTGACCCCCAGTGATTCCCCAGCTACTCCAGCAGCTTTTCCTAATAGTGTTCCTTTCCAGTTCTGCTCAATGTGCAAAATCACAGCTGTATGGCTGTGGAATGTAATAGGGCCAGATCCTTAGGAATTTTGGACCTGCAGCCTTCAAGGAGCCCTGGGGGAGTTATCCAGGCTCAGAAGAAGACATCCATCAGGTCCTTATCCCAAAGAAATCCTCTGCCATCTGCGTCATTCCACACCTTCTGAAGCCAGTGGGAGTCCTACCAGATAATTCAATAGAAATTGGCCCAGGACTCACCTAAAAATGCACCTGTTCCTTACCCCATAAAGTGATAAGCTGCAAAGGTTTGGTTTTTAATTGGACACTTAATACCAGCTTTGGCAGGTGATTAAACTGTGATTTACTTCCAAGGCAGATAAGAAGTAAATTTCTAAGGAATTCTGGATAGGTGGTTTAACAGCATGGTAATTATACAGAGACATTTTTGGAAGAACTGGGCAAGTTAAGGGAGAATCAGACATAAATGAGGGAGTTATTTTTCTTTCTACACTCAGAAGACTACAGGAGATTAGAAAATGATGGAAAATTAGAGCAGTGTTTGAGTAGTTACAAAAGAAGAGGTTCAGATTGAACTTAAAAATTGCCTAACAAATGTTTAATAAGGAGCCAACAAGGAATGTATTTCCACTCCAGCTGAAACAGAAGTGGCCAGTGCTATCAGAATATCAACGTATACAAATCAAACAATACAGCTTAACTATCTCCCATGGGTAAAATAAAGAGGCATGAAGTAGGGACTTGTCAGTCATTGAGCCCTTTATTAATAACAACTGCAGTTTAAAGAGCATGGGGTCTAGCACTTGCAAACAGGAAGCTGCAGCACTCCAATAAGAAAGCAAACATCTCATTGCATGTAAAGCAAGACTGTAATTCAGACAGAATTTTTTTTTTTTTGGAAAAACAATTAAGTTAGACGACTGCAATGAGATCTGTGACACTAATGAAGAATTTTTGCATTTTGCCTGCTAAAAATATAATATTCTCAAGTATTGTATTGGAATTGTCTTACTGGTATGTATATGCAATGGGGAAAGAGAACAACAGTTCAGACTGGTCGAAGCATGGGTTTCATCTGCCACACTTGCCTGGCTTCACAGCCATTTTTGATTTTTCAGAGGAGAAATCGAAGTAATTTTTCTGCTGTACGCTTCTGTTTGACTGGGGGAGGTAATTTCAGGCCTCTCTGTGACAATGGGAGGCCATCAACCACAGCCCTCTGTGCAAAAGGCATTTGGAGTACTTGGGTTTGGATAACTCTGGTGGGGAGCAGCATCGTTTAACCTCAGCATCTAGACATGGACTGCACGTACTGCTTTGGGCATACCTAACAGTGGCTGAATATGGCTACTGTTTTGGGCTAGACTGTCCCCACCGAACCTCCCTTTTCCTCTGGTTTGCTTCTGTTTCCACAAATTCAAGAGGGAAGATCCACTTTAGTGGGTATTTCTGCTTCTGGTCCTTCAGCACTGTATACCAGCTGAGAATGGCAGACAGCGGTCTCGTTGAGTCCATCCTCTCAACCCACCTCTGCTGCGTGTGTGTTACGCCAGAGCTCACAGGCAGTGTGAAGTGTCTTAGTCTGTGACACCCTTGTGGTGTTGCTGGTGTTGCTTCAGGCCATTCCTCTGTCACCCTGCGGTCTGACAGGTTGAATGGCAATCGCATCATTGTTACTGTACTGTGGTTTTTGCAGTGGTTCTCCATTGCTAACACTGGGTCTACAAAGTACGTACAGCCTCAGCCACAACTCAGAGGTGTTTTGTACCCGTCTGCTAGTAGTTCTAAGTTAGCCATTTTTCACCTGAAAAGTAAATATTTTTTCTTTGTCCTTTCCCTGGGAGTACTGAAATGAAAAGAACGGCACCCTGTATGTTTTGTGTAACTAGGTCAAAAGCTGTAGTAATTATATAATAATGATTTGGAAAGGCAGTATTTCAGGACAAGGTGTTTCAAGGCAACAGCTTCTATCGTAAGAATGACAATGGTATTTATTGCAGGAAATCCCTTGCAAGAAAAATATCTGCCTATTACAGACAGCAATAAAGGAAAAATTTTGCCTTAAGCATATTTCTTCCTAAGGCAGATCAGTAAATATCTGAGCTGCAGAAACATTAAAATACCTGTAACTAGTAAGAATTTACAGTTTTACAAAAACGTTGTCAACAATGTGTATAGGTGCTTTAGAGACAAGTAGGTATTTACCAAAGATTTATGGGTTATGGTATTCTGCGATGTGGGGAATCTGAGTGCACGGCTATTTGACTGGTCAGCAGAAGGCTCTTCTTAGACTATTAGGCTGTGCCATACATCATTCCTAAGGTTATTTCCTTGAAAGGTCTTGGAAAAGGTGTTGTATATCATAAATAGCCTATGACCTCAGAAGTCAGACTGGGAGCACCTTTTTACTCCATTACTAGTTGAAGTTAATATCATTTACAGGAAGGTTTTGGTTTTTTTTCTCGTTTTTCTTTTTTTTTTTTTTCAAAACAAAGTAATTATCTTGAGGTTTAAAATACTTTTTCCAGATTGAAGCCATGACCTCAACATTATGATAATGTTGGTGTTGGTAATCAACCTTATTTCTGAGATCGATGAGTCATCATGCACTCATTATATGTGTTTTTCTTGTGGATTGGTACAACGCATTAAAAGCAAATGGAGTTGCATATGCTCATTTAAAATGAATTGAAGGGAAAATCAGCCCCACTTATTTGCTTCTTTTATGCAATGGGCTTCTACCGTTCACTGCCTTTTCTGAAGCCAGGATTTTACCTCTAAGTTTTATAGATTAATATAAATAACAATAATATAGTGGCATTAAATGGAATACATGAGGGACACTGATATTGTGGAGCTCACTTTAACCACTTTTATATACTGCATCACCCTGAAAACACATCAGACTCAATGGTCCAAGATCAGAAAGGCAGAAGCAGCAGTGGAAATTATATAGATTAAGCACAGTAAGGTAACCGGGACCTGTGTCTCTGGAGGTGATCTATCCATTCCAAAGTTTTTCTGTGTTCCCCCCTGCTTCCTCTCCTTTCCCCTTCTCCTTCCCAAAGGACCTGGCCTGCCTGTACCTGTCATCTTGCAAAGCTTGAGTGGAAATTGTGACACGGATCTCCTGGTGGAGCCACAACCAGGACAGATTGCCTGGGAGCCTGGCCCTGGGTGGGGTGATGGGATAGGGAAGATCAAAAGGCAATGGAAGGGGAAGTTACTGGAAAGACCAATCTGCATGGAAATTCCAGCGTGTTTTCTCTCTGCTTTTCACGGCAAAGGACATCGGGAGCAAAAGAAATGCCTTTATTGCTGGAAAACATCTGAAAAATGAAGCAACAGAGAAACCAATTGGCACAGAGGAGTTGCAGCAGCCAACGAGAATGGAGGGATTTGCATATCCAGAGTGAAGCTGCTGGGAAAGAGCTGCAAGGGGATTATGTAAATCCCTGATTGGGTGAGCGGTGGCTGATTGCCAGAGCAGGGGGACGTGCACACTGCTCTGTACCTGGGCAATGATTATGCAAATTACACACCCACAGCCAGAGTGCAGGGCAATTGGCTAAATGAGAAAAACTCTGGTTATGCATCAGTAAATGTGCAGTGTTCAGCACTCAGACGATCGCACTTCGCTCTGGTAGGGAATAAACATGAGCGGACGCCTCTGCTGCCCCTCGCACAGCTCCATGGGATCCAGCGGATGTTTGGCTGCTGGGGTGGCAACCGAACATCCCTATGGAGTGGAAGCGCATGTTTGGATGGCCATTTTCGTTTACTGTCAGTCTGACATCAAAGGGCTAAGAAAATGGCAGCTTGGATGAAAACTTCTCCGTGTTGCCTGCAGTTTTCTGATCCCAGGGAAATTCTACTGTTTGTCAAAGGGATGCATCTGTGTAGCGGATGGGCTCAACCCTTAATTTTGCACTATGCATGGGGAAGATCTGGAGGGATGGGAGATGTAATTAAAATCTCTGATTTTTTTAGTATTTATTCCATGTTTATTTAGGGGTTCAATGCCATCTAAATTTGAAAGAAGATAAAGATACTACTCTGACTTACGTACAATCAAAGTTTAATATTCAGAAGTTTCTTTGTATTCTTTTTTTTTCCCAGTGTGTGCTGTTATGTACCTATATGTGCGTAATCCAGCAACAGTTCTCAAATCCAGTTCTCAAATCCAAAACATCTCACTGAAGAGTCTTTAATGTTTTCAGGAGCTTCTCACAAGAGGAATCTCATTCCCACGGACACCTAAGCCTGAAACACCTCTATAACTCTCACTGAAGAGTGCTGGAAACATGACTCAGAAATCCTGGAAATATACTAACTATATTGTACAACTAATTGTAGGGTGTCATTACTGCTATGCAGTTTCCATAGCTTACTAGCAGATGGGTGATTCAGATTCCAAGATGATGGGACCAGTTTAAAAACAGAATATAACTGAGGAATAGCTGGACATGTTGGAAGAAAAGGAGAAAAATTGTCCATCCCAGACTGTGGCACAGTGTAAGGTCTCATCGAACTTGTTGGCAAGCAGTTCAAATATGCAGTGACAGCTGCTTGGTCATACGAATCAGTTCATCAGGACATCAGGACTATAAGCCAATTTCCTAGTAAAGCCCATGCCAGTGAAGGAAAGAGTACAAAAACCTCCGTGAAGTTTTCTGCACTGAATTTTCTCCCTAATTACTCCCCTGGGTGGGCAGAATCCGTTTCTGTATGTAACAGGTTATTGGCAATATCGACAAATGTTGTTGGTCCGGGGGGACCAATTAATTTTAACAGAGGCTCCATTGAAAATCAAGGAATGAGGCTAAATATTATTCCAGTGAAAATCAGTGGGAAAAAGAAAGGGGCAATATATGAACCCAGGAGGCAGAAAGGGAACCTGAAGCATAGTTTGTAGGCAGGACTGGGTGCACAAACCTGGCTAGAGGGAGCCCAGGGTGCATTAGTCCCTCTACTCATAAACAAACTAGTTTATTTTGTTGTATTTATTCTCAAAATTAACTGCCCACTGCCAAAAGATGGATTTTTGAAATGCAAGGGTAAGATGTGGGTAATTATTTCCAGTTGCTACAGGGTACAGTCAGTGCTACAACACGGGGAGATGCAGAGAGAAGAAGCTTGCAGGAGATGTTTTCTGATTAACACTCTGCTCTTTTTTTAGTAAGCTAAGAAACATTTGAAGAATGGTAAACTGCAATAACTGCTAACTCCTAGAATATTTCTGGCCCGCTTTTGTGGAGGTATAGAACAAACAGCACTTAAATAACTGGCATGTGGCATGACAGTTATTCTGTAAAGTGAGATTTGAAGAGAAATGGATATGAGCTGTATTTCATTTGTGAATTCACTTCTCAAAGAAGTTGCCACCTCAAATGTTATATAAACACATGCATGCATACATAAACATGTATTATCTATTGATACCAGAGTTAGCTAAAATGTTTTGCTTCTCTGAAAGCCTAAGTGAGATTTCCAACAGACATTTTACATTTTTAATTAAATAGTGAATCCCCCCCTTTTTTTTTCTTTGCTGATTTCTTTTTCAAATAATTTTTGGTGACAAAGCAGGCAAACAAACAAAGAAAAAAAGGCCCCAGGAACGATGAAAATTGAAACAGCTAGTAAAGGGGAAGAGAAAAAAATCCTACTGCCAATCACAACAAATGTATTTTTCACAGAAAAAGGGAATATTTTCATAGGAAAAAATTTAAAAGGTGAAAATTTTATAAAAAATACTTCAGTTTCAGGCAATTCAAATGTAGAGATATTTGGAAACACCGTGTAGACTACACACCTTTTTACACAGTGCTAGATTTGCACAACGACTTACAGCTTCTGGTCAAGGGATCCCAAAGTATCTTCTTAATCTGCGCAGTTCTGAGACCATTTTCTCCACTGCTGAAATCCAGCTGGGTCTGGGCTGCAATTAATTCTGCACATCAAACCTCCTATGGCACTGCTATGCGATGTCTAAGGACAGAAAATTGTGGGTAGTTATAAATGTAGGGAAATTTTTCTAAGATCGATTCATTTTCTGAGGTCAGAATGAGACTATGACATTGGAGCTGGAACCTATCTTCTATAAGAAATACAGAGGGATTTTTTATAGGCCTTGCTAACATGTTAAAATAAATATTGGGCAGGAAAGGGCATTGTGAGATCTTCTATGTAGTTTTTTAGAACTGTTTATAACAGCCCTTTGTGCCAGCAAACTGGCTTCAGGTTTCTCTTGGCATTCTTGTATGATGGGGGATAACACAATGATGCCGATGGAAAGCTCCATCCCTTACATGTCATGGAAACGCTGCTCTTGCCTACCATACCGTCTCTGGGTTTGACCTGCAATCCAAGGATCCTGTGGGATGCACACATTAGCTCAGTTTCTCTCCTGCACTCTGGTAGTTCCAGTTACATTCATATAATTAAAGGTAGGATTTGATCTCACAGTTTTTTATCTGACCACTTTTCTAGCCTGCCTTTCTGATGGCTGGTACGCAAGCAAATGGAGATCAAAGGAAGGAGAGGAGCCTGTGCTCTGAAGACAGACTTCAGCCCTGCCTGACACAATTCTGCAGTGGGATGTGGTGTGCTCAGCTAGGGAGCCTGGTGCACTGAGACACGTAGATGACGTTACTGATACTGAGACTTTTTGTCTTGCAGTCATGGCTACCCATTTCACGCTTACCACAAATGTGTCTTGAGGGGAAAAAGACCCCACAACATTACATACTTGTCAAAATGCAGTTTAAATATTCTACTGTCCTTAAAATGCACCATAAATAATTTTTTAATCTGATCTATAGCTTTAGTGCTTGTGCACTCAGTCTACTAATATAGCTCCCAGAAGGTGAGGAAGGGACAAAAAGATGAGGATATCCTAGGAGAAAACCTGTAACATTTTCCTTTCCTTTGTCTTGCCAGAGAAGATGATGTCTGCGTGGGCAATCTAGTTTCTGGACCAAGGAATCTGAGAACTTTGTAGATGCCTTGTGCACCTCTTCAGTGTCAAGCTACCTTCATTAAAAATTTTAAATGATGTCTAGCTTCTCCCTTCACAATGCCACTGCATCTGTGGTGCTGCCCCTCTTCAGCAGGCTGTGCAGGGAGGGCTCAGTGTGTTGTTGGTTGTTGTTACTAGTGGATGGTGTTACTAGCAGCCTGCTGTGGAGCTGCTGCAGAGTTTTGGGGACCTGCCATGGAACCCGGCTGCCTTGCTGACTTGGCTTTTTTTCCTAGAAAGGGTTACTCTGCAGTGTGTAGAAAGGCTAACCTGTGGTGCTGGGAAGGGCATTACTTACTCCTTGGTATATGGAGTGGTGGTGGGCAGTAAGCATTTTTTAAGGAGGTTTCAGTCTAAATAATTTGACCTTGTCATCATGAAAGCCTAACAAGCTCGAGGCAAAAAGCCAGATGTTTCACTTGTTGTAGAACTTGTTATTTAGCTGTTTTCACACAGAATAGAAGTCTTTTTTATTTCTTCTTTTTCACAGGCTTGGTCTATACCTGCCAGACTGCAAAGCTGTGTAAGCAACAGCTATCAACGAGGCATTGATTCTTGTCAGTTTGCAAAGAAGAAAGTAAAGAATGTCAGCCATGCTGCAAGAGAGCTCATGGAAAGAGGAAAAAGACACAGCAGAGCCAAGCTGTGCTGCAGACCTTTCTCCTCCGGTTGAACTCCAGCTCCCATCCCACTTGTGTTTGTCATGAATGAAATTTGTGATGAGTCAACGCTGCTTCATCACCTGTGAGATTATTTATATGCTGGAGCACCACAGACAAGTGCTGCACCGTCTCAGATGGTGATCTCTGTTCAGCTTGTTGTGGGCAGGTGTCCCAGTCACATAAACCACCATGACAATTGACATTAATTGGCACCCTTGTTGCAGTCTCAAAGGGGAGGCTAAAGATTTAATGGGCATTGAGGGTGAATTATTCCCATATGCCTCAAGGTGGTCCCTGCAGAGCCGTGCTGAGGCGTACAGGCAGGCCCGTGCTAGACGCCTGAACTGCCACCACTTGTGATGGATTTGCTTTACTGATATATTAAAGAGGACAAAGACAAAAGGGAGAAATGAGAAACCTCGAACAACGGGGGAAGTAAAAGAACAGCATGTTGTTTCTCAAGGATACCTTAGAATTGAGGCAAATATTTTTTTCCTGGATGAATGTGAGCCAAAATGAGCGAATTCTTCACTTCTGTAAATTGGTGAATGTCTTGACTTCACAGAGGTAATCAGTTCATGTGACTGTACACTAATATGGGATGCTGCCATTTTTTGAGCGCTAAATGATTTCACCAGCTACTTACTGACGTAACACAGATTATATTATCACCATAAATGGGCAAGTGTTAAATATCTGTATTGTTTTTAGATGGAACCTGTTTAAAATCAAAGTAACAAAACATTCCACGGGGGAGCAGTTTAGTTCTGAAACTCCCAGGTTCCTTTTTCTTTACATTTGTTATGATTTATTCTAAGTGTGAATAACAGGCATTTTTTGGGGGCTGCAGGATTTTAGAAATAATAGAAGAATGCTTTGGAAATGTGTCATCTTGTCACAGTTATAACTCAACAGCTCAGGAGGCAAGATTTCCCAGTGCTAACTACTCTCATGTTAGCTATCTATCTTTATGTCCAAAACAATTTATTTTCAGATTGACTATACAAGCAAGACATCACATAATTGTCTGGCTATAAAATATGTAAAGTATTGCACTACTGGGGCTCATTAGCAAAAGCATAGATGCTTTTTAGTAATCCATAAGGTGATACTTGTTAATGAATGTTGCAAATTATTCTACTAACTACCTAAAGATTAATAATAGATATGTCTGCTGCAACAAACAAGTCTCAAATCTCTGGAGAAAACTAGAGAAGTGGATAATAATTAGGGTAAGAGCACAACAGATATTTTTACATTTGCAGTTTTGATCCTATCAACTAAATGGTGGTTATGGTTTGTGTTATGTCTGTTGTAAACAGACTTCTCTTGGAGGAAGATTCTAGACTGTGAATACTGCACGCAGTTTGGCTTACATATAGGAAGCAAAAATGATTCTAACTTTGACTCATGGATTTTATGCTGCCTAATTTCAGGAAAGGTAAGCATCGTTACAAGACTTGAAACCTTGCAGTAGTCCATGGACGCATGTCTGTCTGTTTCAAAGGAACCTGAAGACAGGCACTGTATTCAGTGTATTCGGGTGCCTATGTTCTGGATAGTTGACAAGGACTCTCATAGTTTTTGTTTTAGTTAAGTCTCTGGCTTATTGCAGGATGTCAAACTCAGCAAAGCAAGCATAGAGGATGAACAGTGTTTTGAGTTGTAATAAGTTAACTGCTCTAGTCATGACAATAATTAAAAACTGAGCAAGTATCTAAGTGGTAAATAGTACTAGACCTCTCCAAAGCCCTTAAATCATACCTCTGAAATTTGTTTCTCTGAGAGACACATGGTACTGATGGTTAACCTGTGCTGTTGACCAGGCATGGGAGGATGGTATATGGTGCTCACATAGGTAACAGAGTTCACTATGGCAGGGATACCCTAGTGTCCATTTTAACAGGGTCTGTGTATCAGTAGAAGAATAAATGGGTCTAGAAGAGATTATGTGAGTCACTGAGACCAGTGCTGGCTGTTGTAGGCAACCATGCAATACATGGTTATATGAACCCAATCCAGGCAGATCCACAAAGCATCCACTGCATTAATCCCTGTGCAGCACAGCCTGGTTCCCAGCATTCTTCGATAGACCCCTGAAGCCACAGCTTTGCCTTTTGCTCAGTGTCCCAGAAAGACAGCAGGTGAAATCAAGGGCTACACAAATATCTGAGGTCCCTACAATGGCACTCAGCAGCAAGCGTGTTCCTGTTCCCGTGTCAGGTGAAATGCCCAGATAATCCTAAAAACCAAAACACGCTAGAGAAAGAAGGGCCAGGACACCTTGGTGGTCCCTACCGGTCTTTTGACTATAACTAAATGTAACCAAACTGGCTTCTGTGGGGTGTAGCGTGTGTGAAGTCATGCTTGTTCTCAGAAAAGCTTTGTTAAGGTGCATCGCCTCTGACCTGGGCTTGCCCTAAAGCTCACTGAATCCATGGGAACACTCTCAACCGACTCCTTTAAGCTTTGGATCCATTTTCTCCCCTGGCAAATGAAGGCCTGGCAGTTCTTAAGCCCCCACAAAGCCTGCCAAATGGCATGTAATTCTGCCAGAAACGATGGTGATTTCTGGAGAGGAGGAGGTTCTCTGCAATCTCACAGATTTGTTTTGCCTTTGGATGCAAGAGAGGCGAACGTTATGGGGCTCCTGAGATGTCTTCTGCTGCTCCACCCTCACTTCAGCAATGATTAAAAATACTTTGTCCACAGTAATCCAGCACAGCACAATGATCTCAAAATGTAGATAAAATTATTCAAAGACAATGATTCATAACTTGCCTAGTGTGCAGAACAAGCAAAAAGGCAATTTAATTTGAACATGTAAGCACACACCAGTCCCTGCACAGTATCCCTCCGAATGGATAAGTTCTCTATTAGTTTCTGCTTATATTAAAAAGAACTCCCAGATGGTCCTGTTTAAACAATGTCTAAATAAATACGTTCCCGACCGTTTCATAAGTTGCTATAGTGCCTCAAGACACACAGTGAGCACGCTCATGGATGTCAGTTTGGAAATGAACGATGTAATTGTTATAGCACAGCATTGTGCTGGTCTTTCTGCATTTGGAGCTCCCGCTGGTCGAAAGGATGTGTTGAGTCAAAATACATGTCTTCCACAGTCAGGATTGATTTTTCAGTGTTTTACCTGCTTCCTGAAAGGGAGCTGTGGAGTCTGAGGCCCTGATAATATATTTTTCAGCAGCCTGAACATAATATAAGGCAGCCTGACTTACTGGATGTAGCACTGGGTGCTTCACGGAGCCCTGCCACTGTCCTGCTCTATCACCTGAGATACATCTTACTCCATCCTCCATACCTAGGTTGCTCTGTCTGTCGAACTAAAGCATGAGATGTAGAATCCTGTTGTAAAACCCAGATGTCTGTAGAGGAGAGGATCTCCATAATGCTAGATAGCTGCTGTTACACGGACATCGTTGCACATCCTCTAACTCATTGTTTGCTTTGGATGGTCAGGTAGCAAAGCAGTATCAAACCTTTTGGATCTGACTCTGAACTGCTGATTCAAGTTACGTGGCATATTAGATATTCCTCAACACTTGTTAAAAAAATACAGCCTACTTTCTTTTCTTAATCCTGATGAAAACTTGATTTCTAAAGGAATTTTCCCTATCCTGACAATTCTCTATGGAACTTCACAGTTGAAAATGACATAGAAAAATTCAAAGTCAAAACCAAATCTGAACATTTACCAGAAATTCAAAAACATTTAAATTATAAGAATTCACTGGTTAAAACCACAGGGAGCTTACTGTTCACACAGAAATGAAAATAAAATAAAAAGGGCACTTCTTTATTTAAAAGTCTGAGCACTTGTTATTTTTAAGTAGGATTAAGTATCTGGACTTCCAATTACACAATGGAAAAATCCCTTTTTTATTGGTAAGATTTTAATTAAGTACGTTGATTTCTATAAATGGGAGCTTCATTTGACACTTGTGGCCAACTTTGAATAAGTGCTAATAGAAACTGAGTACATTCTGCTAAACTACATAATGCCGAGTGCTGCTTAAAGAGAATTCTGCCTCGAATTTCAATTCCTTTAGTGAAAATCTGAAATAAGCACATTGAAGTCAATGCTGCACTGGTAGAAATGAGAGTAAGAACTGAGCCATGCCTAGGCCTACATTACTTTGTGCACTGTATTTAGATATTGTATTGGTGGATACTATGGAAATGTACAGAAAAATGAAAATATTTTTAAAGCTCTGTTGCATACAGAAGACTTGTAAAAGAGTAAGGATGTTAAAGTCTTTCCTCCTATGCAGTTTTTTAGCCACGTATCTTCCCTTCTGGCAAGAAAGCCTATTGGAGAAAATAAACACATCGTCACTTGCACAGGAAACGGCAGAAAAAAAGAAATCTTGTCTATCTACCTTCAGAGATGATCTAATGCCTTAGATTTGTAAATCCCAGTATTTCTTTTCCTAGCCCTGTGTTTTAAACATAAGGTACATATAATGATGTAACTTGGATATATCAAGACACTAACCTAATAAGAGATTCTCACTGTGTCTTCATTAGACAAAAGTGTGTAAAGTAGATATTTACCGAACATTGACTCTCATGCATCTAGTAAAGGGTGACATAAACCTCTCAGATAGGTGGCTTTTAACATTTTTATGCTACATATTATAACTGAAAGACATAACTAAAGAAGCATTTAATAAATCCTCAAACTTTGTAAACAATTCTAATTTTTAATTACATTAAAGGATAATTCACAGTATCAAGTTTTCACTTTTCAGTCTGCTACTAAGCAGCATAATTATTATATCACAAAAATGAAAACTACAGAGAGTTATATGAGGATGTGTCTTTTATTAGCACAAGATTTTGTTTATTCCCTCTGCTGCTTATTTCTCCTCTGAGTTGGATGGGACATGCTCATACATGGGGTAAAGTTCCTCTTACCTAGTTTTAGCTGCTTGAAATATAGACACTTCACCTGAGCTATTTGTCTGGAAGGAGTCTGGACTCCTATGTGACTATCACAGTCAACAGTGAAGAATAAGGTGCAATTCACCTGATTGTTTTAGATTTCTTTGATAGGATGAATTGCCCTTGCAGTGTATATTTTTTTCCCCTAATTATGAAGGGAAGTTAGACAATTTACTTGAATCTAGATGTCTACTTTTAACAAGCTACTTTATGTGATTTCTTGGATTATTTGCAAAATACATTCTCTAGTTCATATTAATTGCTAGACTACTTTCAAGAAGTCCCATGGACTTTAATGGGAGGAATTGTTCCACTTAAGTTAAAGCCTAATGTATGCCTTTGTAATAATTTATGTTATTCCAGTACGTAGATTGCATTCCCATATGCCACTTTCATCCTTTTTCATCCTTCTCCCACCATACACATCCTGTGTATTCTGCATCCCTTCTCCTACTATGTATTGCAGAGCATTCCTTCCCTCCCAGACAGATCTTCACCATGTACACAGCTCTAATGAACTATGTCCTAAGGTGGCTTGAAGGAAGATTTCCCATGAGGTTGGGAAGAAAAAGTAAGTGAGAGATAAGAAAAGTTCTTTTAGAAACTGATGGCTCACAAATTTCACTGGCCACAAGTGCTATTTTATGACAACAAAAATTGCAATGGGGATCCTTAGAAATAAATTATGTAATGTTGCAGCAATCGTAAAGTGTTGTTGATAGTTCCAAATAATACATTGATGGAAATGTGCAAATGATAATAAAAGCAGGTTGCTTGTATAATAAGGGTACTGCTTGTGCTATTTGCTGAACAATATATGTTTGGTGAAGAAAGCAGGTGACATCATGTTATTTACAATAAATAATTTATTCAGTGAAATTTGCTTTTTTCATGCTTTCTGACTGTCTCCAGCAGACTTAAAGAAAATAAAATATCCCATTTTCTTCATAAGAGCTTTGTGCTGCTTTCATTTCTTGGTGAAAAGATTTCACTGAAATGATTTGATAGTCAGTGCCTGAGTTATGCGGTTAGTTGTGATTAGTTACCTGTTTCATACAGCATGGTTTTTAATCCCCGAGTGAATAAATTTTGCTCTTGGGATCAGGAGGAGAAACTCTCTGGGGACTGAGAACTCATTGCTAGATGGGAAACAAATGAGAAGATATTGGAACATTTTAGGAAACTATATGCCAACCAATCCTTTATCTAATGAGTATTCCTAGTAATACTTGGTTGCACAGATTAATTTGATTTTTTCCTGTGACCTTTACACACAATAGCTGGGTGTATGTGGTCCCAGTGTGTAAGGGAAGGGAAAAATGGAAAGCATTCTCCCTAGTGTTCAGTAAGAAGATGTCTTCTCAAGTCCTGATGCGCTGGGATTACAGAGGGAGGGAGGGAAGCGTGGTACAGAGATGCATGGTATTGCCTGCTTGGGATTTACACACAATGAAGTTGATTCATCAGTGCAAATTGAATTTGAAAATCCACAGACTACGAGATACTAGTGTTGTCTGCAGCACTCCTGAACCTGTTCTAATCAAAAGTCAAGTTGAGGGAAGAGAAAAAATTTGCACTAAAATGAGAGAGAACCCCCCCACACTCTTTCTAAGCAATAGTCCGTCTTGTCAAAACTGGAGCGATCCCACGAACGATGCCTGTGCACCAGAGCGAGCTCACTGCAGTGAGCTAAATGGAGGTTGGTTGTCTCCAACGGTCATTGTAGCTTTTCTTTGCATATTGGCCTTCATTTCTATCACACATGCATTTAGAGCTTTGGGCAGGTATTGACAAAAATCTGAATATATTGCACCTCTGCCGCCTAATTACAGTGGTGACAGCAGAAGACAAAGGATATAAATGAGATCTGAGCAAGGTGTTAAATCATAATAACATGTGTTCACACCATGCCCCATTCCTATATATGGTAGGCAAAAATCCCACTAATTAATGTTACTTTGTTAGACTGATAGGTAATTACTAGAGCAAAACTTGTAACCTCCTGGCCCTTAGTAGTAAAAGGTTGAAAATAATGGTAGAGTCCTTTATAAATCTATGAGGAATGACAAAGGAATACCATGGTAGAGTCCTTTATAAATCTATGAGGAATGACAAAGGAATGCCAAGTAACTTAACACAGAAGAATTTTAAGTTTCTATACACACTCTTTAATGCTTCTTAAAGAGCGCTGCTTAGATTCATATTTCTTTCAGCTTACAGGACATTCTGAATTTAATCTCCCTCTAGCCACTAGTCTACAATGATTTCAGCTGAGGGTGACAGAAGTTAAACCTGATAACCGCTCCATTGCGGCCTTTCTGCTGTAGAGGTCAATGGAAAGTTTCTCAGGAGGCATCATTCAAAAATAATATCTACTTTTACATGAGAGATTTAAGTTAGAGTTTGATTTCCTCCCTCCTTTGACTTAGAGACTTTTCTTTGATTAAAACGAAGAGAAGCACTAAATGCTGAAAACCCATTGGAGAAGACATCTCTCTTAAAGAGCCACCATCACCATGGAGCTCATGTCTATAGTATAAACCAGGATTTTGTTGGTCCAACAAGAAATAAACATTGCAGACAACTGCTAGGAAAAACCGGTGTCATTAGGGGGCCTATTAACACTCTGTCAAATTAACAATATATTTCTAATTCCCTTGAGTGTCATATGTGTTTTTCTTATAATATTGGCTGATTCTCTCCTGCATTAATGAGGTGGACTGCTGCCAAAAATATGCAAATGAAAATCCAGTGGACCTGCCTTGGTAAATTCAGATATCTAGGAATTCGCACTTAAATGAGAGTTGAAAAACCCCCAACCCAACCCAAACTGTCGTTTGGTAGCAAATCTTGTGCTGTTAGATTGCTTGCACCAGTGCTGAAAAACATCAATATGTAAATACCTTGAACTCCAAACTCCTGAAGTCTGTATTATCTGAGTTTTTACAGTGGAGGTGTCAGGTCCCATTTAGACTCTCTCCCACATTTAAATATAGATCTGCAATCAAATTATAGAGCTTTCCCTAGGAAACAGCAAGTCATGTAGTTCCCAGATAATGTAGACAAACAATTCACATTTCCTTGGCTCTTCCACCCTTTCTGAATCTGAAAATTATTTCTGAATCTGAAAACCATGCCTTAAAGCAGAAGAGAAACACACGCACCTCTACACATGTACAAACCCCGTATTTAATATAGTAACAGATTGTAATTCTCCTTAGAAACAAAACAAAGCAACAATAATGCTACACAAAGCACTGGCAACCACACAAACCCACTCAGTGGCCCCTACTAAATCTGGGGTTAGGCATTATGACACAGGGTATTGGAAACAACCCCATCCCCGCCTCTCCACAGCCCCTTTTCCATATGTTCCTTATTTCTGGTTACCTTCCAGCTGCCAGATGTTCTTTCCCACTACCACCATCCTGGACCTGCAGACCCTTTTTCTGGGCAGAAATAATAGCATGCAGATTTCAGGAATATTTGCCTTTATTTGATGCTATTCTTGTCCCACCCTTGCCATGGCTCCAATCTCTGAAAATTACGTGGTAGATGATCTTCGTTTGGAAGTGGCTGTATCAGACATATATTCATAGATTTTAAGGCCAGCAGGGACCAATATCCCTATTTACTCTGGATTTCTATGTAAGAACATTGTAGATTTTAGCCAATGATGCTGGTGTTTAGTCCAATCGGCAAGAACGTATCATCCAGCCCCGTGATCCTGATTGTATGCAGGCTAATGGGCAAACTGGTTCAAATGGATCAGGTCTAAAACTTCACCTTCCTCCCACTAGAATCTCAGATATTTCATTAGATGTGAGCAGAGAGGGCCCCTGACCAGCTCACTCCCCGTGACTCCACCTCCCCAGACTGATATAGATCCCCAGCTTTTTCCTGTTACTCCCAACAGCTACCTTAGTATTCTTAACATATGAAAAGGAGGGAGGCAGTTTCAAATAATAATGCAATTCTCAGTCTCTCCAGTTAGATAAAAAAAGGCTCCAGTTTCTGGAGACTATAATTTACTTTCGTCTGCTCTTATGCAGCAGGATCCAAATCACGCTCATTTTTAATGAAAGGTTAATGTAAATCATATGAAAAGTCATGCAGTGTTTCCCTGAAGTGTACATGCTAAATTACCATTCAGGAATTCATACCTTTCAGCAGAAAAAAAAAGAAAGAAAACGTTTCATTCCTATTTGTGACAGGTGGTTGCGATATAAATCTGAAACAAAGCATATAAAATAAAAAGATGGAAGAAGTAAAGTTATATTTTTATTCTATTTTGGTACTCAAGCTGCAGCTAAATGCATAGTAGGGTTTACAAAAGCACATAAGTGATAATCTATGACTTCAGGAAGGAAAATGTGTAAAAAATTGTCTCGTAGTATAGGTGGTGGTTCTCCTTTAAAAGAACTGCAAGCCTTGCCTGAGCGTTCGCTGTGTTCTGCATTTCTGAAGATTCCAAAACACAACCACACTGAGCAGTTTTATCAAGGCTTGCATAATTTCATGTTTTAAGTAAATAGATATATGGGACCCAGCTGGGTCTGGGGTATACCTTTACATGATTTTTTGGGGGGTTTAAAATGCAAGCTCCACAAGAACAGTGAGGAATACTCTTCGAGGAAGGAAAATCCAGAAAGTGAAATAGCTAGTAGGATGAGATCCAGTTTAAGTCAGTTGAAAACCAATTATGCAATTGTAGATTGTAAAATCAAATTGATTTATTGCACAATACCTGATTTCAGTGGCTTTACACTAAGGACACATTTACTGCGAGTGTATTTTGTATTCAAGAGCACTAAGAAAATCTTTTATGTTTGTCACATGCCTGGCCATAAGCCAGCTCTGACTGTCTTACATTAACTCATCAGAAATCCACAAAACAGCAAAATGCAACTGTTGGGGTAGGATCTCACAGAGGAATTGAACTGTATCAAAAAGCAAAATTTAGACCATGTATGACATGAACCTGGTAATTACCTTTCTTGCTGCTTTGGGTGAAATTCTGATACCCATTATATCAGTTTTCTGGGTGTTATTTTAGTCATCTTCCCTTTGTGAATAAAAATCTTTTTTCTTTTTGATTGCATTAAGCTACACTTTAAATGACCTGCCTGCTTGTCTTGACTACTGTAACCACTGAGTACTTGCAAGCAGGTACCCAGAGCTCTTCAGCCCTTTAAATGTGTTCTTTAATGAGCCTTAAGCCGTGACACTTGCAGTTATTTCTTAAACCTTTTTAGATAATTGTCACTAACTTTTGAAGCCATTTAGTCTGAAATAAGAGCTTTTCCTTCTTGACTTGTCTCCTTGTGTTCTGTCCACTGGGTACCCCAGAAGGAGTGTAACGGCCATGTGTGCCTGAAGATGATGAGACCCATTGCAATGGCTTTTGAACGATGATTAAACTTTTCAAACCACCAGAAGATGAAACTGGCTCTTGAGGAGGGACTGTTACAGACCCACAAGCAGTCGAAATGAAATCAAAAGGGAATAGAGAAAATGACTTGTAAAAAAATGTTTTTCTGCTGTGCAAATACCCATTTCCCCACTTGGTTTGCTCAAGCCTGCCTGCGCCCCATGCAAGGGCCTCCGGTTGCTGGAGAAGCTGATACCTGAGTGTCTCCTCTAAGGGAGCACGGCAGAGGCCCCTAAAAGCTCCTCCTGAGGGAGACAACTGAGGACTACACGAAGCCAGGTGCTTCCTTCCCTTTCTTTCATCATCTTGTAGCTCTTGGGGGATTTGGGGAAGTGGAGGCAGAGGAGAAAACATAACGTTTGCTATGTCTTTGAAAAAATTCACTCTGAATCTTCTCTTTTGCTGTGGATCCGGTGCATTCACCATATTGCTCACATTTAACTGTTGTGTTGGCCCATAATGGCATGAAAAAAAGTTATAAAATGGTATCTGCTTGCAACCCAGAGACACAAACAATACATGCTTGTAGAGAAGACAGTGTGTTTCCTGTAGATGTCAAGCCTGTTCTCACCTACGTAGTGCTGCACAGCTGCTGATGGCCAGAGCTTTCAGGCATTATGGTGCAGTTCCAGGGTAAGAGGTGATACAAAGGAACAGACTGATTTTCAGCAAAAGATGATAGGCAGTTGGGATGCTTGGCACTGAGGTCCTTCAGGATTGAGTAGTTGTTGGAAAGCGAGAAGTTCAATTGAACTGCAGGGAAAGGAAGTGATGGAGAAAATGAGACCATGGATCTTTGAGGGATTTGGTGAAGTTTGGGTGGAGTGGTGATGTCCACCTCTCACAGAAAATGAGGGATGTCTCATTTTCACTCTCACAAGGGAGGAATCTGGAAAGTTTTCCCATGCATGTGCATGGTATACTTGTCATAAGTGTTACATCATTCCGTCACAGCCACATCATTTTGGTATGACTCCCTAAACACAGAGGAACTAAAAAGAAAAGCAAGAATTCTTGTCAATGTGTTTTTTCCCTCTCTTTATGTGATTCTGGGGACCAGATCCTGGCTCACACACCTCTGAGCTACCTCCGTGCTTCATGGCTTCTCAGTATGTTCCAGGCATCACCTGGCTCCTGGAGATAACAGCAGCTTCAAGACCACCTCGGAGTTATATTTGCACCCTAAGGACTGAGGCAGTACAAGCCATGCTACCCACAACCCTGATCGCCCTCCCTGTGCTCCAGTCTGCCCAGAGGTGGCCCAGGGGCACTGGCCTTTGAGATTTAAGGAATCCCAAAGAACTAAAAAGCTCATCGCACAAGACAGTCATGTGGCCATTTGAGCTTTTGAGTCTCTTGTATGCTGCTGGCCTTGTGCAAAAAGGCTGTATTGAAATAGATTATGCTATAATTATATAATATCATCTCATGAATGTGTGTTTAATTATATAAATATACCCGATTAGTGTGCACGATGCATTAAGAACTAAATATTAGAAATACAATAGAAGTGAGCACATCCTGAATTAGTGCAGTGGTATCAGGCTCTGATATTGTGCCTTTGTTTAATACTGTAAATTAAGCAGGAAATGTAGCTTCATTTTATATATGCTTGTAAATAAACAACTTGTTGTAGATTTCATCATGCTCATTTTATGGAAAATTGCTCCACTTATTGTTTTGATTTTTTTTTTTTTTGTTACAAGAGCTTATGATACCAAATCTTCTGTTTATCCGAGTGATTGTTTTTCTGAATGTAAAAAAATATGTATTGTGCAGCCTAACATCCATATCTCTGATTCTGTGAGCATCCCTTTTGTTTGCTACACACAACATGGTTGCAACAAAGACATTTACGCTTTTGGAGTCTGAAGCATGAAGTCGTTCTAAATCTGTGCCCACAGGTAACAATTACTTCACTCATTAATAGATCTCCCTAGTTTCTCATAAAACAACTTTGAAAAAGTCTCTTGGGACAGAGTCAGGAAGTGTGCTTTATGATCATTAATATGGTCCTGCCTTGGAAATACGTAGTCTAGCTGGTTTAGCCCCAAAGCGAAATTTTTTGCATAAACCCAGCAGGTTGCAATGGCAGGGAGTGGACTAAAGCCAGCCCCAGTGGGCCCCCTTCATACACTGGAGGGCTGAATCACATTTTGTTCTTTGGCATCAGCAAGTCATAACTAAGAGAAAGGGACATAGCAAGGCTAGAAATGAATAATTTATGTAGGGCATTCAACAGGATATGAGAAATAAAAGATCAAAATGTAAAACCTCGTGGCAATTTTGTGCTTGCGTGTATTCAGGAAATTTGGAAATTATTGATTTTAGCTAAAAACAATCATTAAGGTACTTTATTAATAACTTCAGCATATTCAAGGCTGGCAGTCAAATGCAGCAGTAGCGTAAAGAGGCAGGTCTTCACTGAAGTACGTACAGCTTGGCTTACTTTCACGAGTGAGGAATTTTGGTCTCTGGATCTGTTGTACTACAGTTAAGTACCCTTTTCATAAATAATTGATATATTTGTATAAAGATCTTTGGATTGCTAAAGACAACGCTGCAGAATGAAAAATGCCCTGCAGGGAGATCTAGATGATTAACCAAAACT
This sequence comes from Falco rusticolus, assembly GCF_015220075.1. Classification (NCBI taxonomy): domain Eukaryota; kingdom Metazoa; phylum Chordata; class Aves; order Falconiformes; family Falconidae; genus Falco; species Falco rusticolus. The sequence goes on from NC_051195.1 coordinate 37,239,663, forward strand.
ATACGACCACTTCACACAGTATTCAGTTTATAAAAAATGCAGGAGAGCCGATCAGTCTGCAATGGGTGATGATAAAAGCATTAAACACAAATGACCGAGGTCTGTAAAACTGGGAGCCTGTCCCTTGGATCCCATGGGCACCAAAGTTTACAACAAACCAGTTAAAACCTACCATTCCTTCCTATGAAAAAACAACCTGGATATTCCCAAAATGTGGCTAAAAGGGTGTTCCTTACACAGCTCAGGGTGTTGTGGAAGGTTGTCTGTTCTTTCAGGGTAGAGAGAGGAAAAATGCTGGGTGGGCAGACTGGGATACTCTCAAGGTGCTGAGACTTTTGCTGGGATTTGGCGATGAAAATATCTGAGGAAACTTGTATGTCATCAGGGTGTGTGAGGGAAAATTCAAGGTAAAGAGGGTAGCTGTCTGCTATTGAAGACAAGAAGGGATGGCTTGCCCCAAAGTGCTTGCAGCACATATCAAAGTTGTCTACCTCAGGTACTGTTCTTACTTGGTATATCAAAAAGACCTGTCACTGTGTTATATCATTGCTCAGAGATGCCACTCAGGAAAACAGACTTCATTCTAGACACCTCAATCAGTTTCCCTGTTGCGGCTTTTCCCCTTCAGGCCAAAGCATCCCAATTTCAGTACTAATTATTCCTATTACGAAAGTCCCTCAGGTCCTACTCAGACTGCTGTGCTTGGGGGTGTGCTAAAGCAGAACTGGAAACATTCCCAGTACCAAAGAATTTACAATTAATTTAAGGCAGGATGCAACAAGTGGGTATGTGAGACAATAATTAAGGTGAGGGGTTTGGAAAGGAAATCAGTAGTAGTAGCACCATGTGGTCACACTGAGTAGCTCCACACAGCCTAGTGGTTTAGAGTCAGCTGCATTTGCTGCATTTTTTTTATTTAATGCTGAGATATAAACAAATAAAATAGATACAATCGTGATTTAGATCTTAGGCTGTCACATGCTTTAAAAAATCTGAAAGGTGTGGCCTGCAAAACTCATCAATTATGTTTACCCAAGCGCCAGCTGAATTTTTGGTCTTGGACAGGTGGCTGAGGCTGGGAAACTCAGAGGGCTCTAGTAACGTGGTGAGCTGCCAGCAGGGCAGCACTGTTCAGACTAATACGATACATTTTCTTAACAACTCTGTAAAATACTCTCTCCCATGGAAGCTTGGGTAAAAGTTTTGAGCCACGGAAATACAGCCTAGAAGGATAAAAGTTGTAAAACCAGTAAAGTTTAGTAAGGAGTGTTTCTGTGAACCATATTGCTGTGGCCCTATCCAAAATGAAGTGTCAGATTTTCTCCCTCTGGCACTGGGGCCAAAACTTCTACTGTCTTGCATGGTTTAGGGCCAGGATCTATGTCTACTCCAGTGGTGTCATACATCTAGCCTTTCTCAGTGGTAATTTAAGTCATGTCAGTCAAGGAACAGACCTTTGGCCAAGGTAAGCCGGCATGGAACTAGGATAGTTGAGGCCATCTGCAGATTTGCCAAGGGAGAAATTTGCTCATTGTTTTCATGGGAATTGGGATGGACAAGACCACAGAAAGAGAAAATGGGTGAAAGCACATGTTTGCAATATCCCAGCTGCAAGGGAAATGACACATTAGGTTTTCATTTTCAGAGAGAAGTGTCTTGTCCTGTGGTCATCGCGACAGGTTACTTGGGCATGATGGAAAAGTGAAACAAACTCTGAGACAATATGGCCCCATGGAATCTACTAAAACTAAGAAAAGTGACCTGCATGACACAAAGACAAAAACCATATTTATGTCTGGCACCTGATATAATTTAATGCAGCAAATAGCAAATACTCAGACTGAATGTATGAGAGTAGAAACAGTGCAGGTATTAATATATCTGCTCTTCCCACAGATTGGCAGGCAGCCTAAATCCACTGCTACCTGAAATTACGCCAACCTGTTCAGCACATCTGAATTTAAAACTAATCTCTTATTTACAATCAAAGCATCTACAAAGCTGGTGCTTGTAATGGGTTTTATTATACTGCATTAAAGACTGTTGTTGAAATTTGCATTTCCAATGACCAATTAGTATATTTATTTATTAGAATTTAGTCATGCTATTTCTGGTAAATGAAGTGTAGTGCATAAGAACATAAATAGGATTATTAGCTACATTCCTTTCTTTCTTCTTTTATGGGCTTCATTATTTTTGCACAAATGCCAGGAGTTTTTTCTGTGAAAAATTAAGATTGCATGAAGTCTTGCCCACTCTCAAAAGCTGTGATGACATTCAGTGTGATTGCAAGTTATACCACATTAAAAAAGATATTTCTCTGAAAGCAGTGGTTAAAACCCAGACGCCTACATTTATTTACATTTGAAATGCTTGTGCCATGTGTACGGTGATACAGTGAACTGCTAACTTTTGGAATGAAAATAACGTGTGTCTGTGTTAAATGTCACAGGAAATTGTAGCACTGATAGTAAGTAAAGAATACATAATTAGAAAAAAAGCTGCTCCTTGTAAAACTGCCGTGTGTGTTTAAATTATCACTCATTTTTTTTGAGAATGAGCAGATTAAGATAAATAGATGGATCACGTAATGAAATTTGCTTGCCCCTTTAACATGAGTGTTTGGGTTTCAGGATAACATTGTTCCTTAACAATTGATTTAAAACAGGAGACAAAGTATATCCATCGCTACCTGGTTTATTAAGCTTCCAAATACGAAGAAAAAAAATGTTTTGCCTCAAAATTACGGTTAATATGAACTAAATGGCAGCCTAAGTGACTAGAGAATAAAGGTTTTTAATTAAAGCTTTGGAAAGTATTTCTGCATATTTTCATTCGTTAGGAGTTTGCAAATAACAAAAATTGGGATAACAAATGAAAGGGATGGGAATCATCAGATCATGCTCCAGACTGGAAAATTCTCACAGCTGAGGACTTATGTTTCAGCTCCCTGTTTCTCCCGCCTCTTGCAGCATCTCCTTCCCTGGTGCTTTACACATTAAGGTATTGGTGTGCTTTTCAAGCATGAATAAAATGTAACAATGTGTAGAGATGAGGTTAACTAGAGGCTTTTCCCAGATATCCTAAGGCCAGTGTCTTAATCTCCAAAAGCTAGAAAAACCAGTGTTATAACGGAAGCTTTGTAAGCCTTGATCCTAATCAGAAGTCTGCCTCTTAATAAAGCCTTCGAAACAAGTGGACCTATTCCAGGGTAAGATCTACATCTGACAAAAGCTTTTTTGAACCTTTAGTGTTTTGTCATTCCTTAGACATATGGAATCTGGAGAAGTATCGTTTACGTAAATTGATTTGTAATGTATCTGTAATGAACTATTTAACTAGAAATGGTTAAACTGGTTGTTAAAACAAAGGAGAAACTGATACACTTCTGTTTACTTATAATTTGAGATGGTTGATTTTGCTTTGTGGCAGAGAGAAAGTGTAGGTTTGATGGGATGGATGACAGTTTGAAAGAGAGATCTCTTTTTACATCTATTTTGTAATGACAGTACATTTTCACTAACACTGTGTTGAAATCCAACTTCACAGAAGTCTACAGCTGTGAATGGCACCAAGAATATAGTATAGTCTCCACAAGGCAGAGATCTCTTTCTTCCATTTTTACTGTAACCAGGTAAGAAGGTCTTGAATTCAAGCCCCAGGTCACTTTGCTTGGTAATTCAAGTAGTTTGTTGTTTCTCCATAGCAGTCCGGTTGCAACCAGAGCAGTACTGCCATTTCTTACCTAATCACTCTCTTTGCTCATTTCAAGGAAGTGTTGGAGAAAATGACATGTGAACATGGAGAAGTGCTCCTCTGCTTCACTTCCTATATCACTTATGAGCCAAAAAAGATCAAGGGCAGCTCCTATTTACATTCAAACCTGATTTTTTTGATGACATCTCAGTTTTAGCAAGCGTATTATGTGCAAATGTAAGCTGAAATCATTTAGTCATGAAAACAACCAGAGAGAAAACAAACCAGCAAAGCCATGCCTAGATTTCAAGATGATGTTCAAATGGATCATCATAAAAGAAATTTTTGCAGTTCAAAGCACTAAGCAAGTACTTTGCTCTCTTGACAACGATTACTCACGTTTGCCAATCATTTCGTTACATGGATCTGAAAATAATGTGACTCTGCTGGTAAAGCTCTGATAAAATGCCCCAGGATGCTTCATCATCAGCTTCCAGAGCTCCCAAGTGACTACCATGATGTTTCCAGTGGTCATTACGAGCTGCCTGGGAGAAGTGTCCTATCAAGCAAGCAAGGTATCTGCCGTTGAATGTGCACCATCTACGTAAACCTTGATGCACTATCCACACTTCATGCAATTTCCTTGTAATTTCAAGCGCACAACCACGTGCTCCCACCTCTGCCAGTTTGGTAAGCAGTGACAAAACAAAACATCTTCCAGCACCTCACTTTGCAATGCTTATCACACGTACAGGCAAGTTGGTGACAGCAACGCTGATGGTAGACTTGTCTCACTGCAAGGCAGAAACTTATTTTGAACATCTTGATCTATTTTCTGAATCCAGTGAGAGTAGTGGTGTCTGAGGGAGGTACTAAATCAGGTTTCTTGTCTGACTTTCCACTCCATTTTGCTGACAGCCTGTTTTTCCTTGCAAGTATAAACAAGTCTGCTGTGACAAAGCAAAGTTTTCTGGCTTCAGCAATGTGGTAACTCAAATGAGAAGACACTTGAAAGATTACAGCAGTCACTTTAAGTTGCCAAATAGATACTTTTTCATTGTCAGCTCACTGACTATATAATACTCTCATCTCTTTGAAGTTATTCAGGCTAGTAAAGTTGATCATCAGATTATAGGAAGACTTTGTAACATGAGGCACAAAATCATTAACAGCTTAATCTGAATTAATTGCACCTGAATGTGGGCTGTCTCTCTTCCAGGTCTCTCACAGGTTTACTTGGAGTTTCCTTCTAGGAGAGTGAGTCGTACAGACATCACCTGCCTATCTGTATTCAGTATGTGCTGGGAATTTATTGTTGGGGAATGATACTAAAGCATTTTTTCACCTTGGAATTGTGTTTGAGCTCAGGCTTCACCTTTCTTGTCTAAAGTTCCAGACCCACTGCCATGCCTGAAATTGCAGCCAGTCTGGAAGAGGAAACACGTGACTGGTGGAAAGCTGGTAATATATTGGTAAATATTATTATGCCACATGCCAATGCAACACAGGTGCAGAGGGAATATCCTGTTCTTCCCCATGCCACATGAGTGCCAGCCTGAAAACAGTGCAAATGGCCAGAATTAACAGAATTTAAGGGTTATAAGCACCCAGATGCTCCATATGCATCCGAGCCTGGAAATGAGAGGGTAGCAACAGAAGCAGGAAACTGCTAATGCACTCGCATCTGGCCTTGCTTTGCTTGGCTCCCCATCCAGCTGAGAATTTGATGCAGCTTTTGAAATATTTGGAAACTTTCAGGCAACGACTTCTGAGTAGCTTAGGAGGTTGTCAGTTCCATAGGGTTTCTTTGGATATGGAGTCTTTTGAACCATTCTATACTGAGCTGTCTCTATGGAAAGTATATTTCTTAGTCAACTTTCTCAAATCCCTCAGCGACTCTCAGAGACCACAGATGAAAGCCAATGGAACACAGATCCTTGTTATTCATATGGAATCACTGGGGGGTTAGGCACATCTCCTTGGATCTGATTGTGAGGCTTTCTTCTTTAGCAGGGTTGAAGGAGCTGGTGTTGTGAAGAATGGAAAAATGGTAGAGGACATCTCTGCTGCTGGTCACCCACTGGTCCCTCTCCTGCTTCCATCTCTAGACCATGCTCCTTTCCTCCCTGCAATTTCCTGACAGTTCCTCTGTTAGCAAAGAGCTGGTGGAGATCTGATTGAAGATTTTCCCTATGACAAGCGCATCCCATGTGGTTGCTTCCCATACCACATTCACACAGTATTAAATCTGCTTCTGGGCTTTCTGTGGGTAAGGCACTCATCTAGAGATTTAATTTCCATTGACTGGTCTTATAGTATTACTGACATGGCTCATGATACCAGTAAGAATCACAGCAGAGAGAAGACTGATGGGATTTAGCAACTTTATAATTTTTTCTGTCCCTTTGCCTAGAACCCACTGCCTGTTTCCGCATATGTTTTCCTTTTTTACCTTCAGAATTTTGCCTAACACATTTCTGGTCAGGGTAACATCAATTTAAAAAGAAGCTAAGATTTTATACACACAAGGATATTGGGATTAAAGGGTGCATTAGTTAGGAGAAAGGTAACTTCTAAAATGGGGACCTTTAGGGCTTGGGGACAGAAGAATTAAAAAACATTGGATTGGGGGCTGAGAGAAGTTTTGGGATCTCAGTGCTGTGTCAGACTGCTAGGGAGGGAGAGGAGGCTAAGGATGTGAGGGACTCAGCAGAAGTGGTGATTACCTCTGGCATCCTTCCCTTTTGGGTATTTTTAACTCAGCCTCCAGGTTCAGAATGCACAGTCACACGCACACACACACAACTGCTCTTAATTTTCTTTGCTGCTGTCAGAAATATGGTGCTACCCCTAATTACTTTTTGGCCAACTTGTAACATTGTTCTCATCCCTAAAGATACAGCAAAGTTTCCCCTCATTTCAGTCCATCTGTCAATGAACATTTGCATTCATTTAACACACTGGTGTATCCGATTTGGACAGGAATGTTGGCCCAAAGGTGGGAGAGATTTAATTTTGCCAGAAACTATCTCACTTTAGCTCATGTTAGCAAGATCCCGTAAGAGGTTTTTTAAGTGGCAGCTATTTACCCGACAGTAATTTAATAAAATTCAAAAGAACTGTATTAAAACCAGATAATTTTCCAGTTCAGGGTAGGTCGTTTGGATGGAGCTGTCAATTTTACTGTCGGCAGACATCAGTTGAAAACTAGAGGAAACAGACATGATTCTCAAACTCTTCTACACCTCCCTTCAAGAAACTACGCACATTTCTTGTGGAAACTACTCTGTTGCAAAACGAGAAGGAGAAAAGCTACTTATTTTTCTCAATGTAATTTAAAAAAATACTAGGAATTCTCTTTTATATTTATATAAAGCAAAACCACACAAAGTACTTAATTGGGATATTAAGACAAAACTTGTACTACTTTAGGTTTCAAAACCTAAGCTGAAGTTTATCAGTGCATGAACTTTTTCATATCCTACACACAGGTATTATTGATGTACAACTACAAATCTGAAGAGATTAAGTAGTCACAGGCATAACTTCATTATCTTTCTCCCTCTTTTTTGTCTAGTTCCTTCTATACGATTATTAAAGAGAATACATTCAGTTGTGTGTCTCAACACATTTTAGGTGATATAGAGGTTTTCAGGGTTATTGTCATGGTTTAATGCAGCCAGCGACTAAGCAGCACACAGCCACTTGCTCCCTCCCAGCAGGATGGGAATGAAGAGAATTGGAAAGGTAAAAGTGAAAAAACTCATGGGTTGGGATAAGAAGAGTTTAGTATTTGAAATAAAATTTTATAAAAACCCCAAAAAAGACAAGTGATGCAAATGAAAAACAATTGCTCACCACCAACCGCCTGATGCCCAGCCAGTCCCTCAGCAGTTGCCCCTGGCCAAATTTCCCCCTAGTTTATATGCTGACCATGACATCATATGGTCTGTAAAATTCCTTGGGTCAGTTGGGGTCAGCTGTCCCAGCTCTGCCCCCTCCCAACTTCTTGTGCCCCCCAACGTACTTGCTGGTGGGTTGAGGAGCAGAAAAGGCCTTGGCTCTATGCAAGTGCTCTCAGCAACAATGAAAACATCCCTGAATTATGCAGGCTGTTTTCAGCACAAATCCAAGACATAGCCCCATACCAGCTACCATGAAGCAAATTAAATCTACCCCAACCAAAAATAGCCCAATTATGAACAAGGATTTTACAGGTACATATGCTTCCTCAACTAGAGTTAAAAACCCATGGAGTTTCTTTATAGCATAGAGTACATCACCTGAAATATTATATGCAAAGATCAACTGTCTATCTTCTTTTGAAGCAAGTGTCTAAGCCTGTTGTAGCGCCAAAGGTTGGAACACTCATTTCTAACCTCTCTGATTCTGAAAAATAGGTCTGGACTACAACAGTCAAATATCTGGATAGTTACTTGAAATTTAACACAAACTATTACTACCTCCTTATTTCCCTTTATGTCAAGACCAGGCTTTAATCTACACCCTGTATTCAAACACAAGGGAAATGTGGAGATGCTTATTTTTGTTTGGGATCTATACCCTGAGTCTGGTGCCACCTCTGCTGATAGTCTTTTAAAATATTATTATAGAAGTTTTGAATATTTTTTTCTTGTTAACACTGTGGTTATGACTGCAAACCAAATAAAAATCACATTAGGCCTTATTCAAAGACAGAGGAGCAGACAGTCCTGCTCCGAAGAATTTACAAATAAACTAAGTTCAAGGTAGAGCAAGGAAACTAGGTTCTCTGTACTAGCATTTACAAAAAATTGTATGAAATTATGTTGACTGAGTTTCTGTATTTTGTAAAATTTTGCTGGTTCACCATCAGATTGCATGTATACAGCTGCTGATTTATTCAATTTCAAAGCAGGTTATTTACCAGTTTTTCCCAATATGAGGTAAGTTATAATAGTCCATAAGTCTCCAACTTCACTGGCTTTTTATGAAGAGCAGACAGCATATAGTAACTTTCTAGACTTCATAAATGGTTGCTGCATTTTTAAAGCCGTGTTGATTTATAGGGAATCCTCATTGTCATATTCTTCTAATCATAGAATTCCAGTTAATAAATTGTGTCAGTGTCAGTACAGAGCATAGTTCTTCCAGACAAATTAGAAAATGAAGACCACTGAGTTTGTGGCTGAGGAATTTATCAAGAATTTTATTGCAGACCATATTCAAACTCTTGGTAGACTAGATCTCACTTTTCTGTATCTATTTCTTTTTAAGCCAAGTTTTGGCAGGCATCTGATAGATTTAGAACTGTGTGAACTTTCAAGGAACTAATTTATTTAGCAATGTTTTTTACTCATCCTACATAGCGAGATAATTTGTGGTGAAGTCAGAAGCTCCAAACAGAAATCCCAACTCTAAACTCAGAGAGAAATCTAAATCTATCTTCTGCAGCAGCTTGGCAGAACCTGGGAAACTGTAACCCTGGCATATTTCAAAACATCTGCATCTAGGTCAGGACTTGTTGCTCTGGTTGGATTGAAGGTAGCAATGTCGTTATACCATCCCATGTTTACATGCTTCGTAGTCTATAAGAAGTAATATTTCTCTCTATAATGAAACCCAGCAAACAAGTGTTAGAACTGCTCATGTAGAAGTGACTGATTTAAAGGTTATAGTACAGTATAGGGGGCTGCCAAACGATACTGTGGTTTTTTTTGTAAAACGGATGTTTAGAAAGAGACTTTCTGGGGAAAAAATAAGACATGAGAAAATGTAACTGGCAGTGGTTTGGGAATCCATTTCAAGCAGTCAAATATTTGTTGGTTTTTTCCCCCCTAAATGTGATTTTTAAAATGTCTGTTTTCCTTTAATTTTTCTTAAAACATGGCCTTTCAAATGTCATCATTTTACTATGATAACCTCTACTACGACTTCAAGCCTAATCATGCAAAAGCAGTGCCAACTCTGGAATCCTTTGAATCTCACCTGCCATAATTTGCCGTATGTAACTAAACGATGGCAGTTTATGCTTGCTAAGCATTTCTCTCAAGGTTTGTTTCTTTCTGTTATTTAAGATAAAATCAAAACTATCATGCTTTTCTTTATACATATAAGGACAAGGGGTTTTGAAAAGCAGTATTTATGCCATCCATGAATTGCCTCTGCTAAACATAGGAAGATATGCCGTTCAGTGGTTAATACACGTAACAGCATATGGGCTGTCAGAGTGGCTGCAGGTTTTACAATTTGCTTCATGTACATTATGTGCGTAATTCCTTATTTTGTTCTTTTTGGTTTTGGATGTTGATGACATGCACGTGTTATGATTTTCATTACATTTATAATCAAGCAGTCTCCATAGCAAGAGTTTTTCAGCCCTATCACAGCTGGTAGTTTCTTTGCATTGTTTAACTTCCCTTCACTGTCTACAGTCTACATTATCTTTTTTTGGGTATAATTTATCTCTGGAAATTAGCGTACCCTACTTTAATAGCCAGTTGCTTCTTTGAGATAGCACTTTGACCTCCCCTTGACAAGGCTGGCAGTGTAACACAGCACTCAGGCTTGCAGGTCCCTATGGCAGCCGTGGCTCAGCTCACGGCTGTGGGTGATGAGTGGTTTGGACCTATCCAGCTAGCAGAATGGTGTGAAGGGAAGAGAATATTTCCACCAGTCAACTGTACAAGAGAAACTCTTCAAGATTACCAAAACTTACGAATCTGTGTAAAATGTGGGGTTTAAAGTATTTCTTTCTTTAGGGTTTGACTGTATATTAGTTTTATTGTAATAATACAGATATACATGTGTACATACGTCACACACATCCTGATAATTGCCTGATCAGCTGTTATTAATTATTTCATTTTCAGACCTGCAAAGATTTGGAGTGAGGAAGTCAAGAATGAAGGATTTTTAAGATTCCTATATATATACATTAACTTTACAAAAGGATTTTAAATTAACCCCATGCAAGAAATTTTAGGCAACAGTGTACACTAGTGCCATGTCTGTTAGCAGGTTGATCTACAATATCCAAAGAATTTGGGAAAAGAAAAAAATCTCTTAGGCATATGGGCTCCAAATTATAAAATAATTTTGCTTCAGATGTAAAAGCCAGATTAACTCATGGCAGCTGGCTTGTAAATGGATTAAATGGACAGAGGCATAGTGAACGTCCTTCAAGATGAGTTTCTTGTCATCTTTTCTTGTGAAAAGAGGTTTATCCCATCCCTTCAAAATCTGTAGGGTATCCTATTTTTTTAGTCTCAAAAATATATTTGGTTTTCTTTGAAGATGAATAAAACTGAGATGCTATTATATTCAGTTCCTACTTTGCAGCATCCAGAAATTCCTTTGCTATTAATATGCCAGAGAAACAGATTTCTTTGATTTTTTTCAGTTTAGAAGATCAAAAGCTGTCAGAAATTGTTTCAAAAGAAAAATAAATCTTTGAGAAGTTGGATTTGAAATAATGAGTCTCCAGCATGTTGCACATACGGTACTTAGAACTGTTTAATGGAAGATGCTGCTATAACTGTGGGGTTTGGCTCTTTACAAGTATCACTCACCTAGAAGATATTTCAATATTAGTTTTGCTTTTTTTGAAAGTAATTATTAGAAAATTAGATATTAATGGCATTCTTTTTTGTCACTTCTTGCAAATATTTAACTGGGTAAAAGAAAAAGCAGTATACATTTAGACTAAGAGGAAAAAGTCCTCAAACAATTTGGAAGTCTGCACAGACTTTTGTCTTCATGTAAAAGCTTTTATTTTTTTCATTAGTATTTTTATATTTAGGGGAACTGATCATTATGCAGACATGAAATAGCACTTTGTTGTTGTTTTATTTGCTATGGAAGCACTGTGGCCTGCCTTGTGTGGCTTGTGGATGACAGTCCTTGTACTAACCACCCATCAGATAGGATTGCAGCAGCTCTAATGTATGCACAAAGGCTTTGCTGTGTCAGAGAATCATACAGACATTAAAACTTGGAAGCTTTGGTTTGTATTAACATTAAGAAATCAAGCCTGATTTGGTTTGTATCAGTAACATCAAGAAACATGGTGTGAAGATATCTGTCCTGTAAGGGCTGAAAGAGCAAGTAGTAAAAAAGGAGCTGAAACAAGACGATTAAATATTGATAAACACTAGACACATTTGGAAATAGCCTTGAATGCGTACAGCCTAGCCTGCAGCTAAAGATTAAGATGTCATTGTGGCTTTCAACTTTTTCATCAGTAAAGCTCTGAATCAATTTTAAACCTATAACCCATCTCTATTATTCTACATTTACAACAGCCTATTGGGAACAATATACACCAATTCATCACTGAGAAAATGTCTAATGATTGTACTGGCAAATAAATAAGTCAAACATGCTTTTTTGGAAGGAGAGTGAATATACTTTTACTTCCAAATTAAAATATTTAGTGCTTTATAAAGCGGTTGCTATTTAAACTGCCAATAATGTTTAACATGAATTTACTCACCACTGCCTATCCTCGCACTGTATAATTTATAACACTAAGCCCTTTCAATACTCCAAAATGCCAGATAAACTTTTCTCATTTGCTCTTAATTTGGTCACGCAGGATAATACCAACATCTGAAGGCTCTTTAAACTGCTTTTTAAAATGCATTCCTGAAAGCACCACCAATGCCACCTCTGCTCCTTGTCATCTTCCATAATTATTTCCAATCCAAAGCGGTCCTTAATGCGCTTATTAATCTGGCATTCTCCTCAGTGTGAAGCACATTCAGCTCTATTAATTTTTAAAAACTCTTTTTTATGGGGGACTGCAGATGCTTGGCTATTACTGAAAAGCTATTAGAAGTTAACACCTTTCTCTCCCCAGGGACTGGCATCATCCTATGCTTCCAAATGCCACCCTATTTTACATTATCAGCTGCTAAGACTAAGTATTAGAGACTTTTTTTTTTTTTTTTTTTTTTACTTCTGAACTGTTAATGCTATTATTAGCTAATGGCAGAGTTCTGTATGGTGTATAGATACATATACTTTCTCAGTGTCTACAGCATATGGGGTTTTATTTATCTGCCTTCGAACAATGAGGCTTTTCAGTTGTACCATCCATTAGAAGAAAACTCACAGGTAAACAACCACTAATCTTATTCCCAGGGGATGAGATTATTTTTGCCTTTTCTTGACTTGGATATTATGACCAGACCAATATTTAGAAGAAAAAATGTGAAAGCAATGAAGCCATCACCCATCAAACCGCAAACTGGCTTGCTTTGTGGGGAACTCTTTCCCTTTTAGACTGTGTCTTTGTCTTTGTGAAACACAAACCTTCCTTGAAGGTCTGGGAGCTAAAAGCACTGAAAAAATATCACAGAATACTATTTCTGAGCTGCTAACAAATATTAGAATTGACAGGGGTTTTCGTTTTCTGAAAGAGCTTTAAGTCCCAGCTATTCATCTTAGGATCTGGCTGCTGTTGTGAAAACAGGACAGAGTTCAGTCTCAAGGATGGGATCTTCTGTTCATGGCTACCAGGAGGTTTTAAGAAGCAAACCACTAAGATATGATGGAAGAGTGTGTTAGTCTGCATCTGTAATCTGTGACTGTAGTGTTTGCAATGAAATTCGCCCTCCTGCTAATTCTCACTTAGAACCTCAGCTTTTAATTGAGTAACACACACAGAGTAGAAACCAGTCCAGCACTGGCTCTTCTGACCATTTTGAGCTGTCATGACTAAAGACAACAAAATAACATGCTGTGTCTTGAAAATCCTTGGATTGTGCGGAGTAAACCAAATGTTCTATCAAAGAAAATAGTACAGATATTATGATACTGTCTTATCAGTAAATATTCTGTATTAAATTTTGTAAAAATCTATACTAAACATTTTCCAAAGATGTGGAACAAGTGTGTCCAGGAAACTGCAGAATATTTAAAGCAACATAAAATTTAGGTCTAACCTGCCACGGGAGATACAGGAGCCAGAATGTGAACCTAAATATTTGCACAGCAGTTAATGGGTTTTCCTTTCTCAAAGCCAGGACATTGCTGAAGGGGAGGGAGGGTCCTTCCAAAATTCTGACAGGTGTTGTGAGTGGAGTTACTTGACACAATTCTGATAATCTGTGAGCTTTAGCTGTTATCTGTTAATGTTTTTACTCATTAACACTTGAAGGACTCAGTGGAGACCAGAGTACAATCGCACACATGCAGTAGACAAAGAAGAAAGAGTTTTTTCCTAGAAAACTTTGTAATTTCTCTTCATATAACTAGAGATAATACACAGAGAACAGATCAGCTTCAGATGTTGGTTAATATACGGTCTAAATGTGAGGCTGGTCAGCAATGAAAAACTGCTGTGGCTTTTACAGAATGAAAGTTGACAGTAGATGTGTATCCTTATTATGGGGAACAAATTCCCAATGATCCTTTATTAGCATTAATGCCATCTTCACTAGCATCTTGAGAGATGCAAAGATTACATCAGCTTTATGCATAAACCAGGGAAAACCCTACCTTCTGGCAAGGGCCGCCTCAGAAAGACATCCAAAATTGTGCGCAGATGAGGATTTGCCTGGAGTGGCAGGATGCAGGGCAGCAGGATGCATGGCATGGTGCTTGGTGTGCCTGGTCACTACAGA